>NC_072421.2:13930000-15259166 GCF_028858775.2 Pan troglodytes | reverse complement strand
AAAACACAAATGACTATGATCAAGTGTTGTTTTGTAATAGAAAAGAAACAAAATGGAATTCATAGGGCAATCTCAAAATATTCAGATATTCCTTCTTTAAGTGGAATGATTCCTCATATCCACCTGCTTGAGTCAATGTTTAATTATTCTCCACAATATATCCATGTAACAAAATTGCACTTGTGCCACTTACATTTATACAAATAAAAATGTTTAATTATTCTCAAACTATGCCTGAAAACTATTGGTAAAGCAGAATAGAAGTTTTTTCTTCTGTACAGTACAATTTCATTTTATCTAATTTATATGTGGAAAATATGTAATTAACCTTGATTAATGCAGCTGTTGAAATGAGAGATACCTGTTGGCCACAGTAGCCTGAGATGTGTTTCTATTACATAAAATAGAAGGCTTTGGTAGCTCCAATCAACTTATCTTTTATTGAGTGCTATAAAGTATACCATCATGCTTTCCATTCCCATTTTTGGGGGAAATTAGTTTATTAAATGCATATCTAAACTTTATATAGCTAGTAATTAACAGAGGTGGGAATGAGAATTCTGGCTTTGCTTTTTCTGTTTGATCTCTTACCTATATTCAGTAACTGTATCACGAGAAAAAAATATAGTCAAGTTAATCCTGGTGCCAAAGATTCATGGTGCTGTACAATTTCATGTTTATAGTTTCACTGCCAAGTTGCCATTTTTATTGCCTAATTAAGGAGCTCACACCTGCCATTTAATGCTGGGGAAATCAGATTTCCTTGGCAGAGATGGATGATGACAGCACTGACTACCTGGCCCATCCCAGTGTCACCACCCTCACCCCATTTTCTCTCCATATCTAATATTCTTGAGTTCTAAACTGAGTAGTTGAGTAAAGAGTTACTTATTAAAGTGCTGTTTGCAGAAATAGACACTGAGTGGCAATGCCTCCAAGCCTGGTATCTGCAGGAACCAACCAATTATAAATGGACCTTTGGGGACCAATTAGTTTGTTGGGCATTGGATGGTACACAGGCCTAGTGAGTTGATATTCTTTCCAAAGATGAATACATTTCTCTCCATTATGGTGGTCAGAAAATTGTTTAAAGTAGCTTGCCAAAACTTACTATCCGTGTGAGTTTCATGAGTGGAGAGGTACAAGAAGAGTAAAACTGCCAGCCCTAGAATACACAAGCAACACCAGGTGATATCCATTGTTAGAGGCACCATAGGGACACTCTGCAGAAAGGCACCTCTAAGTCTCAGCCTCCTGCAAATGTAGGCATCTGAGAGAGTCAAGGTGAAGGAGGGGTTAGCATCTGGAGGAAGTAGGGCAATGCAGCATCTTCTTCCCTGTGCTTATGTCTGCCACGTCACTACATTTTTGGCTGATAGACAAGCACATTGATTCCTGCCATAGTCTACTTCCTGTGCCTGCACCTTCAGTGACAAAACAAGTGATGTATGTTTATTATCTAACAAGGGCAGGAATAAGGGGGAAGTGGGGATTCGGAACAAATTGCCCACTGGTGGAAAAACAATCTCAATGAAGAAAAGACCCAATTGGGTGATCTCAGTATTGGAAAGACAACAATGGGCTTTGGGGAGATGATGAGATGATGCTTCACTTAATAAATGTTTGTGTAGTCAGAGAGTGTGTGTGTTTGTGTGTGTGTGCATGGGAGAGAGAGAGAGAAAAGGAGAAAGAGAGAAAGAGAAGAGAAAAACTGGGAGACTATGAAGATATGGAAGAAAGAAAAAAAGGAAAAATAATGAATATTTTTGAAGCTAGACCAACTTGGATTTGAATCCTAGGTGAATGACCAATGAATTTGGAAAAATTACTTAACCTTTTTGAATCTTGATTTCTTCATATCAAAGTAGGGGCCCACACATTCCAGTTTCATGGGGTCATTGAAGGATTGAATAAGATACTTTATATAAAACTTAACACTCATTTGGCAGATTGTAGATTCTCAGACACATTGGCTTGTAAGGGATGAGCCCCTGAAGACATTGCATAATTCAAAACTTGCATAATTCAAGGCAGTTTTCCCCACAGGAATAATGTAAAGTAAAATATCTTGTATTTCATGTTTTGCGCATGGACTAAGACTTTGTTAGTATTTTTATATTGCTTTGCTTTAAATTCACATAATCTAAGTTCACATAAATGGAACTTCATTGCAGTGAGCACTCCTGTATATCATGGGGACTGATATATGCTGTTACAAAAAGAAAACAGAACAAAATCACCACCACCACTATCATCAACAAAAAGCTTACACCACCACCATTCTATGAGTTATCTCCATTATAAGGATAAGGAAACTGAGTTCACTCATTAACTTTACCAAGATCACACAGCAAAAGAATGGTTGAGCTGCGATTTGCATTAAATCCGCCTTGACTCCAAATTCTGTGCTTTTCTGCCTCACTGACCCCTGTGGGAACCTCCCTCTCTGGCAATGAGTCAGAAGAATTACTCACAGACTGTGCTTACACCAGATGACAACATCTGATGTGGAAAAGAGGTGAGAAGGTACATGCAGTGGGACTGGCAAGCAAGAAACAGCAGTAGCACTGTCACACCTGCAGCCATGGACATACTGTGAAGATAAGTGTTCATAGATGGCAGATAACCGCAATCTTCATTTGTTTTCTCAGTCAGCAATTAGTGCCTCGACTACTTGTATACTATTTGTGCATTTACTCCCTACCCTAACCCAGGTTCAAAATTCATACTTACAAGCAAGGAAATAAAAGAGGGAAGTTTAATAACTGTTATTTGGAAAGGCCTTGGAATGGTGGGTAAGGTTTATAGTGATGGGTAGAGGAATATGGAAGAGCTGACAGGTCTCCACTCCCTGGACTGAGCTTGTTGGTTTATGATTTCCAAGTTGCCTATGCCTCCTATAGTGGGATGAGGAGCCAAATCAGGAAGGAAGCAGTGGCCAAACCTTTCACCCCTGACCATTTCTCAAACTCAGAACCTTACCAGAGTGAGTGGGTGTACCTGTGTTAAGTGACTATGTGCAGATGCGTCATCATCTCATAACAATTATGGATGATGTACTCCTGAGATGAACAGTGGGTAAAATATGTAGGGAATGGGTGATTCTGGAGTACAAAATAGAGGCAGTCTTAGAAGCCCAGTTCTACTTGCAGTGATGGAGAAATCATTTCCCCAGAATACCTAGAATCTTGTGATAACTCCAGGATACAAAGAGGCCCCTTCTGGTGCTGAACTTCTCCACCAATGCACCTGAACCCTCTGAGCACTGTGATGCTACATCCTGGGGATGAGAACAGGGATTCCTTTAGTGGAGGGCCATAGAGTATTTAACATATGAGAGTATAGTGTGAAATATGAATTTCAATTGAATGGTAGAGTGAGTGGTAGCCGAGAAGCTTTCCCACCCAGACTCTGGCTTGTGGACTGATTTAGTGTCAGCTCTGTACTTTAATGTGAGCTCACAGTGGAGGCTGCAGATCATCAAGGATGTCTCGATAGGAGCCAACTTGCCAGACACCTTCCCTTCTTGGCATGGGACTCTGGGCGCTCAAGCCTAGTGTGTTCTAACCTAAAGCTCTTGAAGTTAATCAGCTACCTACTGTTTCATACTATTCAAAGTGAAACGGAAATGGAAAAATTCCAGGCATCCACCACGCTCCAGGTTCCATGTGGGGAGGAGAAAACAAGAAAAGCAGCTACAGGTCAGTCAAAGGTTTGTAATTAATGTGGTTCAAAAGCTTCTGGCTGGGCTGTTGATCTCACTTTTTGTTAGTTATAAATTACCAAAGATTATGTATGTCTCTACTGTATCCACTTCCTATAGTTGAGCAACATTTTGATACAAGTCAGCTCCATTCCTTTCTCCTTAACAAAAAAACCAGAAGCACAAATCACCCACTAATAGTTAAATACCTATTTGCAATAGCTACTAGCCTACAGGAGTCTGTAATGATTAAAAAGAAATCCTACTGCCTCTTGAGTAAAATGACATAAGTAGATGTGTAAGCTCTTTGAAGAAATAAAAGGCCATGCCATCAGATAGCATTATTATTTTTCAATATGGAAGTGTACAGAATGCTTAAAAGATAAAGTGTAAGTGTGAAAATATTTTGGTTGGGCTCATTGAGTGCCTCAGTTTCTAACATATCAGTTGCATACATCTGCTTCAGAAAGTTTAGATCAATCTCAGCCCCTTGGCGGAAATCAATCCAGTATGAATATCTAAAGTAAGAGAAAGCAGCAAGGCTGTGTTGGAGAGAGCCATGAGAAGATGCCAAAAATGTGGACCTCAGCTTTGCCACTGGCTCACATTGCAAATTTGGGCACACTATCTCACGATTTGGGGTCTCACACTCCCACTTGGGATATAAAAGGATCGGGCTGATAATTTCTAAGGGTTCTGCTATTCTAAGATTCTGTGACTCAAGGGAAATAAAAAGTGATGAGAGAGGAAACCACGTCAATAGCAGTATGGGTTCCCAATTTCAAGGTGATCAGAGCTGTGAGTCCCAGTAACAGCCTTCAGGCCCTCTACTCTGCATTCTTAGCACTTTCAGTATCATCTGATAATGTCTATTCATTGAATGCCTCTATGTGCCAGGCAAGACTTGCCTAAAATAGTGAATTCCTTGCTTAGAAGCAAATAGTACTAATTCAGGAAAAACAATTGCATGTACAATACTATGTGCATAGCAGATACACTGAGTTTACTTGCAGATTCAATGGACAATTCTCACATAAACCCTCAGCAACTCACCCCAAGCTCTGCTTTTCTGCCTAAGAGATTTCTCTGGTACCTTGGAAACTTTCTTGACATGCATGCAAGGAAGCCTAGAACACTACCAGGGGCAGTCCTCAACCATGGAAGGATGGGGGTTGGTGGATAAAGACCCTGGATTTCCTGGTACTTGTTGTTGGGGCAAGTCTGAAGAGAATTCTACACAGTTTTTGGAGGATCCCTAGCATAATTGAACACTAGTTGTCCCTCATGGTAACCAACTCAATAATACACTTGTTTGCCTTTTCTCTTTTCACTATTTACATTCCACATTCTCTCTTGTCTTTCTTGTCACCATCTTTCAAATAAACTGCATCCAAATGCTTGTCACAGGGTCTGCAGTTTACTGAAACAAATGACTCAAACCCCAAATTAGATCAGGAGAGCCTATCAAAAAAATGATGCCTGCCACATCATTGCCATTTAGAACCAGGATAGCAAAGAAACACATCCTGAAAATTTTTTTCTTACTAGCAAATATCCTATGCCTGGCTGGCTTGCCCATCACCAGTAAGAATGGAGTGTTGACATGAATCAAAAAACATTCTTCAAGCAGTAAGTACCAAATCAATTTAGGACCTATATTGCCCATATGATTTAACACCCATCACTTCCCTTTTTGCTCTGCACAGCTAGTTTTAAATTTATAAAATTAAAATAATGGAGCTGAAACAGAAACTAGTATTTCCTGTCTAATACTGTGCGAGAATCATTCAGCATATGCCAACTCTCCTGGGGTCAGATAATGAGAGCACCTTATTTGCAGAAATGTTATATAAATAATCTGTCCCACCCTGAGCTCCTTAGGAGGACAGAGTCACAGTTACATTTTGAGCCTATAAGGATGTGGATATTACGAAAGTACAAATTACTCCTGTTGACAGGACATCAGTTAAAGATTTTAACAGTGATATGGTTTGGCTGTGTCCCCACCCAAATCTTATCTTAAATTTCCATGTGTTATGGGAGGGACCTGGTGGGAGGTAGTTGAATCATGGGGGCAGGTCTTTCCCGTGCTGTTGTCATGATAGTGAATAAGTCTCGCGAGATCTGGTGGTTTTAAAAATGAGAGTTTCTCTGCACAAGCTCTCTTTTGCCTGCTGCCATCCACATAAGATGTGACTTGCTTCTCCTTGCCTTCCACCATGATTGTGAGGCCTCCCCAGCCACGTGGGACTATAAGTCCATTAAACCTCTTTCTTTTCTAAATTGCCCAGTCTTAGATATGTCTTTATCAGCAGTGTGAAAACAAACTAATACAGTAAATTGGTACAATAGAGTGGGGTATTGCTGAAAAGATAGCCAAAAATATGGAAGTGACTTTGGAACTGGGTAACAAGCAGAGGTTGGAACAGTTTGGAGGGCTCAGAAGACAGGAAAATATAGGAAAGTTTGGAACTTCCTAGAAACTTGTTGAATGGCTTTGACAAAAATGCCGATAGTGATATGAACAATAAGGTCCAGGCTGAGGTGGTCTCAGGTGGAGATAAGAAACTTGTTGGGAACCAGAGCAAAGGTGACTCTTATTATGTTTTAGCAAAGAGACTGGAGGCATTTTGCCCCTGGCCTAGAGATTTGTGGAACTTTGAACTTGAGAGAGATGATTTAGGGTATCTTGTAGAAGAAATTTCTAAGCAGCAAAGCATTCAAGAGGTGACTTCGGTGTTGTTAAAGGCATTCAGTTTCAAAAGGGAAACAGCATAAAAGTTTGGAAAATTTGCAGCCTGACAATGCAATAGAAAAGTAAATCCCATTTTCTGAGGAGAAATTCAAGCTGTCTGCAGAAATCTGCATAAGTAACGAGGAGCCAAATATTAATCACCAAGACAATGAAGAAAATGTCTCCAGGGCATGTTGGAGACCTTTGCAGCAGCCCCTCCCGTCACAGGCCCAGAGGCCTAGGAGGAAAATGTGGTTTCATGGGTTGGGCCTGGGGTCCCTGTGCTGTTTGCAGCGTGCAGTCTCGGGACTTGGTGACCTGCATCCCAGCCATTCCAGCTGTGGCTGAAAGGGGCCAACATAGAGCTCAGGCTGTGGCTTCAGAGGGTGCAAGCCTCAAGCCTTGGCAGCTTCCACGTGGTGTTGAACCCGTGAGTACACAAAAGTCAAGAACTGAGGTTTGGGAACCTAGATTTCAGAAGAGGTATAGAAACACCTGGATGCCCAAGCAGAAGTTTGCTGTAGGGTTGATGTTCTCATGGAGTACCTCTGCTAGGGCAGTGAAGAAGTGAAATGTGGGTTGGGAGCCCCCACACAGAGTCCCTACTGAGACACCACCTAGTGCACCTGTGAGAAGAGGGCCACCGTCCTTCCAACCCCAGAATGATAGCTCCACTGACAGCTTGTACTGTACACCTGGAAAAGCTGTAGACATTCAATGCCAGCCTGTGAAAATAGCCAGGAGGGAGGCTGTACCTTGCAAATCCACAGGGGCAGAGCTGCCTGAGACCATGGGAACCCATCTCTTGCATCAGAGTCACCTGGATGTGAGACATGGAGTCAAAGGAGATCATTTTGGAGCTTTAAGATTTGACTGCCCTGCTGAATTTTGGACTTGCATGGGGCCTGTAGCCCCTTTGTTTTGACCAATTTTTCCCATTTGGAATGGCTGTATTTGCCCAATGCCTGTATTCCGATTGTATCTAGGAAGTAACTAACTTGTTTTTGATTTTACAGGCTCATAGGTGGAAGGAACTTGCCTTGTCTCAGATGAGACTTTGGACTGTGGACTTTTGAGTTAATGGTGAAATGAGTTAAGACTTTGGGGGACTGTTGGGAAGGCATGATTGGTTTTGAAATGTGAGGACATGAGATTTAGAGGGGCTAGGGGCAGAATGATATGGTTTGGCTGTCTCCCCACCAAAAATTTCATCTTGAATTTCCACGTGTTGTGGGAGGGACCCAGTGGGAGGTAATTGAATCATGGGGCAGGTCTTTCCCGTGCTATTCTCATGATAGTAAATAAGTCTCACAACATCTGATGATTTTAAAAATGGGAGTCTCCCTGCACAAGCTCTCTTCTCTTGTCTGCTTCCATGTGAGAGGTGCCTTTCATCTTCTGCCATGGCTGTGAAGCCTCCCCTGCCACATGGAACTGTAAGTCGATTAAACCTCTTTCTTTTGTAAATTGCCCAGTCTTCAGTATGTCTTTGTCAGCAGTGTGAAAACGGACTAATACAAACAGCATTACACTAAAAGACCAATGCAGAGTTAGTTTTATTACAATAGTGTGTGGTAGGCAGCCTTCTAAAATGGGCCCCAATGATTCGTGTCTCTTGGTATTCATGTGCTTGGATAATCTGCTCCCCTTGACTATGGGCTGACCTACTGACTTGTTTCTAACAAATACAATGTGTCAAAATTGATGGGATGTTACTTCCACAATTAGGTTATAAAAGACTGCCTTCCATCTTGCTTGCACTTTCTTTGGTGCTGGCACTCTCTTGCTGGCTCTTCTCATGTTGCCTTTGTGGAGAGGGCTACCTAGCAAGGAACTGAGGGTAGCATTCAGCCAATAGCCAGTGAAGAGCTGAGGCCTCAGTCTGACAGCACAGGAGGAACTGAATCTTGCCAACAACTATATGAGTGAGCTTTGGAAGTAGATCCTTCTCTAGTTGAGCCTTCATGTGAGACTACAGCCTCGGCTATGAAATCATGTGAGATTTCAGCCTTGTGGGAGACTCTGAAAGAGAGGTTCCAGCTGAGTTGTGCCTGGATTCCTAACCCACAGAAACTACAAGATAAAAATGCTCATAAAAACTGTAAGATTAAAATATTGTTTAAGCCACTAAAATCTGGCAGAAATTTGTTATGCAGCAATTGACAGTTAATATATGTTATCTTTGTTGTGGAGGAGAGAGAGAAATATAGATAGATAAAAAGGATGAGAAAAGGGAGATAAGTTGCTTATTTTGGGCCTCATGAATCCAGAATTTGGAAAAATTTGATTTTTTTTCTTTACTATTTAAAGAGAAAAGTTCAGTTTAAAAATAATAAGCAAGGTATCTGGGAGGATAATTAATCAGTATAAGAGAAGAAAAACCATAATATATTCATTTTTAATCTATCCATTCAAGTAGGCTCCATGCTTGAACATGTATAAAAGTAGCTATTCAAAATCAGTTTACCTAAGCTGAAGTCCAGGAGTCATCAAACTACTGTCCATCAGTTAAATCTGTTCTGCTACCTGCTTTTGCAAATACAGTTTAATTAGAACAAAGCCATACCCATTCATTTACATATTCTCTATGGCTCTCTAGTGTCCACTTACAATGGTAGAGTTGAGTAGCTGCAACAGAGAACTTGAAGCCCCGAAAGCCTAAAATGTTATCTATTTATCTCTTTATAGAAAAAAGTATTATGAATTACTGCTTTAATCCTATATTTTAATTCAAGCTAATCATTACCTAATATAGTTTGAATCAACAAATTTTCTCTAATTTTAATGATCATAAAAAGTAAAACTGGATAATTCATATCTTAAAACATTTCATTGTAAGGGTTTATTATGGAATCACTTAAATAAATTCTCATCTCAATTTCCACTTGTCATTGTATACACAGATATGGGGCCCCAAAATGAATTGCATATTTTCAGCAATAAGTCAACAAATCACTGTAGACTGTTCCTTGTGTGTGAAATGCTGAGAAGTATACAAAGATAATTAACATTTGGTTCCTGCCCTTGTGTAATCTGTTTTACAGAGGTAAATAAATACAAGAGAATAGATGATTGACTTGCACTCTATCAGTGCTGAGTTAGAGTGGTGATAAACCCTGTAAGCACTAGTATTGGACTTTGAGGGTCTAAATCCTGTCTTGCCTCTTCCTAGCTGTACAGTTTGGACACAATACTTAATGACTCTGTGCTTCAGTTTTCTCAGCTGAAAAATGAGGATAATAATGGAGCCCACCTAATAGGTTTGCTGTAAGTATTGAGATATCTGTGAAATAACAAGTAGGTAGTGCTTTAGAACTGGGCCTGGTACCTTGTAAATGCTCAAACATGTTAACTCTCATCATCATGGTGGAATTACCTTTTATACTTCTATCCGGCCATTAGAATCAATGCCCTGAGTGCTGCAAATTAGTTAGATTAATTAATAGTTTCATTCAATTTAGGATCTTCATTAAAGTTAAACGTGGGAGTCATTCTTGTGTGACTTCTTCCTGGATAGTAGCACTTAAGAGATATGGGAAAACTGCTGTATCTTGACATCAATGCTATCAGAGAGGGGCTAACTTTCCTGCTACAATTCTTGCTTTAAAATTACTGTTTGGTTTGAAACAGCTCAGTTTTACCTTTACATCTAAAACTATTAATTATTAATTTTCAGAAAGCCAGGCAAAATTATTTCCATGGAATTTTGGATAAACTGTGTATCAACTGTATAGTCTCTCAAATGCTAGAGATCCATTTATGCTTTTATAATGCATAATTGAATTTGATCTTTACCATAAACATTTGTTGAGCTTTATCCAATGTTATGACTCATAGTGGTGATAATGAAGGCTTTTCATTAATGAGTAACATTATGAAAATACCAAGTTTGTATCATTTTGACTGATTTTCTCTCACATGAAGCACATTGTCACTGTGAACAATTAATATTATTATGTATTTTGTGTAGGATAAATTAATTTTTCAAAAAGTTAATATATAATTCATTCTATCTCTACATACAATACTTGTGCAAATACTGAGGTCAGAGAGCTTGAGAGATTTTCCCAATCTCAAAGAACTAGTTAAGAGAAAAACCAAGCCTGGAGCTAGATTCTTGGTCCAGCTTTATTTCCACTGTGACACACATACTCAATCTAGTTTTACCACTTGGAATATCTTTTATTTTACTCTAATTCTTTCAGCATTAGTTTTCCTCGTATCTTGCACCTAGCAATTAATAAGAATATTTGATTAACCTACACTACCTTTTTCCAGGGGATTTATGTCTATGGAAAGGACATGGACCAGATGATCTCTTAGGCCTTTCTCCATTCTTTGTCTTTGATCATTGATAACCTATTTCTGTATTATCCACTGTTAAGATGATTTGTGCCATACCTCAGTGCTGTGGATGGTCAAAGACTGACTATACATCCCCTCCACCATGCCATCTGCCATTTGAGGATTTATTATGAATTCAATATTTGCCTTGCTTACCCTCAGCAATTCTCCAATGGTGATTGGGGTTATTTAAAATAATTTACAAAGGCTAAATGACAGAACTTCAGAGCTGAGACAACTTTCTAAATCAGCTAATGGAATTTATCATTTTTCAGATGAGGAAACGAAAGGGAAAGGGCAAGATTGTATATGGCCGCCTCCAATAAACTATGCTGATTCCATGCATTCACAAAGTATGATTAGGCATGAAAGTGGAAGAGCTATTCAGAAGATGTATTTAGATTAGCAGGCTCCCATTTGGCAATGAAAATATGCCCTGAAAAATTAAGTCGATAGAGTCAGTCACAACTCCTTGCAAGTTACTTTAATAAAACCAATACTCAACTGAGACTGGCCTAATTGGAATTTTCATTGCAAAAGGGAGAAAAGGACTGAGGAAGTTTCTAAACATTGAAACCAGAATAATAATATGAGATTAGTGGTGTCTTCAGAGGCAGGGTACAAAATTAGGGAAATAGGTAATGCTGGTGATGAACACTGGCCCATTTGCCATTTTTCCTGTTGCAGTTGGGCTGATGGCATGCTACTGATCCATATCTGAGTACCAACGTGTTAGGTTGCCAGTGTCTGACTGAGAATTATAGAACTTGTTTGGAAGATTTTCCATTTGCCAGACATCTCCAATGTATCTATAATATTTTCTTCCCAGTGTCTCCTTCCCTGACCCCTCCCCTCCAGCCTTCTCTTTAAACAGAAATTCTAAATGGGAGAAAGTTATAAAATACTCATCCATTCATTCAACAAATGATTTTGAGGTCATTCTATGTGCTAACAGCTGTCAGGTCCTGTTTTCAAGGACCTTGAATGTATGGACAAGTAAATTATAATGCAATGCAAGAATTGTTAAAGTAGCAGGAAATACAGGTGCTAGAAAAGCAGAGAAAAGGAGATCATCTGGCCTCAGGTTGTGCAAGTTTGAGAAAATATCTGTGGAAATCTCTAGTAAGCTGACAGCTGAAGGGAGATCAAATGGAAGATCTAAGTAACATAAGCAACACGGAAAATCTAACCAGTATTTTCTGAATTCTGTAAATAAAGAATATGCCTTCTTTGCAAGTGCCCATAGAATATTCATAAAAATCAACCATGTACTAGACTGCAAAGACAATCTCAATAAATTTCAAAAATTAAAAACAATATAGCAAATATTTTCCCATAATGTGATAAAACTAAAAATAAAACAACAAAATATAGGAAATAAAAAGATTTTGCTTTCTGGGGAAAGCATGAATTTCTTAGTCCTTGAACCAAAAAAGAAATACAAGCTGAAATTGCACAGTGTCTAAAAAATAGTAATAAAGCAATTTGTACCACAATTTATATGACCTATCTAGAGACATACTCAGAATGAGATTTAATATTTTTATCAGTAAACAACAAAATGGACTAGGGAAAAATAGAATAAAGGAATTAATAAAGATAAAAGCAGGAGTTAATGAGTTAAAAAAGAGTATCAGCTGAATAATAAATACAATGAAGAACTAGCTTTTTAAATAAACTAAACTGCTAGACTAATCAAGAAAGAGAGAAAATATAGCTATATAAAATAAGAAACAATAATGGGAAAGAACACAGAAAATTAAAAGACTCGTAAGAGACTACTTTGTTTAACTTATACATATACATTGGAAAATCAGAATGAAATGGACAGTTTTGTAGAAAAATATACTTTACTGAAACTGAGGAGATATTTTTTAAAAATCTAAGTAGCCCATTTCCCTAGAAAAATTTTTTCAAGGGCTACAGTTTTCAGCATTTAGCCATATGATTTTTCTCCTTAGATAAATTAACATGAAATATTTTAGTAATAGATTTTCTTATAATAAATTATCGTTGCATTATTAAATAAATCGTACTTGGTCATAACTTATTATTTTTAAATTTCTTGTTTGCTACATAGCATTTTTACATCCATTTTCCTAAGTGAGACTTGTCTTCAGTTATTTTGTGTGTGTGTGTGTGTGTGTAATCTTTTCTAGTAATTTTGGTATCATTGTTATGCTTGCTTTATGATTTAGAAGTTTTTCTTTCATACATTAGATTCTGGAATTGACAAAACAAATTAGCATCATCTACTTTTTCAAGGTATACTAGAAGTCTTCTATGAATCCATCTGCGCCTGGAATCTAATGCAAAAATTATATGATCAGCTACTGATATGCTAAACAGATTTTGCAACATTCAACCTAAATTCTTCATGAAAATCTTTAATAATACTAATTCAGGGAAAATATATATACAAAAGCCAAAACTATGTTTAATGGGGAAATATAGAATTATGACTAGTACCAGGAACAAGATAGGGATACCTACATTACCATTATTATGCAACATTGTACTCAAGGTAGACATTAAGGCACTTAGGAAAAATAACTAAAGGTATACAAATTAGAAAGGAGATGGTAACATGGTAGCTACTTGTGAATGATATGACAGTCTATCTGGAAAACTCAAGAGAACCAACTGAAAAATCTACTACTACTAGTATAAATATTTAGAGAGTTCAGTAAAGTTGTAAAATACAAAATTAATATATGGAAATTAATAACTTTTATTCATACAAAATATAATGAAAAATAACAGTAGCAACAGAAAAATAATAAAATATTTATGAATAAACTTAACAGGAAATGTGCAAGAACACAAAAGTTGATTTGAACAAATGAAAAGACATTCTGTGCTCTGTCATAGAAAAGTTCAGTATCCTATGTTTTAATCCTTTTATAAGTCAACTTTGTAACTGTAATGTGTTGGTAATAAATATATAAATTGTTTGCCTGTTGACAGAGATGCAAACTTAGGTACTGTGCCCATAGTATATGTGGTCAGGGAAGACTTTAAAACAAATCATATATAGCATTCATGTAAATCTATTCTTGTTCAGAAAATTAAATAAATATTTTTATAACTCATGTGTGCCTAAACCTTTAAAGCCTGAACATTCATACATATTTTGTTTGGAGCCTGGAATGCTTATCAGGATAATTTCTCTGCTTTCTATCATCATTCACATCTGAAATTACAGTTTTAAAAATGAGTTAGCTTAAGAAAATAGTGTTGCTCATCTTTCTGTGCAGTAATATATACTGAAATTAATGTAAAAAAATGTGAGCCAAGCTTTCTGCAACTCTGAAATCAAGTTATATCTGCTCCTTTAAATAAAACTGCCTTGTTGATCATGAATTTTTATTAATAGGTATCTGTGTATATGTAAGAGTGTGTGTGTGTTTTATTCTGCTTTATGAATTGCAAAGGAACAGAGATCTGAAAATGTATAATTTATTCTCATTTGTCACAACTCAACAGAAGGAATTATAGTAACAAACTTGGTAATATTCAGGAAAATAATAAATCTCGGTGTCCTGATACATCAGTTCTATCTACCAAACTATTCCATTCCCTTTCTTAAATAGGAGCTGGAAATTAAAATTGATAAAAATATTTATATTAGTATATTTATTTGGACAGAGTTGCTACTTTGAATACATCATAGGCTTGAGATATTATGAACCTCAAAAATTTATTAGTAATCTGCAAAAATATACTTAATTCTTAGACTGTGGATGATATTGGCAAATGTTTTCTACTTTTTTTTTTTTTTTTTTTTCTGAGACAGAGTCTCACTCTGTCACCCAGGCTGGAGTATAGTGGCACAGTCTTGGCTCACTGAAACCTCCACCTCCCAGGTTCAAGCGATTCTCCTGCCTCAGCCTCCCGAGTAGCTAGGATTACAGGCGCCTACCACCACACCCAGCTAATTGTTCATATTTTTAGTAGAGACAGGGTTTTGCCGTGTTGCCCAGGCTGGTTTCGAACTCCTGAGCTCAGGCAATCCACCTGCCTTGGCCTCCCAAAGTGCTGGGATTACAGGCCTGAGCCACCACACCCAGCCATTTTCTACTTTTAAATTAAGCTATAATAAAGTTATCTACTTCCTAGAAGTTATTATTTTTCTCTTGTCTTAGTCTGTCAGCTATACATTTTTTTTTCTCAGATGGATGAATATTCCTGACCTTTTACTTTAGACTTTAGTTACTCTGATCATCCAGCTTGTCTAGAAATTGACAACTCTTCTTTGATCAATATGAGTCATCCTCTTAAAGCAAGAATAACTTGGACTGTCAATATATGTATTATCTCTTCCTACAACTTAAATGATGGAAAAGATAGCACACTGCCAAGTTCAAAGTCCATATTTGATCCTTTACTATGATACCTGCTTGAACATGCAAGCTTTCTAAATACCATTAGAGGTAAATGAAACAACTTGAAGTCTTTTTCCTTCCACAGGAGGAAAATGTTCTTGTCTCAAAGTGCATAAGTTAGCGTCATAAAAGTATGTGTCTGTTCATTCATTCATTCATTCATTCATGTAGCATCTTTGAACATCAGCAAAACACAGTGTTATTTATTATGTTTCTGGCACCATGTTAAGGGCTGGAGATAAATGAATGAGACAGGCTCTTGCCATCAAATAATTTACAGTCTAGTAAACGAAACAAAGAAATGCCAGGAGCTGTATTTCAATCAATCAGTGAAATTTGTATCTTTAGCAAAAACCTTCTATTAACTCCACACTCCTATATCAAATGCCTATTCACTGACTCTACTTTGATGTCTCATAGCTGTCTACATTAACCTGTTCTAATTGCAGTCTTTCTCATGGTCAAGTAGGCGCTAACTCCATCATTCCAGTTACTCCGCAAAACATTTAACTACTTTATTTCATTTAAATCCCATATCCAATCCATCAGGAAGTTCTGTTGGCTCTACTTCAATGTACATGCAGCAAAATCTGACCCTTTCTCATCTCTCCACTGCTAGCCACTGGTCCCAATCTCCATCTCTCGCTTTGATAACTTCAATAATCTCCTAACTGGTATCCTTGCTCCCTCCCTTGTTCACCCAGAGTCTATAATCAACAAAGCAGCTGCAGTATCCTTTTTAAAACCTAAGTCATACCACGCAGCTTCTTTGTCCAAAAACCTCCATGGCCCACATTTCACCTAGTATGTAAGCTGGAATCCTTTCAGTGGTCAACAAGGACCTACATGGTCCATCCACCATAATTACTTTGACCTCATTTTCTACTTATCCCTTTACTTTCTACTCCAGACACACTGTCCTCTTTGTTGCTTTCACCGTAGAGTTTCTGCACTGACTGTTTCCTCTGCCTGGAATGTTCTTTCCCAGACGTCTATGTGCCTTTCTCCTCACTCCATCAAGTCTTTGCTCAAATATTGTCTTCTCAATCAGGCATACCCTGACCATACTATTTAAAATTGTATTCCTCCATTTGTAGTCTCAATCTTCATTACACTGTTGATTCTTTCCTGCCCCCCAACAGCACTTAACTCTTTCTAAAGTGCCATATAATTTGCTTATTTGCTGTATATATTACTTATTATCTGTCTCCCCCTGATGGAATATAACCTATAAGAAGATTACGGAGGTCTTTAAATTTTCACTGGTAAATCCCGAGGGTACTTGGCACATAGTAGATGCCCCATAAACATTTCTTGATGAACTTGTTAACTAAAACGATTTGCCAGAACCCAATTTGCAACAGATAAATCCACTGAATGATCTGCGTGTCATATTGAACAAATTTATCAAATTACCAAATTATTTTAAAACTATTTGTAGGTTGACAGAAATTAGTATTGGATGTGATAGTAGGACTCACTGATTAATGTTGTGAGTAGCTAGAATCCAGAGTTCTGGGCTGTCATACTCGCCCCCAGCTGCAGGGTCTCCTATCTTCCTGTGCTTGGGCTTTCTCCTTCTTTCTCCCAGGTTCACTCCTCTTGATGGCAGCCCAGGATGTGCTCTAAAATGGCTCTTCTCTCTGCCTTCCCCCAGACCCAGGGTCCCCTTTCTCTACCCCAAACCCTCCAGCTAACTCAGCAGGATGCAAGGGCAATGAGAAACTGAGCATCACTGACATATTAATTAAGAAAACAACATAAGAACCAAGCAAAGAAACCTTTGCAGAATGATTCAAAAGCTGTTAATTTCACCCAACACAAATTGCTTTAAATCCTATAAGTAGTTCAAATAAATATATTTTTGTTAGATTGGTAAATATAGTATGGTAAATGTCATAAATAATCTACAAATAGATATTTGGTGAATTGGCCTGTTTCTGGTTAACTGTAAGAGGTGCTATGAGGGTCTTCTAGAGCTGGAGTCAGCAAACTTTCTGTAAAAAGCCATACAGTAAGCATTTTAAGTTAAGAGAGCAATACAGCCTTTGTCAGAACTACTCAACTCTGCCTTTGTAGTGCAAAAGCAGCCATAGATGTATGTAAATGAATGAGTGTGACTATGTTCCAATAAAACTTTATTTGCAAAAACAGGTAGTGGGCTGGATTTGGCTCATGGGCCATAGCTCACTGACCCCTGCTATAGAGGACACTGGAGCCTTTAAGGCAGAGTGAAGAGATTAGGCAACACATCCAATAACTGGTCTGGCTAAACTCAGGGGCTTTTATTTACTCAGAGTAGGTTCATATTCTGGATTTGTATTCATTTACCCTATCACTTTGGGTAAGAGATAACCGTCTCTGATCCTCAATTTTTCATCTTAAGATGGCAAAAATTTAAAGCCATTTAAGAGTGGTGATGATAGATAAGAATATATATATGACAAGGGGAAAATATAAACATATGAATGGCCATTGCCTTTTCTTTTTTCTTCTAAGGTTCCTTTGTTGCTAGGGCTGCCTCTTTGATGAGGTTGGTTGATTCAGCTTTCATCTCATTGGGTGTGTAGAACTGCCAATGTGAAGAAGCTTAAGACACAGTAGATTTATTTACGCTGGAAAGGATACAAAGCTACTGTAGAGAGAAAAAATAAACTAGATTTGGAAAGAAAAAGGAGGAAAGAAGGAAACGAGGAAGAGACAGAGGAGAAAATCAAACCTGGAATGAGTTTTGAGGAAAGATTTTTAGAGTTTGGAAGAAGTGGGATTGGATACAGCTCTCATGCATTGCTTATGATGAGGGAGGATGAGGACAGAGGGAGAGAAAGATTATCAGAAGTGTTCTGTGTTATGAATACTATTATCTTTCTGGACTTTTTAAAGATAATGCAATAAAGACTAAAACAATTTAATTTTACAGTATAGGACTTTGAATAAAACTATTTTATTGCATGGCCAGGAGGCAGCCTAACTTTATAAGGGTTACACAAGCACAACACCAAGCACAGAGCTTGACACAGAATAAGAACTGAAAATGATAATAATATAGTCTTTGTCATAGTGTGTATACCTGATGAGGGGCAGGTAAGAGAAAGTTTCATTGAGAGTAGATTCTTGAGCCGAATTTTGTAAAATAAGTGGTTATTTCTCAGGAAGATATGCAATATGACTATGAACTCAAGCTTTGGAATCAGAAATGCTGGGGTTTGAGGCCTGGTTAAGTGTATAACTTTGGACAAGTTGCCTAATGTCTATGTGACTCAGTTTCCTGGTAATGAAGACAGTGCCTAATACAGAAGGGGGATCAAATTTGATAACACATATAAGTTAATTAGAAGAGAGATGAAATGGAATTAAAGTTATTTTGTGTAAGTCAATGTTGTTATATTATAAATGTTTAATGTGCATTGCCAGAGTCAAATGACATGTGAAAAAGAGGAGACCCATTATGGTTACATTACTCATAATCATCATCATCACCAATCATCATAATCAAGCATTGTTCCTTTGAGGGCTGATATTTTAACTTCAAGATTTTGCAATTAAGGTTTCTATAATTGGGACACAAATCTATGGACCCTACATGGACTTTGGCAGCTGAACTGTAGAAATAAAACCATGATATCTGAAACAAAATGGTTCAAGAAGCAAGAGAGCAACAAAATTAATGCCACTCAGCCCCTTGGCTGGAACCAGAGACTCAAACAGTTTGGAATCAGAGCCATGCCCCAACACCCAGGACACCATGCCCAGAGGGCTGGCTCTTTGTGCTGATCCTTGTTTTCTGAGCAGTTCACTCAAAGGGGAAGAGACAGAAGCAGGAGAGTGCCTAAATGGACCTTTACATCACACAAGAGAGCAGGAGTTAATTTGCTGAACTCAAGGCACTGCCTAGAGAAGTAAATATTATCTCTGTATGTGTTTGGTCTCACGATCCTGCTGATCCTAAAGTAAAATATTACTATATTGGAAAGTACAGAAGTTGAGCCAATGATGATGACACTCTTGGTTTCTGTTACTTTTGTGCTGCCCCAATATTGGGCATTTATGCCTGCAGGTGATTTATGTTTCCCATAAGTGCTCTAAAACTTTGATACTTTTAAGACTTAAATACGGATCCTTTAAGTCATAGACTAGAGACATCCACAAAGAATGCTACTACAACCACCCTTGCTCTTTGTCTAGCGCTTGACCATCATTAGCTTGTTTCTGACCCAGGACTTTTATTCTTGGAGGCTGTCTGCTTAGAAAGATCTTTCCTGCCCCCAGATCTTTGCCTAGCTTTCCTGTTACACCATTCAAGTCTCTGCTCAAATGTCCCCTCTTCAGAAAGGTCTTCTCTGATAACCTAGTTAAATAAACTCTCCCCACTGTCACCTAACAATTTACCACGCTCCAACACTTAACTGTGCTCTATTTTTCTTCTTAGCACTTATTACTACCTATGCCTCTATCCTGCTTCATATTTTTATTTATTTGCTTGTTATTTATATCTCCCATTATAAGTTCTATGAGGACAAAGGCTTTTTCTGTCTTGGCTGTTGATCACTATCTTCTCAGTGCCTAGAACAGTAGCTGGAAAAGAACAGATGTTCATACACATTTATTATGTGAATGAATGACTGAATAACTACTAGAGTTAGAAGTCATTCACATTTGACTGAACAAAATCATTGACTTCTGAGAGGTTTAAGTGATCTGCTCAGGGTCAAAGAGGTCATGGCTTACAGGGCCAGGACATAAATGCTAGTCATCTCCCTCCTGCTTTAGTACCCCATCAACCATGAACATGTCATTGAACAATGATTATACACTTAACACCATACCAAGGATGATTTGGAGGATTCACAAAACATAGAAAATGTGGAAGTGGCCTTCAAGGATCTTCTAGTCTAACACAGAATATACAACATGTACAGCTAAAAGGGCACAAATTTCACCTAATATTGCTTATTCTAGGGAAGTGGGTTTCAGCTGTGAAATGAAGTAAATATGGAACAAACATAAAACTTGAAAATAATATCCATATTAGGGCCCTGCCTCAAATCAATTAAATTAGAATCCCTAGGAGTGGGACCCAACTTTGATATTTTTTAGAAGTTCTCCATGTGACTACTGTACAACCAGCTTCAAAAACCACCACTGTAGCCCAGCGTATTTCAAATTGTAATATGCACCTGAATCACCTGAGGATCTTGTTAAATTTCATATTGTGATGCAGTAGGTCTGGGACAGGGACTGAGATCCTACATTTCCAGTAAGTTCCCAGGTTATGCCTATGCTGGTTTGTGGATCACACTTTGAATGGGGAGGTTCTAGAGTGTAAGTGACCTGGGTTAGAAAAAAAAGTATTTGCATAGTTATGAAATAAGTACAGAGAGCCACATTACAACACAGATGGACTCATGGCAAAGACCCCACACTTAATAGGGAGGTTACATCATATTTGGGAAAAAAATGGGAAACCAACAATGTACAAATGCAGGCAACGAAGCCCAGTGGAAGCATAGCTCACAAGTGCTGGGAGGATGTGGAGGGAAGCAATTAAGAAAATATTCTAAGAGCTGAGAATAAGTACCAAGCTGTAGAAACATCCTTCTGGGCCTATTCTGAGAATGGAACAAATCCAAAAGTGCAGCTGCAGGAGCCAACTTCACATTTCTCTAGGGAACAGTGGACATCAAAGAGTCAGATGGGGAGTTTGTGCAGGAACCCTCAGTTTGGATTATTTTCATCAAGAATAACAGAGATTTAACATGAAGAACATAATCTGGCCATAACCTTTCCAAGTCTACAGAAGGAAGTAATTCAGGAGTGGCTGAACAAAAATGAAGTTAAGCCTGTTTCAGGTGACCTCGCCCAGAGTACAGTGGGGAACCCACCACTGCAAAGATAATAGAGAACCTTGGCAGACACCCAGCTCTGTGCTCCACAGATGCTCCACACAACCTAGCTTGCCTCCATCTCACCTAGTTTGTTTTTTACCTAACTTCTCCATATTTACAGAATGAAATTTCAGGATTCTGGGATTTACCCAAGTAATCACTTACTTCCATCTTTAGAGAAGTCCCCATGTGCAAGCAGTCTCTGCTCACTGTCTATATTACACCTGGCTTATTATTATTTTCTAATCCAAACAGCTCTCCCTCTCCTCCATTTTGGAATACTGTTGATATGCTTTGGCTGTGTCCCCACTCAAATCTCATCTTGAATTGTAGCTCCCATAATTCCCACATGTTATGGGAGGGACCCAGTGGGAGATAATTGAATCATGGGGGCAGTTTCCCCCATACTGTTCTCGTGGTAGTGAATAAGTCTCACAAGATCTGATAGTTTTATAAGGGGAAACCCCTTTCTCTTGGTTCTCATTCTTTCTCTTGTCTGCTGCCATGTAAGATGTGCCTTTCACCTACTACCATGATTGTGAGGCCTCCCCAGCCATGTGGAACTGTGAGTCCATTAAACCTCTTTTTCTTTATAAATTACCCAGTCTCGGGTATGTCTTTATCAGCAGTGTGAAAATGGACTAATACAACTACTCTGAAAATCCAGGCTACCATGTCCTTCAACCAAAAATATTTCAGTATCCATCATGCTTAGGGCACTGAGTTTAAATGTAAGTTCACTAGAGGTGGATACTGATTTCAGAGAATTAAAATGCATTAGTGATAGAAAACATGCCCACATGCTAACTACAGGCATACCTCAGAAATATTGTGGGTTTGGTTCAGACCACTGCAATAAAGTGAATATTGCAAAAAAGTGAGTCAAACTTTTTGGTACCTTGATGCATATAAAAGTTATAGTCTAATAAGTGTGCAATAGCAATATGCAATAGCATTATGTCTAAAAATGTCTAAAATTTTAGACATAGCATTATGTCTAAAACATAGCACAATGTAATAACATTATGTCTAAAAAACAATGTACATACCTTAATTTAAAAATACTTCATGGCTAAAAAATACTAACAATCATCTGAGCCTTCAGTGAGTTGTAATCTTTTTGCTGGTAGAGGGTGTGGTGTGGTCTTGTCTTGACATTGATGGCTGCTGACTGCTTAGGGTGGTGGTTGCTGAAGGTTGGGTGACAGTGGTAATTTCAGTGATTTTTGTTTTGTTTTGTTTCTTTAAGAGACAGGGTCTCATTCTGTCACTCAGGGTGGAGTGCAGTGGTACGATCATAGTTCACTGCAGCCTTGACTTCCTGGGCTCAAGCAATCCTTCTGCCTCAGTCTTTCCAGTAGCTAGGAATATAGGGGCACACCACCATGCCTGGCTTATTTTCAAACTTTTTGTAAAGACACAGTCTTGCTATGTTGCCCAGGCTTGTCTCAAACTTCTGGCCTCAAGTGATCCTCCCTACTTAGCCTCCCAATTCGCTGGGATTACAGGCATGAGCCACTGTGCCCAGCTGGCAATTTCTTTAAATAAGACAACCATGTAGTTTGCTGTGTTGATTCACTCTTCCTTTTACGAAAGATTTCTCTGTATCATGTGATGCTGTTTGATAGCATTTTACCCACAGTGGAACTTCTTTCAAAATTGGATTCAATCCTCTCAACTCCTGCCACTGCTTTATCAACTAAGTTTATGGAATATTCTAAATCCTTTGTTGTTGCAACAATGTTCACAGTATCTTCACCAGGATGTAGACTCCATCTTAAGAAACCACTTCCTTTCTTCATCAACTCCTCATCTATTCAGACTTTACTATGAGATTGCAGCAATTCAGTCACACCTTTAGGCTCCACATCTAATTCTAGTTTTCTTGCTATTTCCACCACACCTGCAGTGAATTCCTCCACTGAAGTCTCAGACCCCTCAAAGTCATCCATGAGGGTTAGAATCAACTTTTTCCAAACTCCTGATAATGTGGATATTTTGACCTCCTTCCATGAATCACAGATGTTCTTAATGGCATCTAGAATGGTAAATCCTTTCCAGAAGGTTTTCAATTTACTTTGCCCAGATCCATTGGAAGAATCACTGTCTATGGTAGCTATAGTCTTATGAAATTCATTTTTTAAAAAATAGTAAGAATTGAAAGTTGAAAATACTCTTTGATCCATTGGCTGCAGAATGGATGTTGTATTAGCAGGCATTAAAAAAAATGTTAATCTACTTGTACCTCTCCATAAGAGCTCTTGGGTGACCAGGTACATTGTCAATGACCAGTAATATTTTGAAAAGAATCTTTTTTTTTTCTGAGCAGTGGATCTCAACAGTGAACCTAAATATTCATTTAGGTGTTCCCTGGAGTAGCACTTTTAATTTCTTTCAATAACTTTTTCTTTGTATTCACATCTTGACTGTTTGGCACAAGAGGCCTAGCTTTCAACCTATTCTGAATTTTGACTTACGTTCCTTACTAAGCTTAATCATTTCTAGCTTTTGATTTAAAGTGAGAGATGTGCAACTCTTCCTTTCACTTAAACATGTAGACCATTGTAGGGTTATTAATTGGCCTAATTTCAATATTGCTGTGTCTCAGGGTATAGGGAAGCTTGAGGAGAGGGAGAGAGACTGGGGGACAGCTGGTTCATAGAGAAGTGAGAACACACACAACATTGATCAATTAAGTTACCATCTTATATGGGCATGGTTCCTGGTACCCCCCAAAAATTATAATAGTAAAATCAAAGATCACTGATCACAAATCACCATAACAGACATAACAATAATGAACAAGTTTGAAATACTGTGAGAATTACTAAAATATGACACAGAGAAAAAGTGAGCACATGCTGTGGGAAAAGGGGTGCTTATAGACTTGCTTGGTGCAGGGTTGCGACAAATCTTCAATTTGTAGAAAATGCAATAGCTGTGAAATGCAATAAAGTTCAGTAAAATGAGATACGCCTATATATGTGGAGAGAAATGCAGAGGGACAACAAAAACAATGTTATTCTGCTGTGTCAAGGACACCAGGATGATTTTCTGCCCTTACTTATGTCCGGTAATCCCCTGACTCAGTTTCTGCTCAGACAAGCAAAGCAGTGGCTAGATGACAGTCTAGGTAAAGCACACTAAGCAAAGTTAGTTGAATATGTTCTAAGTTAGTGCCTTTGTCAGCTCTGACTGCCATAATTAAACACCATAGCTTGTGTGTTAAACAACAGAAAATCATTCTTTTACAGTTCAGGAAGCTGAAAGTCTGGGATCAAGGTCCCAGCACGGTCAGGTTCTGGTGAGGGTCCTCTTCCTGGCTTGTGAATGGCTGCTTTCTCATTGTGTGCTCATATGGGGAGGGAGAGAAAGACAGCAAGTAAGCTTTCTGGTGTCTTTTCTTACAAAGGCACTAATTCCATTATGAGAGCCCTGCTCTTATGACCTCATCTCAACCTAATTACCTCCCAAAGGGCCCCATCTTCAAATACCGTCGCGTTGGAGGTTAGGGTTTCAACAAGAAATCTTGGTGAGGCACAAACATTTATTTCATAATAGATCTGATTTTACTGGGGGATATCTGGATATAATAACATGGCATTAGGCTATATACAATCACATGTCACCTAACAATGGGGATACATTCTGCAAAATGTGTTGTTAGGCAATTTTGAAGTGCAAGCATTATAGATTGTACTTATAGAAACCTAGACTGTATAGCCTACTACCCATCTAGGCTATATGGCATATCTTATAGTTCTTAGGCTACAAACTTGTACAGCATGTTACTTTACTGAATGCTGTAGGCAACTGTAACATAATGGTAATTATTTGTATATCTAAACATACCTAAACATAGAAAACACATGGTAAAAATACAGTACTATGCTTTTATGGGACCGCCATTGTATATGTGGTTCATCGTTGACCAAAAAGCTCATTGTGTGGTACATGACTGTATATTATAATAATTATATAATAATGTAATATCAATTTTACTTTGAAATTTCTCACAACTCAGATATTTACATCTAAAAAAAACTACACTGCTTCCTATCCCCAGCTTTGGAATTACAAAGTATGGGAAAACAGTTTTCTGGAATTATTTAAAGCTCCTGCTTGAATTTTTTATTTATTTATTTATTTATTTATTTATTTATTTTAATTATACTTTAAGTTTTAGGGTACATGTGCACATTGTGCAGGTTCGTTACATATGTATACATGTGCCATGCTGGTGCGCTGCACCCACTAACTCGTCATCTAGCATTAGGTATATCTCCCAATGCTATCCCTCCCCCCTCCCCCCTCCCCACCACAGTCCCCAGAGTGTGATATTCCCCTTCCTGTGTCCATGTGATCTCATTGTTCAATTCCCACCTATGAGTGAGAATATGCGGTGTTTGGTTTTTTGTTCTTGCGATAGTTTACTGAGAATGATGGTTTCCAATTTCATCCATGTCCCTACAAAGGACATGAACTCATCATTTTTTATGGCTGCATAGTATTCCATGGTGTATATGTGCCACATTTTCTTAATCCAGTCTATCATTGTTGGACATTTGGGTTGGTTCCAAGTCTTTGCTATTGTGAATAATGCCACAATAAACATACGTGTGCATGTGTCTTTATAGCAGCATGATTTATAGTCCTTTGGGTATATACCCAGTAATGGGATGGCTGGGTCAAATGGTATTTCTAGTTCTAGATCCCTGAGGAATCGCCACACTGACTTCCACAATGGTTGAACTAGTTTACAGTCCCACCAACAGTGTAAAAGTGTTCCTATTTCTCCACATCCTCTCCAGCACCTGTTGTTTCATATATAGATCAATGGAACAGAACAGAGCCCTCAGAAATAACGCTGCTTACCTACAACTATCTGATCTTTGACAAACCTGAGAAAAACAAGCAATGGGGAAAGGATTCCCTATTTAATAAATGGTGCTGGGAAAACTGGCTAGCCATATGTAGAAAGCTGAAACTGGATCCCTTCCTTACACCTTATACAAAAATCAATTCAAGATGGATTAAAGATTTAAACGTTAGACCTAAAACCATAAGAACCCTAGAAGAAAACCTAGGCATTACCATTCAGGACATAGGCGTGGGCAAGGACTTCATGTCCAAAACACCAAAAGCAATGGCAACAAAAGCCAAAATTGACAAATGGGATCTAATTAAACTAAAGAGCTTCTGCACAGCAAAAGAAACTACCATCAGAGTGAACAGGCAACCTACAACATGGGAGAAAATTTTCGCAACCTACTCATCTGACAAAGGGCTAATATCCAGAATCTACAATGAACTCAAACAAATTTACAAGAAAAAAACAAACAACCCCATCAAAAAGTGGGCAAAGGACATGAACAGACACTTCTCAAAAGAAGACATTTATGCAGCCAAAAAACACATGAAAAAATGCTCATCATCACTGGCCATCAGAGAAATGCAAATCAAAACCACTATGAGATATCATCTCACACCAGTTAGAATGGCAATCATTGAATTTTATGTATTCAAAAATTCTTCCCTCATGAAGCCCTACAAGTTCTTTTGCAAGTGATAAATGTCTTGGTGTGGTTCACATTCAACAAAAGAGTAAAAAATATATTCATGTTTGTACAAAATTATCTCAGAGATGGCACACTCTACAGCAAATACTACGCTATGATAGTTGGACTGTTGACATATATATTCTGGACTATAGAGATCTTTACTAATGTCATAATAAGCGAAGGACATAGGAAAATTCCCCTTTTCTACCCTCCAAACAAGAACACATTTCCAGCATCAGAATTCACAAAGGGATATCTTTTGATTTTTATGCATCAAAGCAAAGATCCCTCCATTCACTTATTCCAGATTATAAGTGGACATTGATGAATTCCTTAAAACAATAAAATCCCATGTCAGAGAGTTCAAGCTTGGGATGCCGCAGTTAAGCTTTCTCTAGCCTTATAAATACAGGCAAATGTGGATCCTCCTGATTTCTCTTTTGGGATGCAAATGAAAGTAAGACCCTTGTGCACCTGGGAAAGGTGTGGAGATGGGGGAAATTGTGATGAAAGGGAAGACAAAGGAATAGACTGTCTATTATAATTAAAAATTGCAATGCACAAGTTACATTTTTTTTGGTCCATGGTAAATAGATTGCTGCTAGAATTTCTCAATGGGTAGAAAGCCTGGGTGCCCAGGCTTTGTTAGAGAGGAGGCTGGAAGGAGTGGTTGGAAGCTCTCTCTGAGACTAGAGACTTCCCGAAAGTGAAAGGTACAGGGAATATTCAGATGTATTTTCCCTTCCTGCCATATTTATTTGATTAACCTGTCACTAAAGAACAAAAGAGCAGAAGAGAACAAGGAAACAGGGATTTTTTTTTTTTCTGAACAGAACTTAATTTGCACACCATGAAGAAAAATTGATCGTTTTCTTATGTCTGCTACTCTGTTGAGAGTGTCCTATGTAGAAAATCAATTTCCTTGTCTCAAGTTGGTTTGCCTATTTAATTAACTTAGCAGCTTAATGGAGGCAAACGTGATTAAAACACAGTTTTAAAAAGCTTTCAAAATTGTTATTTATTATATATTATAATATTTCATCAAAGATTTCCCTATAGTAATTATGGTGTGTTTAGATTTTGTTTTCCTCGCACCAATGTTTTATTAATTATTGAAGATGATTAGTTCAGTAGTCCTGTGATAATCAGAAACTAAAATATTCCTATTAAGCTTTAATGTATGCAACACAATACTACCTGGGCTGGAATATTATTTGTCATATGAATCTGTAACTTGGTAGTTTTTTGGCTTACCTAGAATTTTGCATTGAACAATCATTTCATAGTTGTCAACTAATTCAGAACAATGAAGTGTTTTAATGATCAACTTTTAGAAAATCATTTTATATCTGCTTAACATTTTTAAACTCCATGTTTTTTAGAGTAAGCAGTAAAAATCCATGTATCCTGATGAGAGGTAGGGAAGAAGACTTAGGAATATTTGGAGTCAGATTAGGCAGGTCAGAGAAAACTTAAATATTAGGAAGAAATATCATGTATTGCATCTTGGACTTTATTTACTTTAAAAGTTATTTTAATCTCTCAACATTAAAAATACAATTAATTTAAAGTGGCCTAACTTTTTTAAATTACAAGGTCATGAGTTTATTCTTCTCCATCTCTAATTCTTGCTAGATGTACTGTATCTGCATTGTCAGAACATAAAGCCATTATCTACTATGTTTTCTTCTTTATAGCCATAATTTAGTTTTAGTTCTATAGGTACACATATATTTAATGATCACCACCAGTCCTTATACTCTTAAAGTTCATAGTATAGATACACTACAGTATTCATACTCATCCTACTACTGATGGAATTTGGGTTGTGTATTTGGGAATATTGTAAAAATTACTACTCTGAACATTCATATACAAGTCTCTGTGTAGATGTATATTTTAATATCTCTTGGGTAAATACCTAGGAATAGGATCATTGTGTTACATGGTAAGTATATTTTAATTTTTTTTAAAAAAAAAAAACGGAGTCTCACTCTGTCATCAGGCTGGAGTGCAGTGGCGCGATCTCGGCTCACTGCAACCTCCGCCTCCTGGGTTCAAGCGATTCTCCTGCCTCAGCCTCCCGAATAGCTGGGACTACAGGCACGTGCCACCACGCCCAGCTAATTTTTGTATTTTTAGTAGAGACGGGGTTTCACCGTGTTGGCCAGGATGGTCTCGATCTCTTGACCTTGTGATTCGCCCGCCTTGGCCTTGCAAAGTGCTGGGATTACAGGCATGAGCCACTGCGCCCAGCCACATTTTTTAATTTTATAATTCGCTACCACATTATTTTTAAACATTTTGCATTTCCACCAGAAGTGCATGAGGATTTCAGTTGCTCCACATTCTCACCAACATTAGATTTAATCATTCTTTTAAACTTTAACCATTCTAGTAGGTGTATAATGATATCTCATGATTTTATTTTGCATTAACCTAGTACTAATGATGTTGAGCATTAAATTGTTAAATTTAAGTTAAATTAGGCTAAATTGGCCATTTGTATACCTTCTTTGGCAGGGTCTGTTGAAATTTTTTGGCCCATTTTTTTAAGAGCTCTTTTTTGTGTTTCGGATATAAGCGTTCTGTTCAGTTATGTGTCTTACAAATATCTTCTCCAAGTATATGGCTTGCTTTTGCATTTTCTTAAATGTTAGTTTAATTTTAATAAAGTCTATTTTATCATTTTTTAATGGTTTGTGTTTTTGTGATCTGAGAAGACTTTCTCTAACCCAATGTCTCAGAGATTTTCCCTGCTGTTTTCTTCTAGAAGTTAATAATTTTAGCTACTTTATTTAGATCTATGTTTATTCAAGATTTATTTCAAATATCATTTCCCATGTGATTCTTCCAGGAAGAGTTCATCAAACCCTCTGTATTTTCATAATATCATATGTACACTTACCTTACAGTACGTGATTATTTATTTAAATGTTCATTTTCCCCACTAGACTGTAAGCTTCAATGCATAGTGATAAGTCTTATTTGTTTATGTAAAATGCCTAGACCATGCCTAATAAATAACAGACTCTCAATAAGTACTTGTTACATAAACGAATGAATACAATTATATTAATTTATTAAATATTTTTACAAAGCATTTTTGCATCAACTTTTCATTAAAATCTCACAAGAATTTCATGAGGCAGACATTGTGTTACTTCCATGTTGTAAACTAATGTTGGCTTTTCAAAGCCTAATGAATTAAGATCAGACTATTTAGCCTGGCATTTAAAGGATTCTATGATATTATCCTCCAACCTTTCCAGCTTTGTTTTTCACTATTTCCTTTTACATATCCATTGCAACACTTAAAGTGGACAATTCATTTTTCTTCATCTATGCCCTTAATTTCTACTTTTTTACATTCATTCAAGCTATCTCTTTCACCTTGGAATTCTCTCTACTTCATTTCTCCCTAAGAATATCATAGCCATCTCAAAAGCCACCACTTTTATGTACCTTCCCATGATCTGACTAGATAAATGACCACATAAATGTGAATGCTTCTTCATCTACATAACCACAAATATCCATCCATCTTTACCTTAAATAAAATAAGTGGTGTTTTTCCTTAGCTTCTCACCATTTTTCTCTTAATACCCATTCTCCTGACTTGTAGCATGTTTTCCTCTATTAGCAGGGTCCCATTGGTCTCCTGTTTTCCCTTTCTCCACATTGCCCTGTTCAGCCTTATGTATACACAGACTGGGAGTTATAAGAAATGGATTCCGACTCTGGTACTGCCAAGCACTGGTAGTAGGGCTTGGACCCTTAATTGCCTCCTTTGTAAAGGAGATCTACTCCTGCCTGTCTTTGAAGGCTGCTCTGGAAATTAATAATACAATGGATGGGAAAGTCATTTGTAAATTTAACATGTTATACAAACTCTTATAATCATGATTGAAATCAGTCTTTAGCTTAAATTCATGCATCTGTCAGCCCCACAGCTGAAGACAAATGTTTGGGACAAATGTGTTCTGGGGCACCCACATTGGTGTTACTTCCAATGGCTCTTGGCTCCTGAATCTCCCTGTACCAAGGTGAGCCCTGAGCTTGTAACTCTCCTGGTTCCTTCTGCACTTTTCTCTGTGTTTAATTAGATGCTTTTGGATCCCTCTGTGCACTGCCCAACATCTGTTAATGCTTCCCCGTGTCAGGCTCTGTACAGCTAATGTGAAGGCGGAATGTTGACCTATTTTGCCTGATTTAATCAGGTTTTGCAGTTGTAAAGCCCTGCCCCAAGGTGGTTGTCACTGTCTTTTACAAGGTCCTGGGACACATACGGCAAGAAGGGAAAGTGGAAGCCCAGAGTAAACAGTCACTTCTTATTTTTAACACAATTAAAGGATCGTGCCTCCCTAGGTAAAGCTGTGAAATTATTGCCACTGGGATACATGCCTTTCTCCACTAATTGATTCTCTCTACCTTTGTTAAACTCCCACCTCTGGACTATATCACCCTAAGTCTTCTCTATCGTATGTCTACCTGCACATCCCAGTTATCCTCTTTCAAGTCCACTGGACTGGTATGAGACTGAGACTGGCTCCTCAAATTAAGTTTACTTTGCTGACTTCCTATCACAAGAAAGGTTCAAATTAGTTATTTAGTGATACAGGGAGAGGTAGCAGTTAAAAGTGCAGTCTTTGGAGCAAGATTTTCTGAATTCAAATTCTAGTTCTGCCGTACGTCCTTTCTGAAGATAGCAAGTTACTGAGATTCTCTTACCTCAGTTTATGAAACTATAAAATGGGCTAGTAACAGTCCCTGCCTCATTTGTTGTTTGATTAAATTAGTTAATTAAAATATTAATCAGGTAAAGAATTCAAAACAATGCCCAGTACCAAGTAAGCAGTCAATACAAGTACAGTATTTTGTGCCAATTAAAGGAACCTAGAATGGAGCCATAATGCACATGGCTTCAGAATTATAAATCTCTAGGTTCTCATCTTGTCCCTGCCACTTACTGGCTATGCAATCTAAGTCTAGACAATTAATCTCTGTAGGCTTTAATTTCTTCATGTATAATAGCAGTGTCTTCACCATATGGGGTTGTGTTAAGCATTAAATAACATAATATGTAGAAATCGTTTTTAGAAGAGGGCTTGGTACATAATTGGCATGCAATTAAATTGGCTATTTTTATTTCTTAGGATAATGTAATTCCCCTCCCTAACTACTTAATCATGGTCTTCTGGAGCATTGTCCAACTGTCTCCACTTTTTTCAGAGGAAGTGCTTTAATGGTGTATTCATGCAGTCAGGTTGGAAGGTAGAAGAGCTATTTTTTTGTAGACTAAATTTGTGATACTTCTCAGCTCACAGAGGATCAATGGAGGTATTGTACAAGGAAGACAGCAAAGCATGGGAATAGGCAAACAAATGGGCAGTTTTAATTAACCCAACAGATGAAAGCCCTTTAATTGTTGTTCAAGGCACATCTATCTCACTCTGTGGGAAAACAAGTTATCTAATGATGCACCAAGTCCAGCAAGCCCCAGGTGGACTCTACTGAAAGCTGTGGTGTGTTCTTGCTCTGGTTTTTCCTTTAGGTTAATTGCAAAGAGGTGAGATAATGAATTTAGAGTTGTGTTTTGTTTGGATCTATGTTCAAAGTATTTTGCTTTGAAAAATGGCTCTGCCATTTGCACGTATATTTGGGCACGGTGTCTAATTATGAGCTCAGAGGAAAGGAGGGAACATAGAGTTTACTGTCATTTCTCCATAATTTTCTCATTTTCTATTGATAAATAGATGATCCATCCCAGAGGAAGATACTGGGAAGTAGAACCCAATAAAAATATGAACCATGTGCAGCCATAAGGAATGGAGAAGAGAAAAATGAAAGCATCAACTAAATTCTCACCTTTACTAGTATAAGGAAAGGAAGACTATGTATTAGACACTTTGATCTGTATGTAAAGAGGGTTTGTGGCTCAAATCAAGGAAATATATACCCTCCACCCTACAATCATCATTTGTCTACCCAAGTCAATTAATCAAACCATGCACAGAGCAAACATGGAGTTTCTGTTCATCTTTACCTACCTATGCTATTAATATGGATCATGGAAGTCACATCAGTTCTTTAAAACCAACATTTCTCATTAATGGCCATATAGTAAAGTTGTGCAGGCCACAATTTCATTTGTGCTACCATCCAAATTCTTCTTCACATTAAAGATGAAGGCTTAAGTATTATGTTTTCAGAGATCCAACCGTGAACAGCATTTACAACACCCATTAAAGTGCTGTGATTAGTACTAGAGTTCAGCACTAGAAAGGTAGAAGATAAGCAAGTAGGAAAGAAATTGCTTTTATCAAACTGAAAAGCCGGTACTGAACTGAATTATTTTCTTCTGTTTGTCTTTCACTCAAATCAGCATTTGACTAGCAAGAATGTTTAAGGACAGAGTAATACTTTAGATAATTTAGAACCACTCATTTAGGTAGGGAATAAAATTATTGCTTGGTAGAACAAGCCTTCTAGTTTTATTAAAAGCATGTTAATTTGAAAAAAAAAAGCAATAAAATCCATTCTCTAAAATCTTATGTAGGCAAAAGAAACACTGTGAGTAAGGATAATAAAATAAATCACCCTGATTTGACACCCTGGGCTTTTTATTTTGAGATTTTGGCTGTAGAGAATGCCATAGTTCTTATCTCATTTGAAGTAGCAGGTCATGAAAACCACACTTTTTTCTGTAAAGAATATATCTATTATAATATTTAGAAAGCTTAGCATAGTCTCTGAAAGAGGGATTTTCTAAATATCTAGATTGCCCCCTTCATTTTTGAAAATCCATGACCCTCAGTTTCCCTCTTCCTAAAAAAAACTACTGTATTTCTTCATTCGACTATCCCACTAGTCTATCTAAACTCATCCAACAAAGCAAGAGATGTGACCTCTGTTGAGGAGAGTGCTTTGGAAAACAGCACTATTTGGGCACTATTATGGAGAAATCTTTCTGAAAAAAATCTTATCCTGAGAACTGAAAGGGCTCTGTTCCTGGCCACAGAAGAAGGGCAAAGGAGGTCAGGAGTGTAGAGAAAATCCAGCAAGATTGGTGGCACATCGTGGAAAGCAGAGCCCAAGGTGAGTGGACCACACCAGAGTAGAAGGCCTACACATCTCTTCCCAGGAGCTGCTGGGACAGAGAAGTGTATTCTTCTCTCTCAACAGTTTCTTATTTTAGCTCTGTGTTAGACACACCCAGGACCCATCCTTTCATCCTGTTTCTCTTCCAGGATTTCTGGATCCATATATTATAGTTTCCTGTAATGTAATTCTGGAAATCATTTAATATTTTTAATCACCACTTCCCACCTTCCACTTTTCTAGCACCTTGTGACACCTAGGCTATGTATGTTTTAATAGTGGATTTTGTGACAAAGACATGTAATGTCAACATGTTCCCATTGCATTGATGGAGCTGTCATGGCACTACTGAACCTTGCCTATGTTGTTACAGGAATGGGGAAGCACTCTATACACCAAATATAAAAGGAGAGCTCAAAAAGCAAATAACATTCCTGGTATAATTCAAATTTGAAGGAAAAATGGTTGTCAAACTCAGCACCTGGTGAACTCTTATGATAGCACTGGCAGACTTGATGTTCTTTCTTCCTTGTCTCAATTATATTGCAATAATTATGAGCATGATGGTGTCAATTGGAGTCTCTTTCTAGTGAAATAACCCCATGATTTCAAATAACCCAAACTAACCCCGGGTATTTCTCAGGCCATTTAATTTTTTCTACCCAATTATCATCTACTGGTCAGCCATTTAAAAGAATGCAATGAGAAGAAACCAGGTATGTTCCTTTTCTATTGCTGCCTAACATATCACCACAAATTTAGTGGTGTAAAGCAACACCCATGTATCAGCTCACTTCTGTAGGTTGGAAGTCTGACACATCATGGCTGAGTGTTTTGTGTCTCACAATGCTGAATTCAATGCATCAACCAGCTGTGTTTTCACCTGGAGCTTGGAGTCCTCTTCCAAGGTTATTATTCCTATTATTGGCAGAATTTAGTTCTTAGCAGTTACACAACTAACATACCTGTTTCCCTGATCGCTGTCATCCAGGGGCTTCTTTCAATCCCTTAAGGCTGCCAACATTCCTTCTCCTGTGGTTACCTCTATTTTCAAGCCACAGCTGAATCTCTCTTATGCTTCAAATCTCTCTGACTTTCTCTTCTGCCAGAAATATCTCTGTTTTTAGGGGATAGTCTGATTAGATCTGGCCCACCTAGATGATCTTCCTATTTTAGGGTCAACTGTACCATATACCATGATGCAATCATGGAAATGATATCTTATCAGCTCACTGGTTCTAGGGGAAAAGGGCATGTAATCTTGATGGGAAAAGGGATTTTTAGAAATCTGCCTACCATACCTGATCAATAAGAATATGCAAAAGGACTCAAAGTCTATCTTTCCCTTGAGCCAAATAATTCCTGTGTCAATTTCTTAAAATTCAGGAAGTAGAAAGTTGAAAAAAACTAAGCAAAATAAAAACAATTACATGCTACATGGATATATAATAGTAAGAAATTAATATAGCTATAACATGATGTATTGTAAAAAAAAATCATGACCAGATGCAAATCATTGCACATTTTCACATAAGCATTTATGGGAAGCTAATATCGTGATGGCATAGATTGATAAAGGATGTGATTCCCTTCTGAAATCCAGTGACTCAGCAGAAGAAGGACAGGCAGTCAGCGTTGTTCTCTGTCCTCTGCATCCAATGGCCAAGGAGTTGGGTGACTGAATAATCATACTTAGCTGTGCCTTGAAATGCACAGAAAAATTGTTTCTGACATGCCACTGGCACATGCAAAGAGGTAGAGATGAAGACTTATTTCTTCCAGTATTAGGAAGAGCAGATTCTCATTAGCAGAAGAACTCCCAGGCACCCAGCCCAGGCAGATGGACTTAATGAGAGAAAAACCCCATGGCCCCCTGTAAGTTACTGGCAGAGAGGAGGTTCTCTTATTTAGGCAATTTCCTCTCCTGTCACATTTGACTTGCTTTCTCTGGCCACTTGGATGCCCTGGAATATATAACCTTTATAGGAGTGTTACTGCAGATTTTACAAGATGATTCTTGTGGAACCTAAGTTTCTATTTTATTAAAGTGCTCCTGTGTCTTGGGCTGCCTGTAAAGGGAGCTGCTCTTTTCCTCCTAAATCTTTTAGTTTCTACCCAGAGCCAGACTGAACAATTTACCAGTCACGAATATGTATAATTTGGCATGGGCCCTCCTAACTCATATACCAACAGAGCCATTAGGCATATGGTGGGTCTGAAAAGCCAGATGGACCAGAAAGTACATTTACAACAGGCTTCAGTAATCATTTCAGTGGTCATTTCACACAGCTAGACCTGGAGATTCAGACCCAATCCACCCAGTTTATGTCTGAGTGGTCCAGATCAACACGTGAATGTTTCCCCAGTGTGTTGGATAATGTTCTAACCTTAACGGACACAATGAGGGCCTAATATGACACCCCAAGAATGTTACCAATAGCCAAACTTAATGAGGGCTTTCAATGTACTAGGCATCACCCAAAGAGCTTCATGTAGGTCTATTCCGATGATCTCCTCAACACTATGAGGCAGGTCCTATTATTATCCTCATTTTATAGATGAGGTATCAGAGGTGTGTAAATAAAACTAACTTCATATGGCTTGAACCCAAATATCTCATCTGAACCACTAAACGGTGGGATTTTATCTTACTTCTGATAATATATGCAAGACAGAATTCCTGCCATATAGAATGCTGCTCTTGAAAAAATGGTCCTTTTAAAACCACTGCTTTTGAAAACACCACAGAGAATTTCAAAAAAGGCAAAAATTATTACCTATGACAAACTTAATTAGACTGTTTTATTAAAATCACGTAGAACTCAACATAGAGTACTTGGATAAAGAGTTCAAATCCAGACTTGTGCTTGGGTAAGAAAATAATGAGCAAAAAGTTGGATCAAGCACTTCACAAAAGAAGACAACTAAATGGCTACTGAGCATGTGATAAGGTGTTTTCTTGGTATCATTAGTAGTTAGGAACATGCCAGTTAAAACCACAATGAGCTACCACTAAACGTCATCTGAATGGCTACAATGAAAAAAGTAGCAACCTGACAATAATGAGTGTTGACATGGATGTGGAGCAATTGGAACTCTCATATTTTGCTAGGGGACTGTAAATTGTGTCAACCACTTGGGAAAACTGTCAATACACACTGGAGTCAAGCATGTCAATACCTTATAGCCCAGCAACTCTACTCCTATATATATATATTGTCAAGATAAACGTGTGCATATGTCCATCAAATGTATGTACCAAATTTTCATAGAAGATTTAATACATAATAATCTAAAACCTGGAAGTGATGCCCACCAACAGGAGAACGGACAACAAAAGGGAAAAAATTACAGTTATACAAACAACATAGATACATCCCACAGGGATTGAGTTTTGTGAAAGAAGCCAGTTATGAAAGAATACATACTGCAAAATTCCATTTGTATGAAGTTCAGTAAGAGGCAAAAGTAACAATAGTTAAACAAGTCAGAACAGTAGTTACCCCTAGGACACTAGAAATATTCCATATCTTGATCTGAAATGTATACATATATAAAAATTTATGAATTGTACCCTTAACATTTTATGGCATTTTAATGTACATGGGCATTTTATGCATTTTAATGTATATGTTTTACTCTGAGAAAAAGGAAAAGAAGACTTTGTGTCTGACAAATGTTTTACTTGCGATAGAACAGGACATTTTAGCTCTTTCTTATTTTCTTTTCATTTGCATGATATTCCTTTGCTCATGGTACAAGCAATATATTTGCTGAGTGATTACGTTTTTTTGTGATGAGTTTACCATGTAATGTTAGGCATCTTCCAAGCAAACATGGTGAGGCATTGCACGTTTCCTTTCTTAAAAGTGCCTGTTGTATATTGCCTATCTCTTGGCAAAGTAGTGGGAAGTTTAAGACTTGCTTTAAAAAAAAAAATAAACACAAATCCTTAAGGAAAGCAAACATTAAAAATTATATCAATTTAAAATGTGTATCCACATGCCATGGTTTGGGTTGGGCATTACTATACTGTGACAATGCAAAGAAGGAGAAACCATGCAATGGCATAGGAACAGAGTTGCAAGGTATTCTTCCAATTGGGAATACTAATTGGATCACCAAATATGTGAAATTCACATATGAAATATACTTGTTCTATATATCATTTAAAAACTTTTTACTATGAATATTTTTAACATCTGTGTAGCAGTTCTTTGTATCATTACAAATATTCTGCCAAGTAATAAAGTTTTTAAATATCTATATGAAAACATTCACAGTAAAAAGAACAAATAAAGCAAGTGAACAAACAGGGATTTATTTAAATGAGAGTAAACTTTCCTCAAGTTTATACCAGTTTCAGTTGTTTTGGTAGGGTCTCCAGGCATTTGTTAGAATTTAGAAATTTTACAAAGGCAACACAAGTCTCAGCATTGCTAATGATGTGCAGTGTTTGAGGGGTAGAAAGCACAGGGCACAGAACTGAAGAGCTGGTTTTGACAGTTGTCCCTGGGGTTCCCACACTGGCACTAAAATAGGGAAGCATTGTCAATGAATAGAGAAAAACATAAGTAATTGCAGTGCAGGAGGGAATTTTCCTCTAAGACTGTTAAGTTGCCTAATTTAACTATTTAAATGTTAAGGATTTCCTTGTCTGATACAGGATTTCCTCCATTGGGAAATTCTTAATTTTCCTCTAGTTATTCATTCAACAAATACATATTGAACACCTGCTTCATACCAAGATGTCTGCTGTGCTGGGTACACAATGGGTCTCTGCCCTCATGAGGGATAAGGTCTACAGTGTCATATTTCTCAGCACTGGGAAGTGGTTCCCATTGAGTCTCCTGGGAAGGAAGTTTGAGTGACTCCTTGAGGAAGATTAGCAGGAATTTGAAGGAAGAGAGAGAAAGATAATTACCTTTTATTGAATATTCCACATTAGACTTTACTTACGGAATATATCATGTAAGACCTTACAGCAGCCTTAAGAGGTAGCAAGTGTAATAATTGGCTTGATCAAGGGTATTTACCAGCAACAAAGGATTCAGATCCAAGGAAGTATGAACCCTGGATGTTTTATCTACTGTAGAAGACTGCCTCACCAAGAATTTGAGTATTTAGGTATTCACTCAACAGGTGTTTATTGAGTGCCTACTTTGTGAGAGGCATTATTCTAAGCACATTATGGTATTTGAATTATATATCAAATATATATTTTAAATTCCATTTACTCTGTTTGGCTTTTAATATTAGTAAATTTTATTAAATTAGTCAAAACAGGAATGGACTATAATACAAGGAGATTTAGACATTTCTAGGAATTCATATTTCCACAACACATTGTGAGTAGAATAAATATTATACTTTCTATTTATATGCTCCTAATTATCAAATGCATATAGGTGCTGGTGTGAATGTACCTGAATTCATAGGAGCTTTTTGTGTTTGCAATTATATTTTCAGGAAGTTGATACCAAACAAAATTACTTTCATCTAGGAGACATGGCATATTTTGATATTAAAAGGAAGGTCCTCAAACCCGAAAGTAATGGAAATCATTGGTTTATGGAAGGATAAAAATAATATTTCATTATTACCATTAATGTAAAAATAACAAAATAAAATTCCTCATTAGTAAATGGCCACATGTTTATTTGAATGAGAAACAATATTTGAAACTTGGCCTTCATATAAATAATAAAGAAGATCATGAAAGCTGTTAGTTGCAAAAGCAAGGAAAAATACCATGAAAATAGGTTTTTTTGAAGATATGGCAAAAGTTATAATTATAGGTTTTGAAAGTACATTGTGCAGATTCCTATATAGTCAACTCTACTCCATCCTCCCACCACCACCCTCCCCAAAAATCCTTGGCAAACCTTCCTTTTCATACTTCTCCAAATATCAAAGAAGCCACCTATTAAGTTGTTTTGTTACCCTTTTACCTACATGCTAACAATGCCAATTCAATAACCCTTTTTCATCTGAAATGCAGGGTGGCAGTTCAAAGACATTGGATTACTGGTTAGGAGACCTGGTACTCAGACCCTACCCTGTCTCTAGTAAAATCTTCTCTAAGTACCCCTCTTTTATTTCTAAAATGTAATACTAGTATTAGCCTTGCTTATATCCAGGACTTCTTCAGATGGTTTAAAAAAAGAGCATGTTTGTTTTCTTGTATGGTTTTTATTTTTGTGGTTCTTGTTTTCAGAGCTACATAAAAATGGACATTTATTTATGTGATTATGTGTAGTATTATAAATGTATCCCTTATATGAAACCTGTGGGAGCAATTATGCACTGTAACTCAGAGTTATTCAGATTTTATTAAGGTAATACTGTGACGTATACAATGTATTACATGCCCCTTACTCCCAGTGGGGCTTGGGGAAGACTCTGTAATCAAACACATTAATATTTCTTTGGAAAACAGTATGAATATTCACACTAAATGGGATATGCAAAGCCTATAATTAGCCTCCCATCAGTTCAGAACAGGTTTTGCTGCCAAATGAGCTGTGGGAAACCTTTTGGTTTTCAGAGCTTAGGAGATTTCATAAGTGTGGATAGAAGATTTTAGACCTGCATATTTTCAGAAGTGCTAAATATTTATGTTTCATATTAAGTCTACTCCCTCTCTCACTTAGATACTTTATTTTTATTCCTTTAGCTTTATTGGGTGGAACCTGTTCTGTCCTTTCCACCACTTTTCATCCTGGGAGAAGCGCCTTTTCTTTCTCATTCCACCTCCCCCATAGTTCCCCACCATCCACAGGGGTGATACACTGGGAAGTCAGGTACATACATGTAACTCTACTCCCTTGATGGCAATTCATTTGTCCAGGGTGATCAGGGGACCTAAGCTAGGCTAATCAGAGTCCCTTCCCTGACCCTACCCCCATCACAGATGATAGGAATCAGAAGTGAACTCCTGCCTCAAAGTGAATGATCCTTTCCTCTGAGAATGTGGAATTGGGTCAAAAGAAAGAGCAGTTCCTCTCCAGGTGTCTAATATTTTTTTTAACATGAATATCTTGGCACTGTCCATAGCCAGGCTTTCTACCTTTTGTGGATAAGGGACAAGGAAGAATGAGAGAGAGAATAGAACAAATTAGGTCTCTTATTCAGAGACAGAGAAAGAGCATTCCTCCAGATTTTTCCAGCCCTCCAGTCCATTTTGAATGCCTAAGCACACATCCATTCTTAGATTCTGAGACATTTCAGTTGCTTTCAAATATTTATCACTTTTTAAAATAAACTTTAAAAACTTTAGAATAGTTTTAGATTTATAGAAAGTTGTAAAGATAATACAGTTTTCATAAACCGCACACCTAGTTACCCCTAGTGTTAACATCTTACTATGGCGTGGTACATTTATCACACCTAATAGATCAATACTGATATCTTAGTTTTTATCTAACTTTTTTTCTTACTGTTGTTCAAGGATTCCATCCAGGATACCATGTTACATTTAGTCATCATTCTCTCCTTAGGATCGCTTTAGCTGTGACACTTTATCAGACTTTCTTTAATTTTGATGAACTTAACAGTGCTGAATACCGCTCAGGTATTTTGTAAAATGTCCCTCCATTGGGAACTGTCTGATGTGTTCCTCATGATTAGACTGGGATTATATGTTTTTGGAAGGAAGACCACAGAGATAAAGTGCCCTTCTCATCACATCATACCGAGGTTATATACAATCAATATGACTTATTGTTGATACTGACCTTGATCACCTGACTAAGGTCGTATTTGTCAGGTTTCTCTACTGTAAAGTTACTCTTTTTTCTACTTTCCATACTGTACCCTATGGGAGGAAGTCATTATGGGCAGCCCACATTTAAGTAATAGGGAGTTATGCTCTACCTCCTTGAGGGCAGAATATATCTATATGAGTTATTTGGAATTCTGCATGGGAGATTTGTTTTTTCTACCTCAATTATTTTTATGCAATAATTTATTTATATCAGTATGACCTTATGGATATTTGTTTTACGATGTGGGTAATAATTCAATACTACTTTACTTATTTTGTTGCTTAAATAGTTCCAGCTTTGGTCACTGGGAACTCATTCAGTTGGCTCCTGTGTTTCTTGGACATACCCTATCATATTCATTTGACCCAATCTCAGTTGGTCCAGGAAATGCCAGGAGCAGTGATTCTATTAGGGCACAAGGGGAAGCATCTCTTTGCTCTCAATTCAAACTGCAATGTTTGATCCCCATGATTTGGGGATAGGAAATATACAGTACTCAAAATTTCTCCCTAGGAATTGTTTTCAATAGACATAACATGAGACATACATTTCACATGATCTCATTAAATTCACATAAAGAACAAATTAATACTTCTCTGGAGGCCCTTAAAGACAATGACAGAAATTTCCTTGATTTTTCATATTTTGAAGTCTACATTGTATTGTTGCTAAACCGTCCATTTTCTCCTGAATAGTAACACAGTTTTTGGCCTTCATGTTTCTCTTATTTGCTTATTTGGTGACATTTACTAACAAAAGAACATTACTACTCATAAGCTACCACCTACGTAGTCTCAAAGACACACAAGCGTTATAGAAACAGATCCTCATGACGGATGGTGGCACTATTTGCTTCTAGAAAATCTTCATTAAATTATTCTGGGCCTCTTCTTCCCTCAGCCACATGTGTGTGGTCAGATTCCATTTTTGCTGTCTTCATTTTCTCAGTGGACATGACAGCTCATTTATAATTCTGCAGTTATTTACTCTCATTGCAATTCAAAAGATTTATTTAAATGCTAACTGCTTGGTGTTTTTCTTTAAAGAATTGCTTGGAAACTATGTCTGTGAAACATTATACATTTTAAAAAATGATTTCTATGACGATACTAGTGATTCCAGGAGGATTTGAGAATACTTTATTAGCAGCTTTCCTCTCTTCTCAGGTTAAACTTGACATAGACAATTTTGTCTGCTGCTACATAATAGAACGCATAAGCTTTTAACTCATTTCCTGAGCTTTAGTATTCATTTTAATATTATACTGATTTGATGTTAACCCATTTATTTATTCCAAATTCCATGCAAAATGTATTCAAACATAAAGATTAATTCACTTAATTAACCTTTTGATTAAAAACTAAAACCCCAGTACTTATCCATATGGATTCTCTCCTCGAAACAGACTGTGGAGAATTGCAACTTAGAAGTTGTATTTCAAGTGGCTGCTAATATGGTCAAATCTACATTATGAGGGAATTAGCGCACATAAAGTTGAAAGATCTCTAACCAAAGCCCTTGTTGAAAAATAAAGGTGCTAATACAAGGAATGAACATTTTCATTCCTTGTCAGTAGGCTAGTCTTTAAGCCATTTCTGTAGGACCTCAATGTCTATTTGATAAGTCCAAATGGTTTGGGCTTGAAGTGGATGTTTTCATTACTAACCATGCAATATTTTTGCTCTGCTGCTGGGTTCTATCTCTGTGCTAGAAACAATGAGAATTCAAAGTTGAATGGGATATAATCACTGCCCTAAATGTGAAGATTGTCTAGTAGAGGAACAAACAGAAGTGCAAAAATAACCATAATATAAGGCAGAATAAAATAAAAGACCAAAGACAGGAGCTTCGCACGTCTACAAGAGGAAGACATTATTTCTGCCTTGGTTTATCCAAAGACCTTACATTTTCCTTATTTTTCTATTACACTCCTTAGTATAATCAACATACCAGCCAAACAGAACTATGTACTTCTTCCCAAAATCTTCAGTGCTTACTCATCACTGTTAGTTATTTCAGGTTTTCTCCTGTGATATGATCTGGCTCTATATCCTCACTCAAATCTCATCTTGAGGCCAGGTGTGGTGGCTCACGCCTGTAATCCCAGCAATTTGGGAGGCCGAGGCAGGTGGATCACTTGAGGTCAGGTGTTTGATACCAGCCTGGCCAACATGGTGAAACCCTGTCTCTACTAAAAATACAAAAATTAGTCGGGCATGGTGGTAGGTGCCTGTAATCCCAGCTACTTGGGAGGCTGAGGCATGAGAATCGCTTGAACCAGTGAGGCGGAGGTTGCAGTGAGCCAAGATCGTACTATTGCACTCCAGCCTGGGCGACAGAGTGAGACTCCATCTCAAAAAATTAAATAAATAAAAATAAAATATCATCTTGAATTGTAATCCCCATATGTTGGGTGATGGACCTTGTGGAAGGTAATTAGATCATGGGGGCAGTTCCCCCATGCTGTTCTCATGATAGTAAGTGAGTTTTCATGCACTATATGGTTTTATAAGGGGTTGTTCCCCTTTTGCTCTGTACTTCTCTCTCCTGCTTCCTTGTGAAGAAGGATGTGTTTGCTTCCCCTTCCATCATGATTTTAAGTCTCCTGAGGCCTCCCCAGCCACGCAGAACTATGAGTCAATTAAACTCTTTGCTTTATAAATTACCCAGTCTCGGGTATTTTATTATAGCAGTGTGAAAATGGACTAATACACCCTGTCATTCCTGCTTTTTGTAATTCTGTCTAAATACATCAGCTTAGATATTGCTGCCTCTCTTAAATCAGTCATTTGTTGTTGTTGTTGTTGTTTTAGAGATACAGTCTCACTCTGTCACTCAGGCTGCAGTGCAGTGGTGCAAGCATAGCTTACTATAACCTTGAACAACTAGGCTCAAGCTATCCTCCTGCCTCAGCCTTTCAAGTAGCTGAGACTACAGGTGTTCACCACCACACCCAGTTAATTTTTTATTTTTTGTGGAGTCAGGGTCTCATCATGTTGCTGAGGCTGGTCTCAAACTCTTGGCCTCAAGCAGTCCTCCCAACTCAGCCTCCCAAAGTGCTGGGATTATAGGCGTGAGGTGCTGCACCTAGCCAATTCATTGTATTTACAAATCAAGTATTAAGATATGAATCTCCCTTCTTTAACATCCCATGACACTTGTTTCTGGTCATCTTTGTGATATATCTATTGTTCTATGTTGTGTTTCTCTGCTTTTTTCCATTGGATCAGGGTTTTATTGGAACATAGCCATGCTCATTTGTTTTCATGTTGTCTATGGCTGTCTTTGTGTAACAACTGCAGAGTTGAATAATTGTGACAGAGACCTTATGGCTTGCAAGCCTAAAATATTTACTATGTGGTCCTTTGCAGATGATGTTTGCTGACTCTTGTACTAGATCATAAATTCCTCATGGGGAAGAAACTATCTTATTATCTTTTTGACCTATTTAATACCTAATACAGTATGTGTACCTTGAATATTTATTAAATTGATTTAAACCAAATTAAAGTGAATATGTGATTTAGTGGCAGCATCCATGGCATTAAGTATGAACCATTAAGAAAAATGGTTCGTTGACATGTAGAAAGAGGTTGCTGGATGGGAGATAAGGTCCCCTACCCCCCAAAGCAGTCTACAGTGTATTATTTAAAAAGAGTTAAGAATCAGCAATTATAAGCCTAAATATGTTGAACGATATTACCTTGAAACAAACCATTTGATGAAACATTTTGTAGAACAAAACTGATTTCTATTAGAATATTAATATTTATTACTGTACATACCAATTATTAATTCCTTTATAAAAATTTGTTCTCAGTCTTAGAGTTCATGGATGATATATTTAATAAATAGTCTTCATTGATTAGAACAACTGAACTAAGCATTTACAAGCTAATGCTAGTTGTGATAATTATTTCAATTATCTACATTGTCACATTCAATTTATTCACATTCCATGTCAAATTTTAAAAAGAAATCAAGGATTCAAAACCATGGCAGTGATTGCCACTTAACGTCAAGATGGAGTAACAGGGACCACATTTACCCTCCATCCTGAATCAACTAAAAAATTTGGTTAAAATATATTTGGAAAATGGTTTTTAAGGCAAAAGACATCAAGTAAAAAAGGGCAGTGATCCCTGAAAGGTAGGAAACAAATGAGGTTAGACCTACTATTGTTCCAGTTTACTGTCTAGAGAAAGTTTCTAGGTCATGATGCAAGGAGGAGGAATCTAAGCAGAGCCCAACCAATTCCCAGAATTGAAAAGATGGATCTGAGGGTCTGTTGAGTCCACAGAAGCTGAAGTTCACAGAGAAGAGTACCAGAATGAAGACACTTGTATATATTGTCTTCATATACATTGTATATACACATATACATATATATGTCTATATATACACATATACATATATAGTCTATATATACACATATACATATATGTCTATATATACACATATACATATATGTCTATATATACACATATACATATATATGTCTATATATACACATACATATATATGTCTATATATACACATATATATGTCTATATATACACATATATATGTCTATATATACACATATACATATATATGTCTATATATACACATACATATATGTCTATATATACACATACATATATGTCTATATATACACATACACATATGTCTATATATACACATACACATATATATGTATATATATACACATACACATATATATGTATATATATACACATACACATATATATGTCTATATATACACATACACATATATATGTCTATATATACACATACACATATATATGTCTATATATACACATACACATATATATGTCTATATATACACATACACATATATATGTCTATATATACACATACACATATATATGTCTATATATACACATACACATATATATGTCTATATATACACATACACATATATATGTCTATATATACACATACACATATATATGTCTATATATACACATACACATATATGTCTATATATACACATATACATATATGTCTATATATACACATACACATATATGTCTATATAGATATGTGTATATAGACATATACATATGTATGTCTATATATATATACATATGTATGTCTATATATACATATACATATGTATGTCTATATATGTCTACACACACAAGACAATATATACACACACATACACTCTCTCCCTCTCTCTGTCTATAGGGTGTATATGTATGTGTGAACTCCAGAGGTCTGCAGAGGATTCCTCTGGAGCACTCAGCAAAGTACTGATAAGTGCATGCATGTGAGAAGAGTAACTGAGGCTAGGGGAAGAATCTTCAAAAGAATTAGAGAAAACAGAACTTGCAGTTCTCAGTTCTTGTTTCCATAAGCCAGATTGGAAAAGTTGATCATTCATAAGGTATTAAATAGAGTGCTCAAAGGGGTCTTGCCTATCTAAAAAATCCTAAGAGCAAGACAAAAAAAAATCAAATTGTTCCAAGTAACTGTCCCAGAAAGTTTCAATTATATGTATATCTACCACCCAACAAGATAAAAACCACAATGTCTGGAATCTAATAAAAAGTTACCAGGCATACAAAGAAGCAAGAAATTAACACACATGATTAAGAGAAAAAGAAACCAATTGCAGCCAACCCAGAATTGACACAGATATTCGAATTAGCAGACAAGGACATCAAAACCTACTATAACTACATTCTGTATGTTCAAAAAGCTAGATAAAAGAATGACTAGGTTAACAAGAGACATGGAAGACATAAAAAAGACCCAAATCAAATTTCTAGAGATGAGTACTATGTCTGAGATGGAAAATATACTGAATTGAGATTAATAGCAAATTAGACATTGCAAAAGAAAAGGTTAATGAATTTGAAAATAAGACAGTAAAAACTAAAATGAAACAGAGTGCTATGATTTGAATGTTTTGTCCTCTCCAAAATTTATGTTGAAACTTAATTTCCAGTGCAACAGTATTGGGAAGTGATTGAGTAATGAGGACCCCACCCTCATGAATGGAATTAGGTGCCCTTATAAAGGGGCTTAATGGAAGGAGTTCATCCTCTTTTGCCATTCTGCATTCTGCCATGTGAGGGCACAGTGTTCCTCCCTTCCAGAGGACACAGTGTGCAAAGCACTATCTTAAAAGCAGAGACCGCCCACACGTTGTGCACATGTACCCTAGAACTTAAGGTATTAAAAAAAAAAAAAAAGCAGAGACCGAACCTTCACCAGACGACAAACCTGCCAATGCCATGATCTTGAACTTTGCAGCCTTCATAACTGTGAGCAATACATTTCTGTTCTGTGTAAATTACCCAGTCTGTGGTATTTTGTTATAGCAGCACAAATGGACTAAGAGGAAAAATAAAGGACCAAAAAGAGAACAGATGCTTAGTAAGCTGTATAACAATGTCAAATAGCCTGATGTACATGTAATTTAAGTCTTTGAAGGAGAGGATACAGAAAAGGGTACAGAAAAATTATTTGAGAAACTAATGGATACATTTTTTCCAAATTTGATGAAAACTATAAATCTGCAAATCTAAGAAGCTTGATGAACTCCAAGCACAAGAAACATTAAGAAAATTACACTGAGCCACATCATAATTAAATTGCTCAAAACCAGATAAAAATGAAAATAGTTAAAATTACCAGAGGAAAAAAGACAAATTATGTACACAGGAAGAAATCTAAGATGACAGCAGATTTTTAAATTGGAAACAGTGCAAGTGTGAAGACAATTAGAGAAACATCTTTAAGCTACTTATTAGGGGGAAAAAAGGTCCATCTAGTATTTTATAACCAATAAAAATATCTTTTTAAAACAAACATGAAATAAAAGACTTTTCAGACGTATAAAAGCTGAAATAATTTACAGCCAGCAAACTTGTACTATAAAAAATGTTAAAATAATTCCCATGGGTAAAAGAAAAATGATACCAGATGGAATTATGTATCTACCCAAGAAATGAAGTACATTGGAAATGGTAACTACCAAGGTGAATACAGAAGATTTTTTCAAATTAGTGGAATAATTTAAAAGATAATTGGCTGTTTAGACAAAAATAATAAAAATGAACTGTGGGGTTTATGATATATAAAGAAATAAAATATATGACAACAATTGTACAAAAGCTGGAGGAGAAGAAATAGAAGTTTGCCTTGTAGGGCTCTTATACTATATGAGAAGGGATATAATATTAGTTGAAGGTAGACTGTGATAAGTAAAATATATGTACTATAAACCCTAAAGCATTTAAAAAACACAAAAAGAGTTATGGACAATAGGCTAACAAAGGCTACATGCATTAAAAAATACGATATCCAAAAGAAGGTAGGAAAAGGTTACAAAGAACAAATGGGACAAATGAAAGACAAATAGCAAAATGGTAGGTTTAAACCTAAACATATCAACAGTCATAGGAAATCGAAATGGTCTAAACATCTCAATTAAAAAACCCCTGAGTGGTGTTTTCTGCCAAAGGCTGATAGTCATGAACCTACGGTGGTGTCACAGAGGTAGGGCTGCAGTTACTGTTTCCTGTTGATGAAAACCACAGGCAATGAACTCTCCCACTACTTTTCTGGTTCAGATGGGCACTACTGAATCACACTGTGCTCCAACAATAGCCCTAAATGGGGAAGTATGCTTCGGTACCTAATGACACTAATTGGTAAGTAAGCTACAAATCAGTGCTTCTTGTGCTCCCAGTGCTTTATGGGGAAGGCTTTTCACTGTTCCTCACAGCCTTCCTTCTCTATTATTCATGCCTGAGTTACAAGACACCAGGTTGTACTCAAAGCCCCAATTCCTTCCAACCCTGATGTGTTGTCCTTCGGTCAAGCCTATGGGTCTTCATTTTTTCATCCCTTATGATGTGTCTTCAGTAGTTGGCTTTGGCCCCATTTCTGTCTCCACCAATTCCTTATATATAATCAATTGCTATGTCCCATTAATTCTACCTTCAATATTTATCTTGAATCCATTCACTTATCTTCATTCCGACAGCCAGTATCTCGCCTAAGCTACCTCTCCCTTGTTATAGCTGTAGCTCCCCAACTAGTTTTCCTACATCCACCCTATCCCCTCTCAAATCTTACTCTACACAGTAATCAGTGCAGCCCTTTTAAACAAATTAATTGGATTATGTTACATCCCCATAATGAGGAAACTCAAACTTCCTGCTAGGGCCCATGAGGTCCTGTGTGACCTATGTGCCTCCCTGTTTGCCATTTCCCCTTTTGTCCTCTACATTCCAGCCACACAGTCTTTCTTTCTAATTCTCTGAAGTTTACTAGCTCATTCCAACTTCAAATCCTACAGACCAGTTTCCCTTTCTGGGGTCGTCCTCTGCCACCTTTATATAGGTACCTATTATTAAGCCTTAAAATCCCACTTAGCCTTCACTTCCTTGGGAAAACTGGAAAAGCACCAGTTTCCTTCTTACATGTTCTCATGACACACAGAGTTACTTCTTAATAAGCATTATCTATTAATTTGTGCTTAATATTTGTCTCTACAGTGGGATGTGAGCTCTCTGAGGGCTGAGAACATGTCTGTTTTACTTACTTCTGTATGCCCAGTGCCAAGCACTGTGGCTGGCTCTAGAAGCTTAGGATAGTAGTTCATTAAATCTAAGATGCCAGCAATCATAAGATGCACCATTATTTTACATACCACTAAGGCAAACATCTCTAATTAAATTCTATTTTGCCTTCAATTTTAAGACGCAACCCAAACTCAGAAATGTGAAAACGTGAAAAAGTATGTCTTAGAATTCAGAATATATTGTAAATATTTTAAAAACTAAATAAATGAGTAAAAGAACCATCTTTGTCCTCATGTAATCCCCATTATGCCTGGCCCAACAAGCAATCCCCAATATGCCTGGACATTAGTATACCCCAAAATGAATTTACGTCTTGGTGCTGTCAAACCACGATACCCTCACTATACTTGAAAGTCTGGACTGCTGTGTCTATGACCATTACCTAATTCTTGCCTGTTGAAATTATATTAGACTAATCCTATAATCAATGCTATTTCCGTATTTGTCCAGCATACTTTCTACAGAGTCCCACAAAAAGAGAAATCTACACATACGGTTTGGAACTAACAAAGTTCATTGTAAAACGAAATGGTCTTCCATATGAGCCAATTACAAAATATTAATTCATTTTTTAAGAACTCTTTTACTTAGGGTTACATAGGGCAAGAAACATTATTAGGTGCCAATTTCTGTTTAATATCTTGTACCTACCTTCAGATTCTCTCCAATGACAGAAAGCTCTTAATAACCCTTTCCATACGAAAGAGTTGTTCAGGAAGTGAGTAGGAAACAGTAATGGGAAGCTAAAGATAAAAGGTGGGACTGTTCCAGTGAGAATTCAGAACTAGATGGAGGATTTACTGTGATTACTCAAAATTGTGAACTTAAATATGGAAAGAATCTCTAGGCTGCCAAAACCCTCCAGTCCCATCAATCAACCCTTAAGCGTACAAGCTGTAACTGGCATGGAGGACATACATTTTAAAGGTTGAAGGGATATTAGTCACTATAAAATGAGAAGGAGAGCAGCATAGTGAAAAAGGAATAGGGTTTAGGGTCCAGTGAAGTTTGGATTCTGGCTTTGGCACTTATTAGTTGTAAAGTTTAGACTCAATTTACTTATCTAAGACCAATAATGTCTATCTTATAGGGTTGAGAAGATTAAATAATATATGAATAAAAAGCACTTAGAAGCAGGTCTGGCACATAGAGTGAATAAATATCAGCTTGTATTATTTTTATTCTGGAAAAGGAAAAAGAGGAAACTTCCTAAATTATGTGAGTGTTCTCTATTTGGATTCATTATTGTTGCAATCCGTTTTTAACTTATTTTTTTAAATATTGAGAAGTACCCAGATCACAAGTGTGTAGTTTAATGAATCACCACAAAATGAACATAACCATGTAACCACTACCCAGGTCAAGAGATAGAACATTACTTGCTCCTGAAAACCTAGCTCTTCATGGTCCCTCTCAATCGCTACTTTCCATAATTTCCAAATCCAATCATAATTCTGGTTTGAGTACCATAGATTAACTTTCCCTGCTCTTTTTCGACTGAATAAACATAAAATTATGCAGCAAATATTCTTTTGTTCTTGGTAACTTTTCCCCAACATTAGATTTGAGAGATTCATCTCTTGTTATGTGTGACTGCAGTTCCTTCATTTTTATTTACACCTAGTATTTTATTGAATGAATAGGCTACAATATTTTTAACCATTTTATTGTCAATGATCATCCAATGTGCTTTCCTTCAACCTTTTAGTTGCCACTGAATGACAGTTAATGTCTTATACCTGGTTGGGCTCTTAACATAATCTCACATGCTGTGAATTGATGAAAATGATGGTTAAAATGGCTACAGCTGATAGAGGCAATAAACAGCAACTGAGTTAAACTGAGAAAGTGTGCTGAGGAGGAATGTGCTTGTCAACAAATCCAGGGTGCATACTGGAAGCCTCAGGAACCATTATAAAGTATTCCTAATATGAAAGAGAAAGGGCAATCAGGCAAGCATTGCCTCTTCAATAAAATGATAAACAATATGTGAACTGCATGTAATATACAGTGAATTCAGTATGCATAGCCAAAAGACAGGGATTTCACAGTCTAGAAAATAACTTATTTCACAAATAAGGGCTACCGCCTATAATTAGCATAGTATGGACAATGTGATGGGACTTAAAATTCTTAGTTCTTCCTTTTAGAGGATTTGAATTGACTACTGATTTAAATCTGGGTTCTTCACTTGCTACAAATGTAACTGTCTGCAAACTGCTTAAGCTATTTATGTTTTAGTTTCCCTACATATAAATTGGTGATGCAAAATACTACTTACCTCATATGGATGTCATGAGATAATCTATGTAAAGGGTTTAGCACAATGAAAGGCATCTAAAAGGAGCTCAATAATTGTTCACTATGAAAAGTGGTATGGCATAATGATTAAACACACCAACTTGGAGCCAGACTGCCTGGGTTCAAGATCTAGCTCTAGTTTAAGGTCTAGCTCTGTATGACCTTGAGCAAGGTATTTAACCCTTCTGTGCCTTAGTATCCTCATCTATAAAGTAGGGATAATAATAGTACCTACTTCGTTGGGTTGATGTGAACTTTAAATGACACATAGTAAACATAGTGAAAACACTTCCCCACATAACAGTAAAATTTAGAGTTACAGTTCTCAGCCCTGGCTACACATTAGAATCACTTGAGCAGCTTTAAAAAATGTTGATGTCTGGCAGTTCTCTCAGCAGAAACTCTACAAGCCAGAAGAGAGTGGGGGACAATATTCAACATTCTTAAAGAAAAGAATTTTCAACCCAGAATTTCATATCCAGCCAAACTAAGCTTCATAAGTGAAGGAGAAATAAAATCTACTTTACAGACAAGCAAATGCTGAGATTTTGTCACCACCAGGCCTGCCTTACAAGAGCTCCTGAAGGAAGCACTAAACATGGAAAGGAACAACCAGTACCAGCCACTGCAAAAACACGCCAAATTATAAAGACCATCGATGCTAGGAAGAAACTGCATCAACTAATGAGCAAAATAACCAGCTAGCATCATAATGACAGGATCAAATTCACACATAACAATATTAACCTTAAATGTAAATGGGCTAAATGCGCCAATTAAAAGACACACACTGGCAAATTGGATAGAGTCAAGACCCATCAGTGTGCTGTATTCAGGAGACCCATCTCACATGCAGAGACACACATAGGCTCAAAATAAAGGGATAGAGGAAGATCTACCAAGCAAATGGAAAACAAAAAAAAGCAGGGGTTGCAATCCTAGTCTCTGATAAAACAAAATTTCAACCAACAAATATTAAAAGAGACAAAGAAGGCCATTACATAATGGTAAAGGGATCAATTCAACAAGAGCTAACTATCCTAAAGATACATGCAGCCAATACAGGAGCACACAGATTCATAAAGCAAGTCTTTAGAGACCTACAAAGAGACTTAGACTTGCACACAATAATAATGGGAGACTTTAACACCCCTGTCAACTTTAGACAGATCAACGAGAAAGAAAGTTAACAAGGATATCCAGGACTTGAACTCAGCTCTGCACCAAGCAGACCTAATAGACATCTACAGAACTCTCCACCCCAAATCAGCAGAATATACATTCTTCTTAGCACCACATCACACTTATTCCAAAATTCACCACATAGTTGGAAGTAAGCACTCCTCAGCAAATGTAAAAGAACAGAAATCATTACAAACTATCTCTCAGACCACAGTGCAATCAAATTAGAACTCAGGATAAAGAAACTCACTCAGAACCGCACAACTACATGGAAACTGAGCAACCTGCTTCTGAATGACTACTGGGTAAATAATGAAATGAAGGCAGAAATAAAGATGTCCTTTGAAACCAATGAGAACAAAGACACAACGTACCAGAATCTCTGGGACACATTTAGAGCAGTGTGTGGAGGGAAATTTATAGCACTAAATGCCCCAAGAGAAAGCAGGAAAGATCTAAAATTGACAACCTAACATCACAATTAAAAGAACTAGAGAAGCAAGAGCAAACACATTCAAAAGCTAGCAGAAGGCAAGAAATAACTTAAGATCAGAGCAGAACTGAAGGAGATAGAGACACAAAATACCCCTTCAAAAAACCAGTGAATCCAGGAGCTGGTTTTTTGAAAAGATCAACAAAACAGATAGACCACTAGCAAGAATAATAAAGAAGAAAAGAAAGAAGAATCAAATAGATGCAATAAAAAATGATAAAGGGGATATCACCACTGATCCCACAGAAATACAAACTACCATCAGAGAATACTATAAACACCTCTACACAAATAAACTAGAAAATCTAGAAGAAATGGATAAATTACTCAACACATACACCCTCCCAAGACGAAACCAGGAAGAAGCTGAATCCCTGAATAGACCAATAACAGGCTCTGAAATCGAGGCAATGATAGCCTACTAACCAAAAAAAGTCCAGGACCAGACAGATTCACAGCCGAATTCTACTAGAGGTACAAAGAGGAGCTGGTACCATTCCTTCTGAAACTATTCCAATCAATAGAAAAAGAGGGAATCCTCGCTAACTCATTTTATGAGGCGAGCATCATCCTGATACCAAAGCCTGGCAGAGACACAACAAAAAAAGAGAATTTTAGACCAATATCCCTGATGAACATCGATGCAAAAATCCTCAATAAAATACTGGCAAACTGAATCCAGCAGCACATCAAAAAGCTTATCCACCATGATCAAGTGGGCTTCATCCCTGGGATGCAAGGCTGGTTCAACAGACGCAAATCGATAAATGTAATCCAGCATATAAACAGAACCAATGACAAAAACACATGATTATCTCAATAGATGCAGAAAAGGCCTCTGACAAAATTCAATGGCCCTTCATGCTAAAAACTCTCAATAAAGTAGGTATTGATGGGACGTATCTCAAAATAATAAGAGCTATTTATGACAAACCCACAGCCAATATCATACTGAATGGGCAAAAACTGGAAGCATTCCCTTTGAAAACTGGCACAAGACAGGGATGCCCTCTCTCACCACTCCTATTCAACATAGTGTTGGAAGTTCTGGCCAGGGCAATCAGGCAGGAGAAAGAAATAAAGGGTATTCAATTAGGAAAAGAGGAAATCAAATTGTCCCTCTTTGCAGATGACATGATTGTATATATAGAAAACCCCATTGTCTCAGCCCAAAATCTCCTTAAGCTGATAAGCAACTTCAGCAAAGTCTCAGGATACAAAATCAACATGCAAAAATCACAAGCTTTCCTATACACCAATAACAGACAAATAGAGAGCAAAATCGTGAGTGAACTCCAATTCACAATTGCTTCAAAGAGAATGAAATGCCTAGGAATCCAACTTACCAGGGATGTGAGGGACCTGTTCAAGGAGAACTACAAACCACTGCTCAACGAAATAAAAGAGGACACAAACAAATAGAAGAACATTCCATGCTCATGGATAGGAAGAATCGATATTGTGAAAATGGCCATACTGCCCAAGGTAATTTATAGATTCAATGCCATCCCCTTCAAGCTACCAATGACTTTCTTCACAGAATTGGAAACAACTAAAGTTCATATGGAACCAAAAAAGAGCCTGCATTGCTAAGACAATCCTAAGCGAAAAGAATAAAGCTGGAGGCATCACGCTACCTGACTTCAAACTATACTACAAGGCTACAGTAACCAAAACAGCATGGTACTGGTACTAAAACAGACATATAGACCAATGGAACAGAACAGAGCCCTCAGAAATAATACCACACATCTATAACCATCTGATCTTTGACAAACCTAACGAGAACAAGAAATGGGGAAAGGATTCCCTATTTAATAAATGGTGCTGAGAAAACTGGCTAGCCATATGTAGAAAGCTGAAACTGGATCCCTTCCTTACACCTTATACAAAAATTAATTCAAGATGGATTAAAGACTTAAATGTTAGACCTAAAACCCCAGAAGAAAACCTAGGCAATACCATTCAGGACATAGGCATGGGCAAGGTCTTCATGACTAAAACACCAAAAGCAATGGCAACAAAAGCCAAAATTGACAAATGGGATCTAATTAAACTAAAGAGCTTCTGCACAGCAAAAGAAACTACCATCAGAGTGAACAGGCAACCTACAGAATGGGAGAAAATTTTTGCAGTCTACCCATCTGACAAAGTTCTAATATCCAGAATCTACAAAAAACTTAAACAAATTTACAAGAAAAAAATCAAACAACCCCATCAACAAGTGGGCGAAGGATATGAACAGACACTTCTCAAAAGAAGACATTTATGCAGCCAAAAGACACATGAAAAAATGCTCATCATCACTGGCCATCAGAGAAATGCAAATCAAAAGCACAATGAGATACCATCTCACACCAGTTAGAATGGTGATCATTAAAAAGTCAGGAAACAACACGTGCTGGAGAGAATGTGGAGAAATAGGAACACTTTTACACTGTTGTTGGGACTGTAAACTAGTACAGCCATTGTGGAAGACAGTGTGGCGATTCCTCAAGGATCTAGAACTAGAAATACCATTTGACCCAGCCATCCCATTACTGGGTATATACCCAAAGGATTATAAATCATGCTGCTATAAAGACACATGCACACATGTTTATTGTGGCACTATTCACAATAGCAAAGACTTGCAACCAACCCAAATGTCTACTTATGATAGATTGGATTAAGAAAATGTGGCACATATACACCATGGAATACTATGCAGCCATAAAAAAGGATGAGTTCATTTCCTTTGTAGGGACATGGATGAAGCTGGAAACCATCATTCTGAGCAAAGTATCGTAAGGAAAGAAAACCAAACACCACATGTTCTCACTCATAGGTGGGAAATGAACAACGAGAACACTTGGACACAGGATGGGGAACATCACACACCGGGGCCTGTCGGGGGCTGGGGGACAGGGGGAGGGATAGCATTCGGAGAAATACCTAATGTAAATGACGAGTTAATGGGTGCAGCACACCAACATGGCACATGTATAAATGTGTAACAAACCTGCACATTGTGCACATGCACCCTAGAACTTAAAGTGTTAAAAAAAAAAAAGAACAAATAATCAGAACAAACTTTTAGTTTTAAAAAAAAAATGCTGATGTCTGGACCCTATGCCCAGATAGTTTGGTTTAATTTGTGGTAGGGTCTGGGAAACCTGTGAAATCTCCTCAACTGATTCTAATGTGTAGCAAAGTTTGAGGTCCCTGCTTTAGAGACCCTTCCTTATTAAGACAAACTCCAACACTAATTCTTACCTTGATCACAGAGAATCAGGAGCCACTGAACACTGTCTCTTTACAGTACTTCCACAATAACTACTTACGGGCTCTTCTGTTTAAGTCATATGGGTCATGCAAAGTTGAAAAACATATGGCCTTCTCCAAAAGGAATTTATAGTACAGTTTGTTAGAGCAAGTACACATGGGCCCTGATCACTAAGCCCCATGTCAGAATGCAATGATTGAAAGTGGCATGGAAGCAAGAAAGTGTTGTGGAAGTAAGGAAGAGAGGCCATTTACACCTAATGGCAAACCATAAGGGGTTCATGTAAGAAGTGACATCTACTTCAAGTGGCTCTTGAAAAGTAGATTAATCTTCATCAACATCAGTTTTCTCATCTCTAACAAGATTGCTGAGGCCCCATGCTCTACTAACGCAGAAGTCTAAGATTTTATGAGACCAATCCATGTGTAATCTGGAATATATTTGATATTCCAGTTTCTTTAAGGTATAGTCATTTTTGGAAAGCAAACTGGAGTCCCAGTCCCCATTTTGTGATAAAGGATGGAAAATGGTTTGCTTTAGTTTGTAGTTTGTTTCAGATTGGAGTTCATGGCCTCTTAAGTCCTAGATGAAGTTCAAAGCAATCCTTAGATTCAAATGCACAGATAGTCTTTAATGACACCTTAAGATCAAGGAAAATAAAACCTTACTCAGTTCTTGCTAGATAAAGAAAAAGGTGCTAATTTTCTGGCATTTGGGCTCCTGTGGAAGAGTGTAGGACTGTACCTTTGGTCCAGAGCTGCTGTATAGAGTCCAGATGAGAAGATCTTTAGACACCTTTATCAGAATTCAGAGAATAAGCCTGCATCCTAAAAAACTGGAGAAGCGAGAAGGGACAATGGAGGCTTGCGTCAGCACACCAAGAAACCCCCAAATTAGTTGTGACAGTGCTGAGGAAGCAAAGCTGAGGTAAAAATAGTCTGTCTTGATGCCCTCTTATCTAAACCACTATTTTATTTTATTATTATATCTTTGATTAGATTACTCTGTAAGAAATATATATCAAAGAAAAAGAAATGTAACACTACTTGATACTATCAGAGAAGTGAAACTTATAAAATGTTATTATATTAGAATAACATACTATATGCAGCCGGATTCTCTGTGGTAAAGAATAACCAGTAAAAAAAAAAGGGGGGGGAGCCTGGCTAGGTAGGTTCCCTTTTATTCTTTTCATATCTTAGATAAAGGTTAGATGGATAGTTCTCAGTGACCCAACTCTAGAGATGTAGATGTTCGTTCATTATTCAATCAACAAATATTTATTGAGAATATACTGTGAGCTAGATGCTATTGAAGGGAGCAAGCCAGATAAAGAACCCTGCCTTCATGGAGCTTATAATCAAGCTAAGGGAAACAGATAATATACAATAAACATAATCCATAATAGAGTTTGATATAAATGATAGTGTTGCTATAAGGTAATAAAGTACTGCGGGGAAACAAAAAAAAAATTAGAAAGTTGAATCAGGTCAGGGTATTGATGAGAGCCTAGGTCAGAGTGGTAATGACCAGGCTTTGCTGAGAAGATAAGATTTGAATAAGGATTTAGAGAAGGTAGAGAAGGTAGTCAAGTGGCTATCTGAGGGCAGAACATTCCAGTCACAGAAAACAATCATTGCAGGGGCCCAGAGCACATGCCCTCTATATTTGGGAAACAGCAAGAAGGTCAGTGTGGCTGAAGCAGTGAGCTAGGGGGTAGGTTAGTGGGATATGAGATCAAGAGGAAATAGGGGAGAGATTATGAATGACATTGTTCACCATAGTGAGGACACTGGCTTTTGCTCTGAGTGGGATGGGGAGCTACGGGAAGATGTTCAACAGGGAGGTGCTAAATAGGACTTTTCTGGCTGTTGTGTTGAAAATACAATATAGAAGGCAAAATGGAATCAGGGAGACTATCCAAAGAATTCCAGTACAAAGGTGTGGTAGGGAGAATTCTAAATCCCAAGACCCCAAGAGTTCCAGTCCTGGCTGTGCATAATCCTGCTAGTTATTCCATCAAACACTGATCTAGAGACTGTTATGGAGGGGTTTTACAGATATAATTAAGATCCCAAATTAGTTGACCTTAAAACACAGAGATTATTAGATGTGTCCGATCTAATTAACAAGCCCTTTGAATCTGGGTATAGAGGAAGTCAAAGATTTGAAATATACGAAGGAACTAATGTGCTGTTTCTGACTTGAAAATGGAAGGCACCACGTGTAATGAAATGTGTACAGTCGTGTAAAGAAATGTGTACAGCCTCTAGAAACTAAGAGCAGCCCCTGGCTAACAGCCAGCAGCAAGGAACGGGGGCCTCATCTCTACTGCTGCAAGGAGCTGAATTCTGCCAGCAACAAAAATGATCTTGGAAACATATTTTTCTTCAGAACCTCCAAAGAAAACCTCATCCCAGCTGACACTTTGATTTCAGCCTTATAAGACCCTGGGCAGAGAACCCAGTCATGCTAAGCCAGGCTTTTGACTTACAGAATTAGAAGCTAATAAATGGGTATTTTAAGTAGCAAAGTTTGTTATACAGCAACAGAAAATTACTGCATCAGCTGAAAGCTTTCTAATATTCCCTATTATGCTATATATATGTTTATTTTAATTCATAAACATAATGCCCTTTACATAAACAACATTACCATACTATATCTATGTTTAATTCATAAACATAATGCCCTTTACATAAATGACTACATTATCATGCATGTATACAAACACATAATTCTGTCTCATCAAATGAGCATATTTAGTATAAGGATATGTACAAAAACGGAAACTTGCCCAATTGTTAGTGAGTGCTCAAATTGGTGTGTTTATCATCAGCATCCTGCTCCTTCCTGGGCCATGAGAGATATTTTATAAAGAGAGGTAGGCACATAACAATTGCCTAATTGAGGCTTCTTCTTATGGAAAGCTATGAGGAAACTTTTCCAAAGAATTTGAGAAAGCTTCCTGGAAGAAATGGTAAATTTTAAGAGTGGTTTCAAAATTAGAAAGAACATCACCAGACTAAATGGCGATATTCTTATATTCTTATCCTATATTCTTATTATAGACTTGTTCCAAGGACACTAAAGTTAATATCAGTCATTTTATTTAAAACATGGTGGTGGTAAGAATTTGTGTCCAAATAAAAACTTCATCTATTTTCAAAAAAATTTAGTTCAGGTGCTGCTTCCTCATGTCCCTTCTTCCAGGAAGTTCCAGACTAGACCAAGGATCCTTCTTAGCAGCCATAACTTTTGCTGTGTAACAAACTACCCCAAGATGTAGTAGCTTAAAATGACAGCTATTTATTTGTTCACCATTCTTTGGTTCAACTATTTGGTCTGGGCTCATCTGGGATGGATTGTCTCTGTTCCACATGGCAGTGGCTGGACACCCTCATGTGTTTGCATGGCCTCACCTGGTGGTTGAGATAACTGGGCCATGTGTCTCTTATCACTCAATAGGTTAGCCGGTCTTAGTCACATAGTAGTGGTCACAGCATCCCAAGAGTAGCAGGAGAGAGCTAGCTTCAATATGCAAGCAGTTCTTAAGCCTCTAGTTTGGCTGCATTTGCCATTGTCCCATTGACCAGGACAAGTCACATGGTCAAGTTTACAGTCAATGTAAGAGGAAGCTATTACCCAAGGGTGTAGACACAGGGAGGGAAATTATTATAGCCATTTTGTAAAAAAATCTGCCTTTACTGCACTGAATTATAATCTTCTATTTTATGTTTATGTCTTAAGGACAGAAGTTCTGTTTCTTCTTGTCTGTAATGTGATCATGTATTATAACATAGTGCCTGACACTGTGTTGCATGCTCCACAATAGTTCATTTTTTTCCTCACTGTGTGGTGTTTATAAGAACCCAAGCCATTTGGACCCATAGTTACCCATTTTAGTGAAATGGAAAGAGAAAGAGTTCAAAATAATCCTGAATTTCCATATGCCATCCCCAAAGGCTTACGAGCCTCACCAGGACTTGAGCAAAAGCCTAGCTTGGATAGCTTCTCTCACAGTCAGCTTCCCTGCAAAGGCTGCCAACAACATTCTTAAACTAAAGTACCAATGGTGCTTCAGCTCTCTCCCCAGAGAATTCTCACGTGTCATCTCTTTGCATATTTTTTTCACACACTCACTACATCAACGACTCTTCAATTTGCTGTGGCTTGGGAAATGTCGGGAGGGAAAGTTTATGAAGTCTCCTACATATGCAGACATCTGGCTAAAGCAAGCAGGCCTGCAGATCAATTTGCTTGGCTTTCTTACTTTTTAATCTTTATCCAAGAACTTCATAAGATCCTGATTATGTACAAAAAATAATTGTTTCCAACTTCTTTCAGAAATACTGGGAAAGTCGTTTAAATTAGCTGGGGATATACCTGATTCAAGGAGCAATCATCTTTATTTTTTAGAGCTAAAACAGATATCCAAACAAATCTTTAAAAACTCCTACAGGTATCAGTCTTACTGTTTTCGTAGTTCTCTTACTGCAATCTCTAGTTAGAAGCATTCTGGTAGGGGGAATAAAGCAAGACCAAATGTGGCAAAACTATGTATGGCCTCTTTCGTTTTAAATTCCAAGCATGTCCTGGGTTTGTCAGCTGCTTGAAATGGTCCAGCTGGTCTTAGTTGACCAGATGGCTGAAAAGTAAGGAGAAATTTCCTTATATAGGAAATAGGCCATCCCAGTTAATAATGGCGAAAGACAATGCCTCTGGATCCTTGCTTCAAAGAGACAATTCTGGACCTGTCAGAGTCGTCTGCACACCTAGGTCATTCTAGCTATCCCAGTGTTTGCTTTCACTTCTATAGTCTCTGGGCTTCAGCCACAAATGAGGACTCAAGACACACTTAGGAGTGGCTATAACTCATCTAGCTATGATAACAAACATGGAGTAAAGGAAAATAATCGTTTAATCTTATTTTGCCATGTGCAAAGCCTGCCTGATGTCTCAGTCTTCCATCTTCCATTCAATTCATCCTCATACTTTTCTGAGGGTGGGAAAGACAACATGCAGCCTTTAGTCTGCCACTAGAGGCTTTATGCTCTAAACGGTTAAAAGAAGTATTGCCAGCACAATAGCTTCTTGGGGGTTGGCAGAGATGTATGTTTAAAAACCAATTTTATAGCTTCAAAGGGAAAGATACCGATGAAATACATATCATGCTGGTATTTGATTTTCCTGTATTTAGAGAAGGGATTGAACTTCTGAAAAACAAAAAATCAAGAACAAAAACACAAAAAGTATTGGTTGGCAGGAAGATAGGAAATTAACTTGGAATCAATAAACACAAGTTTCTTACTTGAAACGTGTTTAAAATGTGTGAAGCATGTTTGAAATGTACCCAGATTTTTTTCTAGAAAGCCTTATTTTAAAAGTGTAGCCCAAATATTATGAGTAGAAGGTCCTCATTGCCTGGAATGCCTTTTACCTCCTCCTACTTCACCTACTTAATATGCCTCGTAGATTCAGCTCAGGCTTCCTCCTTCAGGACATTTTCCTAGGTCTGCTCCTGCTCTCTCTACTTCCTTTGCTCCTTCCCCCTCTCTTCTCTCCCTTCTTCACCCACCCATTCTTCCCTCCTCCACTTAATAGGTTAGGCATCTTACTTCATATATCTTTTTATTCTACATTGTTAAATAATCACCATTCCAAATGCCTATCTCTGGTCTAGCAGATTACAAGCCCCTGAGGGTAGGGGCTGTGTTTTATCTTTGACCCCTAGAAGAATGCATGGCACAGATAAAACATTCAATAAGTGTTAGTTGAATAAATAAATGGATGGATGAATCATCAATTGAATTATACTGGGAATACCCCTTGATTACAAGTATTTTCAACACTGTTCATTTATTCACTGATTTACTCTTTACTGAGCACCTACTGTGAACCAGGTGTTGTGCTGAGGGGTGGGTACACGAACATTTCCAAGAGCAATGAAGTCCTTGCCCTCATAGGGATAAAAGTCTAAAATTAAGAGTGTATATTTATATGTGTAACAGTATGGGAACAGGATATTCTTATTGCCTCAGCATTTTTACTAAAGCCTTACACTAAAGGGAGACGCTGCACATATACATGCCAGATACAGTCTAGAAGACAGAAAATGCTGTCTAGAGACTCTTATACCCAACACCCTGTATTATTACAGAAAACCAGACATTCGAAAACATTAATTGAAGTAATGGAATTTGTGGAAGTTGACAGTGCTGTGGCATTCTCCCTGTTCTCCTAAAGATGGATAGAAGGTGGTTTATACCCACCCCTGTAAGAAAAGAGACTGGTATCTCTTCCATATGCCATATATTTGGTAAGCTGCTGAAATTCCAACAAGTTGCCCCTGGATCAGAGTTCTTAAGAGAATCTCTCATTTGTCTTTAGTATTTGGGTTTTATATGAAAATGTGAACACCAATATCTTTCTTACCTGAGTGAATTTTGAAGGCAGTAGGTTAGCTGGAATACCCATGATAGTAGGGTGAAAGCAGAAAGATTAGCAGTTGGTTAAGTTGCATTTCTATCATTTAGCAAGGCAATAATGCACAAGTTCTTAGTGAGCCTAATAAATGGTGTGGAAGATAGCCAAAGGTGAGTCATCTGGAAAATACATCAACCAGGAGGGCTATCTTATTAAGGAAGGGGACCTGAGGAGTAAGAAGTTGTATGGGATATACTGCTAGGAGGTGATAGCTAAGAGGAGATGGTAAGACATCACCCAGAGAATACATTATTCATCTGGAAATGGTGTAGTATGTTGGATGCCCTGGGAACTCCAAAGAACTCAAGTTCACCTCACAAGAAATCCAGCATTTGGGGGCTTGCCATTAGAGAAGGCACTAATAGTATACCACAGCTTCGGTCACATGAGACTTTCCTCCATCTTTCCCATTACTCTCAGCCCTCAACAATGGTGAAGTCAGCAACATGAGTGAGGAAAAAAGTTGGAAATACAGGGGAGGAACTGTGAAGGAACAGACAAAGTGCTCCACATCGCTGTACATTTTCAAGGCACAAGTCAGGCCTGAGCATGCGGCAAGGGAAGAAAAGAGCATTGAATTGTACATGAGACTGAAGTTTTGTTTCAGACTAGATAATTTTTTAAAAGTCTGATAATAGACTATCCTAAAATATCTATTTTGTCACTGATACTTTAGCTGTCTATTAAATTGAAAAATACACGTTTGTACATTCCAGGTCTAATAGCATAGCATATAGTACTGAGAATCTATAGAATCCTCCAGGGGCAGAGAAGACATAGCCAAGTGAGGGTATTTAATGGTAGTGAGTGGGGAAAAATTGACTCATATCTTATTCAGACCCTCTGGAACTGAACCCATTTAATCAACTATCTGTAAAAAAACACACACGTGTATTTGTGCATACGTACATAGTTGCCCCCTTGGTATCCACAGGGGATTGGTTCCAGGATCTTTGCAAATACGAAAATCTGTGGATGCTCAAGTCCCTTATATGAAATGGAGTAATATTTGCATATAACCTATGCACATCCTCCCATATACTTTAAATCATCTCTAGATTACTTATAATACCCAATACAATGCAAATATTGTATAGTTGTTATGCTGTATTGGTTATTTTAGTTGTATTATTTTTATTGTTGTTTTGCTTTGTTTTTTAAAAATATTTTTGATCCATGGTTTGTTGAATCTGCAGATGCAGAGCCTGCAGATATGGAGGACTAATTGTATCTTGTACACACATACATATGACAAACTTTGGTTAATCTCATTGACAGTACAACTATAAGTGAATAGTGAACCATCCAAAGAACAGGACATCTTCTATTCATAAGGCCCTTTATGCATTTTCTAATATAACCTCTCATGCCATGGAGCAGTCTTTTCTACTACATTATGGACAGGGAACAGTAAGAATAAAAATAACCAGAATGAGATGAATACCGACGATGTAGAAAAACTGGGCTAAACAATTTATATAAGTACTGCTTCATCTCATCCTCATTTAATTTTTTTAAGGGGTAGATAATAATGTTCTCATTTTATAAATGATGAAACAAACTTAGAGAGGTTGAGTGAAGTAAAGGCTCTAAGATTTAGATCAAGGCCTATGTTTCAAAATATGTCTTTGTTCATATTTTTATTATTATTATACTTTAAGTTCTGGGTTACCTGTGCAAAACGTGCAGTTGTGTTACATAGATATACACATGCCATGGTGGTTTGCTGCACCCATCAACCCATCATCTACACTAGGTATTTCTCCTAATGCTATCCCTCCCCTAGCCCCCCCACCCTCCGACAGGCCCCAGTATGTGATGTTCCCCTCCCCGTGTCCATGTATTCTCATTGTTCAACCCCCACTTGTGAGTGAGAACATGCAGTGTTTGGTTTTCTGTTCTTGTGTTAGTTTGCTGAGAATGATGGTTTCCAGCTTCATCCATGTCCCTGCAAAGGATATGAACTCATCCTTTTTCATGGCTGCATAGTATTCCATGGTGTATATGTACCACATTTTCTTAATCCAGTCTATCATTGACAGACATTTGGGTTGGTTCCAAGTCTTTGGTATTGTGAATAGTGCCGCAATAAACATACCTGTGCATGTGTCTTTATCATAGAATGATTTATAATCCTTTGGTTGTATGCCCAGTAATGGGTTCGCTAGGTCAAATGATATTTCCAGTTCTAGATCCTTGAGGAATTGTCACACTGTCTTCCACAATGGTTGAACTAATTTACTCTCCCACCAACAGTGTAAAAGCATTCCTATTTTTCCACAACCTCTCTAGCATCTGTTGTTTCCTGACTTTTTAATGATCGCCATTCTAACTGGCATGAGATGGTATCTCATTGTGGTTTTGATTTGCATTTCTCTAATGACCAGTGATGATGGGCATTTTTTCATATGTCTGTTGGTTGCATAAATCTCTTCTTTTGAGAAGTGTCTGTTCTGTCCTTTGCCCATTTTTTGATGGGGTTGTTTGTTTTCTTGTAAATTTGTTCATATATTCTTAACTTCGCAAAGTCTGCTTGAGAATTTTTGGAAAGGGAGACGTACTCTAGAGAAATTCCAGTCCTTTATAGTACATGTAATATTATTATGAGATTCTTCTGTACATTAAAACTCAAATACTTTTCTGTGTAACTTTCACCCATGGATTCTGCTTCAAGTCTGATCTACTAGGTTGGTACAAAAGTAATTGCGATATTTGCCATTACTGTTAATGACAAAAGCCACAATTACTTTTGCACCAACTTAATATCTTCAACATGGCCTCACATGGGAGAACATGGCTGATCATTAATTTATCCATTCGATGAGAATTTATTGGTCATCTAGTCTAAGCCACATACTGTTCTAGGTGTTGAAGTTAACAGAATGAACAAGACAAAGTTGTTGCCTGCATAGAACATATATCCCATCAAATATCTTCTCATAGATCTTCCCTCATTCACTCTAAACATGCTCAGTACCTTCTTTTTTCTCATTGAAAGTTTTTAAAAATTAAAAACTATATATATGTTATCTAGAACACAGTGGGCTACAAACACTCTTATGCAAATGTATTTATAATTATCATACTTACAAAAGCAAAAAAGAAAACTCTAAATATCTAAGATGGTGTAAAAGTTTGATCTCAATTTTCTGTGTGTGCATGTGCGTGGGCTTGCCCATAAATGCACATGGAAAAAAGACTGAAAGAAAATACACCAAAGTCTTAACAACAGTTATTTAATGGTTGGTTAACATTAATCATGTTTTCCGTGTTTTCTGTCTTTTCTATAACAAACATCTTACTTTTAAAGTGTAATGTGCATGTGTACTCCATACGGGGCATTGAAGGAGGCCCTGAAGTAAATGTACAATCACCACAGTGGAGCATCTGGTCAGGGATTGCAGTGTTTATAAATTAAAATGAGTATTTACATGCATGTGCATGTATAAGTAACTGTATGACCAATTCTTCATTTTCCATGACTCACTTTTTATCCCATGTGTTTCACACCATCATCCACATAAGTTACATTTCCTCATGGTCAGTTGAAAGCCAACCATGTTTAATAACAGCATAAGAAAAGTACACAGAGGAAGATAAACCTAATGGTGGCAAAAGGATAACCACCATGAGTTCAGAGCCAAGTGTAAAATGATTTTTGATTTTACTCTCTTTTGGTTTATCTGAGTTCCTCATTGCCTTTACATACAAAAATCCCTGATCAGTGAACATTTATTTAGCAATAGTTTTGACCATTGATGCAGAATCATAACAGCTTTATAAAATCAATAACAAATTTATAAAAACTCTAACTCCCATTTTGAAGATAAATGACTACTCTTTTCACAGCAATGAGCAGTTGGAGGCTAAATGTCTTATATTTTGACATTATATGCTTACAGTTTGTCACCAGTACTTTAGCTGTCTATTAAATTGTAAAATATATGTTTGTACATCCTGAGGTTTAATGCCATGGCATGCAGTGATGGCAATAGCTAATGACTAATAAGAAATAAGCAAATGAACCTGTTTGGGAGGGGCACAGAGTGGATTAAAAGTGCTATTAGGTAAAATTGATTTTTGATTATACAGGTTAAAAAAGCTGTTAGTATTTCTGACATCTGTATTCCAGTAGAAAAATAATACAGGTACATTATACTATTTGTTATTCTAGAAGATAAAAAAGTATTAGAGATACCTCTATTCCTTTCTCTATGACCATATAAAACCTAATGTTTATCTTTGGAGGCATGGGACTTAATAAGTTGTGTAAATATTTCTCCAGTATTCAGCCCACCTCTATTATAACCACAGACCTCCTCCATATGTCATCTTATCTTCTGGACATGGGAGATAATGTGGAACATGATCTAACATTTCTCATTATGTCAAATTCAGCACAACCAAACATAAACTCAAGCCAGCAAAAACATGGAATTACATCTTCATTATTTTCCGGAAATGCATTTTGGAGAGACTGCTCAACCAGTATGAGACAATGTACACTGAATCCTAAATTGAACTCATATTCTGGAAAATTGAAGCCAATGGCTCAGTGTACTCAGTGAAATGGGGAAGCACACAAAGGCACACTTCTGGGGTGCTAGAGCATTTCAAAAGTGGGACATTCATCATTACTTGCTTAAGCAATATTTACAAATGCAGATGGCCTGCTTTTTATAAAAATAGATACACAGCCACTTATGGATTATTATTTGAGGTGCTATAAACTCTCTATATGTCCCTGATATCGATCCCACACTCCTCTGTCACCATGCCACATTTCTAGGAATTTTCACCATTTTAGATGACTCTACTGTTCCTTCTCTGGGTAACTGTGTCACTCAAAAATAGTAGCATATCAGCCATTAAAGGAAATTAAGGCATAGCAATGTTTCATATATCAGATTGCTGTACCCTAATATTGTACATTAATTTCTTACATATATTTATTGATATGGCTCTTCTGTGATTTCCAGGGGCCTAATTCAAATTTTTATTACTATAAATGACTTCACTAAACATATGAATTGCAATAGTTTCACCAATAAATACTTGAAAATATGGCATAAATTGCATCAGTCTTACTCCGATTCTTGCAAGCTTTATGTCTTATAAACAACCGAGATCAAAAGCACTCAAGGGCTTCCTAGAGTCTCTAAGCCATGTTTCTGCCTCTACTCATTTCTCTTCCCTCTCAATACTAATTTCCCTTTCCTCTAAATGATATGATTTTGAGGGTTCCCCATGTTCCCAGATCCCTGATTCTCTCAAACTCAGCTTCTTGTCCTCTTATTGCATTCATATCTATGACAGTGTCATAGGGTGGCCAACATTTCTGTCCTCACAGAACTCTCCAGCCCACAAGACCTTTGGGAAGCTTTCATGTCATCTGTTATCAAGCAAGATTTCTTACCTTTGGCAGAGATGCCCTGGAGCCTGAACTCTGGGTGGTCATCGTTAAGACTGTGGTGATGCCCAGTGCGACCCTGGCAGGGGCTGCATCCATATTTATCCAAAAGGAAACCCAGGACAAAATTACTATAAGCAGGCTTGGGATGTACATCTGGATCAAATAATATCCCATTTGGCGTTCCAGATGAAACTTGACCTCAATGCAGGTAAACTTTCCTAGAAGGAGGAAATGATCATTTAAAGTCCAGCCTGAATTTATATTTCCAATTCCATTATCCCACGTTGTTTTAAAAAAAAAAAAAAAAGACTACTGCAGATGGATTTGGAAGATTGCACAAAATGTTCACCCTACGTAACCAATTCAACTCTTCTCCAACTGAACCAGTAATAGAAATAATTACTGTGGAATAATAGTGATAATAATAGTGTGAGAATGTGTGATCTAAAGAGTCACTGGACCAAAACCATAAAGCATATTTAATTTTTAAAATCTGTGCTTGCTGCAGCTTGATTGTTTTAGACAGAGCTTCAGAATTTACAAGACCGACAGAAAATGACCAGTGGAAATAAAATATTCAAATTTTGGGGGGTTATAATATGTAATATATAGTATATTATATATTAATAGCATATACTATATAGCATATAATATGTAACACATGACATACACTGTGTAATAGTTGAAGCCATTTCCTCCAAAGTAGTACAGTTTACATAAAACTACAAAGTATTTAAAGAACTGTGTATTTATCATTGTGTTATTAATGGCAAGAGAAAAATGTACATTTGTATAAGCCAGTGTATAATCTAGTCATTGTAAAAATTTCCTAGCCTTCTGGGTAATTGCTTCAGGACATTTAGCATATGCTTAGGAACTACGTACAGTGTTTCTTTACCTGTAAAAAGGAGTTCATATAAAGGTATTAAAACTTCTAACATTTAAGAGATAGATATTCCTACCCCTTCCCACTTTTTTTCTCCTTAATTGACTTGGAGTTAGAACTCCAGAAGGTAATTTTGCTTAGTCCATACAGATTACAAGATATAGGGTTGAATTCTTCTTGGTCGGAAAAAAAACATCCTTGGAATCAGGTTTTGGTTACCTCATAAGTATCACTGTTGGCTGTTGGAACAAGTGTGCATAAACTGTTTTCCTCAGCAAGGGACCTAGACCAGTTACTGGACAAACCATCATGTCTTGATTGTCTCTCCATGATCAGCTTGCATAGTATTGAATGAACACCATGGTTTTTCTTAAGAAAAACCATCAACTTTTCTGGACAGGTAAAATCTTCCAGAAAACAACGGATGCCTATTTGTTGCTACCACCTCAAGTTCTTCCTTCACCACCTGCCCCCCAACCCCATGTGTCTGTCAGCACTACTGATAACACATGACTTTAGAGCCAGCTGAATTCCTGCCAGCTGACTTTCATCCAAACTTCTATTGCTATCCAGGACTGAAGAACACAACAGCTCTATTTCTGGGTTTACAAAGACCTGTGTTATTGTCCCTCTTTTCCACTAAGGCACTAAGGCAGTAAGACAGTGGGTGCAAATTGACCTAAGCATCCAATGGCAAGAGCGGATGCCAGAAAGGAGCCAGAATTTATGTTTTCTGCACCACTAATGAGGTTTTCTACATCTTTCCTCAGACTCATTCGACAACAGATGGTCAGCTAGGAACAGCAAAAGATCCTAAATCCTCTCTCCTTCTCTCTATGTTCTGCAGAAATTACCTCTTGTGTTTGCTGACCTATTCCAGAGAGTATAGGAATCTTATCTGTTGAGGGAGTTTTGAGCCAAATCAGGTCCGTGCCACATAGGTCTATTTGCCTGGTAAATATGCAGCAATTAGAGTAATGAGATGTATACTCCAAACTGCAAATGGCGCTCACTTGTGTTTAACAGCTGAAAAAAAAAAAAAAAAAGAAACTTACCAGTGTTGTAGTGCTTTGTACAGTAGCCAAGTTCCTTCTCTTCTTTCAAAATAAACTGGGGCAGGGTCAATCCTTCAGCAACTTGCACTGGACCATCACTTAACCACTCAAATATCAGGTCATTCATCGTGTACCCAACTGAGGTAAAGAAATCATAGTGAAAATTGAATATGGCTTTCCAAGAAAGCTTGAAAGTCTACCCATGTAAAGAAACAAACAAACAAACTGTCTAAAGCAGACATACGCTCAGTCAATTCAAGAGCATTCTTAATAAAAGAGCTGCAATCATCACTACAACTCTGTGTCATTGGAGCCAAAGAAATTTAAGACAGAAAGCTACTTATGGATGGATTTTTTTTCTGTGTAATGAAAGAATGGAATCTAAAAAGTCTATTGATTTCTGCCTTTTTATTCACTAACTCTTTCTGAAGAACAAACAAGTGAACAAACATAAAAATCCTTTGAAGATTGTCTTTACTTGCAAGAGCTGAGGCTTTAGCAATCCAATAAGACAATCCAATCCACAGTGCCAGTCTTAGTACTTTAAATGAAAACCATTCTTTTTTTAAATGAGAATGAATTAATCACGGGCCTGCCTAAAACATTCCCATTACAGACTTGGCCCTCCTCCTAGGGTCTATTAGCTTTGCATTCAGAAAGCTTATGTTAAAGTCCTTCTACTTTAGCAAATGGGGAAGACTATTGGCAGGTAATCTAAGAGGAAATTATGGAATATGCAAATTAAGAATATTCATTTGTGCTAGTGTCTTGCTAAATGGGCCCACTCATCACAATTATTAATACGAAGTAAAACAGATTACCTATTATGAAAGATCATATTTTTATATGACTTGAACCATCCAAAGTAAAATTGTTATCAGTTTGGTAATCCAAAGTTAGCTCTTAGTCTCCAAGCTAGGTCATCATCTGTCAATTTTTTCTGGATCTTTCTCTACCCTAGAAATGAAGCCTACTCTTCTTTCATGCACCATTTCTCTACCTTTTCCCTTTGTTTGTAATATTTGAACTTTTCAAATAAGAGTGATGAGGACAGAGGATATTATGTGAGGTCTCGGCTGGCCAAAATCCTCAGCATGTTTTTTTTTTTTTTTTTAAGTTTATGGATTCTTATTCTTATTTACTGCAAGATAGTGACTCACCAGAGCTACCCAGAAATCAATGGCAAGTTTAATTGTAATCTACTTTCCTGTTTCTTTGGACTACCTTTTCAACATAAAGCCAAAAAAAAAAAAATAATAAGAACATGGAAAGCAAGGAGATACAAAGAGGCCCTATACAAGCATTGGTGGTCCACAAAGAGAATGGCAAACCCTATCTGTGTGAGTACACCTTGGAAACCTCCAGCAAATACTACTCTAAGCTCACAAAATACCCCACGTTCTTGTCTGGTGAGCTTCTCGTTGGCCACCACAATAAAAGTTCTTGTCAGTCACCCTGAAGCCCCAGCATGGGGAAGACAGCAGAGGTAAAGAGGTGGGGATGAAGAAAGTAATATTGGGATAGAAAAGGAAAAAAATAATAATTCCCACCCTTCACATCCAAAGTTAGTGGTAAACATGATGTTTCTTTGATTTCATTATTCATGCCAGGACTGAGCTTATTTACTAATTCAAATTTTCTAAGCCTTGGATGAACATCAGTTGACAGCTACGGCTACTGTTTTACAGAAAAAATAAAAGTGTTGGGTTGAGTCAGGGGAGATTTTGGAGCAGTAGAGAAAACAGAAAGAAGGAATCATGTAAGAAAATGTTTTTCTCAGCTTTTTTCTCAAGAGAAGGAGCGATAAGGAAAAAAATGAATACATAAGGCCTATTTTAAATCAGAAATTTTCACTTTATCTATGACAACTTCTTAAAATAAAGAGGTTTCATCATTTTGTTTATTTCTCTGGGATGTTTCAAGGGAAATCCATAGTGATTTTAGATGATCAGAATGAAATCAACCCTGTCACTACCTCTTTTTAAATAATAGATAAGTCTTTTTACACATATTCTTTTTCTAAACCAAGAAGTTAAAAGTATTTCCTTGCCCATGCCTCATTAAATCTCCTAACGTCCATGTAGGTCAGTGGCACTTATTATTCTCTGCATTTTACAAACAGAGAAACTGATAGACCAAGCCAGAAAGAAATTCATATCTCTTAACTGAAAATCCTGTTACTTTGGAGGCATCAGCAACTTATGGTGACACATGTCAAAGATTTTAGTGGCATCAGGGTTAGGTCATAAAGGGGACAAAGTAGATGGCCTTTTTCTACTTGCTTCACCATGCTTTTGTGTATCCACTGCTTATCTAAGAGAAATGCCTCTTATTCTGTCTTATTCCATCTCATCTCATGCCCCTCATTCTTACATCCTCCTCTGGCCAAGGTCCTTATGTCTTGTTCTCAAAGCAATTATCCCTTCCTGCCAGAATTCCTTTTGGGGAGATGGTCTATATGGGCATAAGATGGAAAGAAATTCAATTTTCTGATTAAAGAGTGATTCACTATAAAGATTTAATGACTAATAATTTTAATTTTCTCAGGAGACATTTTCATTTCAATGAAAAGCTTACCAAATCAGGCTATTTTTTGGGCGGGGGGAGAAAGGCAAGTTATTTGGCATTTTACTTTGAAAGGTTGTCTATGCTGTATTGATAATGAGATTTTGTATGACACACACACACACACACACACACACACACACACTTTGGTTTGTCTTTCCATTAGGATGTTGGGGGTTGGTCAGTATATAGGGAATGAGTGGTAAGGGTCCTTTCTCTTTAATGACATACTAAAAGAACCAGGTCATTGGTTAAAACAAGCAGGGAGTCATTTCAACAGTGGTGACTTACAACTCTCCAGCTGCATTGTACAGGTCTGGACATCCATCGGAAAGTTCTTCAAGTCCATGGGACAGGATAAGGTCAAGGTGAGTCTTAGCAAACAAAAAAAAATTAAAAACCATTTTTAAATCTATGAAGTCCAGTTGTTGAGAAACAAACAAAATACACTTGGCATTAAGCAAAGTGACATTGATTCAAATAATGAAATCTAAGCTCCAACTCAGGGCAGTGCTTTTTGTTTTTAAAATGAAGAACAGTCACTGATAAATTTTTTAAATATTGTAGTATTTCACCATAACCTCTTACTCTCTATTTTTCATCTTCCAGCCTCTGATTCTCCCTCCTTCCCCCAAAATGGTGCTGTTCTCAGCTTTGTACTAGAATAAACAAGACCACTGAGATATAACATAACAAAAACAATAGGCTCTTACCCACACCAATGTCCAAAAGATATAAAGTTTATACTATTTTAGAATTACACCTTGGACTTTGCTTCAAGGACAGAAATGATGTAATAAGTATAATTGATCATGGTAAGTGCTAGTTCTTCTTACATCAAATGGGCAAATGCTTAACTCCACAGTCTTCTCATTTACTGCATGTATGGGTTAACAATATATTGTAGCATTTATTCTAGAATTTTGATAATTCTGGAGCAAGTAGTTCTTGAGCTAGAAAAACCCATTTAAAGATCATGGTTTATTTCATTAAGTCCCACATATTATCTTTGTTTTTATTGCATTTGTTTTTGGGTTCTTGGTCATGAAATCCTTGCCTAAGCCAGTGTCTAGAAGGGTTTTTTCCAATGTTATCTTCTAGAATTTTTATAGTTTTAGGTCTTAGATTTAAGTCCTTGATCCATCTTGAATTGATTTTTGTATAAGGCGAGAGATGAGGATCCAGTTTCATTCTCCTACATGTGGCTTGCCAATTATCCCAGCACCATTTATTGAATAGGGTGTCCTTCCCCTACTTTATGTTTTTGTTTATTTTGCATGGCAAAAGGAACAGTCAGCAGAGTAAACAGACAACCCACAGAGTGGGAGAAAATCTTCACAATCTACACATCTGACAAAGGACTAATATCCAGAATCTACAATAAACTCAAACAAATTAGCAAGAAAAAAACCAAACAATCCCATCAAAAAGTGGGCTATGGACATGAATAGACAATTCTCAAAAGAAGATATACAAATGGCCAAAAAAGATGTGAAAAAATGCTCAACATCACTAATGATCAGGGTAATGCAAATCAAAACCACAATGCGATACCACCTTACTCCTGCAATAATGACCGTAATCAAAAAAGTCAAAAAAAAAAAAAATAGATGTTGGCATGGATGTGGTGAAAAGGGAACCTTTCTACAGGGAATGTAAACTAGTACAACCACTATGGAAAACAATGTGGAGATCCCTTAAAGAAAGAAAAGTAGAACTATTATTTGTTCCAGCGATCCCACTACTGGGTATCTACCCAGAGAAAAAGAAGTTATTATATGAAAAAGATACTTGCACACACGTTTATAGCAGTACAATTCGCAGTTGCAAAAATGTGGAACCAACCCAAATGCCCATTAGTCAACAAGTGGATAATGAAACTGTGGTACATATATGTGATAGAATACTACTCAGCCATAAAAAGGAATGAATTAATGGCATTCACAGCAACCTGGATGGGACTGGAGACCATTATTCTAAGTGAGGTAACTCAGGAATGGAAAACCAAATATCACATGTTCTCACTCATAAGTGGGAGCTAAGCTATGAGGATGCAAAGGCATAAGAATGACACAGTGGACTTCGGGGACTCAAGGGGAAAGGGTGGGAAGGAGGTGAGGGATAAAAGATTACAAATTGGGTTCAGTGTATACTGCTCAGGTGCTGGGTGCACCAAAATCTCACAAATCACCACTAAAGAACTTAAGTCATGTAACCAAATGGGACCTTTTTCCCAAAAACCTATGGAAATAAAAAAATTGAAAAAAAAAAAAAGGAAAAACAAACTACTCATTATCTTACAAAACAAACAAACAAACAAACAAACAATGGTTTGTACATAGTCTTCAGCTCTCTGCACTCAGAAGGGGTTACTCTGCTCCACTTTCCTCTTTCCTTAACTTTTTTGAACTCCAGTCAGCTCTGGCTGATCCTTATATCAGGATATTCGTTGAGCTACCATCTCATTTCCACCATTTCCCTTTTTAATCCTTAAGGGAATGATGCACACCTCTTGCTCTCCCACTTTTCTGTATCTCCAAGATTCAAGGAAGGAAATTAGGATTGAGAATTAGTAAATCTTGGTTCCCTTCCTAGTACTGCCTCAAACTATCTCTTCCCCCAAACAAGACCTTAAACTTGCTAAACATTTGTTTTGTCATCAACCAAATGATGAGGTAGGTAAGATGATGCTTATTCTCATTTGATCCTAATACTACAATCCGTATTTTTCTAAAGTTGACTGCTTCAAATTCTGTTCATCGTATCTCAAACACCTTTTATATCCAAAGACCCCTCGAATTCTCACACTGTTGCCTAAACTCTCCCTTGCTGTCATGCTCATTCTTGCTCTGCCTTCCTGCTTCCTTTATTTTTCCTTTCTCTGCTTCATTTTTACAATCTATTCAAGTAAAAGCAAACAAAACAAAATTTAGCACATGTATTTTAAAGAAAGGAAAGGGTTGCGATTTGAAGTCAGATTAGACAAAGAATCCACGCTGACAATCATCAAAATTATTAAAATATAATGATTGGAAAAAGAAAGATATAAAACAGTGCAATGTAAAAACATGTTTTAAATCTTGGAAATAAGCACACCATTATATTAAGATTAGATATTTTTGGTTAGTGGGATGATTCATATTTTGTTTTTATTCTTTATCTTGCATTATCTGAATTGAGCAGTATAAATTATTTGAAAATGTCCATAAAAACTATTCATATAACAGCTTTCCCATCTTTGTGTAATTAGCTGTGCCTTTCTTCAAACAATAACTGAAAGGTAAAATTACAAAATTCCATTTCGTTCAGTAATTTTTTGCTATTACAATCATATCATGATTATTAAAAATTTGCCACAAACCTACAGCATTTCACATTCATTGCTAAATAAATTAGCTACCTTCCGTGGGCTATTCTGAGAACCCAAACATGTCTCTAAAGGAAAAAATGTGGCTTATAGTTCTAAACAACTGACTTAAAAATAACATTTTAGGCAGGAAAAATTGTTGTCAATTATGGAGTTCATTTACAGATATAGCTATAGATATACAGATATTTAGTTTTTGGTTCCCAGCACAAAGACTTTGTTTTTTTGAAAACACAATTTTGTGTAGATTAATGCCATGAACTCTTTGAAATAAGGACAGAATGTAAGAACCAAAAAAAGTAAACAAACAAACAAACAAAAAACAACAACAAAGCTGACACCTTATTAAAGGTGAAAAAAATTCAAAAGGATCCATGAGCTTAAAATTATTATTACCATAATGAGAATCTATTTTTTTTCTATTTTCAAAGAAGAAATATTTTCATCATACAAAAATATGTTCATTCATAACTTGTCTATTATGAATAGTGCTGCAAAAGGAAACAAAGCCTCAATTAGACAGAAGGAATAAATTTTTCTTTCATGGAGATATATTGCATAGCATGGTGAAAATAGTAAATAATAATGCATTGTATATTTCAGAATTGCTAAGAGAGTAAATTTCAAGTGTTCTCACCATAAAAAAATAATAAGTATTTGAGGGAATGGATATGCTAATTTGCTTGATTTAATAACTCCACATTCTATTCTTAAATCATAACATCACTTTGTGCCCCATAAACATATACAACTATAATTTGTCCATTTACAATTCAAAAAATTAAAATTTAAATTAAAAAAATGTTCATTATATGAAAATAATTAGATGGCATATGGATAATTGGTTTCAGTGAATCAAAACCAAAAAATCTGGAAATTTTATTAGTTTTGAAAAGTTTAAAGAAATTAAAAATAATAATAATGAAGATGAACACAGCTTAAAAGAACATGTTCTTTTAAGAATGTCACAGAATTCAACTATATATTGGTTTGTTACTGGAAACAACCCAACTTTAATATTCCTAATCATAGGCTTGCTGAATTTGACTGTTTTGCAAAATGACCTTTTCACATTTCTTCAGGAAGCAGAGATCTCACACACAATTATTGCTGCCTTTGTGGCAGATCTAACTATCCTAGAGGGGCTCAGCATTTTGGGAGCCAAAACTATTAACAGCATGGGAGACCCCACTGAGAGAAATACCTAACAAGCATGACCCTATCCCTGAATCTTGTCTCAGCTGAGAACTCAGTGGGTTTTTTTTTCTTCTTTGTTTTTCTAATTTCCTTTCTAGATAGGTTTTGTATTGGAACCCAATGGGTGCCAATAATAAGGAGGAGAGTTAACAGTTCCGCAGTTTGTTAAATCATGAGCAAATAGAAAGATATTGTAAAGATCTAATAAGTCCCTGCCTGAGCCTCAGAGCTCATCATTTATGACATCCAGTTTACCGTGCATCTAAAGGCCTAAGATCTAGGTTTTTCCCTCTACTTATTTTTTCCTTTTTTTCTACTGAAGTGTACATTAAATACAGTAAAAAAACACAAATCTTAAGATACAGTGCAATTACTTTTTACATCTGTATTCACCTATTTAACAAGCTTTCAGATCCAGATTTAGAGCATTCCCATCACCCTAGAATATTTCATTATGCTCCCAGACAAGAATCTACAAAAGTGCCACCCCATTTGCTATTTAAAAAGGCTATTTTATGATTTTTTAAATATGAGTTTGGGGGAAAAAAAGAACTTGATATTATTTTGTACAGACATGCAGAAATTGCACCAAATAAGGCTGATATGTCTATATACCAATATACTAAAATGTGAACAATTTTTATCTCCTTTGCTCTGGCTTTTCACCCACTTTGGGTGGGTCTCACAGAATTAACTATTTTAGTCGGGAAGCCAGTAGTCTTCCGAACTTGCCTGGACACTCAGACTTCTCACTGGCAGACACTGACCAGCATGTCAGATTTGTCCTCTTCCCCGATAATCTGAAATATTAAGGCCATTGCACATGAAGGCATTGAGCTGAGGCTGCCCCTCTTCCTTTTGATTTTTGTTAAATAACTCATTTCCTGAAGCATTATTGTCCGTTCCTCCACTGTGCATTCAGGGCACCCCTGCTCCTGTTTGCACAAGGGAAGAAGTAAAGTTCCTTCACAGAGGCCCTGCTTCTTTACTGAAAGTAAGAAGGCTGAGCAAGCATTCCTATTTTAAAGGCAAAGAATAGAGCAAAGCAAAGAAAGTCCGTCTCCCAAAATCTCACCTTTCCTGCCCTTTCCCTTTCTTACTACTTTCCTATTGAGTTCACCTTGCTCATAAAACCATCTCTTGGGTTTATACCTCACTTAAAATTTAAATGACTGATAGATGCAGACACTGTAAACTATTTCAGTTACCTTTACAGTTGTTAAATCAAATATTGCAATTTTTATATTTTTTATTTATTTTTCTTCCCTACTACAATGCAAGATTTATGAAGGCTGAACCCCTGTCTCTGCTTAGACCAGAGTAGGTATCCAAGAAATATTTATTGAACAAATTAATGAATCAGTATCCTAAAATTTGTGTGAGAATTTCAGGCTTTTATTCTGTGGAAATGGGAAAGGTTAAAGGATTTAGAAGGGACGAGGCCAGTCATCAGAGTCCACAGGATGCTGCTAAATTACAGGACTGTCAAAGCTTGCCTGGTGCCTCCGCTAAGTTGCTGGCAGATTCTCACTAGAAATAAAACAAATCAAGTTAAAGGAATGCCAGGAAGCCTGGCTGACTTGTCCTGGAACCTTGGTCAACTAGTTAGGGCCATGGCTGGGGCTATTTTCACATTGCTAGAAGAATGTAAATTAATCATTTAACATTACAATGTTATGGCAGACAGAAAGCTGCTTGACTCATAAAGCAAATACTGGTTCATAAGGAACTTAGAATTAGAACTCGGAGTTCATTCCCAATGAAACTCTTGAGGGAAAAATACCATTTGAAGAGAAGATGAATTTTCAGGTACAAATACAAATTTTAATGAGTGATCTGCTTCCCTAAAGCAAGGATTGACAACATGCTATTTTTGGAGAGTTAATTCTAATGATTACAATAGTTTCTCTTGTTTAGAGAGGAAGGACAAGAGGATGTTTCTGTGTCTTTCAGGACGAACAAGAGAGTCTTGGGGGTATTGCTGTTCCTCTGTTGAGACCACATTTATCTCTCTTTATGCAGCACACCACAAACTTTCAGTGGCACATGGACACATCTGGGGGCTGGAACCTATGGTGCTCCTTTAGGATGAAAATACTTAGGCAAACTAAAAATTAAAGTGATGGTGATAATAGTATTAATAATCATAATTCTCAGAACACCTGCTGTGGGTCAAGCATTCTTATTATTTTATAATCACTGAGTATTATCACACAAGGCAGACAGTGTTACCTCCATTTTTGAGATAAGCAAATTGAAGCTCACAGAGTTTAAGCTTTGTTCCCAAAGTCATAAAACCAGTAAGCAACCGAAGTTAGATTTGAATACAGCTTTAACCGACATCAAATTCCCTTTATTATTTCCCACTCTATCACATTTCACATTTCCTCCTTAGGAAAATAATCTGTTACCAATTTATTATCCTCTTTTGTCTATGAAGCCAGCAGAGTTGGTCATAGACACCTTAGTTGCCTTGTACCTGCTCAGGGATACCCCTTTCATTTTTCCTCAGACACCCAGAATTCTCATGGCTTGTTGTTTTAAAAACTCCTCCAGCCTCTCCCGGCAACCCAGAAACCTGGGTGATAGACCTGGCTTACCCATAAAGAGCTATTTGATCTTGACTAAATCTCTGGGCCTCCCCCAGCAAACATCCCCATCCTGCTCAACATCTCTGTGATTATAAACTATAAGTGAAGGCAACCAGCTTGAAGGATTTCCTCTTATAGGTAAATTTACCCTCTTGAATACGATGAAAACTTTAAGTGCAAGTAACACTTCTTAAAATAGGAACTTCTTGGCAATCTGGGCAGATAGGTGAGACATTTATTGCTTCCATAGGGCTTTGTCATCCAACATCCTAGAACACTATTCACTCTTTCACTGAGAACATAAGGAAGGCCTTCCTGTACCATGTTGATCCGTTGAATCTTTCCTCCCAGTTGTACCTTGAAATTTCTGAACCATGTGACATTCTAGTGTCAGGGAGATTTGACAGGATGCATCAAGTATCAAACAAGAGTGTCATCTTAACCCACCTAGACCTTAAGTGAAATTAGCCTGGGGGCAAGTTAGAAGTCAAGTTAAAAGTGCATCATTAATACAGCCCACACATGGAGAGAGGGAGGGAAGATTAGGAAATCACTGGGATAAAAAAACACCGCTAGGCTGGTTGTCTGATCAAACATCTTTTAGTATAGTGGGTTTCAGTCTATGGTGGGCATAAGCATTGTCTTATGGGCTTGGTTAGAATGCAGATTATCAGGCCCTCTTGATAAGCAGCCCAGGTTACACCAATGCTGGTTTCCTGGAGCACACTTTAAGGAGTACTACTTCAGCATATCCCGAGGGATGACTTTGATTTCTGTCAATGTGATAGACAAAAAGGAGAAGGTTTTAAGAAAGAGGTCTATAATTTTTCAGTAACAGTAGCACTCCTTTGGGAAATATTATTATTATTATTTTTTTCTTTTTGAGACAGAGTCTCGCTCTGTCACCCAGGCTGGAGTGCAGTGGCATGATCTCGGCTCACAGCAACCTCCACCTCCCGAGTTCAAGCGATTCTCCTCCCTCAGCCTCTCGACATTAGGGTAGGACAGTTAGCCTCAAGTAGGCTGCTAAGTGATTGGACTAGGGGTAATGATACAAGTTGGGGGTGTTAATCATGGGCTTCAGTCACATTGGAGAGGTATACTGGTTAAGTCAGGGCAGTGAAGCCAAAATCAGTCCACTGGCAACCAAGAATATGGTAGATGTGGCTAGGAAACTGGGAGAGCTGCTAAGAGGGTTAGGAGGACAGTTTCTAGGTAAGATAGAGAAGAAGCCAAGACCATCATGCCTTTTAACACATGCCAGTGTGCAAAGGCCAAAAGTAGGCAGTGAACTCTACTCAGGGCGATGGCAGCATATCAGATTACTGTCTCTGATGTCTGGAAAATAGGCCACCAAGAAATTTCAAAAGAAGTTAGGGAGGTGGCTGCAACCTGCATTGAATGAACCACAACAAAAATTTTAGGAAATCTCATGGTACTGGTCATAAAGAACAGAGTACATGGGAAGACTAGCTCTAGGTCCTATTGTGGAGGGATTGGTGTTAAGCAGGACTGCATCTGGGCTGTAACTTAGTATTATACATCCATTCAGCAATATTTTGGCAAATATTTATTGGGCACCAGGCACCAGACACTTAAAATAAGACAGTGTGTCTCTTGAAGGAGATCACAACTTAATATCAGAATTGCAGATATGTATCCTAATAGTTTCAATTTATTATTGAACTTTTCGAAGTTGTTTCCAACTCTCCCACTTAAACAATACTTTTGATGATGTGAATCAGACACACGTGAACAGAATCAAGTAAAGGACCTTTAATTACTCCCTTGGGGCCCAGATAAGCACTCACAGTGATCGGGTAGAGCAGGTTATCTATTCTTACATACCTGGATCCTTAGAGGGCCCTTTTGGTCTATCAGAGAAGCATGCCTTGATGCTCCTGAATTGAACCTGAGGTACCCACATGAGGATCTTTATTCACAGAAAACAAAAGGAATTGGTCCAAGTCTGGTTAGGCAGGCAAGGAATGAAATTTTTTAACTTACCATTTCTGAAAGCTCTGTGATTAAATGGCTACTTTGAACTTACATCATGTAACGCATAGAGAGAGTCCTGCCTACTCCAGCCCTGAGCTTGGCACCTGGGAAGACTTTCCACCTAATCAAAGTTTGAAAAATTAATGGTGTATAAATTGTCGGGAGTTCCACAAAGGTCCCAATATATCCTTGCTCAAACACCTTCCAACTCTTAGCTGCTATATATAATAAATAAATACACATTTAGCTAAAGGCTTCTTTGACTATTAAGATGCAAAGCTAGGAAGAGAAATGTGTTTCAAGTACTGTTACTCATTTCCTTCTTTGTGTAAATAAATTGATAGATTCCCAGATTCCGTATTGATATCTCCAAGGGCAGACTGTCATACTAAGAAAATCAAAGGGAAAGATGAAACTAGATGAAAAACAGGGCTCAGAACAGTGTGGCTGGGCACCAGAGACACATCATTTTTTCAATATTGTCTAAGGCTGGACCTAAATCCCAGGTTGTTTCTAAGCTGTATGGTTAGACTCTTTCCTCTCTATTAATTCCAAATAAGCACTTTTGCTGTTTTTTCTTTTTTTTTTTTTTTTTCCTGTTGACCTTGGGATGTAGAGGAGATAAATGGCAACACTGCTTGGCTCATTAGCTGTTCTCCTCTCCCCTGACTAAAATCCCAGTGGCTGAGTAGGAAGGTCCATGTTTACCAAATATTATAAAGGCATCATAAAAAATACCCATATGCATTGAGCAATAGTAGCTGGGAAGGACAAAAATACAATATCTGTTCCCATCTGTGTGTGGTCCTTTCAGAAAGTGTGCACACATATGGTTGGCCCATGTTAATTAAGTCCAAATGTGGATTGGATTCAACTTGGAGAGCAACTGATAAATCTGCAGCTAAAATTTTCCCAAATGCTTTGATATTTCCTGGATGAAAATGTTTTGAAGGTGTTGAATAGAAGAGGGATAAATTGAACACCATCAGAGGAAGGAACTCAAATTACCAAAGATTTAAATAATCAATACTCCCCCACATCTTAGTTACATTTTACATTTCAAAGTCATTTCACATCTAGTATTTATATATCCAAACATTGGTGAAGGTAAAATGTAGCCTGCACATTGAAATAATGAGAACTGCCTTTTTCATTGTTACTATGCGTCTAGTATTACAGCTATTTAATCGTGGCATTGAGGTGAAGAAAGGGAGAAAGTTACTGTACAGTGTAGCAATTTTTAAAATGTTTTGAGTTCATTTTACTTTAAAAAAAAGGGGGAAGAGAACACGTGTAAGCATGCTTATGAACTGCAGATACCGTTTTGAGAAAACCAAAGTAACCTTGTACCTGTTGACAACTGAGGGCGAAATTGTGTTACCTGGCTGATATTTTACTGCGTTAAAAAGACTTCCACCGTGGTAACTGATGGAGACTTACTGACCACTGTTTCTGGTGGCAAAGGTTGGAGAGAGAATGGAGTTCTGGTCAGTTGATAGGATGGTCCATCCTTGACTGGATAACACTTTGAAACCAAGCATAATTCCTCAGTTTACTTTTAACAAGCAGCTAAAGGGGAGGAACAGCATCAGCTAAACTATTATCTGAAAGTAGATGCAACTGTCACCTCTGTTGTGAGCTACATGTCTCCCAAAAAGAGGAAACTCAAGGCAAGGAGAGTATCCATCTGCTTTGGACTAAGTGTGGAAAGTGAGTGGAGCCTGAATGGTACAAGTATGTCCATACGTATGTGTTAAGGAAGGTAAGGGGCGTTGTCGCCCTTACTTCCACCCTTTTATCCTACAGCCAACTCAGGGATAATTAAGACATTCATTGAACATTTATTGTGAATCTGGAACTGAGAAAAACTGCAGGTCAAAGAAAGGTTAAATGACTTTTTATGGTCATTTAGTAAAATTGGATTTGAATCCAAGTATTCCTGACCCTCAGAACTGACATTTGTCCCACCCCAATAGAATTCTGTCTTTAATCCCCTAGCGTACTTTTTGCTTTCTATCCTTCATCTGACTGCTCAAGTTTAGCAAAATATCCATACTAAAATGAAACATCAAATAAAACCTTTATTTTATTGTCATTTGAAATAACCAATCAATCAGAAATGAGATGGCTTTGCTCTGAGAGTATGTCTCATGTGGAACTTCACATAATTGTATTAATATACGTACTTAATAATCTTTTAATGACTGTCCAATGATAAATATCGTATCCTCTTTGATACAGATGTTGGTTTGTAATTTTAAACACCACAAGCGAGAAGAAACTTGTTGGAGAGACTGCTGAGATACGCAGATGGACACATTTTTTTTTCCATTTTAAAATAAAGTACCTTTTCCTTTGGATTATGTGCTGTGAGAATGCACTAAAGTAATTCATATGTTTCATAAGAGCCATGGTGATATTATGCATGTTTATTTTGGTATTAATGTCATCCAGGGAGCCTTTCAAAGCAGTAGTGTGGACCAGGTAGAAGCCCACATTAATGTAAGTTGAGCACCCTCACCAGAACCTCTGGTTTTCCTTTGGCTTTCTGCCATGAGAAAGTTCAGGTGATGAGTAATAATAGCAGACTAGCTCTTCAACTCTGCTGGCTCAAACCTACCACATGATTCCTTTAGTCTACATATTCAGTCAATTATTTTCCCAGCCAACCATCTTTGTGTAATTGTCTAAAAGTATATAAACCTATGTTTCATGAACATATTCTAAAATAATAGTTCACAGATATTCCTGGTGATTGAATCAGAGGGTACAAATGATCTAGTTTACGACTGGGAAGTTTCTCAGGGCACTTGATACTGAGTATTTGTCATTGTGTAAACTATATGTTGAATTTTTCTTTTTTTGAGACAGAGTCTCACTTTGTCATCAAGGCCGGAGTGCAGTGGCATGATCTTGGCTCACTACAGCCTCGACTTCCTGGGCTCAAGCTATCCTCCTGCCTCAGCCCCCTAAGTAGCTGGGACTACAAACACACGCCACCAAGCCCAGCTAGTTTTTTTGTATTTTTTGTAGGGATGGGGTTTTGCCATGTTGCTCAGGCTTGTCTTGAACTCCTGAGCTAAAGTGATACACCCTCCTCAGCCTCCCAAGTGCTAAGATTGCAGGTGTGAGCCACTGTGCCCAGCCATGTTGAATGTTTTAATGCTGCCTCTTAAATTACAGGTAGTCCAAACCTCCCTAACCTACTCCAAAATCAGGTTCCTCTTCTCAGGAGTTGTATATTTAATTCAGGAGAAAAGGGTTCAAAGATCCAAGTAGTTTAAGACAGGCACCTTGAAATTCTGAATCTCCTCTGCTGACTCAAGCCCTAAGGGACATGAAGAATGCACTCTTATTTACTCATCAGGAAAGTGTTTTGTGGTTTGGGAAGGAGAGGGACGTTATTTTGAGTTACAGACTTATAATAGTGCTAGAAGGAGCCTCATACTTGGTCTAAGTGTCTGGTTCAGTCTCATTTTATAGAGGAAACTGAGACCCAGAATGATAAACTTATGGAGCTGGAAACGCTGTTCTATGATCCTGGGAGATACAGTAAATGATGAAAGGAAGTGTGGAGATCACAATGCCCTGAGCCATCTTCTCAATATTCTGTTCTTTGTACCATTGCCTGAAGAGCAAACTGATGAATGTTAATGAAATGTAAGGTTACCTCTAAATGGAAGAAAACCTACTGGTTGCTATTGCTAGTCCAGTCATGTAAACAGTTAAGGACAAGTGGTCATGCTAGCTGCCATGTATTTCACTGATCAAGTCTCTCCTTTCCTCCAAACAAGCATAAGATCTGTAATGGTTAATATTGAGTGTCAAATTGATTGGATTGAAGGATGCAAAGTATTGTTCCTGGGTATGTCTATGAGGGTGTTGCCAAAAGAGATTAACATTTGAGTCAGTGGACTGGGAGAGGCAGACCCACCCTCAATCTGGCTAGGCACATCATCTAATCAGCTGCCAGCATGGCTAGAATAAAGCAGGCAGGAGAAGATGGAAGAGCCAACTTGCTGAGTCTTCCGGTCTTCATCTTTCTCCTGTGCTAGATGTTTCCTGCCTTCGAACATCAGACTCCAAGTCTTCAGCTTTTGGACTCTTGGGCTCACACCAGTGGTTTGCCAGGGGCTCTTGGGCCTTTGGCCACAGGCTAAAGGCTGCACTGTCGGCTTCCCTACTTTTGAGGTTTTGGGACTCAGACTGATCCACCACTGGCTTCCTTGTTCCTCAACTTGCAGACAGCCTATCATGGGACTCTACCTTGTGATGGTGTGAGTCAGTCAGTTCTCCTTAATAAACTCCCTTTCATAAATATATGTAATATGTAACTTGTAGTTCTGTCCCTCTAGGGAACCCTGACTAATACAAGATCCTTACTCTGTTGTGTCTGAACCAATATTAGGTCCCATAGTGTTTGTGTATTTCTAACCTGAGCAGGAGCTCAACAAAGCTTTCCATACTTTATGAGAGTCTGTCATACATACAACACACTTTCTGGACCTTCATATTTCTACCCTCAGCTATACCTTTTTAAAGAGCCCCTCTCCAAAAATAGCCCCTCCACACCACAGCTCCTGCTGAATCCACTAGCATATGTGCATGCCAGTGCTTCCCACCCTCCCGACCTTGCTCGCCTCTAGGAAGAATGGAATCATTGTGGTTTCCATGGCATTTCCCAGCACTTCTCTGAAGACTGCTTAATTCTGATGTGGACGCTTATGTTACAGACATTAATTACTTAAGTCACAATACTAATGAGGATTTGGACACAGAGTTAGAAAATGAGAATGTAATTTTGCCTGGATTATAGAACATAAAGATAAATAATGGTCCAAATATGCACAGCGAAAAGAAATCATAGTTTTTCATAGCTGCCTTCTAATAGAAAATACGGGCTTATGTGTCTCATCAAAATTGAGAGTAAGGTAATCAAAGCAACACCACTGGCAACATTTAAGGCAGGTCTCAGTTCATTGTACATTTTATTTTTGGCTCTGACATCTAAATAGAGAATGTCCTTATTCCCTATGCCATAAAAAAATATATAACTAAAGTTAGAATCTTTTGAAGTTCTTGCATCAGACTATAGGATGAGTCAAGGATGGGAGGCCATGTGAGAAAAGCTAGCCTTTTATGTATGTGGGTAGAGTTGGTCATTAGACAAGATTGTTTGGAGGAACACCGTTGGATGTCTGTCTAGAAATCTGCACTATACCTACTCTCAGTGGTGCCTGTAATCTATCATCAGAGGGAAAAGCATGTCAATCCCCAAGAGTTCTCTATTACAACTCAAGTACTACTGGGAAGGCAGAATACTGAATTATCAACACCCAGAATTGCAAATAGAATCAAAAGGGATTAACAAGCAAATCACCTCCAATGCCATAAAGTTTTAGGTGCCAATAAGTTTTAGGTCAGATAAAGGTTGATGATGAGGTAAACAGATGCTTTGGTGATATGGGGTGCTATTGTTGAGGGGCAATTTTATAATTATTTATGGTTTATTAGACGGTAGTATGAGGCCCCCAGATAACTGGTCAGTTTAATAACACACTGAAAGCAAACAATATTTCCTTAATCACTTCACCTTTAGGCATACCCATTCTGGAGGCATGCAGTAAATCTGGAAACAAAGCTCAAACTCTTAACAGTTGGAGGGTCATAGCTTCTTTAATAAAGATAAGGACCTCTTCCTCTAAACAAACAAACAAAAAATAGCTTAAATAACCTAATGCACAAAATATGCATATATATATACATATATATACACATATATACACACATATACATACACACACATATATATGTGTATATATATAGTGTATATATATACACATGTGTATATATATACATATATATGTGTATATATATACACACACATATATATATATATATTTTGAGATAGAGTCTCGCTCTGTTGCCCAGGCTGGAGTGCAGTGGCACAATCTCTGCTCACTGCAGCCTCCACCTCCTGAGTTCCAGTGATTCTCCTGTCTCAGCCTCCTGAGTAGCTGGGACTACAGGCACCCGACAACATGCCCGGCTAATTTTTGTACTTTTTTCTTTTTTTTTAGTAGAGATGGGGTTTCACCATGTTGGCCAGGATGGTCTCGATCTCCTGACCTCGTGATCCACCCATCTCGGCCTCCCAAAGTGCTGGGATTACAGGCATGAGCCACCGCGCCCTGCCAAAATATGCATATATTTTGAGGAAGGTTCAAGCAAAACCATATGATCATCCCAATAGACACAGAAAAATCTTTTGATAAAATTCAAAATCCTTTCATGGTAACAACCATCAACAGACTAGGAATCAAAGGAACATCGCTCAAAATAATAAGAGCAATCTATGACAAACCCACAGTCAACGTTATACTGGATGGCAAAAGCTGGAAGCATTCCCCTTGAGAACTGGAACAAGACAAGGATGTCCTCTGTCACCACTCCTATTAAACATAATACTGGAAGTCCTAGCCAGAGCAATCAGGCAAGAGAAAGAAATAAAAGGCATCTAAATAGGAAGAGAGGAACTGAAACTATTTCTCTTAGCTAATGATATGATTCTATACCTAGAAAACCCTAAAGACTCAGCCAAAAGGCTCCTAAATTGATAAATGACTTTAGTACAATTTTAGGACACAAAATCAATGTACAAAAATCAGTAGCATTTCTATACACCAATAACATTCCAGCTGAGAGTAAAATTAAGAACACAATACCATTTGCAATAACTACAAAAAAAATGAAATACTTAGGAATACAGCTAACCAAGGAGGAGAAAGATCCCTACAAGAACTACAAAAAAAATGAAATACTTAGGAATACAGCTAACCAAGGAGGAGAAAGATCTCTACAAGAACTACAAAACACTGCTGAAGGAAATCAGAGATGACACAACTAAATGGAAAAACAACCCATGCTCATACATTTGAAGAATGTCATTAAAATAGTCATACTGCCCAAAGCAATTTACAGATTCAATGCTATTCCTATCAAACTAACAATGTCATTTTTCACACAATTAGAAAAAAAAACTATTCTAAAATTCATACAGAACCAAAAAAGAGCCCAGATAACCAAAGCAATCCTAAGCAAAAAGAAGAAAGCTGGAGGCATCACACTACCCAAGCTCAAACTGTACTATAAGGCTACAGTAATAAAAACAACATGGTACTGGTACAAAAACAGACACATAGACCAATGGAACAGAATAGAGAACCCAGAAATAAAGCCACACACAACCAGCTGATCTTTGACAAAACAAGCTGGGGAAAGGACTCCTTTTCCCAAAAAATGGTGCTGGAATGACTAGCTAGCCATATGCAGAAGAATGAAACTGGACTACCACCTTTTACTATATACAAAAATTAAATCTAGATGGATTAAAGATTTAAGTGTATGGCCTCAAACTATAAAAATCCTAGACAGGGCTGAGCATAGTGGCTCATGCCTGTAATCCCAACACTTTGGGAGGCTGAGGTGGGCAGATCACTTGTCGGGAGTTCGAGACCAGCCTGGCCAACATGGAGAAACCCTGTCTCTACTAAAACTACAAAAATTAGTTGGGCATGGTGGCATGCACATATAATCCAAGCTACTTGGCAGGCTGAGGCAAGAAAATCACTTGAACCCAGGAATGGAGTTGTCAGTGAGCCAAGATCACACCACTGCACTCCAGCCTGGGTGACAGAGTGAGATGTTGTCTCAAAAGAAAAAAAAAAAAATCCTAGACAGAAGCTAGGAAACACCATTCTTGACACTGGCCTTGGAAAATTATTTTTAGACAAGTCCCCAAAAGCAATTATAACAAAAACAAAAGTTGCCAAATGGGACTTAATTAAACCAAAGAGCTTCTTCACAGCAAAAGAAATTATCAATAGAGTAAACAGACAAGTTACAGAATAGAAGAAAATGTTCACAAACTATGCATCTGATAAAAGCCTAATATCCAGAATCTATAGGGAACTTAAGCCAATCAATAAGCAAAAAACAAATAGCCCCATTAAAAATGGGCAAAAGACATGAACAGACACTTCTCAAAAGAAGACATACACATGGTCAACAAACATAGGAGAAAATGTTCATCATTACTGGTCATTAGAGAAATGCAAATCAAAACCACAATGAGATACCATCTCACACCAGTCAGAATGGCTATTATCAAAAAGTCAAAAAGCAACAGATACTGCAAGGCTGCAGAGAAAAGCAAACACAAACTGTTGGTGGGAATGTAAATCAGTTCAGGCACTGTGGAAAGTAGTTTGGAGATGTCTCAAATAACTTAAAACAGAGATACTATTCGACCCAGCAATCCCATTCCTGGGTGTGTACCCCAAAGAAAATAAATTGTTCTACAAAAGACACATGAAATTGTATGTTCATCACAGCACTATCCACAATAGCAGACATGGAACCAGCCTAGCTGCCCATCAATGGTAGATTAAAGAAAATGTGATACATATATACCATAGAATACTACGCAGCCATAAAAAAGCATGAAATGATGCCCTTTGCTGCAACATGAATTGTGTGTGTTTGTGTCTTTGGACTTGGGTTGAAGTAAATGAGGAATTAATGTGGGGGTAGGAAATGACAACACTGAAACAGAAGTTAAGAGCTCTGATTCTTGTCCTAGCTTTCCTACTTACTAGCTCCATTGTGACGTCCTTATCAACAAAACAAGGGTGTTGGATTAGATATTTTACAAGGTAACTTCAAATTTAAAAAAAATCCTTCTATAAAAGTCATATTTCTGACTAAATTCTCAGAAGCAATGGGATTTTTAAAAAGAAGACAATATCAGCAAAGATACTGTGGGCACGTGAGACGAGCTGTTCTTCAAAAATGCTACCTTCTCCTTTTTTCTTTCATGTTGTCCACCATATCCCATGATGTCCTGACCTTTATTCCAACTCATAATATTAAATTCAACAAATATTGTTTAAACAATAATATGTACAACCTTCAAGACTCACCTCACTATTTCAGTATGGATTCAAGTATGGATTCATTGTAAGTAATGTGAATTTAGAATTTGACTCTCTCTGAATTTAGAATTTGACTCTTTCCCCATCCCAGATGAAGGACCACATCTTACTCAGTACTTGATCTTTATTCTCTGGATTATTGACTTTCTCTGAAGAAGGTTTACAAATCAAAATGTATACTCTTGTCAGAGATGATCAATAATTAATGGAGCAGGTCAACAAACAACTTAGGAAAAAACAGAGAGTAAGATAAAACATTAGAGAATGAATATTAAAGAAAAATGGACAGAAATGGATTTGGTGCTTTTTCATCAACAAAGATTGTGTCCTACATCACTGGATAAAAGGTTTATTAACACTGAGATAAGGCCTTTCCTTCCTATTTAAAAGATTTGTTTGAATTTTAGTCAAGGTACCCCAAGTGTTCATAAGGATGACACTTACGGAGTTCTGGTCTACTGCCTTCTCTTTTTTTTTAGACCCCTACCTTTTGGAATACAAATATATGAAGTATTAGGAAAGGTGATCTTGCTTGTTATGAAATCAGTGGACTGTATATTTCTATATTTGTTTTGTTTGACAATCAAAACCTTGGGCTTTGGTGTCCATATAGAGTTAATTCTACCCCTACACCTACAAAGCCAAGAAAAGCATGAAATTTTTCCCAGATTAAATGCAATTGATATTTGCTTTAGGTTTCAGGAAAATGCAAATACAGAGTATCAAGACAGAACATTAGTTTTTAAAATGTGGACCACATGCTTACATAATTAAATAATTGCTTAAGTATTTACTGTGTATGTGGAGACAGTTTTAGGGTTTTTATTTGGTACTTCTAGCCCCTTCCTTGTATCTTTCCCAACCTTTCTTCATTCTATCCCATTTCTCCTCTTAGGAATCCAGTATGTTCATCCTCAGAAATAAATTTTATATCAGCTCTTTAGAGTTTAGTATGGATTTAAGCCAGTGGATTTCCTCTCCTGGGAGTATTTGTGTTGTAAACCTGAGTATGCAGGGAAATTACTTTCTAATGGAACTTCAGCAGGAACTTTTCAGCACCTTTAAGACATGGACACAACTGTACCCCCCTTGGCCTTAAATTTGAGTCAAACCTGCAGCTGGGCATATATTAGCATTAGTTACTCCTTGACCTCTAGTTAAATTGAGCCCACTGACAAACAGGACTGTGGATGCCAACTGCCAAATTCTGACAATATTTTGATCACATACTTCATTTGCAAAATTAGAGCCACTTTTGTTTTCCTTGTTTCCTATTTATTCCTATTACTTAATTTATCATGCATCCACCTGCCTTGTTAGACTGAAGTCATTCCAGGGGAAAGACCACATCTTACTTAGTTCTGGATCTCTAGACCCAGTACAGTATCTGGTTCATCAAAAGCCCTTCTAGGCAAATAATTAGATTCTTGCAGTTCAAATCTCCGAACAGCTTGTATTTTCTTAAAATGATATCCCCAATTCTCCTTTACCAAGGTTTTTTATTTTGATTTCAGAAAATACTCACAATGAAAGAAAAGTATAAAATAGCCTGCCACAGGACAATCGCCACCTAATCCAAAACAGTTGTTAGGGCATTTCAGGGCCTGTAATGTGCTATGCTTGGGAACCAGAGATACAAGAATTGCCTCTGGGTCTAGGCTTGGGAGCATCATATTCTTCATGATTCTAGAACGTAAAGACCTTCACAAAACAGCAAGAAAGCAACAACAGCAACTACAATCTGATTTTATTTCAGCAGTGTGTGATGCCTGGTATTCATTAGAGCAAATGCCACCCAAGGCCTGGAGGATTAGCTGGGGCAGCTGATGCTCTGTGCTGCTTTTTATAACTCTCCTTCCTAGCACCACACTCCACATATGTCCCATTTTCTCAGGTCCGATCAATTTATGTTGTGCTCAGTACTGCATTTTACACCAACCAAACACATCACCATGGAGAACGTTTTGTGTTTCCTTAAAAATGAATGGTCATTGGGGGAAGTTTCCTGGTTTTCTGTGCAAGCAGTGACTTTGCCGCTTTTTACAAATGAGCAGCTTCTCTTATTCCACAAGACATTGGGGCTGTCAGCCATCAGCATGCTGTGAAATTACTAGGTATAAGAATGGAATTTACAATACAGAACCAAATCATATATAGAGTTGTCAAATGAGGTGATGATGGTGAGTCTGCAAACTTGGAAAAATTATTTGCAAGGAGACTAGCTGTGTACTTTTTTGGTAATAAATTTATATAGCGAAAGGGGGCATTCTGTTAAGGACCTTTAAATGCCAATACTTTATTCAATGCCAATACTTTATTCAATGTACTGTCTCTCATATACAGTACATTGTCCTAGACATTTGGTAGATGTTACAAAAAAGACAAAAACCAAATATCTTGAATTGAAAGAGCTAAGAGCTTACTACTGAAAAGGAACATTAATTTTTCTAAACGCTGATTTTAGGTTCAGGGATACATGTGCAGGTTTCTTGTATAGGTAAATTGCATGTCATCGGGGTTTGGTGTACAGATTATTTCACCACCCAGGCAATAAGCATAGTACCCTATAAGGCAGTTTTTTGATTCTCGTCCTCCTCTTTCCCTCTACCCTCAAGTAGGCCCCAGTGTCTGTTGTTCCCTTCTTTGTGTCCATATATATTCAATGCTTAGTTCCCACTTATAAGTAAGAACATGCAGCGTTCGTACTGCATGTTCAATTGAACAGTACTGTACTATTCTATACTATTCACTGAACAGTATTCTTCTGTTCCTGTGTTAGTTCACTTAGGATAATGCCCTCCAGTTCCAACCATGTTGCTGCAAAGGATATGATCTCATTCTTTTTTATGTCTGTGTAGTATTCCATGGTGTATAGTGCCAGTTTTTGTTTTGTTTTGTTTTTTGTTTTTGTTTGTTGAGACAGAGTCTCACTCTGTCACCCAGGCTGGAGTGCAGTGGCACTATCTCGGCTCACTGCCACCTCCGCCTCCCAGGTTCAAGCGATTCTCCTGCCTTAGCCTCCTGAGTAGTTGGGACTACAGGCACGTACCACCATGCCCGGCTAATTTTTTATATTTTTTAGTAGAGACGGGGTTTCACCATATTGGCCAGGCTGGTCTTGAACTCCTGACCTCGTGATCCACCCATTTCGGCCTCCCAAAGTGCTGGGATTACAGGCGTGACCCACGGCGCCCAGCCGCCACATTTTCTTTATCTAGTCTACCACTGATGGACATTTAGGTTGATTCTGTGTCTTTGCTATTGTGAATAGTGCTGCAATGAGCATACATACACGTGCATGTGTCTTTATGGTAGAATGATTTATATTCCTTTGGGTATATATCCAATAATGGGATTGCCTGTTCAAATGGTAATTCTGCTTTGTTTGAGAAATTGCCAAACTGCTTTCCACAATGGCTGAACTAATTTACATTCCCACCAGCAGTGTATAAGTGTTCCGTTTTCTCTGTGACCTCACCAGCATGTGTTATTTTTTGACTTTTTAATAATAGCCATTCTGACTGGTGTGAGATGGTGTCTCATTGTGGTTTTTATTTGCATTTTTCTAATGATTAGAGATGTTGAGCATTAAAAAAAAAGAACTTATTTTAAAATACAGATAGCCATTATTTTATTTATCAAACATTTACTCTGTGTCAGGCACTGCAGCAAGTATTTTTAATATATCTTATATCAAGGGTTGGCAAACTACAGCCAAAGGGCCAAATCCAGTCCACCATCTATTTTTGTAAATAATATTTTATTGAGACACAGCCATGTCCAATTGTTTGCATATTACCTATGGCTGCTTTTGAGCTATAATGATAGAGTTGAGTAGTTGCAACAGAGGCAATCTGGTCTGCAACATTTAAGATAATATCTGGCCCTTTACAGAAAATATTTGCTGACCACTACATTACTCATTCACACAAGAATATACAGAGATAAACATGGAGTTTCCCGTTTTAAAATTAAGGTAACTGAGGGTTATAGATTACATAACTTAGTAAGTGGCAAAGCTTGGATTTGATTCTAGATTTGTCTAATTCCAGAAATCCATGTTTTTATGCTATACTCATGAACAGCAGTAACCAAAATAATAAGGCAGGAAAAAATAAGAGCCTTACAGAGTCACAGATAAACTGCTATTAGATAGCAAAGACTTGGAACCAACCCAAATGTCCAACAATGATAGACTGGATTAAGAAAATGTGGCACATATACACCATGGAATACTATGCAGCCATAAAAAATGATGAGTTCACGTCCTCTGTAGGGACATGGATGAAATTGGAAATCATCATTCTCAGTAAACTATCGCAAGAAGAAAAAACCAAACACCGCATATTCTCACTCATAGGTGGGAATTAAACAATGAGAACACATGGACACAGGAAGGGGAACATCACACTCTGGGGACTGTTGTGGGGGGGGAGGGGGAGGGATAGCATTGGGAGATATACCTAATGCTAGATGACAAGTTAGTGGGTGCAGCGCACCAGCATGGCACATGTATACATATGTAACTAACCTGCACAATGTGCACATGTACCCTAAAACTTAAAGTATAATAAAAAAATATATGGAAAAAAAAAAGAAACTGCTATTAGAGTTCAGAAAAGGGGGAGATTATTTTGAGCCTAGAGTGATAACACTTCTGGAGAAGATCATATTTGAATATAAAAGCAAAAATGGATCTCAGGAATTGTCTGTCCCAGGCCCAAGTCCGAGAAAAGTTAAGAGATCAAGGTCACGTGTTTACTTAGAAGCAAAGCTGACATTGGAACCAGGTTTCCATGTATCCAGCTATAAGTATGTTGTTAATGACTATGCTGAGCTATTGAATTTGTGTGTGTGTGTGTGTGTGTGTGTGTGTGTGTGTGTGTGCATGCTTGAATGTTACAGAATGGCAGAATTATTGAAATGAGATTTTGTATATTATGCTTAATTGCAATTGAACGGAATAGCCTGTACTTCCTTTACTGAAGCAATCAGGAACACATTTGTGCAGGTGATTACACAATACCATTAACCATGTACCATCCTACCAAATACATTTTTGTTATGGAGAATCACATTTATGAGACCAAAGGGACTTCTGACACTCTCCACCAACTTTAAGATTCAAATGATAAACAAGAAACCACAAAAGTCAAATATTCATATACATCCCACCCTGCAGAATCAGGCAGCTCTACATTAGCGGAGAAATGGAGATGCGAACATGTGCAGCCCATGGAGGCTTACCTGATACTGTAGAGCACTTTGCCATTTTTCGAAATCCGTAGCAATTTGTTGTCAGTGGTGACATCGTGGAAGTTGGCACCCTTCTCATTGGCAAAGAACAAATCTGGTTTCCAAATGGAGTCTAGCATGGATGGGTCCAAGTCCAGGGAGTCATCTGGGTACTCACTGTACGCCAGCCGTGAATCATTCCACTGTTGTCTCAGAAAAATATTCACTCGGTAGTCCTACAGAAATGCCGTGGACAAGTGTTACTGATTACCCTGGCACAGGAGTTCTATTTGCATTTCTCTCTCATTCTTCTCCCTGATTTGATACAGCTTTGGTGTCCGAGTAAACCAAACTGTGTATACCTTGGTCAAAATAAACCATTTAGTTCTATTAGGAGAGGGGACAAAAGGGAGAAAGAAAAAGGAAGATTCAACCAAACCAGAACACCAATAAAACGGGTTGACTTGGTTGAATTTTTTAGTGTTTGAATTATTCATTTTGGGATGAAATAATACTAAAGCTGATTTTGCTACAGAAAAAGGTAAACAATGAACACGGAAATCAGTCTGTCATGGCAGATTGTCAAATAAAACTGATTTATTTTCCAAATCAGAAATCACATGATCTCTGATCCCTTTCTGCTGAGATGCTCTGGGCAGAAGGAAACCCACTGCATAATTTGAGTAGTGAAAATCTTATAAAACTATGACATGATGGGGCAATATTTTAAAATTTATCAACGTAAACATTAAGATCTTTCATGTTGACAAAATATTTTCCTTGCAGCTACTTACTTTTGAAATTCTTATCATTTTGTCTGAATGTGTTGTATCTACACTAGCCAACTTGATGCTTTATCCAGAGATGTTTCACGTTCTCAATCAGAACACTGTGGGAGACTTAGGTACACCCCTGGCATTCCCATTTGGTCTGGGAATTTTCTTCTGTTAATGAATAGCTTGGGTGCAGTGACTGCTCTCCTGGGGACTTCTACTCAAAGACCTTAGGTTCATTGAAAGTACTACTTCACTTGATAATCTGGACTCCGATTGAGGCTTCAACAGTATTCCCTAACCAAGCCAGTCTGTGGTTTCAGAGCTAGTAGTTATCCACTATTGCTACGTGTGACCACAAGTGTGATATATACTAATTCATTATTACTCTCTTTCCTTTACATTTTTTACCCTTACTTGCTCCATCTCCACATATTTGGCAACTGGATTTTTGGTCATTGTTTACGTTACTCTAATGGTGACTAACTTGTCCTGGTTTGCCTGAGAACTTCCCAATTTTGGCCCCAAAACTCTCACATCCAGGGAACTTCCTCAGTTTAGGCAAATTGGGATAGTTGGTCACTCTACTGGGAGTCACTCTACTCTGGAGACCATTTCAGGATGGCAAGTTTGGGCGAATTCCCCCAGGATCAAAAGGGAAAAAAATAATTAAGTTGTAAAGGGTGTATGGGTGTATGGAAAAAAGCTTCAATACAGTTTTTGTTTTTGTTTTTCTTTTTTACCTATTTACTAAACTATACAAATTCCCATGACTTATTTTCAAATACATTCATCCTGATGATCAAGTTCATAGAGCATTTTGGAGGCAGTAGCTCTTGGGAAGAGTGCCCAAAGTAGGCCTAATCTCAAGTCTGTGCGAGCTTTAATATGGGAAAGCTAACCTTGAGTTTGAAGTTATAGGGGGCAGTTACTTTATGATAAATTGAGGCTTTACCATTGCACTGCTAATTTAGAGACCAAGGTCACCTTATATATTTGTTTAAAAAATGTCAGACTTGGCCCAGGTGCTGTGGCTCATGCCTGTAATCCCAGCACTTTGGGAGGCTGAAGTGGGTGCATCACCTGAGGTCAGGTGTTCGAGACCAGCCTGGCCAGCATGGTGAAACACCGTCTCTACTAAAAATACAAAAATTAGCCAGGTGTGCTGGTGCATGCCTGTAGACCCAGCTACTCAGGAGGCTGAAGTGGGAGAATTGCTTGAACCCAGGAGACGCAGGTTGCGGTGAGTGGAGATTGCACCACTGCACTCCAGCCTGGGCAACAGAGGGAGACTCCATTTAAAAAAAAAAAAAAGTCAGGCTTGTAATAGATTCTTGATTCTTCCTTAGGAAGTCAGAAATAAGAAATGTAGCTACCTGCTATCCCTGATAAGTTAGCATCTTCTTATAACTTGTTTACGCAGCTATAGAATGAAAGGGGACCCATAGTCTCATTTCAGCAGTTATAGCACAACATGCATTCTAATAAGGGGCTGTCTATCTTCTTAATCTGAGTTCTTCAGGAATGTGATTTCAGATTGGAGATAAAACAACTCTTCATTCTGCAGAAGTAACCAGCAAAGCATGTGAAATGTCTGTTGTGGGGAAGGATTTGAGGGAGCTAGAATTATATTCTGGAGATGTTCTCTGAGCAGACACATTTTGTACACTTTGAGTTCACCCTCCTATCTGTTAAATAAGGAGCAGACTAGGATCCACTGCTGTAGCGTGGATAGTGTTCCAGCATCCATATGTCCAAATCACACACTATCTACCTACATCCTTCCAGGCAGTCATTTGGAAGCTGGGAAGAGAGCATCTTTTCTCTATTTTCTGATGGCCCAAACTTGTGGGAAAGCTATATACAGATGGTATGAAAGCACCCTTGACCCTTACTGACATTACTAAAATTCTCAAACGATGCCTTTATATCAGGAAATAGGGGTTGCAAATATACTCCCCATCCTGTAAATTCACTTGCCGTCAGAAACTAAAGAAAAGAGAAAAATAAAAGAAAACGGTAAACTCACATTTCAAAAACAGAATATAACCTATCTTATCATTTTCTCCTTATTAGTCATCTAAGTCTTTGGGACCACACAAAATTTGTTCCACTGAATACTCTTAATGCTGGGGCAACTAGCAATGAACACTAACAGATTTCTGTGTGTCTTAATGAACAAAAATGCATTTTTGAATAATATATCCATAAAAATAATGATACATAAAAATACTCCTTAGAGTAACACAAATGTGTTGTCCTGTGAGTACACACCTCTGACACTAACATATCAGAGTGAGAATTGGTATTGGGTCTGTAAGCAGGCCTCTACTTTGTGGGCAGGCAACACCTACAATAAATTAGTGGGACTTCATTAACCATAGGAAGGGCAGACTGGATAGCAACAAAGAAAGCCATCTTGACTTCTTGAAATATATAATCATTGCCTTTGATTTGGGAACAAATAACCCAAACTAAAACTTTTAATAATGCTATTTGGATAATGGGGTGAGAGTGAAGTGTAAGGGAAGAGAGGAAAGTCAACAGGTTTAGAAACTCAAAATTCTGAGGCATTCTTTGACATAATTTATTCCAGAAAATGTAGAGAAATCAAAACTATTACCCCAGAAAATAGCACCAATCAATGTCCTCAATGACCTCATCACTGTGCATAAAGCTAAGGATTCTGACTACAACTAAAGACAGTTCAGGGAAGAATCTGTTTCTGTTTAATTTTTTTGACCAATTTTTCTGAGTCAAATTTTGTGAAACTATCAGTAAATTCATGGATGGTAAAATCTTAGCGGTATGGTAAAGAAAGCTTGGGCTGTGATGACACTTTGGGTGTGCAATGGACTGAATGTTTGTGTCCTCTCAAAATTCATATGTTGAAATTCTAACCTCCAATGTGATAGTATTGGAGGGTAGAAGCGGGGCCTTTGGGTGGTGATGAGGTCGTAAGGGTAGAGCACTCATGAAGGGGATTACTGCCCCAGATAATTTTCTTTCTACCATGCGAGAATACCAGAGGAAGTCAGCAGTCTGTAACCCAAACAGACTTCTCATCAGAACCTGACCATGCTAGTACCCTGATCTCACACTTCCAGCCTCCAGAACTGTTAGAAATAAATTTCTGTTGTTTATAAGCCAACCAATCAATCCTTTGTTATCACAGCCTGAGCTAATTAAGACTGGTGTACCAGGTGGAGTCCCAGGAAGGGCCTCAATTATCTTGGAAGATGAGGCCCTTTCTTGTTGGAGCAATTCTCACATTCTTATTATGCATCCACTTAAATATTGATGCCCTAAATCTGGGGCTGGCAACCTATGGCCTGTGGCCCAAATTTGGCCTCAGCCTGTTTTTGTAAATAAAACTTTATTGGTACACAACCACACCTATTTGCTAACTTGGGCCTTGGCCTGTTTTTGTAAGTAAAGCTTTATTGGTGCACCACCACAATTATTTGCTTACTATTGTTTATGGCTGCTTTCATGCCAAAGGGCAGAATCACATAGTTGTGACAGAGACTATCTGGCTCTCAAAGTCTTAGGTATACTGTCTGGCCTTTTACAGAAAAAGTTTGCCAATCCCTACCCTCGGTGGCCTGAGGATTTCTTCTTTGACAAGCATGATAGAGTTCCAAAAAATATTTTCTGTAGTTTTGCACCAAAGCCAAAATTGAATAAAACAAAAAATATTTTTAAAGCAAATGAAGTTTGTCATTATATCAAAGCTAAGAAGTAAAACAAAAGAAGCACAATATACATCAGTCTTGTAACCATGCAATTCAATCTGTGTTTTACAGCAGAATAGACAGGCTGTGTATGTTACCCTTGAGCAACAGTTTCCAAATTTTCTGGCAGGAAGCATGACAAAGGTCACTAAATAAGTGGCCAGGAAGTACCTGAGCAGCCCATTTATTAAACTTTCAGTAGCTGTTAAAGATAGCAGAAAACAAGGATATCCATAGCTTCCATTTTAATCTCTTTAAATGTTTAGCTTTTTTTTGCATTAATGAACATCGAAAAAGTGCACATTTACATTTTTGATTGAGAATACGATGCAATGAGGAGATTTAATCAAAGCAACATGGGAATCTAATTAATGCAATCAGCATTAGGTCGTGCAAATATTGTCATTGAATGCCATCGTGTAAAGCTGGTGACAGTGATTTGGGCTACTGGAAGCTTTGCCCCCTCTCTTATTACGATAAAGCCAAGAGGGGAGAGACAGAAACTGAATGTCAACCTGGGAGTTGATATACTCTTTCTATGTTTAGCTTTTATTATGAGTCATTTAATAGCCCTATCAAAACTATCCTATTTAGGTAAATTTTTAAATGCACTACATCCTGTCAAAGCCTCACAAGTCTCATTTCTGGGTAATAATGTTTCAGAATAATATCAAAATGGGTAATGGAGTTGAATTATGTCTAATTTTGCCAGTGGAAAAAAAGTGGTAAAGGTAAATTAATTCTTCCTAACATGAAGGACACCACAAAGAACAGTAATTTATTAAACATGATGTTAGTTGCCAAAAAGAGAAAATTCATATAAACAAGGAAACCTTTTTTTTTTTTTTTTTTACTTCTCAATGGCATTATGCTTATTATTTTTAGGACATCAGGCACCATAATACTTAGTCAAACTCAATTACACTTGATTTTGGTTTTATCAAATGAATGGTTGTAAACTTTACATAGTAATGCAAATTAGACTCAGCCAATTGATTTAGGACTTAAAGTAAATAATATGGGGACCAAGAAAATATCTCACCCAAAATGCAACCTCCATGCTGTAGCCAAGAACTCTGTGGGGGTAAGACTAATGATCCAATAGGCTATGTCACAGGTAACATGACCATGACATTTATGAAGAGTGTTGGTAGAAGCCTGGGTGTAGTAGTTAATGCCTTTAATGCTGGTGCTTTGGGAGGCTGAGGCAGGAGGATTGCTCGAGGCCAGGAATTTGAGACCAGCCTGGGCAATATAGTGAGATCCTGTCTCCACAATTTTTTTTTTAATTAACCAGATGTGGTGGTGTGCACCTGTAGTCCTAGCTACTTGGGAGGCTGAGGCAGGAATATCGTTTGAGCCCAGGAGTTTGAAGTTTCAGTGTGCCATGATCTGCACTCCAACCTGGGCAGAAGAGTGAGATCCTGTGGTGGCTCACGCCTGTAATCCCAGCACTTTGGTAGGCCGAGGCAGGTGGATCACCTGAGGTCAAGAGTTCAAGACCAGCCTGGCCAAAATAGTGAAACCCTGTCTCTACAAAAATACAAAAGTTAGCTGGGCATGGTGGCGTGCACCTGTAATCCCAGCTACTCAGGAGGCTGAGGTGGAAGAATCGCTTGAACCTGGGAGCCAGAGGTTGCAGTAAGCCGAGATCGTGCCACTGCACTCCAGCCCGGGTGACAGAGAGAGACTCCATCTCAAAAAAAAAAATGCACTGGTAGATTTTATAGTATCTGAAATCTTTTTCACATATATGAAACATGTTTACTCATACTGTATAATGAGCCTCTAATTAGCTTTAAGTTTATGGGTTTTTTTTTTTTTGGAAAAGGCATTCATATGGTATAATTGTTATGGACTTGGGACTACTTTCTCTTGTCAACAAAATTGTGTGTGTGTGTGTGTATTTTTCTAAGTTCAGCCCTTTGGAATATATCTTGAATGTGGCATCAAAGGGAGGCTCAACTATCTTAAAAATTCCATTACATGTAAAAAACTGGCTATACTATTACATCTCTCAAACTTTGAAATTTGTACTTCTGAAGCATTGGAGATGCACCTATTTAAATATCCATAACTATGCATCATGTTTATTGTGGATAATTCTACAGAAAACCATTAAAACATCAAATGTTTTAAAAATTTCTCTGGCATGATAGATATAAGATCACTGAATATTAAGTAATGAACACTTGACAAATGACTTTACAAAATAAAGAAGTATAAATTATTGCTTTTCAGAGGCGAGCAAAGTTGGAAATTGGCACTCAGTAAATGTCTCACAAATATGCCACAGTGCACTTCAATCCCACATCCCATTCCTTCACACGATGGCTTCAATGCTCAGTCCCACTCACCATTGTAGTTTCTGCTATTGACCCAAAGCTGTTGATAAATATGTTGCAGGTAACATTTACAGGAGGCCCTGCAAGTTGAACAATAGAAAATTTGACAGTTTGTGTTCACAGCATAATTGAGTTGTGTCTTTCTCTTGCCAGTGGCATTGCAGCACTTACCATGGTCGTTTCTGTGACTGATCCAAAACTGTTGATAAAAATATTGCAAGTAACGTTTACTGGAGGACCTGCAGAATGCAATGAGAATATTGCAATAGACATTGAAGCAAAAATACAGCTCCATTAACATCTGTGCAATTGGCTAGAGATTTGAATAAAATTAAAATGATGGTGAGATTGCCAAAAAAAAAGTTTTACCCAGAGGTGCATAATGATAACATTCCCACTTGTATTTTGGATAATGGCTGTTAAGCAATGGCAACTTACCCTGAAGAGTTTTGGATTTGGAAAATATAAGCTGAAAACCATTGAACTGGATTCATTGTCATAAGTTTCTATTAAAATAGCCTTTTGGGTGGTGGCTTTTATATTTTTGACCTTAGGATCATCAACATTGTAGACATCAACAGCGGTTGCCTCGTAGTGATGAAATAGCCTGGTCATGAGGTCAAAATGGAGCTGCATTTTGAGTTATGGATGAGTCAGAAACACCCACCTCCTTTTGTATGACATTCTTTAAATCAGCAGGTTACTTTGATTTTCTTGACACCTCTGAATTTACCCCACTCCTTCTTTATATCCTCTGACCACCAATGAGAAATGGTGTACAGAAATATAACAAATAAAATTAACTTAAGACATAAACACATACAGTAATGTCAATTTACGTCCATATTGTTACCTTAGTAAATATGGTGTAAAGCAAGGATTATTGCATCCTAGATGTGCTTTGGACACAATAAGAGTCCATTGTTATCTCCAGAGATCCAGTGACTAGCCTGACTGCAGTTCTCTTTTTCTCTTACCTTTTGTCAGTAGGTAAATCACTGTCTGATGATTCTCTGCTTCACATTTTGCTGGGGAAGATATTTATTGCCTTTGTGAAATTTTCTCCTAATGCTTTCTGAGCTAATATTGCCATGAACTATCTATTTACTTGCTGCCTTCTCCTGTAGAAATGTGTATGTCTTCATGCAACAAAGGATCAGCAGCCCAGTGCAAGAAACACCCTAGTTGGCTCAGTACCCAACAAATCTGTAGGATCTGAAAGAAGAGGAATTTGGCTTGAGGCCTCCCTCAAAGGCAGTGAAAACACAAGTTATGGCAGCACTTAAACACTGCATTTTTAAACCTCTTCAGAAGTCCGTGTGGGGTTCTAGAAATGAGGAAATTTGGGGCACAATGGCTAATTTAACTCCCCAGGCAAAATCTTTTGGTAAAAGAAGGAGCAAGGAGTTGTGGTAAAAGAGATGTGTTGTTATTCTTTGAAACATAACTAATTTTTCTATTTTTAATGAAACAGTAATTGTGATTGTTTTTCATGTGTTTGCTCATGTCTGTGTAATCTTCTGCAGTGGGGATGTGAAAAGAAATGTACTGAGTTCTGTGACCCTTGAAAAACACCTTATACCCCTCAGAACTCTCTTTTCCTAATGAAAGTACAAGTGTGTTCTTATGCACACTTTTGTATAACAGGATTTATATTTAAAATAGTTTGGATACTTATTACTAATGAATTTTGATAGATGCAAACCAGGACTATCAATGTGTTTTTCTCTTCTTTCACCTCTTTAACTCATTCATTTGAGAGGGCCCCTTGTAGCCCTCCTTAAGTCTACCTTTTGAAACGTAATTGTGATTTTAAAAAATATATTTGTAGGCACAGAATAACAGGCACCACCATATTACCAAAACAATTTTCGGTAGACATCTTTGAAATGCTCCAACTATTTTTAATTTGTCCCGGCCCCTCTTATGTCAGCATCTGCCATGATGAATTCTTCTCCATGGTCACTTTCTACTCTGCTTGATTTTGTTTTTCTTTTTTGATTACTCAAAACAAAGCAAAATAGATACTTTCTCTTTCTTGGCTATAAAATTCTATTTTTAACAAACATTTTTCTGCTAATGAGAAATAAATTAGACAAGGCAGAGGCAAGTCACAAGAAATTATATATGTTTGCTTTTTCCCTTTCTCTCCACAATGAAATATTTCCTTCGAGATCATCCAGTTCAAGGTGGAAAACTTTCCTGAATTCTTATATGCAAGATAGATAGAAAAATGAATGATGGGAAAAATAAACAGGAAAAAGAGAAATGTCATTTAAAAGCATAAATTTGAAAATTTAAACATTGGTTGTCTTGTACATTTTCTGCTTCTCTAGCCTACCCAACTGGCTTGGAAGCATTTAGAAAGCTGGGTCATACCATTATATATTCGTTTTTATCTTTCCTGATAAGTGGCATTATGAGTATGTTGCTGGAAGTCAAAATAATTTTTAAGTTACCATATATTGCTGCACTGTGCTAAGTGCATATAAAAATTATCTAGTGTAATCCTCACAAAAGAAGAATCTGTTTATTGCTCTAGTAAATGTTTACAGATGAGGAAACATGGTGTTAGAGAGGTTAAACTGCTTGAAGTCCCATCACAGTAATTAGAAAAGCTGAGACTCAGTGTCTCATCATTCTGATTCCAAAAACCTAAACTTTCAACCTTTTTGTTGCACTTCCCTCATTTCATAATATCCTGTTGCCCTCCTGGCCTGCTAACCATGGTATTTTACATTGGTTTGTACCTTTCTTAATCCTTTACATCTGACTTTTTCAATTTTGGGCATTTTTTTTGCTTCAAGGTTCATTTGCATTTCTATATAAAACCTTAGAAAGAAAAAAAGTTTTTTGATGAGGGATTAGCACATGCATATACTAAGAACTGACATATATTTGAACCTTGCTGTGTGCCAGTGAATGTATTATTTCATTCTTCAATAATTATCGTCACCTCCATTTCTCAGATAAGAAAAATTGAGGCATAAAGATCATTAATTTTCTCAAGGTCGCAGAGTTTATAAGAGGCAGAAATTGCCTAACTTTAAGGATATTTTTCTTAACTGCAGGGGTAAAATGCCTGAGGCCAATACAATTATCCTAGTGATATAAGCTACCTAAATATGGAAGTTGACCTGCAAGTTCTTTGGGTTGAATTGTAGATAACTGTTTTTTTCCCCACTTTTAGGAGTTATCCTAGCATGTGTCAGCACAACCTTTCATCTGCATTTAGCACAATAGTCTGCTCAGGTGTTCTGATTGACAGGGACATGTTCTTAGATGTGATCACCAGTGAATGAATGTGCTCTGTAAACTATAGAAGGAAACATTTTACACTAGTTAACCCCATCTAATTGATTTATCAGCAAAGTGATGATATTAAAAAATGAGTTGAATGAGAATCTGACTGTTGAAAAGAATTATGCAAACATCTAGTTTTTCATGGCACTATCATTCCTATCCTTCGTTCCTTCCTTGTCTCCTATCTCCCTTCTTCCCTCTTCTTCCTGCTCCCCCCTTCCCTTTCTCTCTTGCTCTCATTTTTCCTTTTTCTCTTATTCTTATGAGAAAGAGTGACCTGGCCATAATTCAAGTATGCAATCCAAATATAAATGGAAGTAAGATATAGATCTGGCATACTTTAAATGTATTTGAAAAAATAATTCCACCTCATCTGCCCCCAGCACCAAGTATGACAATCCCCATCCCATATTGATCTTCTTTGTTGCTATATATCACTTTCTCAGAGTATCTTCTTTGGAATAAGGTATTTGTCTTAGAAACCCATGTAAAATTATAACTATGCTACATTGGAGACATAATAAATTATTGATTATTATCCATTAACATCTTTGCTTTCAGATCAGTTGATCAAATTGGCTATGGTAGGGAACAGGATCATGAAGAATAGTGCTATTCTTCATATATAGTACTATTATATCCCCTGCTACTCAAACTGTGGGCTGAGGACCAGCAGCATCAGCATCACCTAGGAGTTTGTTGGAAATGCCAAATCTCAGGCCCCATCTGAGCCCTGCTGAAGCAGTCTGCACTTTAACAAGGGGGACTTGTTACTGCAGACCATCTTTCTCCCTTTCAAAATTATGATCACTTGTACTTTGTTTCTATCTTTCATAAATGTCCTTGGAAATGTTAACTGTAGTCCATTTGTAAAACTTCCAAGGTCAAACAAGTTTGGAAAGCACTGTTGAATAGTTATGTAGTTTCTTTAATGTAGATTTTCCCAAAGCATTTTATTGTTTTTAAATCGTGGTGTTTTATATAGATATGTGTGTGTATTATGTATTATAACACATGTTATTTGTTTTATATAAATATATACTTAAACTATATTCAGTGGCATTAACTGCATTCACAATATTGTGCAACCATTACCAGTCTGTTTCCAAAACTTTTGAATCACACCAAATAACAACTCTGTAACCATTAAGAGATAACTTTTCCTTTCCCCTCCCTGCCACTTCTGGTAACCTCTAATCTACTTTATGTCCCTATGAATTTCTCTATTTAGGATATTTAATGTAAGTGGAACCGTATAATATTTGTCCTTTGTGACTGATTTCTTTTATAGCATAATATTTTCAAGGTTCATCCATGTTGTAGCATGTATCAGAATTTCTTTCCTTTTCATGGTGGAAAAATATTCCATTGTATGTATGTATAAAACATTATTCATCTGTTAATGAACACTTCAGATTGTTCTCATCTTTTTGACTATTATGAATAATGCTGCAATGAATATTTACACACAAGTAGGTTTGAGTCCCTGCTTTTAATTCTTTTGGATATATACTAAGAAGTGGAATTGCTGGGTCATAAGATAATTTCACGTTTAGCACTTTGAAGAACTGCCAAACTGTTTACCATAGCATCTGCACCATTTTGTCACAAGCAATGTGTGAGAGTTCCAATTTCTCCACATCTGTGTCAACACTTATTTTCCATTTTTAAAATTATTGCCATCTTAGGAGGTGTGAAATGGTATATCATTGTGGTTTTGATTTACATTCCCCTAATGAGTAATGACATTGAGCATCTTTTCATGTACTTACTGGCTATTTGTATATTTTCTTTGGATAAATATCTCTTCAAGCCCTTTACCCGTTTTTGAATTGGGTATTTTGTCATTTTATTGAATTGTAGTTCTTTACATGTTCTGGATATTAAACCCTCCTCAGACATGATTTACAAATATTTTCTTTATTGTTTTTTCACTTTCTTCATAATGTCCTTTGATGCATAAAAGTTTTTAGGGTTGTGGTTTTGTTTGTTTGTTTGTTTGTTTTTTTCTTTTTTGAGATGGGGTCTTACTCTTTCACCCAAGCTGGAGTGCAGTGGCACAGTCTTGGCTCACTGCAACCTCTGCCTCCCAGGTTCAAGTGATTCTCCTACCTCAGCCTCCTGAGTAGCTGGGATTACAGGCACCCACCATCATGCCTGGCTAATTTTTGTATTTTTAGTAGGGGCAGGGTTTTACCATGTTGGCCAGGCTGGTCTGAAACTCCTGACCTCAAGGGATCTGCCTGCCTCGGCCTCCCAAAGTGCTGGGATTACAGGCATGAGCCACCACACTTGGCCTTTAGTTTTGATAAAGTTTAATTTACCTATTTTTTCTTTTGTTTCTTATGCTTTGGTTTCATATCCAAGGATCAATTGCCAAATCCAAGGTAATGAACGTTTACCCCTATATTTTAAAAAGTAGCTTTTTGGTTTTAATGCTTACATTTAGGTAATTTATTCATTTTGAGATAATTTTTGTCTATGGTATGAGAGAGGTCCAACTTCATTGTTTTGCATGTGGAAATTCAGTTGTGCCAGCACTATTTCTTTTTTTTTCTTTTTTTTTTTTTTGAGACAGAGTCTTGCTCTGTTGGCCAGGCTGGAGTGCAGTGGCACAATCTCAGCTCACTGCAACCTCCGCCTCCCAGGCTCAAGCAATTCTCTTCCCTCAGCCCCCCGAGTAGCTGGGATTACAGGCATGTGCCACCACGCCCGGCTAATTTTTGTATTTTTAGTAGAGATGGGGTTTCACCATGTTGGCCAGGTTGGTCTCGAACTCCTGACTTCAGGTAATCTGCCCGACTCGGCCTCCCAAAGTGCTGGGATTACAGGCATGAGCCACCATGCCCGGCTGAGTCCCAGCACTATTTCTTGAGGAGACTGGTTTTTCCTCATTAAATGGGCTTGCCAACCCTGTCAAAATCAACTAGCCATAGGTGTGTGGGTTTATTTCTGAACTATCAATTTTATTCTATTGGTCAACATATTTATCCTTATGTCAGTATGACACTGTTTTGATAATGTGGTTTTGTATTAAGTTTTGAAGTTAGGAATTGTGAGTCCTTCCGCTTTGTTCTTCATTTTCAGGGTTATTTTGACTATTCAGGGCCCCTTGCGATTTAATATGAAGTTGAGGATTGAGTTTTCCACTTCTGCCAAAAAAGGCTGTTGGAATTTTGATAGGGATTGCATTGAATCTGTAGATAACTTTGGGTAGTATTGACACCTTAAATATATTGTCTTCCTACTCATGAATTAATAAGGGATGTCTTTCCGTTTATTTAGGTCTTCTTTGATTTTTTTCAGCAATGTTTTGTAGTTTTCAGTGTACAAAACTTTCACATGTTTGGTTAACTTATTTTTAGGTATTTTATTCTTTTACATACTATTATAAATGGAGGTGCTTTTTTTCTAACTTTCTTGTCAAATTGTTTATTGCAGGTGTACAGAAACAACTGATTTTTGTGTGTTCATTTTGTATGCTACAACTTCACTGAATTTATTAGCTCTAGTAATTTTCTTTTGGATTCTTTGGGGTTTTCTATACGTAGGACTGTGTCATTTGTGAGTAAAGATATACTTCCTCCTTTCAAGTTTGGATGCCTTTCATTTATTTTTCTTGTCTAATTGCTCTGGATAAAACTTCCAATACAATGCCAAATAGCAGTGGTGAAGGCAGGTATTGTCTTATTTCTGATCTTCTTAGAAGGAAAAGCTTTCAATCTTTCACCCTTCAGTATGCCTGTTGTAGATGGCCTATAGTTGGATCTTGTTGTTAATTGTGAGTTTTAATAAATTCCCTTTATCATATTGAGGAAGTGTTCTTCTATTTCTAGTTTTCTGAGTGTTTTTAAAAATCATTAAAGGATGTTGGAATTTTGCCAAATGCCTTTTCTGCATCAGTTGAGGTGATCGTGTGTTTTTCTCCTTCATTCTATTAATGTGGTATATTACTTTAATTTGTTTCCTTATATTGAACCATCTTTGCATTTCTGGAATAAATCTCAATTGGTCATGATGTGTAATCCTTTTACTGTGCTGTTGGATATGGTTTGCTAATATTTTGTCAAGGATTTTTAAATACATCTTCATAAGGGTGTTTTGAATGAAACTCTATCAAACTAGCTGTTAACTACTGTCCCCCAGCAGCTAAGAGACTTGGACAAAAGAGCACCAGCAGAGGCAATCCACATCTGTACGCTTTGGGGCTGCCTCACTGTCAGGGGTCAGATTGCAAGAACAGCTTTAATGACACAACCACAACGTGAAAGTTTAAGAGTTTTTACTACTTATGTACCCTGGAGGGTACACAGCATGCCCAGAGACTGCACATATGTAGAGGTCAGGGTGCACAGGCAGAGAGAGAGAGAAGGGACCCATGGGCCAATGCTTTTATTCAGTCTAGGGTGTTATCTAAACAGGCTTCCCACTGGGGGGCTTTAATTGGTGGTTTTAAAGTGAGCAGGTAATCGTTTCAAGCGGTCATTTTGTAACTGAGAGGTGATCACTTTAAGTTTGCAGGCAAATGTCTGAATGGTCTCTTTAAAGGACGTAGCAGGAAAGCAGGGAGTCCTCCCTGCTAGGCAGGAGAGATGCCTCTAAGTTTTACCTCTGGCTACCATTCAGGTGGGAAGAAGAATATGAGACTATGTCAAGGGTGACTGAGCCCTGTTTCTGGCATGAGAGAGTTAAACTTACATATAAAATGGATGCCAAGACAACATACAATTACAAGCACTCACTACAAAGGGATATTGGTCTGTGATTTTCTTTTCTTGTGGTGATTTTATCTGACTTTGGTATTAGAGTAATGCTGGACTCATAGAATGAGTTAACAAGTGTTTCCTCCTTGCCTACTTCTTAGAAGAGTTTGAAGATTCATGTTAATTTTTCTTTAAAATGTGTGCTAGAATTCACCAGTGAAGCCATCTGGTCTTGAACTTTTCTTTGTTGTGAGGTTTCTGATTGCTGATTCAATCTCTTTACTTGTTATATGTTTGTTGAGATTTTTAATTTCATCTTCAATCAGTGTAGGTAAATTGTGTGTTTTTACTTATTTGTTCATTTCATCTAGGTTATCTAAATTATTCGTAATCTTCTCTTAAAGTTCTTTTTATTTCTGTAAGGTCAATAGCAATGACTCCATTTTCATTTCTGATTTTGGTTGAGTCCTCTTTTTTTCTTCGTCGGTCTAGGTAAATGTTTATCAATTTGGCTGATATTTGAAAGAACAAACTTCTGGTTTTGTTTATTCTGCAACTCTTTTTCTATTCTCTGTCTTCCTCCCCTCTAATCTTTATTATTTACTTTCTCTGATAACTTTGGGTTTAGTTTGCTCTTCTTATTCTAGTTCTTCAAGGTGTAAATTTATGTTGATTTGAGATTGTTCTTAAGTGTAGGCATTTATATTATACATTTTCCTCTAAGCACTGCCTTCACTGTATCCCATAAGTTTTGGTACGTTGTGTTTTTGTTTTCATTCATCTCTTATGTCCCTTGTGATTTCTTCTTTGATTTATTAAGACGGTATTATTTCCAAATATTTCTGAATTTTCCAGTTTTTCTTCTGTTATTGATTTTAGCTTCATTCCACTATAGTGGGAAAAGATACATTTTATTATTTTAATACTTTAAAACTTACTGAGGCTTGTTTAGTGGCCTGAAAACAATTATATTATATATTGATAAAATGGTCAACTCATTAAGATATAATAATTCTAAACACATATGCACCAAACAGAGCTCCAAAATATATAAAGCAGATATTGACAAAAATGATGAGAGAAATAAACATTTCTACAGTAATAGTTGGAGACTTCAACACACCATTTTTAATAATAAATAGAACATCTTTAGAGATCTCTCTCCATATATAATGTCATTCTTTGTCTCTTTTAACAATTTTTGACTTAAAGTCTATTTTGTCTGACATTAGTATACCACCTCAGCTTTCTTTTGGTTACTATTTCATGGAATATCTTTTTCAATTCTTCTGCTGTTAGCCTACTTGTGACTTTGAAACTAAAGTGAGTCTCTTGTAGATAGCATATAGTTGAACCATGGTTTGTTTTATCCATTCTGCCAATATATGTCTTTTGATTAGGGTGTTTAATCCATTTACATTTAAAGTAATTACTGATAAGCAAGGACTTACTTCTATCATTTTGTTTTTTGAATATCTCATAGCTTTTTATGTCCTACATTTCCTCTATTATGACCTCTTTTATGTTTAGTTGATTTTTTTTGTAGTGAACCATTTGGATTTTCTTTTCATTTCTTTTTGTGTTAACTTTCCACATATTTTCTTTGTGATTACCATGGGAATTACATTTAACAACCTAGATTTATAACAACCTAGTCAGAAATGATACCAACTTAACTTCAATAACATACGATAGCTCCACTCTTATACAACACCATTCTCTCTCCTTTATGTTTTTGTTGTTGCAGATTATATCTTTTTATTGAATGCACAATAAAATCAACTAATAATTTTTTATGCATTTGTCTTTCCAAGTCCTGTAGGAGATAAAAGTGCAGTTATAAACTCCAAATACAATAATAGTGTTTTTATATTTGCCCACACATTTACCTTTACTGGAGATCTTTATTTATTCATAAGACTTCTACTTACTGTTTAGCATCCTTTTATTTCAGCTTGAAGGACTCCCTTTATCATTTCTCGTAGGCCAAGTGGTAATGAACTCCCTCAGCTTTTGCTGGTCTAGTAATGTCTTAATTTCTCCCTCATTTGTTGAGGACAGTTTCGCTGGATATAAACTTTCAGTTACAGTTTTTTTTTCTCTCGGCACTTTAAATATATCATCCCATTGTCTTCTGGCCCTTAAGGTTTCCACTGAGAAACCATTTGATAGTCTTACTAGGGATCCCATGTATGTAATGAGTTGTTTTTCTCTTGCTGTTATTACAGTGTCCTCATTGTTTTTGGCTTTCGACAGTTTGATTATAATATGTCTCAGTGTGGATCTCTTTGGGTTTACCCTACTTGGAACTTATTGTGCTTCTTGGATTTGTAGATTTACATATTTCATAAAATGTGGGAACCGTTATTTCTCAAAAATTTTTTATTCATATATTCTTTCCACTCTTTATTCTTCTGGAACTTCCAGAATGTGTATATTGGTCTATTTGATGGGTTCCCATTGGTATCCTAGGCTCTGTTTACTTTCATTTATTCTTTTTTCTTTCTGCTCCTCAGAATTGACAATTTCAGTTTTCCTATCTTCATTAACTGATTCTTTCTTCTGCCTGCTCAAACCTACTGTTAAACTACACTAGTGAATTTTCAATTTCTGTTTTACCTTTCAGATACAGAATTTTTTTACAATTTATATTTCTTTATTGATATTCTCAGTTTATTCCTACATAATATTCCTGATTTCCTTTCATTCTTTGTCTTTGTTTTCCTTTAGATCTTTGAGCATATTTAAGACAGTTGTTTTAAAGTCCTTGTTTAGTAAGCCCAGTGTCTGAACTTCCTCAGGGATAATTTCTATCAATTTATTTTGTTCCTTTGAATTGGCCAATACTTTCTTGTTACTTTTTATGCATTGTGATTTTTGTTGAAAACTGTATATTTATCATAATGTAGTAACTGAAAATTATCTACCTTCTCCAGAATTTGCTGAATGTTTTGACTGTTGAAGGGTATAGTAGGCCATTTGCTTAGTGACTTTCCAAAACTATTTCTGCAAAGACTGTAATATTCCTTCTCATGTGTGGTCACTATAGTCTTTGTTTCTCAGCCTGTGTTCAACTAGAATTTTATGAGAGATTTTCTTGAGTATCTGGGGCCAAAATACAAAGCAACCAATCAACCAACCAACCAACCAACCAAGCAAACAAAACATAACTCTCCCAGTCTTTGCAGATTGGCTCTATGCCAGAGCCCTTCAACAACTAGCTGGGCTTGAACTGAATCTAGGGATCAGCCCAAGGTGAAAGCTAAGGGTTTGCTCGGGTCTTTTCTGAGCACACATATTTCCCTGAAAATGCAGTGGCTTTCTAAATTTGCCATATGCATGGTCGATTTTGAATGTCCTAATTTCCCTAAGAAACTCTAAGTTTCACTTCCAAGCTTTTAGATGGTCTATTGTATATTTCAATTGTAATATTTTGCCCTTTAAGATTTTTAGTTTGACTTGCAGTATTTTTTTAATTAATACTCACTGCCTTTCCATCCTGAGTTAGGTAAAAACAGAGATGAGCATTGTCATAGGCTGAATTGTGTCCCCCCCACATTCATATGCCTTAACCCTCAGTACCTCAAAATGTAACCATATTTGGAGATAAGGTCTATAAAGGGTTAGTTAAGTTTAAGTGAGGGTTGGCCCCTAATCTGATATGACTGGTGTCCTTATGAGAAAAGGAGAAAAGAGACACCAGGGATGTGTTTACACAGAGGAAAGACCATGTGAAAATGCAGTGAGAAGGCAGATATCTACAAGCCAGGGAGAGAAGTCTCAAAAGAAAGCAAACCTGTCAACATCTGGATTTTGGACTTCTGGCCTTCAGAACTGTGAGAAAGTACATTTCTGTTGTTTAAACCACTCAGTCTGTGGTATTTTGTTATGGTAGCCCTAGAAAACAAATATAAACTCCTTGCATTTGTCCTTCTGGTAGCCTATAGAAAGGTTAGAACAGACACACAAAATAATTTGTGAATAAGGTTTGGTCTACTCCTTCCAGATCAAGGGACCAGGGCCCCATACTAGGAGTGTAGGCTGCTACCAATTTTAAACCAAAACTACTGCCATACTAGGGAGGGAATGGGACAAGGGCAAGTGGGAATACCACAAAACTTTCCTACCATTTCGAAGTTACCTTTTTCTTGATTTTGTTGACATTTGGTTGCTGTAAACTTTTGACTGTTTTCCAGAGTTCTGACAAAATTGGTTCTGACAGTTTCTACTCTTTTTGAGAGCTTGAGCTGTCTACTGTGCCGTTTTGTTGATGTCACCCTCCCTTTCTCCAAAACTTTAATACACCTGTGTGAACTATGGTGTTCCTGAAAAAAAATAGTGTGTGTCATTATTTCCCAAACTTATTTGACTATAGATTTTTTGTTTTTTAGATAGACCATCCTTTTCGTGGAACACATTTCAAAGATAGCAAGCATTCTGCAAAACATAGCTTTGAAAATGCTGATCCACATTTTTTCATTTATTAATTCAATTAAAACATTCTTATTGAACAATATATATGTTAGATGATAACAATAGAACTATTAAAAGGACTAAAGGCAATCAAAGGGCTATTATAAAACTCTGTGCTCCTGCCAAGGAAGAAATGTTCTATTTGGGCTGCAGAGTAGGTACCTAGGATAGAGAGGCAATAGAAGAGGAAAATCAGTAAAGTCAGCTTAACTTTTCCCAGTTATCTATAAGTTTAAGACTAAATTTATGATTCTCTAGTCTGCAGATATAACTTATGGATGTGATTGAAAAGCTCTATTTGTAACTGGATTTGACAAAGTTATTAATTCCTGGCTGAGCTGTCTTAAAAACTCAGTGCCCTAGTCAACATCATTTTTTTAAGGGGCCAGATATTAAATAGTTCAGCCTTTGTGGGCCACAAGGCCTCTGTCATAACTACTCAATTCTGCTTTTGTAGTGAAAATAGCTGTAGACAATATGTAAATAAATGAGTGTGGCTGTGTTCCAGTAAAACTTTATTTACAAAACAGGTGGTAGGCCAGATTCGGTCTGTAAGCCAACTTTGCCTGGCCCTGCTCCTAATCAGACTAGGAGGCTAGAGAACAACAGGAATTATTATAAATTCCATGGTCTTTCCATAGATGAAATGAGGACTGACCATGGACATGGAAGAGCATAGGGACTGCCTGTAGGACTATCTACAATGAGTTTGATATTGTGCTCTGTAGCATGAACAAAGTCATAGCAGAAAGAATGGATGGGAAATGATGGCCTCAGAGCCAGATGCACTGGAGTGGGCTCAGGTGAAAAACCATCAAGCCTGAATCAGAACACTATTTATCACAAGCATTAGGAGGTAGTATGGAAGTGAAACAGGGCTAAGCCAGATAATATGGACAACAAATACTTAATATATACGACTCAGTTATTATAATGACTTACATCGCTCATAAACATACATGAGACTTCTGTATTTTGCATATTCAAAACCTAGATAACAAAAATGTTTTCTATTATTCATAATGACTATATTTTAAAACACTTGTTAATGTTATGTGTGTGTATGTATATATATATATGTTTGTATTTACCACAGATTTCTAAGTTAACAATAAATGTTACTATTATTCTTTTTTTTTTTTTTTTTTGAGACAGGGTCTCTCTCTGTCCCCCAGGCTAGAGTGCAGTGGCACTATCACAGCTCACTGCAGCCTTGCTCTTTTACCTCAGGCTCCCAAGTAGCTAGGACCACAGATATGCACCACCATGCCCAGCTAATTTTTAAATTTGTATTGTTTGTAGAGACAGGGGTCTCACCGTGTTGCCCAGGCTGGTCTTGAACTCCTGGGCTCAAGCAGTCCTCCCACCTCAGCCTCCTGAAGTGCTGGGATTATAGGCATGAACCACCACACCTGGCCAAATATTATTTTTTGAAAAGCATTGTGATGGATTCTATTTAAAAATAAACATTGGGAAATAATAGGGTATCCTGTGTAACACCAAGACGATTAGTCACTATTTGTTAGTTCTCCTTAGTTATTTCCCAGCATCCTTTTAAGGTAAAAGCCTACTTGAGAACAGAGGGAAATCTTTGAGTTCCAAGATGGAAATGATATTATTTTTCTCTCTTGTCACAAATAGAAAAAAGTGGCATTTTCACTTTGCAATTTCACATAAATAACTTAATGTGTCTTCAAGTACCACAATTGTTTTAATGTGTGGCCCTTGGATGGGAATAGAATATTAAATATATGGGCTTGACATATACGGAAATTAAATTTCCTTTAGAATAAAAAGATTTTGTCTAGCATAAAGATTCTTGCCATTAGCTCAATAGACAAAGGGGGAAAATAAAGCACACAGAAGAAGCAGGAAGATGTAGAGTTAAGGGTCAGAGCCTTGATATCTGAACATGAGTAAGCACTGTTTCTTATTATGGCTTCCTGCGTTGCATGGTGCTTTGATGCCCATGAAAGAGAGAGCCTTGGAGGATAGGAGGATCACAAGGGAGAGGGAATGACTTTTCTTCATGGCACTCCCTTTATGAGGGAGAATTTAAGTCATTTAATCTGAAAGAATAGAGAAATTTTTTAAATGTCATGATTGTAATTAGAAATGGCCCCACAATCGAGGCGGAGGTTGCTGTGAGTTGAGATCGTGCCATTGCAATCCAGCATGGGCAACAAGAGTGAAACTCCATCTCAAACAAAAACAAACAAACAAAAAAAGCTGGGTGCGGTGGCTCATGTCTATAATCCCAGCACTTTGGGAGGCCAAGGTGGGTGGATCACCTGAGGACAGGAGTTTGAGACCAGCCTGGTCAACATGGCAAAACTCCGTCTCTACTAAAAAAATACAAACATTAGCCAGGCGTGGTGGCGGGCGCTTGTAGTCCCAGCTACTCGGGAGGCTGAGGCAGGAGAATTGCTTGAACCCAGTGGGGTGGAGGTTGCAGCCACTGCACTCTAGCCTGGTGACAGAGCAAGACTCCATCTCAAAAAAAAAAAAAAAAAAAAAAGAAATGGCCCCACAATCTAACCCACTGCCACTGTGCTGTTTTAATCTCCTTGAAAATTCACCGTAAATTATGTATCGATTCTTCTGCTCAACTCATACGCAAATGGTTTTACCAGTCTTACTGCATTCAGCTTGTTTGCTGACATTCCAGGTTTGTGCAAAGGGTAAAACATTCAGAGAAGTAAACATGCTGGATGTTTACAGATTCCCACAGCCTGATGAGACTGCTTTGGACTCATCAAAAACCATTTGCTTTGGACAAGCCATGTTGATAGAAATTAGAAAATTGCCATACAGATGGGTTGTGGTGGCTCACGCCTGTAATCCCAGCACTTTGAGAGGCAGAGGTGGGCAGATCACCTGAAGTCAGGAGTTCGAGACCAGCCTGGCCAACATGGCGAAACCCCGTCTCTACTAAAAATACAAAAATTAGCCTGGCATGGTGGTGGGCACCTGTAATCCCAGCTACTTGGGAAGCTGAGGCAGGAGAATCACTTGAGCTTGGGAGGTGGAGTTTGCAGTGAGCTGAGATCATGCCACCGCACTCCAACCTGGACAAAAGAGTGAGACTCTGTCTCAGAAAAAAAAAAAAAAAATTCTAGACAAAGCAATTAATTAACACCTAAGGTAGCTTAAATATCAAGAACCAAATAGCATCTTCTGTGAGTCCTTCCCACAAATGGCCACCAGTTGTCAACTGCTCCCACACAAGGATAAGTAAATGGGCAAATAAACACATGGCTCAGATACATGTCAAAGGGCTTTGAGAATGCCAGCAAGTTTCTATATTTGCCTGATGTGGATTTCTCCAGTTTAAAGAGAAAAGAGAGAATCCATCATCTCATAAAGAGTGATCACTTTTAAGAGAACGTGAGTGCTATTAATAATTATACAGGAAAATCAGGCAGAAACCAGGGCAGTCCTGAGAAAACCTGGAATTTGGGTCATACTACTTAAAGATATATTTGAAGTATGGTGGCTACTAGTCTGTTTTATCTTTAACACTAACTCTGATTATTACCACCTGTCAACTTTAAACAGCTGCCAAAAATTCTCTGAGCCTGTTAATTCTGCAGAATAGAAATAATGATGCTTACTTTGATGGTAATTGTGATAATTAGTAATAATGTATGGAAGGCATGTAATGGTTCCTTAATAGATCGTAGTTACTGTTATTTATAGTAATGGTAGTAGTATTACTATCATTATTGTGCGTTCATTGGATTGTAAAAATATGCCTGTGTAGGAAATACATTGTCAAACCCATTTTAATATAAACTGAAATCTTGGAGACTACAACTTAGATCTTCCAATATCCTCTATGCCAATCTTTACTGAAATAATGCCCATCTTATCCTATTTCCATTCTCTTTTCTCTGTAAACTTTGTTTTGTTTTGTTTTTTCTTCTTAGCTTTACAGGACTTCTTGGCAGGACCCAACCACCTTTTACACCTTTCTTGTTTCTGGGAATTATGCATAAACATTCTTCATGTCTGGAAAACCCATGTAGCCATCATGAATTTGAGATTATTGCAGCCAGCTTCTTTTTTTAAAATAGGCTTTCTCTACCTTGGGACTATTGGCATTTTGGACTAAATCATTCTCTTTTGTTAGGAGTTGTTCTGTGCGTTGCAGGGTGTGTAGCAGCATCCCCCTCCTCTACCCACTAGATGCCAGTAGCACCACTTCTCCCACACCCCCTGTTGTGACAATCAGAAATGTGTCTAAACATTGCCAAATGTCCTCTGTGAGACAAAATCTCCCCAGTTGATAACCACTAAATTATAAAAAGAAGGTAAAATTGCAGGATGAGTAGAAAGTTTATTTAACAAAGATCACATTTTATGTAATAACGAAATGAGCTTCAGTTTACTCTTCTGCTTCACCAAACAAATGCTAGTATCATATTAAAATATTTCTTGGTCATATGGCTTTCTTATGAGAAAGTCTCACATGTTTCAGCAAAGAGTATGGATTTTAAAAAATATTTAGAAATACTTTAGGTGGGCCGGGCGTGGTGGCTTATGCCTGTAATCCCAGCACTTTGGGAGGCCGAGGCGGGCGGATCACGAGGTCAGGAGATCAAGACCACCCTGGCTAACACGGTGAAATCCCATCTCTACTAAAAATACAAAAAATTAGCCGGGCGTGGTGGTGGGCGCCTGTAGTCCCAGCTACTCGGGAGGCTGAGGCAGGAGAATGGCGTGAACCTGGGAGGCGGAGCTTGCAGTGAGCCGAGATCGCGCCACTGCACTCCAGCCTGGGCGACAGAGCGAGACTTCGTCTCAAAAAAAAAAAAAAAAAAAAAAAGAAATACTTTAGGTGAAGACATGGCAGTATAATAGAACTTATACTCGTTTGTTGAGTTTGTTAATCAGAAAATTGAATTTGCAGACATTTGCTGAATTCTGTGTATTTTCATGTTACAAATCCTCAGTTGCTTATTAAATCAACAAATATTTATTGAGTACCCATTATGTGTCTAGTATATACTTGGTCTTCTACTACTTATGACCTACAAGTAGATGGTAAATTGTGGTGCTAAATAAAAGAAAATCAGGCATTAAGGACAAGTCAGAAACAATTTGCTGAAAAGCTCTTGAGTCACTCTGCAAGAAATGTCAGATGAAACAAAACGTGTCTGCCCAACCAAGCATCACAGAGAGGGCATTTTTACTAAGCCTTTTCTAATACAAGTGAACTGCTGCTTTTTTGTTCATTGCGGGATCATAGTGACCTTAAAGTGAACAGTTTATGTTTTGGGAGATTCAGAACACTTTGCTTGCGGTAACAAGCTTCATTTCCTATTTTAAAGATCTCAGAGGCTAAATGGAACCTTCAGGTTGAGAACAATTTGTAAGAATAATTTACATATATTTCTATTTATGCTATAATAAAATGTCATCAAAGAATTGCTGGAAAACATGGGATTCTTGCTATTTGGGATTGGGGTGAATAATAAAGAGCCATTTAGCCTTAGAAGAAAATGATTTTGAATGCCATTTGGAATTAGTTTTGAAATATAAAGACCTGAGAATTTTTCATGAACCTAAATGACATATCCTTTCCTTTTAGGAAGTAACAAAAATAGAATTAAAGATGACTTTCTCTCATGTTAATTGAATCCTCTACTACTTTGTGAAATGAATAACAAGTTCACCAACTTGTTAGGCCCTGACAAATTGGAAATAGAATTTTTTGCATTAATAATTTTTAAGAAGAAACTATACTATGTTTAGAGTTATGATCATGGAATTGGCTGATAGGATACACACACATATACACATTTGTTTCCAAGTTAAAAACTTATCCTCCAAAGCCAAATGATACCTAATTGATGAAATTTTGCATGATTCTCCCTATATGAATATCATCTTTCCTAGCATTCCTATAACCCTATAACCCTTATCTTATTGTATTATGGTCGACTTTTATATGTGTCTAATCTTTTCTAGTTTGCTCTGGACAGGGCATGGATTTTATCCGATTCACTGTAGTGTTCCCTTGGCACTTAATATAGTACTGAGCACATAGTAGGCATTCAGTAAATGTTCAATAAATGCTATTAATAAGAATATAAGCCATTTTTATGTAAGGAACTTTTAGTGGCATCCCAGGAAATCTGATTCAGAACAACTTTTAAGGCATTTTAACCCAGTTAATCGGCCTTCATTTCTTCAGCTTCAAAAAGTAATTCATTTAAATCAAATGTTTAAGCTAAGCCTATGAGATCAGAAGTCAATTCTGTTTATCTCTCCAGAGCACTCAACAGAATGAGAAAATTATGACAAAAATATGACAATCACCGATGAGAAACACTGCTACATGCTTCTTCGATACCACTGCTGAACTGCCCTCTTTGAGGTGGGGATCAGGAAAGTCTTAACCGTTGCCCTCCATCCTAACATCATCCTTTACCAGTACAGTATGGCATAATGGAAAAAAATCATAAACTTCAGGGCTAAAAAGACTGGGTTTAAATCCTGGCTCTACTATATACTATTTGTATGACCCTATGTAGGCTACTTAATTACTCTGGGCTCCCATTTCCTCATCTTATAAAAGGAGAAATATCTTCACCTAACTCTCAAGTTCATTGGGAGAACTGAATGAGATAATGTAAATGTGAAATATCAGCTACTTCTTTTCTGTTACCATCTCTTTCCTTCCCCTATCAAGGAAGGATCTTCCTCCTAAACCTTGAGATCTTTTTCTTAACAATCAGATGTACTTTTCTCAAGCATAGTATCTCTGCCCTGCATTTGATTACTCTCATCCCTATACACAGTGTTAAGAAAATGAGCTGGATTTTAAAAGTATAAGTAAGCTCTAGTAAAAAGTCTAATTCCCCCTTATTGGAGAAATATTGCATTATTAAATCTAACGATCGTGAGTGTAGGGAAAAATTATGCTTCAGTAAAAAACTATACATTGTCCATACAGCATACCTTTCAGTGTTATCAGACTCTGATTCTATGGGAGCTATTTTAAAACTCTGCAAATTATATAACTAATAGTAATACAAAATATCCCTTGCTTATAGGTATGGAAATTCTGTCCTGTAGAGGTTCAAGTGACTTCCTTCCCCCACTGTGGAAGAGGCTAATTTTGCCTCCATTTGCACATTTATTTCAATATTTTTATCTATAGATGTGTCTGTTCTTTGAGGTTTTTTTTGAACTGATTATACCATCTGCCTGGTTCCCTCATTGACTAATGAGTTAAATAAAATCTTTAACATGTATTAATTATATAACTGTATAAGAGTCATGATTTTACCTTATTTTGGAAAATTATTTTTTCATGTGAGGTTTTAAAAAAAGAAAGAGATTATTGCTCTTTGGACATCTTGGGCTCAGAGCCAAGCTTTAGCAGCTTGGAGACCTAAATCCTGTTCAAGGCCACTGCACTGCCAGGCAACCCAGCACTTTCTATTTAGCTGTCAAAAGAGATCTTAAAGCACCATGTCTGCCAACGAATAGTACCTAAGCTCTCATTTCCCTCCTCTGTTCCTCTGTGGCTTCCACAAATGGGGACTTGTTTCTTCCTTAGGCATTCTGCACCATTTCTCTGAGGGTGGGAAGGTCACTACAGTACTGTTAGGAAACAGGTTTTCTATGTCAGCAAGACGTCTAAAAATAGAAGCCAGAGCTTCCGATAATGTACTCTTCTCTACTAACAACTAGGACAGCCGCCTTCCCACTGCAAAGGGAAATCCTGAAATCATGGTGCTTGTTGTGTTTACAAGTGCTCAAATTTGACTGATAGGCTCCCAGCACTTACGTAGCATAGCACTTCCATGTTTTATCTCATGCTACACTATGCATCTTTGTAATTCAACTTTATTAAAAGGACATTTATTGAAGTCCTTCTGTATATTGGGTGCTTACGTAGTTTGTGTTCTCCTCGAGTCAAGGATTTAGGTGAAAGTCATTTGTTAGGGATGTAAGTAATATGCTGGATGAGACGTGGGGAAGTAAGACAGGTTAGGCAAACAATAAAAGGTGTGTTAATAAGTCCATTATTTTCTGATGGCAAATGAAGCCTTGTCCCATGAGCAACTCTGGAAGCCAGTATAGAAGGACTCCTCAGAGCTATTCTGCCCAAGGGGAGAAGGAGCTGGTGTATGTTAAATTGATTTCCATCAGTCATTGGATGAGAGTACTCTCAGGAGACACTAATTCACCTTTAATTCTGGTCTGCCACAAGGGTGGGCAAAATGGCTTGGATCAGAGAATGTCCTCAACAAAGAAATGCGGCTGCTACCATGTAGAAGTCAGGTTGATGTGGTAAGGGACTGGGGATATGGGAAAGACACAGACACTGATGCCTTGTAAGCTCCTGGGAATACCAAAATGTACTGAATCTTTGCATTAAAAAAAAGCCATAATCTATCAAGGCAGAAAGACATGGATTAGACTAATTACAATGTCATGTGATAATAACAATAGTGTTTAAGGGAACATGGCAGAGGAGGCAACAAATTGTGCATGAGAAAAAGAGAAAGGGAAAGGAGAGCAGAGGTTCTTTGCAAGGGATTGATGTATCTCTTCATGTGCAGAGGAGGGGGAAGATATGGCTCTATTTCATAGTGAGTATATATCACTAGCCAAAGTATAATCAGCAATTGAAGGCTGAATCTGCATAATTGCTCTTTATTGCATATCCTTTCTCTGATTTGAAGGCCACCACATTTTGTATTGTTAGACAGTCTTAAGGTGATGGAGAAACTGTTCTATGTCTGGATTTTGATATTACATATTTCTACCTCCATCTCAATGTGAGACAATCTCTGATAATGAGCCGAATACGGTTGTCCCTCCAAGATTGAAGAAGCCACACGGCCTCCTCTCATTCATCATAGTTGAGTTCACACTTGAAATTGAGGAGGTCATTCTCCCACTAGACACCATCATTGCCTGTGTGCTCATGATAATAGACAGTGACATCACCTTGGGACCTTGAGAGGGTTATAATTTGAGGACATGAGAGTTGCTAATGAAACAGAATAGGGTTTTTACCCATGATCTTTTCATGCTAGAGACAAGGTTTGTTGAGGCTTTAAAGAGTCTCTAATTTTGTGTGTTGTACCAGACACAATAGAGCAGTACTATAGAAAAGCAAGTCCTCTGATGAGAAATGGCCTCATTCTCCTACCCTCAGGCAATGGAGGTAGAAGGTCTGCCAGGTCAAAGGGGAAGAATCCTACTAAGAGTCTTTTGGGGTATTGGCTTGGGTTGATGCATACCTCTCAAAACATTCATCTCCAGTCATATGATCTGTATATTTGCAAACGCAGACACGATTAGCCTGCCTAGGCCACCATAAGGTGTAGTACAGTTGCTGAGTATGTGGGCCTCAGCACCAGACTGCCTAGATTTGACCAGCTTCTCTGTCTCTCACAGCTTGCCAGCTCTAAGGATTCTGAACATTAGCTTCTGGATTTGGAAAAAGGATATCGTTAACAGTAGTACTTATCAATTTTGTAGAGAACAAATGAGAGCATGCATATGACACACTTAACATGTTGTTGGGCACATCATGAGGAACACATTGCCTTTGCATACCCCACCCATACTCCAAGTCTTCACGTCATTTTCCACCTCTTCCTTACACTTCGGCCATTATCAATTCCCCTTATTCAGAACTTCTAATCTCCATGACATAATTCCATAGATAGCTGTACAATTATATAGAGAGGAGTTGGCTTCTGTTGCTCAGACTTGTTTTATGTCTGTTATTTCATTTGCTGAGGAAGATGATGCATTGCTAAAGGACAAAAGTTGCCTGTCACTGCTTCTATAAGTTCTCAAAGTTGCTATACGTTAGGCACATCATAAATGTCCCTCATAAATACTTTGTAATTAATTTGTACCTTACTACAAAGTTAACTTGAATTTGTACATAAGCAGCAAGTACTTCCTCTGCTTAAGAAAAGAACAAGTAAATTATTTCAGAGAGCAGTCTCCTTAGTTCTGAAGGAACATCATCCCAGCAAGCAGCCCCCAAACTTTTCCCTTTCCTATTCCCTGAGCAAGCTTGGGCTCTTCATGTGTGTTGGAAAGTAATAATAAAGAGAATAAATTATAGACTTCATGTCTCAGACTTACGGTTTTCTCTCACTATGCCCAAATGATTTGAGATTGTTAAATGAAAACATTCCTAGGGTCCGGAGAAAAACTCTATTTAGAAGCAAACTATAGGACTAGATAAAATCTCATATGAAAGGGCATGTTTTTGGTATATCATAGCATTTTCTTGAAATATGTTTAAGTACATCACAAATTTGCACTCAAAGATGTAAAAAAAAGTTTACAAAATGCCGTTAGTCAGAGACAAAGTCATGTAATGTGTAGCCCATGGAGGCAGTAGTCCCTGTATCTCTTCTGTTTTCCTTAGCCACCAACTGTTCTCTACCATACCTCCACCCCACGATCTACAATCTAGTTCCAATACATCCCAAGCAGAAAGCTGTTGGGTGATTGGAGAGAAATCATCTTTGCTCATTCATTTGATTATTCATCAAATATTTATGGAGGATTATTAATGTGCTCAAATCTGAGGATGTAAAGTTAAATAATAAACACATCCTTAGGCACGCCTCCAGATTCACAAGCCCCTAGCATGGCTGTAATTAAGAAATGATTATAGGCTTGGTGTATAACAACACAAATCTTTAAGGTTTTTACTATCCCACTAATAGCACTGAGGGCAGACTCATGCTAGACTGCCTGGAATCAAAAGCCACTTCTGCACTCTTACTAGCTGTATGACCATAAGCAACCAAATACAATTTCTGTTCTATTTTGTTATCTGTAAAATAGGGATGATAATAACCTTCTCTGTAAGGTTATTGGAAGGATTAAATGAGTTAATATGCAAAGTGCTTAAATGCTTGACACATAGTAAGGACTCATTAATATAAACCAACAATGTTATTATTAACAATTTCTGAGTTCCTACAATGAAAATGGTGTGAAATATATGCATGGGTGCAGTGAGGAATAAAGCACTGGCTAAGAAGTGAGCTGATGGATAACTTGGACACTAAGTCCCTTTACTTCTGTTCATCTTTTGTCTGAGAATTGTGCATAATACCTTCTGGCTTGATCTTCTGGGACATATGTTTGAAATACATAAAATATCTTCCTACTCAATAAGCCAACTGAGAAGTATAAATTTTTTTTTAGAAAAGTCTGTTTTCATGATGTGTTTAAAATTTTTAAATGCTTTTTGAATCTTTGTGGTCTGTCCTGGCGGCAAAGATGGCAGGTATCAAAGCATCAAGGGCCGGATGCTCTTTTTTAGCTTCATGGTGACTGTGCCCAGGACCAGCCCATGCTTGTGGCAGCAGCCCTTCTATGGCAGATGACAGAATACTACTTCACCAAGAAAATACAGATCACTGGATGTGAACTTATCTGACTACCTTCCCCTCCACCTGTAAAACTTATTATCAGAGTAAGGAAATGGTATTCCTCCTTCAGTGCAAAGGTAATCTCTTCATCTTCCTTATGAGATTGATTCCTCCTGCTCCTTCCAGAACTCTCCTCCATCAATTATCCTCTATCTCACTCGTACTTTCAGTCTCCCTTTCCTTTATTCTACAAATGTACCCTTCTCATCTTAATTTAAAAAAAAAAAACCTCCTTTCCCTCAAATTCTGTAATCTAGTATTCAATCCCTCTCTTTCTCTTTGGCACCAATCTTTTAAACGATAAATCTACAGACTTACTTTTCCCCACTTTCTCAAATCTCATTTACTCTACCAACTCAGTATGGGCTTTTGTATCACCACTCTAGGGAAATTGGCCTTGCTAAGGTCAAAAATGTCCCAGTGGTCAAATCCAATGACCTCTCTTGTTCTTTCTACTCAACATTCCTGCTGCACTTGTCGTGGTTGCTTTCCTCATCTGCAAAACTCTCTCTTCCCTTAATATCAATGACTGCATCTCTTTCTGGTTCTCCTCCAGATTTTCTAACCACTCTTTCTCTGTATCCCTTGTTGAGTCCTTCTCTTCCTCTTATTCTTTCAATGTTCATGCTCATGGAAATCCTATTCTTATTCATCTTCTATATTTATTCTACACAGTCTCACTGGGTGATCTTAGCAATACTGTCATTATATGATGACTACTATTCCTATATTTATAGCTCTGGTATCTGTTCTTGGCTCCAGATTAACATTTTCAACTGTAGATTAGATATCCTCGTGTGTCCCTGACATGAATAAACAAAATCACTGTCTGCTCAGTTGCTCAAAATGGAACCTTGAGTCAAACATTACTCTTTCTATTGTACCCGCTACATCTTGTCTGATGCAATTTTACCTTAAGTTTATCTTGTGAATCTTGCCCCTGTTTTCTAACCCATTGCCACTCCCTAAGCCCAAACCTTCATCATCTCTCTTTTGTGGATGATTGTCCTGGAACCCTGGTCCCTTACCTTTTTCGTATATCCTTTGAAAGGTATCTTGAGTTATCTTCTTAGAAATCATATGTAATTATGCTCCTCTTCTGCTTAAAAACCTTGATTGCCTTCCTGTTACCTGTGGTTAAATCTATGTTTCAATAATCTTCTTTACATTCTGGCCTTAACTAACTTTATTCTGTAGGCTTATCTTCTATGATTTATCCCTTTCACTTCCTCTAGATATACTCATCTTTTATTATCCCCCAAACTAGCAATGTTCTTTCCAGACATGGACAGTTCTCTATCTGAAATTCCCCTTTTCATTCATTTAACACCTATTTGCTCTCAATACCAAATTCAAGTACCTCCTCTTTTATAAAGCCTAGAGCTACTTCTTTTTCCTCCTCAGTGAACTGAGTTCTCCTGTACCAAGGGCCCTCTAGAGAAAAATAAAGGTCATCACTATTAGTGGATACCTTAGTTAGCCCCCCTAGTCTTTTGTAAAGATTTTTGGTTCACTGCCTCATAATCTGGGAGAATCCTGTACTTGAGAACTACTCTTCAATTTTTTTGTAAAGCTGGAAGATGAAGCTCAAGAGGAGAATTTCAGAAGATGCCCAACCACAGACTCACTGGTTGGAAGGAAGTATGGGCCATAACCATGAAGTGAACCTGAAATTACTTTAGCAGTCAGAACTCCCTGGCAATTCAGGTATATCCAATATTATCAACATGTATGATTTATGCGCCTTTGGTTTTATTTACTGAACACTGCAGACACTGAGTAGGAGAGTGCCTTAGGCCAGGGATTCTATTTGGATAAGTTAGATGTCACTATCCATCCATGTTCGGTATTAGGCATGGAAAAGAAAACTTTTTATAAATGGGATATTGGTACTGAAATAGTGGTAAAGTAGAAGAAGGTGGGATAGTAAAGTTGCAGGTTAGAATGCTGATAAGTTAACAATTCTTCTTTGAATCACCCTCTACTTTGTACTTAGCGCAGTGTCCTATGCATAATAAATGCGTGATACATGTCTACATGTAAATAAATCCACTTACTCAACATTAAATATTTATTAAGCTCCTAGATAAACAGAAAGTGCACAAAAACCTGGGGCTTCAAAGATAAATTCAATTCAACCTGTAATAGAAAGGGCAGCAGCTGTGTTACAAATATATTCAATAAAGTATTGCAGATGGGGAATGAGTGTCCCTGTTGTCATTTTCTAATGACTTATACTCCCCTCCATCCTAGGTTATATATAAGGAAAGGTAGTGTTTGTCCAAGTCCTATTTGGCAGCAGGATAACTTTTTCTTCCCCTAAATAACAAGAATGATAAAATTCTGGCTGTTTTCTATTCAAGAAAATGCAGTGAGGAGTCAAATGAGATGATACATATGAAAGGACTTCATGAATTTTAAGTGAATCACAATAATTAGCAGATAATAATAACTTAGTTCAGTTCTTAATATTCAAGTTTGCATTGGTACAGATTCTGAGATTAAGGATTAGTATTATCAATTTTTAAATTTACTTGATAAATGTCTATCGACAACCTACCTACTGTTACATGTTGGAGATACAATGTAGAATGAGATAAGCTCAATCCTAACCTTCTTGAACTAGTCTAGGATGGAAAGAAATAGAGAAGCAACTAATCACAAGACAGACTCTAGACTGAGCACGTAGGAAAGGTTGGGATTTGTAGTTTAAGAGAGGCTTTCTAGAGGAAATGACATTAACCTGAAGTCTGAGTAGAGAGTAAGCTGTTGGAAAGGCAGGGATGGTAGAGAGAAATGCAAGTGCCAAGCACCAGAAATAAAAGGTTTGAGGAATGGCAAATGGGGCATCGAGGCTGGAACATAGAGTGGGAAGGTGTGGCTTGAGATGTGGAATGAAGATGTTGAAATTGACAATATAGATGCTTGGCTTTCCTACTTCCTTGTCTCATTTCCTCACTCTCTTATATGTCTCCCCTGATTGCTTATTCTTAATAAATCTCTTTTGCACAGGGTCTGCTTCTTGGAAACTCAACCTCAGACAGATGTAGTAAAGAACCTAAACACAGAGATCTTTGTGAGACATGTACAAGTGCATGCACTTTATCCAAAAATGATGAGAAGGCCTAGGAGAGTTTCAAGGGTCATGAGAGACCTAGAATATCAAGGATACTAGTATTTTGAGCTCTGCACTCCCTTGGGTGACAGCTCAGCTTCCTTTTTCTGTGCATTCAGATAAAGATATAGGCAATCAGGCACCCCAGAGCAGCTGCACTATGGATTTTCTAAAAAAAGTACAGGAGTTTATTTTTGATGTTAGCTTTCCTTTAGGATCTATTTATTATGCCATCTTTATTTCTTTGCCTTCTTTGCACCTGCCACATCACCCATCTAAAGTCAATACTATTTTTTAAAGGTGTCATTCTGTGATGTATATAGCATATTACATGATGTCACTGATGGACACTTTTTGTTAATACCCTCAAGTGCTTTGCTCTATCACTGAAGCAGATAATTTATTCTGGCATTTATATGAAAAGTTAGACACTGAGAGGGTACCTGCTTATTTGAGACTTTATGTATGCATGGTTTATTATGGCACATATTGTTAGCACATGGCTCCAAATTTTTATGTAATAATTATATTCTTTTCAATATGTGGGGGAATGAGAGAGGCCCCATGATGAAGGAATAACTCAATCATGAAAGCTTCACATGTCAATCCACTCTTACTGAGCGTCACAAAGATTCCTTCAGCCAAACTACAGTGCTGTTAACTATACATTGGCACCTCTTAAATGAACTCATTCTGGGAGATGGAGGTGCTATAGAATACTTTTTACCCAGGAGCCATTTGCAAACCCAGTTTCAACTGTAGGCAGAAAAAAAAAAATCCCACGTGTGTAATTATCCTATTTGCAGAGCTGGTTGACAAGTAGAATCGTGGAGTTTTCTCCTTGAGATAAGTGTATTCTTTTGCCAAGGAAATCTTTTTTTTAATGGGGTTTAGGATATTTGCCCCAAGTCACAAATTCATACACTCTGCAGAAAGCCCTGCGTGTTATAAACTTTGTTGGCATTCAGGAGATCTATGGAACAGGAAGCCGCCTGCTGGGTTTTAAGTGGGAATATTTGCTCAGAATATTTGATTAAAGGATGCACTTAAATGAGGCATATGTGCATGATAAACAAACGTGAGTCAGAAACTTGGGGGAAATAAAAGGAACACATATTCCAGACTGTGGATAATTCCTTTTATGTTGGGAGAGCTAGAGAAATACATCTGATAATATAGGATTAGTTTGATAAAGATCAGGTTAAGCATGCCACTGGTTACAGAGTGGGCACGGATTCTAGGAAATGAAATGGTAATATTTCAGATAAAATAAATACTGAATAGTATGGCAACCTTATTAACAAACTGTGACCTTAGATTTTGGAGAGAACAGGTAGCCTGGCATTCATCTATTTAAAAAGGCCTCTGAAAAAAGTGAAATTTTCAGTGCCAGGGCTTCCTATTCACAAGGCATGACCCTGGGCATATGTAACATTTCCTTTCAAACAGGGATGATGTCTTAAATTTTTATATTTTGGGAAGACACTGTATATACTTCCTTTGGAAAGCAAATCTCAGGATTCCAAAGAAAATCTTATCCTCTTGTTCATATTCCTTGACATCTATAACAAATAATTCAGCAAAGCCACCTTCTCATACCCCAATATCTAATGACACCGTCTGTCCCTTGGAAATGGAGAAGCTGTGACCCTGGAAGCAAATGATAGCAAAGGATCTAAGTCAGGCACTCAGATTATATAAAACAAAATTTGAACTCAAAGTAAGCAAATGTGTGCATGCCCAAATAACTTCTTTATAGTTAACCTTTATTCAGTTCTTCTTCAAGATGCAGTGTATCTAAGACTGCCAACCTCAATCAAAAGACAAACTTAATCAGTGCTGTGGTTTTAATGTGTCCCCCAAAGCTCATGTGTTGAAAATTTAATCCCCAATTCAATAATGTTGAGAGGTGATGCCTCTAAGAGATGATTAGGTCATGAGGGCTGTGCCCTCATGAATGGATTAATGTCATTGTCATAGGAGTGGGTTAGTTCTCACTGGAATGGCTTCCTGATAAAAGGATGAATTCAGTCCCCTTCCCCTTCTTCCTTATGCCCTCTTGCCCTTCTGCTTTCTACCGTGGGATGATGCAGCAAGAAGACCCTCGCCAGATGCAGACTCCTCAGCCTTGGACTCCCAAGCCTCCAGAACTGTAAGAAATAAATCTCGAATCTTCAAAATTACCCAGTCTATGGTATTCTGTCATAGCAACACAAAATGCACTAAGACAATTGGTATCCCATTATCTGTGGGCTGTACAGTGGAATACTAGCAATGCTAATGTCATCACTGTGGATACTTTGTCTCAAATAAAGGATTAGTTTGATATAGAATGTGTAGGGGCTCCATCACCAATGTGTTTTCACCTAGTGTGTAAAATAAATGACATGAATCAGGAGCCATTGATTAAGTCTGAGGTGGCATCACTATTTCCCTACCCCTACTCTGTTATTTATCTCTTCCTAAGAGCTTGGATTGAGAAGAAGGAAGAAAAAAAATCATGCTTGCTTACTTGACAAACACTCTCAGAGAAAGCATGGAGGAGGAACTAGTAATTTAAAAGTATATATTATATTTAAGAATATCTATATATAATCATCCTTTCCCCAAGACATTTAGTGATATTTCAAAGACATTTCATTTTCTGCATCCATCTTCATTGCAAACAATTTTCAATAGTTTTTCCTTGGAATTTATATATTGAAGTATATGAAACATTATCATTTTTAAACAGAGAAACTTAGAATGATTTAATACTAATAAATAGGAAGTTAATCTTAAATCTGCACAAGTTAAGATAAATATTGCATAATTTCAATTTTAAATAAGATTTTTGGTATAGATTTAAATTTTTAAATTTCATTGCAAGGAAGTGATGGAAAAACTATTCTCAGCAAATGAGTGGAAATTGCACAACTACAAGATTTACCCATTTTTGAAAGCTGCCTGAAAAAGAAGATAGCAATCCAAAAGAAAATTCTTCATACAGGTATGAAACTTTGTCATATACTGCTGAAGAAATATCTCTAATTCAAGGTTAAAGGTCACTTGTTTAAATGTATATATTTGTCAGGTTTTGTAAATCATAAAGACTAAAACAGTAGGTGATTATTAGATCCAAGTATTTTGATGTATTGACTAATTTCTTTTCTCTATGCTTTTCAAAATACCACTGTTTGTTTATTTATTCATGTAGATGAAGCAGGAGAAAAATAGACTGCAATAATATTCTAACTTGTAGAGTAATTCTCTTGTGGCATCATAATGCTAATGTTGACCATGAATCAAAATGAAAGGCTCATTTACTGAATGCCGGGCCCTTCTCACTCTTATGAATATTCTCTTTCTGGCAAATTATTATATTTTATGTATATTTAAGTTCCCCATCATCTATTTTCATGGCAAAATTTGTTTAGGTTTCTGGATTTTACCAAAACTACATTTTCCAAAATATTCCATAAAACACTGGTTCTCCAGGATGTTACTCATGATAAGGAATCTGTGATCAAGTGAATATCAAGCAAACCCCTGTGTAAAAAAAAGTTTTTAAAATATTTATTTGTGTATTTATTTTTACTACATATTTTCTCACAACTTTTTAATATGCTAATGGATATTAAGTCTCTCTCAGAGGATGTTTTGCAGAATTTCCTATACTTATTTTACATTTAAAAACTTAAAGAACATTTCATGGACTACAGTTTTGGGAAACATCTTTGGCCAGATGCTGAATTAAAGAAACTTGGTAGCTACATTTCCCAGAAGCAGCCTTTGTACATGAATTTGCTACCTCCAAACCAAGAGCAAGGCAAAAATTGTAATAGCTTATTTCTTCAGTAATCTCCTCATAAGTTTCCAGGGTCTTCCCTGCAATAACAATTCTGAATGAAATACTGGGACTTGAAATAAGGTAGAGATAACTGTTAAAAATGCTGGACAGAATTAATAATTTCCAAGAAAGGAAACATTATCTAGGAAGATTGGGTGCATCCAAGTTCTCTGGGTGAGTCAACAATTTACAAAAGGATATACCCAAAGATATTAATTTAGACTATTAGAACCAGGGACCATCAAAGTTAGAAATGAAGTAGAGAGACATCTTGTTCTAAGTCCTTTTTTTTTTTTTTTTTGCAGATGACAAGAGTGACTCCCAAAGAGGTTAAGTGGCATGCTCCAGGTCATAACTGTCAAAACTGGAGTTAAAATCAGGCCTCATGAGTCTCGATTTAGATATTTTTTTCTCTTGTGGGATTTTCCCCCTTCATTTCGTAAAACAATATAGGCACATAGGATCTTGGGAAAAATACTATAAAGAAGGTATCATCCTTCTGATATAAGGGCAAAAATGTCTTATTCTAGTCCTGTAGGTCTTAACCTGTAGGGAGTAATGACTTTGTTAAAGTTGTAAACTTAAAATCCTAAGCCCCTACTGACTGAAGGGGCCCTCTTGTAGCCAAGGGGACTCCAGAAAAATCTTAAAATTGAGTTCCCAGCCACAATGGGACAGGAGGTTAGACACAACTCATTATACCTCCTCTCTTTTGGCGTTTAGACACAACAACTGACCAGCACTAATGTTAAAGTAGAGATCATAAGACTGACAGAACAGACTCTTTATGGCAATGAGATATGAAATTATATACAGGACCTAAAACCATGCTAGGCAAGGGGTAAATCATGCACCCCTACACTTAAAGAATAAACTATGTTCTAACTGCCACAGGGGTTTTTTTTTTTTTCTTCTCTAGCAGTTAAATAAGGACTGGTCTCAAGATAAGCAATATTAAAACAATTACAACTCATCCAGTTCACAGATGCTAACTGATCCCCTGTTCCATCAACCATAACTACAGCTTTGACCGGACAAGAGACTGATGTCAGTAACTTTCTCCTAATAAGAAGACCACCAACCATGGACTGATGATTCTGGCTGGTTTAAAGAGATCACTCTTGCATGCCCCTGTGTCCTAAAAAGGCCTTTTGACATACAGGCCCTAATTGTAAGACATTTAAATGTTAAGTCTCCACCTCAAAGTGAACATGGGTTGTATGTTACATGCATGTTTGCTTTATACACATGCATCAGAACCACCTTTGTGAATATTCGTAGCCTTCTATAACCTGTTGAATATGTATGTTTAGCCAACCTGTTCAACATAAAGCTGCTATCCTAACCGTTTCTCCTTTGAAGTGCCTGTCTCTGGTCTTGTCCAAAGACATGCTTCCCAGGCTGCAGGATGGTCACTTTGCAGACTATAACCCTTTACAAGAAATAAAGTCTCCTTTCCTTTTCCAAATTTATAGATTTAAGTTGACAAAATGAATACTCCAAGATCCCATCATCCATATATTCTGTAGATGGAGAGGTGTGGGGCCCAGGATTTGCCTTTTTAACCAGACTCTCAGGTGGCTTTGAATCAGGTCTTCTGAAAAACATGGCTTGAGAAACACATCTGGTTGGTTGCTAATTTGTTTTAGTATTAAATCCTAAATCCTTTGATTTCACATACTATATACAAACTTATGTAATAAACCAGAGTTAATTCAAAGGAAAAAGTAGAATATGAGAAATCCATTGTCAGCACCGTACATTATATTTATAAATTTTCCTGAATCACATAATCTAACTTAAGTTTGGTTTGCCAAATGTGTGCCTCATTCACTTTTCAGAGACTCTGAGATTCAAATATAAATAAACGGATCCCTTGTTTTCTGAATACATTTATTTGGGTGGTGGGAAATGGGCAAAATGCTTTTTCTAATAGAAAGCCTGATAAAAGAAATCTTGACTGTCTTGTTGGTCATGAAGTGGTTATTAGAAATCAACATCTTGAAGTATTTAAATGCAAATAAATTAGAAGAAGATACATTGTATTACCTTCTGCGTATGTTTGGTTTAAAAATGAAGTAAAAATTGTGTGGTAAAGTAGTCCTGGGCTTTTCCTAACGTAGGAGAATTGCCAAGATGAGTAGCTGTATTTCAAGTGTGATAATCAAACCAGCCAAGGAGTGGGAAATGAGCAACTGTTCCCAGAACTCTCCATTTCCTGGAAATGCACACTACTCTGCCCCTGGTCTTCATGCCTTTTTAACCCCTTACCCAATCTTTTCTTCTAACACCCTTTCTCAAGGTCTATGCAGAGCAGAAGAGCATGAAGGGAAAGAATTTATCTCAAAAATGCTTCCCCAGAGAGACTTGGCATTAAATCTTCTGCTCAAATCCAAACCCACAACACATCCCAGCATGGGGAGCCTGGAGGGAATTACTGTAGGGACAAGCACATTAATATTAGCAAATATATTAAATCAGACAGAAAGGAAACTGTATTAATTATTTTCGTATGCTCCACAGGAAGATCTCTCTTTTTTTTTCTCCCTCCGCGTCTCTCTCTATCCCTTGCTCTCTTTTTCCTTTCTCTTTCTCTCCCCCCGTCTCTTCCTGTCTCTCTCCCTTTATTTCTAGCGCCCCCTCCCTTTCCTCCCCACCTTGCACCCTCCCCAGTTCCGTCCTTCTTTCTCTTTCTCTCGCACACACATATACACCAATCCATTTATTGCACCTCTTCCTGTTTTCTATTTAGGAGACAGAACAATCACATTACACTATATTTATCTCTCTTCTCTGCTTTTGGGGATAGCACTTATCTATTGGGATAATATATCCAAATGGTCTCCAGACTGATCAAAGAAGGCTTACTAAATTTGTCATCAGTGTTGGAGATGTCTGCTCAACCACCTGAATGGTAAGGGGTGAGTTTGCTCTTAAGTTGACATTTGTGCTGGTTGTCTTCCATTTCCCCACCCCAACCCCTCTCTTCTCTTCTATTCTCTGTAACCTAGGAAACTGTCCTTCAGGGTTTGTATCAATGGGCTCCCTTGCTCTCTGACTGTTAGTTGAATCTGGCTAATGAAAGGCTTCCACAGGAGAATGGAAAACAGGAGGAGGGCAAGGTCTGGATATTTATTCCCAGGCTTACTTCCTGCTAGGATAGCACAAATTGACTACATTCCTCCACAGGTTTCATTAGGTGACCCTTCTGTATAGCTGCCTTCACCAGGTTCTGGTAATCACTCCCTCCCTTGCTTCTTCAGTTCTGTTGATAGTCCCAGAATACTACAGTCTCCCTTTAAGGGTTGTTTTTTTCTCTCACACCATTGAAATGTGTGGTCTCTTTCCTGCAAATATCCTGGATAATAAGCATTCAACCTACAAATTATATTCCAGTTTTTATTTAAGTGAGATAGTAATAGTAAGAACTGACATTTAAAAGCTTAAATTTCTATTTACCACTCTATACTTAGCACCTAACAATGGTACCTGGCACATGGTGACTAGTCACTAATTATTTATTAAAATAATTAACAAATTAACTGTGTTTTTAGACTCAACTATAAAGATGTAAAACCATTACATGTAATTCTTTGTGCCTACATTTATGCTCCCTTGCCACAAATTTATTCTATTGCTTTGACAGTGCATAGGCAAGTGTGGCTTTTCTTCCCCACAAGAAAATATGTTCCACCATCATCAGAAAAAAAGAAAAAATAGAAAACAAGACTTATCCAGTCATATACATACTTCACAGATAGGTGAAGATGCCTTTTCTCAAATGATAATTGCCTATGGACTTTTCATACTTTTACTGAATCCAGAATTTATTTTGCCCTTTGGATGAGTATACAGAGCCACTATTTGGTGTATCATATTAATAATGGAATGGTGGATACACAAACCATAGCATGAGTCAAAGAAAGGGTCCAGCTTCTCTCTTGTATTTACCTCATAACCACTTTGGTTGGCTGGCCAAACTAGACTCCAAGTGAGTAACCTGGTGACTTTGTTCTTACATGTACTGCACACATTAGAATATCCATTTGAGGCCTATGCCTTTTGCTCATATGCTCCCTTTAGTGGCTTCTGCATGGCTGAAAGTGTCTGTAGTCAGTCATAAGTGTGCAGAGTAGCTCTCTCAGGAAAGAAATCAATGAGCAAACGCTTCATACAACGGTCAGGGCAGCATCCTAGGCGTTAATTCCAAAGGGAGCCCAGAATGCTTCCAAAGACCTTGTTATTGAGGCTTCGTCAAACATAGTTCCATTTTTAAGACCCTGTTCCACAGTGTCTGAGCAACACACCAAGAAAAATATCCAACACCATCAAGAACAAACTAATGACTTATTTTTTTTCTCACTCTAAACCTAACTGCCCCAACTGAACACATTATACTGTCCATTCATTGAGCACAAAGAGACCTGAATATTGATGCCATTTAAGTCTCAGATTATCAGCAAAATTGACGGAATTATCCTTCAGGACGTGGAGGACCAGCAAGCTCTATAAACTAAGGATAAAATATTTAAGTTCATTCAATAATGAAAATTAAGGATATGGGGTCGCCCAGAATCAACCAAGGAGCAATGCAGTACTTTCTCAAAGACTAAATTATGGGCTTCCATTTCTGGTACGCTTAACCTGCCATGTTGTGAGACCAAATGCTCTCTTTTAAATACTTATTCTAAAATAGGAAATCATCTCAGTACTATTGTGCAGTGAACCTTGCAACTATAGTAACTGGACAAGAAAATACATCAGAAATGGCAGTCATATTATCTTCAGTTAAATTTAAGGTCCTCCTTTATAGGACTAAGTTAAATTTGTTCTACTTCTCTTATTTGGTTTATTTTTTAAAATGAGTCCAAGAAAATAATCGGAGATGGGATTTGAATGGGTAAAGATAATTCCTTCCCACAAATGGCTCCCTCATTGTTTTATATTTAGGAATATGAAATAGCCGTTTCAGGTTGGAAATTTCCCCACTGAACTAATATAAGGAAAACCAACTGAGGCTTATGACCTCTACATTATGGTTACTCTGGTAGGAATCTAAGATGCCCGAATTTCTCTAACTTGTTTCTTTCCATTTAGAAAATCAAGCAGCTGTTTTCACAATACACAGTAAGTGTTGGCTATGAAAGAAAAATGGTGGAATTGCAATAATAACTCAAATTATCTGTATAATAGTAACAGTTGAAAACAAATAATTCATGCTCATGATATCATTTGATCCTCAGTACAACCCAAGTGAGGTAGGTAAAGGCAGAAGAAAACCTGAGGCACAGATAGGTGAAGACATCTTTTCTCAAAAATGGCTGAACCAGGACTTGAACCTAGGTCTTCTGGATCCAAGTTCAGGGCTCTTTCCACTATACTACCCTGTCACCATGGAATGAAAGACATGCTGACAAACTTATTGCAATATGCTTTACCAGGGTGCATTAGAATGCTGTAGATGCCCTCTTGATGCCACTTCAAATCCCTGAAAAACCTTGTGGGTCCATAGTAGGAGCCTAGTATATACAAATGTGTTGTTTGGTGTTCATACAGCACACAAAAGCTGTATGAACACCAATCAACACGTTTGTATAATAAATTGTGACACAGCCAGTGATTTTTGATGTTCAAAAATCTTCATCAATATTGTCTCTGAATGAAACTATCATATATGTTTCCCTTTGTTACTCCCAGCCTTTCCTTTCAATAAGGAAACAATATTTTATTTCCTTATTGATAATGTTTTATAATGCCTTGTTTTATAATGCCTTGCACCATCAATATTCTTCCCCAGTGCCAGACTACAACCAAATACTCTCATTCAAATTATGGAGTAAAATACTAATTGGGCTTACTGTCATTTCCATCAAGTAGTTTTAATATGAAATAAAATATTTAATCCAAGAACAGAAGCAACAGTGCTGTAATTTTAGCCATTATAATAGCAAGCTAGGTTAGAATAGTTATTGGACAACAGATTTCTTTCAAGGGCTTGGGTACTATTGAAATCAGGCCACGTGCATGTTACTGCACTTAAAGTAAGAGTGACACTGACTCTAATCTGCCACCATGGACCATACTACCCAAGAGAGGCGCTCCCTTGAGCTTTACCTCTCTAGAAGTGCTTAACAATTAATTACCCTTTTGAATTGGAAATACATATAATGATGAGCATTCAAGAAGCATGCAGAGAAAAGTAACTTTTCTTCCTACCCATCTCCCTGGCATCCAGTCACCTTTCTCAGAAGCACCTGATATTTCCACTCTCTTGTGTATCTTTTAGGGACATTCTATTGCATATACAAACACAACATTTGTGCATATATATAGACATACTAATATATACATAGTCCCCCATGCTATATGTACTTTGCAAGGTAATTTTATAATAATTTGTCCTAAAATAAATCTATTCTTCCTTTCCTTCTTTCTATTCTCCCTTAGTTGTCCTTTAATTTCTTCAATGAATGGTTCCCACTGATAACTATAGCCTATGTATTTAGCCAAGAGTAATTGCCCTAATGGGAGTGTCAACTGTCTCGGAATTGGGCTTAGTTCTAGGCCATTTTAAAATGACTGCTTTCATAATTAAAAGATAATGTCTCAAAAAATCATATGCTGTATTCTTATCATTTTAAAAGTTTTATAATTGACAACTCTGACTCATACTTGACATTCGTAGACACCTGAAAACTCTTTTTTTCTGTATACTTTTTAACAATGACTCTCATATTTTTTAATGTGGGCTTAGTGCCATTAGGGCTTTTTTTCATCTCAGCCATTAAAGAGTGATTTACCTCAGGCCTCTTGATTAATTAAGGGAGACCTAGAATTAAGGGAGAATAAGAATTCTTCTGTGAGGAAGGTAACTGTCAAGCAGATAATCCAGATAATTCCGTAATCACTTCCAAGGTGATTTATAATTGAACCAATTACTGTCTGTATTTCCTAATAAAACCACAATGTCAGCATGGCCATGAAGTTACTTTTTCAGGTGCCTGTAGGCTTCTGCTACTTTCTGCACTCAGGCACAATGCTTCTGATACTTGCAAGCATTTTGGTCTTCTTTCTCAGGTTCCATAGTAATGTCTGATGCCAACCAGGCTGATCAAAGAAATGGTGATGCTGGGGTTGCATTGTCACTAACTTAAAGAAGCACCCTTTCCAAGTGTCCCTGCTGGACGCTTGTGCTCAAGCACCTTCTACAGGGGTTGGTATTCACAACATTTGAACTTTAGCTCCACTTGACTACAGACATGATCATTTTCCAGGGGCAAAATCTGAAAACCTCTGGTTTCATGGAAGTGGATCTATGATACTTGAAACACCTCTTGAGCTGCTAGCTCTTTGGAAATTGCAGAAAAACATATTTCAGGCAAATGTAGGTTTTAATGTCACACATTACACTTTCTAACTTAGGTCTCTAGATGTGGGAAAAAAATAGTGTGCATGGCAGGCACAAAGAAGTGGAATGAATAATTATCTCCTGGCATTATCTACTCTAGATTCTATCCCAAAAAGAATGTTTTAGTGAAATGTATTTATTCACATTGGGATGAAAACTAGAATGTAACGCTAAGTTAATTTTATTTTCAAAGAAAATTTCATTAAAATAGATAAAGGCTTCGTTTCAAAAAGAAAGAAACGGAACTAATGCATTTTGCCCAGATTTGAACATTTCATTAAAAGCCTAATGTTTAAAGTGCATTTTCAAGATACAATAATACTGACAGAAGAATATCTGATAGGATGATGGAATAACACCATGATAAATCAACTGAAAATGAGACAAATCACCTAAGTGGGGAAAGAGGTTCATCTCTTGATATAGAATCAACATTTACCATGGTTTCAGAACCAGGTAATTGTGAATGGATATAGCTTGTGTTTTTATCTGAATTGAGGATTTTCATTAAATGTATGTTTTGACAAGATCTGAAACACGTGTCTATGGATCTTATAGATAAAATTCAATTGACAACTCTGACTCATGACTTTGTTTATACACTTGTGCTTCAACACATCAGAAAAGCTATTTTTTCCCTATAGTTTCCAAGAATGTCTCTCAATTACAGAGTCTAAGTCTGAATCATTTCTGGTGGTTATCTTTTCTAGCTTACATCCATTTTTCCTTCTTATATATATGCCCATTATGACATCTTTCAAAGCCCATCAGGAATATGGAATAGACATGCAATATTTTACTGACTTGAAAGTATACAGGAAAAATTCTTTCCAATAAGAAAAATTATACTTATGCATTTCTTTTTCCCTTGCCAATGCAGGGCAGCAAGGAAAACAGAGAAATATGCTAATATTTAATAAGAATTCTAGAATAACCATTCTGTTTACCTCAGTGGCCCATATTTGGCTCTTGGTTTTATTCTGGTGGTCAAATTTTGCCCTTCTATCTTCTTAACAGTCACCGTTATTTTAATTGTCAACATCATCATCACTATCATGTTTATAGTTATCACAGAAAATTGCTTTTTCACATTTACAGGGAGACCGTTACTATTCTGTATGCATTCACATTTCCTAATCTCCCTTCATTTCTACTGACTATATTAAATTCCTCATTGATACATTGCTAATCAACTATGGTAAGTATTATAGTGTTTATCTAAGCCTCCTCCTTGTTACAAGTTCCCTATTTTCTCTGTCTTTTCTTTCCTTCTCTTCACCTCAGCTAAGATCATCTTTGCTTGCCACTATGACTACTGGCTGGTCTCTCAAAAGTTACCACCCTCACATTCTACTACAACAACCAGTTGGAAGCACTAATCTTCATTAATTGATCTACCTTTTCCTCTCTGTCTTGGTTCTAATTTCCTTATCCTGGAGAAAAGGATCACTTATTTTCCCTACACTACCAATATTTTATGTATGTGTGTATATATAAAATAAGGTACTTCCCTGCCCTCTCAGATGTGGTGTGAGAATGGATCAATAAAATATACATATGTAGAAGGATCATATTAGACATATAAAATTCCATGGGAACATCAAGAAAAAATTATTGTAGTCTAAAATAATGGGGAGTGTTTTAAATCCAGGAATAATCAAGCTCCCCCAAGTGAAGAGAACTTTGGGAGATGTCAGATAATTGATCTGATATAAATGGTCTATGTAAATAAATTTTATGAAAAGGTAGCAGTGTTCATTGAATTGGAGAGTTAAAGGGAGAGGGAGATAAAACTCAATGAATCCCACTAGTGGTAGAGTCTTCTGTGATATCCACCCCATTTCTTTTTTATAAGTCATTAAAATATCCTGTACTTAGACTTTTAAGTAGTAGATAGATCAAAAAAAAAAACATGGCCACACTTTGCTGAACCTGACATTCTCCTCATTTATTTATCCTTTGGAACCATGATAAATATCATTTCCCAAAGGTGATATCCCCGGAAGAACCAGGAAAAAATTGGATGTGGAAATGATGGCTCATTCTTGTGTGGTCACTTAAAGTAGCAATGTCAACATGGGTGTGTTTTATTACTCTTTGTACTTTCCTGCCCTTTTGAAAAAGTATTTCTAGAAAGAAATGAATAACAGCTATGAAAGAAGATGCTTGTAAACTTGAAACAATTTTCCATCTCTGGACCTTCTCTATAAAGCTTTCCATTAATATCTTAATAGGAAATTATCTTTCCATTTCTTGGAATCCTGTAGTGATTTACCTATATTTCCTAATGGTACTTTCCTATTTCCATCTAATAGTAAAAGTATTCATGTAACATCTCCTCCCTCCACTAAAATTTTTGATAGAAGCACCTAAACTGTTTCATCTCCCAATTTTACAAAGCACCCAACAGTTAGTATTTTGCAGATAGTCCAGACTCAAAAGTTGTTCAATGACTTAGTGGATAAATATATGAATGAGCAATCCCATTGAAAGCTGGTTCTCAGTTTGTTACTCACAAGATTTTATTTCAAATATTGACTTCCAAAGCAATGACCACAAAATTAAGAAATGGGATGAACATGACCATCTTTTTTTTTTTTTCAGAAAAATTTATCTCTGAATGTAGTTCAGTTATCTCTCTTGGAGATACTTAAAAAATACTATTTCACCATATTTCTTTGTAAAATATGCCCATACCTGGGTATATTCAGAGGTGTAACATTTAAAGAAGAAATGAATTTAAAATTTAGTTTTCATGCTTATATTTGCCAATAATAAAAATCAACACTGAAGAAAAGTGTGCCATTAAATTGCTAATAAACAAAAGTAAGCAATGCATGAATTGCTACATAATATCCAGAACATTATAGGTTTCTCCTTTTACAAAATGTTATAAACACTTCACAATGCATTATGTTAAATTTCATTACAAGAAAAAGACAACATCACTTAAACTATGTATTTAAAAATTAAAGCATCAACATGATTCGGTTATTAGTAATTGATTCTTATTCTTTTTTTCTGATTCAGAATAAAAATAAACTAAATATATTTAAAAAGCATTTCTGCAGACTATTTAGTATATTTTTGTAATGTTCAACAAATAAAAACAAAAAATATTGGTTTGCTTCTAATTGAACAAAGAAAGTATCCACCATCTTTGACATGTGCACTTTAAAATTCTGTGATCTTTGTTGATTTCAAATAAACAATTTCAAATAAACAATGAGAATGCTTAAACAAAAAGGAACAAAAAATTAGAACCTCTTCTTACGAAGTCTAAAAATTAAAGAGGCCTGAAAGTATGTAAAGTGGCATATTTTATAGAGATTTAAACTCTACTTTGATGTAGGTATTTAAAATCAAAACCAAATATTTTGGAGTAACCACTGAATCTTGCATGCATCCTGGTAGATATTCAAGCAAGTCAAGTCTATCACTTGCTCTTGTATTCACTTTCAGCCACACTCCCACTTAAGAAAAAATAAGGACTGTGGCCATAATTTGTGACACTAGTTTTATTTGTGAAATAGAACACAAACAAGGAAAGTTTTCAAATGTGGGAAGTGACAGGTAAAATGAAAATATCAGTAACTAATGCAAAAGAATACCAAAATAAAATGAACACTATACTTGTCATTTTCATTTTATAATTAAAAGCCCTGAAAATGTTTTTCAGTTAACTATTCAAACATCTAGAAGATTTCTCAAAGGCTTAACGTAAGTTTAAGTGGAACCTACCTTTAAAATTTGGCCTGATTCTTGCATCATATCCTGATGTCCTTCCCATTAACTTGTCCAAGAAATCTGAAGGAGATAGGGTCTGTGAAGGTTGTTTTCCAGACCTGGAGTCATGGTCTTTGCAGAAAGCCGTCCTAAACACATCATTAACTCTTTTAGCAACAATTTCATTTGCATCCCTTGAGAGCTAATGCTCACTGCATTTTTAACTTTACATTTTGGTAAAGATATTTGATATGTTAGTATGAAGAAAACTAGAAAAATCCAAACTCTTTGGCCAACTTCTGAACTTGTACATGTTCTAAAGTTAACTTTAAATGATGAGAACTATAAATCCTGAGTCGCGTCACCCAGGTTTCCAAACTTTAACCATAAGATGTTTGAGAACAGACAATGTATTTAGTTTTAGGTTGTAGATTTTATGTATATATAGTTAAAACTATTCAGAGAAATTAGATGATATTTTTTTAAATTCATGTGATTGTCTTAAAATCATTTCTATCTGACTTAAAAAAATTTTTTCAGCATTTCAGCCCTAAATATAAGTCATCTACTTTTTATAAGAAATATATAATAAGATGGGCAGAACAAACTTATTATTTCATTGCTTATTTTTCCCATCTGCTAGTTCTAATCCAACTATCAACTATTAATATTTTTCAATGTGATATCTAAAAGAGAACCTTCATTTGGACATTTCATTTCTTTTTAAAATAGGTCAACAATGAGCATGTATATGACTTCTATTATTTTATCAGTTATTTATATATAAGCATTTAAATTGTTGACTCTCTAAAAAATATTGATGAAAACACACTTCTAAATCATTTTGACTTTTTATCACCAAAACACTGAAAGTTGGTGAAAAATTTCTCAGATTTTCATTTTCCTGTTAAAAGTAATAAAGAGCTTATTAAACATAGCATATTTGGTTTGTAGCAAAATTAATTATTTCACAATACATAGTGGTTAACTGAAATTTCTTCCCTAAAGTATACATTTTATAAGCTTTGTTTTCAATAGTTTAACAAATAGTGTCTTATGAATTCTATCACTAAGAAAATACCACATTCTTGCCAGCTTTTCAAAGAAGGGGTATTCAAAATAAGTGCAAAGATGATATAAATATTTTGTAGGAGTTAAAAATTGATATGAGCATGCATAAATACTCACATTCTCATATGCAGATTCATCTGATTAATCAAGTATTATTTGATTATGATGGTGGTGGTGGTGAGGATGATGATGATGATGATGATTCTAATAAAAACCAGCCTATATTTTTTCTTAATCATAGTAGGAGGTGTAAACCTGAAAGGAACATAGTGGGTTTTCCCAGTATTCATAGCATTATTACTATGTGTTCCATTTATCCTGGTTCTGTGAAAAAATGCCATAAAATTTAATGAAAATTAAATTTAGAGTCCTATACTTTGTTGTAAGAGCATCTCCTGTCTCTGCTAAGTCTTCCACTCTCTGTTATTAGATGACTATTTCACTTACTGGTAATGATTTGATATTTTGAGGTATCAATTGATTTGACAACTATTCGTAAACCATGTAGAAAATGCAAGCATGAAAATAGTAATTTCTCACTTTTTAAAATTATGCATGCTCCACTTCTCATATGTACATAAATACAATTATGTCATATTAACTAAATTTTGGTAGGCAATCCATTTCCAAACAGATTGAATAGTAGAATATAGTAGTAAAAAGAAATTTTTGATATTTCAAGAAAATTCCTGAATTGTAGTCCTCATAGTATGCTTCTAGTTTCTGAAATATAACAGAAGTCCCAAGTTGGCTGAGAATTAGGGATCTTTTATATTTTATCTAAAATGAGCATGCTCCTGCCAAATTAATACAATCATCTTATATGAAAAACACTGCACCCAATAATCTCTTTAAATTACTTTCAGAAAAATAATTACCCTTATATAGAAATGTAAAGAGCATGCAACTCATCAGACTACCTTAATATCACGTTGGCTGTGAAAATGTGTGTTGAATTGCATAGAGTGCGGCTATGCATCATAAAACTTGCTTTTTTGAAAAATTTACCACCCTCCCACAATTATTAGGCTTTTTAAATGAACAAAAGATATCTAACTTTCCTCTATAAAATTAAAATAATATAGTCCAGGGCACAGATAAATACACAATTACATGACACATTCTCTTTTAAACAATTTAAATATCAACATGCAAAGTCGTTTCACCTACCTGAAGTGGTTTGTCTCTAAGAAAAATGCAAACAAGGCTGTCAAAATGTTCACTAGCTGCCGGTTCATTCCTGTTTCTGTGTTGCTTGTGGAAAATATCCCGAAATGATTCCAGAAAGATGCTAGGACAAAGTGTCTATTTATTGTCCAGATTCAAAATTTGGCAGGAACCTAGTTTCCTTGAAAATCAAAAAGAGATTTGGTTTTGTACAGTTTGCTGAGAAAAAAGAAAAAGTGCCAGTCCTGGGCATCATGGTCAGGTCAAACCGAGGCTTGGGACCATCAGTTAACCCAGAAAGACAAAGCCTCAGAACTGATGAATCCCCCAGCTGCTTTTCCTGAATAATAAAAATGCTGCTACCTTAATCGCATCACCATGCAAAGGGAGTTGGTGACAATGCCATGCTAGATAGCTGTGGCTTTTGTTTTATATCTTTTCTGTTTAGCAAAGCCCTTTTTCTAGAAAATGTTTTCTTTTAAAAAGAAGTTGTAAATGAGAGAGAAGAAAGGACTCTGCGCGCTGGAGTGGGTGGGGGGAAGAGGGAAAAATTGCTGAGATCCTGTGCTGGAATGAGGGCTATAGAATGAGACGGAGACGTGATCTTACCCAGCCTATAAATTTCAGCACTCGGACAGCTCCAAGCTCTGAAGTGCGCATGTTTCCTTTTTCAGTTGCTTGGGGCGGGGGTCGGGGAAAAGCATTCAAGAGGGGACGTGCCTGCTGTTCGAAGGCAAAGAGTGACTGGCCGTTCAGCGAGGGGATACTGCAGGGGGTACGATGACAGCAAGAGGAGAAGAGAGGTCGGGAGACGGAGAGGGTGAGGGAAGTGGGGTCTGAGCTCCTGGAAATGCTAGGCTGTCGGTGGGTGGGCGGGACGGGAGTTTGAAGCAGAAAAGGGAAGGGAATAAGGTTTAATCGTGGGAAAACGAAATTGGGGGAAACAGAGAACAGGATTCAGAGTACTGAAATTATAATAAGGGTGTGGACAGTTCACTCTTTGTCAGTGCAAGCCGGAGGCAAAGAGGAGTCCTGTGCCGAAGAGAAGGGAACATTTCCTTGGCACAGAGAAGCCCGCGTGCAGAAGAAGGTTCATGAAGATCGATAATTTAATTTAGAAGTCCTTTATGCCTTCCTCGCCTTTGTAATGTTTTCATTTGATTTTAGCCGCCTAGTCCCAAAGGATCTCTCTACCTCTGTACTAGGGAAAGCCCCTTCCAACTGAGCTTTCTTCAGTGGCTCAAAATCCTTGGGCATCCGCAAGTCACAGATTTGTAGAAAAGGAAATGAGACAATGGGCCGGCAGGGGGCAGTAGCAATCTTTTCTTGCCATGGTTAAAGGTTAGAGCAGGGCTCCATGTTAGAAATGGAGCAAGGAAAAGTGCAACTGGAAGTTTAGTTCATCTGCCCATTCCAGATGTTAATCACTAGGAACAGTCATGTAATAAAGTGCATATGCTATTCTCCTAAATTGGCTAAAGGGACTGAAAATAGTGGAAGTTCATAAATCTGTACAAAAGTCTGACGGGTAACCCTGCTATTTCAAATCAAAATTACAAATATTATTATTAATAAAAAAGAGGAAGGGTAGATAGTCCAATGCGGATAATTAGCAGCTTCTGGGAAGGGGGAATGAAAAATGCATGTCCTACCATAAGCTAGGAGAGTAACCTACTTTTTGTGGAATATTCCTTGTTAGTCACCTATGTGCTTTACTGGAGGTCTTAATTTTAAAACAAAATAATATGATTAATTTTTACTCCGTAAATGACTAACTTTGGATCAGTTTAAATATCATAGTAGAGTAACAATGAATTCTATGTTTTTAAGAAGTAGATTCAGAGAAAAAAGATGGCAAGTTCTTTTTACCTTTTAATGTTAATATAAATCACCAGAGGATCTTATTGAAATGCAGATTATGATCCAGTAGGTCTGGGGTGGGGCCTGAGATTCTGCATTTCTAAGAAGTTCCTAGCTGAAGTTGATGCTGCTTGTCCACAGATCACACTTTGAGTAGCAAGAGTCTATATGCCCTTTCATAAGATTTCCATCCCAGTAAGACAGTGAAAATATAGGAATCTCTTTTTAGATGAAATGCAGTAGTGCCCAAGCATTCTATTTACATACAAAATCAATTCTTCAAATATGTTTTCTTAACTTTCAAAGCCTAGAGAAAATGATTCAATTTAAAAGAAAAACAGTATGGTGTAGTGTGAGACATCCCTGGACTGCAGCTTCAAATCTGTTCACTTCCAAATTCATCCACATGGAAACTCTAGACCTGATTTTATCCCTGCTGTCCTGACCCAAAAAAATATATAAAATCAATTCCTGGAAATATTTCTTCAATTGGTTCTACATGGAAAAATAGCACAGATTTTTTTGTGTTCAAGATTCTTTCCAAAAGAAAATATAGGTATAAAGATAGAAGAAAATTATTTCTCTCAAATTTAAGGTTGTAACGATGCTTAAAATAATATAGTCTTTGTAAATCATTTCTCTTTTTTTTTTTTTTTTCCCCCGAGATGGAGTCTCACTCTGTCACCGGGCTGGAGTGCAGTGGCGTCATCTCAGCTCACTGCAACCTCCACCTCCCGGGTTCAAGCGATTCTCCTGTCTCAGCCTCCTGAGTAGCTGGGACTACAATCACATGCCACCATACCCAGCTAATTTTTGTATTTTTAATAGAGACAGGGTTTCACCATGTTGGCCAGAATGGTCTTGATCTCTTGACCTTGTGATTCGCCCACCTCAGCCTCCCATAGTGCTGGGATTACAGGCGTGAGCCACCGCGCCCAGCCAAATCATTTCTTTTAACAAGAGTTGTGTTATTAACCAGGAATAGGATGAGTAAGGAAATCTGTGACAAAGGAGACTCAGGCCAGCAGCATGAAATCACAGCATTATATTATTGTAGAGTTGTAAGGGACAGTAGAGAGGATCTAGTTTAGCCTCCTCATTTTATTTCTCAGCTCTCCTAAATTTGGATTCCAGCCCTATCAATCCACAGAAACAGCTCTCACTAAGTCTGCCAGTGAATTTCTTGTAACTAAGTCCAAAAGACATTTTTCTGTTCTCATCTTACTTGACATTTCCATGGTACCTAATGTCATTGGCCTTTTCTTCCTCCTCGAAACACTTCCCTCTATTGACCCTTTGACACAGTGCACTCCTGGATTACCTCCTATTCTGTCTTCTTGGCAGGCATATCCTCCTCTACCTGGCCTATAAAAGTTGGATTTCCTAAAGGCTATATTCTAGGCTGTTTCCTCTTCTTGCAGTACACTCGCTTAGAAAATATTATGGTAATATAATTTCCATTATCATTTTATGTACATGACACAGAAATGTATATTTCTACCCAGACCTATACATCCAACTGCTTTCTAAACAATTCCTAATGTATGTCTCAAAAGCTGCTTAAACTCTTCATGTCAAAACCGAACTTCTGATAATTCCTCCAACTCCTACTCCTATTCTACTGTGTCTGTTTCATTGTTACCAACCAAAGGCCAAGGCATCATCTCCATCATCCACTATATCTAGTTCTTCACCAAGCCCTATTGATTTTTTTCTCCTAAATCTTCTCACTTCCCTCCATCTCAACCTCCATGACCCCAGTTGAGATATCTTTATCTCTTGCCTGTACTGCTGCAGCCATCCTCTTACTAATCTACCTGAATCAACAGCTGGTCTTCTACTACCTCATCCTGTATGCTGAAACCAGAGTGATTTGTTCAGAATCAGAATCTGATTATGTCACAGCCCCTGGTTAATACTATGGTTCTCCATTGATATTTGTGTAGAACAAGGAAACTACTCAATGACCTAAAGGTTCCACATGGTTTGGCCCATGCCTACATTGTTCCTCATCTCATCCACTAATCATCTCATTTCTTCCCCTGTAGCCATATTGGTCTTTTTTCTTACTCCCTAATGCTTACCGTACTGTTCATGAAGTATATCATGTCCCCCATCTTTGTCTGGTTAACACCAGCCTATTTTTCAAATCTCTGGAAGGCCTTTCCTGACCTGCATTACTCTAACAATTCTATTACAGGCCTTCATAGTGCTCTCCAACTCTGACTCAAGGAGCTCGTCATCATTGTATGTATACATGTGTATGACTGTTTGCTTATGTAGCAAGCTTTGCAATGGACAGAGACAGTACATGTTTTGGTCCACCATTATATCCCCATACATTCAATGATAATGACAATCATCATAATGGTATTGATGATAACTAGTATATAATTTTAAATATATACCAGAAATTTGTGGCTTAAACAAAATAAGTACATATGTATAGTCCACAAATAGTTCTTTCAAAAAACTACTTGTTAGGGAATTAACAAGTTAAGATCTGTGATTATTTGAAAGGAAACCAAGTTCAGTGGCGCAGCAGTCTAAAGCATAAAATTAAATTCAAAGTAAGAGATTATTAATTCAATATCCTTGATTCGAGTTCTACCTCTAATACTCATTGGTTATGTGACTGGACAAGTCATTTAATCCCTCTCAGTGTCATTCTCATAATATATAAAATTTATATAACATAAAGTGTTACATAATTACATAAACACATATGTTACATAAAATATTTCCATGTAGAATACTCTTGAAAATCACGTGAAATCAGACCTGAGGATGTGTTTTCAGAGTCTTAATCTCATTTACTTAATTTATTTAATCTCATCTACTTACTGTTAAAATTCATATTTTAACTTTGTTCATTGGACAATTCCACTTTCAAGGACAGTAAGATTTAGGAGCTTTGAAAAGGTTTTATTTGCAATGCAATGGAAACTGAAGTCTAATTCTCCTATGCCTCTAACTTACCAAACTATAACTGGTTGAGGTATGTGGAAACCTTATTCTGTACTCTTTTTACAAGAGAAATGAAAAGATTGTGACCCATCCTATGTCATAAGGACCAACACACAATATTTGGTCTATATCATGCTACATATTAAACTTTAAAAAATAGATATAAAAAATAAAAACACTTTTCTTAACATCAGTATCATTTACTGATACTGATAAACCTTAAGAACTCTAACATATACATAATGCTTTATAGTTTTCAAAATACCCACATTATATGGCAGAAAAATAATTGATATCTATATATTTTAATGAGGAATCTATAGTTTGTGTAAGTTTATCAATTTTCTCAGGTCTATATGATTAAGTGACAGTCATACTTTTTATATTTACTACCCATCAACAAAATTATTTCTCATTACGTGTGATTGCTGTTATTTTTTAAGTCACTGAAAGCCTACTATATGCCCACAACTACTTTAATAATTATGTTTTTGTGATTCCATTCCATTAAACTTTGGTTACTATTATATTAAGATACACACACACACACACACACAAATATGTTGAATGGAATGCCCACATTAAGAGTCTTAGAGTCAATTTCCTCAAAGAAAGAGTCAAAAGATATCCAATATATCAATATCCTGTGTCAGGACTTTTACTGAACGGGTTTCCTACAGAAAAAACATCCTCCTCAAGTACAGACATTCTTTCCTCCACTTGAAAATATGAAGAAGTTAAGAAAAGACTATTAATTTACAATAGACACCCACCAAATAGAGGTTTGAGGCAAATTAGAGAAGGCAAGAAGTTGTTTTTACCAAATCTTTCGTTGTTAGAGATGCTTTCCCAGAGAACAATAAAGACAATTTCACCTTGATAAAATGCACCTCCTGAATTTTAGGAGAGATTTATTTGTCTCAAATAGACTCTCTTCTCACTATAGGGCCATAGATTAAAATAGATTTCTAGATGAGAAGACCTCTGGCATGAGGATGCATGGCCATTATGATATTTACTAAGCCATATGGCTTGTGATATCAATATTAACGATTGTCATTTCTTAACTACCTATAATATTGTATTAGAGCTCTCCAGAGAGACAGAACCAATAGGATATGTATATATAGGCATACCTTGTTTTATTGCAATTTGCTTTATTGTGCTTCACAGATATTGCATTTTTTACAAACTGAAGATTTATGGTAATCCTGCATCGAGCAAGTCTGTTGGCACCATTTTTCCAACAGCATGTGCTCACTTTGTGTCTTTGTGTCACATTATGTGACTGAATTGCTGCAATCTCATGATAAAACTTGAATGGATGACGAGTTGCTTCTTACGGACAAGCAAAGAAAGTGGTTTCTTGATATGGAATCTACAGCTGCTAAGGATGTTATGAACATTGTTGAAATGACAACATTCTCACAATCTTTCAAACTTTTTCATTATTATATCTATTATGGTGACCTGTGAATGGTGATCCTTGATGTTACTACTGTAATTGTTTGGGGGCACCATGAACCACACCCGTATAGGATGGCAAACTTAATCGATCAATGTTGTATGTGTTCCGACTACTCTACTGACTGGCCATTCTCATTTCTCTCCCTGTTTTGGGGCCTCCCTATTCCCTGAGACACAACAATATTGAAATTAGGACAATTAATAACCCTACAATGGCCTTCAACTATTCAAATGAAAGGAAGAGTCATATGTCTCTCACTTGAAATCAAGCTAGAAATGATTAGGCATAATGAGGAAAGCATATGGAAAGCTGAGATAGGCCAAAAGTTAGGCCTCTTGCACAGACAGCCAAGTCATGAATGCAAAGGAAAAGTTCGTGAAGAAAAATAAAAGTGCTACTTCTGGGAACACATAAATGTTAAGAAAGTGAAACTGCGTTATCGCTGATATGGAGAAAGCTCAAGTGGCCTGGATTGGAGATCAAAGCAGTCACAACATACCCTTAAGCCGAAGTCCAACCCAGAGCAAGGCCCCCAACAACTCTTTTCAATTCTATAAGGCTGAAAGAGGTGAGGAAGCTGCAGAAGAAAAGTTTGAAGCTGACAGAGGTTGGTTCATGAGTTTTCAGTAAAGAAGCCACCTCCATAACATAAAAATGCAACGTGCTCGAGTAAGTCCTGATGTAGAAGCTACAACGAGTTATTCAGAAGATCTGACTAAGATCATTGATGAAGGGGGTTAGCGTAAACAACAGATTTTCAATGTAGATGAAACAGCCTTCTATTGGAAGTAGATGCCATCTAGGACTTTCATAGCTAGAGAGAAGTCAATGCCTGGCTTCAGTGCTTCAAAGGACAGGTTGACTCTTTCATTAGGAGGTAATGCAGCTGGTGACTTTCTGTTGAAGACAATGCCCATTTACCATTCTTAAAATCCTAGGGTCCTTAAAAAGTATGCAAACTCTACTGTGCATCTGCTTTATAAATGGAACAACAAAGGCTGGATGACAGCTAATCTGAACATTTAGGTCCACTCTTGAGACCTACTGCTCTGAAAAAATATTCCTTTCAAAATATTACTGCTCATTGACAATGCACCCAAGGGTTCTGGTCACCCAAGACCTCTGATGGAGATGTAAAAGGAGATTAATGTTTTTCTCATGCCTGCTAACACAACATCCATTCTGCAGTCCACAGATCAAGGAATAATTTTGACTTTCAAGTCTTATTATTTAAGAAATACATTTTGTAAATCTATAGCTGCCATAGACAGTGATTCCTCTAATGGAGCTGGGAAAAGTAAATCGAAAACCTTCTGGAAAGGATTCACCATTCTAGATACCATTAAGAACATTTGTGATTCATGAGAGGATGTCAAAATGTCAACAAGAGTTTGGAAGAAGTTGATGCCAACCATCATGGATGACTTTGAGAGGGGTTCCAGACTTCACTGGAGGAAGTAACTGCAGATGTGGTGAAAATAGCAAGAGAACTAGAATTAGAAGTGGATCCTGAAGATGTCACTGAATTGCTACAAACCCATGATAAAACTTAAACGTATGAGGAGTTGTTACTTATGGATAAGCAAAGCAAGTGGTTTCTTGAGTTAGAATCAACTCCTGGTGAAGATGCTGTGAACACTGCTGAAATGACAACAAAGGATTCAGGATATTCCATAAACTTAGTTGATAAAGCAGCAGCAGGGTTTGAGAGGATTTACTTCAATTTTGAAAGAAGTTCTACTGGGGGCAAAATGTTATCAAACATCATTGCACCCTATAGAGAAATATTTCATGAAAAGAGGAGTCGATCTATGTGGCAAACTTCAATATTGTCTTATTTTAAGAAACTGTCACAGCCAACCCAACCTTCAGCAACCACCACCCTGTTTAGTCAGCAGCCATCAACATAGAGGCAAGACTCTTTACCAGAAAAAAGATTACAATTCACTGAAGGCTCAGATGATAGTTAGCATTTTTTAGCAATAATGTATTTTTTAAATTAAGGTATGTGCATTATTTTTAGACATAATATTGCACACTTTAATACACTAAACATAACTTTTATATGCACTGGGAAACCAAAAAATTTGTATGACTCACTTTATTATGATATTCACTTTATCGCAATGGTCTGGAACCAAATCTACAATATCTCTGAGGTATGCCTGTATAGATATATGACAGAGATTTATTGGGGTAATGGCTCATGCACTTATGGAGACTAAGTCCTATGACCATCTGCAAGCTGGACCATCTGCAAGCTGGACACCCTGATGCTGGTGGATGGCTCAGTCCATGTCCAAAAACCTCAGAACCAAGGAAGCAAATGGTGTAATTCTCAATCTGAAATTAAAGGCCTAAGAATCTGGGAGAGGGCACTGATGCAAGTCTTGGAGTCCGAAGGATGGAGAGCCTGGAACCCTGATGTTCAATGAAAGGAAAAGTGTGTCCTATCTTCGAGAGAGAGAGAGAGAGAAATGAATTTGCCTTTCCTCTGCCTTTTTGTCCTATCCAGGACCCCAGCCTATGGAATGGTGCCCACAACATTGAGGATGGATTTTTCCCACTCACTCCACTGACTCATATGCCAATCTCCTCTGGAAACACCCTCCCTCACAGACACACCCACAAATAATGCTTTACCAATTCTCTAGGTATTTCTTAATCCAGTCAAGGTGACACCTTAAATTAAGCATCACAAATATCTCAGGGATCAGATAGAGAGTCTCTCTCTCAAAGTGAGACCTCTGAGTTACCACTGCAGAGTCCACAATGGCTCTTGACTTTCATGGCCAGTGATTGGCCCATATGTCCTTTATTTCCTTGCATTGGTTATATTGGAAATCAAAGGCATATTAAAGAGCCCACTCTGTTGGATTAGATAAGTTGTTAGAAGCATAGTAATAAAAAATGATGAAAACAAAGCATAGTTTCTGTACATTGATTTGTGCAGGCTGCTACAAGCATTGGTACTGATGAATTTAAAGCTGTTTTCAATGGCCAGCAATGTCCATGGAGCAAGAACACTTAGAGCTGATGTCACTCTGCATTTACTCTCTCTAATTTTCAAAAGTCCAGCTTGCTTCTCTCCTTTTTATTTTGCAGAAGGCATAAAGATGCCCATCATGCAGAGAGACAAGCTTCAAGGACATGAAGCCTAAATGGGAAATCACTGCTCTTCCAGGCTCCATGCAGGCAATTGGATGTCTGTCCAGAACATTTCTGGATTAAATTGTTTGGAAGTCAGAAAAATTATTTTAGGACTGGAGTTCTGCTTATTAGTGTTCAATGTTCACAGGCCATAAATGTGTCAAATGCTTGAAACAATTTATATTTCCAGTGATGATTCATGGCAAGTGATTGCTTCCCTGTTGGCTAATGTGAGAAATGCAGCGTTTCTTTTCACAAACATTAACAGGACAAACAGTAATTTGGAGAATAAATAAAATGTAATTCCACTTGGATGCATTAGAAAGATTTCTCCTTTGCTACAATTCTAAAGATGATAATAATGAATAACAATGAGATTGATTGTTGCAGTAGCACTTGTCTTAGAATCTTCTAGGTTTTGTTCTGCCACTGATGTGAAAAATCCCTTGACATCACCTTCGTTATCATGATACCCTCGCTGAAAATGTATTTTGGGGAGTTCTCACATTTGAAATTTTTGTTGTTGACTTCATGAGTATCTAACCCCCATTCCATAAAATGTCTCTTCTGGATTGCCTTGGATTCAGAGAATGCTGAAAAGAAGCTGAATTTGGAAAGAGTGAATTATTTGAAGTTGAACAATAGCAATATTTTTATATTTGCAAGTAAGTTAGCATTTTGTAGCTGACATGGAATTACATTCATTATAGACAATGATGACTTTATTATTTTGAAGCATAATATAGATGCTAACTCATTAGTGCATGTGTACCCAACAGTCCTATACCAATCAACCAGTCAACGAATATTAGTTAGGCATTTACTTTATGCAAAATACTGTTATTTCTTTGAAGATTAGACAAAGTAATATGAAGCATTATTTCTTCTTTGTAGGGACTTAAGACCTATCTATATGTGAAAATAAGGAAAATAAATATTATGAAAGCGGGGCTCTAGGTTACAGTATCTAGGGAGATCAGCTTACTGATACCCAAGACGTTTCAAAATGTGGCATTCATCCATGTATTCTTCACAGTCTAAATCCTGGTTCTTAGCCTTGCAGGTTTATAAAATTAATCTTGTTAGAGCCTCAAATATGTTATTAATCAGGAATGTGACATACTAATTCTATAATACCTAATAACCTGACATATAAGCCAGAATGAAAATATAGCCACTGGGCTGCCAAGTAACCCATAGGCCTGGGCAGTGTGTAAGCTTCCTAGGTACATGCTGCCTTGGAAGGTTTCATGATAAATATGACATTAGAATAATGGGATCTGACTATAGTTGAAATGTGAAAAAGCTGTGTGAAACCTATATAAAGTAGACTGAGGATGTCACCTCTAACTTTTAAATACTCATTTGAGAAACTGAATATTTACATCTGTTCCCATTACTCATTTCTTGGATTGGGATTTATCTCTCAGACTTCTTTTTAAGCTTCATTTTTGATTAAGTTCACCACTAATTGAAATATTCATTGCATTTTGAAAATGGCATATGATGAAATATTATACACTTACACAATTGTGTATAATACATATAAATTATACATAATAATAAAATAAATTGCCTTGTAGCCACAGATAACATAAGACACAAAAAATCACCAACACTTCTGAATCCTACTGAATGGTAATCTATTACCTGATCTCTTTTTTTTTTTTTTTTTTTTTTTTTTTTTTGAGACCGAGTCTGGCTCTGTTGCCCAGGCTGGAGTGCAGTGGCGCAATCTCGACTCACTTCAAGCTCCGCCTCCTGGGTTCACACCATTCTCCTGCCTCAGCCTCCCAAGTAGCTGGGACTACAGGCACCCACCACCACACCTGGCTAATTTTTTTTTTTTTTCAGTAGAGACGGGGTTTCACTGTGTTAGCCAGGATGGTCTCGATCTCCTGACCTCGTGATCGGCCCGCCGTGGCCTCCCAAAGTGCTGGGATTACAGGCATGAGCCACCGCACCTGGCCACCTGATGTCTTATGTCAGCTTTCCTACTGAAAAATTTTCTTAGCATTTTGTTTTCACACATACACACACACACACACACAGTTTAATTTCTCATGTTTTAGACAGTACATAAATTGAATGAGAATGTATTCTGTGATTTAGGTCAATATTATGTAATTGTACATATCAAGGATTCATTCCTTTTCATGCTGTATTTCTCCATCCTTTGAACATTACACAATTTCTTTATCTGTTTCACTGCTGATGGGCTTTGGATCATTTCCAGTTTTGTGTGTTTTTTGCTATAATAATGCTGCATAATATTCTTATACATTTCTTCTGTTGTACATGTGCAAAATTTCTCTAGCATGCATATTTAGAGGAAGAACCATTGGGTCCTAATATATGCACAGCTTCCATTTTATTAGAGGATGCCAAGTTGTTTTCTGAAGTGTTATAAAATTTATGCTCTTGCCATAATGTAAAAAGGTTATAACTAAGTAAAAAAGATATAACTTTATATCTTTACCAACACTTGGCCTCTTCAGACTTTAATTTTTGCCAACCTGGACAATGTTAAATAGTATCTCACTGTGATTTTGGTGTACATTTATCTGATTACTAAGGGTTCAGTACCATTTCAATATGTTTACTGACCATTTGTGTTCCATCTGTGAAATACCTGTTAATTTTTTTGAAAACTATTCAATTAAGTTGTTTCCTTTGTCTTCTATATGTATAAAGACTATTTTATAACAATGCTTTGCCAGTTTATGTCTTACAAATATTTCCTGGTTTGTGGCTTTTCACTTTCTTGATATTATTAAAATAAATTTTATAAATCAAATATTAATAAATTTATAAACTTTATAAATAAAATATTATTGGTAACATTTGTCAATCTTTCCCCTTATGGTTTTTACTGTTTTTATCTTGGTAACATTTATTCATCTTTTTCCTTATGGTTTTTACTGTTTTTATCTTAGAATAGAAATATTTTTCAATACTGAGATTATGAAGATGTGTTCTTATATGATCTTTGATATGGTTTGGCTGTGTCCCCACCCAAATCTCATCTTGAATGGTAGTTCCCATAATCCCCACATGTCATGGGAGGCACCCGGTGGGAGGTAATTCAATCACGAAGGTGGTTATTACCCCATGCTCACTCATGATAGTGAGTTCTCACAAGATCTGATGGTTGTATAGGGGGCTTTCCCCTCTTTGCTTGGCACTCAGTCTCTCTTCTGCCACCATGTGAAGAAAGACATGTTTGCTTCCCCTTCTGCCATGATTGTAAGTTTCCTGAGGCTTCCCCAGCCATGCATAACTGTGAGTCAACTAAACCTCTTTCCTTTATAAATTACCCAGTCTTGGGCAGTTCTTTATAGCAGCATGAGAATGGACTAATACAATCTTCTAATGTTTTTTAAATGGCACATATTTAAATAATTAATACCTAGAGTAAATAGTATCTCTATTAGTTATCTATCTTCATATACTCATAGTTGTTAATTGATGTGCATAGATTATATATGATGCAAAAATTAGGTGCTCTTGTTCAAAGAGTTTGAAAATTAAAATGCCTTATAATATCAACATAGCATGTTAGACTACAGATTTGCAAAGAGATACAAGGGCTACTAATTCAAAACGTCTTGACTGTTGATCTGGTAATGTATGGTTGTGTAATAAACTATCCAAAAACTTACTGGCTTAAAGCAATAATTTGTTAATATCTTTCATGATCCAGTAGATTGAGTGGGTTCATCCAGAGATTCTTGTTTGGAATCTCTCTAGCTGTTACATGGAAGCTGAGGCTTGAGTCATCTGAAGTTTCAACTGGACCAAACTTCCAAGATGGCTTGCTTATATGACTGGTATTTGGTACTGGCTGTTGGATACTGAATAGGAGTTCACCTGGGACAGTTACAAGAGGACCTACATGTGGCCTCTTTCTGGAGGTTGGGCTCCTTATACCATGGTGCCTGGGTACAAGAAGGTACATCCCAACAGTGAGCATTCCAAAAAAACAAGGAAGATGCTGCTACAAGGCTTCATATGACCTAGCCTTGGGAGTCATGTAATGTCACAGTTTCTTGCATTTTACTAGTTATGTATGGCCGGCTCAGTTTCAACATAAGAGGAGACTTCTCTAGGGTGTGAATTCCAGAAGGTACGGTTCACTGGGGCATCGTCTCTGAAGATTAGTTACAACAGTTAGGTAAAGGGATGGCCAGTATTAATATTTGCAGAGAGAGTTCTATGACATCATCTAATTCAGGCAAGAAATAAGATTAAATAGATTGAAAAACCTCTCACTACAAAACATCTAAATTTTATGGATAAAATGTATGTTTTTAAAAACAAAGGTGAATTGGCCATGAAGAAAAATTCTCAGAGGTCCAAAACAAGAAAGCATAGATTTAGAGTAAAATTTAAATGCTAAAGACAGATTAGCTTAGAGTACCTTTTGATCCCAGACACCTATGACTTTAGTTTTAATGCACATTGGTGTGGGAGGGAGGGGATAATAGAGAAACGCTAGAGCCAAGGTAAGGTGGATAATCTACTTGAAGACCCTCTACTATATGAGCCATGAAGTGTGCTATACAAAAGGAGGGATAGCAGGCAACATGCATATTCAAAACTTGACTCTAAATGGAACTTAAAAGCCTCTGAGAGTTTGTGAACAAGGGAAAACATCATGTAGGTTTGTGACTATAATTAGTAGTAACTCTATGATCCAAACACCTCAAACCAAAAATTTATTTAAAGTTATTTTAAGTTGGTGATCCCAAGTATCTCTGATAGAAGCAATGAAAATTCAGTTGGGGGAAACAAATTTCAACACACATCTCAAGGTTTTTCTTCAGCTAAAGTTCTAATGGATATGATTTGCAAACACAAATCTCAAGACACATGGCATAACAAGGACCTCATGAGTAAGAGCCAGGAGAATTTTTAATACATGTATTAAATATGTCTAACAATTACAAAGGCAAAGAATGAGTAAGAAACAAGTGACTCAAAAATAACCAAATAGAATATCTAGAAATGAAAAGCATAATAATTAACATTTAGAAGTCTAACTATTTAAAATAATATTAGATTTAACTTATAAGTATTGACTTGGAAGATAGACCAAAAGTTCTATTCAGAAAATAGCAGACAGAGACAAATAATTTGGAAACATCAAAGAGAAGTTAAGAAACACCGGGGATAGAAAGACAAGATCTAACACGTATCAAGTGGGTGATTCAAAGAAATAACAGCAGAATTGATTTTTAAAGAGGCAATGGCTAAAATTTTTCAAAATTGATTTAAAAAAACTGGGATCATCAGGATTAGGAATTCCAATGAAATTCAGGAAAAATTCTGAATATCCACACCTAAATACATTGTACTGAACGTGAAACTTAAAAGCTAAAGACAAAGAAAAAACCTTCAGATCAGTTGGAAATAGATTTTTTTAAATTACTAGGTGACAGTTGAATGGCTGAATTATCAGCAATAATAACAGGACAAGAAGACAGTGAAATGACTTCATATACTCAGGGAAGGTAACTGCCAACATAGGATTATATATCTGCAAAGTTATTTTAAAAAACAAAACAAGAGTGAAATAAATATACTTAACAGACAAAACTGAAATGCTTGCTACCATTAGAACTCGAGGAAGGGAATAAAAGAAAAATAAAATAAGAGTAAAAGACTATTTCAGGAAGAAGAAAAATGCTCTCAAAATGAAAGTATAAGATGCAAAAAAAAGTGGTAAACATAGAAATTGCTATACAAATGGGTAAATATAAACAGTATATAGCATATTAATGGGTTTTAAGGCAAAAAATGAGATTTTATTAGGAAAGGCAAGGATTGTACACAGATTAATCTGATTAAAACTATACTATGACACCACACTGGAATAAAGCAGAAAGAAAAACCAAGGAAGATGAAGACAAGTAAAGAGAAAAATAAAGGGAGTAAAAAGTTGAAGGGGCCTCCTGAGAAGTTTTCAAACGCTAAAAAAAATTGTTGACCAGAATTAACATTTTTAACTGGAGAATTAAAGAATCTTTCTTTCTCTGGCTTTTCTCCCTAACCCAAGGCTTGCCTGGTATTAATCCTACTCCAAAACTCTACCACTTTAAAAAGGTGTTGCCAAATAGAGAAACAGGTTCTCAGAGTCCAAGATACTGGAATTATTTTACCTTATATGAAAATGTTAAATGACAATTTAAATGTTGTCTTCAGCAATTTAAGCTCCATTTCCTTTTTCTTTTTTGTGCCTTTAATGTTTCTTTCTCTTTTCTTTTTTTAAAAAACTTACTTTTTATTTCCATAGGTTTTTTTGGGGAACAGGAGGTGTTTGGTTACATCGGTTCTTTAGTGGTGATTTCTGAGATTTGGTGCACCCGTCACCCAAGCAGTATATACTGTACCAATTTGTAGTCTTTTTTGCCCTCACCCCCTCCCACCCTTTCCCCCGAGTCCCCAAAGTCCACTGTATTATTCTTAAGCCTTTGCATCCTCATAGCTTGGCTCCCACTTATGAGTGAGAACATATGATGTTTGGTTTTCCATTCCTGAGTTAATTCATTTAAAATAATGGTCTCCAACTCCATCCAGGTTGCTGCAAATGCCATTATTTTGTGCTGAGTAGTATTCCATGGTGTATATATATACCACAATTTATCTACTCATTTACTGATGGGCATTTGAGCAGCTTCCATATTTTTGAAACTGCAAGTTGTGCTGCTATAAACATGCATGTGCAAGTATCCTTTTTGTATAATAACATTTTTTTTCCTCTGGGTAGATGCCCAGTAAGGGGATTGCTGGATCAAATGGTAATTCTACTTTTCGTTCCTTAGGGAATCTCCACACTGTTTTCCATAGTGGTTGTATCAGTTTAAATTCCCACCAGCAGTGTATAAGGGTTCCCTTTTCACCACATCCATGCCAACATCTATTATTTTTTGATTTTTTGATTATGGCCATTCTTGCAGGAGTAAGGTGGTATTGCATTGTGTTTTTGATTTTAATTTCCCTGATCATTAGTGATGTTGAGCATTTTTTCATATGGTTGTTGGCCATTTGTATATCTTCTTTTGAGAATTGTCTATTCATGTTCTTAGCCCACTTTTTGATGGGATTGTTCGGTTTTTTTATGCTAATTTTTTTTAGTTCCTTGTGCATTCTGAATATTAATCCTTTGTCAGATGTATAGATTGCAAAGATTTTCTCTCACTCTGTGGGTTGTCTGTTTACTCTGCTGATTATTTTGCTGTGCAGAAGCTTTTTAGTTTAATTAAGTCCCATCTATTTATCTTTGTTTTTGTTGCATTTGCTTTTGGGTTCTTGGTCATGAAGTCTTTGCCTAAGCCAATGTCTAGAAGGGTTTTTCTGATGTTATCTTCTAGAGTTTTTATGGTTTCGGGTCTTAGATTTAAGTCTTTGATCCATCTTGAGTTGATTTTTGTATAAGTTGAGAGATGAGGATCCAATTTCATTCTTCTACATGTGGCTTGCCAATTATCCCAGCACCATTTGTTGAATAGGGCAGGCGTTCTTTCCCCCACTTTATGTTTTTATTTGCTTTGTTGAAGATCAGTTGGCTATATTTAGCTTTATTTCTGGGTTCTCTATTCTGTTGCATTGGTCTATGTGCCTAGTTTTAGACCAGTGCCATACTGTTTTGGTGACTATGGCCTTATAGTATAGTTTGAAGTCACATAATGTGATGCCTCTAGATCTGCTCTTTTGGCTTAGTCTTTCTTTGACTATGCAGGCTCTTTCTTGGTTCCATATGAATTTTAGGATTTTTTTTCTAGTTCTGTTCTGAGAATGATGGTGGTATTTTTATGGGAATTGCATTGAATGTGTACATTGCTTTTGGTAGTATGGTCATTTTCATAATATTGATTCTACCCATTCATGAACGTGGGATGTGTTTCCATTTGTTTGTGTCATCTATGATTTCTTTCAGCAGCGTTTTGTAGTTTTCCTTGTAGAGGTCTTTCACCTCCTTGGTTAGGTATATTCCTAAGTTTTTTTTTTGCAGCTACTGTAAAAAGGGTTGAGTTACTGATTTGATTCTCAGCTTGTTCACTGTTGGTGTATAGCAGAGTTACTGATTTGTGTACATTAATTTTGTATCCTGAAACTTTGCTGAATTCATATTTCAGTTCTAGGAGTTTTTTGAAGAAGTCTTCAGGGTTTTCTAGGTATGTGATCATATCATCAGCAAACAGTGACACTTTGACTTCCTCTTTACTGATTTGGATGCCCTTTATTTCTATCTCTTGTCTGATTGCTCTGGCTAGGAATTTCAGTACTATGTTGAATAGAAGCGGTGAAAGTGGGCATCTTTGTCTTGTTCTAGTTTTCAGGGGAAATGCTTTCAACTTTTCCCCATTCAGTATTATGATGGCTGTGGATTTGTCATAGATGGCTTTTATTACCTTAAGGTATGTCCCTTCTATGCTTGTTTTGCTGAGGGTTTTAATCATAAAGGGATATCAGCTTCATTTTCTAAAATATGACAAACCAGCATATCTCTATCTCCTTTCTGGACAGCCATATAGGGGCCATAATTCTAAAATACATAAATGGTAGGAATTCTTGCCAAATGGTTGATGGCTGTACTAGCAAAGAAATGGGTGGAATCTCCATCAACAGTGCTTTTCAAAAAACATGTATATCTTTCATAAACCCACTTATCCTCTTACAGGCCTGTGCGGCTGTGGCACATGGTATTAATTGGAACATTCAGAAGATATATATTAAAGTTCTACCTCTTCTGCTTACTAGCTATGCAGTCTTACACAAATTAACTCTCTGAGCCCCAGTTTAGTAGAATGGGAAATAATACCACTTTTCTTCTTGACCATCCTGGTTGTAGCAAGGATGCAATGACATGGATTGTAGGGCTATATAAACTTCAAAGACTCCAATAAATATAAGTTGTTATTCTTGAATAAATACTTTTCATTATCACAATCACATGAAGCTATTTATGTAATAACCTCCTTAATTCTAAAGAGATGATTATAATTTGTTTTCAACTTTCACATTAATTTAGGAAAATAGATAAAAAGAGATGCATTTTCAGTGATGATGAATAGTACATGCAAAATATATGTGAATGAAGAAAACAAGATTCTATTATTTTTCAGCTGAGCAATTATCATATGAGCCTCTGGAGAGAAAATCTAATTCAACTTTTAAGTTACTAACTTTAGTAATTCTAAGCATGTTTAACAGTCATGACAAATGACTTAGATAAATTGCTAAATATGAATAAAGGGGAGAATTCTATTGATACAAAGGAAAGGTATTCTAGTCAGAGAAAAAATTTAAAGGGGGCTTCAGATAATTTAATGTAAATATAAGACTAAGTCTGTGGAAAATATTGAATTGTGTTTGCTTCTTGACTAGCACACCAAAAACATAATCAACTAAAGAGATTGAAACAAGTGAGTAATCATTTCTCTTTCTCTTTTTAAGGAAAACTATTTCTGTTAGAGTTTTGAAAGCCTTAAAGATAAGGCCAAATAATATTACAAAACTAAATCAAGTTTTTGCTAAATACTAGACAAATCCAGTTGTATAGGCTTTTATCATATAGTTAGAAAATAAGCTTTTCTATTTATTTACACTCTGGGGAGGGATAGCATTGGGAGATATACCTAATGCTAGATGACGAGTTAGTGGGTGCAGCGCACCAGCATGGCACATGTATACATATGTAACTAACCTGCACATTGTGCACATGTACCCTAAAACTTAAAGTATAATAATAAAAAAATAAAAATAAATAAAAAAAAACCAAAGTGTTATAAAGGAGGGATGAATGTAATTCTCAGTGTCTTGTCTACAAAGTAGCATTGATACTAATAAGAATGAGAAATGGGATATGAACAATGGATGACAAATCATTTTCTTGAGTCTCCAGAAGCCACTTAAGTATTAAAATAAAATGATGCCATAATTCATATTTTGTGCCATGAGGATATCAAAAACAATCTGACTGTGGACTTCAGACTTTTTTATTCTGTTTTGTTGAATAGACTCATTTTCCCCAGGAATATGTCCCTTCACCATGGAGTTCCAGCTCCTTGCATCAGGATGGTACACTCTTACTTTCCAGTTATGTCCTACAGTCTATTCTGTTTCTGGTATTTTTTCATCACCAAGGGCCCATGACTCCTGAGCACTCTGTTTTCCCCCTTTGTCCCTCCAGATTCCCTCTCCACCTTTCATCCTGCTCTATACCTCTGGGGGCCAATGTTAATGGACTGCAAAAATTAGGCTTCATTGACATTTGGCTTACAATTCAGCTCAGCCAATATAAGGTACCAGCAGGAGTTGAGAAGGAAAGATAAATTGGGGTATTTATTTCACCAGCTTCCTCCCAGCTCAGCAGAAATTTGGTGGTGGCTTTGTCCTTCTGTTGAAGGCCACAGTTCCTGAAAGATGACTCTCTTCTATCGCTACAGCTCTTCCTAGTTTTCAGTGATGGTTTTCTACTCCTGTGCTTTTAGACCTAGGACAGTAACGGCTCCCTGCTATTGTTGGTCCCCGGGTGTTTTACCATCCCTAGTTTTCTTCCCTTAATTTTAACCACAAACTTTTATATATAGTCCCTTTAATAAATCCTCTCTAATTTACCCTATTGGGTCCATCTTGTTTCCTGCCAGGACCCTTTCCCACATAAGCCTACCACTGCCTATGAGATAATCTTTAAACTCTTCTCTCTGATTTTAACTCACTTTGCTATTTGTCACCTTCTATTTTTGCTAGCTGTGAGCAAACATTACTTTCCCCTCTTCTAAATGGAATCACCTCTAGCACACATTTTTTCTGCTCTATTATGCCTTTGCACTTTACTATAAACTCAGGTATAATCATTAACTTAGGTGTAAGATACATTTCATCCAAAAGATGACAAAGAAATTCATTCTTCACACTTCTCATAGCATCTAATCCAGGAAGAGACACTAGTTAGGAGCTGGATTTGAAATTTTAATTCATTATTCCTTGATTTGTTTCTCTTCCTTTCCAGCCTTCGTTAATTTCTTTCCATTTTAACCCACGCCTTCATCCCTATTTTTCTCTTGGCCTCAATTTTTACAACACTTTAAGCCCTAAGCCCCACTTTATGAAGCCACTACATTAGATTATTGATGTCAAATCAAGGAACTCTGAGTTTATGAGTCTGAAAGTCCTTTTCTTCCTCAATATAACAAAGTCTGAGTCTTCCACGCCTCAGGGCACAATACAGAGCTCATCTAATTTTTGGTTGTTTTTGCTGATCAATGAAAGGTGGTCCGTTTTCTTGGAAAATGTTATCATGTTTACTTAAACTAAACACCGTTGTTAGTTCTGTTACTGTATTACAAATATTCAGGTGAAGGAAGCTCAAGGGTAATAATATAGTACATGAAGCTGTTGGAACAGGGAAGATAAAGATAAGACTAGAAAGAATTTTTAGAATCAAATTTCACTTTGGCTTTATTCTTCAATCTATTACAGTAATCTCTACTTTTGTATCCCTAAGGGCTAGCTTAGGTTATTTAAGACAAAGCCAGAACACATTCCATAGATGAAGACAGAGAAATGGAAGCCTTCTTGCCCACAGTAAAAGCATCCAACTTTATCTTCCTAGTAGTAAGTTTAAGAAGTGCCACTATACATTCCTTTTTAGAGAGGAGTGAGAGAAGTGAGGGGTAACACAGCCTCAGTGAAATCTGGGGAGTGGGTGGCCTAGATTAGATATCCTAGGGCCACTCTAATGTGAAAAGCATGACATTTGTTTCTGGTGTCATCTCTGCAGCAGGCTGTAGTAGGATGAGCATGAACTCTGGAGTTAGACAGCTTTGTGTTTGAATCCTGGTTCTACCATTTAGCAGAACCAGGTATCCTGGACCAAACCAATGACAAAACCATGTTTCTAGAGGTATTCTATAATTGGTGACCTTGAAATTCATTTTTTTCATTCAACAAATATTTGATTGAATGCCTACTGTGTTCCAGGCCCTATTCTAGGCATGAAGTGTATTAAAAATGGAAGTAATATGAAGTCCCTAATCTCAAACAATTTATCATGATTTTGCAGGTTGGCCTTCTCTTCAGCCATCAATTGACCCTAAAAGTGCTAGATGGCACAATGTCCCTCCTGTGTCTATAGGCACTCATGCAAAATGCACTAATTAAATGTCTCCATAAGGACTGTGTGCTGCAGGAATGGCCCAGTGCCAATGCCTTGAAGTCTGTGCTCCAAATGCCACTCTTGTCCTCAAGCTAATGGATAAAGTGACCACAGCATACATTTAGAATTGATTGTTTTCTTTAGATTTAATCAAGCCCTCCTCTCCTCCGCCAATGAAAATGTTAACATTTTCTTTCTACTACAGTCACTATACCTTAACATGAAAAGAATTAAAGTTTCCTCTCTGACTTTTAATTATCCCCTGACAGCTTTGAGAAATGGCATGAGTAATACAAACCAGAAATGCCAGTTGGCTTTGGAATGCATCCCGTGTGCTTTTGAAACAGATTTTCTGAGCTATGTTTTGAACAAGTGTTAATGTTAATTTGTGTTTCTTTAACAGACACCAACAGATGAGCAAAAAAGAGAAAGAGGTCCTTCACAAATGTAATAGTATGACAGGAGGGCTTTCCAGGATTGACAATACCGTGAAGACAATCAGCAGCAAAAAAAGGAGAAGTCATTGAAAATCCTTAAGAATGTCTCGCAGTGGCTCACGCCTGTAATCCCAGCACTTTGGGAGACCGAGGCGGGTGGATCACTTGAGGTCAGGAGTTCAAGACCACCCTGGCCAACATGGTGAAACCCCCTTTCTTCTAAAAATACAAAAATTAGCTGGGTGTGGTGGCACGTGCCTATAATCCCAGATACTTGAGAGGATGAGGCAGGAGAATCGCTTAAACCCAGGAGGCGGAGGTTGCAGTGAGCTGATTGTGCCAGTGCACTCCAGCCTGGGAGACAGAGTGAGACTCTGTCTCCAAAAAAAAAAAAAAAGAATGTCTTTCGTAGTGATATATTTAAGTGGTCGGACATTTTCTCAACTGAGGTTTCAACTACATTGGTGCTTCTCAAAGTATCTGTGAGGAAAGAACCAGTTTTTTAAAAAGAAAATTTTCCAATCTAAAAGTTTCTAAGGGCTGACTCTCAATTTCTGTACTTTTTCATCACAGACCAGTAACAAACAAGCATCACTGCTCCATGAACCACATTTAGAGTAGTCCTGTTTTATATAAATAACGATTGCTGTTTATGGGGCAGATAGCGTGCCAAACATTTGATAAATATAATTTAACGTTCACAACGATCTTATGTGGCAAATCTTTCCCACTTAACGGCTAAAAAAGTGAGATTTAGAGAGTTTAGGTAATTTGCAAAGACTCATAAAATTAATCAGTGGTAGAACATTTCATCCTAACTTAAATCTATTCATTACCATCTTTTAAGAATCAGGAGCAGCAAGGTTGGATAGTTCAAAATATGCAGAATTATTGACAGAAGAATGACATTGCAAAGAGTCAGATCTGATAGTCCAAGGACACAAATTAATGAGGAAGCAAAAGACCAGGAAAATCTAGTTGGGCATGAGTCAAGTACTAGGTAATTGAAGAAAAGAATGGTTGAAACTGGGTTGACTGCTGGAATGTAGAGTGTAGCTTGTGAGCAATTACTCAAATAAAGATTTTTCCTTTTGTTTAGTGTCCTTTCTTCCTAAGGTAACAAAACATATTCTTATTAATAGCTGTCACCTGATTCTTCCACCACCTTCCAATGTACTGTGTCTGGGGCTTGCTGTACCTCTCTGGTCCTGATCCTTTTAAGGTGATATGGTCATCAATATCTATCCATAGAGTTTGATTACACCCAGCAAAGGGAGGGATACATCCCTTGGCAAGATCTGAGGCTCAATTAGAGGGTCTTCATCCTCTGGGAGACCAAATGGTGCACCATCTAGGATTGTCAAATTCAAGTACTTGGCTCCTCTTTATTAGAACATCCTTTTCACAGGGAAGCATAGCCTGTGAGGCCTAATGAAGTGGGAATGGATCACCCCTTAAGTCTTAGAGGTGTGTACAGCATGATTACTAAGCTATTTGCAAGGAGAAAAGAGGCCTTTGGCCGGGGAATTAGCTTGTAGGGAGACCCACTGGAAACAGTGTGGCATGTTCAGTCCCCTAGGAACAGGGGACGTAAACACTAATTTATGAAATTAAATTATGAAACTCACATTGGAAGCCAACATGGCAAAGGGAGTCCAAATGCAGGGTGGAAAATGATGTAGGAGAAACTGAAAATGTGCACTGTGAAAGCAAGGATGCAAGGCAAAAAGGAGGAACCAAGAAAAAAAAGTCTCTGGGGAGGAGGAGGTAAGTAGATCAAATAAAGTAGATGAGGCCAAACCTTGTCCAAGCTCCAGGGTTTTGCATAAGATCAAGTAAATAAATATATTCAGATTGTAGATAATACAGAAACATAGGCACACACATTTTTATGCAACAAGAAAAAATCCATTACCCATATTCATACCACCCAGAGATGATGATTTAATTATGTTTTCTATGCATTGTTTGACTTTGAGAGTAAGCAAAGCCCAACCAAGCTTGTTGCCTGACTGTATTCTGATAGTGTGTGTGCTAGAGGGAGGGAGAGATAATTGAGGCAGGGACAGTTAATTCACTTCTGAAAAAATCGGTGTAATGTTGCAGATGGCCAAGGCATCATGGGATTTCTGACCCAGAGAGAACTTGAAGATCATCCAGCTGATGGTTTTAAAACTGTATTTTTCAGAGCCATATAGGTCCAGCACAGATGCCTCAGGGGCTGTCTGGGGGCAGAATTGGGTGTACAGCCAAGTGGTCAGGGTTATAGGTCTCCCAGCCTGGCTTCAACCCAGCAACTCTGCTTTATCTGGTTTTTATATTCATTTCTGGGTAAGGTTTTATTTGAAAAAAATGTTCTGCTGCTTTCAAAGGAGAACAATGAAAAGATTTAAAGTCATTGCCCTAATCCCAAGTATTCATTTTGCAGCTAAGGAAATGGAAACTGAAATCCCAAGAAATAAAAGGACATTCAGAAGAATGTCTAACCCATGGCCAGATGTGTTAGCTATAAGGTACATTCTTGATTCCCTATTTATTCTCTGACATTCCCCTCAAATTGTCTGTATCTCTTTATAGTCTTCCTTAGAATAGGCCTCCTCTTACTCAGAAAATGTTCAGTCTTGGCTCAGGATTATATAACAACAGAATAATCAACTGTTTCTGTTTTCCCAGGACTGAGAGGCTGTCTTTGCGTACAGGACTTTCAGTGCTAAAGCCAAGAAAGTGCCACAAAAACCAGAAGGGTTGGTCTACCTATCAGGAAGCCTCCAGTTCCCAGATCTTTTCTTACTAACAGCTCTGTATTTGTTTCTGAAATTCTAGGTAAGTTTGTCTCACTTTAGATTTCTGACTCATAGAATCCTTCAGCCTTTGGAACTCAATATTTGAGTTTGGCTTCCTAATTTCTGCTTCCTGACCTCACTTCTGATTCATGCCTGTGTAGACACATTCTACCTGCTTACTTCTCTGTGTCATGGACAACACACTCTACCCAGTCTTTATTTTTTCTCCCTGGGATCTGATTGTGTGTAGTCTTTGAATATGTCACTGTCAGAGTGTCATTTGCCATTCATGTGAATTGAAGTAACTGCTGACACCTTACTAATCAATCAATACTGCCCAACTTCTGGTACATTCTAGAAGTTCCTAGACCCATACTCAGACTTTTCTCGGAGCTTCTTTCCATCATCTTTTCCCTTTACTGCCAACAGGCTTGAAAAACATCATATCTTGGCTGCTGGACATCAACAATATATTTTATGCCCCATGTGGTTCATGAACTGAGTGTCCCAACCTAACAGATTAGTACCAGATAATTTTTTAAACTGCATTCATTAATAGTTAGCATCTCTTTGGATCACTGCTGATTAGAGTATCTAAATTATTCTCACAATTTTGTTTTACCTTAGGAAGACTTGCTGTATATAATTCAAAGAGGGTTTTACTAAGTAACTCAAGCATGGGATTTTAGTGTCTCATTTGATGAGAACTCTGCCAAAGTGTCCCTGTTACTTCACTCATCATTTGGCCTGTGGGGAGAGCCTTGTGGACTTTGCTCTGCTCATCTGCCCACTCAAATTTATTCTAGGTTTACTTTGTAGATTTTGATCTGAACTATTTTTCAGAATCCCAGACAGGTTCTTTTTCAAAAACAAAAAAAAAAACCTGTTTGGCTAAACTCAGTGTCTCTTTTGCTCTTTCTAACCACAGTGATGGCACTCAGATCTCAGTGCTCAAGGGATGTGATTAGAGACAGAAAATGGCATTGAAATTCATGTCACAGAGCATTTAAGTTCAGCTATCATGTGAAAGATCATAGTGTTTTTGTTCCCATTCAGTATACACTGAGTTATATTTTTGTCTCTTTTGTTTTTGTTTCTTTGGAAGGAAAAACATCACTTTATTTTCTTCCAAACTTGTGAATAGGGAGACAGACATCAATGATGTCGTAAACATACTGTGGGGAAGAAAATCTATTAATTAGCATATTTCTTATAGTAGCTATATTAGTAGAAAAAAAGACTGGAGGAGGAAGTGTCCCGGTAGTTTTGAAATGGAATTTAGGATTGTAGCTTACAGCATATTTTCTTGGGACTCATCAGATGCCAACATCTTTTTCTATATATGAGTAAATTGAAACACAAATAAATCAAAGTGGTGGTTCTCCACTCTGGATACACATGACATTCATCTGGGAATTTTTTAAAAATAATTTAAATTTAAGATGCCTGGGCCCCACCCTCAGAGCTGATCTGATTGGTCAGGGATAGAGCTTGGCATTATTGGTTTTTGAAAACCCTCCTGGAGGTTCTCATGCGCAGAGGAAATTCAGAATCCTTGTATTAAAGTTCAGTGGCAGAGTGCGGAGTAGAACAAGTCCATATGAGTCCCCAACAGAGATCTGCTCACTGCCCTCATGCCCTCACCTTGAAGAATGCTGGCTGTTGGCATTGAAGAGAGCACCAAAAGGTTAGCGACACACGCTGAAGAGGGCAAGTATTGCAGCCAGGGACTATTTGAGTAAAAGAGATAATGCTATTTCCATATCAAGTCAAGTGCAAGCATTTCCCAGGAGACAGAGGACACACAAAAACATGCTGACATACTACATAACTCAGTTTGAACTTCACTAGGGTCTTCCCCAATTGTGGTACCCTCTGGAAATAGAAATTAATCATCAGAAAGTGGAGTGACAGCAGAGCTCCTTCAGGAGGCAGATACTTGGAATCCTCTTCCTCCCCAGAGGATTCAAAGAATCAGAACATTTCTGTAAACTCCTTAAATCAGCAAGTCACTCATTAAGTCCCTCTTTTGCCACCCTACTGCTCTGTCCTCTGCTAGACAGTAAGCAACACTAAAGCAACTGCCTTGTTCTGTAGTGTGCCCTAGAACCTAATACAGTGATTGACATTACTCTAGGATTCTCCTTACTCTAGGATTCTGTATTTGTGAACTAACTTACTTGCCAAAAATTATTTGCAACCCCCAAAATCAATAGTAGCAGCAGTTTCATGGTCATTAATGGATATGTGCTAAGCAATGAAAAATTTTAGTCTCTCAATATGCATGCATGCTCCCAGCTGAGGTTGAACAAGGTGACACTCTGCCTTCTTATTTCTGCTCTCAGACTCTAAACAAGTGTCCTTTTGTAGTCTATTTACTGCCATGGTTTTTTTTTTTTTTTTTGCATTTTTGTGCTTCTTCTTGGTAATTTCACTGTTTAAAATGTAGCATAGTGCTGGAGTGCTGTCTAATGTTGCTAAGTACAAAAACGCCATGATATGCGTTACAGAGAAAACACATATGTTAGACAAGCTTTGTTCAGGTATGAGTGATGTGCTGTTGGCCATGAGTTCAATGTTAATGAATTAACTATATATTAGATAAAGTGTTTTGAAACAGAAATACACATAAAACAAAGTTATATATTGATCAGTTATTGAAAATATTGTGGCTAGAGGCTTATAGGAACCTAATCCTGTGTTTCTTCTAGGAGCAATGGTTCGGTATTAAATAATTCAGTGTTCACAGTGACTTTAGAGAACATAACCAACACAAATCATAAGAATTGACTGTATACAGTAAATACTCAATAAATACCTGTTAAGCAAATGAGCAACTGAATAAAAATCTCACATTTGCATATTTTTACATATATCAATATGTATTATGTGTATTTGTATTGGATTCTGTATTGGTGCTGGAATGTCAAAGATGCTAATAATAGTTAACCTTTATGGAGTGCTAACTATGAGTCAGGCACTTTGGACATCCATTTTTATTTAGTCTTCACAACAGTTCTGTGAGGCAAATACTTCATTTAATGGAGAAGGTAACTGAGGCCAAAAGAAATGAAGGAACTTGCTCAGATTCCCTTAGTTAGAAAGTAGTGAATATATGTTTGATCCAGGCAGCCAAACTTCTGTTGTGGGCTCAACTGTGGGTTCTCACAAATTCATATGTTGACATTCTAACCCCAGTACCTCAGAATGTGACTATATTTGGAGATAGGGTTTTTAAAAAGTACTTAAGGCTAAATGAGGTTATTGGAGTGGGCCTTAGTTCAATATGACAGGTATCCTTATAAGAAAAGATTAGGACACTGACACATGCAGAGGGAAGATGTATAAAGACATAGGAGGAAGACGGTCATCTGCAATCCAAGAGGAGAGACCTCAGGAGAAACCAGCCCCAACTACACCTTGATCTCAGACTTCTAACTTCCAGAACTTTCAGAAAAAAAAAAAAACATTTCTATTGCTTAAGCCACCTAGACTGTGGTACTTTGCTATGGCAGCTTGAGCAAACTAATACAACTATAATTACGATTCCTGGCTGATAAATAAAACATGCCCAGAGCCTCCAAATTTCTTAAGTATAGCCACTTGCTATAATCCACTTGAGATATTTTTCTTCAGAGGGAGAGCAGTATGCTGTGAATGAGGCTGTGAATAAATTTGAAATTCTGGAACTGCTCGTAGGATAGAGCAAGTGAAAAAAAGTTGCTGGATCTTGAGCCAAAGCCAAGTGGAGCATAAATGTGGCCAAGCCAGAACAAAGCACAAGGAGGGGTGCCAAATCACAGAAGTACAAGCAAAGCAGGGAGGGGTTGTACTGGATGGAACATAAGCCAAACGATCCAGTCAAGGAGGAGGACCAGGTCACAAAAGCAAAAGTTTAAAAAGCGAAGCACAAAAGGCATAAGACAATAGGAGATGGATCATGAGGACTATTTTATGGATGCGTAGCCCACCTGAGACCCAACTGGCCACAATATGTAGGTTTAAAAAGTTTAAATACACTTTCCTTTCATGTTCCTTCATCTGAATAAAAAACGGTGTTGAAATTAAATTTTGACATTCCCATCAAAATATGGTTGAGTGATAGATCATTACTGTGTCATGGTGGGTTCCGCAGAAACAAATGCTGAGAGGGAGATTCTGGAATACAGCAGCCTTTAATTTTAATAGCAGGTAGGATAAATCTTTTTTTTTTTTTTTTTTACTACTTTTTCGAAAACATTCTTGGCAATTTTTGCATACTTTGTTTTCTTATGAAAAATCATTTTATCAATTTTATAAAGAAACCTTGTTGGGTTTCTGATTGAAATGATATTAAATGTATTTATTTGAAAAGAAATCACATTTTTATTATATTAAGACTTTCTGAGGACTTCCAGTTCCAAAATGGTGGTGTAGATATAAGCTGGCTTCATTCCTCCCATCACTACAGAGAATCAAAAACATATACAGTGTCAAGATGATCACCAGCAATGTCTAATAATTAAAATATGAGGATGAGACCATTTCTGGGGCCACAGGAAAGTGAAAAAACTCTGAGCAGATGGGAAGAGAATTGGACTTGTACATCTGTGACACCCTTCCCTGCAATCTGTCCATCACTAAATGCACAGAAAACTTTTCCCTGACCCATGGTTTCCACACTGGTGAAAGTAAGACAAAGGTGGACAACCAGCTTCCCCACCATCTTGGATTCCCTGTCAGGAGACCCGTCCCTACCTCAACCCACAGGAAGCATCAAGAGTACCTGAAAGGAGAAATATCCCTGAGCATAGCCAGAGACAAAGGGGTGAGGTAGGACTACCATCCAAAGTGGCTGTTTAGCATCACCATGCTATAGTCTGGGTTTTGTTTGTTTCAGGTTTGTTTCAGGTCCCCAGGGCATGAACCTCTAACAGGACTTTCCATGCTACTGGGATATCCCCTTTGGAACTTTCCCATTTGGGTTGGATGGCACTCTAATTGTGTATTAGAACCAAGGCAAACCTGGGCCTCAGCAAACCTGGCAGCCATCTAGTGCTGAAAAAGAGACAGTGACTTAGCTGAGAAAAAAAGAAAGAGACAGCATGGTGATGCTGAACAGCCACTCAGATTTGATGTCTCCTTTGGCCAAAATACAGAGCAGAATTTCTAGGGCTTTGGATGGTAGTCTGGATAAAAATATTTTGTGTAAGACTGCAAAAGCACAAGCAACCGAAGCAAAAATAGACAAATGGGATTACATCAAACTAAAGCTTCTGCACAGCAAAGTGAATAGACAACACACAAAGTGGGAGAAAATATTTGCAAACTATCTGACAAGGGATTAATAACTGGAATCTTTAAGGAGCTCAAACTATCAATAGAAGAAAAAATCCACAAATAATCCAATTAAAAATGGGCAAAAGACCTGAATAAATTCTTTTTTTAAAAAAATCCATTTTTACTTTAGATTTGGGGGTATTGGTGTAGTTTTGTTATCATACAAGATTACATTGCATGATGCTGAGGTTGGGTTTCTATTGATCCCGTCACACAGATAATGAACATAGTACCCAAAAGGAGGTTTTTCAGCCCTTGCTTCTCTCCCTCCCTCCTGCCTTTTGGAGTCCCAGTGTCTATAGTTCCCATCTTTATGTACCCAAGATTAACTCTCACTTAAAATTGAGAACATGCGATAATTTGGTTTTCTGTTTCCATATTAATTTGCTTAGGATAGTGGCCTCCAGCTGCATCCATGTTGCTGCAAAGGACATTATTTCATTATTTTATGGGTGTGTAGTATCCCATGGTGTATATGTACCACATTTTCTTTATCCAATCCACCATCGATGGATACCTAGGTTGATTCCAAGGTATTTTAAGAAATACCATGAATAGGTATTTCTTAAAAGAAGACATACAAATGGCCAATGGGTATATGAAAAAAATGCTCAACATCATTAATCAGGGAACTACAAATCAAAACCACAATGAAATGTCATCTCACTGCAGTTAAAATGGCTTCTGTTAAAACACAGGAAATAACAGATGCTGGTGAGAATGTGGACAAAGGGAAACACTTGTACACTGTTGTTGAAAATGCAAATTAGTACAGCCGCTATGGAAAACTGTATGGAAGTTCAAAAACCTAAAAATAGAACTGCTATATAATTCAGCAATTTCACTGCTGGGTATATACCCAAAAAGAAAGGAAATCAATATATCAAAGAGATATTTGCACTCCTATGTTTATTGCAGCATTATTCATAATAGCCAAGATATGGAATTTACCTAAGTACCTATTAATGGATGAATGGATACAGAAAATGTAGTATGTATTCACAATGAAATATTATTCAGCCATAAAAGCATGAAATCCTGTGATTTGCAGCAACATAGTTGGAACTGGAGGTCATTATGTTAAGTGAAATAAACCAAGCTCAGAAAGACAAATATCACATATTCTCCTTCCCACGTGGGAGCTTAAAATGAGAATCTCATGAAGATAGACAGGAAATTGATGGTTATCAGAGGCAGGGAAGGGTACAGGGTGGGGGGAAATGAAGAGAGGCTGATTAATGAGTATAAAGATACAGTTTGTTGTAATAAATGAGACCTAGTGTTTGATGGATCAGTAGGGCGGCTATAGTTTATAATAATCTATTATATGTTTCAAAAATAACTAGAAGAGAATAATTCAATTTTTTCTATCATAAAGAAAAGTATTTAAGGTGACAGATATCCCAATTGCACTGATTTGATCTGTACAAATTATACAAATATATTAAATTACCTCATATGCCCTCAAAATATGTATATTATATATAAAAAAATTTAAAAATAAAAATGTCAATGACCTAGGGGGGAAAATACTTTCTATCAAGGGGTATAGTTTGTCAATACATTTATTCAGATCTCATTTTATGTCCTTCAATAAAATTTATAGCTCTTTTAAATAAATGTTACACTTTCCTTGTTAAATTGTTTCTATGTAATTTGTAGTTTTTATTTTATTGTTAATGAGGTGTATGGTTGTGTTTTCCATTTCTATTTCTATCTGGTTTCTATGAGTAAATCAGTTGGTTTTTAAAATATTTTTCCTGGTAACCAGCACCTTACCAAATTATTTTACTTCTAGTCACATAATTTTCTTTTAATTGAGCCTGTTGTTTTTTTTTTGTTTTTTTAGGTAACCATGGAATTATTTGCAAATCAGTGTGATATGACTATCTTCCAATATTTACATAACTTCTTTACTTTTTAAAGAATTCTCAAGAACTCTGAAGAAATGAAAATAACATCTCTTCCTTTAAAGAGCATAAGCTATTGGCCAGTGTTCACTATATATTAGAGTTGTAATTGTGATGGCAGGTACTTTACTTGTGATGCATAATCCATCTTGCTGTCTGTTCTATTCCAGGATGATATTTCTGGGTTAGAGTACCTCCTTAAGCAGAGCCACATGGAAACAGGATTTTTAAGGGACACATTTTGAGTTGGTCTGCCTAGCTGTGAGATAGATGGGAGGGGGTGGGGCAAAGTGCATCTTAGAGGCCAATTGTCCCACAGGTTTTCAAATAAATGGCAACATTTTTTAAAACTAAGAAAAATTGAGCTTTTGCCTTTTAAAATCTGGTTCAAATGTCCCCTTATGAAACAGAACGAAGTGAAAATGCTCCCAGCAACATGTCATGTGTCTGGATGGGAAGTGGAGGCTCAGCCTGCCACTCTCTCACTATGTCTCCAAGGACTGTGCTGTGGTTTGTGACTCAGCTATTGTTTGCAAAGCCCAGGACCACCACATTTTGTACCCTTCTCTGTCTTCAAGGAGAAAACCCACTTCATATAACCAAGCCCACATGGATCCTCACACTGAGAATTATAAAAGACTGCACCGAGCTGTTTTCTTCCTGTTACTCCTATGATAAATTCCTTTCTGAGCTTTAGAAATAAGTAGCTGGGGAAATTTGTTCCCTCTACTTTCACTTTTGCTTTCTCGTTTTGAAATCATCATGAAAGCTTACAGAAGCTAACATCAAGTTGCCCTGGTTATCAGACGATTTCTCTTCTCTATCTTGACCCCTCATCAACCCCTTTACATCATCTTTCCATGTGATACAACTATTTATTTGAGTGCCTTGGGCTCTAAGCTCTGTAGAGCAAGCAGCCTATACTTTATTTTTCCTCTTCTGTGTTCTAAGACACTTGTAATAATTATCAGCCTAAAATTAACCCAAATATCAGACGCATGGTGTTTGGTAGCCTTTCAAAGCTTTTTTGTTTTTTTCCTGGCCAATCTCAGGTACAATGGTTTGGTATTAGACTAAATTTAACATGTGTACAATGAAAAGATTTTGCTTCATTTTTCTAGGACTTTGATGCTCTGGTATTTTGAACCACCTAGGCTGTGATCACTCAAGTTGCCTAGTAACCAGCTGAAGGCCAGCACCAGAGTGAAACCAAGAGAAGCCACATTCCTTAATAAAGACAGCAACAGCTGGGGAACCAGCAGGTCTAGGTTCACAGTTGAGCTGGATCCTTACTCCTTTGAGGATGTGACTGACATGTCTTTTATTAAACTGCTTAAATCCTCCATCTGTAAAATGGGCCTGACGTTTGACAGCAAGTACCTCCTGCACATATTGTGAGGATTAATGAAGAATCTAGAAAACAGTTTGAACCTTTCAGAATAAAAGCACTTGGAAAACATGTTGGATTTACAATAATTTAGTGCTAGCATTAAGATAATCTTGGAAAGCAGGGTCAGCTAAATCACTGATTTCCAAGATTTAAAGACAACTACAGTAATAACAGTCTTTCCACTTGCCTTATAGTTAATTGTGTTTATATAATTATCTCAAGGACAGAAAGTGGTGATAAATGCATTGAAAATGGAGAAAAACGTATTATGGTATTAAAAAACAATCTGAGTTACCATATCTGAGATCAACCCACATATGTGGGGATTTACTCAGCACTAATTCAGCTAATCTTTCTTAGAGATGACTGTCAATTCTACAAGAACTCAAGATACAAGGTAAGACCATTAGCTTGGTGTATAGTCTGATGAACAGCATATAAAAATGGCTTTGTTTGGGAAACAGTCCCTCTATGTCAATATGGAATTCTGGGCTCATCTGAGCCAACACACTTACCTAGGATTCAAGTTCCTTCCCCTCACCTACAATCTATGCATTCTTTTTTTCTTGTCATTACCCCATGTAGACTTTGCATTTCACCCATGCTAAAATATTTCATCTCCCTTTCACCCCAAACACAATGAACTCTCCTTAGCTAGAAATGTCAGCTCACAAGCTTCTGTCTTAGAACAATTTTTTTCCACAATTCTCTTGGGTTATCTGAAACAAAACTATCCTGAAAACCACCAGCTCAAGTACTCCTTTGCAAAATGGACTGTTTTATTTCCCAGGCCCAGAGTGGTCATAAAGTCCCTGAGGTATCATTAGGCATCAAGAAGAACTGGGTTCAAATCCTTTTTATGCTTTCTGTGCATACATAAGGCAAATTACTTAATTTCTCTCAACCTTAGATTCTCATCTATAAAACAGATAATAATACACTCAAAGGTTGTTGGGAGGATTAAATAAGGATATATATATATGTAATAGATATATTTTCATATATATCCTTATATAAGTATATAAAGATATATATGCAATATGTATATATGAATGTGTACATACATACACATATATAGTGGGTATATATATATATATATATACACACACTCACACAGACATATATATATGGTGGGTCAGAAATTTCAGAAATATACCCCGTGCTCAATCAACGTAATTGATAGAGTTCTCTCTCTCCCCTCCACTCCACCTTCTTTCTAGCTCTCATACTAATCATGGCTGCTTTTCTAGATGGTAGAGTAGAACCCTATATCGACTAACAAAATAGATGTCTTCTATTTGAAGGGATTTAGAACCAGGTTAAAAAGTAAAACATAATGTCCATTCGTCTGCATTATAGTTTTCTGCGATGTTTAGAGAATTTTTTTAATGACAGGTTTTGATTGTCTTATATTGAATATGTTTTAAGTGGTTTTCACCTAATATTAGAGGAAAACATCAAAAGCCACAATCCTAGAAAGAGAAACTACATTACATTGAAAACTCTCAAGGGCTAATGGGCCATTTATGCCTTTTCTCTGGGCATTAGGAAACTCATTGTATGGTGACAAGATTGCCTTGGCTCAATCTGATCTACCAGCAAGGACTCTGAAAGACATTCATGCAATCACTTGTCCATCCTGAAGCCACTGCTAAAATAGCAGCCACTGCTAAAATTGCAGCCGGCTGAAGTGACATAGGAAACCAAGTCCCTGTACTTAACTTGGAGGATGAAAGGAGGCATCATACAGAGGACTGATTAAAGGCCAGGTGATGTGACGGCCCTCATACTCAGAACATCTGGGAATTTTTAAATGCTGTCCTGACCCTCACTAGTTTTCTTCAAATACTGGAACTGCTGGAAATTCCACCCAGTTTTTCTGCAAAACCCATTTAGGTGCTTCTACGGGAGTCAGGTGATTCCCAGAGTCCAATAACTCCAATGACATGAGACTTCGGAGATTTGCTGTTTTCTAAAAAGAGCAAGACAACTGTCTCTTCCACTTCCATTCTAGTTTTCCCAGGACTTTCCCAGTTTTCCAGTGAAAGTCCCTAGTCGTAGGAAACACCTCAGTTTCAGGTAAACACTGAACAGCTTTCTTAGAAATATAGCTAGGATTGGGGAATATCACAGGATCACCAACACTTTAAATAGGATAGGACTTAGACTCTTTCAACTAAGAAAAAGACAGAAAAAAAACAGTTTTGTGATCAACCCACAAACCTAATGCCATCCAAGGTCTGTTCTTTCTTCGCCAGTTCAATGGTTACAATTATTTTTGAGGCAGAAAATCCTTTGCAAAACAGATGAAATCTGTGGAAGCTCTTGTTAGAAAAATCTATTCATATCCACATAATACTGAAGTATATAGCACACAAAGCAAGTGTACTAATCAAAAGATTACAGCTTTATAAATTTTCACAAGCCAAACACACCCATTTGAACAGCACCTAGGTAAACAACAGAATATTACCAGCACCTCAATAGGATTTATCTTTCCCTTCCAGTCACTACTAGCCTGCCAAGGGTAAATGCTACCCCAACTTCTAAGACCTTAGATTAGTTTTGCCTTCTTTTGAACTTCATATAAGTTAAATTATTTAGTATGTACACTTTCATGTTTGGCTTCTTAAATGCAACATTTTTTTGTGACAGTAGGTCTTATTATTGTGTGTAGTTGCAGTTCATTAATTCCCATGTATGTTACATTGTATGAAAATACTATATTTTATTTATACATCCTATTATTGGTGGTTATTTGGTTAGTTTTTAAAGTATTGTGAGTAATATTACTGTAAACATTTTCATGTATATCCTTTAGTGAATAATTATATGCATTTCTGTTGGATATAAGCCAAGGAATAAAATGATGGGGTTCTAGAATATATATATGTGTGTGTGTGTGTGTCTCTCTCTATATGTATATATGTATATACATATATGCATACATATGTATACATATATGTATATATGCGTACATATGTATACATATATGTATATATGTGTACATATATATGTGTATATGTGTATATATGTGTATATATGTATATATGTGTATATATGTATATATGTGTATATATGTATATATGTGTATATATGTATATATGTGTATATATGTATATATGTATGTATATATGTGTATATATGTATATATATGTATATATATATGTTCACCCTTAGCAGACACTGTTTTTATTTTTAAATTTACATATAGTAAAATTCACATTTGTTTTGGTGTAAAGGTCTGTGAATGTAGCCTTTTTAGATTAGCCTCTTTCATTTCACATAAGTATTTGAGGTTCATTCATGTTGTTTACATATCCTTAATTCATTCCTTTTTTATTATGGAATAGTATTCCATTGTATGGATGTATCACAATTTGTTAATTCACCTGTTGAAAAACTTAAAGTATAATAATAATAAAATTTTAAAAAACATGATAGAAAAACATTTTTTTTCCACTTTAAGGCTATTATTAAAATTCATGTACAGGTTTTTTGTGTGAATATAGTTTTCATTTTTCTAGGTGATATGGTTTGAATGTATGTGTCCCTCCCAAAATTCATATATTAGAGCTTAAAACCCAGCATGTTAGTATTTAGATGTAGGGCCTTTAGGCAGGGATTAAGTCATGAGAGCAGAGTCCTCATGAATGGGATTAGTGACCTCGTAAAAAGGCCTGAGGGAAATAGCTAGGCCCTTTTGCCCTTCCACCATATGAGGACACAGTATTCATCCCCTTTGGAGAACACAGCAACAAGGCACATTTTGAAAGCAGATATCAGCCCTTAGCAGACACCAGACCTGCCAGCACCTTGATCTTGGACTTCCCAGACTTCAGAACTGTGAGACGTAAATTCTTGTTCTTTATAAATTACCCAGTCTCAGGTATTTTGTTATAGCAGCAGGAACAAACTAAGACACTAGGGTAATCATTTAGAAATTTTGGTTCTCATTTGATCTTTAACTTTATAAGAAACTGCAAACTTGTTTTCCAGAATGACTATACCATTTTGAATTCCCATCAGTAATGTGTGAGATCTCCAGTAGCTCTGCATCCTCACCAGCACTTGGTAGTCTCAGGCTTAATAAGCTATTCTGGTAATTATGTAGTAATATCTTATTATGGTTTCAATTTACATTTCCTTAATGATTAATGAGGTTGAATATACTTTTATGTGTTGATTTAGTATTCCAGATAATTTATGTATTATATCTAAAATTTTTAATTGTAATTAGTGGGAAGATAGGGTAAAGTGTATGTATTTCATGTCAGCCAGAAGTTCTCAATACCTTTTGAATTGGATTTTAGTCTATTCCTCAAGCAGAGTCTCGCAGAGACTGAGCATGAGGAGACTAGATGATAGGAATGCATCTCAGTGACACTCAAGGAAACCTCATCTCCTTTGAATCATGTTTCCTAGTTTCCTGACAGCCTGCTGTTCTGCAGGCTAAGCACCTACAAAACTCAAGTGGACAAAAAAACTTGTCTGAGTTAATTGAAAATCCACTTTACACCTGTTTTTTTTTTTTCAATCCATTTTGCTTCCTAAGGGGATGGATGAGTTCACTCATTCTCCTCAGGCTATGGTATTTTAAACTGCTGTCATAGAAAGTAACAGGATCTGTTTGGGTGCTCTTTCTCTTTCTCACAGTTCTACTAGAATGACCTCAAGTTTGATTTGACCCAGTACTTCCCAAGCTAAGGAAACAAGCTTTTTGAAAGTGCACATACTTCTGTAAAGTGCACAAAGACTGTACTGAATTGGTAGGCATGAGTCATAATGATCAGCTATGACGACATGTTTGCCAAACTGGGGCTGGTCTCAAAACATAATATTTCTGGAGGACACCCACGTCTTGACATCCATCCTCACTTATTAGGCTGGATTATTTGGACCCAACTACAATCCTCTAGGAGGACGTCAGATGCTTTGAATGTCTCCATTAACTCAGCCAGGCCATTAGAACAGTACTACTCAAGTGTGCCCTGCATACCCATAGCATCACATCACCTGGGAGCTTGTTAGAAATCCTGATGCCCAGACAACATTTTCGAAATCATATCTCTGGGGCTAAGTACAGGAATCTGTGTCTTAACAAGCTTTTCCAGGGATTCTTATGCATTCTGAAGTTTAAGAACCACTGATTAGAATTTGCATTTACTTATGACAAAGCTAAATTAAAAGATTGGGAAAAGGAAATGAGATTTTTTCCCAATGTTTTCAAATTTCTACTGAGTGTTAATCTATTACTCTTTTACAACCAAACTCTTCAGGCAACCTACGAAAGGAAGAACTAAGGTGACTTTAGTAATAGAAGTGAACAAAACTGCCAGTTTATAGACGAGTATGTGGCCTTCCTTTTGCAATCATAGATGGCAAAACAATATTATGAAGTGTAGGTAAAAATATGATCCTATTTTTGAACTATTTTACAGCAAATGGACAGAATAATATAATTTTTAAATGAAAAAGCTTATTGTTTATTATTGATGTTTAAAAAATATTTGAAAATCATCAGGAAAAAAAGCTGTTTGGTGAGTTTCCCTCTAGAAATATATTATTTTCTGACCATAATAGCAGGCCTATGTGAGCAAATTTTATAGTAATTCTGACTATAATCTCAGTCTTGAGCCTAGTTAGAGGAATTCTGAGAGCTGAATTCAAATAGAGATAGACTGGAGAAAAGACAGAAGCAGTCTTCTAAATTGATCTTGAATTGGTCAGATGCTGTTAGTAAATATTTATTGGGTACTTCTTATGTGCAGAGTGTGTGCTGTGTGCTGAAGCTGGTCATATCAATTTGGAAGTATGATAAGATAGCCTTATAAAATGTCCATTAAAACCCATGTAGGTGATAGAAGGCAATAAAGTTTTTCCCCCATACACTCCTTCTACTTCTCTTCAATCTTCCCACCCCTTATCAAGGTGTGTTTTCTTACACAAGAAGCCACTACCACCGATTTAGCATCAATGACAGAAGATTTTCATTGTTTGTTTGTTTCATCCAGCCATGAAGATTCTCTGATTCACCTTCCCTCCTCCCAGTTATTACCAAAAACATGAATTTTGCAAGCTGATAAACTGAAATCTGAAGTGCAAACTGTGGAATGGAACCGAGCTAAAGGAGCTTGTATTACAGAAGGAATTTATTTTTTAGAGAATTGTCTGTTCCTGCTGTTCCAACTTTAAGCAAAAGATACATATCAGATTGTACTATTTTTAAACTGTTTTTCCAATTAATTTGACTATGAAAAAACTCACTAGAAGTGAATTACTCATTGCATCTTATCTCTTGATCTTGGTACTAGAGCCCAGCTGCATCACCAGTTTTAGCCTTCCCTTCTGCCTCCCACACCCTCCCCCAAGCCCACTGACTTCACTTGCAGCTTACTGAAGAACAGATAATGTTGGCTATTTAATCAGAACTGCAAAGATATTTGACACAGTGTACATGCAGCCCCTGGAGGAATTGTAACTGACTACCCATCTTCCTACAGCTGAATCCCAGGCAGGTGAGTAGCCTGAGATGAAGGGAGGATTGTTAGAAAGGAGAGGATACTGACTGATGGGTTAGCTGGGCACTGTCTCTATCCAGGGACACGTAAGGGAGTCAAGATCAGGACAAGACAATGCTTGGGTGAGAAACTAAATGGCTAGATGCCTGGGATTCCTTGACTTTTTGTCATGCTCTCTCTAGGTCCTATTATTTCCTCATGTTTGGAAAGACATTGTACTATTATAGGATTTTTCAAAAGAAAAAGAAAAAAAATAATCACTTTAGATAAGCAATGGATTTTTATTTGGTTTTAAAAGGACTTTGTTCATTTTCCATTGTTAACAACCCAGATTCTGTCCCAGGTTCTGCTCCAGCAATATTCTAATGTCTACTGGTCAGCAGTGACAAAGCGACAAATCCTTGTTGCTCAATGATTTGTAACGTCCATTTGCAGGCATTAGTTCATAATGAGACAGCCAGGTGGTAAGGGCTCCCTGGCAGAGCCTCTGACCGACCTGCACACTGGGAGGAGTGTGCACTGGAGTGCAACCACAGAAGTCCGCATCGTTTTCTGTGGGGAGAAGCCTGGCCCCTCCTCTTCCTGGGTGGTACCTGGGATTCAGTCTGCAAGGCGGGAAGCCCATGAGCATAAAGCATAAACTCTCACCTCGCTAAGAGTCTGTTTCCCCTTTTCTTCCTTTTTGTCCAATAAATCCCATTTTTCTCACTCTTCAAATCGTCTGCGAGCCTAAATTTTCATGGCCATGTGACAAGGACCCCATCTTTAGCTGAACTAAGGAAAAGTCCCACAACAATAATAGGAGATGGCCCAATTCTGCATGACTTAGATCAAGGTTTCCTAACATTTGTGAGTTTGAGGACCCCTTTATACCATCAGAAAAGTCCCCAAATCACCATACAATTTTACCTGTGTTTCAAGTTATTAGTTGATTATAACATATTTGTACTAGGACAAAAAATGACTATCAATTCAAAAACCATTTTAAATTATCTTGTATATGTATAAGTTTTCAAAAAAGAAAGGAAATAACCACCATATATTAACCATAACACTTGCAGACATTTGAAAATAGCAGTCCATATACAGGAAGATCTGTTTTTATTCAGTATGCAGCCAATACTTGGTAAACAGAGGGGTTAAAGGTATCTTTTGTACAGCACTTATAATTCCTAAGTGTCCACAATACACAGGCTTGAAACCAGTGACTTAGGCAATAAATTATATCACACACAAAAAAATGAATGAATAATAAAGAAATAAATAATTGGGGAAAAAAACAAACCTGGGCTTGTTAGTAAAACATAAGAAAGGAGAGCTTTTTGTTGAGGTTGGAATTATAATTACTTTGGTTGGTAAATGGAAATTATTTTATGATGGTTCTTGTTATAGCTATGAATACTTGTGATGAATTTTGGGGTGTTTGTTGTTTCTGATACTACAAACTATATTAGTAGAACAATAAGATGAAATATGCCTCCTTTGGAAGTAAATTTTAGCAATTAAAATGGTGTTTTTAAAGATGTCTTTTTCTCTTCAGGGATTCAGGACTGCAGGCCATGCAAACATTTGTGGCTTTAAAATGCGACATTGCCAGGATGGCTACCATATCCTAAATGTCTTAGGTGAGGATGGAAAGTGACTTGATGTCTCCTGCTGTACCATCTCTAGTATTTATGGAATAATGACCACTCATAAAGTGAGGGAAACACCTGTTTAAAGAGGGATGTTAGCTCCTAGCAGGGCCATCCTACAACTAAGAGCAGACTGTTACTTCTCTAACTCCCTGTTCAACTCTGAATCAATCCCCACCTAGTATCTCTTGGGTGTGGTAATGGGGCTTCAAGTGCCATTATGTGGAAGTTTGGCCTAAGGATAAAGTATCACCTAAATTTTATCTTGGCTCAGCTCATCTGTTCTCCTTGAAATTCCAAAGGCACTGTGCTCACAATAGACAATGGCAAGGGAAGAATGGCATTATTTCTTTTCAGTGAGCCTGTGCGTGAAATTCCAATGTCAGCTTTCTAGGCAACTGGACAGGAATCCATGGCTTAGACTCAAGAGATGAGGGGAGTATGCATTCTGCCCCAAAACTAAAACCCCACTTTCAAAATTTTACCACCTTCATGGCAGCTGCATTAGGAATATGAGGGCAGGGTTTTAAACATCCAAGTGCATGTGCAATGGAAAAGAGGGAAAAGACACCAGAGTCCAAGGCCAGATTCTGCTCTATGGAGGCAAGAAAAATAGAGAAAGACACTCATGTATTTGATCCTGTAACACACAAGGTCAGATTCTCACTAGAGTATTAGAATCTGAACCACTCAGATTAGCAATGCCTGCTTTGGTAAAGGACCTAGAAAGTAGGTGGGAGGGAGACAAAGATGTTCCTCTCTAGTACTTATGGATTTTATTCTGCAAGACCATTGCCCACTTATATGTCCTACCTTGGAGGACATGTAGCTTTAGAAATCTTTATACAATGAATTATTTTAGCAGATTAAATTCTGCTCACAACCTTGTTGGCATAGAAGCTGAACATATATGCATGGAAATAATCTCTGACTTTCTGAAGCCAAAGAATAATCAGGCTCATGCTGGCACTTGATGAGTTAAGTGAGCTGAAATATGAAGTCCAACAAATTTGTTAATGGCATTTCCTTTAACTAAAAGGATCAACGAAATCCATAGGAAGTAAATCTTTGCTTCATCTCCTACTGCTGTTACTAACAGAATTTTGGAAACCTTTTTTTTTTTTTTTTTTTTACAGAAAACCAATGAATTACTGGCTTTTATTAAAAAGTGGACAAAAAACAATATCTAACTCTAGGGAGATAAGAATGTCCTAGAACAGTGCTGCCCAATAATCTGCACTGTCTGATATGGTAGCCAGCAGCCATACATATGGTTACTGAGCATTTTAAATATTATAGTATGACTGAAAAATTAATTTTAAATAATTTAAATAGCTGCATGTGTCTGTTGACTACCATATTAGACAATGCAGTTCTAGAACTGTTCATCATTGCTGTGTTTTTTATTAAATATATCATAGGCATAAATTAGTATATAATATAGTTTAAAGAAGAATAATCCATGTACCCCCCAACTCAGCTTAAGAAAGAGACTACTGTCCAAACCTCTGAAGTTCTTCAAGTGTCTCTGTCTGATCCCTTTATATGCCACCCCACCCCCAAAGGTACTTAATATCTTGAATTTTATGTTTGCCACCATTCCTTTATTTTGCTGTGTATTTTGGTATGCATTCCTAAACAAAATTTTATTTCATTTTACATGTTTTTGGATGTTTTATAAATAGAATTATACTGTATGCATTCTTTGATGAAGTACACATTTTTTACTTTATAGGGTAATGTCAAATTATTTTTAGAGTGGTTGGACTAACTTTATACACTCACTCACAGTTCAAGAACTCTTTGATTCTCCATATTCTGGCAATAATTATATTTGACAAACTTTTAAATTTGTGTTTATCTGGTAAGTAGGCATAAAATGTCATCTCATCGTATGCCTAATTAGCATCCCCAGATTATTTATAGGATAAGGGATCTTTGCATTCATATATCTCTTCTTTTGAAGTGCCTGCTTAACTTTTATTAATTGATTTATGGGATATTTTTATATATTCTAGATAGTAATTTTTGCCAGTTGTGTGTACTGCAAATATCTTCTCCCTATTTGTGGCTTGTCTCTTACTTTTTATGGTCTATTTACTGAACAGGAATTTTTAATTTTATTGTACTTAAATTTAACATTTACTTCATTTGTGTATTTGTCATCTTTTAAAAGAAAGCCTCCCTACCCAGAGGTTGTAGAGCTATTCTCCTATATTTTCTTCTGTAGGTTTTTATTTTGCCTTTAAGTCTTTTATCTATCTGTAATTGATTTTTGTGTATGGTGTAAGATGGGGATACAAATTCCATACCAACTCTTGTATATGTAGGCACAATTCCAGGTCCTCTCTTTTCTTGTATCTCTCATTTCCTTTCATATTTTAACATATCTTTTCATGTTTTTCATGTATATGTGGGCACAATTCCAGACCCTCTCTTTTTTCCCACTAGTCTGTTCAGTCCTGAGACAATATCAGTGTCTTAATTACTATAATGTTGGAATAAAGGAGCCAGACACAAAAGAGTAACTAATCTGTGCGTCCATTTATGTAAAACTCAGAATGTTCCACATCCTGTCCCATGGGGCAGGGAGAAGAGCAGGAGACAATGTCAGAAAGGCACTATAGGGATAGATCATGGAGTAAAATGGAAGTCACTGGAATGCTTTCAGTAGAGGAGCTACATGATCTGACTTATGTCTTTAAAGTATCACTCTGGAGCTTTGTTGAGAATAGACAGCTGTGGAAGCAGGGGACCAATTACGAGGCCAATGCAACAATCCAGATGAGAGAAGATGGCAGATGGGACCAGAGTGGTGGCAGTAGGGGTGGTGACATGTGGTCAGATACCAGGTACATTATAAAGATAAAATTGATCATATTTGCTGAAAACTTGCCAAGAGAGTAGATTTTAGGTGCTCTTACCACAAAGAAAAAGGGTAACTATATGAGATGATGGATATGTTAATTTCCTTGACTATAGTAACCAGTTCACTATGTATAAGTCTGTCATAACATCATGTTGTACACCATAAATATATACAGTGAAAAAAGAGTGACACATCAAGGTTTTGGGGCGAGCAACTGTAAGGATGGATTTCATAGTATAAACAAAATACATATAGAATACATATATGTTTATATGGAATACATGTAAAGTACACACACATACATAGTGCCTAGCACTGGTTGGGAACATATTATATGTATACGTTTAATAAATAGTTCCTTTATCTCCCTCTTGGGGCATGGATATAAAGGGCAACCTAGTTCAGACTTTCATATTCTGCAGCTTCGTAAACCTAGAGATAACCTCACACTCAAGTGATGATTCTGAGTTATGCTTGCCTGACAATGAAGTGGAGATGGAACAAGGTACGTGAAAGAGTGATGCTTACAACTTTGATTCTTGGGCAATGGGCATGCAGTAATAAGGATGCCCATCTTGGGAAATAATCAGAGTAAACAAAAGTATCTATAACCATGTGGTTTCCAAGAGGATAACATTTTTAAGACCAAGTGCTATTTTAGCATGAGCTTAAGGGTGTATGTTTACAGTAGAGAAATTTGAGATGTCTGTGTTATCTGAGTATAAATAGAACATTTGAACTCCTTGGAAGAAAGCTTAGGTATTTACCGAAATGAACATTATTCTCTCTGCTGCTGTCGACCAATAAACTGCTTTCCAAATGTGATTTTAATTGCATCAGCTCTTAAGATGGTGGCTTGATATGACCTTATTAACTATGTGCCCTTCAGAGATGACAGATCCCATCACCAACATGACATAGTGTCCCTCTATACATCTAAGTCCACGAAGCCATTAGGCACTTGGTTTTTAGACTAACATTATCAACACCAAATTAATCTCTCTGGTTGTTACAAAAGCCATGCTCGCTCCTTTTTTGGGTTTATAATTAATGTCTAACCGAAAGACTTTGCCAAGAACTCCATCCCTCTATGCTACTCTCACATCTTCTTTATGTAAAATCATTCATATCCCTATGCATTCATGAAATTATGCCCAAATTCTACTCTCCATCCAGTTGGGTTAACTGCTAACATAAGGTCAACAACCTTAAGTATTCTTGACTTGGTGTTTTTTGAAAATTGCAAAGAAAGTCCAGAGCATTAACCAGGAGTAAAGATTGACTAGGTTGAAGTAAAACCCTTCCTCAAGGAATGCAAAGTGTTAGGAGATGCTTTAAAGTAATTTGAAGACCATTTTCCATTTGCATCATTAGTTGAGTATAGCAGCTATTTTTATATCAACATGACTCCACTTTTGAAATTTGTAAAATTAGTGCAAGATAGACAAAGGCACAAAAGAAAATGTTTTTCTTATCATATTAGGGTTCTCTAGACAGACAGAACTAATGGAATATATATACATACAAATGATATATGTATATATGAAATATATATATGAGTTTATTAAGTATTAACTCACATGATCACAAGGTCCCACATAGGCCGTCTGCAGGCTGAGAAGCAAGGAGAACCAGTCTGAGTTCCAAAACTGAAGAACTTGGAGTCTGATGTTCAAGGGCAGGAAGCACCCAGCATGGGAGAAAGATGTAGGCTGGGAGGCTAGGCCAGTCTCTCTTTTCACATTTTTCTGCCTGCTTATGTTCTAGCCACACTGGCAGCTGATTAGATAGTGCTCACCCAGATTAAAGGTGGGTCTGCCTTTCCCAGCCCATTGACTCAAATGTTAATCTCCTTTGGCAACACCCTCACAGACACACCCAGGAGCAATACTTTGCATCCTTCAATCCAATCAAGTTGACACTCAGTATTAACCATCACACTTATCATCCACACTTTTTAAAAATGCAATAAGACATTATTGAGTTCTAACAAATAAAAAGGTAGTTGTGCCAGGTACCTGCTCTTAAGGAATTTATTGTCATTTAGAAGCCAGTGGTTTTAGAGACAGCAAATGGCCAATGATTGCCTTCAGAGGACAGTTTTCTTGTAAGAGATGAATACTGTAGTCAGATAATGCAAGTTAACATTTATCATACAGTTCTAAGTGTGTTGCATGTAGCATCAAATTTAATATTTACTATAACCCTATGAAGTAGGATATTGTTTTTATATCCATTTTGTAAATAAGGAAACTGAGGTATAGTCACGTTAGGCCTAAGTCACACAGGTAGCAAGTAGTTCAGTCAAGATCTAGAATAATTCAGGCCATCCTGCTCTAAAATCTGCATCTCAATTTCTGCATTGTTCCAGCATTGTGATGTCCATGTGGAAAAACTGTATGGCATAGTAACAAAGGGTGCGTGACGAGAGAGCTTTCTATTTTATGCCCTAGCCTGTGTGTGCACAGCAAATTTGATAACTGGGCGCCTTCTTGGCTAGTCAGATAATGGTAAAAAGACCTTTAAATTACATTCAGGTATCTCTTTCATGATTCGTATTCGAAGAGTGTTGCCTTTCAATCTAGCAAATGTTTGTTGCATGCTTTAAACTTCTAATGTTTTAAGAAGAATACCAAGTCAGGAACATTTAGGATTGCTGACTCTGTAATAGCAAATAACTGGATGGACAGCATAATTTGGACTCTAGTGGTATATATTCAGCTGCTCTAGGACTGAATTTGTTCCCCCTGTAAAAGGAAAATAATAATAATATCTAACTTACAGGGTCTGTGTGAGAATTAAATAAGATATGGAAAGTGAACTGCTTAAATATATGCCTGGCACATAAAAAATACCCTATGATGACAACAAAGATGATGATGGTGGTGGTGGTGGTGGTAGTGACAATTATGATAATGATTAAAAAAAATCTTTGCTGATGACATGCTCAATTTTAGGACCTTCAATTTTAGGGCCCCTGGCTGAGATGTTCTATATTTTATACTTATGAATATAATATTGGTAATTAGAAATATTCATATACCAATGAACTCTTCTAGGGTCCATTACTAGCTTTTATATGCATTATCTTAGCCATCTCTGTAAGACTTTATAAGAACATTTGAAAGACAAATTTTATCAATTGCCCTATAACCAGGGTTGACTTAAAGTTGGGTGAGAGGATTTTTGCTTTGGTGAAAGTTTTCCCACCCTCCACTTCCTGCATTGCTCAAGCATTTGAATTTGCAGAACATGATTCTGAACAATCCTATGAACATATTAGAGCATCCTGGAGATGAAAGAAATCGTGTAATAGTTGCCTATAAATGGAACAACCCACCTAATTCATTATGCATACTAAATATGCATCTACTTCCAATATAGAGTCTAATGTAACCAGACACAATGAATTCCAATAAATAATTCTTTTGGCATTCTTACCAAAATTAATTTTTAATTGTGTTCACCAGGCATATATGTTATTTGTAATTAATGATGAGATATCAAGTAAGTTTTCTTCAGATTCTAGAATTTCATTCATCATCATAGAAAGTTTACTCTCAGATTTTAAAACACCAATTAGGATTTAAAGCACATTTTTGAAAAATCTGGAATGTGTAATTAAACCAAGTGGTTAGCCCTACTTGCTTTTGTGTGTATATATAAACATTTTAATTGTATTCAATTCTATAAAATAAAAACATTGTTTTCTTTTCTTTCAACTTTCTAAAGCAGTATTTACAGTGCAGTCTTAGATGTTAAAGTGGGCTAAAATATGGACTTATAAATATGACTAAACTTCCTTGAATCAGAAGAAAATTTCACCACCGAGAGGGAGTGTGTATGCACATACATGTGTGTTTTGTTTGTATTACCATACATTGTAATCACTCTTTAGGATCTGAAGTAATAAGAGTATTTTTATGGATCTTATGGAACTCATTTACAATCACATAGTGAAGGAAAACTCCAGATAAACATATAATTAGCTTATTAGAATATCCAGTTTAGACAAGTAATACAACTCTAATTTTAGTAATAAAGATTGGGTGATTTTCTATCTTCCATTCATTCTTTCTGGACAGGCCTCAGTTTCCCTGCCAGTAAACATCCATTGTTAAAATGTCGAAGAGCTCAAGAGAATGGGCAGCTGGATTTTCACTCTAAATTGCTAGCTTTCCTGCTTTGCCAGCTGCCAGTCCCAAGTGATCATCCCTATCCCATAACTCGCTATTGACCTCAGTGAGATACCATCAGATGCAGGCCTAATACTGACTTACTTCTGGCTTTGGGATATGCAATGAATACCAAAGGCTTAGTGAGGCTGAGAGAGGCCACCCAGGCATTAATTAGACCAGTAGATGAAATGTGGAATCCAGTAACATAGATCTGAATTAAAGTGAGGACTTCAGTAAAATTTCAGGATACAAAATCAATGTACAGAAATCAGTAGCATTTCTACACACCAACAACATTCAAGCTGAGAGACAAATCAAGAATGCAGTCCCATTTATATATATACAAATAATGAAATACCTAGGAATATATCTAACCAAGGTGGTGAAACATCCCTAAAAAGAGAACTACAAAGCACTGCTAAATGAAACCATAGATGAGACAAATGGAAAAACATTCAATGCTCATGGATTGAAAGAATCAATATCGTTAAAATGGCCACACTGCCCAAAGCAATCTACAGATTGAAGACATTACTATCAAACTACCAATGTCATTTTTCACAGAATTAGAAAAAAACGACTCTAAAATTCATATGGAGCCAGCCAACCAACCAACCAAACAAAAAGCCCAAATAGCTAAAGTAATCCTAAGCAAAAAGAGCAAACCTGGAGATATCACGTTACCCTACTTCAAACTATATTATAAGGCTATAGTAACCAAGACAACATGATACTGGTACAAAAACAGACACATAGACCAAGGAACAGTATAGAGAACACAGAAATAAAGCTGCACACCTACAGCCATCTGATCTTCAAAAAGTCGACAAAAACAAACAATGGAGAAAGGACTCCCTATTCAATAAATGGTGCTGGGGATAGCTGGCTCACTATATGCAGAAGGATGAAACAGGACCCCTACTTTCACCAGATATAAAAAATCAACATGGATGAAAGACTTAAATGTGAGATCTCAAATTATAATAATCCTAGAAGAAAACATAGGAAACATCATTCTGGACATCTGCCTTGGGAAAGAATTTATGAGTAAGTCCTCAAAAGCAACTGCAACAAAACCAAAAATTGACAAGTGTGACCTAATTAAACTCAAGAGCTTCTGCACAGCAAAAGAAACTATCAACAGAGTAAACAAACAACCTACGGAATTGGAGGAAATATTTGCAAACTATGCATCTGACAAAGGTCTAATATTCAGAATCTGTAAGGAGCTTAAACAACTGAATAAACAAAAAACAAATAACCCCATTAAAAATGGGCAAAGATATGATCAGACACTTCTCAAAACAAGACATATACACAGACAAACATGAAATAATGCTCAACAGCACTGATCATCAGAGAAATGTAAATCAAAGCCACAATGAAATATCATCTTTCAACAGTCAGAGTGGCTATTATTAAAAAATCAAAAAACAGATATTGGTGAGGGTACAGAGAAAAGGGAACACATACACTGTTGATGGGAACGTAAATTAGTTCAGTCACTGTAGTAAGCAGTTTGGAGATTGCTCAAAGAACTTAAAACAGAACTACCATTTGACTCAGTAATCCCATTACTGTGTATATATCCAAAAGAAAATAAATCTTTCTACCAAAACGACATGTGTACTCACATGTTCATCACAGCATTATTCACAACAGCAAAGATATGGAATCAACCTAGGTTCCCATCAACAGTGGACTGGATAAAGAGAATGTGATACCTATACACCATGGAATACTATGCAGCTATAAAAAAGAATGAAATTGCATCCTTTGTGCAACATAGATGCAGCTAGAGGCCATTATCCTGAGAACACAGGAATAGAAAACCCAATACCACGTTTTCACTTAAAAATGGGAAGTAAACATTGGGTACTCATGGACATAAAGATGGCAACAATAGAAATTGGGACTACTTGGAGAGAAGGGGGAGTCAGGGTTGAAAAACTAACCATTGGATGCTATCCTCAGTACCTGGATGACGGGATTATCTGTACCCCCAATCTCAGCATCATGCAACATACCCAGGTAAGAAACCTGCATTTGTACCCACTGAATCTAAAATAAAAGTTGATAAAAAGAAAATAAAGCCAAAAGATCCATTGAAAACTAGTCTGGAAACAAACCAAAAATAAAAACCATTCCGGTTCTGCAATGTTAAATCTGACTCAATTAAAGAAGGTTTTACCGATGGTCCCCAGTAATGCTATGAAAACAGAGCAAACTGTCTCTGATATTCAGCACTCCGAATGTTTTCTTCTAATAGATCTCTGGAGGATAAATTAAAGAATGAATGTGAATGTTTCAAAGCACAGTTCAGTGTTACATTCTCCACTTGCCTTTTTTTTTTCTCTGCATGCCTACTTCTGTCTTCTCTCATTCTGGCATTCTTTGTGTGTCTTTCTCTCTCCTTCCCTCCCTCTCCTGATATTTTCTCCTTCATGCATGTGACAGAAAATATGGCCATATCTTGTTGTGACTCCTAAGTTAACATCACCTCCATTCTAAGGACCAACCCAAATGCCAAATGGAGTCAAATTTTAACATAACCAATTCCAAATAATGTATTCATGTGTGCCCACCTTCTCACAAAATACTGGGGCCATCTTAAAGTAAAAATGCATAGATATGTAAACACAGGCTAGTTTAAGGGAATTGAAATTGTGGTGAGGAATCATATAAAGAAAGTGAGGCTATAACAGGAAGAAAATAATGAAATGATATGAAATTATCACCATAGTGACAAATAAATTTAGCTGGGAGCTTCCTGGCAAACAGGATAATTAAGGAAACATTATAGATGATAAAACTATCACCAACAGAAGAAATCATCATTTTTTAAGAACCAGGGCTTATTATAATACTTTGCATATAGCAGGTTCTCAATTTAAACATTTGTCAGATGACTACAAGAAGGTAAACATTTTGGTAGATAAAAATGTAACATTGTATGCACACAGAAACACACCCACACAAATAGGATATAAGGCTGTATAAGACTTTTCATCTAGCTAGCAATACAATGAATTGGACTACTTCAACCATATCTCTGTACAAAATCTTGTTTTGAGGATTCTGATACAAGTTGAAAGATAGCTTGTACAGACAGTAGTTCAGAGAAGACATTCTTCTACTTACGACTCCTTTGGCTGCACACAACAGAAATGGACTCAAGTGGATCCCAATTAGTACAAGCAAAAAGCGACAATTTATTATTAAGATATAATAACATGGATCCCAAAGGCCTTGGGAATGGATGAGAGTAAGTGCTTAAGACACCATCTGCACTGTCTCCATTTTTTCATCTCTGCATCCCTCTGTAAGTCTTCTTGATTTCCTTCTCTTTCTTTGTATCTAAGTTTCTGTATCTCTCTTCTGGGTTTCTCTGCTCTCCAATCCACATAGTGAAAAACAGTGTCATATCACCACTCATGGATATATATTTTTTTTCTCTTTTTAAGCTAGCAGTCCTGGTAGAAATTGGAATTGCAATTCCAATTCCAAATTTTCAAGGAATTTCCTCTTTTTTGTCCAGTTTAGGTCACAACTTCAAGTCTGGCTGATCAACTGTGCATGGGAAGCCTAGGCCACATCACAGAAAATCGTTGCCAGGAGGATGCCTCTTACTACTGGGGTGGGAGTGGGGTGATGTGCCAAAGAAGGATTCTACTGCAGCCAAGATAACATTATCTGAATGCATTACTTTCAGGAGATCTAAGACTTAACACAAAGCTACTTTCAATGGAAGCCACTATATTGTGTGGTGTTTGGGCAGTTAGTGATAATAAATATAGCCGGTGAGTTCTGGTTAGAGTTCAGCTCCTACTCAAGTCCCATAAGCCCAAAAGGACACAAGTTGCACCGTTACACAAGGCAACTGGAGGTGCAAAGTATCCCAGGCCAGACTAAACTATAGCAGCTGCAAGGTAACCAACAATATATCTCTGCTGGGGAGAGTGGTTAGATTTTTATTATCTGACCATATATGAGATCCTAGAATTATTGGAGGACAACCTAGACTGTCTCTTGCAAGTATAATCCTTCTTGACCATGATTTTGGCCAAAGCTACATCTCAATTCAAAAATAAGCTCTCTGATGAGTATCTGACATGTATATATTTTATGTTGTAGAACTAAATGTCTCATATGATTTTGCTTCCAGATGACTATGTGGAAAGGTTAAATAAACTTTTTTCTTTTTAATAAAGAACCTTGGGAAATTTTAAAGGAAGTTATTAGTATCAACTGCTATGACCACCGCAGTACCATTCTGGCCCTAGGAATCTTCTGGCCACAAGTGTGGGAGAGAAAGAGAAAATAAATGATTATATAAGATTTTCAAATTATCTTTCCCTGGGAAGCACTCAAGGGGTTAATCAGCTTACCATGACCAAGAGAGGATGATTGCCTACCATTCCTCCAGAATGCAGGGTCCTCAGTATAGGGATGAGTCCCCTATCCCTTGCATTAAAACAGTTAAAGCTGGTTTGTTCTAAACTAGAGTAATAGAGAATTTTCAGGGAGGTCTAGACATAACTCAGTGTCTTCCTTCCTCTTTCTTCACAGCCAAGACAAACTATGAGGTTCTTGTAAAAGCAATTGCAGTTTTTCCCATTACTTTCAATGGCAAAAACAGCAATTACTTTTGCACGAACCTAATAGAATGGCTAGAACAAAAGCCACATTTATGCATTGGGAGGAAAGAAGCCAATATAACAACTTGCTACATTGTCCAATTCTCACTACACATAAAATTTCCAAGAATGTTCTACTCTCTGCTTGTAGTAAATTTCCAAATAGCATAAGGCACAATACACATTTCTTTTCCCCAGGCCAGTAGAGTCAGGTTGAGACCTAGCAGACCTTTGGAGGAAGAAATGATTAATAGTATCAGAATGACATCTGTGAGGGACTGATCTGCTGTCTGAGACGACAATAATCTAACTTTACAGAACAAACAGCACCGCTAGGCTGGGACTTGAGCTACCTTACCACATTCTGAAGAAACGGAGGAACCAAAAGAGCAGCTTTAGCATAGTCAGGAAACATGCCAGTAAGACAATGGTTGGAGTACACTTGGCAGGCTTTAGGGAAACACCAGCTGAATCCAATATGTTCATTACACAATGCAAGCTAAGTCTGAGTGAGTAGAAAGCCAGCCGAAGCAAATGTAGCTGAAAGGCAGTAATAAAACAATCAGAAAATGGAGTAAATATGGTTAGAAATCAGCAATAAAAATCAGTCTGGAAACTTGAGAATTTCCTTAGGTTTGTGGATCAAATAAAGGAGACTGAAATATACAGAGCAGTGGGACTGTAAGCGTGGTCCTTGGAGAAGCAGCATCAGTCCAGGAACTTGTTGGAAATGCAAATTTTTGGCCTTATCCCAGTGTAACTGAATCAGAAACTCTAGGGGCGGGTCTCAGAAACTTGTGCTTTAACAAGTGTGCCAGGTGATTCTGAAAGCCACTGGTACAGGGGACTGGATATTAAGAGGCATTTATTACGCATTAGGGGAGAGGCATTATATATATTAGCCATGTATCCATAGAAGAAACAAAAATGTTTAAATAAATGTACTATAAGCATATTCCCCAAAGCTGTGTTTTTCAAAATCCAGGTTATGACACATTGGATTATGAAATATACCTGAACCACTTATCAGCATTTAAAAAATTAATTAGAAAATATCTATTATACTTAGGGTATTTTCTCCTCAAAATCATTTTTAAGTCATCTGTCTTTACATATATGTGTGTGTGTGTGTGTGTGTCTGTGTGCGTGATTGAAATGTAAAAATTATTTATTACCTTGGATAGAGGTAGGAAAGTTGCAAAAGCCACTTCTTTAAGGCAGTGGTTCTTAAACTTTAATGTAAATAAGAAGAACATGGGTATGTGAAAGATAAATTTCTGGGCCCCAAGCAGAGATTTTGGTACACTAGACCTGAGGTGGGACCTCATTTTCACAATCTGCATTTTAACAACACTCCAGGTGATCCTGATTCAGGTGGTTTGTAGATCTACATGTTTCTAGGGTCAAGCCGGTAACTGATGTTAATAACAAAAATTTAACAAGTTAGATTAAATATTTTTGAGCCCTAATTATATGCTATGCTAAAGGTTGTGGAGTTTATAATGTTGAATTAGACATGAATCTTTCCTCAAGGAACATTAAAAATGTAAAGAAGCAGTCTTTATTGTTGCGCCTGCTTGATTTAGCAAGTCTGCAAAAAGGACAAAGGATAAAATATCCTTGGGGATTTTATCTGCTGCTTACAATGTATTTAGCAAAAGAAAACATATATTGGTGCAATCAGTCTCTGCTAGCACATATGTTGCCTCTGTGAGTGGTAGAAAGAGGTATCCACTTTGGGCTAATGAATTATGAAAATACACACATAATGGGTGAGCCATCTAGAAAAAGGTGTCCACTCCTCCACACTGATGCAGCTTCAGACCAGTGCCATAATTTTGTGTGGTAGATTGCAACAAGGGCTACAAATATTTGTTTCCTATTCATAGTCTTTGGTACTGCCTTTCCACACTAATTCTGGACTGTCCTTCAGATTTGATTTGGCCAGTAGGACCTTCACAAACATAATGTAAGCAGAAACTTGAAAAATACTTATACATTGGGGCTTTCCCTCTTGCTTCTCTCAATAACCCTTGTTACTGTGCAAGTTAGCCAGATGGATGATGAGAAACTATAAGGGGAGAGGCCCCAGTCATCCCAGTCATCCCAGCCATCCCAGCCATCCCAGCCATCCCAGCCATCCCAGCCATCCCAGCTGAAGCCATCCTAAACCAGCCACCTTCAGCCCACCCACCAGCTGACTGTAGATATTAAAGTAAGCCAGCCAAGGTCAGCTAAGCCCACCAAGCCCAGAAGAATCACCCATCTGAGCCCAACCCAGATTTCCAATCTATAAAAATCATGAGAAAAAGCAATGGTCATTTCTTGAAGACACTACATTTTGAGGTGTTTGAGTAGCTAGTGATAAGATACAGTCAGTGAGTTCTGGTTAGAGTTCAGCCCCTACTCAAACCCCCTAAGCCCAAAAGGACACAAGCTGCACCATTACACAAAGCAGCTGGAGGCGTAAAGTATTCCAAGCCATACTAAACTGTAGCAGCTGCAGGGTAACTAACAATAAATCTCTGCTGGGTAGAGTGGTTGGATTTTGATTATCTGACCATACATGAGAGATTGAAATAATTTGTGAAGAGCCCGGTGAGTTGGGAAATTGGATGGTCTAATGATAAGATCAGACCTAGTCAATATATAACGGATTGTACATCATGACAAAAATTCCAGATTGGCTGTTGTAATCAAGGTAGTTGTACACACACAGCCACTTAGGCCTAAGGATTATTATGGGCTATTTTTATTAAGCAAAGCATGTTATGTTAAGACTAGAATATCCTACTGTATTGCTTCAATCTCATTATCAATCTGGATCCCTGTAAAAAACGACGCTGAAAATGTGTTCTTATGTAATAGAACAGCAGGAAACAACCAGATAAGTTCAAGTCAATTTCCCCCCACTTTCCACTTCTCACCATACTATCCAATATGAAGGGAAAAATCTATTTTCTTCAATTTGGAAAGATTTTATTTTTCCTTTTAAAATCTGAAACAGTTTCCTTTCATATAAACAAATACCTACAATTGATCACAGAAAAAGGAAGATCATATCCCTTCATAGTCCACTGTGTACAGAAATGAAGCCTGAGCAGGCTTGTTTATTATTCTAAAGTGGGAGCCAACAAATATTGAATGAAAGATGAGATGGGTGCATAGAAGATGAAAAGACACATGGATGCCCAGAGCAGAATGGCAGCATTTTACACACTTATAGGGGAAAGGAGGAAACCTGGAGTAACACAGTGAGCAATCAGCAATGCTGATGTCCTCTATCAGGATTCATGGACAGGCCATAAATAGCATGCAAAACCACCAGAATTAAGTGCAATAGTTCATGTGCACGAATATATGTACTTTTATCTGTGGAGAAGGTTTGATTGTTTTCTTCAGATTCCTAAAAGGATCTTTGTCCTCACCACCTTCTCCCAAAACCTAAGAACCACTACACTAATGGAATCTAAATTTATAGGCACCTCAATTTGTTAGAGGGTGACTTGGTTTTCTTTTTAAACCACATCCTGAATGTCCTTTACACACAAGTACTTTGCACTACATATGTAATATGAATTTTTTCTTTCTCCTGATTTTATAATGAGGTCAAACATGTGTTCCCATGGGGAAGGAAAAAAAGTCTTCCAATTGTTAATAAACAAGAGTCAAACTAGTACACGCAACTTTCCCCCCAATCTCCTCTCTAATTTTCTTACAGTCTCCTTTCTTATTTCTTCATGGGTCCTTTCATGTCTTAGAACATTTTTTGTCTGATTCTAAGACACATCTGAAGCTCCTTACCTCGCTCCACTGTCCAAAGGAATTTCTCTGGGTCATGAGCATCCCTTAGGATCCCCCAGTTCACTTCACTTCAGCTGCCAGAACTCTACTCTCTCTCTTCTTGTATATGAGTATTCACCAGAGCTGAGATACTTATATTAGCATTCCCACCAACATTCCCTAACACACACAGAATGCACCTGGTCTGAAGGTTCTAATGTTTGAGATTTGATGGCACAGACAATGAATCAGTTCCCTTCCTCATCTGAATCTCTGTGAGTTCAGAACAATGCCTACTTATTTGACCAAACATACCTAGCAACCCTTCATTAAAAAGATGCGACAGGAGCTGGAAGCCATTATTCTCAGCAAACTAACACAGGAACAGAAAACCAAATACCTCCTGTTCTCGCGTATTAGTGGGAGCTGAATGATGAGAACACATGAACACCATGGGGGTTGGGGAACAACACACACTGGGGCCTAAAAGAGGTTCAGGAAGGAGGTGGGAGGAGTGAGAGCATCAGGAAGAATAGCTAAGGGATCCTGGGCTTAATACCTAGACAATGGGATGATATGTGCAGCCAACCACCATGGCACACATTTACCTATGTGACAAACCTACACATGCTGCATATGTACCTTTGAACTTAAAAGTTGGAAAAAAAAAGAGATGCCATATGAGATTGTCAAAGGTTTCTCCATACTGCTATCCCCAGTGCTCTTGAAAAGAATCTGGAAGCAGGGAATGATGAAAGTCTTTGTGCATGTCTGTCAGCTACACTGGCCAGCCAGGTATCCATAGCTCAGGAGAGACAGTGTTCAGCCATCAGCAAACTTGATTACAGAGACCACAACTGATTTAAAAGCCTAGGCAACCTATTTGAACAGTGAAGTTGATCTGGTCACCTATTCTGGGAAAAAATTTACGTTAGGTGAGGCAGGACCTGTCCACACTTAAGTGGGGTAGATTGAGGAGGGATGTATTCGTTGGCTTCTATTGCTTCTCACTTTAAAAGCAGCAAAACCACATCACAAAAAAATTGGAACATGAGGTAAAGAAGCAAAAAAGAACCCCAACCTCCACTCCCAGTCCACCATTCTCACACAACCAAAATTAAGATGTAGCTCTGTTTTAATCACACTGTGAAATCTACTCTTTCTTGGTATAATGTATAAAACCCAGTTACCTCAACCCTTGTTGGTTCTCAGGTTGTCCAATTCTGGGGATGTCTATAGTGGTTAATGATTCTCACACAGAATTTCAAATTAGCTGAAAATATGTGAAAAACCATCTTCCAGTGAATCAAATTAGACTATGGGACAAAATTGGGCTATCCCACTTATTCACTGTGCAAATTGGACCATCTATATGTATCAGTTTTTCCTCTCTAAAATGATAATAGTAATGATCACTAGCTACATGCATTGGTGAAGAGTTAAATAAGACAGTCTTTTAAAACACATAGCAGAGTACCTGCTCAATAAGTACTGGCTATTAGTAGTAATAGCCTACCACAGCATTTGCTGGTTTATCTTTCCCATATACTGTTTACATCCCGTAAACTGGGAGCACAGATCCTTTGAGTCAAAGAGAAAAAAAGAGGACTATAATCACATCATGACCTGTAGTTGTCACAGATAGTTCTTAAATGAGAATGGAGCTCCTCTGTTGTGCTCTCAGTCTTATGTTTGTTTAAGATATCAGTTGAAGGTGCCCTTGTGAGCCTACTCAGCACTGTTATGGTTTTCTATCACCATCAATCAGGGAAACACATGTTAATTAAGTGCTTTACTGTTTTGCACATCATTTATTAGGTCTCTTCTCATTAATGTGTTTAATCAAAAAGAAAAGTAATTAAGTGGGGAATAGTGGCAGCAACACATACTTGGCATCAATTATTAAAAATAAAAGTTCTTAGGATGAGAGCCTGATCATTTGTCCTTAAGCCATTTGGGGGGGTCTCAGCTGATGGCAAACCATCTGAACTATTACTACCTCTAATTCTTATATTTGCTGGGGCTTTTTTTGAAGAACACTAAAGGGAAATATAATTTGATATTTACAATCAAAATACCAGCAGCTGGCAAAGGAAGACTGGAATTGCACAATCTTCTCTTTATCCCTTAATCATAGAAAGTCAATAAAACGCCTCTGCAGTCAAAAACCTGTGATTTGTCCTTTAAATATCAGTGATAACACTTTATAAGGTAGGCTTCTCAGAAAATAATGACTGCACAATTTGAAGGGGAAACAACTCATTTTAAAAGAAAAAAGAAACATTATTTTTTCCTTGAATAACTTGTTTTTCTAATGGAAGAGTTCATAACAATTTGAAAGGCAATGCCAGAGGTTATTTTGTGTATCCCTCATGTTTCTAGGCAGGGTTATAAACAAAACCTCCTAGAATTTGTTCTAGCCTTTTCAATAAAAGCACCCAACATAAAGACTATTATTCAGATATTAGAATTAATTCTGCTATTGTGATGACTCTATAAAATGAAGGTTTTCCTCTCTCTCCTTAGAGATATTAAGATGCTATTGGTTTTCAATATCTGAAAGCCAATGAGTTTTAATTCCTAGAGTCAAATTAAAGATACATAATCATCATAAATTATGCTTGGATCAAGGTAAGGAATAAATATACAAATAAATTGGATGCCACTGTCAGGGAATATTCAGGTATAATAAATATTCAGCCTTAGAATATTGTACTAAGAATTATGTATCTGACCATTACTATGAAGCTAATTTTTCTACCTTGCATCTATTACTGTTTCATTTTGATGATGTTTTATCAATATTCCACCTTGTATTAGAAAACTTTTGTATTTGAAAGTTCTCGTAAGAAAACGGGCCAAATGTGAAAGTGACATTGCCATATACAAAGTAGAACATGAAACCTGCTAAATGGAAGATAAAAATTTGACTTAAGGATGAAAATGAAAAAGTTAATTCAGAAAATACTTCAATTTTTGGAAAAATCTCTATTAAAATATTAATAGTTGTGACTCTCTTAATCATTGCAAATTTTTGTGCTTATCTGTGTTCTTCAAATCAAATTCTACATAAGGTGCATTGACTTTGAAATTACATCAAAACGTTGCTTTTTAAAGCTGATTTCATTGAGTTAAAAAAGCAACAAACTAAAAATAATATTAGTTTTGTTTTTTTTTTAATTATTATTATATTTTAAGTTTTAGGGTACATGTGTACAATGTGCAGGTTAGTTACATATGTATACACGTGCCATGCTGGTGTGCTGCACCCATTAACTCGTCATTTAGCATTAGGTATATCTCCTAAAGCTATCCCTCCCCCCTCCCCCCACCCCACAACAGTCCCCAGAGTGTGATGTTCCCCTTCCTGTGTCCATGTATTCTCATTGTTCTATTCCCACCTATGAGTGAGAATATGCAGTGTTTGGTTTTTTGTTCTTGCGATAGTTTACTGAGAATGATGATTTCCAATTTCATCCATGTCCCTACAAAGGACATGAACTCATCCTTTTTTATGGCTGCATAGTATTCCATGGTGTATATGTGCCACATTTTCTTAATCCAGTCTATCAATGTTGGACATTTGGGTTGGTTCCAAGTCTTTGCTATTGTGAATAGTGCCACAATAAACATACGTGTGCATGTGTCTTTATTAGCAGCATGATTTATAGTCCTTCCTTACACCTTATACAAAAATTAATTCAAGATGGATTAAAGACTTAAATGTTAGACCTAAAACCATAAAAACCCTAGAAGAAAACCTAGGCATTACCATTCAGGACATAGGCATGGGCAAGGACTTCATGTCTAAAACACCAAAAGCAATGGCAACAAAAGCCAAAATTGACAAATGGGATTGAATTAAACTGAAGAGCTTCTGCACAGCAAAAGAAACTACCATCAGAGTGAACAGGCAACCTACAGAATGGGAGAAAATCTTTGCAACCTACTCATGTGACAAGGGGCTGATATCCAGAATCTACAATGAACTCAAACAAATTTACAAGAAAAAAACAAACAACCCCATCAAAAAGTGGGCGAAGGACATGAACAGACACTTCTCAAAAGAAGACATTTATGCAGCCAAAAAACACATGAAAAAATGCTCACCATCACTGGCCATCAGAGAAATGCAAATCAAAACCACAATGAGATACCATCTCACACCAGTTAGAATAGCGATCATTAAAAAGTCAGGAAACAACAGGTGCTGGAGAGGATGTGGAGAAATAGGAACACTTTGACACTGTTGGTGGGACTGTAAACTAGTTCAACCATTGTGGAAGTCAGTGTGGCGATTCCTCAGGGATCTAGAACTAGAAATACCATTTGACCCAGCCATCCCATTACTGGGTATATACCCAAAGGACAATATTAGTTTTTTAAGTTTTTTATGTAGGTAGGTTTCTATATATTCCTGATTTAACTTTGGTAGTATGATAACATTATGCTAAAACTGGAAGTAACTTTCAAAATCGTCTACATTTCCCAGTATAAGTTCCATAGAACATTAATCTTATGAGGCAGTCCTTGTAAACAAGCGTTCCACATCAAATAAGTTTGGGAAGCACTGCTATCCACATTCAGAGGCTCCATCCAAAGGATCTAAGAAGCTTGCCACTAATAAAACCTGTTGAAGTCTATTTAACCCACTATCTGCCTACCTCATTTAACCATGGGCAACATTTTCCCACAAAACTCTTAACATCCCATCACACTGGAAAATGTTAATCTAGAGCAGTCCTCTAAAGAATGAAACTTACTCAGAGCTGTTGCTCAAGATCCAACAGCTAGATAATAGCAGCTTTGGCATTGAAATGCAAATATTCTAACTCCCTGCCTGGTGATCATTTTTATCATGCCCAAGTATTCAACATTTTTTACTCAAAGATGAAGAGATGCCAATTTTTCCTTTTACATTCATCCAGTAGTCCTTTCCTCATCTCAAGGAAACAGATCAGGGAAGATTTCTCTTGATACCTCATTCTAATATTCAAGTCAACCTAACATTGATGCACCCTCACGCCTTAGAACATTTGGATGACTATGAACAGACCTGAATAGTCCATCTATTGACCCACTTAAGAAGCAAAATTCTGCCTCACCGTTTGCTATTCCCATTTTGGCTAATATGAAATGCTCCTCTCTGCAATAAACTTGAAGTAAAGGATTTTTTTTTTTCGGTCCTTACACACTAATGCCTCTTGAAGGCCATTTATATCACACTTCAGGAGGTTTTTTTCCTCATTACCTGGGGAACAATGAGAGAGTGAAAAATCACTACTCATCTGGGAACTGGAATGGAAGCTATGTTTAGAACTTTTACAGCTATTCCCACTAGTTTTATTCTCTTGTACAAAGTTTAAATGTTCGGACATGCAGGCCTATAACATCACCTTACCTTTAACTTGGAATGTTTTTCCTGGTGGTAATAAAGTATTTGTTGTTTACCACCACTTAGATGTTGTCTGCAAATCCAGACCTTCACATATTCCCTTTATTGTATTGTTACTTTCTTTTTCCCACTTATTTTCTCTCCCTTTTAAAATATTCCAAGACATTTAAAGAATAGTTAGCATTTCGGCATGACAATACAGCCTTCCTCCTCATGTTGAGGTCTGTGGACATTACTTTGGGAATGGTGTAGAAATGCAGAACCTCATAGTACTACTCAGGTCCCACATAGTACTACTCAGACTGCATTTTAACACGATCCCTGTGGGATTTGTGTGCACTTTCAAGTTAGGGAAACATTGACCTGGGATATGTTACAAAGGCATTTATTTGCTAACCCCTTCTGAACACGAACATCTTTTTTTTGTTCTAAAATATACACCAAAGCTAATATATTAGATATGTGAGCTTTTAAATGTTGTGAAATAGAAACAAACATGAAGACTTTCTGAAATGTTTCAAAGGGAACATCAAAATACAGCACATATAACTTAGGAAGTCAATTTGACTCAGATATCAAATAAGCTAACAGGCAGCCTTCTTTCCTTCTAGGAACTGACAACTGAAGCTGGGCAGCACAGTTCAGCATCAACCAGAGCTATTGAGGGGTGTGGATGGAATAAATGCAACCCTTTCATTTCCCCATGTGGAACCATCCTGGATGAGGCGTTAGCATGCACAGCAGAGATGTAATCAGTCCATGGCTTTAGTCTATCCAGGCATTTCTACGTTGTAATTTCCTTGCAGCTATCTTACTGGGACTAATGGGAAGAGGGGAATCAAGTATTTAATGCTCCCTTGATGTAAACAGGAAAAAAGTGTGATTTTCCTCAGGATACTAAAAGGTGATATGTGTGACTCTGTACTAATCTTATTTGATAAGGCCATTATTGATTTCTTTTTCCATGCATTTAGAAGTGCTGTATCTTAGCAGTAGCATTCTCTAAGGAGCTTTACACAAGCAGCTCATTACACCACAAAAAAATCCCTGTGAGGTAAAGGGATCAATATTTATTATGCTCAATCTTAGAGCCAATGGAGACAATGCATGAAGAGAGTTAAACATGTTGAGTTAAATTTCAGACTGCTACCTCTAAGCTAAATACCCTATGTAGTGGTGTCTCTAGAGGCCAATCTATAGAATTAGGAAAAATGAACTTATTAGTTTTATTAGGTTTACTGTTAAGTAGTCCTAATCATCCTCTAGATTTATAACAGGGAGGTAGATGGATGCCAAGAATCCAGGGAGTTGTATCTTAGACAACAGATTTAGTTGTTCAAGAGTAAGGAACAACTAAATTTCCAAGCTGTTGGAAGGCATGCTGATTGTGCCATTATTACTTGCTAATTAATTGCTTACCTGCTCAATTGTGGTCAGTAGATATCAATGCATCCTCAAATCTGCCCTTAGTTGGGGATTCTGCCTTATTTAATCAAAGGTTACAATCCAGGATGAAACACCATAAATCAAAAGGAAAGCCAATATGAAGGAGCAATTAGGTGTAGGTTGTCTAGCATAGTATAAAATCTAGAATATAAAGTCTGGAATAAAACAATAAGCATTGATAAATTTCTCAAGAACAAGTACGTAAGCCCATTTTTATCTGAAACCTATGGGTATACATCCAACTAGAAGTGTTCATGGGTTGGTTAGGGCTAAACACAATTATAATAAGTTAAAATGGAGAATGTGACACCTCTCCCATACAGCGTATTTGTACTTTACCTGGGGTCTCCAAAGTATTAATCTAAAGAAGTGGTAGTATTCCTACTTATTGTGATCAAGACAAGATAAAGAATTTGGGGCAAAAAAGCTTTTGGTTTTCTTCAATGCATGCTATCCAGGTAACTGCCAATTCTAACTTGTTCAATCCTTGTTTAGAGCAAGGATTTCTGAAACTAGAGGACACTTGAGAAACTGAGACCCAATTTTTCTCACACCTAGGACAGAATATCAGTCTCTCTAAATCCAGATGTTTTGTGATACAATAGCTGATACAAAGAAGATAAGCATTTTCAAATTATGCTTTGCCCAAGGCATTAAGAAACATGCAAGAGAATAATACAATTATGTGCCAATAGCTTCATTATAATACTGGAAGTCCTAACCAGAGCAATTAAGCAAGAGATATAAATAAAGGGCATCCAAATTGGGAAAGAAGAAGTCGAATTGTCTCTGTTTGCAGATGATATAATCTTACACGTAAAGAAAACCTAAAGACTCTACCCAAAAACTCTTAGAACTGATAAACAAATTCAGTAAAGTTGCAGGATACAAAATCAACATACAAAAATCAGCAGCATTGCTCTATGTGACCAATGAACTAGCTGAAAAAGAAATCAAGAAGCCAATCCCATTTACAATAGCTACAAAAATACCTCTATAAGGAAAACTACAAAACACCGATGAAAGAAATTGAAGAGGACACAAATAGACATTCATGCTCATGGATCAGAAGTAATATTGTTAAAATGACCATACTGCCCAAAGCAATCTACACATTCAATGTAATTCCTATTAATTCTTCATAATTAATGACATTCTTCACAGAAATAGAAAAAAATCCTAAAACTTATATGGAACCACAAAAGACCTCAAATAGTCAAAGCAATTCTGGGAAAAAAGAACAAAACTGGGGACATATGCTACCATATTTCCAAACATACTACAAAGCTATAGCAACCAAAAACAACATGGTGCTGTCATAAAAATAGACACATAGGCTGGGCGCAGTGGCTCACGCCTGTAATCTCAGCACTTTGGGAGGCCGAGGTGGGCAGATCACAAGGTCAGGAGATCGAGACCATCCTGGCTAACAAGTGAAACCCCATCTCTACTAAAAATACAAAAAATTAGCTGGGCGTGGTGGTGGGCGCTTGTAGTCCCAGCTACTTGGGAGGCTGAGGCAGGACAATGGCATAACCTGGGAGGCGGAGGTTGCAGTGAGCCGAGATCGCACCACTGCACTCCAGGCTGGGTGACAGAGCGAGACTTCATCTCGAAAATAAATAAATAAATAAATAAAAAATAGACACATAGACCCATGAAACAGAATAGAGAACCCTGAAATTCATCCATCTATCTACAGCCAACTCACTTTCAACAAAGGCACCAAGAATATTCTTTGGGGAAAGGATAATCTGTTCAATAAATGGTGCTGGGAAAACTGGATATCCATATGCAGAAGAATAAAACTAGACCCCCACCTCTCACCTTATATAAAAATCAACTCCAAATGCAGTGAAGACTTAAATGTAAGACCCAAAACTATAAAACTCCTGTGAAAAACATAGAAGAGATGCTCCAGGATATTGGTCTGGGAAAACATATTGTGAATAAGACCTCAAAAGCACAGGCAACAAAATCAAAAATAAATAAACTGTATCAAACTAAAAAGCTGTTGCACATCAAAGAAAACAATCATCAGAGTGAAAGGAAAACCTACAGAATTGGAGAAAATATTTGCAAACTATCCATTTGCTGGGGAATTAATATCTATAATATACAAAGAACTCAAACATCTCGACAGCAAAGCAATCTGATTAAAAGTGGGAAAATGGGTACAGTAGCCTCCAAGGTGGCAGATTAGGAACAGCTCTGGTCTACAGCTCCCAGTGAGATAGATGCAGAAGACGGGTGATTTCTGCATTTCCAACTGAGGTACGTGGTTCATCTCATTGGGACTGGTTGGACAGTGTGTGCAGCCCACGGAGGGTGAGCCGAAGCAGGACAGGGCATTGCCTCACCGGGAAGCACAAGGGGTCAGGGGATTTCCCTCTCATAGTCAAGGGAAGCTGTGAGTAACTGTACCTGGAGGAGTGGTACACTCCTGCCCAACTATTGCACTTTTTGCATGGTCTTCACAACTGGCAAAACAGGAGATCCCCTCCTGTGCTTGTCTTGGCGGGTCCCACACCCACAGAGCCTTGCTCACTGCTAGTGCAGCAGTCTGAGATCGACCTGGGACACAGGAGCTTGGCAGGGAGAGGGGCATCCACCATTGCTGAGGCTTGAGTAGGCGGTTCTATGCTCACAGTGTAAACAAACCTGCAGGGTAGCCCGAGATGGGTGGAGCCCACCACAGCTCAGCAAGGCCTACTGCCTCTCTAGATTCCACCTCTAGGGGCAGGGAATATCTGAACAAAAAGCAGCAGACAGCTTCTCCAGATTTAAACATCCCGGCCTGACAGCTCTGAAGAGAGCAGTGGTTCTCCCAGAATGGCATACGAGCTTTGATAACGAATAGACTACCTCCTCAAGTGGGTCCCTGACCCCGTGTAGCCTGACTGGGAGACACCCCCCAGTAGGTGCCGACAGACACCTCATACACGCAGATGCCCCTTTGGGATGAAGTTTCCAGAGGAAGTATTGGGCAGCAACATTTGCTATTCTGCAGCCTTCACTGGTGATACCTAGGCAAACAGGGACTGGAGTGGACCTCCAGCAAACTCCAACAGACCTGCAGCTGAGGGGCCTGTCTGCTAGAAGGAAAACTAACAAACAGAAAGGAATAGCATCAACATCAACAAAAAGGACATCCACACCAAAACCCCAATTGTAGGTCACCAACATCAAAGACCAAAGGTAGATAAAACCACAAAGATGGAGAGAAACCAGAGCACAATGGCTGAAAATTCCAAAAACCAGAATGCCTCTTCTCCTCCAAAGGAACACAACTCCTTGCCAGCAAAGGAAAAAAACTGGACAGAGAATGACTTTGACAAGTTGACAGAAGTAGGCTTCAGAAAGTTGGTAATAAAAAACTTCTCTGAGCTAAAGGAGCATGTTCTAACCCATCACAAGGAAGCTAACAACCTTGAAAAAAGGTTAAACGAATGGCTAACTAGAACAGTGTAGAGAAGACCTTAAATGACCTGATGGAGCTGAAAACCACAGTATGAGAACTTCATGAAGCATACACAAAGTTCAACAGCTGATTCAATCAAGTGGAAGAAAGGATATCAGTGACTGAAGATCAAATTAATGAAATAAAGCGAGAAGACAAGATTAGAGAAAAAAGAGTGAAAAGAAATGAACAAAGCCTCCAAGAAACATGGAACTATGTGAAAAGACCAAATCTGCATTTGATTGGTGTACGTGAAAGTGACTGGGAGAATGGAACCAAGTTAGAAAACACTCTTCAGGATATTATCCAGGAGAACTTCCCCAACCTAGCAAGGCAGGCCAACATTCAAATTCAGGAAATACAGAGAATGCCACAAAGATACTCCTCGAGAAGAGCAACCCCAAGACACTTGTCACATTCACCAAGGTTGAAATGAAGGAAAAAAAATGTTAAGGGCAGCCAGAGAGAAAGGTCAGGTTACCCACAAAGGGAAGCCCATCAGACTAACAGCTGATCTCTCGGCAGAAACCCTACAAGCCAGAAGAGAGTGGGGGCCAATATTCAACATTCTTAAAGAAAAGAATTTTCAACCCAGAATTTCATATCCAGCCAAACTAAGCTTCATAAGCAAAGGAGAAATAAAATCCGTTACAGACAAGCAAATGCTAAGAGATTTTATCACCACCAGGCCTGCCTTACAAGAGCTCCTGAAGGAAGCACTAAACATGGAAAGGAACAAGAGTACCAGCCACTGCAAAAACATGCCACATTGTAAAGACCATCAACGCTATGAAGAAACTGCATCAATTAACAGGCAAAATAACCAGCTATCATCATAATGACAGGAACAAATTCACACGTAACAATTTTAACCTTAAATGTAAATGGGCTAAATGCTCCAATTAAAAGACACACACTGGCACAATGGATAAAGAGTCAAGACCCATCAGTGTGCTCTATTCAGGAGATCCATCTCACGTGCAAGGACACATATACGCTCAAAATAAAAGGATGGAGGAAGATCTACCAAGTAAATGGAAAGCACAAAAAAGCAGAGGTTGCAATTCCAGTCTCTGATAAAACAGACTTTAAACCAACAAAGAAGAAAAGAGACAAAAAAGGCCATTACATAATGGTAAAGGGATCAATTCAACAAGAAGAGCTAACTATCCTAAATATATATGCACCCAATACAGGAGCACCCAGCTTCATAAAGCAAGTTCTTAGAGACCTACGAAGAGACTTAGACTCCCAAACAATGATAATGGGAGACTATAATACCCCACTATCAATATTAGACAGATCAACGAGACAGAAAATTAAGAGGATATCCAGGACGTGAACTCAGCTCTGGACCAAGGAGACCTAATAGACATCTACAGAACTCTCCACCTCAAATCAGCAGAATATACATTCTTCTCAGCACCACATCACACTTATTCTAAAATTGACCACATAATTGGAAGTAAAACACTCCTCAGCAAATGTGAAAGAACAGAAATCACAACTGTCTTTCAGACTAGAGTGTAATCAAATTTAAACTGAGGATTCTCACTCAAAACCGCTCAACTACATGGAAACTGAACAACCTGCTCCTGAATGGCTACTGGGTAAATAATGAAATGAAGGCAGAAATAAATATAGTCTTTGAAAACAATGAGAACAAATACACAATGTACCAGAATCTCTGGGACACATTCAAAGCAGTGTGTAGAGGGAAATTTATAGCACTAAATGCCCACACGATAAAGCAGGAGAGATCTAAAATCGACACTGTAACATCACAATTAAAATAACTAGAGAAGCAAGAGCAAACACATTCAAAAGCTAGCAGAAGACAAGAAATAACTAAGATGAGAGCAGAACTGAAGGAGATAGAGACACAAAAAACCCTTCAAAAAAAATCAATGAATCCAGGAGCTGGTTTTTGGAAAAAATCAACAAAATTGATAGAACACTAGCAAGACTAATAAAGAGGATAAGAGAAGAATCAAATAGACACAATAAAAAATGATAAAGGGGATATCACCACTGATCCCACAGAAATACAAACTACCATCAGAGAATACCATAAACACCTCTACGCAAATAAACTAGAAAATCTAGAAGAAATGGATAAATTCCTGGACACATACACCCTCCCAAGATTAACCAGGAAGAAGTTGAATCCCTGAATAGACCAATAACAGGTTCTGAAATTGAGGCAATAATTAATAGCCAACCAACAAAAACAGCCCAGGACCAGATGGATGCACAGCCAAATTCTACCAGAGGTACAAAGAGGAGCTGGTACCATTCCTTCTGAAATTATTCCGATCAATAGAAAAAGAGGGAATCCTCCCTAACTCATTTTATGTGGCCAGCATCATCCTGATACCAAAGCCTGGTAGAGACACAACAAAAAAAGAGAATTTTAGACCAATATCCCTGATGAACATTGATGTGAAAATCCTCAATAAAACACTGGCAAACCGAATTCAGTAGCACATCAAAAATCTTATCCACCACAATCAAATCGGCTTCATCCCTGGGATACAAGGCTGGTACAACATATGCAAATCAAAAACGTAATCCATCACATAAACAGAACCAATGACAAAAACCACATGATTATCTCAATAGATGTAGAAAAGGCCTTCAACAAAATTCAACAGCCCTTCATGCTAAAAACTCTCAATAAACTAGGTATTGATGGAATGTATCTCAAAATAATAAGAGCTAGTTATGACAAAACCCACAGCTAATATCATACTGAATGGGCAAAAACTGGAAGCATTCCCTTTGAAAACTGGCACAAGACAGGGATGCCCTCTCTCACCACTCCTATTCAACACAGTATTGGACGTTCTTGCTAGGGCAGTCAGGCAAGAGAAAGCAATAAAGGGTATTCAAACAGGAAGAGAGAAAGTCAAATTGTCTCTGTTTGCAGATGACATGATTGTATATTAAGAAAACCCCATTATCTCAGCCCAAAATCTCCTTAAGCTGATAAGCAACTTCAGCAAAGTCTCAGGATACAAAATCAATGTGCAAAAATCACAAGCATTCCTATACACCAATAACAGACAAACAGAGAGCCAAATCATGGGTGAACTCCCATTCACAATTGCTACAAAGGGAATAAAATACCTAGGAATCCAACTTACAGGGGATGTGAAGGACCTCTTCAAGGAGAACTACAAACCACTGCTCAATGAAATAAAAGAGGATACAAACAAATGGAAGAACATTCCATGCTCATGGGTAGGAAGAATCAATATCGTGAAAATGGCCATACTGCCCAAGGTAATTTATAGATTCAATGCCATCCCCATCAAGCTACCAATGACTTTCTTCACAGAATTGGAAAAAACTACTTTAAAGTTCATATGGAACCAAAAAAGAGCCCTCATTGCCAAGTCAATCCTAAGCCAAAAGAACAAAGCTGGAGGCATCACGCTACCTGACTTCAAAGTATACCACAAGGCTACAGTAACCAAAACAGCATGGTACTGGTACCAAAACAGAGTTATAGACCAATGGAACAGAACAGAGCCCTCAGAAATAACGCTGCATATCTACAACTATCTGATCTTTGACAAACCTGAGAAAAACAAGAAATGGGGAAAGGATTTCCTATTTAATAAATGGTGCTAGGAAAACTGGCTAGCTATATGCAGAAAGCTGAAACTGGATCCCTTCCTTACACCTTATACAAAAATTAATCCAAGATGGATTAAAGACTTAAATGTTAGACCTAAAACCATAAAAACCCTACAAGAAAACCTAGGCAATACCATTCAGGACATAGGCATGGGCAGGGACTTCATGTCTAAAACACCAAAAGCAATGGCAACAAAAGCCAAAATTGACAAATGGGATCTAATTAAACTAAAGAGCTTCTGCACAGCAAAAGAAACTACCATCAGAGTGAACAGGCAACCTACAGAATGGGAGAACATTTTTGCAATCTACTAATCTGACAAAGGGCTAATATCCAGAATCTACAATGAACTCAAACAAATTTACAAGAAAAAAACAAACAACCCCATCAACAAGTGGGCGAAGGATATGAACAGACACTTCTCAAAAGAAGACATTTATGCAGCCCACAGACAGATGAAAAACTGCTCATCATCACTGGCCATCAGAGAAATGCAAATCAAAACCACAGTGAGATACCATCTCGCACCAGTTAGAATGGCGATCATTAAAAAGTCAGGAAACAACAGGTGCTGGAGAGGATGTGGAGAAATAGGAATGCTTTTACACAGTTGGTGGGACTGTAAACTAGTTCAACCATCGTGGAAGTCAGTGTGGCAATTCCTCAGGGATCTAGAACTAGAAATACCATTTGACCCAGCCATCCCATTACTGGGTATATACCCAAAGGACTATAAATCATGCTGCTATAAAGACACATGCACACGGATGTTTATTGTGGCACTATTCACAATAGCAAAGACTTGGAACCAACCCAAATGTCCAACAATGATAGACTGGATTAAGAAAATGTGGCACATATACACCATGGAATACTATGCAGCCATAAAAAAGGATGAGTTCGTGTCCTTTGTAGGGACATGGATGAAGCTGGAAACCATCATTCTCAGCAAACTATCACAAGGACAAGAAACCAAACACCACATGTTCTCACTCATAGGTGGGGATTGAACAATGAGAACACATGGACACAGGGTGGGGAACATCACACACCGGGGCCTGTTGTGGGGTGGGGAGGGGGAGGGATAGCATTAGGAGATATACCTAATGTTAAATGACGAGTTAATGGGTGAAGCACACCAATATGGCACATGTATATATGTGTAACAAACCTGTACACTGTGCACATGTACCCTAAAACTTAAAGTATAATAATAAAAAAAAAAGTCAAGAAACGACAGATGCTGGAGAGGTTGTGGAAAAATAGGAACGCTTTTACACTGTTGGTGGGAGTGTAAATTAGTCCAACCATTGTGGAAGACAGTGTGGGGGTTCCTCAAGGATCTAGAACTAGAAATACCATTTGACCCAGCAATCCCATTACTGGGCATATACCCAAAGGATTATAAATCATTCTACTATAAAGACACATGCACATGTATATTTATTGCTGCACTATTCACAATAGCAAATACTTGGAACCAACCCAAATGCCCATCAATGATAGACTGGATTAAGAAAATGTGGCACATATACACCATGGAATACTATGCAGCCATAAAAAAGGATGCATTCATATCCTTTGCAGGGACATGGATGAAGCTGGAAACCATCATTCTCAGCAAACTATCACAAGATCAGAAAACCAAACACTGCATGTTCTCACTCATAAGTGAGAGTTGAACAATGAGATCACATGGACACAGGGAAGGGAACATCACACACTGGGGCCCGTGGGGGGTGGGGGGCTAGGGGAGTGATAACATTAGGAGAAACACCTAACGTAGGTGATGGGTTGATGGGTGCAGAAACCACCATGGCACAGGTATGCCTGTGTAACAAAACTACATGTTCTGTACATGTAACCCAGAACTTAAAGTATAATTTTTAAAACAAGTGGTAAAATGATCTTAACAGACATTTTTCAAAAGAAGAAATACAAACGGCCAAGAAATATTTGAAAAAAATTTTTAAAAAAGCTCAACATCACTAATCATCAGAAAAACGCAAAACAAAACTACCGTGAAGTATCATCTCATCCCAGTTAGGATGGCTAATATCAAAAAGACACAAAATAACAAATGTTGGTGAGGACGTGGAGAAAAAGGAACCCTTTTACACAGTTGATAGTAATGTTAAACTAGTACAGCCACTATGGAGAACAGTATGGAAGTTCCTCAATAACTACAAATAAAACTACCATAAGATCCAGCAATCTCACTACTGGGTACATATCCAGATGAAAGGAAATTAATATACTATAGAGACATCTGCCCTCCCATGTTTATTACAGCACTATTCGCAATAGCCAAGACATAGAATTAATCTATGTGCCCAACAACAGATGAATGGATAAAGAAAATATGGCACATACACATGATGGAATATTATTCGGCCATAAAAATAATGAGATCTTGTCATTCATGGTAACATGGACGTAACTGGAGGACATTATGTTAAGTGAAATAAGCCAGAAAAAGAAAGTTAAATACCACATGTCCTCACTCATATGCAAAAGCTTAAAAAAGTTGATCTCGCAGAAATAAAAAGTAGACCAGAGGACACCAGAGGCTGGAAAGGGAGAAGGGAGGTATAGGGAGAGATTTGTTAAAGGATACATACAAAACAGCTAGATGGGAGGACTGGGTTCTAGTGTTCTGTAGCACTGTAGACCTAATATAGCTAACGATAATATATTTTATAGTTTCAAATAGCTAGAAGGACGACGTTGGATGTTCCTAACACAAAGAATTGATAAATGTTGGAGATAATGGATATGCTAATTACCCTGATATGATCAGCACACATGACATGTATCCAAACATCACTATGTACCCCATGAATATGTATAAATGTTATGTGTCAATTAGAAAATTAAATATAAAAAAGAAAAGAAAAATTATTAAATATGACCAAATAGGGTTAAAAAACTTAATAGACCATGGAAAAAAATTTTAAATTCTCAAGATTCTTTCTTCCCCCACAAAGGCCACTGTGATCAGACAGTTCTTCAGATTAGGGTTATCATATCGTCTAGGAAATAAAAATCATGTGTATTCTATTTAAATCATTCCAAAGGTAAGGAAAAAAGTCCAAATTTATGTCTGAGAGACTAACCTAACTCTGATATGAAAATCCGATAAGGACAATGCCTCTCCCTCAAAGAAAACTGTTGACTAATTTCATTTACGAATATAACTCAAACATTAGCAAATTGAACATTAAAGTGGATTTTAAAGGAATATACATGGTACACAAAGAATTCAAGGATAATTCAACATCAAAAAACAATTTACATAATTAAAAAAGTAAAACCCATATAATCATCTTAACAGATTCATCTGCTAAAATTAAACACAAATTCATGATAAAATGATTCGTAAGTAGTGAATAGAAAATTATGCCTTTAATTTGAGTAAATATATTTATCAGGAACCAAGAACAAACTTCTTCCAAATAGCAAAATATAGACATGTCCATTAAATACAGGAACGAGACAATGATCCTCACCATGAAACTATTTTTCAACATATTTTGGGGCAACAAGAAATGCTTATTTATTTATCTAAATCATTATTTAAAACAAATATCACTTTTAGTGAGATAAGTTGATTTTTAGCCTTTAGTTTTTCCTCAAATAAATGTGTCAGATAATTTCTTAAGTTACCATATTGCTCACTGAATAAAGAGAAATTCTCTTTCACATTTTACAGATACACAATATCATTGTCCTATGTGATTTTCCAGATGTTTTCTGAAATCATGCTGACACTCGTTCCATCTTGGCTTGACACGTAGACTATAATTATCTTCTATGTGTCAAATAAATCAAACAGAAGAGAGTTGAAAAACCTAACCTTATCTTCTCCTGTTGCTTTCTACCTTCTATGGTTTCAGAAATAGCAATATCCTTCATTTTACAAAGCAAGTTTTATATCTTTGGTAGGCCATTCTCTGAATTCTCATTAGTACCAGAGGTATGATAGTGGCTGATTTTGAGGTAAAGCTACTAGCACCACTGCAACAGGGATGGCAAATCACTGTTCATCTTAAAGGTAATAAAGATATATTCTTAATTTAGCAAATTAACAGAAGAACAAACACATTAGGCTGACATTTACATAGGTGATGTCCATCAAGTTCTAATTAGAAACATATTAATTAGAAATGCTGAATAAATAAAACTTGGAATGGGATAGCTATTTTTAAAACTTCAATTTTGTTTAAATGTCAGTCATATTTATAGTCTCTAATGAGGTTAATTTTTATATCATTGTTTAGTTCTAAGAATCATAGCATATTGGACACAAGTTACAGTCTAGTAAAGGATGAACTTATTTCAAGTACTGTATTTGTATTGATGGCAACAGACAATGTTTACTTAGCCTAGTGAAGCATGTGTAGGTAGGAGGGACAGACAGGGGCATTTGCAACCAAAATGGTACAGTGGAAGGGGATCACTATAATTTTTATAACTAGTGATATTAGGAAATTATCAATAAGGTTGGAAACGCTTTTTTTTTTTTTTTTTTACCTTGAGGGCTTACACTTTATTTGAGAAAAGAAGACAAAAATCACAATGAACTTACGCATAAAAAGGATATAATTTACTGAAAGGTTGTACAATCCAAACATTATTATTTTCAAACTATGTGGATCTGAATTCATTTTTTTAAAGTTTTTAGTTTGAGATAATTGTAGATTCCCATGCAGTTGTAAGAAATAACACAGAAAGAGATCCTGTGTACTTTTACCCAGTTTTACTCCATAATAACATCTTTCAAACTATGGTACAACATCTCAACCAGACTACTGACATAGCTACAATCCACTGAATTTGTTCAGATTTCCCTTGGTTTCCTTGTACTCATGTATGTGTGCGTGTGTGTGTGTGTGTGCGTGTGGGTGTGGGTGGGTGTGTGTGGGTGTGTGTGTGTGTTTAGTTCTATACAAGTTTATCAGAATGGTAGGCTTTTGTATCCATCACTACAGCATAATCCTGAACAGTTCCATCACCACAGTGTTGCCCTCTTAAAACCAACTCACCTTTCTACTACCCTCCCTCCCCGCTTAACACCTGGCAACACTAATCTGTTCTTTACTATGATTTTATGTCAAGATGTTATACAAAGAGAATTTTGTAATATGTAATTTTTTGGGATTGGCCTCTTTCACTCAGCATAATTCTCAGGAGATTCAGCCAAGTTGTTGTGTATATCAATTGCATATTCTTTTTATTGCTGAGTAATATTCCATGGTATGGATGTACCATAATTTACTTAACCATTTGCCCATTGAAGGACATCTGTGTTGCTTCCAGTTTTGGGTTATTATGAATAAAGGTGCTTTGAATATTTGTGCACAGGCTTTTGAGAAAACCTACATTTTCATTTCCCTTGGATAAATAAATGCCCAAGAGTGCAATTGCTGTGTGATACGGCAATTGCAGGTTTAGTTTTATAAAAAGCTGCCAAACTGTTTTCCTGAGTAGCTATTATCATTTTACATTGCCACTAGCAGCACCTGAGTGATTGGATCCAGTTTCTCCACATCCTTGCCAGCACTTGATGGGTCACTATTTTTACTAGCCCATCTATTATAATAGATGTTGAATGTACTTTTAATCCAGGATTCTCAACATCAGCCTATTGACATTTTGGACTGAATAATTATCTGGTGTTGGAAGGAGGGCTATTCTGTGATTGTAGGATGTTTAGCCATACCCCTGACCTCTACCTACCAAATGTCAGTAGCATGCCCTATCCCCTACTCTCCACCCCTTCTTGCCTTTATTACAACCAAACATGTCTTCACACATTGCTAAATGTCCCGAAGAGGCAAAATCTTCCCTGTTTGAGAATCATTATAATTTATCATGACATTCTAAATCTAAAACAAGATCACTAGTGCTCATTTATCTCCTCTGGGCTCTTTCCCTTTTTTGGGAAATATAAAACTTTTCTTAACACTCCACTCTCTTTCTCTTTTCCAACCAATCCCCTTAACGCATCACCCAGATCCATAAGATTATAAACCTGCTACGATGACTTATTGGACTAGAACCAAAGTGAAATTGCTTTCATATGATCTTGTTCAGGCTACTAACTCTCAAATTATCTCCATCAGCTAGGAATGTGTCTACTCCCATTTGTTTGCTAGGTGCTAGTCTCAGGCAGAAGCAAATTCAGAATATCTGTGAGATGAGAAAGGAGAGGAAAACCTGAAAAATAGGCTTTTTAAAAGGGAGGTGGTGCAGATTAGAAAGAATCCAGGTTAAAACAGAATATGCTGCAAGTTGGGAAAAACTAAAATTCCAGCCACTGTACCTGCATACTCTTATCACTAAGCACAAAACTCTGCACCTAACTTTAGGTATATGTCAGAACGCTAATCCCCCCACTTTTCAGTCTATTAAAATACTTCTCATCCTTCAAAGCTCAGATCAAGTGCTATCTCTTCTGTAACACCTTCCCCATTCCAGCTGGAACAAAATAAGCTTTCCCCTGGATTCTGCCAACATTTATCTCCACCTTGATCATTACTAGGACTCGTATCATTCTGTCCATGCTTTGATTATGTGTGCATCTCTGCCCATCCTGAGATGGCTAGCTTCTTGAATTTCATTTAGCAAAAAGACCAGGGCAAGAATGCCTGTGCAGTGGTACAGTAGGTTACGTAGAAGGCAGAATGAAAATGGATAGAGAAGAAACAGGCAGCATAAAGACAATCAAAGAAAGGGTCATTTTAAAGTCAGAACTTTTAGGGAAATTTGGGGCTAAGCCCACCTTGAAATTTGTATCCAAGAAACTTCTACAACTGGGATAAAAGAAAAAAAACTGTTGACTGTGAAATAGAGGAAGGGATATTTTGAGTGAGTGGTTCTTAAATGGAATCACCTGGAAGGTTTCTTCTTTTAAAAAAATGTAAGCTTTGACTTTAGATTCAAGGGTTGCATATGCAGGTTTGTTACATGGATATATTGTGTGATGCTGAGTTTTGGGACATGAATGCTCCCATCATCCAGGTAGTAAGCATAGTACCCAACGGTCATTTAGTTTTCCCTCTTTCCATCATGACATTCCAAATCTATGTAAAATGAAATTACTAATGTTCACTTATCTCGTCTGGGCTCTTCCTCTTTTTGTAGAAAAAAATGTTGGGTGCATATATATTTAGAATAGTTAAATCTTCTTGTTGAATTCAACCCTTTATCATTATGTAATGACCTTCTTTGTCCTTTTTTTATGGTTGTTGGTTTAACATCTGATTTATCTGATATAAAATAGTGACTCTTGCCCTTTTTTTCATTTGCATGATAGGTCTTTCTCCTTTCCTTTGAGCCTGTGGGTGTCCTTACCTGTGAGATGGGCCTCTTGAAGACGGCATATAGTTAGGTCTCGGTTTTTTAATCCAACTTGCCACTCTGTACCTTTTTTTTTTTTTTTTTTTTTTTTTTTTTTTGGAGACAGAGTCTCACTCTGTTGTCCTGGCTGGAGTGCAGTGGTGTGATCGTGATCTTGGCTCACTGCAACCTCTGCCTCCTGGGTTCAAGCAATCAAGCAATTCTCCTGCCTCAGCCTCCCGAGTAGCTGGGACTACAGGCGCACACTGCCTTGCTTGGCTAATTTTTTGTATTTTAGTAGAGATGGGTTTTACCGTGTTGCCCAGGCTGGTCTCAAACTCCTGAGCTCAGGCAATCCACCCACCTCGGCCTCCCAAAGTGGTGAGATTACAGGCATGAGCTACCACACCCAGCCCACTCTGTGCCTTTTAAGTGGGGTCATTTAGACCATTTACATTCAAGGTTAATATTGACATGTGAAGTTTTGATCCTATCATGTTGTTGTTAGCTGGTTGCTTTATAGTCTTGATTGTATAGTTGTTTTATAGGGTCTGTGGGCTATGTGCTTTCATGTGTTTTTATGGCAGCAAATGTTCTTTTGTTTCCATGTTTAGAACTGTCTTAAGAATCTCTTGTAAGGCTGGTAACAAATTCCCTTAGTGATTGCTTGTGTGGAAAAGATTATTTTCCTGTATTTATGAAGCCAAGTTTGGCAGGATATGAAATTTTTGGTTGGAATTTTTTTTTAAGAGTGCTAACATAGGACTGGGCATGTTGGCTCACACCTGTAATCCTAGCACTTTGGGCAGCCAAGGCAGGTGAATTAGAGTTCAAGACTAGCCTGTCCAACATGGCAAAACCTCATCTCTATTAAAAATACAAAAATTAGCTGGGTGTGGTGGTGTGCACCTGTAATTATAGCTACTCAGGTGGCTGAGGTGAGGTGGGAGGATCACTTGAATTCAGGAGGTGGAGGTTGCAGTGGGTCAAGACCATGCCACTGCATTCCAGCATGGATGATGGAGTGAGACTGTGTCAAAAAACAAAACAAAACAAAACAAAACAGAATGCTAAAATAGGCCCACAGTCTCTTCTGGCTTGTAAGGTTTCTGCTGAGAAGCCCACCGTTAGCCTGATGGGGTTCCCTTTTAAAGTAATATGCCCCTTTTCAATAGTGGTGCTTAAGAGTAAGGGCCATCTCTTTACATATAAAGTAGATGGACTCTTACTTATCCATGCATCTGTTTTGTATTTCAGTGCACATAGAACGGTGATCTAGGGAGGGCAAGAGATGACTCCCTCATCAGGTCTATTCCTGGGCCTAGGCAGAGCCCCCTACAATTACTGGCGCCACACCTGCTTTTCCTTAGCCCTAAGTGGGGCGTTGGCGGGCTGCACTCCCTGCTCCCTCAGGGGAAGTCTGAGCTGAAGGTTAGGTCACCAGGAGGCCTGCAACTCTCCTCCAATAACCCACTAGTCCTCTGAGCTTGGCAAAGTCAGAGCAGGTTGTGGAGTATGTCTGCGGGTGGTCTTGTGATGCACTGGGCCAAGGGTGGAGGATCCCCAAGCAGGGCCCTTGTGCCATGGCTGTGCAACTTGTATGGCACCTGTAGCCTGAGGTTTTTAGCCCAGCAAACATCTGTGTGGCCCACACAGCTCACGCTCCCCCAACTAGGTCTCTCTCTGGCATCTGCCTCAGGAGTAATCCCAACAAGCTAGACTTGTCCCAAGCCTTCTGCTCCCTCTAGGGAGCACTGTTGCCTGGAACACCTGGGCTCCCTGAGGCAGTATCTGTGGCTGGATGACAGGCTACACCCTTCCTGGACTGGTCTTGTGCAGGGAGGGATAGTTAGCTCCTGTGCCAGCACATGAGCCTATACCACACTCTTCTCAGTGTTCTGAAACTGGGGGCTCCTCCCCAACTTCAGCTCAGGCCACAGATCTCAGCTGGATACCCCTGGACAGTGTGCTCAAATCCTGGGGTATTGTGATGGGGCCCACAGTTTTGTCTGCTGGCCCATTGGGTCAAACACTGGCTGTGCTGACAGGATGGGGGCTGGGGTGCTGAACTGCTCCCAGGCTGCAGGCAAAACATTCAGGCAGGGAATTGGAGGTTGTGCTGTGGGCACCCTCCTGTGGGAGACCCAGGCAGGTGGTCTTGGGAGGGGATGGCAGGCAAGTGGGCACATGGATCAGGTGCACCCTAGTTATGTGGGAATGACAGCTCTGCTTTCTCCCGACCTGGCCATCAGCAGGGCTAGAGCCACTCAGAGCAAGATGGAGAGCCTTGGGGGATGGGTGCCTATGGCTGCATTTTACTGAAGCTGCATCTGGCACTATGACACCTTCTGGACTCCACACAGGTTTAAGCTCTGCTTCCTCTGGGGAGTTCCCCTTGCAAACTCAAATGTCTATGTGAGTCATGGGATCTCTTTTTGCTAGGATCCCAGAGGTCCACAGTGGGAGAGTGGTTCCCCGGAGTTCCTTCACTTACCTCTTCCTTAGGATCAGGAGCCAGTCCTGGCACTTGGCAGCTCTGTGCAAGCTTCCCAGCTTCCTCCCTCTTCAATTTTGGTGTCTGCATCTCCTCTCTATCAACTTTCAGTATTTTCTCTCAAAAGATCTGTTTGAAGTGTGATGGTTTACTCGATATTTTGGTGTCAGGTTCACGAGTACACCAAATATCCTGCTCAGGGTCAGGTTCCAGCTCACGCAGAGGTCTGAAGGGAGTGGGTGGATGAGCAGATAGCTGAAAGAACGCTCAGCGGGTGGGGTGGCGGGGTAGGCAGGTGAAATGTAGTTTTATTCAGTAGCTCTCTCATCAGCAGCTCACTCACCGTCCACCTCGTCTCAGCTGCTTGAGCCGGTGGCTTCCACACACAGCTGCATGGCTGGCTCTTCCTTCAGGGTCAGCAGCTTAACTCTTTCTCTCTCTAGGCACGAGTGAGCTGAGCTGTGTCCTGGCTCCCCTTGTCCACCTGCAAAGACGGACAGTTCTGGCTCGCTTGCTCTCTTGCTCTCTCTCTCTCTCTCTCTCTCTCTCTCTCTGGGTGCAAGCATGCCTGTAAAGTGTTAACGGGGCAATTATATCTTTTATAGACAATAGTGGCGTAGGTCCAAGGGATGGCCTTTCCATGTTATGGCTACATGGCTGTGATAACAAGTGGAGTTATATGACTGCACTACAAACTCGCTGAGTCATGCAGAATATAAACATCCTACCTCGACCTATCCTTGACCAAAGCACAGCCATGTTCCTTATATTTGGTTTCCCTCGGTAAGCGAGGCATTTCCCAGCTGCGTCTCATGGGCCACCTTATTTCATTTTCCCCACCTGAAGGCTTCTTACAACAGATTGCTAGGCTCTACCCCTAGAAATTTTGATTTGGAGAGTCTGGAGTAAGGCCTGAGAATATGCATTTTTAAGGAGTTTCCAGGTGATGCTGCTATTGGTGGTCGAGCACCACATGTTGATAACCACTGGTGTAGCCTAACCCTCAAGGTTCCTCCACCTGTGGAGGTCAGCCCAGCAGCACTGCTATGCAAAGTTATTGGGAGAAGGACTTATATAGTGGAAACAAACTGGGAAGCACCTCCTCTTTGCTGAGCAATCTAGAATCTTCCCATGAGCTTCGGCTCTGGGCCTTTTTAATGACGTTAAACAAATATTTAGTAAGAAATTTATGTTCATCTTTATATTTCTGAAATGCTTTGCACACAATAGATGGGGGATATACAATAAAGGCTCATTATGTGAAAACACAGATGGAATGAATTTAATATTCTTGCAGTTCTTGCATGTTCATTGCATAGAGAAATTTCCTAATAAAAGTTTGTTGGTCTTGTTGTTGTTCCTATTGGTAACGACGCCATAACATCCTTCTCAATGTGATGCTAAACATACAGAAGATAAGGAAATGTTTAGAGAAATGAATAATAAGTTTTGCAAAGATAAAAGTCTAGAAAACTAGTCTAGGCTGCAGATATTTCCCATAATCTGGCAGGTAGGTGAGGAGATAGATAGATAGAGATTGATAGATAGATGAGATACAGATAGATGAGAGAGAGAGAGAGACAGACAGACAGACAGAGACAGAGATACCCACACACCTCATGGATTCTGTGGCAGACAGACCTCTAAGATTGCCCCTAGGATCTCCACCCCTGGTATTCATGCCCATGTATAACCTACTCATTTTGAGTGTCCTGGCTCACTACAGTGATTTGTTTTAAAAAATTGAGTACAGCAAAAGTGATGGATATTACTTCCTTGATTAGGTTATGAAACATTGTATCTTCCTTTCATTTTATTTGTACTCTCTACTTTCTCTCTTTTGTCTTTTCATGTGCTCAATCTGACAAAGTCAGCTTTGATGGAGAGGCCACATGGCAATGACCTCAGAACAGCCTCTGACCAAAAGCCCGTGAAGAACTGAGCCATCAGCTCAACATGGGCCCAACAACCTGATGAGTGAGCTAGGAAGCAAATCCTTCTAAGTTAAGCCTTGAAATCACACTGGCTTTGTTAGACACCTGGAGACAGTGGGCCTAGTTAACCCAAATGTGCATTCCTGATCCACAGAAACTGTGAGATAATAAATGTGTTTTAAGGTGCTAAATTTGGGGGTTATTTGTTTTGCAGTAATAGATAATGACACAGATTATTTTCTTAAAATGCCAAATAATTAATGTATTCTGCAAAGCATCAAAGAAGTAGTGTGTGTGAATGTGCATGTGCATGTGTGTGTGTGTGTGTGTGTGTGTGTGAGAGAGAGAGAGAGAGAGAGATCAGGCAGGGTTCCAAAAAGATTTCTGATCTCATTTCCCATTGCACAAGACTTGTTGCTAATCTGATCCCCTAAAAAATTAAACACCAAAAGTTCCAGAATTAATTAGGGTCATCACTATTATCATTATTATTCAAGCTTTCCAGACTTAATTGTGCCATCCCACTCACCTTACTCACAACTATTGACAGAACTGTGATATTTGTAATAACGGTTGGTCTTAGCCTTTCTGACTCACATGTTAACTCTACTCAGATCTTCTTGCAGACTTAAGTGAGACTGAAAGAGAAGGTAGCTGTGCTCTGGCCATGACTAGAGTTTAAAGTACCACAACTATACATAAACATCTCTACACATCAAGAATCACAGACAACATTCCATCCATCACTTATCCATCCAATTTTCAACAAATGTTTACTGAATACCTACATTGAGCAATGCACCATGCTAGGAAGAATAATTGAAAGATGGCCATGATCATAATGTGTTCATATTCCCTTTTAAATTTACAGTAACCATGACACCTCCCTTACCTCTACAGTGTTTTCTTTTTAGCAGTGTCTATATAACAAGTATTTTGAGCACATTGCCATTTGTGAAATGCTGTCAGTGAAAAATCTAATTCTTAAGAATGGACAAGAAGTCTGCCATTGGCAGGTACTTCAACTAGGCTTTTCAAAGTTGAAACACCAACAACGGGCCATTTGCTATTGCTGGCATGACATTTGACTTGATATTTGAAACTCTTGTCTGGCCATTTCCCAAGGGGCCACAGTGAAGGCTCAAGGGGCTTCGCTGTAAAGATGAACCACAGCAAGGCAGATACCAGTGTGTGTCTGACATGGATTCAGCTCTCCTTGCACAGTCAGCCTGTAGCACAACCACAGCTCATAAAATCCCATGTCCCTCAGGATTCCCAGAGATCATAAGAAGTAAACAAAAGACAGAATAAGCTCATGAGGCACATTGCTTTTAACTAAAAAGCAATATACAAGTATCAAAATAAATCCAGAAAAGGCCATTTGGCAATCCATATGAGAAGATTTAATTTGTATTTTGCATATCTTTTGATCTAGCAAATCTACTCATAGGAATTTATCCTAAGTTGTGTAGGGGAGTGGGAAGATCATAGGGCTTTGAAAATCTATGGCTACAGGGGCGTTTGCTAAAATGATGTTTATGAGGAAAGAAATTAGAAACCACCTAAATATGCACCAAGAGAGGACTGGATAAATTAACTATTATATAATCATACAATGGAATATAATTTAGCCATTAAAATAACATTGTGGAAGAATAAGAACTAGGGAAATATTAATGTTCAGTATATATTATTAAGTGAAACGGCAGGTTAAGAAACATGTACAATATTTTTATGTTTTTGTTAAAAAATGCATGTGCATACTATATATATGTACATATATATATATATAGAGAGAGAGAGAGAGAGGTGGGAATGTTAATGGTGGTTTTATCTCAATATTGAGTTTTTGGATAATTTAAATATTATTTTTATTTAACTATATGGTTTATATTTTCATAATGAGCATACAGTTTTGAGATTAGGGATAATTTCAATTTTATTACTTTTATTTTGCTATTGTCTGTATTTTCTATAATGAACACACATTGTTTAGAAAAACATTAAATTATTATTTATAAAGGGATCGATTAGCTGAAAATGTACATTAAAGAAATTCTTAAACTAAATCTTGAGGTTTTAAGTACATGAAAAGGGAATAAATGTAACTGAGCATCTTCAATTCTGCCTTCTGCCCAGCAACTTAGCTATCACTCAAAGGAAATAAAAAGTTAGAGTTTAAAACATCACTGTCACATAACCACCCTAAATCTTGTTATCTTCTGGAATTGAGACTTTTTTTGCCAATGAATGAACCAAAAGGAAATTTTCTTTGTGCTGGAGGAGGAGGAAATGATCTTTTTAGGAGGAAGGAGAGAAAGCACACCCTCATATAAGGATAACCAGATACCAGCTGGAGAAGGCACATATGTGTGGCCGCTACTTACAGAGGTTCTCAAGGCAGTTCAAATGTGAACACATTTTCTGTTCAGGGACAGTGTAAGTTTTCCATTTTTAAAATTAGTCTCAATAGGCAACTTCAAGGAAACCAAAGTGGTAGAAGATATAAGTATTATAGGTATAAAAATAGTCTTTTTCTAAAATTAAGCAGAACTTGATATTTTAGAAGGCAATTAATTTTTATTTTAAATCAAAACAGTGCTTCATGTTTAAGTAATGTTTGCCTCTAAATTTTTCTATTTCTTTTATCTAAATAAAAAAGAGAAGCTCTCAACCAGAGTTTGAGGCATACATAAAATAGCAAAATAGACCAAAAACATATAATTTAACAAATACTGTGACTCAATTATGTTACTTCTTTCTAGGAGACACAAAACACATTCTGAGGAAATATACATTCACTACATGTGCACGGGAATCATTCATTTACTCATTTAACATGAATTATCACCCACAAAATGTTAAGTACCTAGAATAAGGAGATAAAGATCAATCCTGTCCTACAGACCCACTGTAAAAAGAATAGGTGGGGCAGTTGAGACAGAAAATATGTTAAAGTCTTCTTTGTGGGGCAGATAAACAAATTATATTTTCAACACAGCGTATTAAGTGCTTTAATAGATTAATGCACAGTGTGATTTCTGTTGGCACCAGAGGACGGACATTCGAAAAATACTCGACAGGAAAAGACATTAGGGAGGCTTCCAAGAGGAGGAAAGACTTTTGCTGAATCTTGAAGGGATGGAGAATTAAGCCCGTAGATGAGTGAGGAATACATGTGGGGCACAGAGATGTGTCACTGATGAAATGTAGGCTGGATACATCTAAAACAAAGGAATCCTTAGGGCAACACAATGATATCTGCTAATGTCTGTTATTTCATTAAAATAGAATTTGATTATACATTGACATTTAGCAAGCTCATAGGTTTAAGAACTTGTGAGATTGCTCAACTATGGTATATTAGGTTATTGTTAAAAATTATTCACTCACCCCTCTTTCACTTTGTGGGTGGAACATGCTTGCTCATCCCTTGATTCTGGGTTTGTCCACTTGCTTGCATTAGACAGTGGAATGTCAGGAGATACAAGGCATGAAAAGCACTCGAGAGACAGGGCTTTCTCACTTACACCTCTGCAAACCTATGGAAAGAACTCGTTCTGACTAGCTCACTGCTCTTGGGAGGAAAATGAGAGAAACAAAGAGCAGAGCCTCCCCACCCAAGTCCTCCTAGATAGCCATCCCTTAGCTGATATTCAGACTTGTGACCCTATTGTTGTATGCCTCTGAGATTCTGTGGCTGTTATGCAGCAGTATCATGGTCATAGTTACTGACACACCAATCAAAAATATTTCCTGATACAGTGTATACGATTCCAAACATAACTAACATTTCTTAAATGAGTAGCTCATCACAATTTTGTATTGCGTTACTGTGTGATGCATGAGTTTTGATTGGAGAGATGTGATATGGAGTTTGCTTGAAATGAACATGCCCAGACACCCAAAAGAAATTGATGAGGTTCCTGGACTTCCAGTGGTATAAAAGTGAGAAGAGAAGATAAAAAAAAATGCAGAGTGGTACTGAAGCCAATACTCACCTTCTTCACATTTTTTTTGGTAGGGCATATCTGGCACTCAACTAAATGCTTAATTTGGGGGAAAGCAGGATTTATTCCAGATCTTTTTAAACTTTAATCCTGCTCCTCCACATAGACTATATTCATGGGTTCAAATAATCAATATTGTAAAGTTACCATTTTTCTCCTAATTGGTCTATAGATTTGATGCAATCTCAATCGTAATGGAAATGCACAAACTGCTACTAAAGTTTATATGGAAATTCAAAGGCCAGGAAAAGCCATGGAAATCTTGAAGAAGCAAAGAGCTAGAGGACATTGTCAGATATCAAGACTTACTATAAAGTTAAAGCAATGAAGTTTATGTGGTATTGGTGCAAGAATAGACAAATAGATCAATGGAAGAAAATAGAGTCTAGAAACAGACCACTCATATACTGTCACATGATTTCTGATAAAATTGATTATGCAGTGGCATGGGAGACAAGGTGATCTTTTCAAGAAATGGTCTTGGATTATTTAAATATCCAACTGATAAAACAGTGAATCTTGACTGCTACCCCCACACCAACCACAAAAATCAATTTCAGATAGATAGTAGATATAAATGTAAAGTAGAGAAAAGAAGAAAACATAGGATACAATTTTTATGACTTTTGAGAAAGCAAAACATTCTTAAACAGGACCATAAAGAAAATAAATGACAATTAGATGATAAAATTTTAATCCTCCCATTCTGAAGTGATGCTACCAGTCCCATTTCAGTGGGGGAAGGGGACATTTGAGATGGACCAAAAGATGTTATTTCATTTACCGAACAAACACTAAATTTTTTTCTTTCTACCTTAAGACTCATTTTATAAGGCCATCAGTCTATGATAGAAAAGATCAAAGCTTCCCTTACTAGTGATATAAATAGTGACTATAGAATGAATGAGTTTCTTTTCTAATATAGATTTATAATTAATATTAGGGAGCAATTTTAAAAAGGTCATTTTTTCAAATAAATTTCTCCAATAGAGGCATCACAGAGCAAAGAGGTAATACCTTCTTACTTCCCACTCCACGCCCCTTGCAGTATTTCATTAAAGACCTTTGCAAATAGCAAGTATCACAACAGCACATTATGATATTCCACAGATTATTAATTATGTGACTGACTGATGGCACTAAATTTCATATTAGGAGCCTTGTTAAATGGAGATCACTTTGGAATAGAAATAAAACATCTCGCATTATGATCTGAATCAAGAGGAAAGATTAATTCTATATAAGCAATTCTCAATAGCATCCATCCCATGAAATGAGGTAAGCATATTCAGTTCTAGGCATTTCAAGAGTTGAGAAGTTCTGTGGAAAGAAGATCTCAAAATATTAACTCCCAAAGAAGCATGGAAATGAGCCAAGCAAAGGGCAGCCCCAGCAGTAGCCCTGTGTTCTCTTTTTGCTCTGTGATGTTCACCAATACACAGGTGTCAGACGTCACCTGAAGTGACCTGGAGACTGCCAGAAAAGGTTACTCCTGAGAAAATGAAACTGTGATGTATTTTTTTTTTCTCTGCAGATGTGTGTCAGGATGAATTTGTGCCCCAAAGGGAGAAATCAGAGCATCAGCACAGAAGTCATTTCCTAGAGAGACGTCAGCATACCCCACAGAGAACCCTTCCTCCCTAACAGGCACAGTTGCTGACATCACACATCCTACCTTGCTGATTCCAAAAGGGCCTGGCAGAATCAGAAAGTTCAGGTTGCAAAAGACACCCCCCTCCCCCGCGCCCCCCACCCCCAACACACAAGAGAAGTGTTCTACAGCCTACCGCATGGAAGTATTCAGACTTGACAGTATTGAGCTACATTATTAAAAACTACCTACAAGGATTGCTCTTTTGTCTCTTGGGAAAGGAAGGAGGCATAATGCCTGAAGGAAGAAAAAACAATGTATATTATCAATACTAAAAAAAATTGTCAAAAGGCCATTTTCCCAATATAATTTGCCCGCCCCACCAAATTTAGCTGCTATAGTGACAGATGTCATAAAATGACAGCTTCCATGTTGTCCATCTGACTTTCTCAGATCTTGGATTAAGTTAACCCCTTCTGGGTTTCTTTATATGCAAAATTAACATGTAAAGTATTTGGTTTTTGCCTGATTCAAAGGCTCTAGAACATTTAAAACTTGGCTGATTACTTTCTGTTCTGGCAGCTCAGTGTATTATGCAGTAGCATGCTAATACCCAATTGTACTTAACCTTGGTTAAGGACTAATTGATTGACTTTAGAATGACTTCAACTTTTAGTTTAAAAGTGCACAAATACAAAATATTTGTGGCCATTACTGAGAGAGTTTTGATGGATTTATTTTTGTAGAGCAGAGCCAAAAAATTTTATTGAAAAATGAACCACTTATTAATCTAAAAATGATTTTTTCCTTTAATAAAAGAAAAATCAGCCATTCATAGGAGATTCATGCATAACTGACTATGTGTTAAATACTCTAAACAGGCTTATAATAATATATTTAGAGATTTTAGCACAATTAGAAACACATGATACCTCCCTTTTCCTTTAAGCATCTCCCATAACTCAAGTCCCAAATGAACTCACAGAAAGAGAGGAAGACAATTTGTCACTTCTGAAATATTTGGTAATAAAGATACCTTTGGGAAACAAAGACTGTGAAGCTAACACATCAATATGTATCTTTGGAAGACAACTCTGCAATGGATTTAGCAAAACACATTAAGATTCTGGCATTGCCAGTTATAAGCAGACGTGAGTGGAAAGTGGCTTTTTTGTTTTGTCTGATCAGTGTACCTTGTAGTGGTCATCAGGCTTCCAAACTCTCCTTCCTGTTACTGTCTCCCTCTGTGCTTTTCTTGATTAAATGAAGTTGGCTACAGTCTGATGGGCTGTGTAGATTAATTCAAGATATGTGTGGAATCCACCTGGCAAATCTGATAAAAGCAGCTTCCAAGAGTGGAAATGGAACAAAGGCATGAATAATAACATGGGGGATTTGCAAAGGACAAAAATATGGGCTGCCATTTGATAGTGACAGTAATTACTTAAGTAAATGTCAAAACACTTGAAAGAAACAAGAGAAAGACAAGTCATGAATATTTAAAGCTGAAACATGCCATTCTATTGATGTGCCATTTGGAAAGAGATCTTTCCCATGTTCGCTCAGTTAGTATGTTTTGAAAGTGGTGTACAGCCTATCTGTCTTTACACTAGGCAAACTGAATTATAATTAATATAAAATCCACAGGCATTTTCATCCAATCCCTTAGTGCCTCATTTCTCAAAGTACTATCTGTGACTAGCAGATTCTCAGACCCAAATGACCTGTCCATTGTTGAAAGTGGGGTGTTGAAGTCCCCTATCATTATTTTATTGCAGTATCACTCCCTTTAGGTCTGATAATATTTGATTTATATATCTGGGTCCCCCAGTGTTGGATGCATATATATAAAATATATATATATATTTACAACTATTATATCCTCTCTTTAAATTGATCCTTTTATCATTATATAATCACCTTCTTTATATCTTTTTACATTTTTTTTTAATTTTTTTTTTTATTATACTTTAAGTTTTAGGGTACATGTGCACATTGTGCAGGTTAGTTACATATGTATACATGTGTCATGCTGGTGCACTGCACCCACTAACTCGTCATCTAGCATTAGGTATATCTCCCAATGCTATCCCTCCCCCCTCCCCCCTCCCCACCACAGTCCCCAGAGTATGATATTCCCCTTCCTGTGTCCATGTGATCTCATTGTTCAATTCCCACCTATGAGTGAGAATATGCGGTGTTTGGTTTTTTGTTCTTGCGATAGTTTACTGAGAATGATGGTTTCCAATTTCATCCCTGTCCCTACAAAGGATATGAACTCATCATTTTTTATGGCTGCATAGTATTCCATGGTGTATATGTGCCACATTTTCTTAATCCAGTCTATCATTGTTGGACATTTGGGTTGGTTCCAAGTCTTTGCTATTGTGAATAATGCCGCAATAAACATACGTGTGCATGTGTCTTTATAGCAGCATGATTTATAGTCATTTGGGTATATACCCAGTAATGGGATGGCTGGGTCAAATGGTATTTCTAGTTCTAGATCCCTGAGGAATCGCCACACTGACTTCCACAATGGTTGAACTAGTTTACAGTCCCACCAACAGTGTAAAAGTGTTCCTATTTCTCCACATCCTCTCCAGCACCTGTTGTTTCCTGACTTTTGAATGATTGCCATTCTAACTGGTGTGAGATGATATCTCATAGTGGTTTTGATTTGCATTTCTCTGATGGCCAGTGATGATGAGCATTTTTTCATGTGTTTTTTGGCTGCATAAATGTCTTCTTTTGAGAAGTGCCTGTTGATGTCCTTCGCCCACTTTTTGATGGGGTTGTTTGTTTTTTTCTTGTAAATTTGTTTGAGTTCACTGTAGATTCTGGATATTAGCCCTTTGTCAGATGAGTAGGTTGCGAAAATTTTCTCCCATTTTGTAGGTTGCCTATTCACTCTGATGGTAGTTTCTTTTGTTGTGCAGAAGCTCTTTAGTTTAATTAGATCCCATTTGTCAATTTTGGCTTCTGTTGCCATTGCTTTTGGTGTTTTGGACATGAAGTCCTTGCCCACGCCTATGTCCTGAATGGTAATGCCTAGGTTTTCTTCTAGGGTTTTTATGGTTTTAGGTCTAACGTTTAAATCTTTAATCCATCTTGAATTGATTTTTGTATAAGGTGTAAGGAAGGGATCCAGTTTCAGCTTTCTACATATGGCTAGCCAGTTTTCCCAGCACCATTTATTAAATAGGGAATCCTTTCCCCATTGCTTGTTTTTCTCAGGTTTGTCAAAGATCAGATAGTTGTAGGTAAGCGGCGTTATTTCTGAGGGCTCTGTTCTGTTCCATTGATCTATATTTCTGTTTTGGTACCAGTACCATGCTGTTTTGGTTACTGTAGCCTTGTAGTATAGTTTGAAGTCAGGTAGTGTGATGCCTCCAGCTTTGTTCTTTTGGCTTAGGATTGACTTGGCGATGCGGGCTCTCTTTTGGTTCCATATGAACTTTAAAGTAGTTTTTTCCAATTCTGTGAAGAAAGTCATTGGTAGCTTGATGGGGATGGCATTGAATCTGTAAATTACCTTGGGCAGTATGGCCATTTTCACGATATTGATTCTTCCTACCCATGAGCAAGGAATGTTCTTCCATTTGTTTGTATCCTCTTTTATTTCATTGAGCAGTGGTTTGTAGTTCTCCTTGAAGAGGTCCTTCACATCCCTTGTAAGTTGGATTCCTAGGTATTTTATTCTCTTTGAAGCAATTGTGAATGGGAGTTCACTCATGATTTGGCTCTCTGTTTGTCTGTTGTTGGTGTATAAGAATGCTTGTGATTTTTGTACATTGATTTTGTATCCTGAGACTTTGCTGAAGTTGCTTATCAGCTTAAGGAGATTTTGGGCTGAGACGATGGGGTTTTCTAGATAAACAATCATGTCGTCTGCAAACAGGGACAATTTGACTTCCTCTTTTCCTAATCGAATACCCTTTATTTCCTTCTCCTGCCTGATTGCCCTGGCCAGAACTTCCAACACTATGTTGAATAGGAGCGGTGAGAGAGGGCATCCCTGTCTTGTGCCAGTTTTCAAAGGGAATGCTTCCAGTTTTTGCCCATTCAGTATGATATTGGCTGTGGGTTTGTCATAGATAGCTCTTATTATTTTGAAATATGTCCCATCAATACCTAATTTATTGAGAGTTTTTAGCATGAAGGGTTGTTGAATTTTGTCAAAGGCTTTTTCTGCATCTATTGAGATAATCATGTGGTTTTTGTCTTTGGCTCTGTTTATATGCTGGATTACATTTATTGATTTGTGTATGTTGAACCAGCCTTGCATCCCAGGGATGAAGCCCACTTGATCATGGTGGATAAGCTTTTTGATGTGCTGCTGGATTCGGTTTGCCAGTATTTTATTGAGGATTTTTGCATCAATGTTCATCAAGGATATTGGTCTAAAATTCTCTTTTTTGGTTGTGTCTCTGCCAGGCTTTGGTATCAGAATGATGCTGGCCTCATAAAATGAGTTAGGGAGGATTCCCTCTTTTTCTATTGATTGGAATAGTTTCAGAAGGAATGGTACCAGTTCCTCCTTGTACCTCTGGTAGAATTCGGCTGTGACTCCATCTGGTCCTGGACTCTTTTTGGTTGGTAAACTATTGATTATTGCCACAATTTCAGCTCCTGTTATTGGTCTATTCAGAGATTCAACTTCTTCCTGGTTTAGTCTTGGGAGAGTGTATGTGTCGAGGAATGTATCCATTTCTTCTAGATTTTCTAGTTTATTTGTGTAGAGGTGTTTGTAGTATTCTCTGATGGTAGTTTGTATTTCTGTGGGATCGGTGGTGATATCCCCTTTATCATTTTTTATTGCGTCTATTTGATTCTTCTCTCTTTTTTTCTTTATTAGTCTTGCTAGCGGTCTATCAATTTTGTTGATCCTTTCAAAAAACCAGCTCCTGGATTCATTAATTTTTTGAAGGGTTTTTTGTGTCTCTATTTCCTTCAGTTCTGCTCTGATTTTAGTTATTTCTTGCCTTCTGCTAGCTTTTGAATGTGTTTGCTCTTGCTTTTCTAGTTCTTTTAATTGTGATGTTAGGGTGTCAATTTTGGATCTGTCCTGCTTTCTCTTGTGGGCATTTAGTGCTATAAATTTCCCTCTGCACACTGCTTTGAATGTGTCCCAGAGATTCTGGTATGTTGTGTCTTTGTTCTCGTTGGTTTCAAAGAACATCTTTATTTCTGCCTTCATTTCGTTATGTACCCAGCAGTCATTCAGGAGCAGGTTGTTCAGTTTCCATGTAGTTGAGCGGCTTTGAGTGAGATTCTTAATCCTGAGTTCTAGTTTGATTGCACTGTGGTCTGAGACATAGTTTGTTATAATTTCTGTTCTTTTACATTTGCTGAGGAGAGCTTTACTTCCAAGTATGTGGTCAATTTTGGAATAGGTGTGGTGTGGTGCTGAAAAAAATGTATATTCTGTTGATTTGGGGTGGAGAGTTCTGTAGATGTCTATTAGGTCTGCTTGGTGCAGAGCTGAGTTCAATTCCTGGGTATCCTTGTTGACTTTCTGTCTCGTTGATCTGTCTAATGTTGACAGTGGGGTGTTAAAGTCTCCCATTATTAATGTGTGGGAGTCTAAGTCTCTTTGTAGGTCACTCAGGACTTGCTTTATGAATCTGGGTGCTCCTGTATTGGGTGCATAAATATTTAGGATAGTTAGCTCCTCTTGTTGAATTGATCCCTTTACCATTATGTAATGGCCTTCTTTGTCTCTTTTGATCTTTGTTGGTTTAAAGTCTGTTTTATCAGAGACTAGGATTGCAACCCCTGCCTTTTTTTGTTTTCCATTTGCTTGGTAGATCTTCCTCCATCCTTTTATTTTGAGCCTATGTGTGTCTCTGCACATGAGATGGGTTTCCTGAATACAGCACACTGATGGGTCTTGACTCTTTATCCAACTTGCCAGTCTGTGTCTTTTAATTGGAGAATTTAGTCCATTTACATTTAAAGTTAATATTGTTATGTGTGAATTTGATCCTGTCATTATGATGTTAGCTGGTGATTTTGCTCGTTAGTTGATGCAGTTTCTTCCTAGTCTTGATGGTCTTTACATTTTGGCATGATTTTGCAGCGGCTGGTACCGGTTGTTCCTTTCCATGTTTAGCGCTTCCTTCAGGAGCTCTTTTAGGGCAGGCCTGGTGGTGACAAAATCGGTCAGCATTTGCTTGTCTGTAAAGTATTTTATTTCTCCTTCACTTATGAAGCTTAGTTTGGCTGGATATGAAATTCTGGGTTGAAAATTCTTTTCTTTAAGAATGTTGAATATTGGCCCCCACTCTCTTCTGGCTTGTAGGGTTTCTGCCGAGAGATCCGCTGTTAGTCTGATGGGCTTCCCTTTGAGGGTAACCCGACCTTTCTCTCTGGCTGCCCTTAACATTTTTTCCTTCATTTCAACTTTGGTGAATCTGACAATTATGTGTCTTGGAGTTGCTCTTCTCGAGGAGTATCTTTGTGGCGTTCTCTGTATTTCCTGAATCTGAAAGTTGGCCTGCCTTGCTAGATTGGGGAAGTTCTCCTGGATAATATCCTGCAGAGTGTTTTCCAACTTGGTTTCATTCTCCCTGTCACTTTCAGGTACACCAATCAGACGTAGATTTGGTCTTTTCACATAGTCCCATATTTCTTGGAGGCTTTGCTCATTTCTTTTTATTCTTTTTTCTCTAGACTTCCCTTCTCGCTTCGTTTCATTCATTTCATCTTCCATTGCTGATACCCTTTCTTCCAGTTGATCGCATCGGCTCCTGAGGCTTCTGCATTCTTCACGTAGTTCTCGAGCCTTGGTTTTCAGCTCCATCAGCTCCTTTAAGCACTTCTCTGTATTGGTTATTCTAGTTATACATTCTTCTAAATTTTTTTCAAAGTTTTCAACTTCTTTGCCTTTGGTTTGAATGTCCTCCCGTAGCTCAGAGTAATTTGATCGTCTGAAGCCTTCTTCTCTCAGCTCGTCAAAATCATTCTCCATCCAGCTTTGTTCCGTTGCTGGTGAGGAACTGCGTTCCTTTGGAGGAGGAGAGGCGCTCTGCATTTTAGAGTTTCCTGTTTTTCTGTTCTGTTTTTTCCCCATCTTTGTGGTTTTATCTACTTTTGGTCTTTGATGATGGTGATGTACAGATGGGTTTTTGGTGTGGATGTCCTTTCTGTTTGTTAGTTTTCCTTCTAACAGACAGGACCCTCAGCTGCAGGTCTGTTGGAATACCCTGCCGTGTGAGGTGTCAGTGTGCCCCTGCTGGGGGGTGCCTCCCAGTTAGGCTGCTCGGGGGTCAGGGGTCAGGGACCCACTTGAGGAGGCAGTCTGCCCGTTCTCAGATCTCCAGCTGCCTGCTGGGAGAACCACTGCTCTCTTCAAAGCTGTCAGACAGGGACATTTAAGTCTGCAGAGGTTACTGCTGTCTTTTTGTTTGTCTGTGCCCTGCCCCCCGAGGTGGAGCCTACAGAGGCAGGCAGGCCTCCTTGAGCTGTGGTGGGCTCCACCCAGTTCGAGCTTCCCGGCTGCTTTGTTTACCTAAGCAAGCCTGGGCAATGGCGGGCGCCCCTCCCCCAGCCTCGCTGCCGCCTTGCAGTTTGATCTCAGACTGCTGTGCTAGCAATCAGCGAGATTCCGAGGGCGTAGGACCCTCCGAGCCAGGTGTGGGATATAGTCTCGTGGTGCGCCGTTTTTTAAGCCGGTCTGAAACGCGCAATATTCGGGTGGGAGTGACCCGAGTTTTCCAGGTGCGTCCGTCACCCCTTTCTTTGACTCGGAAAGGGAACTCCCTGACCCCTTGCGCTTCCCAGGTGAGGCAATGCCTCGCCCTGCTTCGGCTGGCGCACGGTGCGCGCACCCACTGGCCTGCGCCCACTGTCTGGCACTCCCTAGTGAGATGAACCCTGTACCTCAGATGGAAATGCAGAAATCACCGTCTTCTGCGTCACTCACGCTGGGAGCTGTAGACCAGAGCTGTTCCTATTCGGCCATCTTGGCTCCTCCCCTCTCTTTTTACATTTTTTGACTTAAAGTCTATTTTATCTGATATACAGATGGCTACTCCTGTTCATTTTTGGTTTCTATTTTCATAGAATATCTTTTTCCTTTCCTTCATTTTCAGTCTATATTTGTTTTTAAGAGTTAGGCCGACCTCTTGTAGGCAGCATATAGTTGGGTCTTGTGTTTTAATTTATTCAGTCACTCTATGTCTTTTGGATTGGAGAATTTAACTTGTTTACATTCAAGATTATTACTGATAGGCAGCAACTTACTCTTTCCATTTTGTTTATTGTTTTCTGGTTGTTTTATAGACCCTTTGTTTCTTTGTTTCTCTCTTGTTTATCTCTGGGTTTGGGGGTTTTCCGTGGTGCTGAGCTTTGTTTTCTTTTTCTTTCTCATTTGTGCATCTGCTGTAATTTCTTTCTTTGTGGCTGCTATGGAGCTAACATAACTACACATTATCATCATAGCTATAATAGGCTATTCTAAGCTGATAGCAACTGAACTTTGGTCACATAAAAATTATCTTAACTTTTCCCTCTCCCTCACAATTTATATTTTTGTTGCCTTAATTTACTTCTTCATCTATTGTGTGTTTCTTATATATTAATTATAGCTGTTGTTGTTCTGACCATTTGGACTTCAAACCTTCGTAATAGAGGATTGAGAGATTTACATAGCACTAGCACATCACTGGAGTATTCTGAGTTTTATTTATGAATTTACCTCTACTGGTCAGTTTTATGCTTTCATCTGTTTTCATTTTATTTCCAGGTGTAGCACCCCCATAAGAATTTCCTGTAAGGCTGGTTTAGTGGTGATAAATAAAATCAGAGATGAAGAAGAAGACATTGCAACTAATACCACAGAAATACAAAGGATCACTAGAGACTTTGTGTGAACATCAGTATGCCAACAAATTTGATAATATACAAGAAATGGATTAATTCCTGGACACATGCAATCTGCTAAGATTAAATTATAAAGAAATAGAAAATCTGAATACAGCAAGTGAGAAAATTGAATCAGTAACAAAAAAAGTATCTCATTAAAGGAAAGCCCAGGACCTGATGGGTTCATTGCTGAATTCTACCAAACATTAAAAGAAGTAACACCAATTTTCCTCAAACTATTCTAGAAAATTGAAGAGAAGGGAATACTTCCAAATTCATTTTATAAAGCCAGAATTACCCCGATTCCAAAACCAGACAAGGACAAAACAACAACAAACTACAAGCCAATATTTTTGGTGAATATAGATGCAAAAATTCTCAACAAAATGCTAGCAAACTGAATACAACAACATATTAAACAGATCACTGTGTTCAAGTGAGATTTATTCTAGGGATGAAAGTATAGTTTAATATACATGAATCAATAAATGTGAGATACCACATTAACAGAAAGAAAGACAAGAACTATATGATCATTTCAATAGATGCAGAAAAAAGCATTTGAGAAAATTCAACATCACTTCATGATTAACAACTCTCAACAAATTAAGTATGGAAGGTATGAACCTCAGAATGATAAAGGCCACATGTGACAAACACACAGCTAACATCATACTGAATGGGGAAATACTGAAAGCTTTTTCTCTAAGATCAATAACTAGACAAGGATGCCCACTGTCACCACTTCCATTCAACGAAGCACTGGAAGTTCTAGAAGCAGTTAGGCAAGAGAAAGAAATACATGACATCCAAATTGTAAAGAAGTCAAATTGTTCATTTGCAAGTGACATAATCTTATATATAGAAAACCCTAAAGATTCCACCAAAATCTGCTAGAACTATTAAACAAATTTAGCAAAGTCACAAGATGCAAAAGGAACATACAAAATCAGTAGTGTTTTCATATGTTAATAGTGAACTATCTGAAAAAGAAATCAAGAAAATAATTCCTTTCATAGGAGCTACAAAAAAGATACTGAGGGATAAACTTAATCAAGGAGGTGAAAGACCTCTGCAGTGAAACTATAAAACTTTGATAAAAGAAATTGCAAGGGACACAAATAAATGAAAAGATATCTGGTGCTCATGGATTGGAATAACTACTATTTTTAAAATGTCCTGTTATCCAGAGTAATCTACACATCTAATGAAATCCCTGTCAAAATACCAATGACATTCTTCATAGAAATAAAAAAATTCTAAAATTCATATGTAACCACAAGGGACCTCAAATAGCCAAAGCAATCCTGAGCAAAAAGAACAAAGCTGGAGGCATCACACTACCTGACTTCAAAATATACTACAAAGCTATAGTAACCAAAACATCATGGTACTGGCATAAAAACAGACACATAGACTAATGGAAAAGAAAAGACAACCCAGAAATAAATTTACACACCTACAGAGAACTGATTTTTGACAAAGGTGCCAAGAACACATGTTAGAGAAGACAGTCTCTTCAATAAATGGTACTGGGAAAATTGAATATTCACATGCAGAAGAAAAAACTATATCCCTACCCCTCACCATACACAAAATCTGACTTAAAATAGATTAAAGACTTAAATGGAAAACCCCAAACTATGAAACTGCTAGGAGAAAACAGGGAAAATGCATTGTGATACTGGCTAGGCAAAGATTTTTGAAATTAGACCTCAAAAGCACAGGCAACAAAAGCAAAAATAGACAAATGGGATTACCTTAAACTAAAAAGCAACTGCTTATCAAAGGAAAACATTAACGAAGAGAAGAGACAATGAATGAAATGAGAGAAAATATTTGCAAACTACATATTTGACAAGGGTTAATATGCAAAATACATAAGGAACTTAAACAACTCAAGAGCAAAACAACAACAAGAAGTAACCTGATCTTTTTAAATGGGCAAAAGGCCTTAATAGACGTTTCTTTAAAACAGACCATACAAATATCCAACAGGTGGGATATGAAAAAATGCTCAACATCACTAATTATCAGGGAAATGCAAATCAAAACCGCAATGAGTTACCACTTCACTTCAGTTAGAGTGCTTATTATCAAAAAGACACAAAGAAAAGAAGTGTTGGCAAAAACATAGAGAAAGGGGAATCTGCACACTTTTGGTAGGAGTGTAGACTAGCATAGCCATTACGGAAAACAGTATGGAGTTTCCTCAAAAAATTAAAAATAGAACTGCCATATCCAGCAATCCCACTACTGGGTACATATCCAAAGGAAATGAAATCAATATGTCAGAGAGATATCTGCATTCCTATGTTTATTGCAGCACTACTCACAACAGTCAAGATATGGAATCAATCTAAGTGTCCAACAACAGACAACTGGATACAAAATGGAACACTATTCAGCCACAAGAATAAAATCCTATCATTTGCAACAACATAAATGAACCTGGAGGCCAGGCACAGAAAGACAAATATTGCATGATCTCAGTCATGTGGAATTGTTTTAAGTTGATATTATAGAAGCAGAGAGTAGAATAGTGGTTACTAGAGATTGGGGAGGGAAGGGAGGATGGGAGGATGGGGAGAAGCTGGTCAATCAGTACAAAGTTACAATTAGATAGGAAGAATAAATTCTGGTGTTCTGTTGCACAGTAGGGTGACTATGGTTAGTTGTAAAATATTGTATATTACAAAATAGCTAGAAGAGAGTAATTTGAATGTTCTCAACACAAACTCATGAGATAAATTATAAATGCATAAGGTGATGGATTCACAAAATACCTTGATTAGATCATTATACAGTATAGATATGCATCAAAACATCATATTGTACCCCATAAATACATACAATGATAGTTGTCAATTTAAAAAACAATAAATTTTTAAAAATAGAATCTCAGACCCAAACCCCAATGTACTGAATCAGAACCTGCATTTTAACAAGATCCCCAGGTGGTCTGTGTGTGTTAAATTTTGAGACACCCTGTATCAGAACATTTTTAAACAATGTTTTCAGTGATGGGATGTTCCAATATTCTGCACTTAGAATACTTTACTGGATAGTAAAAGGGCTGCTCTTGCCTCAGATAATACAACTATTAATGATTTTCTAACCTACCTGGTCTGTTCATGAATCAGTATGTGGGACCCTGAACCATCCAGTCATGGTAACTTATAAGAAAGCTCCTGGAGAATATATAATCCCATAGAGGTTCACAGATTAGGTTTCAAGAAGAAAAGACTGCAAATTATTATTTCATTAGGCACAAAATTCCTGCTACAAAGAATAGCCCCCAATCCCTTTATTTCCTTAAAACATTTGTGTAGTACTTTCTTTTGTGTGTGTATAGTATTTTCTCGAAGAAATTTAGACCCCAGGTACTGGTGGGGAAGGTTATCAAAATATCTGTGACCTCAAACAGGAGGCTGAATCAAATCAGTACCAAGAAAAGTGCAATGTGGTTAGAATTGTTGACTATTAGAGCTGGCAATCACTTTAGAAATAAACTAGCACACCACCACCCTATTTTTACCATGCATAAAATAAAACCCTACATGGTGAAATGACATTCTCAAGGCTTCACAAATAATTGATGATGGAGCTAGAATTACAGGCCCAGTCTTATGAATCAAATCAGTGTTATTTCTCTGCTCAACATGCATGTACGTGATATGTGTGGTGATTGAGTCATGCAAATGCAAAAAGCCTTTAGATTTTCCTGTCTCCAATGGCATCACCCAGTGCATTCAATAATGTCTTTACCTGCTCATTTGAAAACAGTTATTTTTAAATGAATTTCAAAAGCAGTGTCCAAAAATAAAAAGTGGGTGTAGCCCTTAAAAAATAGGACTGTTTCCAAAAGAGCCAGGTGCCTGTTTGAGTGGTTAATGCATAATCTTAAGCGTCTGATTGAAGTTAGCATTTATAATAATTATGTGTACCAATGCAAGCTTTTTTGGAAGAAAAGAAGAGGTGGTTTGAGTAAATTACTTTCTCAACTTAAGACTTGGAAAGTCACTATGAGGCCTGTTATTTTTTTGCCTGCCAAATGGAAAAGAGAATGTAAGGAAGTTAGAAGGGCAAGCAAGTCCTCTCCCTTGAGCATACACAAGAGTGTATATACTGAATACTCAGCTGGCAGAGTGAGATGAGAAAGCCAACGTGCTGCTCCAGAAACTCAGAGGAAAGCCTAACTGTAAGAAAAGGCTCATAGTGAATTGCTTTATTCAACTTCAGATGACAAACTGGAGTTGAATTAAGCAAGATTATAGTTAAGTTTAGTGTTAAATTTGGTACTGCTTTCCCCTAATCACCAATGAGTATTTCTTTTCTTTTCTTTCTTTCTTTGAGACAGAGTCTCACTCTGTTGCCCAGGCTGGAATGCAGTGGCATGATCTCGGCTCACTACAACCTCTGCCTCCCAGGTTCAAGCGATTCTCGTGTCTCAGCTCCCTGAGTAGCTGGGATTACAAGCGCATGCCACCACACCTAGCTAATTTTTTATTCTTAGTAGAGACAAGGTTTTGCTATGTTGGGTGGTATCAAACTCCTGACTTCAGGTGATCCACCAGCCTCAGCCTCCCAAAGTGCTGAAATTATAGGTGTGAGCCACCGTGCCTGGCCACCAATGAGTATTTCATTAGTGTGTTTTATCCCCTTAAAATATTTTATGTTTTAAATGAACACATTAAATAAGTTATGTGCTAATCTATTATGTCAGTTGTCCTCAATAAGAGTAAGTCCTAACCATGTCAACGAGGAACTGTTTTTATGCACCTAGTGGTACTTACCTAAAATACGCAAAGGAATAATTAACCCTTATATTAGATGTCTATTTTTTGTAATAATATATTAGAAGGAAACTCTATTTACTTCAGTTTGGATTGAGAGACTGAAGAACAAAACAATCCTTGGCAAAATTTCCCACATTCCAGACTTAGGAACTAGGCTACTTTTGCAGGACTTAAAAAGGAGGAATCTGAAATTCTCAGTGAGTTTTATTCTCGGAGATCTTGACCATCAGATATTGGTGTTACACTTCTGATTTGGTCTTCACAAGTTAATTTATCATTCCTGGAAATGTAATATGTAACCCAGTCAGTTTTAATCAGGTGTGTACGTCGGAATCAACTATGGAGTGATTTGGTTTGGTTGTTCTGCATAGGGAGCCAGACATCTATTTTTCTTTTGAGAAAATACCAGACTAGCTCTGAAATGAACTTCAGTAGAGAACCATCACCTTAATCCAATGGAACGAAACTCTAATTGCAGTTTTTCTGGGAATATATGAAAGATGATGTCTTCATAGCATTTCTCAAATTATACAGTGTCATCTATTACCTTTATCAAACAGACAAGAGGTTGTGGTGGATGGTTAAATAATGGCCTGCAATGAATCACATCTCGCAGAAGTCTTGCCCTATGTAATACTCTTCCATATAGACTCTGGATTTGCCCATGTGCCTTGATTTGGCCAATAGAACACCAGCAGATATGATTCTAGCAGAGGTTTGATACGTGGTTGTGCATTGGGGTTTGCCCTCCTGGAAGCCCGAGACCCTGCTATGGAGAAGCTGCCATGAAAGACTATGTGAAGACAGAGGCCCAGCTATCCAAGCATAGCCACCAGTTGACTGCTGTCAGCTCAGGTGAGAACAACAGCCAACCCACAGAATTGTGAGGAGTAATAAGTCATTGCTGTTCAAAGCCACCTTATTTTGGGATGGTTTGTTATGCAGCAATGGATAACTGAAAACCAATGTAGGGAAATTTTTCACTACATCCTTTCCAAGAAGGAACTAACCAGCAAATAAAGAAAGATGTAAGTTTTAATATTGATCTTAGAGAATAAACATAAGCTATCTGAACTTTGAGTAAATTTATAACTGCATGATGGATTCCCAAAGAATTAATAAACAAAAGACACACAGACACACACACACAACTCTCATTCAGGGATTTTCCTTAGTTTCAACTTTTTAGTGGCTATACAGGTCTCCAACTTCCAGCCTTTTATAAGACCATACAAAATTTCCATCTTGAATGTTTTTAGTATAAAAAGACTCCCAAATCTAATTTAACACGTGTGTGGGTGTGTGTGCAAACATCCACAGAGGTCAAGTTATTTACTAAGGCCACTTAACTAATTAACAGTAGAACTGTTTATATCTCAAGTCTGATAATTTTAAATTAAACCTTCCCTCTGACAGTCATGCTTCTTAAACTGCTATATATGTATTCTCAAAGATATTCGGGCAGAGTACAAAGGGATATGGAAAACCACAGGAAAACCATGGTATATTTTTCTAGTATGTTAATTTGACTTCATGGAATTTAATTTATAATATTATTTTAAATTAAGCTAATATAAATATATTGTGTGAATGTAGTATTCACAAAAGTTTTAATTCAAAAAATAATATGTGCTCTAGTTCTCTGAGAGCAGAATATTTTTTTGGCCACAGTTGGTACTTTGGTAGAATATTTTAGAAGCAATACATTAAGCTGATATTCCTCTGCTTCTGGTGATCTCTTATCATCAACGAAAAGAAAAGAATGCCATGAGGGGAGACATTGGAATTGTGAGCTTTTCCTTTACAAATCACTTCTCCACGAAGCATGCATGGAGGGGAGGGAAGTGAAGACATAAAACAGTTGGATAATCTTTGAGCAACACCTCGTATCAGAATCATAAGTCACCACCTATTAAATATCGAAATTTGTACAAAGCACCTAAGAGAGATCAGTGGTTTTCACACCTAGAGATTCTGATGTAATTAGACTTGGGTGGGACATAAACATCAGTAATTTTTCAAAGCCCCCCCACCTCCGCCAAGGCTTTTTCTTACCGGAGGATACCATTTCTATGATTATGCTAGATACCGAAATTAAGAGACCTTCAATTCATTTGTTGTCTTAACTAGGGTTGGCAATATTATCCAGATTTATTTTAAAATTCTTCAAGTCTTGAGAACACACAAGGTGATAAGGGAAGACATAGTCTCTTTTTTGTTAAGAATGTCTTTGTACTAATGTCAGGTCAGATTTGAAAGTCAATAAGTTTATTTTTTATGACCTGTCTTAAATACCAGCTATATTTTGAAACTGCCCAGATTGTCAGCTTCTCAATTTTGTTTTGTATAATGCCTTCAATGTTATCTCTCTAATAAACACACATTGTATAGTGACTGCCCTTCTCACAAATGAGAAATGGCTGTCCATTTATTAAGAATGTCCCAAACTTCTTTGTCCAAAGTTCATAAGGGTCAAACTATTCTTCAAATCAAATTCCAGTGGCCGAACATACCAGTCTTCTGTTGTTAGTTCTAAACTGTGGACCTTACTTCCACTATCCATGACTTTGCACAAATTTTCCTTATTTCCCCTCTCTTCCTTCTCATGCTTCAAAGACCTAGGCAACGCCACCATCTCCATGAAAACATCTATGACACTAATGAGAATGAATAGTTCTGCTACCTTCCCAGTATTGATTTGCACCACAATTAGCATTTGCTGCACTACAGTTTTCATTATAGGTATCTGAGTCTGCCTTTCCCACTAGAAGATAACAAGAGCAAGAAAAATAAAAAGACAATGAACAAGAATGCTTATTGGCCACTTATTTTTTGCCAATTACTAAGATGAGTGCTTTCCATATTTCATACTTCTAATTCTCACAACAACCCTACAAGAGAAGTTCTGTCATTAACTCCATTTTACAGATGTAGAACCAAAGGCTTAGAGAGTTTAAACAACTCACATAAAGTCAAACAAACAAGGATATTGCAGCTCTAATTCAGATCTGTCTTAGATTAGGATCCAAACTTTTAGCCACTGTGTTAGCCTACTTGTAGTCAGAGACAGTATGTAATTATTTGTGTATCCATCACCATCTCACAAAGTCTAAGATAATTCTTTAGTCATAGGAACTCCAAAAGGTTTATTAAATTGCAGATTTTAAAAGAGGTAAAATTTACTCCATGGTAGCGTAAAACACAACTTTTTCTCACAGACAAACTTATCATATGTGTTTTGTGTTTCAAAATACAGTGTGTTATTCTGGTTGGCATGAGAATGGCAGATGAATAGATTTTCAGTAAAGGTATATAATGGGCACAATGAAGTCTGGTGTGGGGGCATATAGGGTCTTCGGACACACTATTAGATGGTTTTGTATAAATTCTTCCTTCCCACAGGCCATATTTAGATAGGAGTTTAGTTAAATAGGCTAAGGGACCATGTATATTTATGAAGGACAAACAGTGGGGTCATCCTCTGTTTGGAAAACTCAGTTATCCATGTTTAATGTTACCCCCATGAGTACAACAAGCTGACCCTAATTGGAATTGCTAAGATTTCCACATTGGCATTCAAAACACGCTGGGCATATATAATATCTACCATCACTCTGAGGGAATCAAACTCAGTAGAGAAAATTTACTAGATACTGGACATATTGTGGTCCCTTCTGCATGAGGAATTTGAATAGTCCATCTGTCACTTATAGTCGTGACAATGAACCATGACACCTATAAGCGCCAGATGTGCTAATTTAGGATGAGAGGTATAATTACTACTGAATACTGCCATGAGGAGGAACAGAGGGCTTTAGAACAAGTTTTAGGAGCAGAAAATTATCTGAAATCAAGCTATTTGATCTGTGTTTGTGACCAGAAATGAACCACCCGAACAGGAGCAGAATTTACTTTTATGGCTCCTTAGTACCCTACAGCTAAATTCCCCTAAAACCACAGAAGTAAATTCTCTAGGTTAGTGCTGTCCAATACAATGGCCACTAGCCACATGAGACTTGGATATTTGGAATGTGGATAGTCTGAATGGAGATGTACTGCAAGTGTAATACACCAGATTTCAAAGACCTTGTATGAAAAAATAATGTAAACTATCTCATTGTGTTTTATATTGATTACAAACTGAAATAATATTTTGACTGTATTGTGTTAAACTGTTAAAATTAATTTAGCTTGTTTCTTTTTTACATTTTTTTCATGTGAGTACTAGAATATTTAAATTTTCTAAGTGGTTCACATTAGTTCACATTATATTTCTATTGAACAGCTATGGTCTAGATAAAAGGATCTGACTCCAGCATCATATTGCTTAGGTTTTAATCATGGCTTCCTCACATACTGGCTGTGTATCCTTGGGAAAATTACTGACCTTCTCTGTGCCTCAAGTTTCCTCATCTTAAATGGCAATAATAATAATAATACTTCTTAAGGTTTCTAGGAGGATGAAATAAAATTATGCATATGAAGTGCTCCACTTTTGGCTCAGGGTGAAAGCTAAATAAAGGTTAGGAAGTTTTAAGCTTTCAAGAGTAGCTTAGACACTGATTTTCCTTCTGTTCAGAACCCTTTAGCAGTTTCCCTTTGTCCACAAGACTCTAAGCACTTCAGCGTGGCTAAAAAGAGGTATCTACAGAAGCTGACCCCAGCCCAGCTCTCCAGCCTCACATTCTACTATGACTCACCTTGAAATTAAGCTCCTGCATTCCACTGTAGCATCCTCAACACAGCATGTTCTCGTTGCTTGTGCAGTTTTGATCTTGTTAGTTCTGCCTCACAGATCTTTTCTTGATCTCTTTCTCTGCCTGCAAAACTCCTAACATCTGGGGAGGAGTCACTTCCTTTGCAAAGCTTCTCCTGGTTCACACTCTCATGTAGCAGCCTTGAAGAGGTACACATTATTCAAATGTAACTTATACAATGTCTGTTATTGTAAATGTCAAACTGTATCATAGACGTTCACCAGTCAATCTCCCTCATTCCATTGTGATTTTCTTGAGGGTAATAACCACAATTTTCTTTTGTGTGTGCCCAGCACCTAGCACAGTTCTTGGCACACAATAAATGTTCAGTAGAGATTTGCTGAACTCATAACACAATCTTGAGCTGATCTTTTGGTGCAGAGGGTAATTCTCTGCTGGCATGGTTTTATGGATTCCTGAATTTCCCTCTCCCTAACATATCTCATTTTGCTCTCCACATTTCCCAGCTACCATGCTCTTTGTGACTAACCCTAACCAATGCAACTTGAATAGGAATGTTGTTCACCTCTAGTCCCAGGAAATTAAGAACAGGTTACCTGATCAATCCTCTTTCACTCTTAGGTCGACACATTTAGAAGCAAAGAACTTCAAGATGCCAGACTGCAAAATAGAAGTCACTAATTTCTGAGTCAGCAGTTGGGAGAAAGGCAGGCAGAAGATGCCTCCTAGCCCACATTAGATTGTGCCCTGCATGAGGTGTTTGCCGATGCTATGCCAGACCACTGAAATTTGGAGGTTTGTTACTATAGCAGAGCTTTGCATATCCTCACTAATAAACCCACTATGGTAAATATAATTAGAAAACATTTTCCCCATGACATTCTTTTAATTGCAAATGCTCCTGAGAAGAGGAATAACACATGAAATGAATCCGCTCTGATCACAGATTTTTCTCCTTCTCAGATAAATCCAATTAACAGAAGATGTCTTAGAATTTAAGGGGGGCAGAAAGAGAATCTCTGTGGGTAGAGGGTTGGGGAAAAAGCATGGGATGGTAGTTTTGGTATGTAGGACACCAGAGACAGTCCTCACCTAATTCAATGGCTTAAAATTATACCAAAGGAAAACAACTCATAACCCAAAAGGAATTAGGATGCACACACCAGGCTTACTCAGACATGTGGTGCTGCCTCCTATTTTACTTTATGGTAGATAAAGTTGAGCAGTTGTATAAATAGAAATGACTGGAGCCTTTACGTCTAATAGCAGAACTCATTTTTTATTTCTTTTTTGGCCTCTTGATAAAACTAAAGGATAAAGCCTTTTTTAGAAAGCTTTTATTTTGGATCTGTTAGGCTGTTCTACTCTAAAATGTCATCAATATTCTTTAAGGTATCAAAACTAATTTTAGCAAAAAGCCCCAGGAGTTGACTGTTGCTAGTCTGATAATGGATATCAATTTTTCAAACTGAAAGCAACTAAGAGCCTGTAAAAAAAACCCATAAACCAACCAGACTTTCCTCCTTAAACAATGGGCTCTGTGCTTTTATCACTCACAGTTGTATCTCTTGTTGTAAGCTACAAGGGCTATATCTGAACCATGGCAATGATATAATCCCTTTCATCTGGGACTTCTCACACTCCCCAGTTCATTTGATCCTCTGGCCAGAGGAGGCTATAACAAAACCAAATCAAGGTTCAGATTTTGAATCCAACAAGCTATATTGACATATGTGTATGTACATGTGCATTTACTGGCTGTCTTTATTTTCTATGTCTTTCTATTTTATGCAAACTATTTTCCCAACATAGTTGTGTAGTTAACAAATTTGGCCTTGCCCAAAGACAAGGTCTGATCTTTGTCTTGTTTCTGGGAGGTAATCTCTGGGTGCTTGTAATATTACACCTGATAGGAGTGTCTTTGTTTTCCTGTCACCTTGAATCATACTGCAACAACCTTGAATCAACCTGAGACAACTAACTTGTAGGATATTGCAAGTCACTGAACTTCTCTGTGCCTCAGTTTCATCATCTATTAGACTATCATACTGGATAGTTTAATAAAGTGATTTAGAGTGGGGTCTGGCCACACCTGTATAGTGTTAAGGTGGAGGCTAGCCATCCCAGAAAGACCAACAATGTTAATTAAGTTGTGGGCTTTGGGTCATGTGGTATCAATTGACCTGGAGACCAAGATCAACCATGTGGGTAATCGCCCAATCAACCATGCCTGCAAAATAGAGCCCCAGTAAAAACCACCCACGACCTGGAGACTGGACACTGAAGCTTGGGTGAGCTTCCCTGGCTGGCAATACTCTGTGCATATTGATACCTGGAGAGTAACATGTCCTAACTCCATGGGGAGAGGACAATGGAAGCTTTATGTTTCCAACACTCCTGAACTCTGCCCTCTGCACTTCTTCGCTTGGCTGATTTTAATGTGAATTCTTTCTCTTTGGCAAACCATAACCGTGAGTATAATAGCTTTCAGTGAGTTCCATGAGTTCTGCTAGTGAATTATCAAAACTAGATAGTGGTCTTGGGGAACTTCCAGAACTTGCAGTTGGTGTCAGAAGTAACTTCAGGCCAGGCATGGTGGCTCACACCTGTAATCCCAGCACTTTGGGAGGCTGAGGCAGGCGGATCACTTGAGGTCAGGAATTCGAGACCAGCCTGGCCAACATGGTGAAACCCCATCTCTACTAAAAATATGAAAATTAGCCATGCATGGTGGCACACGCTAGTAATTCCAGCTACTTGGGAGGCTGAGGTGGGAGAATCGCTTGAACCTGGGAGGCAGATGTTGCAGTGAGCCAAGATTGTGCCACTGCACTCCAGCCTGGGCAACAGAGCGAGATTCCATCTCAAAGAAAAAAAAAAGGAAATTTTATAGTTTGTCCCAAAACCTGACAGTGGTAAAATATAATTGGCAAAGGATTCGGAGGCAGATAATCCAGGTTTAAAGTCAGGTTCTGTGACTTGCCAGTTGTGTGAATATGCAAAATTTATTTATTCTCTTTGGTCCTCAATGTCATCATTTATGAAACAATAATGTCTATATACAAAAGGACTACTGCAAAAATTAAGTGAGATCATGCATATGAAATGTTTAAAAATTATAAAATTTTATATAAATGTTAATTATGCAAATGTGTCCTTTTTTGCCTCTGAAATTATTCCATGTGAAACCATGCTCTCTAGATTCTTAATTTGTCACTATATCAAAACTATTTTTTCTTAAACATAAACTGTTTTCAAATTATTAGTGTTACTGGCAATATCTTTACTCTCATATCTTATTTCAAACTTGTAATATACTTATAATAAAATAACACTAATCATATATTGCAATGATAGGGCACAAAACCCCAGCTATGATGAGATGAATAATCCAGTAAAATTGGGTATTCAGATTACAGACATTAGAGGGAAACCACAAAGCTGTTAATAACATCTTAAACGTGTGTAGTTCTCTCTAGATTTAAAGCTTTTCAAATATACATTTTTCCTATCCCAATAATTTGCTGAAATTGCCAGAAATGTACTATTACCTCATTTTGTAGCAATCTGAAACTGAAAGGGAGTACATGGACCAATGTTTCAGTTATTAATTAAACAAATATTTGTTTGGCAATAACTGTTATTAATGCACTATTGCAGGAGATAAGCAGACAAAATCTTTGCTCTCATTAAGCTTACATTTTAGGGATTCGGACTTTGTAAGTTTGCCATGTAGCTAAACATCATAGAAGTGTCAGAGACAGATTTGAATGTGGCTTTTCTGAAAACCAGTTTGGTGCATTTTCTTTCCTATCATTAAGCTTTAACATATAGTTAAAATAAAGTTGATCTCCCACGTGTTGGTCAGACCATACCTTTCATTTTTGGTTTAACTTACAAAATGTAAAACGGTCTTTTAGGGTCATTTCTGACAAGAAACAAGTACAAAAAAGATTGGATATATTCATAAAACCCATCGTATAGTAAATTTTTAAAAATATAACTTTTTAAACTAAGGAAAACCCCTATTGAATTGTTTTTGGTCCTAAATTAGCAGATATATATACAACCTTCCAAAGTTAGAAGTTTTTTAGAAAAAAAGAAAAATAAATGTGGAGTTATTGCTCATTTGAAACTAAATTAGGAATTTGGGAATTTGTGGTAATAAACAATTCATCTGTCACACGGCATCCTGCAAGGCTTTGTGGAGATATAAAAGTAATTAAGAAAATTATGGATTCTGATGTTAATAACATTATAGTCTAGCCAAAGATGTATATTTTTCCAAATTATACATTCTTTTTAATTTTCTAAAATGCATTTAGTCTTTAGGTCTTCAGCCAAATACATACGTATCCAAGTAATTAAAGTACAAATTCACCCATTCAACAATTATTTATGGAGCATCTATTATGTGCCAGAAATGGTGCTGGGTACTAGGAATACAACAGTGTGTGAATCAGGAGCAGCCTCTACCTTCTTGAGTTCCATAGTGTAAAATAGTAAGACAGAAAATGCCCTCCAAATGGAAGAAGAGTGCAGGAGTGAGCAGGTGAATGGGTTGAGGGTTGAGAGGACATGGGTGTGGGGACGTGGGTGTGAGGAGAAAGCAGTAAGTGTGAGGTCATAGAGGCACTAGTGCATTCAAGACAGCTCAGAAGGGCTAAGCATAAAAGGCAAAGGGGAAATGTGAAGCAGAACAGGAAGGCTGTAGCCAGATCATGGAAGGCTTCATGAGTTGAGTTAAGGCATCTGACCTTTGTCATAAGGGATTTAGGAACCATAAAAGGGTTTTAAAGAATGAGTGCTGTGACCATATCTGTGATTATGTAACTAGAGAATGAACTGTATTGGAGGGAATCAAAACTCCGGGGAGCGGACCAGTTAGGAGGCCACGACAGGCCCCATTCACAAAAAAAGAAAGAAAGAAAGAAAAAATATCATCTCCTGAACCAGGATAGTCGGGTGCATGGAGAGAAGATAAACTTGAGAGACATATAAGCAGAAAACTACACAGAATTTGAAAATCAATTGAATGAAAAGATGAAAAGCGTGGCCATTTCAGTTGGGTAGACGGTGGTTCCTTTACAGAAATATGAAACACTGGAAGAGAAATGTGTGTGTGTGTGTGTGTGTGTGTGTCTAAATTTGATGACTTAATTGTGGACTTAAATTTGAGACATCCACGGAGAGAGAGAGATGATGAAATGACCAATGGGAATATGCTAACTTGTAGCTCACATGAAATGCATTAAATTGTTTTCAAACTACGCAAAGAAAGTACTGTATCTAGTAAACAAACTAAAGTGTTCCATATTCCTTCATCACTTGGGTTATTTGTTCCCCACCTTCTTCCTGTTCTGATAATTGATACAAATAATTAATCAAAATTAATAGGCAGTAGGAATATTCTCTTGGATGTGTATTTATTATTTTCCTTTCGTGAGCGTCAATGTGGATTTAATGTCTTCCACAGGCTCAACTGGTCCCAACTTAGTGTTGCCTACTTTTTGATGTTTAATTTATTACAATCCGGCTGAGAGGAAACATTTTAAGGGCCATTATCTCCAGAAATTTAAAAATATATCCTTGCTTTTCCACAAGAGGAAATTCCAGGTTCATTCTGAGTTCTCTTTCCCCATAGAAATCAACATCTGGGTACCAGAGATAGCACATTGTATTATTTCACAAGAGAACTCAAAGCAGAGCGAGGTAACATAGGAACTTCAAACCACTGACATGGGGCAGAAAAAGTACCTTTTCTCCAAAGTCCAAGTATTCAGGTTTCTTTTTTACTTTGCTCTAATATGTTTATTAATCTATTTTAAGTATTCCTTCCAGTACCTTCTGGTGTATCGTGCCATATTTTGTCACAACAAACAATGCTCTCAATTTATATTATTGCTCCGTTTTTAGAAGTCTATTTTTTCTTCCTCTTGCTCAAGCATCATGGAATTGGCAGCAACGTATTAAAGTTTAGATCAAGGGTAAGCAAACCACTGCCTGTTAGCAAAATCCAGCCAATTCTCTGATTTTTAAATACAATTTTATTGGAACACAAACATGTGTATTTGTTTGTATACTGTCTATTGCTGCTTTGGCAGTATAATGCCAGAGTGGTTGTGATAGAGGCTGCATGACCTACAAAGCCTAAAATGTTTACTGTCTGGCCCTTTACAGAAAAAACAAAATGCCATTCTTTGATCGGAATGATCTCCCTTGTCTGTACCTGTCAATAACCAATTGTCTGAAAGAGAAAAGGAAATCCCAACATTCTTCCAAGGGAACAACACCAAGGAATACAGAGACACAGGCTACCCAATATTTCAGCAAGATTCCCATAAACCTGCCAGCAATGTCAAGGAATGGGACAATACAGATAATTGTAAACTTTGAAGGGTTTCTCCCAAAGCTCTTTTTTAACTTTTTATTGTTATGAGTCCTAGCATCATAACTTATTATTTATCACGGGCATCTTAATGTTAAACTGCAACTTTTTAAAGGCATATGTGTATATATATATACACACACACACACATCTAAATAAAATACTATTACATATTATATATATTATTAATACTATTAATAGAATCAATCATATATATGATTGATTCTATTCCAGTTCTTCATCTGCAACCTCCCTTGTGTCCATGTCTTTTACCATGTGACTTTGCAGTTTCTCTCACTAAAGAGACTGTATTTTCCCATCTCTTTTATCTGTGTTGACTGCAACATGCTCCAGCCAGTAGAATGCGGTGAAGGTGATGGCATGCTACTTCTGCGGTTCTGCAGAGGCCTTTTACTTTTCTGCTCTTTCCCTTGTATTGCTTCCTCTGCCGTAAAATATACTCAGGAAGATAAAAGGCACATGTAAGATATTTGAGTTGCCCCACTTACCCAAGCCACACTCAGCCAAGATCAACCAAGAGTGAGCAATATCCACATGTTAATAAGCTCAGCCAAGAACAGCGGAGACGCCTCAACCAACCACTCTAGATGTGTGAACAATAAACACTTGATGTTTTATGCTACTGAAGGGTTTGTTTGTCATAAAGCACTATTGTGGCAATGAAGAGCTGACACAAAATATATTTAAATGACTTAGTCCTGTGCCAGTCTATCTTTTCAAAAACTAAGAATGTTAGAAAATATAACCAAATTGATACTAAGAAATCTGAGACACTTATAAAACTTAACCTCAAGAGCTCAAATAAATATCTATGAATTGTTTGACTTCCACAAGGGCCAAATCAGAAGATACTAGCACATTTGGATTATAACACATTTCATTTGCAATTCTGTAATCACATTATATTTGCATATCCTAAAATCCCCGTACAAGTAATTCTCCAACATTTTTGGCCCTATCCCAGAAGTTTTAATCTCTACATAAAACAGATATTAATAATTTATTAATATGATAATAATAACAGTAGCTATAGAATATTTTGATGCAGTTATCCAACATTTTGCAAGGATTTAGCCTCTCTAATGTTTAATTCTGTGTAGATGTACAACTACTACAGACAGGAAATAATCAGTCACTTTCTTCTTATATAACTTGGTAAACAGGGCATAATAAGATCCTCAAATGTTAGATATAGCTTTGGCCAAACCTAAATGGGGCCTATTGCATGTTGGGATTCCACCTGGAACTAGAAAGGGCTAGGAGCAAGTAATTTATTTTTTAACAACTTGGTAGTTCCTGTGGTCCAAACCTTATACTCCCTAATAATTTATTGGTTTGGATTCTACTTGCTTGTAGTCCAGTTGAGATTCTCATCCTATGTTTAATTAGCATCTACATTCAGGTAGAGGCAACACCAATACTTGAGAGCCACATAGTTTCACTTATGGATGCCCTGTGATATTATTTCTGCTAATGGCTGCTGCTCTGCTAAAGGCAGGTGTCCCCATCTTCAATCTATCTTGCAGAAGGGCTTAATCTATCTTCCCTTTGTAGGATCCAACTTGATCAAAAATGTCTTATTTGAGCTATCTTTCCCCCTGCTTGTCCTTCCTTCTCTCTCTCAGGATGTTTTTTAATTTACGAAAGAAGCTAGAGGATTTCTTTTTCTTTCTATTTTAAAATAAAATCTCATTTAGCTAACCTTCTCTTGGGGGAACTTCCCAATTTTGAATCACTTTCATTGAAAGAGTAGGGGAGTGGAAGGAAGCCCTTGCCCACCCTCCATACAACTTCTTAGAGTTTCAAGTCAAATTCTACAGGCTCCAGACTGGAAAAAGCAGTTGGTCTTTTTCCAAGGTTTGAGATGATCTGGGCTTCATGCCAATGTCTCCTTCTTTATCTTAGTTGGCTCTGTCCCTAGCTCATCTTTTCCCAAAGTTGTGTCTGCAAATATCAGTTATTTAACACTTTAGTTTCATTGTCTTGAGACAATTTTAAATCAGTATGCTTAGGAACCATGGCCCACTCTGGACATAATCATGAATATATTTTGCAACTTCTTAGACATTCTTAGTACTGTATTTCGCTGGGTTCATGCGCATCTCTTAAGTATAACTTTCAAAAAGAAATTAAGTTTTCTTAAATGGAAGTTTCATATGTCAATTAAATATTTTTATTTTCCTCCTAGAATGTGTCTAGTTCACATGGAAAATTATTTCTGAGACCCAAACTTCTGTATGCCATTAAAACTGTTTTTGGGATGCCCAAATCAAAGAGCTCCATGTTCATAGCACTTTTTCAGAAGAGGAGTTAAAATAAAGAAAACATAGATTAGTTTCTATACATAATAAATTTAATATAGCTTAAAATAATCACAAGACTTCCCTTTTTTCCCCTTTGAGAGCTGCGTCCCTGGGTTAGTGAGAATAAGCAAATCTCGACTCCTTTCTTTCCTTCTCACACTTAAACCTAATTTTGCCTAATAAATAGCCTTTCATCCGTCTGTAGAACACTTGGTTGAGACGTACTTTCCTTATTTCAGATGCTGCCATTCCTGATGGATCTATCCTAGCATAGTGTCATGGTTTCAGTGTCAGTTGAAGACCTTGGCTACAGCCAATGAAAGAAACCAAGAAATTGTAATTTGGTAAAATTTGGGATTGTAATTCATGTTCAGTCCACAGTGACAAGAAACTCAGAGTTAAGAGAGGGGTAAACCTTCTCTCTTGGAATAATTCCTTTTTTATTACCCACTACAGAGGTATTCATTCTGATGTGAAGGATGGTCAATCCATCAACCGGTTCTTTTGGTATCAGTATGCCTTGCTGCAATATCTTCGCCTAATAACTTTGATCATTAGGATCTGAGGCCTTTATATCAATTCTACTTCTGACACTGATTGATATTAATGTTATAATGGGCCTATAATATGAACTATGGAAAGACACCAACAAATCCAGTTAAATGATACAAATTTTATTTTGTAGAAAACGATATGAAGATATAGCTCTTTAGAAATAACTATACAAATCAAGAGATAGTACGAGAAACTCCCAGATATGGGAATAAGATTCCCTCCTTCCCAAAAATTCCTCCAAGGAAACAGAGCTTCTTTACATTTAAAGACCTAGACCTAAGGGGTGATCTCACAGTAAACATTGAAAAATGAACAGGAATCCTTTGGTCCAAATTGCTTGCTCTTGAACATGATATGGTACAAGATCATCCAGGTATATCATTTAGAGTGAAAATAAATAAGGCCTAGGCCAGAGTTAGAAGGAACATCAACACAAAGGGATGAATGGAAGAAAAGAAGTATAGAGAGGAGACTGAGAAGGACTCAACTGGCAGAACAAGAAGCAAGAACATGTGGGGTCACCGGGCTCAAGAGAAAATAAATTTTTGAGAAAAAGTAATCAACTGAGTCAAATATAACCAAAAGGTCAAGTAAAATAAAAGGACTGAAAATAATTCACCAGACTAATGGCATGGAGATTATTAGTACAGACAGAGTGATGCAGTTCACCAGAGTGATGAAAAAAGGAACCTAATTGAATAGTCAGAAGACTGAGGGAAAGGCAAGGAAATGAAACACTGGGAACCACATGTCTTTTAAAATCTTGCCTGGGAAGGGGTTGGAGAGATAGGACCCTGGCTGCACAAATGCTTGAAGTCAAGGACAGATATCCTTAAGATGGAAGAGACTTCAGCTATTTGAATTCTCATAAGAAATAAGCAATGGAGATAAAAAGAATGAGGACAGCGAGAGAAAAAATAAAAATCAGATGAAGACATTTGAGCAGAAATAGGGGTATTGGTCATCAATTGTAGGGGCATTTATTTCATTACAATAGAATGGACAGTTTGTAGGATATGTGGCTGGAGGTTGGAGTTTCATCTGAAGGTTTCAGTTTTGCATAAGAAATAGTATGTGTGAACATTTGTTGAAAGTGAGGGAGAAGGGGTAGGATTTGATGGCTTGAGAAGAAAGGAGGATTAAAATAATGAACAGCTGACTGGGTAATTATATGAGAATTGATCCTCAGATAGGCTAGCTCTGTAGGTGTTAGTAATCTAGCAGGATCAGTAGTCCCCAATCTGCACCACTGATTTTTTTTTTTTTTAATAGCTTTCAGGCTTCTGGGAGCTGATAAGGTGGATAGTAGAAACCATCATGAGCATGAGGGAGAAGGACAATGGGGGAAGACAGTGAAGAACTAAATGATTGAAATAAAGCTAGAGAGAGTAAGAGGTGATATGAGATAGACTTAAAGGAAGAATATAGAATTTTAAAAATCAAGATCAAGGAAATAAAGTTATCACACTCACAATAGGAATTAATATAGGTGTGATGTTTTAGCATTGAATTTGGATATAATATTTCTAAAAGCCTAGGAAAAATGATATTAAATTATAAGACTCATTTCAAAAAGTAACATTCATACATGTTTTATCAAAAGAAAAATATGCTTAGCAAAATGAGAGAGGCTCTTACTCTTAACAATAGCTTCCTTATGCTGCCTATGTCTTCCTACTAAGGTGTTAGAGGTCATTGCTATTGGGACATTTGTTCTCACTCATAGGTGGGAATTAAACAATGAGAACACTTGGATACAGGAAGGGGAACATCACACACCGGGGCCTGTTGTGGGGAGGGGGGGAGGGGGGAGGGATAGCATTAGGAGATATACCTAATGTAAATGACAAGTTAATGGGTGCAGCACACCAACATGGCACATGTATACATATGTAACAAACCTGCACGTTGTGCACATGTACCCTAGAACTTAAAGTATAATAATAATAAAAAAGGAACATTGTCACTCTGTGACAATGGCCATGTGCTAAAAGATGGAGAAAATGATAAAGAACAGTATGATGCCTAAATGGGAGAAATCCAAGTCTAACTAATATTACAATGATGAGATTTGGGCATCCTGCTTTTCTGCTACTTCCATTTAAAACCATTAAAATATGTCCTAAAGATGGATTCTGCAATATAACTTTTTTAAACTTTGTGAAGATATTTTCTTACTATACAATTCACTCATTTAAAATATACAATTCAATATTTGCAGGGTTGTGCAATCACCATCACAATATAATTTTAGACTATTTTATCACCCCAGAAAGAAACCCTGTACACATTAACAGTCACTCCTGTTTCCTCCCAACACCCCCAGCCCTGGGCAACCAGTAACCTGTCTGCATCTATGGATTAGCCAATTCTGGACATTTCATGTAAGTGGAATCACATAATATGTGGTCTTTTGTGATTGGATTCCTTCACTTAGCATAATGTTCCCAAGGTTCATGCAAGTTGTAGCATGTATCAGTTATTTATTTTTATTGCTGGGTAATATTTCATTATATATACAAATACACCACATTTTATTTATCTTTTTATCAGTTGATGGACAACTGGGTTGTTTCCATTTTTGACTATTATAAATAATGTGATTATAAACATTTGTGTACAAGTTTGTATGTGGACATATGTTTTCATTTCTTGTGGGTATATACCTAAGAGTGGAATTGCTGAATCATATGGAAACTATATTTATCATTTTGAAAAACTGCCAAATTGTTTTCCAAAGTGGCTGCACCATTTTACACTCCCACCAGCAATGTATGAAAATTCCAATTTCTTTACATCCTGGCAATACTTGTTATTTTTCTCTTGTGGCTTAATAGATATGAAAATAATATTTCATTGTGGTTTTGATTCCACAATACAGTTTTAATGTTCTTATGGGTTAAAATCTAGAATGAAGGGCACTGGAATGGATGCAGAAATATAATACATAGAACCTCTTTAACTTTGTGTGATCATTAGTGCATCTCACTTTTGGCTCTTCTCCCTTCTGCATCCTAAGTTAGATTGCATTTCCTGAATGGCTTGTGGTTAGATAGGGCCAAGTGACTACCTCTGGCCAATGTGTCATGAATGGAAGCAATGTTGTCATTTCTATGCCAAAGCATTTAATTGCTAGTACAAGACCCTCCAGAGCTCTCTTTTTAAAATTATATTTTAAGTTCTAGGGTACATGTGCACAACGTGCAGGTTTGTTACATATGTATACATGTGCCAACCAACAACTTTCAAAATAGTGGTAGCTTTGATAGCCTGGGTCATGGGATGAAGGGACATTTAGCAGAAATGACCTGTAATATATATGCTGTGTGAGTGAGAAACAAACATTTGCTGTTAAGAGATGGTGGTGGTTTGTTACTGCAGCATAACTGGGCATAACCTGAGTAATAAAATGATCTTACTATGATTTGTGTGCTACTTGATGCTTAGATATTAGATTTCAACAGACCTGACAAATAACTTTGCATCTCTAAGACTCAGCTGCCTCTTCTATTATATGGGTGTCATAAATCTACCTTACACAATTGCTTGAAGTTAAGCAAGACACTAGATTATTCTATAATGCTTAGTGCAGTGTGTGGTACCTAACAGGTTCTTAAGAAATGATGGTGTTTTTACAGACAGGCAAGGAGTTGAGGACTATAATATTGGAGTTAACTTTATGCAGAAGGTGATAAGCCAGTCTTTGAAGGACCAAGCCACAGAAGCAGGGAGGCAGGGAGACGGGTCATGGATTTTCTTTGGGTAGTTAGTTTGGGCCTTGCAGCAAGCCTCCTTAGCAAACATTTCTGTTGGTGTATATCTGCATGCCATTATTACAGGGTGGGAAGACCTTCTCTGGGGTCCTTTTTGTATAAATTTTAAAGGTACAAGTGCAGTTTTGTTATGGGTATGTTGCATAGTGCTGAAGTCTGGGTTTTTAGTGTAACCATGACCCAAATAATGTACATTTTATCCATTACGTAATTTCTAATTTCACAGCTCCTCCCACCCTGCCAACCTTCAGAGACTTCAATGTCTATTATTCCACACTCTATGATTCTTTTGGGTCTTGATTTTTCTTCCCAGAAGAGAAGAAATGGTCACAGTATTCTGACTCATTTCACAGAACAAGGAGCACAGAATATGAAAAGTGATTACATTTAAAATATGCTGAAAAGTGGTTTCATAAATCCAAAATTAACTAATCACTCTTCAGAATGGCAGGCAGGGATGAGGGATGACAAAACACGTTTCTTCGAAAGCATATAGAATCAATATAAAATATATTTTTCCTTTATGTGCATACCTTCCTTGAGACTTAATGAAGGAGGGACCTAGTTTAGCCTAGCAAAAGACACTCAACAGAATTAGTTAACACCATGCAAATATTTCTATTCATGGTGAGGGGAAGGGAATTCAACAAACTAGAACAGTCATAACAATACATTGGGCACTGGTGGCCATGTATTTCCTTTTCCTTGGTTCCATCTTTCCTACTTTCCCCTCTTCTTAGATGCTTGACTGTTCCTCCTTGTTCTTTAGCTGACTTGCTTTCCTTCTCTGTCTGTCCTTTAAAGATTGATATTCTACAGGCGAACCATCAGCCTTACTCTCTCCGCATCCTACGAACCCTCCCTCAAAGTTTCTCATTCTCTGCCATAGTTTTACTTCTTCATCTGAGACCCTGTTTCTAGGTGCACATTTCCATCTGCCTATTGGAAACTTCTACCCGGATGTCTTACAATATTTACCATGTCTTCTTCATTCTATCTGAAATGTTTTTCTTTCATCTTCGCCAGTGTACTTTCTTCAGATCTCTTAAACTTTACTTCTTCAATATAGTGTTTCTTGAGACTCAGACTATATTAGGTCTACCTTGGTGCACTATCCAAACTCCTATTATTTTACCTTAAGCAATTCAGAGCCCATTGTTTTATATTTTATATTTATGAGATTATTTTATTTTCTCTCTTCCATGCTAAACTTTTTACTCCACGAAGGCTAGCACAGTATCTGTCTTGATCTCTATATTCCCAGTGGACAGTCAGTAAAAATGTGTTGAATAAATAAATGAATCATACAAGCTAAACTAATAATACTACCCACCTCTCCTATTTCTATTCCTGGGCATGACTGATGTGCTCCCAAATCACCCCATTATCTCCACTAAAATCTAGGAGCCTTCCTATATACTACCACATGCCTCATTTCTAATATCTAAACACTCACCAACATCTAGTATTCCTCTTAAATGTTTTGAGAATCTACTCCCTCTTCTCTCTGTCCCTACTATTCCTACTTTGTTTGGGTTCTTGTCTTTTTTTCTGAATTTTTCATCTTCTTCTAATCCTTTGCCATCACTGCAGGGCATTTTCTTAAAATGCAAATATGACCATTTTGTTCTGCTGCATAAAACCCTTCAACAAGAACCCTATTGCTTTAAAGATGAAGCTCGGATTCTTAAGCCTGATCTACTAAGCACTCCATAATCTGACAATCTAAACTCAGCCTTCCTTCTTCTCATTACCTCTTTTCATTGTCCCTGCCACTCCCAACCCCATTCCCCCTTGGTCATTCAGAACTCATGGTTGCCAAATCCACCTTCTTGCCTTTGCACAGATTCTCCTTGCCCAGAATAATTTTTTTTTTTAATTTTTAGCAGAGGTTCTCTACCTACCCAACTCTTCACCCTTCAAAACAAAGCTTTAAGGCCACCTCCTCTGAGAAATCTTTCCAAACTCTCCTAGAAAAAAATCTATTATACTCTCCTTTATACTCCCATGGCACTCTACAAGAGCCTTAATTATAGCCTCTGATATAGTTTGGCTGTTTCCCCACCAAAATCTCATCTTGAACTGCAGTTCCCATAATCCCCACGTGTTGTGGGAGGGACCAAATGGGAGGTAGTTGAATCATGGGGTTGGTTACCCTCATGCTGTTCTCGAGATACTGGAGTGGGTTTTCACAAGATCTCATGGTTTTATAAGGGGCTTTTCCCCCTTTGCTTGGCACTTCTCTCTCCTGCTGCCTTGTGAAGAAGGACGTGTTTGCTTCTCCTTCTGCCATGATTGTAAGTTTCCTGAGGTCTTCCCAGCTACATGGAACTGTGAGTCAAACCTCTTTCCTTTATAAATTACCCAGTCTTGGGTATTTCTTCATAGCACTGTGAGAAGGAACTAATAGAGCCTCCAAAGTCTTCAGTGATTATGTTTTATTGTATTGACCCCTTCATTGGCCTATCAGCTCCTATAAACAGAGTCTAGTTCTTATTCACCTCCAGATCTACTGAAATTTTTGCTGTATATTTACAAATAATTTCTCCAATAAAATACCTTTACCCAGAATATATAAAGAACTCCCAAACTCAGTAAGAGGTAAACATAAATCCCAATATAAAATGGGCAAAAGATTGAACAGACTCTTCATCAAAGAAGATATACAGGTAACAACTAAGCAATAAACAGATGCTCAATATCATTGATCATCAAGGACACAAAAATTAAAACCACACTGAAATACTACCATGCACTTATTCAAAGATCTAAAGTAACAAAGACTGAACATACCAAGTATTGGCAAGGATGAGAATGGAGAGCAATTTCACAATTTCTTAACAAGTTAAACAGAAACCTACCATATGATCTGGCCATTCTACTCCTACATATTTATCCAATAAAAAAAATACATGTCTATACAAAGACTATCATGGGACTTTTATTTGTGATAGCCCAAAATTGACATAAACCAAAATGTTTTTCATTGGTTCATAAATAAACTATGATATACTCATAAAAGGGACTCAGCAATAAAACACTAAACACATAACACCATGGATAAATCTCAAAACAAGTATGTTGAGTGAAAGAAGTCAGTCAAAATTAGTACATACTGTTGGGAGGGGGAGCAAGATGGCGGAATAGAAACCTCCATCAGTTGTCCTCCCTGCAGGAACGCTAAGTGTAACAACTATCTACACAAGAAAGCACCTTCAGAAGAACCAAAAATCAGGTGAGCAATCACAGTACCCGATTTTAACTTCACATCACTGAGCTGGTATTTATGTTGCAAGACCAAGTCCTCTTTACTCTTCCCTCTCCTCTCCTCTCCTCAAGTGGAAGGAGAAGGTCACTTTTGGAGCTGTGAGCTGCACTGCCTGAGGTTGAGGTGTGATGCAAGCATTCCCTTAGCCACCCAGGCTGGTGACTCAGTAGTTTGTGTGCTCCCCAAGTCCACTGGCTTGAGCCCAGCACAGCACTAGGGCTTGTCTAGGAATGGCAGTCCTTGTGGCTTAGATAGCCTTTCAAGTTTTTTTAGAACCCCAGAGCATTTTAGCCCACAGTGGCAAGGCTTACTGAAACTGAAGTTCCAACTGCTGGGATGGGCAATTCCCCTCTGGCTAGGGCTGGTATAAATGATCCCTCCAAGGGTGCATTAATCACATTATCTAATGGCCCCTTGCTACTCAAAATGTGGTCCCCAGACCAGCAGCATTGTCACCACCTGAGAGCTTGTTAGAAATGCAGAACCTTTGGCCCCACCCCAGACTTCTTAAATCAGAATCTGTATTTTAACAAGATGCCCAAGTAGTTTGTATGCACATTCAATTCAAGAAGTGCTTGTCTCACTGTCTTATATCCTGTATAAGATAATGATTATTATTCCTATTACTCATTTGAGAAAATGAGAATAGGCAAGTAAAATTACTTGAAAATAATCAGTATCTAAAAAGTACCAGAGTTGAAATTTTAAGGTAGTTCCCGCAATTCTAAATGTCAAACATTTCTTTCCACCATGCTTTTCTCTACATGAAATGAATTCAGTAGCTCTGGTTATAACCACCCTACTCCCAACCTCATCCATTTACTGGTTGCTGATACCCAAATTCTTACTCTCAGATATGCATGATTTAGATTGAACATTGCCCATTGCTTGAAATATTTTAAATACCAATATCTGTGAGAGGAGTTAATTAATAAACCACTTAAATATTGGTGTTTGGGAGTCTGATCAGACTGTTGCCTTTACCTATTCATAGGAAGGGCAAACCAGTTTGAGGTCTACATTGCACCTTGGAACAAAGGAAGGAAGAAAGGGATTGAAGGAGAATAAGGAGCGAAAAATGAAGGCAAAGTGCCCCATATGTACAATTTGACATAGATCAGCCCTTCCAAAGACACTGACTGTCTTTGAAGTTTGCTGTAGCCACTGGTTCGAGCCTGTTCAATTGCTTCTGTCATGGGCCTCTGGATACTCTGAATGAGGTCTGTGTCCTTTCTCTATGGGATTTCCAATGAGGTCTGTGTTCTTTCTCTATGGGATTTCCAGGGAGGTGAACATTGAAACTCCTGCAGAAATTTACCACTGCTACCCAGAGTGACACAGAAGAAACGTGAAACAGCTGTGCTGACCAGTGCTCAAGGCTGCATCCTTATAAAAAATACTCCAACACTCTATTGTTACCAATAGTAGCTGTATTGGGTCTCTACTGTAAGTCAGACACTTTACTAGGTACTTAATAAATATCTCTATAATAGTCTTAAAAGTATGTATTATTCAGGAAATGCAGCTGGTGAGGGGTGGAGCCTGGCTTCTATCCCAGGCCTATTTGAAACTAGAGCAAGTTTCCTTCTACTATAACACACTGCTACGGTATGCTTAAATTAACCTCTTACTCAACCTTCAATGCCCAGTTCAAATCATTCCTTTACTAAGCAGCTTCCTCTCAGTGACCTTGGTGATATCTTCTCCCTGTAGCCCTGATTTTGTACTGTTTAAATCATAGCTTGAATTCTTTCTTCCTCTTTTTTCACATTCCTCTTACCTCAAGTTACTATTGAGTCTGTTTGTGTCTGTGTCTCATCTCCCCACCCAAACCTTTGTTCCCTTAAATGTTCTTTGGGTTGCTGGCCCCAGCCTCATAGCAGGAGTTCAATGGTGTCATCAGTTAGTCTATGAACCAACTTAATCCACCCTCTGGAAGCCTCTGGAAGTCAAACATTCCCTGTTGGTTGAGCCACTCTACAAAGTTTACATGTAGCCTCCAAGAGCTGACAGCTCCCTCCCTGAAGCAATGGCTTACCCCTGGGAATTTTGTATCCATATATGACTTGCTCTTGCCCATGCTTTGCACTGCTTTTCTTTCCCCTCATTCTTTTCCAAGAGGAGAAGATAGCTTGGGTGCTCTTTACACTTGGCCACTCCTCCTCTTCTGGTTTTCTTTATACTTTTGATTCTAGAACAAAGACAAAGAATAGAACTTCCAGTGACTCTCTTCCTCTCTTGTGTACTTGCACTTGCTTATTCCCTAACATTTGATAATTTACTATATATCAGACATTGTGCTAAGAATTTTACATATCTAACTCTCATACAAATAATCTCATGAAATATGTGCTATCATTATACCCATTTAGCTCAAAAGGACCTTTAAGTATACCGAGGTACCTTGTCCATTATTACACTAGCAAATGGGAGAGCCAGAATATGAATGTAGGCTATGTGCTACTCTTAGTCACCACCAATTGATGTCAGTGAGAAATACAAGGGAAATATGGCCAATGTGTAAGTATATAAACCAATATAGTTGTTGATATCATATGGATTATCAAGTAAATCAGGATCTCTAGACGCTTCTTATAACTGGTCCTTGACTGGGACCCATCTTCCTGCCTTCTGTTGTAGGCACTTAGTGAATATAGGTGAATCAGTATTAGTTTGAGCTAAGCTGTGAAAAATATAGTCTAAGTCTATAGTCTACTATTTTGTAAATAAATCATTTATTAGAGAAAGAATGCAACTTCCAGTAATATCTTCTAAAATTCAATATAAATGATTTTTGAAAAATTCAAATGTTTGATTATTCATATCCACTTGACCTTCTCCAGCGGCAGAAATCTTTTAGAGTTGATGGTGTGCAGGTATTTGAAGAAGCCATTATATAAATTAAAACATCACGTTCACTCAGATATTTGTTGTAGGCATTATGGCAAACACAAAAAAGCATAATGCATTCTCTCAAAGAGTTCATCATCTTTTGAAGAGAAAATAAGCAATATACATGTTTCTCATTAAATAACAATGATAATTTTAAATGGCCCTTTGAGAGGATGATGACAATCACAAGCTAATGCATGATTATACCAATAGCAATTCAGAGAAGGAACACATAATGTCAGGCTGGGATAAGTGATCTAGAGAGGTTTGGTGGAGCAGATAAATTTTAAGCTATAATTTGAAAGGTCAATAGAATTCAAGTAAAGAACAATGAAAGGAAGGGCAGATGGGGTTGGATAGAACTACAACGTAGACTACATGACCCATAATAGAAAATGTCTTTATGCAAAACAAACCAGCATCATTATTAGGCTTAATTTGGACTTTTCGTCTTGAGTAAATAGAGAATATCTGTGACTCATTTTGAACTTTGTAACCCGGGGCCTAAAGGGAAGCATTGGAAGATGGGATTGGGATTGTTGCCAAGTTCCTCTGGTAACAAAGTTCAATACTGCAGAGGAAATGACAACTGTTGCTGCCTACTTAGCAGACTCCCTTGGGCAATTGTAGGACTAGTTTTCCAGGTACATCAGATGAAGTATCAGCTTTGGAGAAACACTGCCTGGCATTATCTAGGCTTGCTCCACTAGTCCTCTAAACGGTTTTTGCATTTGTTGCTTAAAAGTGAGACATCTGGGCAAAAATTTGCCACACAGTGGGTCAAGCTCAAGGGCTCTTCAGGGACACTGCCTGGAGCTACCGAGGGACCAAGAGGAGCCCCCACTACTACAGTTAGATAGCAGGAATAAGATCTAATGTTCGGTAGCACAGTAGGGTGACTATAGTTAACAGTGAATTATTGTATATTTCAAAATGGCTACAAGAGATGATTTGCAATGTCTCTAACACAAAGAAATGATAAATATTTGAGGTTACAGATATCTCAGTTATCCAGATTTGATCGTTACACATTGTATGCTTATATCAAAATATCACATGTACCCCATAAACATGTACAACTATGATGTAACCAAAATATTTTTTAATTAAAAAAATTTTAAGCTAAAATGATTTTTTTAAAAAGAAGCAGGAGCCTATTCAGAAGGGCAAGAAAACTGAAGATTATAGAGCACCAGCCATGTGATGTGGGAAATATATATATAATACATTTCTAATATATGTGTATTTATGTATTTTTATGTTAAATTTTTGAGAGATAAGAATTATGTTGTGACATTTATAGAGGACAGAAACATCAATAAGTTGTCCAGTGGCATCGGCAGATCCAAGGTTCAACAGCATTCTTAAGCAGTTAATAAATTAGCCCCATACAGAGAGGAAAGAAGAATATATATATATATTGTGGAATAACTAAATATAACTAATTTACATTGTCATTTTTGTGATGACGCCACTTAATATCATGTTGTACATGATAAATACACAAAATTTTATGTTAATTAAAAAAATCAAACTCTAAAAAAGAGAAAAGAAGAGATGAAAGGTCTCGAAAAGGTCGTTTGCCAATGCACTCTGTGCTCTAGAAGTTGGTAGGAAATAAACCACAAACCTTGAACCTAGAAGCAATTCAAGTTGAAGAGAAACCTTAACGGAATCCAAAATCTAGAAGCTACTGAAGGAGTACCAAAAAAGAGAGCTCAATTAAGAAAAGCTTTACAAGAACACCTTTAGTCTGCCCAATAACATGAGTCATAGCGCACTCCAGAAGGCAGTGAGAATTATCTTCTCTTCTTACTTAGATATTACTGGAAAGTCTACCAAAGAGGACACTATCCAGGAATAGTTCATTGAGCCTTTAAGCCAAAGAGAAACAGAGACTCTGACAACAAACTGCCCTCAAATTCCTAGTGCAAAATGAAGCTTTATAAAACAAGATCCCATATATGTTGATGTTTCCTAGAAACACATTGTATAATATTCGGAAGGCAGTACTAAAATGGTCCTTCTCTTGAATGAATAATATATGTGATTAATAAGAGGCCTATGCCAAGGGGAAAAAAGAAAGAAAAATGGCCAATTTCAGACACGTTTTGGTATAAGAGCCAGGCTTTTATATTACCCATGTAGTAATTAATATTGTATATATCAAATGCCTAGAAGATCTCCATCCTGTTACCTGAATTTAGATATCACTTTAACAAAACTTGAAATTCACCCATTTATGCCAAATTTTACTCTCAGTAGTTCTGTTTTCAAAATGGAAACATGATTGGAAAGCATATGCTGGAAGTAATTTGCACTTATGCCTAAACTCTTTGAGTACATTTTTTTCCTTATTTTTTTCTGATAACAATGAAAGGCTTTGAAGAAATCAGTTCTAAAGAATCCTTATAATAAAAAAAGTTATATCTGATTATTAATCTTCAGTTTGAACTTGTTGTTCAATATGAGGGGGAGAGAAAAAATATTGTACACGTATCTCAAGCAGCAGCTAGATTTCTACTGAGGAGTACAAGCCATCTCATGCTCTCTGTTTTAGAGGAGTGGCCATTTTCCCCTTCTTAATGAAAAGGGAACCTCTCACAAGAATACATACTATTGACATAAAAAGTACACCTACTTGACTATATAATCTTTGGCTCATGTCTTTTGTCTCAGAAAGGAAGAGAGAAGAAAGATAAGGTAATAAAGTTCAGATAGAACATTCAATCCATTGTCAAGACATTGACAAATGAAGATCGCCGAAGAAGGCTTAAAAACAACAATGCACAAAAGAAATGCTTTGTTTTGAAATAATTTTAGATTTACAGAATAGTTGTAAAGATAGTACAGAGAGTTCCCAAATGTCTTTCACTCAGCTTCCCCTAACGTTAACATAATACAAAATTATGTTAGGAAGCTTTTGACACGAAGTTGGCCTGGAATTTTTGGATGAGTTGGTTATAAAGTAACTCTCAGTAAAATATGGCAGTAAGATTAAGGACAAATATAAACCAAAAAATTTTAGTAAGAAAATAAGAATGTGTACTTTTGGAATTAAACACTACCAATATTTTAAAAATTCAACTTGTAATAACACAGTTTTAACTAGCTCTTTTAGGTGGTCACCAGTCAGTTATATGTTTTGTGAAAGAAAGAAGAATCTCTTCATTTTGTATAAGTCCTAGGATAGCATAAGCAATAGATTATTAGTATATTACCACCCCTGCATGGTAGCAACACATACAAATAAGTGCAGCAGGTTTGCGTCTTTTTTTAAATAATGAAATATATCTTAAAAATGTAAGCCTGAAAACATAAATATCTATTGAAATTTATGGCTAACATAAAAAGGGTGATCCACCAAAGCATTTGTTTTCAGTTATTTTATTAGATCACTTTTCCTCCATGGTAGAAAAAGTGAGGAAGACAATGGTGGAACTGCCTTGAGAAGAGAAGTATGAAAGGAGCATACAATGGAAGGCTGGGATGTCAAGGACAAAATTTCACTGAGGGTGGTTTCTTGGTCCTGAAGTCTTCAATTGTTCCCATTCCTGTCTTTTGAAAACAATCTTCCCTGCTTACTCTGGGCTTTAAAGACTTTGGACTTTGCATATTGTATTTCCAAAAGAAGATAATTACCCTCTATCTAGATATGGTCAAGGTTAGCCTCCTTTTGAGTTTCCTGATGAATTAGACAGACTATACACTGCAATCTAGAATATCAGCAATCTTGTTTTTACCAACGATGGTTATGTCAGTAGATAATTGCAGGAAAGGCTTGGTTGAAAACATTTATTAATTTTCCTATAGCAGGTCTTTGAACTACATTGCATATAATATACATTTTTTCAAGGTCCTATTGTACTTTAGGTTTTCCCCAAGAAAACACTGAAGCAAGGATTTGGGTGTGGAAATGATCCCAGAAAGCAAGAACAAGGAAGTGGGAGTGGGACAAGGAAAGAAGAAAACCAATATAACAATAAGTTGCCCAAGTTACTGCTATAAGCATTGAAGCTTGATTTCACTGGGATTTTCTGAGAAGCATATAAATGCCTCTAAGAATTGTCCACTTATGTTAGAAAGGTTGCCCCCTCGGATGTTGACTCTCCTGAACTAATGGGCCATATGGGCAACCACAGGGTCAGGTCATATCCTCATAAAAATCAGGAAGATATGTAATCCGCATTTTGGGTGGGGCATTATCAACACAGTTGTAACTGGGCTTGTATAGAACTCTCCATCTGATTCAGCTGGGGCTGAAATCAGAGGTGGGCTGGGAGGATATGCAAAACTCTAGCCGAAAAGTGCTTAAGAACCAGGGCCCTTAGGGAACATGGCTATAAATAGCATGGAGGACAGTAGAGGGCTTAGTTGGGCTTGTCAGACAAGGAAATGCTGTTTCTCTGAACTTTTCATTTTGGGTAAAAATCTTATTGGCATTATTAAAATAGGATTCAATAAGGCATTGTCTTGGACAGCTATGCTTTGAATATTTCCATTTGAGAAGCAAATGGAAAACCTCTGTGGTCAAAATCACACGGTAGAAAAAAACCCACAGAGATTTTTTTCTGATAAAATGATATTCACATGTATAGTAATGATGTTCCAAATGATGAAAGATAGAGAGGGACTGGAGTCCATACTTTTGCTCTTCTATTACCAATAGCCTTTCTTTCTCGCCCTCCCTCTTCACTCTCTTCCCTCCTACCTTCCCTCTGAATGTGTCATTAGTATTTTATTGGTGATTTTCTATTACTCTTTTACAACGACCAGATGATTAAGTCTTACCCTACCTATGGAACGTTCAAAATGAAAAAAAAATTTAAAATCTGGTCACCCTTACTAAGAGGATAAGTACAGTGTTAATAAGGAAAACATTCAACAACCCTGATCATGGTTTGAATAAAGGTAAAGAGTTGGCTAGATTTTGGACTGTTAATAAATAGGGGGACAGGTAGAAATTTCCAGAGCATCAGGAAAACAGCTTCAGAATAAAGGAGGCATTACATTTACAGAAGTCCAAAGGCTGCCCAAGTCTACCAGAGGCCAGCTATAACCAATCCATCAGCCAAGCAGCTCCCCATTCAGGTAGCATCATATATGGCCTACAAGGAAGACTGTCTTCTACAGCACTTCACTTAGCCTTCTTCTGCGTCACCTTCTTATAAAAAGGGACAGCTTCCAGCTAAGCCTCAAACACAACCATAGACCCACTGCCCTCTCTCTCCAAAAATTATTCACTATCCAATTTGTGTGAGTCTAATTTACCTCTAAAGGAATGCATGGTATTTCCAAACGGTGTAAAGATGTGTTAAAATTTTACACATGCATCTTCTGGGTTTTCTTTTTTGGGTATTAATGGATAAAATCAACTTGCATTCTATTGGCTGTTTTCATTAAAATTCAAACTAGCACTATTCTCTCATCCACTCCTACTTCTGCCCAGGGATTCTTTCTTTGATATCTAGGCTATCACTAACAAAATACATTAAATAGTATGGTATTCTCAAGGGCTATTTACAAAGCTCAAGCATGCAAATAAAAACCTACAATCACCAGTTTTGTCAGTGATACATTATAAAGTAGAGGTGTTAATCGAAGGCTTCAACTGGTACTATAACCAGTTACTCCCTTATTTCAGGGCAAAGATCCACAGGACGTGTATTCCTTGGAAAGACCCTGTCTGGGTGGACACAACCACTAGCTTTACTCATTATATCCACCTAAAAGACAAGTATTGACAATGAAAACTAAACAATTTTATTCCCAGACCTGATAGCCTAGGGCCCATTGCTGCTGAAAACTAGAATCACAGCCTCCAGAAGTCAAAAGAAACTAAAACTTAACACTAAATGAATTTAACCTGGCTAATTACATAAAGTTGGTGGGCTGAACCTAGAAGTTTATATATGAGTAAGAGAAGATGTAATATCAGACATGCAAAAAACTAAGAAATTTCTACAGTAGGAAATCTTGATGATCTTAAGCACAAATTGTGAGTTATTTTAGTTCCCTAAAAAAACTTCTCTTTGAAAAAAACAATCTACACAAATAACTTAATCCTCTGCTATAGAAAAATGCTTCTATAGATTCTTCCTATGATGAGGTCAGTAAAAAGACTGTGGAATTCATTTTTTAGCCATTTCTCCTTGCTCACATGGACAAGAAGGGATGAGAGATGAAAGTTTAAGGTGTAGAATTCTCTCCTCACCCTTCTTCATTGGCTCACTTAAGAATAATCAATGCATCTGCATGAACAAGAAGGGTATGATATTGATGGTCTGGCTTCCAGAAGTAATTAAGTGAAGAACGTAACATTGCTTGATTGGTTAAAATGTAGTGTTAGGGGAATAGAAAGATGGGCAAAAAATGGACAGATTTATTGACAATAAAAGTGGTGACTATAATAATGTTATTATCATAAACATTTGGTCTTACATTAAATGACTCCATGCTCCTGAGTTTTTAACCCTTTGTTTCTGGTTAATGTATTATTTTGTCCTCTTCCTTGGGGCTGATTGTCACTTTTAATAGCCATTAAGATACCTACCTATATACAGTATTTTTCAAAGAGTAATACACATGCTTTTCATACACAAAATGTATGACCTCATCTACTCCTGAGTGTACAGGTGACTGTGTAGCTGTGTATGTGTGCCCTTTTGTGTCTGAATGTATGCATTTTCCATTTCTTGAAATTTAGCTTTATCTTTATCAGTTGAAGTTAGCAAGTAATTGAATGCTAGTGAAATGCAACTTTTTTGTCATCTTGATGATATTCATTAAATATAATTTTGGCTTTGATGTGTGAATTTTTGTGACTTAGCAGTAACCAGTGTTTTATAAGCTTTAAATTTATTTTGAAATATTTCAATTATATGAAAGGTATTGAAATAATATAACACATATGTACATCTCACCCAACTTAGGAAATGATATATACCCAAAAAATTCATGCCCCCACTTGATGTCTCCTTGAAGAAACTTCACACCCCCTTCCATAGGTAAACATAGCCTAGGATTTGATGGATTTCTCTAGATTTTCTTATTTATGTGTATTTGTTTGAATATTATCTAATGTTTTAAATTTTCTATAAATGGTATACTGTTCATATACTTCTGAAACTTGCTTTCCTCATTTACTATTAAATGTAGATTTTCATCCGCATGGATAGGTGTAGTGGATTTTTCCACTGCTGTAGATTCTTCTGTTGGATGGATAAGCAATAACGGAAACATTCTCTTCATGATTGACATTTGGGTTCTTTCTAATTTTTGCTATCATTAAATTCCTTCTATTGTATTAGTGTTTGTATGTGCATGTGTGAGAGTTTCTCCAGGATCTAGACCTAGGAATAGAATGTCTGAGCAATAAGATGTGTATTACATTAATATGCATTGCCAAACTGATCTCCAAATTTTTATACAAATGTATACTCCTAACATCAGTGTATCCTCACCACAAATAATGTGAATACATTTTAATTGGCATTTCCTTGATTACTAGCAAACTTGAGAAAATTCGATATATATAAAACATTTATATTTCCTATTTTGAGAATTGTTTGTTCATATATTTTCCCCATTTTTGTATGGCATTGTTTCTCTTAATTAATTTATATGAGGTTATGAAACTCAAGAGAGCCACTTATCCATGGTGCAGGCTTGCAAGTTCTGCTTAAGTTTGAGGTTAGAACAAACTGCATGAGCACAAGGTGGTGATTAGCTGCTACTATGAGGCAGAGAGGAGATCTGCCCATGTTCTGGACTCCTCTCTTATGAGAGGCAAAGCCATCTGCCATGGGGTTGGTGTGGGGGAGGTGTCATGATATATATATATATATGATACATACATATGATACATACATATGATACATATGATACATATGATACATATATGATACATATATGATACATATATGACACTTACATATGATACATACATATGATACATACATATGATACATATATATGATACATACATATATATGATACATATATGATACATACATATACATATGATACATATATGACACATACATGTACATATATGATACATATATGATACATACATGCACATGTGTGATATATATGATGCACACATATACATATATGATACATATATGATACATATACATATACATATATGATACATATATGATACATATACATATATGATACATATATGATACATATACATATATATGATATATATATGATACATATACATATATATGATACATATATATGATACATATACATATATATGATACATATATATGATACATATACATATATATGATACATATATATGATACATATACATATATGATACATATATATGATACATATACATATATGATACATATATATGATACATATACATATATGATACATATGCTACATACATATACATATATGATACATAAATATACATATATGATACATATATATGATGCATACGTATGATGCATACATCTATGATACATACGTATGATGCATACGTGTGATGCATACGTGTGATACATACATATGATACATATGATACATACATATGATACATATGATACATACATATGATACATACGAATGATACATACATATGATACATACGAATGATACATACATATGATATATACGAATGATACATACATATGATACATATATATGATACATATATATGATACATATATATATGATACATATATATGATACATATATATGATACATATATATGATACATATATATATGATACATATATATGATACATATATATATGATACATATATATGATACATATATATATGATACATATATATGATACATATATATATGATACATATATATGATACATATATATATGCTCTTAGCAGCAATCATGACATAAAAATTTTCCAAAAATGATACCCTGGATGTTATTTGAACTATAGCCTTACCCTTCAAATATTACACTGATGCAATAAATATCCCTAGCCTACCACTTAGTTCTATGAGGATACAGGGAGAGGAAGTAGGAGAGAATATGCAGACAGTAATTTCTAACTCATTGAACTGACCGAGATGTAATTAAGTAACATATAAAGTGTTCAGTCCTGAGGCTGCAAAAGAGAATTCACTCAAGATAGGTAAGCTTCAAAAATAATTTTAAGGAAAATAAAGATAACTTCTCTGAAAGTAATATGCCACTTACAGAGTTCTATGAGGTTAAATAAGGACCTCTTCCCATACCACCTCCACCCCCAACCTTAATTCACTACCTCCAAGCTATTTTGGACTTGAAAGCCAGAAAATCCATCTTATTGGAAGTGTATGTAAAGTAAGAGTAAATAAGTGTTGAGGTTACTCTGAGTAGCTTTCCTGTGAGCAAAGGGCAGAAATATTGATACTGTGGTCATTCAGAGCCATTTTTATAACTTATATTTTGTTCCTCGCTATGTGTCTGATAGGTGACAACTTAAAAACTGAGAAATATAGGATTTTTTTTCTTTCTTATAAATGTCAGTAGACTCTAACAGCATACTCTCCAAAAATAAGCATTAGTCTGGAAAAGTACTGGAAAGAGGTTTTTTCTTCCCAATAAGCCAAGAAGTCAATACATTAAGACTTTTAATAATATTTATAGCATCTAGGTATCTTATTGTATGTTGTCGCAAAATTTTTATTCCAAACTGATGTAAAATGATGTACATAACAACATATGAACAACCTATAATGTCAAAAGTATAGTTATACATCAAGATTTGAATCTCAGAATATCTTTCTAATAAAATATATTTAAATGGCAGTTAGCTCATCTAGGCAGTTCTAAAAGACTACATAAACCATGATTTAGCTAGACGCTAATATCAATAATACGTGTCTGAAGGCTGGATCAGTTTAGGTGTTAGAAGGAAGAAGAAAATGCCTTTACTTTTAGTACTCTTTCATTTCCCTTTGTGAACTTTGTTTTGCCCTTTATTCCCCTTTCTTAAGAATACCCATGTCTTCCTGCTGTCCCAAATGTTTCACCCCTTCCCCATCAAAGCTCTGTGAAGTTGAGATAATAATTCAGTTAAAAGCAGTCTGAACTAATTCACACTAACGTGAGAATGATTTCTTAATCCTCCCAAAGGAATTTGAATTCTTAAAACATAGCTTTCATAACCTAATTAAATCTTCATTATCATAATTCAGGCACCAAGTAGAAAATTTAACTAAGAAAATTCAATCAATATTTGGTGAGCTATTTGAAGTGAAGGGTGAATATTTAGAGCCATCACTGCCTTGGGAATTGCTTTTCATAATCTATTCCCTCCTGCTAACAGACTTGAAAATTCTCTGACATCTACTTCCCATGCAGTAGTGGCTCTATCTACAGAAAGCTGTGTAAATGGGCATATTTTTATACCAAAAACTAGTATGTCAGGGCTTCCTTTAGAAGATAAGAATAATCATTTTTGAAATGTTTGTGTTTTATTTTTATCTCTTGCAATTATTCTTTCTGACTTTGCTTTTTATCTTCGTGATGGACTTGATGGGGAAACAATAATGAGTAGACCCTGAAAAGAAAACACTTCATTCTCTATGCTTTCTCTCATTCTGTCTCCACCAATAAATAAATAGATAAATAAATAAATAAATAAAATAAATAAACAGGAAGCGGAGGATAAAAGAAAACAAGCAAAGACAACTTACATATTGAAAGTAATTATTCATTCCGGATCATGACGTAGAAGAAAATGTTTTAAACAAGGCTTACTGCTATATCCTGCAGTAAAAGTGAATACTAGCATGAAAGAACGTTATCTGCAAAAGCAGTGAAAGATTAACGTTAAAGTTAAAAGATAATAGAATTAAGTTCCTTGTGGTCATGAAAACATATTAGACACAATTACAGATTCTGGTCTTCTAGTCAATGAACACCTGATTCTTGACATAGTTTTAAGGATAGCAGTGTGTGGTTATGAACAATGGTTATAAAATCTAAATTGCATTATTGATTCATAGTCCTGTGATTCCTTGTTTACTCTGTGCCTGATGACAAGACGGCCTGCTCTTTTGCAACACCGTGAAGCATGTCCTAACACTACTTTAAGTCCTGCTGGAGGTCACAGATCCAGAAGAAATAGAAAATTATTCTTGCTCAACTTTTAAAGATTCCTTTGTCTCACCCAAGCATTCTCACTGATTGAATGAGTAATTCTCATTACTATGCCTGCACTGAGGTCCTGTAAACCATGCCTGTCTTTCTCCCTTCTGACCTGTTTGGCTGAATTGAAAGAGGAATGTGGGGTTTTACTTCACTTTTATCTTCACTTCTCAAGGAACAGAATTCTCCCAACACATCATTTATGTTTTAAAAGAGACTTTTCCTTAAGGAGCTGTTCTGTTCTTAAAACTTATAGCAGCAATCTGATATTAAACAAAGCTCTGGTCAGTGAACTCCAATCACAAATGGAATGCATAACTTGTTCATGCATTTGTTCACAGGGATTTATTAAGCCCCTAGTATATACCAAGCACTAGATTAATTGCTAGGGCAAAAATAGTGAACAAGAGAGACAAAGTCTCACTTTTTATGAAGCTCAGCACCAAGACAGAAAGACAGACTTGAATGATAATTACAAGATTGAGGATGTTATAAAGGTGTACACAGGGTGTACACAGGTGACCAGTGAAGGCCTTTGGAAGAAGTAACATTTAAGCAGAAATCAGAAGGTTTAATAAGAACTGGAAATGTTAAACGTTTCCAAATGTTGAAAGGAGGGGTTATACAGAAAGAACAGCTTATATGAATGCTGTGAGATGAGAGCAAACATGACTTATTTGCAGAAAAACAGTTCCTTATAGCCAGTAACTGCTAAGGGATAAGGCTTTAGATATAGGCATGATTTGTATCACAGGAAAAGCTTATAGTCATGCCAAAGATTTGGTCTTTTTCCTACAGGCCATGACATATTTTTAAGTTGGGGAGTGACATTTGCATTTAAAAACTATCTTTCTGGCTGTAATTGTAAAAATAGATTTGAGATTTGCAAGACTGGCTGTAAGGAATGCAATTATGAAGTTGTTACAAACCTCTGGTTCCAGCAACATGACAGACTAAGATAGCAGAAAAAAAAACTTCCTAAAAATATTTAGACATTCTGTAAAAAAAAAAAAAAAATAGTGTAAGGAAGTATGTGTGGTCATAAGAAAGACAGATGACAGAAATGAAGATAGAGCTACAACCCCACAGAAGCCAGAAAGTGTGGCCGGACACGGTGGCTCATGCCTGTAATTCCAGTACTTTGGGAGGCTGAGGTGGGCAGATCACCTGAGGTCGTGAATTCGAGACCAGCCTGACCAATATGGAGAAACCCCATCTCTACCAAAAATACAAAATTAGCTGGGCGTGGTGGTGGCACATGCCTGTAATCCCAGCTACTTGGGAGACTGAGGCAGGAGAATCACTTGAACCCAGGAGGCAGAGGTTGCAGTGAGCCAAGATAGCACCATTGCACTCCAGCCTGGGCAACAAAAGCGAATATTATATATATTTTTAAAGATGTGTTTGTATAAGGAGGAAATTGAACATAGAAGAACTGAGATACAAAAATTAATAGTGATGCCAGAAAGTATGAATATAAAAATATAAACATATTGGCTTTAACACAATAGTAATTGCAATTGAAAAGTTTGGGAAATATCAAAAGCAAGTTGTACTAAATTCTGAAAATGATATGCAAAATGGAAATTAAAAGACTGAATATAGTTTAAGTAGTCTTAGCCCTTGTATTATTTAGAAGATAAAGAACCAAAACAATTTAATAAAAACAGAAAAAGAAAAATATGCACAAAAAAGCAAAACATAAAGCACAAAATAAGATAGTTTGAATAAACCTAAATAAATCAGCAATCATCAAAAATGTAAAAAGACTAAATTGACTAGTTAAAGGCAGAGAATGTCAATTTGAATTTTTTTTTACCATTCATTAGTAGATTGATAGTTTATTTGCATAAAAATGAACCTTTTCAAATTTGACTGACGTGTTAAGACTAGCCCAATTTGATTTTTAAAGGTTTTTTTATTTTTTTATTTTTTTATATACATATATATTTTTATTGTACTTTACGTTCTAGGGTACATGTGCACAACATGCAGCTTTGTTACATCTGTATACATGTGCCATGTTGGTGTGCTGCACCCATTAACTTGTCATTTACATTAGGTATATCTCCTAATGCTGTCCCTCCCCCTCACCCCACCCCACAACAGGCCCTGGTGTGTGATGTTCCCCTTCCTGTGTCCAAGTGTTCTCATTGTTCAATCCCCACCTATGAGTGAGAACATGTGGTGTTTGGTTTTTTGTCCTTGCGATAGTTTGCTGAGAATAATGGTTTCCAGCTTCATCCATGTCCCTACAAAGGACATGAACTCATCCTTTTTTATGGCTGCATAGTATTCCATGGTGTATATGTGCCACATTTTCTTAATCCAGTCTATCATTGTTGGACATCTGGGTTGGTTGCAAGTCTTTGCTATTGTGAATAGTGCCACAATAAACATACCTGTGCATGTGTCTTTATAGCAGCATGATTTATAATCCTTTGGTTATATACCCAGTAATGGGATGGCTGGGTCAAATGGTATTTCTACTTCTAGATCCCTGAGGAATCGCCACACTGTCTTCCACAATGGTTGAACTAGTTTACAGCCCCACCAACAGTGTAAAAGTGTTCCTATTTCTCCACATCCTCTCCAGCACCTATTGTTTCCTTACTTTTTAATGATCGCCATGCTAACTGGTGTGAGATGGTATCTCATTGTGGTTTTGATTTGCGTTTCTCTGATGGCCAGTGATGATGAGCATTTTTTCATGTGTCTTTTGGCTGCATAAATGTCTTCTTTTGAGAAGTGTCTGTTCATATCCTTCGCCCACTTGTTGATGGGGTTGTTTTTATCTTGTAAATTTGTTTGAGTTCTTTGTAGATTCTGGATATTAACCCTTTGTCAGATGAGTAGATTGCAAAAATTTTCTCCCATTCTGTAGGTTGCCTGTTCACTCTGATGGTAGTTTCTTTTGCTGTGCAGAAGCTCTTTAGTTTAATTAGATCCCATTTGTCAATTTTGGCTTTTCTTGCCATTGCTTTTGGTGTTTTAGTCATGAAGTCCTTGCCCGTGCCTATGTCCTCAATGGTATTGCCTAGGTTTAGGCTAACCATTTGTTGAATAGGGAATCCTTTCCCCATTTCTTGTTTTTGTCAGGTTTGTCAACAGATAGTTATAGATGTGCAGCATTATTTCTGAGGGCTCTGTTCTGTTCTATTGGTCTATATCTCTGTTTTGGTACCAGTACCATGCTGTTTTGGTTACTGTAGCCTTGTAGTATAGTTTGAAGTCAGGTAGTGTGATGCCTCCAGCTTTGTTCTTTTGGCTTAGGATTGTCTTGGCAATGCAGTCTCTTTTTTGGTTCCATATGAACTTTAAAGTAGTTTTTTCCAATTCCGTGAAGAAAGTCATTGGTAGCTTGATGGGGATAGCATTGAATCTATAAATTACCTTGGGCAGTATGGCCATTTTCACGATATTGATTCTTCCTATCCATGAGCATGGAATGTTCTTCCATTTGTTTGTATCCTCTTTTATTTCATTGAGCAGTGGTTTGTAGTTCTCCTTGAAGAGGTCCTTCACATCCCTTGTAAGTTGGATTCCTAGGTATTTTATTCTCTTTGAAGCAATTGTGAATGGGAGCTCACCCATGATTTGGCTCTCTGTTTGTCTGTTATTGGTGTATAGGAATGCTTGTGATTTTTGCACATTGATTTTGCATCCTGAGACTTTGCTGAGGTTGCTTATCAGCTTAAGGAGATTTTGGGCTGAGACCACGGGGTTTTCTAGATATACAATCATATCATCTGCAAACAGGGACTATTTGACTTCCTCTTTTCCTAATTGAATACCCTTTATTTCTTTCTCCTGCCTGATTGCCCTGGCCAGAACTTCCAACACTATGTTGAATAGGAGTGGTGAGAGAGGGCATCCCTGTCTTGTGCCAGTTTTCAAAGGGAATGCTTCCAGTTTTTGCCCATTCAGTATGATATTGGCTGTGGCTTTGTCATAGTTAGCTCTTATTATTTTGAGATACGTCCCATCAATACCGAATTTATTGAGAGTTTTTAGCATGAAGGGCTGTTGAATTTTGTCAAAGGCCTTTTCTGCATCTATTGAGATAATCATGTGGTTTTTGTCATTGGTTCTGTTTATATGCTGGATTACATTTATTGATTTGCGTATATTGAACCAGCCTTGCATTCCAGGGATGAAGCCCACTTGATCATGGTGGATAAGCTTTTTGATGTGCTGCTGGATTCAGTTTGCCAGTATTTTATTGAGGAGTTTTGCATCAATGTTCATCAGGGATATTGGTCTAAAATTCTCTTTTTTTGTTGTGTCTCTGCCAGGCTTTGGTATCAGGATGATGCTGGCCTCATAAAATGAGTTAGGGAGGATTCCCTCTTTTTCTGTTGATGGGAATAGTTTCAGAAGGAATGGTACCAGCTCCTCCTTGTACCTCTGGTAGAATTCAGCTCTGAATCCATCTGGTCCTGGACTTTTTTTGGTTGGTAAGCTATTAATTATTGCCTCAATTTCAGAGCCTGTTATTGGTCTATTCAGAGATTTAACTTCTTCCTGGTTTAGTCTTGGGAGGGTGACTGTGTCGAGGAATTTATCCATTTCTTCTAGATTTTCTAGTTTATTTGCATAGAGGTGTTTATAGTATTCTCTGATGGTAGCTTGTATTTCTGTGGGATCGGTGGTGATATCCCCTTTATCATTTTTTATTGCGTCTATTTGATTCTTCCCTCTTTTCTTCTTTATTAGTCTTGCTAGTGGTCTATCAATTTTGTTTATCTTTTCAAAAAACCAGCTCCTGGATTCACTGGTTTTTTGAAGGGTTTTTTGTGACTCTATCTCCTTCAGTTCCGCTCTGATCTTAGTTATTTCTTGCCTTCTGCTAGCTTTTGAATGTGTTTGCTCTTGCTTCTCTAGTTCTTTTAATTGTGATGTTAGGTTGTCAATTTTAGATCTTCCCTAGTTTCTCTTGTGGGCATTTAGTGCTAAAATTTCCCTCTATACACTGCTTTAAATGTGTCCCAGAGATTCTGGTATGTTCTGTCTTTGTTCTCGTTGGTTTCAAAGAACATCTTTATTTCTGCCTTCATTTTGTTATGTACCCAGTAGTCATTCAGCAGCAAATTGTTTAGTTTCCATGTAGTTGAGCGGTTTTCCGTGAGTTTCTTAATCCTGAGTTCTAGTTTCATTGCACCATGATCTGACAGACAGTTTGTTATAATTGCTGTTCTTTTACATTTGCTGAGGAGTGCTTTACTTCCAACTATGTGGTCAATTTTGGAATAAGTGTGGTGTGGCGCTGAGAAGAATGTATATTCTGTTGATTTGGGGTGGAGAATTCTGTATACGTCTATTAGGTCCGCTTGGTGCAGAGCTGAGTTCAGTTCCTGGATATCCTTGGTAACTTTCTGTCTCATTGATCTGTCTAATGTTGACAGTGGGGTGTTAAAGTCTCCCATTATTATTGTGTGGGAGTCTAAGTCTCTTTGTAGGTCTCTAAGAACTTGCTTTATGAATCTGGGTGCTCCTATGTCAGGTGCATATATATTTAGGATAGTTAGATCTTCTTGTTGAATTGATCCCTTTACCATTATGTAATGGCCTTCTTTGTCTCTTTTGATCTTTGTTGGTTTAAAGTCTGTTTTATCAGAGACTAGGATTGCAACTCCTGCCTTTTTTTGTTTTCCATTTGCTTGGTAGATCTTTCTCCATCCCTTTATTTTGAGCCTATGTGTGTCTCTGCACATGAGATGGGTTTCCTGAATACAGCACACTGATGGGTCTTGACTCTTTATCCAATTTGCCAGTCTGTGTCTTTTAATTGGAGCATTTAGTCCATTTACACTTAAGGTTAATATTGTTATGTGTGAATTTGATCCTGTCATGATGATGTTAGCTGGTTATTTTGCTCATTAGTTGATGCAGTTTCTTCCTAGCATCGATGGTCTTTACAATTTGGCATGTTTTTGCAGTGGCTGGTACAAGTCGTTCCTTTCCATGTTTAGTGCTTCCTTCAGGAGCTCTTGTAGGGCAGGCCTGGTGGTGACAAAATCTCTCAGCATTTGCTTGTCTGTAAAGTATTTTATTTCTCCTTCACTTATGAAGCTTAGTTTGGCTGGATATGAAATTCTGGGTTGAAAATTCTTTTCTTTAAGAATGTTGAATATTGGCCCCCACTCTCTTCTGGCTTGTAGAGTTTCTGCTGAGAGATCAGCTGTTAGTCTGGTGGGCTTCCCTTTGTGGGTAACTCGACCTTTCTCTCCGGCTGCCCTTAACATTTTTTCCTTCATTTTAACTTTGGTGAATCTGACAATTATGTCTCTTGGAGTTGCTCTTCTCGAGGAGTATCTTTGTGGCATTCTCTGTATTTCCTGAATTTGAATGTTGGCCTGCCTTGCTAGGTTGGGGAAGTTCTCCTGGATAATATCCTGCAGAGTGTTTTCCAACTTGGTTCCATTCTCCCCATCACTTTCAGGTACACCAATCAGACACGTAGATTTGGTCTTTTCACATAGTCCCATATTTCTTGGAGGCTTTGTTCATTTCTTTTTATTCTTTTTTCTCTAAACTTCTCTTCTAGCTTCATTTCATTCATTTGATCTTCAATCACTGATACCCTTTCTTCCAGTTGATCGAATCAGCTACTGAAGCTTGTGCATTCATCACGTAGTTCTCGTGCCATGGTTTTCAGCTCCATCAGGTCCTTTAAGGACTTCTCTGCATTGGTTATTCTAGTTAGCCATTAGTCTAATCTTTTTTCAAGGTTTTTAACTTCTTTGGGATGCGTTCGAACTTCCTCCTTTAGCTCGGAGAAGTTTGATCGTCTGAAGCCTTCTTCTCTCAGCTCGTCAAAGTCATTCTCCATCCAGCTTTGTTCCGTTGCTGGTGAGGAGCTGCGTTCCTCGGTTGGAAATGCAGAAAGCACCCGTCTTCTGCGTCGCTCACGCTGGGAGCTATAGACTGGAGCTGTTCCTATTCGGCCATCTTGGAACCAAACCTCAATATGAATTTTAAAGTCTACTTTATATGAGAAAATAGTGGAGGAATAAAAATATAGAAGGCAAATACTAACCAAACAAGGCAAATTATAGCTATATTCAATATTAATCAAAATGGAGCTCCAAGAAAATAAATATTTTTAGGTTTGGGAAATATTTTATAGTATTAAAAAGAAACTTCAGTAGAATGAAACACCTGTATAGATGTTACAATGTGTCTTCAAACTACTATGAATTTTTAATTTCATAATCAATGGAATATTTTAATATATTTTCTCAATAACTGACAGATAAAGCAGAATGAAAAAATGTAGAATGTAGAAGTTTTGAGCAACACTGTTTATTGGATAGCCCTAAAGAACCCTTTACTTGGCATCTAGGGAACATGTATGTTTTTCTAATATACAGGGAATATTTACAAAAGTTCAACAAAATGTGCCACAAAACAGGAGTCAACAAACTCAACAGAAGAGAAATGCATATATTGGTGAGCTCAGATATTATATTCTTACATAATATCTGAGAGGAAGCAAAGCAAAAACATGTGTCATCACAATACACGTAGTAACAATCTCACAGATGTTATGGGAGCACATGAGGGAGGTATGAAGAAAAACTTTCTGAAGGAGTTGATGCATGTGTGAAATAGTAAACTGCAAATAGGTGTTAGCCAGGCAACATTCTTTTTTGCCTTTTAAAAAACTGCAATATAATTCACATGCCATGAAATTCACCAGTATAAAGTGTACAAGTCAGTGGTTTTTAGTATATTCACAAGGTTATAAAACTATTATCATTATCTAAGTAAACATCATCTAACTCCAGAATATTTTCGTCATTCCAAAAAGAAATTACATACCCATTAGCAGTGACTCCTCAATATCCCCTCTCCCCAGTTCCTGGCAACCACAAAGCTATTTTCCATCTCTATGGATTTGTCTATTTTGGACATTTCATATAAGTGGTATTACACAACATGTGGCCTTTTGTGTCTGGCTTCTTTCACTCATTATAGTACTTCAAGACTCATCCATGTTGTAGCATGTATCAGTGTTTCACTCCGTTTTATTGCTAAGTGATACTTCATATAAGGGTATGCCACATTTTGTTTATCCATTCATCAGTTGATGAACATTTAAGTTGTTTCCATTGTTTGGGTATTATGAATAATGCTACCATAAACATTTGTGTACAGTTTTATGTGAACATATGTTTTCAATTTTTTGAGTATATATCTATGAGTTGAGTTGTTGGGTCATATGGTAACTGTTTAACATTTTGAAGAACTGCCAAACTGTTTTCTACAGCAGCTGTACCATTTTAAATTTCCATAACCAGGTAAAACTGTATGTCAGTGTGTATGCCTGCAGAAGGAGGGAGAGAAATTTTCATATCAGGGAAGTGGTAGTGGCCAAAAGTAAAAGCAAAGACATTAGGGTCAGAACAGTATGAATAAAACCACAAAGATGAACAACTTTACTTTGTACTGAAGGGAATAGAAGCTCATATTGCCACATTACAAAGTTGCAAAGCAGGTAGTTAAAGGATATAGAGACTTGACAAGCAAGATTGTTCCAACCTGTTAACTATGTCACATTGGGCAATTCAGGTAACAGCTCTGACCTCTGGTTTCTTCATCTGAAAAGTAAGATTAACATTTCTTATTCTGCAAACCTCCTAGGATTGTGAGAATCAAATGGAAAAGGGGCAAGAAAAGCACTCATGAGATTGAGGGTATAGTAATAGCAGAAAGCTAGATACAACATAGATCTAAGGAGGTTGATGCCCAGTCACAGCCTCAATATAGGTCATATAGTTTTGATCTCCAATAAAGCCATAAATTCATCCTGTTTTTCACTTCTCAAGGAGAATGGAGGGTGTATGGGGAAGTTATGGTCCATTTGTTCATTCTGGAACCCAGGATATTTTTATCTTGAGATTGCGTCATCTCCCACAAGCGTTCTTCAAGTTTGCTATGAGTGAACACACAAATAGTGGTACACATTAGTTTTGATCACATTCCTTTGGCCACAGCTTAGTTACATGGCCCTATTGAAAGGTAAGGGAGGTGGGAAAATAGAGTTTAGTTGTACACCCAGGAAGAAGAAGAGAAAGGCATATAACGGTGAGCTCTAGTGCTGTCTGCTCTAAGTATTTGATTGAGTGATAAAAATAATTCCTATAGAAGTCTTTAATCTTCCTTTTTTTGTTTTTCTTTTTTAGCTCCTCCATTTTCAACTTGATTCAACTCAAACCTGTTTGTTGAGAACTGCTTTGGTGAGTCAGCAAGGGAAAGAAGACAGAATGGGGATTTTGAATCAATTCAATACTTGAATAAAATTCTGATTCCCTTATTCCTATGGGAATTTTAGCAAAATATCCACCTTAGCCTCGGTTTCTTCATCAGTAAATCTTGGTGATAAGATCTACTTTAAAGATCTATATTGAGGATGAAATGAAATAACAGCCATTAAGCCCTCATAGGGCAGACTGGACAACCAATATAAGTTATTTCTTCATCTTCTTTCCTCACTGTCATCCCAGCCACTGTGTCTGAAACTCTGTGGGGAATTGAAGATGAACAAGATAAACCCGAGTATGAGGGATTCATAATCTAACAAGTGTGACAACAGAGGTGGGGACAGAGTTGGTTAGGTTAAGTGAATCATCTCTTATAAATGCATAAATGACATTGATGGTATTAATAGAATCATTGAGTGGTGGCCCTTCAAGAGAGTACAGTATTCAGTTTTCTCATCTTCAGATAGGGAAACAAAGTAGTAAAATGTCTTGCTTAAAACCAAGTATAACATTTTTTAGGGCTATTATAGGACAGACACACTTGGCATACATTAAGGTATGTGCCTGAATTATAATGCTTATAGCAGCGGTATGAGGAAGGTACTATTTTATCCCTATTTTGTAGGTAAGCACACTGAAGCTTAGAGAGATTAAGACCAAAAGATGGAGATCATCAATGGGCAACAGTGAAGGAGGAAGAAAAACACAAGATGAGGACCCAGGACAGAGGCTATAGTAGATGCTGAAGGGTAGTGACTTCCACTGAACAGGATATTTGAACTCACTAGATTAAAGCATCTGAAGGGCTTTAAAAAGTAGACCCTGATTTACGTGGTCCAGCACGGGGTGTAGATATCTGATTCTCAGGTAATGTAGGTGTGCATACCAATTTGTGAACCACTGCACTACTAGATATAGTTCTTTCTTGCTAGGAGCTTCCAATGTTGTAGGAAAGATGAGGCATGACAATGAAAAATGTCCAATAAATACGTGAGCTACCACATGATGTTGAGATCTCAGAGACTGCAAAGGAAGAAGCAGGCCCAGTGGCTTAAAGTGGTCTGTGATGGCTTCCTCTGCAAAGACAGATGACTTCACTAAGTATAGAAATATTCCATACAGCAGGAATAAGATGGACAAAATTCTGGAGGTGAAAGAAAACAGTGATTTCAAATGAGATGAGTATTTCTTAGTTTCGATGAGTGTACCATGGTTATATGAGATGTTACCATTAGAGGAAGCTGAGTGAAGAGTAAAGAGCAACCTTCTGTACTATCTTGCAACTCTTATACAAATCTAAAAAACATTTTAAATACTTGTATCTATGCATGAGTAAGAGACAAAGAGAGTCTGTCTCTGAGAGAGAGTTTATATGTATCTGTGATGAAGGACACAGTTGTGAAGGAGGAAATGAGAGAATCATTGTAGTTCTCCTGTTACAATTGAGGGAATTGAAGCAGAAAGAACAGGGGTTTGTCCAGGGTCACACAGCCAGTTAGAAGCAAAGCTGTAATTAACCCACCCCCGTGCTCCTTATATAGAATAAAACAAAAGGTATAAGCTTGAGAAGTGGGGGAAATCTGTGAGTGGGGAATATTTAGGACCAAATACAGTGTTGGTAAATTCGTGCTTGTTATGGTTTCAGACTGTATAAGTTAAGCCATGGGAAGAAAACTTCTAAAAATCACTGATGCCAAATTTAACAAATTAAGAGTTAAAATATGCTCTTCTCCATAAATACCTACAGGATGATTTACTTCACCATATGTGAATAATGCTCTGGTTTTAATCAGCAACATATTGCTTAGTGAATGCTAACCTGTGACTTGTCTACTACAATTAATTGGTAAACATGACTGTATTTTTAGAACATAATTGCAACATTTATTAATGAAGGCACGAAATGGCCTTTCACAGTTTTATGTCTGCCAATGGGGATTTCATAAAGGCATCAAATAATACTATTACAGAGTCCTGGGTTGTGCCCTCACATTGCATTATTTTGTTTTTATTTATTTTTTTTTCATTTTAAATTGTTATTTTCTTAGTTTCTAATAGGAAATGCTGATGGTTCTTCCAAAGTACAAGTAGTTTGTAGGTCAGGGTGGTTAGATTTGCTGAAGAATGAAATGTGAGATGTGAGACAAAGAAGAGTCAACAATAATACCAAGATTCTTGGTCTGAGAAACTGAAACAATTGAGTTGCTATTATCTGAGATGAGGTAAGAGAAGGTATCGGGAAAAGTATCTGGAATCCAGTTTTGTACAAGTAGAAGTTGAGATGTTAGTCACATACCAAGTAGACATTTTTGGAAGAGAAACCTAGGAAATACTCTTCTCGACATCAGCCTTGCCAAGGAATTTTTGGCTAAGTCCCCAAAAGCAATTGCAACAAAAATAAAAATAGACAAGTGGGACCTAATTAAACGAGAGAGCTTCTGCACAGCAAAAGAAACTATCAATAGAGTAAACAGACAACCTACAGAACAGGAGAAGATATTCGCAAACTATGCATCTGACAAAGGCCTAATATCCAGAATCTATAGGGAACTTAATAAGAAAAAATAAATAACCCCATTGAAAAATGAGCCAATGACATGAACAGACACCTCTCACAAGAAGACATACACGTGGCCAACAAACATATGAAGATATGCTCAATATCACGAATCATTAGATAAATGCAAATCAAAATCGAAATGAGATATCATCTCCCACCAGTCAGTATGTCTATTATCAAAGTTAAAAACAACAGATGCTGGCAAGGCTGCAGAGAAAAGGGAATGCTTATACACTGATGGTGGAAATTTAAATTAGTTCAGCCGCTGTGGAAAGGAGTCAAAAGATTTCTCAAAGAACTTAAAACAGAGCTACCATTTGACCTAGGAATCCAATTACTGGATATATACCCAAAGGAAAGTAAATCATTCTACAAAAAAGATCCATGTACTTGTATGTTCACCATTGCACTATTCACAATAGCAAAGACATGGAATCAACCCAGATGCCAATCAATGGTAGATTGGATAAAGAAAATGTGGTAATATACACCATGGAATACTATGCAACCATAAAAAAGAATGAAATCATGTCCTTTGCAGCAACATGGTTGCAGTTGGAGGCCATAATCCTAAGCAAACTAACACAGGAACAGAAAACCAAATATCACATGTTTTGACGGATAAGTGAGAGCTAAACATTGAGCACACATGGACACAAACCTGACAACAACAGACACTGCAGACTACTAGAGGCTGGAGGGAGGGAAGGAGCTATGGGTTGAAAAACTACCTATCAGGTACTATGATCACTATCTGAGTAATGGGATCTGCACCCCAAACCTCAGCATCATGCAATATTCCTATGTAACAAACTTGTACATGTACCCCCTGTAACTGAAATAAAAGTTGAAATTAAAGAAAAAGAAAATGAAAGCAACAGTAATTTTAAAAATATGTATAATCTTAAAGACTGGCAGGATAGCCAGAAAACAATGGGGAAAGGTTTATTTTTTTTTCTTATATATTATCAAACTGGTAGAACATGAAGTATTTGGGGGATGGGGTATGACAGATTTGAATAAGCTGCTGAAGATGGGCTGAGTTTCACTAAGACACAGAGACCTAAAGAGAAAGACAAGGAAGCAAAGATAAAAGAGCACAAAAGACAAGCTTCAACCATTTTAAACACTGCTCTGAAACAAGAACATCTCCCTGTCTCATACCTCATCTCTGCAGACCATGGACTTCTGCCCCATCAGCTTTCTGGAATTCACAGTAATACCATTAGTTCATTTTCTGAGGATTTTTGGTCTCCTAAGAAACCAATAGTTACTTCTAATATTGTTTCTACGGATAATTCCAAACAGTGCCCAAGTCACTTGAATACACAGAGCTGTTTCACTTTTAAAAGCTCACTCGTCCCTAATTAAGCTGTTTAGTTTAATTTTCAAATTGGTTGGGCTCCTTCAATATCTCTTGCAGCTTATTCCTTATATAGCTGTCACTCATTCTTAGAGGGCACATATTCACTGCAGACAGGAGGGTCATGGCTTTAGGGGAAAGACATTCCCTGCAACTCCTGACCTTCTGGGAATCGAATGCTCCCCATTGGTAGATTTTATGACAACTCAGTCCCACCTTTAGCCCTACTATATCCAAAACTCCTGTTTTCATTAATGAATTAATTAGAATTTTGTCTGGGAGAATGTTGTGACACCTCTTGTGATAATTGGAGACATCCTGGGGAGTTGCAGAACCAGAGTCAGGAATCTCTTGAGATATTTTCATCTGAAAACTGAGAAAATTGACATAAGAAAAATAAATGACATATGGTGTCTTAGGCAACTGGGGAAAAAACAGTATGTGTTGAAAAGCTAAGAGTGAAAGCACAAATAATTAATGATACAGAATTATCAGAACCCAGTTCTTTTGGTCATCTGAACAACTTAAGATGCAGGCTCAGGTCTCAGAGTTGTATATGGGCTGACCTTGTTCCAGAGAGAACTTACAGAGACTGGCTCTAGGAGGTATTAGGCAGTCAATTTGCCCTGAATATATAAGTGTTTCGGAGGCATAGTAGGGAAGGACCCTACTTTTCTGGCAGAGATGATGGAAAGATAGTTATTATTAACCTAGTGCTGCTTCACTTTTTCTCAAATGTAAATATGGATCTCCATTATTCATGGCAGTCCATTAGGGCTTATATTTCACTCCTCATGCCTCCACCATGGCACCAGCCAGAACCCCACACAGAATGAATAATTGTTAAACTGGAGCATGATTTGCAAAGCTGTACACTTTTTTTTTATGGCTTCTGGCAAATGTCACACAATTCTAACAATTTAAATTGTTTTGAGGGCTTTCTTTTGTTATGACCTCAACCTTGTAGTTGCCCACCAGATTTTCAGTCTAGGCCAAAAATAAAGTAATACAAGTCAGGCAATAAAGCTAACTTTGATGCTAAGGGAGAAAGGAAAGGGCACCATAACTCAAACCTATGGCTAGCCCCAATGGTCATTTGCTAGATATAAAATCCAGGAAAAACATAATCAGATGCTCAACTCACACCTGATGCTGGCCAGCCTCTCACGTCCTGCCCTATCCTTCTCTCTTACAAGGCTTGCTATTCCTGCATTTAGCCTGAGAGCACATTGGATAACAGAATAGATTAAGTTGTGTTTTATAATTATAAAAATTTTGGTTTAAAATCATAAAAAATCTTTACAGGAGATGAGAGCCCGTAAAATAAAAATTTTACAATAAAAAAGATCTTAGTGTCATCCACTCCAACTTCTGCATTTTACAGATGAGAAAATCAAAGTCAAGGGGAGAAGAGCGACTGGCCTAAGATAAAAAAAAGCTGGTTAGACGGACTGCTACTGAGAAATAAATAGAAGGAATAACGGACACCACAACAATGTGAACAGATTTCCAAGGAATTATGCTGAGTGAAAAAAGCCAGTCCCAAAAGGCTACATACCATATGATTTCATTTAAACAACTTTGTTGAAATGATTATAGAAATAGAGAACAGATTAGTGGTTCCAGGGTTTGAGAGAGGTAGGTAGGTGTCTCTATAAAAGGGCAACAAGATAAATTTTTGTGGTAATCAAGATGTTCTGTATCTTGACTATGCCGATATCAATATCCTAGTTGTGATACTGTACTATAGTTTTGAAAAATATTACTCATGGGAGAAACATATATAGAGGGTATGTGGAAATTTTCTGTATTAATCCTGGAAACCAAATGTGAATATGTAATTATTTCAAAATTAAAAGTTCAATTTTTTTTAAAAAAGGCATGGTTCAAAAAAAAAAAAACCCTGATTGTCACCTTTACAATCATTCATGAAAATATCCCATATCTTGATTAGATTGTGGTTATGAGGTTGTGTAAGTTTTTCAGTCTTATCCAACTGTATGCATTTTTCTCAATAAAAAAAGAAATGGCAAAACAGCAAATGTTTGCAGCAAACTATTGCTCCAACATTTGGACTTGAAATATGTGTAAACCTGTTTATAAAATGATATTTTCCTCTGACTTGGTTTCTTAGAACCAGTAAGCATCCTATTTGTATGCCATCACCAACAGCCAAAAAAATAAAAAAGCACGTTAGAGACAGAATGGGGTCTACAACACAGATATTGTGACGCTTAGTAGAGTACCTGTCCCATGGCCAAAAAAATTGCCTCAATGAGTTACACCCTACAGGGTGGCACCCTCCAAGTAAAATGGTAAGGTAGCCCTGGAATCAAACCAAAGGACACAACATGTGAATATGCAACCAAATGTCAGCAACCTTTCATAATGACTACAAAAATAGATGTCTGGTGAGCTTGAAGTTTGGGATTACTAAAGGCGGCAGTTTGCTCATGAAACTGACCTGAGAAATTTACCTTCAATTCATATAGGCTTGCTATCAGTATGTTGGTTGTGTTAACCAATTATTTGCACCAGTGCTTAGGCAGACATATAGTCAGAGGCTCCAGAATAGCTGGGAAAATGAGAAACGGAAGCTCTTGAAGGCCCTGAAGGCATTTAATCTCAAGTGGGGGATCTTGCTGGCGATTTGTAGGTCATGGGAACCTCGCTCCTTTGCCTGGATGGCTGCTAAGTCCTCTGTTCTCTGTGCCCATTTGTGGCAATAAGTGTTTCAGTTTTCCTCCTACCCCTCACATCACTACCTCTTCATGATACCTGTGCCAGAATTTCTGCTGTAGTTCAAATATAAAGGGGCTGGTAGGGTGATCAACCCATTGTAGTTTGCCTGAGACTATCTCAGTTTTAGTACTAACTGTCACATGGCACAGGAACCCCTCTCAGTCCTAGACCTGTTAGAGACAACTGGTCACCCTAAGTGCTGGCCAAGGTTGGAGGTCACAAGGGAAGGCTGTATGCCACCAAAAGGTTTCCCACAGTGTCATTTCAGTTGATGAATTCACCCCAGTCCCAGCTTAGAAATAAGATGTTCACTCTCTACACTGAAAGTAGATCCATCTCAAAGGAAGACTCACAGCATCCCTGTTCGTTGAAACGGATGCATAAAGGCAAGTGCCACTGTGACTAATTTACACATAAAGTTAAATACCACCGGAGGACTGGCTACAGCAGATCAGGAGATCAGGGCATTCTCTCCTCACAGGGAAGCTTCATGCAAAAACAAAATATTGGCAGAAAGTTTTCAGGCTAGCGGGGAATCAGAACAAGGTGTCCGTCTAAACTTTATGATCCATGACAGAGTCAGCTGAAACAGAGATAAAAGTGCAGGGGTGCATGCACACACACACAGACATCACCTTTTCTCTCATGCAACCCAAAGGTAAGTTTCACTAAACACTTCTCACCCTTGCAACATACAATACTCTCTGATATTTTATATTTTATTTCATTTTATAAATGTCTGAGAAGCACTATGATCAAGTATGACAATCATATGTTCACAGCCTTTCTCCAAACAGATTAAATGGCAGTGGATTAGGTTTCTTTTACCTAATTTGTACTCACTTTCCCACTCAGTCTCCTTGTACACCCAGGTCCCTGTAATTGAAGCTGTGTGTTGGAAGTCTGCAATCTGACATTTTAGATGCAGTTTTACCTCTAGCTTTATCCCTGCACATCGTGTGTGTGTGTGTGTTGTGTGTGTGTGTGTGTGTGTGTATCTTACTAATGTTCACAGAGACACATTCTTCCTGAGTTCTTGGGAAGCATGTCAATCTTACCCCCCAAAACATCCTACAATTATCAACTAATAATTCATTTTCTAGAACTTGACAGGTAGCCAAGTGCTTTGTCATATTTTATTTATTTGCATGCCCATTTGTCTCATTCCATTCATGCTGCTATAACAAAATACTACAGACTGGGTCATTTATAAATAATAGACATTTATTTCTCACAGTTAAGGCTTCCCAAGATCAGGGCATCCGCAGATGTGGTGTTTGGTGAAGACTCACTCTCAGCTTCCAAGATTACACCTTGCTGCAGCGTCCTCCAGAGGCGGGATGAACACTATATTTTCACATGGCAGAAAAAAATGGAAGGGCCAGACTCCTCTCTGAAACCTCTTTTATAAGGGCGTTACTCCCATTCACAAAGGTGGAGCCCTCATGACTTAATCACTTCCCAAAAGACCCCACCTCTTAATACCACCACAATGGGGATTAAATTCTAACAAGAATTTTGGAGGGGAACACATCCAAACAATGAAATAGGTCAAGCAAACATTATTGTTTTCAAATTTTAAACAGATATAGAAACTAAGATTCACAGAGATGAAGTGATTTGCCCAAATAACACATCCAGTGAATGACAGAGATTCTGTCTATTGCTAGGATCAGCACCAAGGCAGCAGGAGGAAGATATATGACTTTGTATTACTTGACCTCCATATAGGTATCTACCGTGGCACCTCTTTGGTCAGCCCTCATCACATTTCTTGAAGGAATACCTACTTGTGCATCAGGAACTTGTTCTAAGGGGAAATGAGAGGAAAACCAGTATGTAGATATCCTTCATGATCCAGCCCCCTTTTCTATGTCAGCCATTCCTTTGTTGTCTCACCCTTACTCTCCTCTACTTCACCGCTTCTCTCCTGCCTCACCACTCAGTACTCTACCTTAGTTCTCTCCCACTTCTCTCTCATCTGTCTCTTCATTTCCACTTTTTTCTTCTATTCTTATCAACCTGCTTTATTTATGGAACAATGGTCAAGAACAGCACTTTCCAGTACCAAAGATGGTTCAAGCTCACTGCATACAATTATTGACTAATAACTTATGTTTCAAAGGCCATGTGGAACTTTCAAGATGTCCCAGAAGTAATAAATGCCATATGGACTGCTGGACTCATTTAATAAAGGCCAGCCAAGGTGGCATGCAAATCATTTAGTAAAATATCCTGAGCCACCCTATCCCCTATTCTTGTCTATGATATCTGGTCATGTTCACTTCCTTCTTATTTAGCTTAGATCTGGGTCTTTAAGTTTCTAGTTTTCTCTATCAGAAGGGCCTCCCCTGGGGAGAGTTTGGTACTTCCCACCCTATCACTATGTCCAAGAGCTAAGACAAAGCTTAATGTTCAACTCTATTCTCTTCTTGCTAACTGAATACACCCTAGGATTTAGTTTTTGCAACTTCTTTTGTGCTTTCCACCCTGGCTTTGTAGTACCACAGGATGCCTCCATTTATCTTGAGAAGAAATAAAGAACTGACAAAATCATGTGAGTTTTAACATATAAAGTCATATGACATTTTCGGGGAGAAGAATGATGTCATCAATAAATATTGGGCCTCTGTCTATGTGGGTTTTACATCTGTGGATACAACCAACCATGGAATGAAAATATTCAGAAATAAAAAACATGGTTGTATCTGGACTCAACATGTATAGACTTTTTCTTGTCATTATTCCCTAAACAATACAGTATAACTATTTGCATAGCATTTACATTGTATCAGGTATTATAAGTAATCTCAAGATTATTTAAAGTATAATGGAGGATGTGAGTAGGTTATATGCAAATACTATACCATTTTATATAAGAGACTTGAGCATCCTTGGATTTTGGTATCCCGAGAGGGTCCTGGAACCAATCCTCCACTGGTACTGAGGGACAACTGTATATTAGTACATTGCAATTTCAAACTGCTTAGGAAATGCTCTTTTAGAGCATGACTATAATATTTGTAGGCTAGGGAATGTTGTATGGTGAATCTGAACATATATTTATAATAATTAAGTGAAAATGTGTGTGTGTGGAAAATATGCACACTGTGTACTAATATATTTGGGGCCTTTTGAGAGCCAGGAAGCGTTGTCAGTGTGCATTTTTACATTGTTAAAGGATTGATTAACAACTTTTTTAATGCCCCAAACAGAAAGAACCCAGATTTTGCTTTCTAAATCGTGATACCATCTGAAATGCAAGTTACGCATTCTCAGGTAAGCTCCTTTCCTAGTGTGGTGTCAGTTCACTAAAGAAAAGACCAGTCTCAGGCTAGAGGACACTTGCATTTTCTGCTCCTGACCTTGAATCAAGCTTTTTTTTTCTTTTTTCCAAGGAGTCCTAGTTCATTTTACTGGAGAATGGTATTTAAAAATCAAGATCTAGGCACTAGGTGGGATTATTTCTATTGATTATGCATATTTGAATTCACACTGATATCTTTAATTCCAATCCATTACAATAAAGTCCATTGTAGATTTCTCCCTATGAATTAATACCTCCTTTATCCACCAGTGAGAAACCTAGCTCCAATTATCTTCAATATATTTACTTAAAGGATCAATTCCCTAGTATATAACCAATCTTACCATCAAAACTTCTGCCCACACCCAAATACCCTTCTTAACTTACTCAGAGTCTGATACCTCATTCTGAGCTGGCACTACTCCTCCATATGATTACCCCTCTTATCCCTAAAGCTTCCAACACTACCTTTGCAGAAGACTTTTGGTGGGAGGGAGGGAGGGAGGAAGGGTTCATTTTTTTCATGGATTTTTAATAGAATTCTGCATTGATTTATTTCTTCTCTTAGCACTTTAAGATTTCGACTCTACGTCTTCTATGTTTCTAATGAGAGATCAGGCATTACTTGAATTATTGTAATGTGTTAAATGTGTCTTTTCTGTCTGGCTGTCTTCCACATTCTCTTTTTTTTTTAATCTTTGGTTTTCAGCAGTTTGGCTATAATATGCCTGGGTGTGGTTTTCTTTGTATTTATTCTTTCTAGGGTTCATTGAGCTTAGATGCATGGGTTTAAATATTTCACCAAATTTAGGAAAAATGTTATAGAGATTCTGGATCATATCACCTTCTTTGAAAAGTGATCATTTTTATTCTAGCAGGCTGGACTCAAATTCAAAACACTTTCTGTCAATGAGCAGCAGCTGAATCTCTCAGATATTGCCTGTTCCTAGGAATCCTGGAATCTCACTTACATGCAGTATTTGGACAGAGCTTATATGCAGATTTCATCTCTCTCTTCTGTGGCTGTCTTCTTTAGGATAAGCCCTCCCAGTTTCCCACTGGTCAAGTAGTACAAAACTCCATCCTTAAACTCCTCAAGCAGATGAGATTGTGGTTTTTCTGCTTGAGTTTTAGCAGCCTAATAATGGACAGACTGAGGACTGCCCTCAGGCAAAAAGTCTTATAAATGCAAATGTAACCAAATGCAGTATTTGCCTTTCAAGGGTAAACTTCTGTCTACTTTCTTCCTACTTTTTAAAAATTTTACATGCCTTCGAAATACTTTTTAAAATATATATTTCCAGTTTTTCATTGTTATCTATGGGATTAGTAGTTGGATACAAGTGATACTGCCATTGACTGAACAGAACCCTTTTGTTTTTATAGCATTTTTCAAATCCTTTCATTTTGTGGCATTTGCTTGACATAATTTATTCATGTGTTTATTTATCTGGATTTTATTTTATAGATACATTTATTTCCAATACTAATTATTTCGATCTATTATATGTCTTATGTCTTAATTCTTGCTTTTTAAAAAATATAGCTCCTCCTTTCTTTCTGAATTTTTAGATGGTTTACATTTTATTTGCCCTACTCTGAACTAAAATAAACAAGTATACATATCCTTCCCCTAACAAAGTAAAATGTTCAGGTTTATCTTCTCTCTCTGTCCTTTGATGCAAGAACTATACTTTTGAAACTTGTAATTAATGCTTATTTTGACTGAAGAATTCTTAGTAATTGCCCTGCTTAGCATTGCTCCTTGGACCCCACTATCTCTTCCTGTATTAATTTTTCTTCTTGCCAGAATACATTTTTTATTGTTTCAGAATGGATTGTCAGTAGCACTCCTGAGTCACAATATTAATATTGTTGTCACATGTGATTGATATTTTAACTTGATGAAAATTTCTACTGTCAAATTGACTTTTCTTTGAACTTTGAAGATACTGCTCAGCTATCTTGAATTCATAGTTTCTGATGCATATTCTAATTATCAAGATAATTTTTTTTTATGTATTTTATACCCACTCAATCTTCTAGGCTTTTCTCCTTAATAGTGATGTCCTGAAAATTCATTATGTCATGTCTAAACATGTATGTATGTGTGCACGTGTGTATTTGCAAGGGTGGGAAAAGTATCATTCAAATTTTTTTTTTTTTGGCTCAGTAGTTGGTTGGGCCGTTTAATCTGTAGACCATTCTTTATTTACCATAGGAAAATCCTCACATATTGAATCATATTTCCATTATCTCTAATGCCTCCTTCTAGAAATATGTATGAATACTTGTGAATATCTAGATCTGCTATGCAGCTCTTCTGTGGAGTTTTTTTTAATAATCATTACTTTTAATATCTAAGATTGCAGTTTTGTTTTTTTTTTTTTTTGAGGCGGAGTCTCACTCTGTCGCCCAGGCTGGAGTGCAGTGGCGCGATCTCGGCTCACTGCAAGCTCCGCCTCCCGGGTTCAAGCCATTCTCCTGCCTCAGCCTCCCGAGTAGCTGGGACTACAGGCGCCCGCCACCACACCCGGCTAATTTTTTGTATTTTTAGTAGAGACGGGGTTTCACCATGTTGGCCAGGATGGTCTTGATCTCCTGACCTTGTGATCCCCCCGCCTCGGCCTCCCAAAGTCCTAGGATTACAGGCGTGAGCCACCGCGCCCGGCCTGCAGTTTGTTTCTTTTTGGTAACATTCTTTCTCTTTATAGGTACAAGTCCTTTTTTACTCTCTAAGGACACAAATTAAGTTTTAAAACCTTGTCCTATTTGCTGTTTTAATTATGTTTTCTTGGGTATAAATTCTTTCATTTACTGGGTTTGTTATCTCCCATTCATAATTGGCTTTTATTCAATTTGCAGAAATTTGGGCTTGTATACTCAACTTTGTAATCAAAATCTCTTGACAAGCACTGGATAGTATTTTCAATGCATTTTAAGTAAGACTGGAGGATGGATAGGCGAACTGCCAGGCACTCAGCCTCAGCAGCTTTTCTTCCGTGATTGGTTTCCCTGTTCCTCTCAGGGGCACCATTTTATTCTTTTATTCAAGCTACCATTCTCATTAATCCTGCCAAGAGACTGACAGATACTTCCCCTTACTAATGTGTGGCCCAGTTCATGGGGGTGAGAAATATGCAGGCATAACACTGACTAATCTTGCTGTTGGACCTCACTAACTGCCCTGCCAGTACCAACTCCTTTCTGCTCCAGGTATCAAAGACATCTGAAAATAAAAAGCTCTTAGTGTTGTTCTCCCCCTTTGATATAGGCCTCAATTCCAAGCATTCGGATGTATTGTTTCCTTTTTCAATAAAATTGCCTGAGTTTTCCATCTTTCAGAACTTTCTCAGAGTTTCTAGTTTGCCAAGCTTTCCCTTTTTGTTTTTACGTTTGATCATGCATTTATTAATTTATATTTTTTAAAAAATCATTTATAGCGATTCCATTAAGGTGAGGGAGGTTATGTGTTCAGTATGGAGTATTGAAAAAAATTCTTTTTTGTTTTTTAAATCCATTTGGGGAGTAGTGACATCTCTATCAATTCTGAGTCTTCCTGTCTGTCCATGAATAGAGTATATCTTTCCATTTATAAGTAACTACTTTGACCTCTTTCATTAGCATTTTATAGTTTACAGCATATAAAATTCAATATATGTTTTCTTAGATTGACACCTGTGTTTTTTTTTGGTGTCCAAGTGTTCATTGCTAGTATGTAGATATACACTTCCTATTTATTATTAAATTTTAAATTTTTGTGGGTACATAGTAGGTCCATATATTTATGAGGTGTAGAAGATATTTTGATACAGGCATACAATGTTTAATGATCACATCAGGGTACATGGAGTGGCCATCTCCCTCAAGCATTTATGCTCTGTGTCACAAACAATTATATTCATTCAGTTATTTTTAAATGTACAATTACATTATTATTGACTACAGTCACCCTGCTGTGCTATCAAATACTAGATCTTACTCATTCTATTTTTTGTAGCCATTAACCATCTCCACTTCCCCGTACCATCACCCCACCACCCTTTCCAGCCTCTGGTAATCATCATTCTACTCTTATATCTATGAGTTCATTTGTTTTAATTTTTAGCTTGCACAAATAAGTGACAACATGTGAAGCTTGCCTTTCTGTAGCTGGCTTATTTCACTTAACATAATGACCTCCAGTTCCACACACGTTGTTGCAAATGACTGGATCTCATTCTTTTTTATGGCAGAACAGTACCCCACTGGGTATATGGACTCCATTTTCTTTTTTTTATTATTATTATACTTTAAGTTTGGGGATACATGTGCAGAATGTGCAGGTTTGTTACATAGGTATGGTATACAAGTGTCATGGTGGTTGCTGCACCCATCAACCCGTCATCTACATTAGGTATTTCTCCTAATGCTATCCCTCCCCTAGCCCCCCAGCCCCCGACAGGCCCTGGTGTGTGATGTTCCCCTCCTTGGGTCCATGTGTTCTCATTGTACAACTCCCACTTATGAGTTAGAACATGTGGTGTTTGGTTTTCTGTTCCTGTTTTAGTTTGCTGAGAATGATGGTTGCCAGCTTCATCCATGTCCCTGCAAAGGACATGAGCTCATCCTTTTATATGGCTGCATAGTATTCCATGGTGTATATGTGCCACATTTTCTTAATCCAGTCTATCACTGATGGACATTTGGGTTGGTTCCAAGTCTTTGCTATTGTGAATAGTGCCACAATAAACATACGTGTGCATATGTCTTTATAGCAGAATGATTATAATCCTTTGGGTATATGCCCAGTAATGGGACTGCTGGGTCAAATGGTATTTCTGGTTCTAGATCCTTAAGGAATCGCCACACTGTTTTCCACAATAGTTGAACTAATTTACACTCCCACCAACAGTGTGAAAGCATTCCTATTTCTCCACATCCTCTCCAGCATGTTTCCTGACTTTTTAATGATCACCATTCTAACTGGCATGAGATGGTATCTCATTGTGGTTTTGATTTGCATTTCTCTAATGACCAGTGATGATGAGGTTTTTTTCATATATTTGTTGGCTGCATAAATATCTTCTGAGAAGCATCTGTTCATATCCTTTGCCCACTTTTTGATGGGTTTTTTTTTTGGCCTTGTAAATTTGTTTAAGTTCCTTGTAGATTCTGGATATTAGCCCTTTGTAAGATGAATAGATTGCAAAAATTTTCTCCCATTCTGTAGGTTGCCTGTTCACTCTGATAATAGGTTCTTTTGCTGTGCAGAAGCTCTTTAGTTTAATTAGATCTCATTTGTCAATTTTAGCTTTTGTTGCCATTGCTTTTGGTGTTTTAGTTATGAAGTCTTTGCCCATGCCTATGTCCTGAATGGTATTGCCTAGGTTTTCTTCCAGGGTTTTTAGGGTTTTAGGTCTTACTTTCAAGTCTTTAATCCATCTTGAGTTAATTTTTGTATAAGGTGTAAGGAAGGGGTCCAGTTTCAGTTTTCTACAAATGGCTAGCCAGTTTTCCCAACACCATTTATTTAATAGGGAATCCTTTCCCCATTGCTTGTTTTTGTCAGGTTTGTCAAAGATCAGATGGTTGTAGATGTATGGTGTTATTTCTGATGCCTCTGTTCTGTTCTGTTCCATTGGTCTAGTTACCTGTTTTGGTACCAGTACCATGCGGTTTTGGTTACTGTAGCCTTGTAGTATAGTTTGAAGTCAGGTAGCGTGAGGCCTCTAGCTTTGTTCTTTTTGCTGAGGATTGTCTAGGCTATACGGGCTCTTTTTTGGTTCCATATGAAATTTAGTTTTTTTCTAATTCTGTGAAGAAAGTCAATGGTAGCTTGATGGGGATAGCATTGAATCTATAAATTACTTTGGGCAGTATGGCCATTTTCACAATATTCATTCTTCCTATCCATGAGCATGGAATGTTTTTCCATTTGTTTGTGTTCTCTCTTATTTCCTTGAGCAGTGGTTTCTAGTTCTCCTTGAAGAGGTCCTTCACATCTCTTTTAAGTTGTATTCCTAGGTATTTTATTCTCTTTGTAGCAATCGTGAATGGGAGTTCACTCATGATTTGGCTCTCTGTTGGTCTACTATTGGTGTGTAGGAATGCTTGTGATTTTTGCACATTTATTTTGTATCCTGAGACTTTGCTGAGGTTGCTTATCAGCTTAAGGAGATTTTGGGTTGAGATGATGGGGTTTTCTAAATACACAGTCATGTCATCTGCAAACAGAGACAATTTGACTTCCTCTCTTCCTATTTGAATATGCGTTACTTCTTTCTCTTGCCTGATTGCCCTGGCCAGAACTTCCAATACTATGTTGAATAGGAGTGGTGAGAGAGGGCATCCTTGTCTTCTGGCAGTTTTCAAAGGGAATGCTTCCAGCTTTTGCCCATTCGGTATGATATTGGCTATGGGTTTGTCATAAATAGCTCTTATTATTTTGAGATATGTTCCATCAATACCTAGTTTATTGACAGTTTTTAGCATGAAGGGGTGTTGAATTTTATTGAAGGCCTTTTCTGCATCTATTGAGATAATCATGTGGTTTTTGTCATTGGTTCTGTTTATGTGATGGATTACATTTATTGATTTGCATATGTTGAACCAGCATTGCATCCCAGGGATGAAGCTGACTTGATCGTGGTGGATAAGCTTTTTGATGTGCTGCTGGATTCAGTTTACCAGTATTTCACTGAGGATTTTTGAAACGATGTTCATCAGGGATATTGGCCTGAAATTGTCTTTTTTTGTTGTGTCTCTGCCAGGTTTTGGTATCAAGATGATGCTGACCTCATCAAATGAGTTAAGGAGGAGTCCCTTTTTATATATTGTTTGGAATCAATTCAGAAGGAACGGTACCAGCTCCTCTTTGTACCTGTGGTAGAATTTGGCCATGAATCCATCTGGTCCTGGGCGTTTTTTGGTTGGTAGGCTATTAATTACTGCCTCAATTTCAGAACTTGTTATTGGTGTATTCAGAGATTTGACTTCTCCCTGGTTTAGTCTTAAGAGGGTGTATGTTTCCAGGAATTTATCCATTTCTTCTAGATTTTCTAGTTTATTTGTGTGGAGGTGTTTATAGTATTCTCTGATGGTAGTTTGTATTTCTGTGGGATCAGTGGTGATCTCCCCTTTATCATTTTTTATTGTGTCTGTTTGATTCTTCTCTCTTTTCTTCTTTATTAATCTGGTTAGCAGTCTATCTATTTTGTAATCTTTTCCAAAAACCAGCTCCTGGATTCACTGATTTTTTTAAGGGTTTCTTGTGTGTCTATCTCCTTCACTTCTACTCTGATCTTAGTTATTTCTTGTCTTCTGCTACCTTTTGAATTTGTTTGCTCTTGCTTCTCTAGTTCTTTTAATTGTGATGTAAGGGTGTCAATTTTAGATCTTTCCTGCCTTCTCTTGTGGGCATTTAGTGCTATAAATTTCCCTCTAAACACTGCTTTAGCTGTGTCCCAGAGATTCTGGTACATTGTAGTTGTGCAGTTTTGAGTGAGTTTCTTAATCCTGAGTTCTAATTTGATTGCACTGTGGTCTGAGAGACTGTTTGTTATGATTTCCATTCTTTTGCATTTGCTGAGGAGTGTTTTACTTTCAATTATATGGTCAGTTTTAGAGTAAGTGTGATGTGGTGCTGAGAAGAATGTATATTCTGTTGTTTTGGGGTGGTGAGTTATTTAGATGTCTATTAGGTCCACTTGGTCCAGAGCTGAGTTCAAGTCCTGAATATCCTTGTTAATTTTCTATCTTGTTGATCTGTCTAATGTTGACAGTGGGGTGTTAAAGTCTCCTACTATTATTGTGTGGGAGTCTGAGTCTCTTTGTAGTCTCTAAGAACTTGCTTTATGAATCTAGGTGCTCCTGTTTTGGGTGCATATATATATATATTTAGAATAGTTAGCTCTTCTTGTTGCATTGATCACTTTACCATTATGTAATGCCCTTCTTTGTGGTTTTTGATCTTTGTTGGTTTAAAGTCTGTTTTATCAGAGACTACGATTGTAACCCCTGCTATTTTTTGCCTTCCATTTGCTTGGTAAATCTTCCTCCATCCCTTCATTTTGAGCCTATGTGTGTCTTTGCACATGAGATAGGTCTCCTGAATACAGCACACTGATGGGTTTTGACTCTTTATCCAATTTGCCAGTCTGTGTCTTTTAATTGGGGCCTTCACCCTGTTTACATTTAAGGTTAATATTTTTATGTGTGAATTTGATCCTGTCATTATGATACTAGTTGATTATTTTGCCTATTAGTTGATGCAGTTTCTTCATAGTGTCGATGGTCTTTACAATTTGGTATGTTTTTGCAGTGGCTGGTACCAGTTGTTCCTTTCCATATTTAGTGCTTCCTTCAGGAGCTCTTGTAAGGCAGGCCTGGTGGTGACAAAAATCTCTCAGCATTTGCTTGTCTGTAAAGGATTTTATTTTTCCTTCACCTGTGAAGCTTAGTTTGGCTGGATATGAAATTCTGGGTTGAAAATTCTTTTCTTTAAGAATGTTGAATATTGGCCCCCTACTATCTTCTGGCTTGTAGGGTTTCTGCAGAGAGATCCTCTGTTAGTCTGATGGGCTTCCCTTTGTGGATAACATGACCTTTCTCTCTGGCTGCCCTTAACATGTTTTCCTTCATTTCAACCTTGTGTCTTGGGGTTGCTCTTATCAAGTAGTATCTTTGTGGTGTTCTCTGTATTTCCTGAATTTGAATGTTGGCCTGTCTTGCTAGGTTGGCGAAGTTCTCCTGCTTAATATCCTGAAGAGTGCTTTCCAACTTGGTTTTATTCTCCCCATCACTTTCAGGTACACCAATCAAATGTAGATTTGGTCTTTTCACATAGTCCCATATTTCTTGGGGGCTTTGTTCATTTCTTTTCATTCTTTTTTCTTTGATCTTGTCTTTACACTTTATTTCATTAAGTTGACCTTCAATCTCTGATATCCTTTCTTCTGCTTCATCGATTTGGCTATTGATACTTGTGAATGCTTCATGAAGTTCTTGTGCTTTGTTTTTCAGCTCCATCAGGTCATTTATGTTTTCCTCTAAACTGGTTATTCTAGTTAGCAATTCCTCTAACCTTTTTTCAAAGTTCTTAGCTTCCTTGCATTGGGTTAGAACATGCTTCTTTAGCTCGGAGGAGTTTGTGATTACCCACCTTCTGAATCCTACTTCTGTTCAAACTCATTATCCATCCAGTTTTGCTCCCTTGCTGGCGAGGAGTTTTGATCCTTTGGAGGAGAAGAGGCGTTCTGGTTTTTGGAATTTTCAGCCTTTTTGTGCTGGTTTTTCCTCATCTTTGTGGATTTATCTACCTTTGGTCTTTGATATTGGTGACGTTCAGATGGGGTTTCTGTGTGGACATCCTTTTTGTTGATGTTGATGCTATTCCTCTCTATTTGTTAGTTTTCCTTCTAATAGTCAGGCCCCTCTGCTGCAGGTCTGCTGGTGTTTGCTGGAAGTCCACTCCAGACACTATTTGCCTGGGTGTCACCAGCGAAGGGTGCAGAACAGCAAGGATTGCTGCCTGTTCCTTCCTCTGGAAACTTTGTCCCAGGGGGCACCCACCAGATGCCAGCCGGAGCTCTTCTGTATGAGGTTTCTGTCGACCCCTGCTGGGAGTTGTCTCCCAGTCAGGAGGCACAGGAGTCAGGGACCCACTTGAGGAGGCAGTCTGTCCCTTAGCAGAGCTCGAGTGCTATGCTTGGAGATCCGCTGGCAGGCAGGAATGTTTAAGTCTGCTGAAGCTGTGCTCATAGCAGCCCCGTTCCCCAGGTGCTCTGTCCCAGGGGGATGGGAGTTTTATCTATAAGCCCCTGACTGGGGCTGCTGCCTCTCTTTCCAAAATTCTTTTCTTTTTTTCCTTTTTTGAGACTGGGTCTTGCTCTGTCACCCATGCTAGAGCACAGTGGCGCTATCTCAACTCACTGCAACCTCTGCCTCCCAGGTTCAAGCAGTTCTCCTTCCTCAGCCTCCCAAGTAGGTGGGATGACAGGCATGCACCACCACACCTGGCTAATTTTTGTATTTTTAGTAGAGACGGGGTTTCGCAATGTTGCCCAGGCTGAGTTTTGAAAAAAATTCTTAATCCCTTTTTTCCCTCCAGTGTTAATATACTTATGCCATATAACATTTAATATTGTATAATATTAACTGATGTGGGAGTAAGAATCACTTAATAGAAACTGTTTTTTAAAAGGAATCTTTGTATCTATGTCTTCAAAAAAGGCATATTAATCATTTTCTCAAATGCTAATATATCACAAGAAAGTCATTCCCCTTTTGGGTCACAAGTTAATTTTTGTTGCTAATAATTTAATGTAATGAGTTAATGCTACCAGTACAGTAAGCACTACTTAATTGTTATAATTAATTGAAGCTGAACATAATTATTACATAATCAGGCAAGGTACATTTTGAGATGTTGTTTCATTGATTTTTCATGGTGGTTTCTCATTCCCTGAACTTAATGATAAAATTGGACAATTCACAGGGTGCCTCTTAGCAATTAGTTCCAATTAGCTGGATTCAAATTCTATCATGAGTCATGTACCTTGTTTCTTTAGTTATATCCCTCCAGTGTGGTCTGAAGAGCTTAAGAACACATACCAGTTAATTAAGAAAATCATATTTAATTACCAGTATACACTTCCCAATAATTATAATCTTGTCATTTAAAAATATTTAGTGAATACAAAGCAGTATGTGTATCATATAAAATATTAATAAGTTTTTGTGTACTATCAAGCTGAGAAATTTAACATTGCCCGTAATTTGAAGTCCTCTGTTTAAACCATCCTGACCCTTACTTCCTTTTTCTCCTAAGGTAATCATTATCCAAATTTAGTGTTTGTATTATTATGTTGTTTCTCTTTAAAATTTTGTGGCACATGTGAACATACACATGCATTTATAAAATGCAAATGGTCAATTAAGCTGGGTTTTGAAGTTCTTAAAATTGGTATCATATTACAACTATTATTCTACAATTTGCTTTCTTATTCAATGTTATGTTTTTATGATTAATCCATGTTGATTCATTTAGTAGCACGTTGTTCATTTTCACTCTTGTTAATGTTCCAGTCTATTATTATTCCAGAATTCTCTTAACCATTCTCCCATACTAGGCATTTGTATTATTTTGTTGTTTTTGCCATTCTTGGTTTTGTTTTGTTTGTATTTTTTCTATTACAAAAATGTGGCAAAACACATTTTTATGTTTCCCGTGTGCAGATGGAAGAAATTCTCTAGGATAATAGCAAAAAGTAGAATATCTGGGTTGCAGGTTAGACTATCTTTAAAATAAGTAATGCCAAATTGTTTTCTAAAGTATTGACTTATCATTTCATTATGTATATTTCTATCAGACATCATGTTCCATACCTTAAATATATACAGCTTAAAAAAACAAAGTACTGATTCTTAATTCCACTAGTAATGTGTAAGCTTTCCCTTGACTCATATTCATATCACTTGGTATTGTCAGACTTAAAAATTTTTGCCTATCTGGTTGTTTTAATTACCTTGGGCTGCCATGACAAAATATCATAGACTAGGTGGCTTAAACAACAAAAATTTATTTTCTCACTATTCTGAAGGCTATAAGTCTGAGGTCAAGCTGCTGGCATGGTCAGGTTCTGGTGAGGGCTCTCTTCCTGGATGGCAGATGGCCACCTTCTTGCTGTGTCCTAACATGGCAGAATGAAAGAGAGTGCCAGCTCTCTTATATCTCTTCTTGTAAGGAAACAAATCCTATTGGATTAGGGTCCTAACATTATGAATTAATTTAACCTTAATTACTTTCTTACTTCAAATACAATCACATTGAGATTTAGGGCTTCAACATATCAATTTGGGAGGGAAGAGGCACAATTCAGTCAATAGCATTGGTGGAATAAAGAGACATATTGTATTTTTTTCTTTAAATTTCTCTGACATGTAATGACATCAAGCATGTTTTCATACGTTTATTGGTCATGGAGGTTTCTTATTTCTATAAATGTTTTTGGCCATTTTTCCTTGGTTTGCTTCTATTTTTTATATGGATTTTAATTTCTTACTGTATTTTGGATACTAATTCTCTGTTGGTCATGTAAGTTGCAAATATTTCCTCATAGTTTATGGCTTACTTTTTCAATTTCTTCATATCATATTGTAAAGACCAGAAGTTTTTAAAAACAATTTTTAATGTAGTCACATTTATCAATTATTTCATTAATAGTTTGTATGCATAGTTTATAAAATTCTTTTCTACTCAAAACCCATAAAAATATTAACCTCTTTTCTTCCAGAAATGTCAAAATTTTGCTTTCTTTGGTTAAGTTTTAAAGCTACATAAAAACTGATTGTTGGATGATCTGTGATTAGGATCTATATTCATTTTTATGGAATAATTAATTATCAGAGCACTGTTTATCAAAAAGTTCATTCATTCTCCACTGATTTGAAATGGTGTCTCTGTATCTCTTTCTGGACTCTCCTGTTTCATTGGTCTGTTTTTTTCTATCTCTGCATGAATGCCTCATTGTTCTAATTATTATACCTTTGACTTTATTATATAGTGATATCTCCCTTAGCAAATAAGCCCACCCTATCATTTCCTCATGAATTTATAGACAAGTCTGACTCTTTTCTCTTCCATATACATTTTTGAATTCTTTAAAAACTCTGTCAAGATAGTTATTGAACTTGCATTGATTCTACAGATCAATTTGGATAGAAATGGTATATTTACATTATTTTGACTTTCTAACCATAAACATTTGTTTGGGTGTTACTTAATGATTTTTAATAAGTTCCCCAATTTTTTTCATAAACATTTATGTTTAGACATCATGACATGCTTCTGATTCCAGGTCTGTAACCTACATCAGGGAGACCAGAAGTTGGGCTGCTTGGCAATACTATGAAAAACAAAAACAAAAACCTGCATCTAGGTGGGCAGTGCTTTGGGCACCAACATACAAGGTCTTCCCAATAGTTTCTCAGTTACCCCATCCACTAAAAAACTAGTGAAGGAGCTCTAGACAAAAAGAACTCCAATCTTGGTTTTGTAATTAAATCATTCTATCTTTAGGCTATTTTACCTCTTTGAGCCTCAGTTTACCATCTGAAAAATGAAATGAAGGGTAATCTTCAAAGTCTTTCAGTCTAACATTACAGAAATTTTGTTCAAAGAAAATTCACAATAAAGAGCAGAACTAACAGGGTCACAGAACTGTTGAGGTTGTCTTCTGACTTACCTTTGTTTGTAGTAACAAGCAACTCCTGAGTTTACAGTGGTTTACAGGAACAAACCTTTATTTCCTGTTCGCCTTACAAGTCACTAACTGTGGGTTGGCTGTGGCTGCTGTAGCTCTGATGAGCTCTGCATCCTTTGGAACTGAATCCTGGAACTCACTCTGGGAAATGCTGCCCAAAAGCACTATTTCCTAACCTAATAGTTTTGACATGATTTGTCAAAATCAAAATTATGTTAGCTATAATGTATTTTTTTCTGCATATAAAGGCAATATATGCTTATTTAAGAACATTTAGAAACCATAACAAATGTAAGAAGATAATGCAAGTGACCTGTAAATATAACACCTAGAGATAATATTAACTTTTTGATATTTTTCCTTTCAGTTTTTACCTTTGTGTCAATGGATATATATAATTTTCAATAAAATCAAGATTATATTATGCAAGTCATTTTGTAACCTTATAACAAAACCCAACATATATTATAATCATATATTTCTTTGTCATTTAATGAGCTTTAAAAGTAGGAATTATATGGTTACATAAAATCCTATAATATGAATGTTCCATAATTTGAGTGTTTTCTTTTCTATTTATGTACTTTAAGGCTACAATTAATATTATTACAAATAAATCAGAATATTGATAATTTATTACATCATTAGAAAAGATTTCTGGAAGAGTAATATGAATTCTTGCCTGAGGGTGAGTTTATTTCAAACTCACCACATAATTCTGACATCTCATTGTGAGAAAGGATAAATATATTTGCAGTTTAAATCACATGATCATGAGTTATCTGGCTGTTGAGGGCAAATTCAAAGGCAGGCTATGTTCTATTGACTAGGAGGTAGGGAATTTAGTTGGGGGAGATACGTAGTTAAGTAATGTAGGAAGAGGCTTTATATTATGGAGTGTCCATTTTATGCCTTTTGCCTTTATGCAACAGGAACTGTTCCTGTTTCTGAGCCCTCTTCTCTACCTTCCTGTTAGCACTAAGTTCTACCATTGCCTTGGCCTTTGCATCAATATTTATGCCATCTGAACAATCAGTCACATGTCCTCCATGGGTACACAAATATGATTTCTTCATTTTCCATACACATATACACACACACACACACACACCAAATTTTAATTATTCTTACACATCTAATCACCTGAAGCATTTCTTATGGCAACCAGCATGGAGTATATCAGCTTATCTATGCAGGACTAGTCTTTTACTGTATTTGTTCTTAGTAAGTGAGACTCAGTTAAGAGGATATTTAGTTTGTAGGCCACTTGCATTTTAGAAAGCTTGACAAGGACATTGCAGCTTATCTTGACACCATATGTAGAACTAGATCTGCAGGAAACAATTGAGCAGTGGCCATAGGTGGGAGCAATGCAGCTGGGAAAGCCTTCTCTCAAGATCAGGTCCACATAGTGAAATACTTACTACCAGAGAGGGCAGAATCCTGGTTGACTTCATCTGGTTAGGTAAAATACATTTATTACAAATATTTATTTTATTAAGCACTTACTTTAGGGCTTACTATACTTTAGGCACTGTTCTAAGACTTTACAAATATCATCTCATTTGATCTTTACAACCCTATGAGGTAAGTGCTCATTTAATTATCTCCATTTTATAGTCTAGGAAACTAAGGCACAAAGAATATGAGCAATTTTTTAAAGAACAGCCAGCAATTCAACCAAAAGAGGTGGCCCCAAAGCCCAGGCTTTGTACCAGCCAGTATGTTAGGACTGGGTGAGATCGAATTACTTTAACAAAATCGTTAACAATGACCTCACTAAATGCACAGATTAGCATGGAGCTAGAACTTAAAAGCTGAGCAAAATGATGTAAAATATTGTAACCAGGTCTAAAATAAAGAGACATATGTGAAGGTTGTGAGGACTAAAGATGAAGAAGCTAATACTGCAGTGAATTAATAAAACTATAAATTCTGTGGGGAGCATGTGGCAAGGCTATAGAAAAGAGATAACATTTGAGCTGGTTCTTAAGAATGGGTAAGACATGAAGGACTTACATGAGAGGGTGGAATTCTAGTGTTCAAACCACTGGTCAAACTGGAAGGGAAAACAGTCTGCCAAACTATCTATATTAAGAGCTTGGAATGTATCACTGGGCACACAACATGGGTACATTTCCCACATCCCTAATAGTTACATGTAGCCATATGACTAATTGAATGTGGACAGAAGTGTACTCCATTTCTAGCCCTGGCTCATAAAAAGCTGCCATGCGATGCTTTACATTATCTCTTCCCTTACCTATCACTGGGGTGCAGAAGATCCAAGAGAGGCTAAGACTCTGAAGATGCAAGCGATGACAGAGCCACAGTTGAAGGAAGCCTGGATCTCTGAGTCACCCTAGGAAGGCTGCCCACGAGTCATAAACACCTACATCATACTTCATATACATAAGAGCTAAACATTTTATTAGGTAAAGCTACCAAGATTAGGGAATTTGTTACAGTAACTAGGATTTCTTTTTACGCTAAGTAATAAAAAATCATTCATTTACAACTTAAGTTCTTATCTCCCTATTGCCCAGTGGGTCAAGGGTTTATGAATTTTACAAAGAAAATGTAAGCTGTTTTATGAAGAAAAATATGGAAGGACACACATGCTATTAATATGGGTTGTGTGTGTGGGGTGGAATTAGAGGAAGCTGACCCTTATAAGGGCAGGAGAGGGAGAGAGGAGAAGTAAACAGTGAAAGCTAATGAAAATAAGACATAAAACAGGTGCTGAAAAACCGCCGCTTGTAGGCCAAATCCAGTCTACCATCCGTTTTTACAAATAAAGTTTTGTTGAAACACAGCCATGCTCATTCATTTATGTTTGTCTACAGCTACTTTGGCACTACAATGGCAGAGTTAAGTAGTTGCAACAGAGACCTTATGGTCCACAGAACTGGAAATATTTTGGCCCTTTATAGAAAAAGTTGGCTGACTATGGCCTAAAAAATATGTTTATATTCACATTCATGCATATAGGAAAAATTACATGTATGTATGGTATATTCATAAATATGTTTAAATAAAAATTAATGACAAAAAGTAAAGCTATATTTTCTTTGTACTTCTGAGGAATAGTTTACTTAAACTGTAGCTCATATCATGGAAGTTGCAAATATGTAAACAGATTGCACTACTTTTCAAGGCAGTGATTACTTTTCCAGTGGTTCATTCAATCCTGCAAATCTCACAGGTCTTCATGCTGCCTTTGTGTGGCATTTGTCCTGAGGTTGTTAGCCCGTAAGCCCCTTTTTCACATTCCTACATCTTGCTCCTACAACGCTTATGTTCTGCCAACTAGCTCCAAGCATGAGTTAGACAATGAAGTTTTTCTATTTAAGTAGCTCTTCTCAGTAAATACATTCCAGAAACATTAGACACAGTAATTTTCCTCAGTAATTCTTCTCCTGACATTCTTTCTTCAAGTAGCTTCAAAAGCACTTATGTCCTGATGTGGGGAAAAAAAAAAAAAAACCCAAACCTAAGAAAGGTCTCCAGAACTTTCAGAGTTGGGATAAGATATATCACAATCCAAGAACCTCTTATTACAGATGTCCAGTGGGTTACAGAAGTCATGTAAGAGGCTCGATTTACAGCACTATGAAAAAGGCATTTTTCTCCATCTCTCTGTGAGCCGAAAGGTAGAATCCTGAATATAATTGCCAAGTATGAGCAATGATTTGAAAAATCAGTGGCACCATGCCTTTTCTATATATCAATTTCTGTGTTAAATTGTTTGGCTTGTAGTTACAGTCACAAAGCGCTTAATGGCTCATACCCACAAACATTGTGTCTCACTCAGGTTGTATGTTGGAAGTTCCCAATTAACTGGGGGTCAGCTGCATCTATTGTAGCATTGCTCAGCTCTGATCAGCTCTGCTTCGCCTCACATGTCTTCTCATTTTAGTACCCTAGCTTAAGGAGCACATAAGGTAGGATCTGCCCATTTTCTGGCAGAGAGAAAGAGGCCGCTGAACCACACAATCATGTTTAAAGCTTTTGCTTGAACTTGGTCTGCATCAAGTTATCTCATATTCCATTGGCCAAAGTAAGTTATTTGGCCAAGTCCAGAATCAATGGAGGAGAAAGATATGTAAATAGTTGTGAACAGTAATACAATAGATCACATCTTCTCTATGTGTTTGAAGATTGCAAGGCCGAATCCTGTTATCAGCTACCCCACAGCGAACTATCTGGTGGTGTTACCACGTTTCACGCTTATTAACTAAGACAGCTAATTCACCCAGGAAAAGTTTCTCTAGAATGAGTATGTGTGCATTGCTTTTATCCTTCCATTTAATTGCAAAGATCTGTGCATTATCAGCATGCTATTTTGAGAGAACATTAGAGGAACTGATGTATTTTTTAAAAACAACTAATCACTTTCTTGCTTTCTGTGTTAGCACAACTTATTCTGCACAGGCTCCAGCTTGGGGAAGGGGGGAGTGGTCCTGAAACCAAAGGGTTTTAGGATGCATTTAAAGAATCATATACTTTTACACCCTTTTCTATTACCCTAATTACTTTCCTATTTGCATTCCAAATGCTGCTTTATTGAAATCCAATTCAAATTCAGATTATAGTCTCTGAATAAGAGGAAGCCACTAAACTGTGCTTATTGTTAGAAATGTCCCTTGGAGAAATCTGAAGCCTCTGTTGTGCTACCTAAAAAATGCGAATATTCTTTTTGATCCAGACAGAGGACAAGTTGGACTAAAATGCCTGTGGCAGTAGGGAGGCAACATTCTAAAGAAGAACATGATTTATTTAAAACTCATTTATTTGAATATTACATCACCAGTACCGGAACAATTTGATGTTAATGTTTAATTCAGAATGTCCATTTTGCTATGCAAACTAGAAGTCCTACTGTTAATTTTTGGGGTAATTCAGGTTTCTACAATGCATTTTCCTTTCACTGGAGTCTGTAAGGTACTTGACCTCAATCCACCATGCCCCCAGTCCATTTCTTTTTATTGCATGGATCATTTATTCCAAGGGGGGATGTGATACCCTAGTAAAAGAGTTTACTGAGTCACTGCTATTCTTTCTCAACTTTAGGGCTCCAGTTAGTAAATAGGAACATTCAGGAACTCCACATTACTAAATTAGAAAATTTAACAGTGTAACACGGCTTAGAGGGTACAAGACAAACTCCGAAATTTCATTGTGGATGGACATGTCCTGCCAGACAATGGGACAGAAGGAAATGTGTCAGCTGGACATGTTCAAACTTTAATAAACATAACATTTATTGAATTTCAATGTCTTATTTGATTTATAAGTTAACCTCCATTTCCTAATTTCCCTCGGGTTAATCTCCAACCCTAGTAACCCAGGAAAATTAGGCGAGTATTCTACGGCAAAATAAAATAGGACATTTGTTTTAGGGTAAGCGCTCTCTGAAAATCCTTTCGAATATCTTCTCATCAGGTTTTGGCTGGGACAAACAAAATACTCCTGGCACTATTGATTTTTTGTTTTAAAGCAAGAGTCCAAATATTTAGGGTCTCTAAAGGTGTACCTATTCTCAAATGTGACTCAAAACCAAATAAGCTTTTATATGTGTGAAACAAAGTTTATGGAAGGCCATTGTTTTGGACAAGCCTCCTGCACTAGGCCCCAGCAGACTAGACCAAATCAGGATGGAGTCACCTGTGCTAATGAAGTGGCGTCATGTAATACTTGAGGTTTGTTGTCTCATACTGAGGAAATCAAGGACACAGACACACAAGGAGTGAGGTTAAGAGTGGAGGTTTAGGCCGGGCATGGTGGCTCATGCCTGTAATCCCAACACTTTGGGAGGCCAAGGTGGGTGGATCATGAGGTCAAGAGATTGAGACCATCCTGGCCAACATGGTGAAACCCCGTCTCTACTAAACATACAAAAATCAGCTGGGCGTGGTGGTGCGCACCTGTAGTCCCAGCTACTCAGGAGGCTGAGGCAGGGGAATCGCTTGAACCCGGGAGGTGGAGGTTGCAGTGAGCCAAGATCGCGCCACTGCACTCCAACCTGGCAACAAAGCGAGAGTCTGTCTCAAAAAATAAAAAAAATTAAAAAAAATTAAAAAAGAGTGGAGGTTTAACAGGCAAAAGAAAGGAAAACCCTCTCTCCTGCAGAGAGAAGGACTCCTCAGAGTGGGTCTTCTGCTTCTGCAGTGAAATGCAGCAGGTTTTATAGATGAGCTTGAGGAGGCAGTGTCTGATTTACATAGGGCACAAAAGATCGGTTGGACCAGGTGTGCCATCTGCATAAGGCATGAAAAACTGGTTAGGACTAGGTGTTCCATTTGCATAGGATGCGAATTTCTGGTATCCCCCACCCTAATCCTTTATTATGCAGATGAGTTCTCTACCTGGCTGGTGCCATGTTACTTGGTTCTTTACTATACACTATACACATGGTGACAAAGAAAAGGGAAGATGGAGCCTCCATGTTGAACATTCCAGGCCCTCAGGTAGCCCTTTTCTATTGACACAGCTGCCAACATCCACCCGTGCAAGCTTCCACCTTGCTTATCTATGTCTGCAGCTCGATTTTTCAGGCTGGTCTTTGTTAGAAAAGAAATGATTTCAGGGCTGCTTTTTGTTAGAAGGGAAATTCCAACAAGGACTCTATTGCCCTTACTATCTGTCTAAACAATTTCTTTCCATCTACTGTATCTCTAAGTGCCATGTAATCAAAGTGAACTTTGAAACAGGATAGATTTCCCCTGAACACAAAAGATTCTAGTCAACCTGAGTCACCCTAATAAGGAAGTCTTTGCTGTTTTAACCCTGTAAGAAAAATAACTTTGAAATGACCAATCTGTTTTTTGTTCTCTGTTTTATTATCAAGCAAATGGGCTTGTTTCTTGATGCTCACAGAAGCCAATATTATGTGGCATTGGCTTTTGAGAAAAGAAAGGCTTTATTTACAAAACTGGTCAGGAAGGAAATAGGAGCAGTCTCTCCAGTTTGGGGTCTGGGGCAAATTTATGGGTTCAGAGGGCAAGGGAAAGGAGTTAGGAATGTTGTCTTGGCAAGCCTAATTGGAGGGCTTTAAATTTTGTGGGGGTTTTTTTGTTTGTTTTGAGATGGAGTTTCACTCTGTCACCCAGGGTGGAGTGCAGTGGGACCATTTCGGCTGACTGCAACCTCTGGCTCCCAGGTTCAAGGGATTCTCCTACCTCAGCCTCCAAGTAGCTGGGACTTCAGGTGCGTGCCACCACACCCAGCTAATTTTTGTATTTTTAGTAGAGACGGGATTTTGCCATGTTGGCCAGGCTGGTCTCGAAACTCCTGACCTCAAGTGATCCAGCTGCCTTGGCCTCCCAAAGTGCTGGGATTACAGGCATGAGCCACCACACCTGGCCAAGGGCTTTAAATTTGACCATTTACAGAAAGGTGTGTTGAGGATTTTAGCCCCAGATCTTCTGGCCCAACGTACTCCTCACTTCTGAAAGAGTTTAGGCATTCAGGTTCCTGTCATGTCTCAGTATTCTTGGTGCTTAGGGGAGGATTAATCGGTTCCTGGCACAGTTAGAGGTCATTGCATATACCTGGGCTACATGGCATGTGGTTTTCAGCTCTGTTATACCTACAAGGTAACTTGACATTTTGTTATCAATACAATAAGCCCCGTTTGGGCTGGTCCTGCAGTTACAGTTTCTGCTTTCTTCAGCTTTCTACCTATAAAGTCAAACTCCTCTGCTCAGCTCATCAGAATACTCATTCTGTTTTATAGAATGAGGTGTTATCCAAGTCTAGAATCACAAATAAAAGCAAATAAAGATTTTTAAACTAAATTTGTTGCAATTTTGTCTTTTGACATATGGCTCTGTCAACCTAAAATAATCAAAAGGGTCAGAATGCAGTTTAAACAGAGTTTATTCAAACACAAATGTGGAGGACTACAGCCTGGGACACACTTCCAGCTTGCCTTGGGGAGTACTCCAGAGAACAAAAGAGAGGCTCAAGTTTTTAAATTAAAAAATGATGAATCTGAGGAGGGAGCAATTACAAAAGTTCTTTATCAAAAAATGTTCATTGGTTTACAGAAATAACATTAGTTCCTGATTGGCTATACATTGTTGAACTATAGGGCATATGGCATTTTATGGCTCATGGAAGTCATTCTAGAGTCTACACAGCTAGTGGCTTCAAGAAGTGATTATTTAGCTCAAGGGGTAGTGAGACTTGACTGCTATGACATTGTACATGCCTTTCTGGGCCTGCTAATTGAAATGGGCTCATGTTTTTTGGATAAAAGGTGTTTTTCTCCTTTCTCAACTCAAAACCAATAAGCCTTTTAAATGGCTTAGCAATGGATGCAAGAGGTGTACCCAAGGAAGTTGAAGAACATGCAGTCCCTATGATCCAAACTCACTCCCAAAGATAGTCAAAAAGAAAAAAAGCAAAAACCCTCGTTGCCACAGGCAGTCAAGGCAATAAGGAAAGAGAGATGAGCTCCCTGAGGGATGGCAATGGGTCGCTAGAACGTCAGCAGCAAATGGAGTGCCTAGACTTCCATGTATCTGCACAACTGACTACTAATTCTCATGGCCACCCATCCTGACAGCTGGTCACCTGCAGGTGCAGGCCTGACAACCTATGCCCTCCCACACCCACAGGGAAGAAAACCAGAGAGAGAACACTCTCACTAGATCCAAACCAAGCTCTCAGGACACAAAACAAGACAATCAGGAAAGAAATGACTATCCAATGGGAGGGAAAATACTCAAAACTGAGTCACCCAAGAGTCATAATAACCAAAGAACTAGTTCTTTCAAGTGTTTTCTCCTTCCAATCTATATTGAGAAAGAAAAGACAAGAAGAGGCTCTTACCACCTTCATTCCACCCAACACTAAGCAGAGATCAGGGAGTCTGATTGGTTAAAAATAAGTTAATTAACATAAACATAAAAGTTTACTTTCACTAGCTTGGCCAGAGATCCCGAAATCTCAGCTGTAGTCTCCAGAGACAGCAGAGTCCCAACCATCCATCCTATCTTTGTCACCAAACTGCCAGGGAGTTAAAAATATTTCTCCACCTTCTTAGATTTTTTTGACTGGGGGTCTGCAAATTAAACTGATAAGAAATAGATTAGCAAGAGAAAAGACAGATTTTATTCACATATGTACATATGGGAGTCCATAGAAAAATGTGACTCAAGGAGGCATTTGTAATTTGGGGCTTATGTACCATCTCATACCCAACTCCACACTACCTCCTTTTAACAGGGAAAAGGGAGGGGGAGAAGGGCATATACAGGAAAATGGCTTTCAGGAAAGGTAAATGGACTTTTAGGAGAATAGATGGGAGATATAATTTTGTGACAATATCTGCTTAGGTGTGGTGCTGACTTCTCTCAGGTGATGAGTCAATCTTCCCTGTTGCTCCCAAGGAGGGTATTTACGAAAATTGAGTTCTTTTGAGTTCAAGAGGTTCTGCTTTTAGGCAGATAAGAGATTTCAGGAGCTCAAATGTCTTTTGCTCAAAATATCTTTATAGCACAGTGGTAGATTCTGGACTCCTACTCAAAGTGTCATTTGCAAAACAGCAGCAGCAGCATAACCTCAGCGCTTCTTAGAAAAGCAGAATCTCAGAACTGACTCCTGACCTGCTGAATCAGATTCTGAATTTTTACAAAGCCCCCAGGGATTTGTAGAACATTAAAGTCTAAGAACAGCATACCAGAGGATCTGACACATCATTTCATCAGAAAGAGACTATAAATAGACCAAGATGTGAAGATGGAGATTTTTGTTCTCTTGGTACAGGTTGTCTTCAGTATCCTACCAAACCCCTCCTTCACCACCTCCTCTTTAACCCCTTTAGGAGGCTCCTGGATTGACTTTCTGATTTACAAGTTAACGCTAAAGGATGAATAGATGTTAATTATTTACCTGATAAATTCAAAGCGTATTGGCATTTTGACTGGTGTCTACCTCAACCAAGAGACTAATATCTCATGATTTGAATTTCATACTCTTCAGGGGGCGACTCTAATCAAACAATGAGAGTAGCTGCTATCTTCTCCTATTGAGACTTGGGAATTGCTGAGTGCATTTAGAGAGCAACTTGATGTCTTCCTAATGGGCTAAAGAGTAGCCATTTCTTTTAAGTTTAGAAAGTAGAATCTGCCCCTTTGAGCCCATGAATGAGGAGTTCCTGACTTCTTAGAACATCCTGGATGACTAGGTAGAAAGCACCTGGGTTGCTCCTCCTTTTCTAGAATGGTATAGAAGACAGAAGACATTCGAAACTTTGAGAATGATCAGACATTGGTGATATTTATCATCTTGTTTGCATGGCTCATGACTTGGGGAAAAGAAAGTATGAAGGACCTTCTCTTCCTAGGAGGAATCCAGTTCTACTCTGCTACTAATGAGGAACCACAAAATTATCTAAAGCATCTTCTGCTTTATCTCCATTGTTGTTTCCTGGATATTTGTTGATTGCCTAATCAGTAGCTATTACATACTTCTCCCTTTCTAACAGGACCTACTCCTATCCCATTATGGGGTTGCCTGCTTTGTGGGTGGAATTATCCTGCCTCTCATCTCTAGTGGTGAATCCTAATTGGCCTAAACCAATGCTTGTCCCAGTAACTGGTTCAGAAATATGTTGTAATGTACCTCTAAGTCAAGAGTAAAAAAGAGTTTCCTAGCTAATTGGCTAGTAATTGGTTAATATGTAAATGGGACAGCCTATATTGATTCAATCAAAGCATAGGCCAGACATTGTCTAGTAGTTGAGGGAAAGAAAGCTTTCTCTCTTGGGGCTGAACGTGAAGGGAAAGCATATAGCACCAGATGCTTATGGAAATCTCCCCTAGAAGCACCAGCGATAATGCCATGGGTGGAAGCATAGAGAGACAATAAGAATACTACCATTGAACTTTTCATTTATATGAGACTCTAAACATTTTTTGTCATGTGAAAAGGTTTGAGTTGGATTTTTTGTTACTTTGAAACTGAAAATATCTCAACGGATACACTTGCCAGTTTGGACTAAATGCCCCTACCCTCTTATAATGGGGTGATTATTTGCCTCTTGGTGCCCCTGTAATGTGCAGAATGCAAGTTTACCAAGAATGAGGTTTAGAACAGTGGTTCTTAAACTTGTCTGCACATTGGAATAATCTAGGAACTTCAAATGATATTGATGCCTGCATCTCACTCCCCCAGAGATTGTGATTAATTGCTCTGAGAATTACTGGGGCTTTGTGTGTCTACTTCTCTTACTTGTTTTATTTTGGTGGTGAGAACACGGCTGGCAACTGGAAGAGGGAAGTGGGAGGCTTCAATTTAATAAACAAATACGCACATTTCAAATGTTTACATTTTAATGTTACCATGCCCAGGATGCTTTTTCTCCTAGCCATGAACTCTAAGACTCTGGAATAAGAAAAAGAAGAAATCATCCCAGTTCATAGAATGTTGAGATTTTATTGACCTTGTGATATTCAGAGAACCACGTCAGTGAATGATGCAATTTCCTGAGTTAATTTCCAAGAAGCAAATGTTCACAAAGGCTTTATAGGTCCCAATATGACAATATATTCTCTAATCTCTTCTCTGATCTCCATCCCTTCCCCAGTCACCATGACAACTCACACAGGCATTAACCAAGAAACCTGAAAAGGACATTTTTTGTGTTTTACCTCAGCTCCTTTCTCAGACATTTGATAAAATGATTTGTATTCCGGAATTCTCCGGGATGGGTGAATTAGAGATCCTCAAGCTTCCAAATTATACAGGTCAGACTATGGAGAGAGGCATATCCTACTATAGAGGGCTATTGAAGGTCATAAAAATTGAAGACATAGCAGAGGTATGCCAAAACAAAGATGAGCTACAATAAAAGAAAGAAAAGGAAACTTTCCATGTGAACATAGGACCACTTAACTTTGGGGAGGGAATGTCAGAGGCTTTATTCAGATTTCAAAAAAAGGAGAAAGAACCAAGAATTTTCTTTCTGAGTTCACTCTAATTTTGTTTTCAAACTAGGCTTCTATATGCTTAATATAAATGCCTTTAGCATTAGGTCTTGGCAACTTTAACTCACTAATATTCTTTAACATTTAGTTATAAGGGAGTGTGTCTGGACTTGCATCTGGTAATTTCCTCTCCTCAGTAGCTACATGATGTGTCAGTCAGCTATTGCTGCTTAACAAACAATTTCAAAGCTCACTGGCATATAATAAGCATTAACTATTAATAGTCTAATAGGTCTGAGAATTAGCTGAGGTGGCTCTGCTTCAGACTTTAGGTCTGCAGTTCAGTGGCGGTAGCTCTGCTCCACATTCCTTTCTTTCTGATGATATGAAGGACGTGTCCTTCTCATGAGATTGGTAGAAAAACAAATGGGAAAAGCAAAACATGTGATCTCTTTTATTGGAAAAGCTTGGAATCGGTGCACTATCACTTTCTCCCTTATTCCATTGACCAAAACAAGTGGCATGGCCAAGCCCAACATGAATGAAGCAGAAGAATACACTTCACCCAGTGGTATGAAATTTAAAGTCACATGACTGAGTACAGATTCAAGAAGTGAAGAATGGGAATAATAATGGAGTTCATCACATGGGATAAAGTTAGGGCTCTAAAGCAGAGGTTGGCAAACATTTTTGGAAAGAGAGAGATAGTAAATATTTAGGCTTTGTAGGCCCTATGGTTTCTGCCACAACTACTCATCTCTACCATTGTAGTGCAAAAGCAGCCATAGAAAGTATGTAAATGAATGAACATGGCTGTATTCCAATAAAACTTAATTTACTGGCAGTGAAATTTGAATTTCATATAATATTCATGTGCCACAAAATATTCTTCTTTTGATTTTTTTCAGCCTTTTAAAAGTATAAAACTATTATTAATTTCCAGCTGTGCAAAAACAAGCAGTAGGCCAGATTTGGCCCACAGGCCATAGTTCCCCACACTGTTCTAATAAATGGTATACATGCCCCTCCAGTCCTCCCTAACATTTAAGACTCCAACTATACTGAAACATGGTTTCCCAAATAACCCACTCTGTTAGTGAGCTCTTAACCTTGATTTTGCTTTTGCCTCATCCAAAAATTTTCTCCTGCCCTTGCCTGGTAAGTAAACTTGCAGTCCTTCTTCTACTTTGCTGAGTGTTTTCACATCTGCAATGCCTTCCCATATTCCCTGGGACTAAGGCAGACTAAGGTAGTCCATCCTCTATGCTCCCATTGCATTATACATACATGTTAATCTGGGTAGACTGGCTGTTGTAGCACATGGCACTCCAGTTTAAATGGCTTAACACAGTAAATATTTATTTCTCACACATATAATGGGGCCATGGGGTCAGGTGGGCATTTGGGCTTTCTCCTTTCAACCATTTAAGGGCTCAGTCTCCTGTCTTATAGCTCAGACTTCTAGAAGGTCCTACTAATATATTCTGTTCTGTAGTCAAATGAAGAGAGCAGAACTGCAAGGGAGGATTTTATGGGCCAGGCCTGGAGCACATTCCTTCTGCTCAAGTTCCTTTGGCAAGAACCACATTCTTTGTCCACATGTAACAGTAAAGGAAGCTGGAAATGAGGTTGGTTGAATGAATGAATAAGTTGTAAGTATACACAAATTTCATTTTAAGACAGCAGCACACACATTGTTCTTAGATGATTAAAACATTAATCTCAATGGAATTTGTTAAAAAGCAAATGGGACTGAGTTATAACCAGCTGAACTAAATTTCATGTTCCCTTCCGCCTTTGTGTTGTGAGAGCTGTTGTAGCTAATTTGCAAAATGTGTCCTTCTCTATGTCAAGTTTCTTTCACAAGTTAAAAACAAACTCATTTTACTCAGGTCTGCTTTAGCTTTACCCCTCCTCTGACAATGTCTTTGCTCTTATTGGAGGCCACAAAGGACTCACGGGTGCAATGTTTTTGATAGATGGCTTTCTCCCCAACCCCTCCATCTCCATTCTGCTGCCCAGAGTGTCACCTTGCCTCTCCAGGCCATCTGCACTTGCTCTTCGATGAAATAGAATTAATGCCATTTGCTGTTTTCCTGTCTTTCGTAGCTCCAAGATGTGTCCCTGTGTCCCTTTGTTGGCATGCTGGCTTATACAACAGCTGCTACTTTCAGCCATCCCTACTGAGAGAAAACAATAGCGTTTCCTGTTGATATGGCTCCTTTGTTTGGAATCAAAGGAGACATGTTAAGGCCACGGGGTCCTTTTTAATGCTGTCTCTGGGGACTGTGGGGTTTTTTGATCATACACTTGCCAGGATTAAATCCAGCATGAGTCTTAAGGGTGCATTCTTGGGGGTGGTTACTAAGCACAAAGGGGACAGAGAAGAGTAGTAACAGGATGGGTTCCCTCCTGCTTCTGCATTTCCACATTTTCCACCTCTAAGCACATTCTGCTTCTGCAGTGATTCTGTTCTCCATTTCCTATGTTACACAGCCCACAGACCACAAAACGGCGAGCAGCTGGGAGTCATGTGCCTTTCTTTACTTGCAAAATGGCATGCAAGACACTACAAAGCCGTGCCAGTCCCCTCTTCCTAGCTTTTGCTCTTCTATTTGACAGAGGCCCACTTCATCTTTGTGCCTAAACTGTCAGGTCTGTCCTGATTTCTTCTCAACATCTCTGTACCACTTGTAGTTCAGAAGTAATGCCTACTGGCAGTGACCATCTGAGTGTCTAGCTGTGACACAAGTGAACCATCCATAATGACACTCTTCATGTTCCCACATAGAATGCTGATTTGCAGTTATAACATGAAGCTGACCATTTTTGAGGGTTATGTGCCAGGTACTGTGGTAAGTACGCTGCTTTTGTTATATCATTCAGTCCCCACAATAATATCCCAGAGTTGGCACCATTTTGCCCAATTTTATAAATAAGAAAACTGAAGCCGGGACAGAAAACCTTGGCCAAGGTCATATTGAGAAGCCCAGAGCTAAGACTTGAAGCATATTTGTGCCACTTCAGAGTCTTCGATCCATAATTCTATGCTGCTGCCTTGAAACTAGTGAAGCTGTACAGTATTCATGTGTACTGTAAGAATTTATAGAATATTAATACTAGAGTACTGTCCACAGATTGGTAACATCAGCATCAACTGGGAGCTAATATTTTCAATGCAGAATCTCAGAAAATCCAAATATGCATGTTAGTAAGATCAATATGATTCATAGCCATATTAAAGTTTGAGAATCTCTACTCTATAATGCATTTCCTTTTATTTTATGTTAAAACGTACAATTAAGTTATTATTGACTATAGTCACCCTGTTGTACTATCAAATAGCAGGTTTTATTCATTCTTTCTATTTTTTTGTACCCACTAACCATCCCCACCTTCCCACCAGCCCCTCCACTATCCTTCCCAGTCTCTGATAACCATCCTTCTACTCTCTATGTCCATGAGTTCAACTGTTTTGATTCTTAGATCCCACAAACAAGTGAGAACATGCAATGTTTGTCTTTCTGTGCCTGGCTTATTTCACTTAACATAGTTATCTCCAGTTCCAACCATGTTGTTGCAAATGACTGAATCTTGTTCTTTTTTATGGATGAATACTACTCCCTTGTGTATATGTACCACATTTTCTTGATCCATTGATCACTCGATGGACACTTAGGTTGCTTCCAAATCTTGGCTATTGTGAACAGTGCTGCAACAAACATGGGAGTGCAGATATCTCTTCAACATACTGATTTCCTTCCTTTGGGGTATATTTCCAGGAGTGGGATTGCTGGATCATATGGTAGCTTTATTTTTAATTTTTTGAGGAACTTCCAAACTGCTCTTCATAGTGGTTGCAATATTTACATTCCTACTAATAATATACCAGGGTTCTCTTTTCTCCACATCCTCACCAGCATTTGTTATTGCCTGACTTTTGGATAAAAGCCATTTTAATTTGGGTGAAATGATATCTTATTGTAGTTTTTATTGTATTTCACTGATGTTCAATGATGTTGAGCACCTTTTCATATGCCTGCTTGCCATTTGCATGTCTTCTTTTGAGAAATGTCTAGTCAAGATCTTTTGCCCATTTTGATGGGGTTATCAGACTTTTTCCTATAGAGTTGTTTGAGCTTCTTATATATTCTGGTTATTAATCCCTTGTCAGATGGGTACTTTGCAAATATTTTCTCCCATTCTGTGAGCTGTCTTTTTACTTTGTTGATTGTTTCCTCTGCTGTGCAGAAGCTTTTTAATGTGATGTGATCCCATTTTTCCATTTTTTCTTTGGTTGCCTGTGCTTGTGGGGTATTACTCAAGAAATATTTGCCCAAACCAATGTCCTAGAGATTTCCCCCAATGTTTTCTAGTAGTAGTTTCATAGATTGAGGCCTGAGATTTAAGCTTTTAATCAATTTTGGTTTGGTTTTTGTATATGGCAGAGATAGGGGGTCTAGTTTCATCCCTTTGCATATAAATATCCAGTTTTCCCAGCACCATTTATTGAAGATACTGTCCTTTACCCAACATATGTTCTTGTGAACTTTGTCAAAATGAGTTCACTGTAGATATATGGCTTTATCTCTGCATTCTTTTTTCTGTTCCACTGATCCATGTGTCTGTTTTTATGTCAGTACCATGTTGTTTTGATTATTATAGCATTGTAGTATAATTTGAAGTCTGGTAACGTGATTACTCCAGTTTTGTTCTTTTTGCTTAGGGTAGCTTTGGGCATTGTGGGTATTTTCTGGCTCCACATACATTTTAGGATTGTTTTTTTCTATTTCTGTGAATAATGACATTGGTATTTTCATAGGGATTGCATTTAATCTGTAGATTGATTTAGATAGTACGGCTGTCTTAACAATATTGATTATTCTAATACGTGACCATGGTATATCTTTCCATATTTTTGTGAATTCTTCAATTTATTGCATCAATGTTTTACAGTTTTTATTGTAAAGAACTTTCATGTCTTTGATTGAGTTAATTGGCATTTTATTTTATTTGTAGCTATTGTAAATGGGATTGCTTTCTTGATTTCTTTTTCAGATTGTTCACGTCGGCATATAGAAATATTATTGATTTTTGTATGCAGATTTTGTATCCTGCAACTTTACTGAATTTGTTTATCAGTTCTAATAGTTTTTTTGGTGTAGACTTTAGGTTTTTCTAAACTTAAGATCTTATCTTCTTCAAACAAGGATAATTTGACTTCCTCTTTTCTAATTTGGATGCTTTATATTTCTTTCTTTTGTCTGATTGCTGTAATTAGGACTTCCAGTACTATGTTGAATAGCAGTGGTGAAAGTGGCTTAATAGACATAGAAAAAGCATTCAATAAAATTTCACATTCTTTCATGATAAAAACTCTCAACAAAGTAGTGATAGATGGAACATGCCTCAAAAAAAATAAAGTCTATATACAACAAACCCACAGCTAACATCATACTAAATGGGGAAAAGCTAAAGCTTTGTCTTCTAAGAACTAAAACAAGACAAAGGTATCCACTTTCACCACTCCTATTCAGCATAGTACTGGAAGTCCTGGCCAGAGTATTCAGGCAAGAGAAAGAAATAATAGGCATACAAGTTGGAAAAGAAGTCAAATTGTCCCTCTTTGCAGGTGATACAATCTTATATCTAGAAAGGCCTAAATATTTGACCAAATAACTCTTAGAGCTGATAAATAAATTTAGTGAAGTTGCAGGATTCAAAATCAACATACAAAAATTAGTAGATTTTCTATACACCAATAATGAATTAGCTGAGAAAGAAATCAAGAAGTTAATCCCATTTAACTAAGGAGGTGAAAGGCTTCTACAAGGAAAACTACAAAACACTGATGAAATAAACTGAAGAGGACACAAATAGAAAAACATTTTGTGCTCATGGATAGGAAGAAATAATGTTGTTAAAATGACCATACTGCCCAAAGCAATCTACAAATTCAATGCAATCTCCATTAAAATATCAACATCATTTTTCACAGAAATAGAAAAAAATTCCAAAAATGTGTATGGAATGAAAAAAAAGCCCAAATAAGCAAAACAATCCTGAGCAAAAAAGACAAAGCTGGAGGCATCACACTACCCGACTTCAAAATATATTAAAAGGCTATCATGGCCACGACAGCATGGTATTGGTATAAAAGCAGATATATAGATCAATGGAAGAAAATAAAGAACCCCAAAATAAATGTACATACTTACAGCCAACTGATTTTTGACAATGGTGCCAAGAACATACGCTGGAGAAAGGATAGCCTCTTCAATGAATGGCGCTGGGAAAACTGGACAGCCACATGCATAAGAATGAAACGGGCCCCCTATCACTCACCCTATAAAAAAACCAACTCAAGATGGATTAAATACTTAAATGTGAGGTCCAAACCTATAAAATTAACAGAAAAAATTACAGGAAAAATACTTCAGGACATTGGTCTAAGCAAATATTTTATGGCTAAGACCTCAAAAGCACTGGCAAGAAAAACTAAAATACACAAATGAGACTATATTAAACTAAAATGATTTTACACAGCAAAGGAAACAATCAGCAAAGTGAGGAGACAACCTGTTGAATGAGAGAACATTTTTACAAACTATTCAACTGACAAACAACTAATATCTAAACTATAAAAGTAACTCAAACAACTCAACAGGAACAAAACAAATTATTCTATTTAAAAGTGGGCAAAGGACAAGAATAGACATTTCTCAAAAGAAGACACACAAATGGCCAACAGTTATATGAAAAAATGCTCAACATCACTAATAATCAGGAAATTGCAAATCAAAACCACAATGAGATATCATCTTACCTGAGAATGGCTATTATTAAAAAGACAAAAAATAACACAATTCAGTGAGGATACAGATAAAAAGAACTCCTACACACTGTTGGTGGAAATATAAATCAGTACAACCACCACGGAAAAACAGTATGAAGATTTCTCAAAAAACTAAAAATGAGGCCGGGCGCAGTGGCTCACGCCTGTAATCCCAGCACTTTGGGAGGACGAGGGGGGCGGATCACGAGGTCAGGAGATCAAGACCATCCTGGCTAACATGGTGAAACCCTGTCTCTACTAAAAGTACAAAAAAATTAGCTGGGCATGGTGGTGGGTGCCTGCAGTTCCAGCTACTTGGGAGGCTGAGGCAGGAGAATGGCGTGGACCCAGGAGGCGGAGCTTGCAGTGAGTCGAGATCGCGCCACTGCACTCCAGCCTGGGTGACAGTGCAAGACTCCATCTCAAAAAAATAAATAAATAAATAAATAAATAAAAATAAAACTACAATATGACCCAACAATGCCACTACGTGGTATTCATCAAAATGAAAAGAAATCAGTTTATTAAAGGAATATGTGCACTTTCATGTTTATTGTAGCACTGTTCAAAATAGCAAAGATGTGGAATCAAGTGTCCATCAGTGGATGAATGGATAAAGAAAAAGTGGTATATACACACATGGAATACTATTCAGCTATAAAAAGGAATGAAATCATGTCATTTGTAAAACATGGATGGAACTGGGGGTTATTATGTTAAGTGAAATAGGCCAGGCACAGAAAGATAAATATCAAATGTTCTCACTCATATATGGAAGCTAAAAAGTTGATCTCATGGAGGCAGAGAGTAGAATGACAGATATCAGAGGCTAGGGAAGGTATGTGAGAGGAGGGAGGATGTAGAGAAGTTGGTTAATGGGTACAAACATACATTTAGATAGAAGGCATAAGTTCTAATGTTCAACAGCAGAATAGGGTGACTATAGTTAACAATGATGTATTTTATATTTCAAAGTAGCTAGAAGAGAGGACTTTGAATTGTTCCCAACACATAGAAATGATACATACTCAAGTTGATGATAGCAAAGACTTGGAACCAACCCAAATGTCCATCAATGATAGACTGGATTAAGAAAATGTGGCACATATACACCATGGAATACTATGCAGCCATAAAAAAGGATGAGTTCACGTCCTTTGTAGGGACATGGATGAAGCTGGAAACCATCATTCTCAGAAAACTATCTCAAGGTCAAAAAACCAAACACTGCATGTTCTCACTCATAGTTGGGAATTGAACAATGAGGACACTTGGACACAGGAAGGGGAACATCACACACCGGGGCCTGTTGTGGGGTGGGGGGAGGGGGGGAGGGATAGCATTAGGAGATATACCTAATGTAAACGATGAGTTAATGGGTACAGCACACCAACATGACACATGTATACATATGTAACAAACCTGCACGTTGTGCACATGTACCCTAGAACTTAAAGTATAATAAAAAAAATTTAAAAAAAAGAAATGATACATACTCAAGCTGATGGATACCAAAAATATCTGACTTGCACACTCTATGCATGTAATCCATAAATATGTAAAATATTATGTGTCAATAAAAAATCACTCAAAAGAATAATCATATGATAGTCAATTTGACATCAGGATGCTTCAACTTAAACAACACACCTATAAGAACTAGCTAAAACCACTTACATGAATAAAGGGCTCTGAGAAAATAGCTGGCTGAGGCAGAATTTCTGCTGTGTGTTTGTGAGTTTGTGTGTTTGTTCCCTTTACTGCTCCCTCTGCATCTTTATAATCACCCTGGTTGACAGAGTTGAACGCTTATTAATCAATCAATGAATTAATTTCAACATGCATTCAACCACACATACCGTACTTCAAACACAGTCAAGCACCTGTGTTTCTGGGTGTTGTGAAGACAGACAAATAAGACTAATTTCTACTCTTGAGGAGGTCACAGCTTTGGAGGCAATATAAATAGATGTTTTTATATTATAAACTATAATTCAACATAAGCACTAAAATAAATCAATTATCTGATATTTTAACTAGACTTTTTCAGATTTTAATATTTCTGAAATATGCATTTTAAAAATTTATATTAGAAGAGAGAAAAAATACTGAGTTGTTATTGTCTTACTATTTAAATGTAGATATGTATTAAAGAAATCTATTTATCTGATGGCTACCTTCATTGAGATATTTGCTTTAAAAGTGCTACCCACAATTACATTTTAATTTATGTTTACTTTCTTATCTTTCTTTTATTTCTTTTAAATGTTTTGTTTTAAAATTATTTTATATTTATAGAAAAGTTGTAAATATAATACAAAGTTTCTGTCTACTCCAGACCAAGTTTCCCCTATTATTAATATCTGGCAGTGGTTTGGTATATTTGTCACAATTAATTAATGAATATTGATATATTATTATTACTGAAGTTAATATTTTATTCATATTTTCTTAGTTTTCCTAATGTTCTTTTTTCTTTTCCAGAATCCCATCCAGAATACCACATTATATTTAGTTGTCATATATTTTTAGATTCTTCTTGATTTTGACAGTTTCTTAGATTTTCATTGTTTTTGATGATCTTGACAGTTTTAAGGAAGACTGGTCAGCTATTTGTAGAATGACCCTCTATTCGAATTTGTCTGATGTTTGTCTCATGATGAGACAAGCGTTATGAGTTTTGGGAAGGCATACCACAGAGATGCCATTCTCATCACATCATATCAAGAGTACAGGCTATCAACATGACTTATGGCTGAGGTTAACCTTAATTACCTGACTGAGGTAGTGTTTGTCAGATGTCTCCACCATAAAGTTACTTACTCCACCTTTTTTGTACTGTACTCTTTGAAACGAAGTCACTATGCACATCCCACACATTAAAAGTGGGGAGTAATGCTCCACCTCCATGAGGGAAGAGTATCTACATAAATTATTTGAAATTTGTCAGCACAGATTTGTCTCTTCTCTATTTATGTCATTAATTCATTATTTAATCATTTATTTATATATATATTGACTCCTGGATATTTATTTTATGTACTGGGTTATACTCCTATACTACTTTATTTTATTGCTCAAATTTTCCAGCTTTGTCCACTAGGGGGGTCTTTCAGTTGACTCTTATGTCCCTTGACATACCCCAATAGTTGTGGGTTTTTTAAATTGTTTTGAGCATTTTCTTTCTTTCTGTCACTACAAGATGCTCCAGGCATGCCTTGTATATTTATAGCCACAGGCCTAGAATCAATCATTTCACCAAGGAGCCCTAGTTCCTTTTGAATGGTAATACAAACAAAGATTTTGGCAATTGTCTTTTAAAATGGTTTTTAAAAATATTCTACTCTTATTCTGCATTGGAAAAAGAAGTTATTGTTCAATATAAGATTTCTGGTAAAATATCAAGACAGGCAATCAAAGGCAGTATAAATCAGATATCCTGGAAAAGGCCAGAAGATTCTGAAATCCAGGACTGGTTGGTGTGGTTAACACACATATGACAAGGGACTATTACCCAGGCACCAAAAAGCCATTGGTCCGAAGATTCTGGCTGACTTTCGAGGGAAGATGAATCTCTTCCAGCAATACGTGATTTGATCAAAAAATCAAACTAGGTGTATTAGTCCATGTTCATGCTCATGATTAGACAAGGGTTATGAGTTTTGGGGAGGAATACCACAGAGATGCCATTCCCATTACATCATATCAAGAGTATAGGCTATCAACATGACTTATGGCTGAGGTACCCAAGACTGGGCAATTTACAAAAGAAATAGGTTTATTGGATTTACAGTTCCACATGGCTGGGGAGGCCTCACAATCATGGCAGAAAGCAAGGAGGAGCAAGTCACATCTTACGTGGATGGCAGCAGGCAAAGAGAGCTTGTGCAGGGAAATTCCCCTTTCTAAAGCCATCAGATCTCGTGAGACCTATTCACTATCACAAGAACAGCACAGGAAAGACCTGCCCCCATGATTCAATCACATCCCACCAGGTCCCTCCCACAACACGTGGGAATTCAAGATGAGGTTGGAGTGGGGACACAGCCAAACCATATCACCATGGTTTACCAAATAAAAAACACAGGTACAGCCCTGGTTTTCTTAGATATTCCTCCTAACGTACTGTCATCCTAAAGCTAGTGGAGAAGTCAGGTTCAGCAGCTCAAATTTTGAAATGCAGCCCATCACCCATGACAGTGAGTCCCAGGAATTTTTTGACTCTGCAGTGTGAAAAAGGCTTGGCACAATCTTGTGATACTGAAAATAAAATTACTCATAAGTATATGAATGTGTGTTTTTTGTTTTAGGCACATCAAATATAGTTTGATTTACTTTTATAGTATCTATAGTTAAATTGATGGTTATATAGTGTGATGGTTTTGATGTGTCTCCCAAAGTTTATGTGTTGGCAACAGTGTTGAGAGGTGGGATCTTTAAGAGGCGATCAGGTCATGAGGGCTCTACCATCATGAAGGAACTAGTACCATTATCACAGGAGTGTGTTCCTGATAAAAGGATGAGTTCACCCCCCGTTCCCTTCCTTTCTCTTCTCTTCTCTTCTTCTCTCTCTCTCTCTCTCTCTCTCTCGTGCATGTGTTATATGATACCTTCCACCATGTTATGGATCAGCAAGAAGGCCCTCATCAGATGCATTTCCTCAGTATGTTGGCCTTCCCAACCTCTACAACCATTAGCCAAACAAATTGCTATTGATTATAAATTATCCACTCTCAGGTATTCTGTTATAGCAGTGCAGAATGGACTAAAACATATAGTCAATGGAGATTTAGAATCAGGGAAATAATTCTGTGAGGCCATTCATCTCTGGATAATGGAAAGCTCCAGAAGGCTCAAGGATGTTTCCTGGCCTCACATTTGAGCGAATAAAATTTACCTTTCCTAAGATCAATTTTGTGAAGTCCTTGTGAAATCATCAGTTTGTCTCCCTCTCTCATTCCTCTCCCTTTTGCTCTTTCTCATCCCAGTCAATGAAAATCTTTCTGAAAGTCAGGTATGCTTGTCAGCATTACTCTAGCTTCTGACTTTGTAAAAAAATAAAATGTTCCTAATGAGAACACTTGGACATGGGGCGGGGAACATCACACACCGGGGCCTGTCAGGAGGTGGGGGACTGGGGGAGGGATAGCATTAGGAGAAATACCTAATGTAAATGACGAGTTGATGGGTGCAACAAACCAACATGGCACATGCATACCTATGTAACAAACGTGCACGTTGTGCACATGTACCCTAGAACTTAAAGTATAATAAAAAACAAACAAAACAAAACAAAAAACAAAAAAAAAGTTCCTTTTTTTCTCTATTCCCTGGAACTGTCTTAATTGTTTAGGAATATCTCAAATTTAAAGACTCGGAAAAATGTACCTGTAAAGCGTTTTTTTCTTCTATAGTTATTGGTCTGTTTAAGTTTTCTGCTTCTTTCTGGATATATTTTTAAATATGTATTCCTAGAAATCCTTTCACTTTATCCAAGTTTTAAAAATTGCTACCATGGAAGTATGTAGAGTATTTTTATAATTCTTTTCTATTTCCTCTGTGTATATGATGGTCTTATATTATTCCTAATTTTGTTTGCTGAGATTTATCTTTTTCATAACTAGACTAGTTAGGGGTTCTTCTATATTTTCCTAATGTTTAAAGAAAACACATTTTTTCTGAATTTTATTTATTCATGTCTTTTTATTTAAGTAATATATTTATTCTGCTTTCCTTGGGCTTATATTTCTTGTTATTTACTTCCTAAGTTAACTGCTAAATTTGTTAATTTTATTTTTGTTGGTTTAATAAGTGACTTATCATCTGGAAACAATATCCATATCCCATGTAGATAATTCGCATTATCATTCTTTTTAGATGTTCTACAGTTGCTGATTTTTTGTTCTTTGACCCAAGTTGTTTTAGTATAGTTTCAAAATCCTTTAAGATGTTGATGTGTTTGTTTATCATTTTGTTCTTTATTTTTCATTTCATAACGTTATCTTTCAATATATAGAACGGACCATCTTTACATCTATAGGATTTCATCTACTAATGCAAACGGCATGGTGCACATGCCACTGTGGGCTTTCAGCACAACAGATAAGTGTGTGTGTGTGTGTGTGTGTGTGTAAAGAATCTACATTTAATGTAGCCAAAACATTACACGTATCCATACAATTATGTATCGCTCTTCGGTATCACAAAGAGCACATCTAAGCTGTTACTATTAAGACCTTAAGATTTTTACAAAGGCAAATACAACAAACAAACCACTTTTCAACCAAAATAGAGCTAAATGTAACCTGAAAGGGAACTAAGAATCAGACGTTCATTCCTAAGTCATCAAACATAGGGTTTTTCCTACCATGTTTCGGTTGGAGTATGGCTTCCTCTACCGCAGTGTTTACTAAATGTTGTCTGCAGGCTAGAATCACCTGTGAAATTTCTAGACATTTTAAATCCCAGGCCAAACCCATGAACAATTAAATCAAAGTCTCTGGAATGGAATACAGGCATCAGTATTTATGAATCACCCCAAATAATTCCAATGTGCAGATTCCATGCACACGATCTAGGACACACACAGCTGAACCTTGCTTGCAATTAATCCTCAGTGTTGTAAGTCAGTTGTTCTCAAACTTGAGCTGCATCAGAATAACTGGAAAAGCTGTTAAAACACAGATTTCTGGGCCTCACCTTAGGGTGTCTGATTCAGTAAGTCTGGAATGAAGCATAAGAACTGACATTTCTAACAAGTTCCCTGATAATGTTGATGCTGCTATTCCTCAAACTACATTTTGAGAATCTTTTTGTATTGAGCCTTAGTTTCAGAAAAGAAAACATATTTGAAATTAATCTTTTTATTATTATTATTTTTTATTACACTTTAAGTTCTAGGGTACCTGTGAACACATGCAGGTTTGTTACATATGTATACAAAAAATTATAATTTAGGAAAACATAATGAATGAGTTATTTACACACCAACAACCCAGAGGAACTGCTGGAGAATTATGCTGGTAAAAAAAAAGCTAACCATCGAAAGTTATATGCTGTACAATTCCATATATGTAACATTCTTTAAAAAATAACAAAATGAAGAACAAATTAGTGATTTCCAGAAGTTAACGAGGGTGTGGAGGTGGGAGGGAAGTGTGTGTGGCTAGAAAGAGTAACATGACTGATTGTTGTGTTGATTTACATATTCTGCATCTTGTAATATCAATGCCAATATCCCGGGAGTGCTGTCATTCTATAGTTTCACAAGGTGTTACCATTGGCAAAAACTGGGTAAAGGGTAAAAAAATAAGAAAATAAAATAAAAAATAAAAAAAGAAATTAATCTGTAGCAAGAATTCTTTCAAGAAGCCACCATGACTAAAGCTTCCAAAAAGAACACATTGAATACATTTTTCAAGACCATATAAACTTAGATTTAACAAAGCTGCTGTACTCTCCTTTAACAGAAGTCTTCATGAAGTATTTATTAACAAGTACTTCATAGGCGGCCAACTTAATTGCTATATTAACAATTCAAGTGTGATGTAGTTGCTTCAATCTAAGAATTTTAGCATTTTAGCATTAATTTCTAATTAACTGCTATTTTCTTATGTTTTTATGAGCTCATCTATGTGTACATTAATTCTTAATCTGCACTGATTTCCATAGTAAAAGGACTCAATGCTTCTTCTCTCTCTGAGGATATATGATACTAGTTAGAATATAAGAAAACTTCTCCATGGTGATTTAGTTTCTGCATGTGAACATAGGCGTGTCAGCAGTTGTGAACACTAACACAGTGCAGTGGGTTCCAGATATTAAAGACAACAATGAAGTTGCAGTTTGGAGGTTTTGAATTTGTATGCTGTACAGGTGACTAAAAGTTGCATGAGATAGCCATACCCCCTGGTAGCTTAGACCCTAAGACAAAGGTCAACAAACTATGGCCCATGGGCCAAATCCAGCCCACTGCCTATTTTTATAAATAAAATTATATTAGAACACTGTTAAATTCATTCCTATATATATTGTCTATGGCTGCTTTTGGGTTATAATGGCAGACTTGAGTAGTTCTACCCACAAAGCCTAAAATATTTACTACCTGGTCCTTTATAGAAAAAGTTTGTTAGCCCTATTAATCAAGGTTCTTTGTGTAGTAATGATTAGCCATCCACATATTCATGCAGCCATAAGATCATTCCATCCACATTCTTCCTCATACATGGTTCACAAGGCTACCCCAAAAGCTTTGTAAATGTCTCACTGAAGTCCTGGACTCAGAAACCTGTCAAAAATGTAAATAGGGTTACTTTGTCATGACTTATGCATACTGAATCTGCTACTGGCTGGCAATTGGGGTTCATTTAGAGCTTGTCACTTTGAGAAACCAAGGGTTATCTTTCTGAATCACAGCCCTAGTTGCCTAACTCTAATGTTCTTCATAAGGAGTCTCCAAGGAATATTTTTTGTATGGCTTATCCTCATTACTAATTCCCTCTTTTGTAATAAATGGTAGTTAACTTCAGGGGAAGTTTGAAAAAGGTCAAGAAAATGTGTTACAATGACAATGATAGAAACCACAGAAGTGGGTACATATTGGGAAAGGATGATATTCACCTTAAAGGTTAATATCATGGGTTTGGCCTTGGATTTAAAGGGTTTAATGATGGGCTTAAAGATGTGAAAGAGAAAAGTGACCATGTCATCACAACTTGCTATTAAAATGAATTATAGGGGGATGGGAGATTAGCATCTCCTATTGAATCCAATAATTAAAATAATGATAATTTGCAAGATAAAAAAAAATGCGGATAGAAGAGCAAAAGAAATATGACTAGAACATTGTCAATTTCCATGTCCTAACAGCAGAAAACAGTGAAAGGTAAGAATCTGTATGGAGTGAGGTGTGATGTGGTTAAGGAAGCAGCTATGGCAAGTAAGAGGAAAGTAAATTAAAACACGAGAGAGGAGATTAAGAAAAGTCAATAATATCTTGGAAATAAATGTGATAAGATGGCAGAAAGGAAGCCAGTCGAGTGAGGGAAGTTGGAGTCATCTTGTGCCTTACTGCTCTAGAGACTGTACCATGAATACCAAATTTAGCTCCGTCATGAGACATCGAGGATTTGTAGAAGACGTGAGACTAGTGATGAAAATTACTGGGCCCTGGGAAAAAGTAATTTATAGATAAAGCCATGAGATGCTTCTTATCAGATAGGTGATGAGTAGAGAACAGTATAGTAAAAAAGGAGCTTGAAATAAATACTTCTGCCCCACTAAGAAAATAAGGTAGATTTGTGCCCATTATTCTTGTATTTACATTTTTATGACCACTCTATATGAATAGAATCACACAGTAAAGTTCAAATCTTTCTCCCTTGATTCTACTGAAGAAAAAAGAGAGGAAAACATATGGAGAAAAGAGAGTTGGTGGAGATATTTGCTGCTGTTTTATCCTTAATCAGAGATTTAAGTGACAGGGGAAGTATATATTGATATTGATTGATTGTATTGTGCATTTTAGATTTATGCTTACTTATTGAACTCCTGCTTGATCGATTTTTATTATGAATTTTAAATTTAAATTTTCCTTAAAAGAGCCTCTGTTGTTGCCAGGTACTGTTCTAGGAGATAGCCAAATAAGACATAGTCTCTGTCTTCAAGGACCTGTTTGAATTGAAGAATAAGATAAGTAGTCAGGTATTTAATGTATGTGCTATAATGAACAGAGTCAAAGGGGAGATAATGAGATGAGTCTAAGATTGCCCAGAAGTAACATCTAAATTGAGACCAGAAGGGTGATTATCAGTTATTTAAAAAAAAGGATTGGGCTACAGATATTCTATACAAAAGGAATATAAGAGATGGCATGGTAAACTGATTGCAAAAGGTCCCAGTTCTCCATCTATTTATGTATCCATGCCTCTACAATGTGAATTTGTATTTCCTTTCATAAAGCAGTGGGGTCCTTTTCCAATTCCTTGGTCCTGGGCTGATTTTCTGATTTGCTTTGGCCTATAGAATGCTACAGAAGTGATCCTATGTCAGTTCCATGCTTAGGCATCAAGAGATTTTCCACGCTTCCACTCTCTTTCTTTGAACTCTATCACCACCATGAAAATAAGCCAGGACCTACCTATTGCAGGATGAGAGACCATGTGGAGGACAGCCATATCATGCCCAGTGAGGCCATGTTAGACCATGCTAGACCAGCCAGACCCCAACTGGCCTGCCAACTGAGTAAAGGTATATGGGCTAGTCTAATGAAGATTGGATGAATCTGGCCCATATCAGCAGAATCTCTCAGCTGACCCATAGGTTTATGGGAAGTAATAAATAATTGTTGTCATAATACACTGATATTGTTTGACTGTGTCCCCACCCAAATTTCATTTTGAATTGTAGTTCCTATAATTCCCACGTGTCATGGGGATTTAAAACCTCCAGTGGGAGGTAATTGAATCATGGGGGCGGGTTTTTCCCATGCTGTTTTCGTGATAGTGAATAAGTCTCATGAGATCTGATGGTTTTATAAAAAGGGCAGTTTCCCTGCACACACTCTCTTGCCTGCCACCATGTAAGACATGTCTTTGTTCTTCCTTCACCTTCTGCCCCAATTGTGAGGCCTCCCCAGCCATGCATAACTGTGAATCCATTAAACCTCTTTTTCTTTATAAATTATCCAGTCTCAGGTATTTCTTCATAGCAGTATGAAAATGGACTAATACAGTAAATTGGTACTGGTAGAGTAGGGTATGGCTATTAAGATACCCAAAAATATGGAAGCGACTTTGGTACTCAGTAACACACAGAGGATTCTGTTTGGAGGGCTCAGAAGAAAACGAGAAGATGTGGGAAAGTTTGGAGCTTCCTAGAGACTTGTGGAATGAAGTCCAGGCTGAGGTGATCTCAGGTGGAGATGATGAACTTCTTGGGAACTGGAGCAAAGGTGATTCTTGCTATGCTTTAGCAAAGAGACTGGTGGCATTTTGTCTCTGCCCTAGAGATCTGTGGAACTTTGAACTTGAGAGAGATGATTTAGGGTATCTGGCAAAAGAAATTCCTAAACAGCAAAGCCTTCAAGACGTGACTTGGGTGCTCTTAAAAGCCTTCAGTTTTATTCTTTCCAAAGATATGGTTTGGCATTGTAAGTTATGTTTAAAAGGGAAGCAGAGCATAAAAGCTCAGAAAATTTGCAACCTGATGATGCTATAGAAAAGAAAAATCCATTTTCTAAGGAGAAATTCAATCTGGCTGCAGAAATTTGCATAAATAAATTTGCATAAGCCAAATGATAATTGCCAAGACAGTGGGGAAAATATCTCCAGGGCATGTCAAGAGGTCTTCATGGCAGCCCCTCCCATCACAAGCTGGGAGGGCTAGGAGGAAAAAATGGTTTTGTGGGCCAGGCCCAGGGCCTTGTTGCTTTGTAAAGGCTCAGAACTTAGTGCCCTGAATCCCAGCCATGGCTAAAAGAGGCCAACGTACAGCTCAGGCCATTGCTTCAGAGGGTGCAAGCCCCAAGCTTTGGCAGTTTACACATGGTGTTGGTCCTACAGGTGCACAAGTCGAGAATTGAGGTTTGGGAACCTCCACCTAGATTTCAGAGGATGTATGGAAATGCCTGGATGTCCAGACAAAAGTTAGCTGCAGGAGCACAGCCCTCACAGAGAACCTCTGCTAGGGCAGTGCAGAAGAAAAACGTGGGGTTGGAGCCCCCACACAGAGTCCCCACTGGGGCACTGCCTAGTGGAGCTGTGAGAAGAGGGGCACTGTCCTCCAGACCTCAGAATGGTAGATCCACTGACAGCGTGCACCATGCATCTTGAAAAGCCACAGACACTCAATGCCAGCCCAAGGAAACAGCCAGAAGGGGAGCTGTACCCTGCAAAGCCACAGAGGCGAGCTGCCCAAGGCCATGGGAGCCCACCCCTTGCATCAGCATGCCCTCGATGTGAGACATGGAGTCAAAGAAGATCATCTTGTAACTTTAAGGTTTAAAGATTGCCCTATTGTATTTCAGACTTGGACGGGGCTGGTAGCCCCTTTGTTTTGGTCAATTTCTCCCACTTGCAATGGGTGAATTTATTCAATGCTTGTACCCCCATTGTATCTAGGAAGTAACTAACTTGCTTTTGATTTTACAGGCTCATAGGTGGAAGGGACCTGCCTTATCTCAGATGAGACTTTGGACTTGGACTTTGCCGTTAATGATGGAATGAGTTAAGATGTTGGGGGACTGTTGGGAAGACATTATTATGTTTTCAAATATGAGGACATGAGATTTGGGAGGGGTCATGGAGTGGGATGGTATGGTTTGGCTGTCCATCCCACTCCATGATGGTATGTCCCCACCTAAATGTTATTTTGAATCGTAGTTCCCATAATCCCCATGTGTCGTGGGAGGGACCTGGTGGGAGGTAATTGAATCATGGGGACATGTTTTCCCATGCTGTTCTTGTGATAGTGAATAAGTCTCACAAGATCTGATTGTTTTATAAAGGGCTGTTCCTCTGCACACATTCTCTTGCCTGCTACCACGTAAGATGTGCTTTTGCTCCTCCTTCACCTTCCACCATGATTGTGAGGCCTCCCCAGCCATGTGGAATTGTGAGTCCATTAAACCTATTTTTCTTTATAGATTACCCCATCTTGGGTATTTCTTCACAGCAGTATGAGAACAGACTAATACAGACACTAAGCTTTGGAATGATTTGTTATGTGGCAGTACAATGCAGAAGATCTGGAGCTATAAGAGAGCAGGGAACATTCAATAAAATGAAGTGGTTTAAGATGAATGAAGAATAGAGTATAAAGGAAGAAGGGATGAAAGGTGATAATGGAGAGCCAAGCAAGGACTGGATCCTTCAGAGTTATAAGTCTTATTACATGATAGGGAACTATCTAGGGGTTTAAAGTAGATGTATGATCAGATTTTTATTTTAGGCAGATTACTGTTTATGGAAGTTAATGTCTATGAGGAACACAAGGTCAGAAGGAGGGAGGTCAGTAATGTAGCTTTTGTTATTATCCAGGTGAGCAATGATAATATCCTGAACTAGAGTATATTAGGGACCATAAGGTTGAGTAGAAATGAACAGATTGGAAACATTTTTGGGAGACAGAATGAGTAGGACTTGGTCCTTTATCAGAAGTGAGATATGATTGAGAAAAGGCCAGAGGTGATAGTTGATGTCTGATTTGGGCAAATGAAAGGTTTAGAGGACAGAAACCCAGAGGAAAATGAGATTTGGATGGGGTGGAGGAGATGATAAGCACGGTTTGATATTTCTTAAGTTTGAGATGCCAGTGAGATATATAGTAAAAGATGCCCTGTAAAGAGTTTTTGTCATACTGATCTGAAGCTTAGGAGAATGACTTGGGTCAGAGATAGTTTTGGGAATTGACAGCATACAGTTGGTACTTGAACATTTACTGAGTACCTGATATGTGTCATGTGTTGTACTACATGCCAAGAATATGGCGGTTAGTAATACAGACCAGGCTGTATAATTTGGTGGAGAAAATGCAACATTGGTCAACTAATCACATAAATAAAAATATACTGTCTTAAGTACTGCAAAAGAAATTGCAGTAGGCCATAAGAGTATGTAACAAAGAGATTTGATCCAGTCTAAGTAATCAAGGAAGTATTCCCTGAAAAAAAAAAAAAGGATGCTAAAGCTGAGATCAGGATTATGAGAAAGTTTTCAAGGTCATAAGTGAGGGATGAGGTAGAAACAGAGAATGTTCTAGGAATGGTGCATCTAGTTTAAAGGTCTCTAAAGTCAGTCTCGCATGGGACTCATTTTGGAAGGATCGCAGCAAGGGAAGGAAAACTGTTATGAGCTATATATAGAGGAGTGTTATAGATATGAAGATTTGGAAGATATTTGGAAGGCAAAACTGACAAGACCACAAGACAGATTAGAGGGAAAGAGAAATGGATGAGACATTATTGAGAATAATTTGGGAAGAGGGATTGGTTTGCATATTTGAATCAATGAATAATTCCATTCATTCAAAGAGGAAACACCAAGGAACTAAATACAGATTTAGAAAGAAAAACACAAAATATGAGAATTTCAAATATTGAATTGGAGAATATTTAAAATATCCAGGTGGAAGAGCTGAGGGGGAAATTGGATATTCAAGTTTGGGGCTAAAAAAGATATATTACTGGACATTTAATAAACTTGTATATCATCAGGATATAAACAGTAACTGAAGCCAAGGGCAGGAAGAGCTTGATAGAAAAAAAAGGGATTCCTGGAACCAAACCTCTAAGAACCCAATGTTTAAAGAGTAGATAATTTGAGATGAGCCCAGAAAGGAACATAGATGGAACAATCAGAGATATGAGAGGGATGTTGAAGTGATGAGAGCAGGAGCCAGTATGGTAGAATGGGCTGAGGAAAAAGTGGCAGGTAAAGAAGTGGAGGTACATGTATGGACAATTAACAAGACATTTGGCTAAGGAGAAGGGATGGCAAAGGAGATGGATGGCACAGCAAGGGTGGACAGAGATTTTTTTGTTGTGGATGGTGTTGTTCATTTTTTTTGTTTGGTTTTTGTAGGAGAGATTTGAGCTCGGTGCTGACAAAGATCCAGTAGAAAACGACATTTGGGGGAAAAAGGAAGAATCCAAAGAAGTGTATAAGGTTACTGAAGAAAAATATATAAAAGGAGAAGAGAAGATGATCTAGAAAACAACAATTAAGAAATATTGTCATTTATGGAGTTATAGAAGACAAGTATACTGAAAAAGATCTGGACATTGATAGGAGAAAATGCAGAACACAGTTTCATGAAAGCCATGGAAAGAGAGTGTTTCAAGAAGAACAGGGAGGTCTATGGGATCAAATGTGCTGAGCATACAAAGAGGATAAGAACTGAGAAATAGCCATTGACTTGAGCTTATGGTCACAATAGCCTGGGATAGAATTGGTTTCCTGGAGCAGTGGGATGAAATCCAAATTAAAGTGGGTTAAAGTATAAGTGGTAGGTGAGGATATGGAGGCAGTAAGTGTGGACAGCCATTTCACAAAGAGTTTTTATGAAGGGGAAAGTGAGCCTGCAGACAGAGAAGAGATCAAATAGAGCCATGGGGTTTTGCTTTTGTATTTGTAGGAAGTTGGAAGAGACTTGAAGATAATTAAATGTTAAATAGAAGGAAGAGAGTGAATATACAGAGAGAGGGGATAAGAGTGAAGTCTCTGATCATAGGGAAGAGAGAGAGCAAGTGGTGGGAGTAGGCTAAGGAGAAGGGAGACATTGCTTGTTGGTGGTAACAGAAAACAGGAGGAATGGTGATGGAAGTGGGAAACTTGTATTATTGTTTGCAGAACATTGGGGTATTACAATATGGTGGGCTTTCATTTATTTATTTGTTGTTAAATAAGAGACAAGATCATTTCCTAAGAAAGAAAGGTGAACCAGGGAAAGATATCTGAAAAGATTCACTTGTCTTTGTATTACAGTCATTCCTTGGTATCTGAGAGGGACTGGTTTTAAGATCTCCATAGATACCAAAATCCGAGGAAGCTCAAGTTCCTTATAGAAAATGGCACAATGTTTGCAAATAACCTATGCACATCCTCCCATATACTTTAAATCATTGCTAGATTGCTTATAATACTTAATACAATGTAAATGCTATGTCATTGTTATACTGTTATTATTTTATTGTTGTATCTTTATTGCTTTTTTCTGAGTATTTTCTAAAAGACTTTTTTTCGTAGTCTGAAATATTTTAGTTTAAAAAGAATAATGGGAAATATGGTAGCGTCAGAAATTTGGGAAACACTAAGACTTGAAATAACTTAAGTAAGAGAAAGAGCTGGCTAGGGTAACATAGAATGCTGGGAAGGTAACATCTCAGTTGACTTAGGAGACCACAGATTTATGGTTGATGGCCAGTTGTACACCAAGTCACTTTCTTTTCCTATAGGGTAGCCAGCTGGGCTAAATTTTCCAGCCTACAGTGCAGCCAAATGATTGTGTGTAGACCAAAAAGAATATACAGAAGGGATATAACCACATTTCCTGATTCTGCGTCCACAATCCTCACAAATATGGCTTTTCTCTCTCCATTCAGTGGTTGAATAGAGATGACTCCAAGGACTTAGAAGAAGGAGGAGCCACAACACAGCAGGAGCCTGGGTTTCTGAGTTAACATTTGGAGTGGAAACTCCTAGGAGAGTCATCTGAGTGATAATATACATTTTGTTCTCTAGTATGAATGAGACACTAATTTTTATTATGGTAAGCTGTTAAAACTTGGGGGTGTTTCATCATAGCAGTTACCTTACCCTTGCATTCATCTTCACAAATGTGTGATTTTTTTTCCCCTATAGTACTGAACATCCCTGTGCAAATGATAAGAACTGTTGTATTACATTCTCTGTGCTAGATAGTTAAATGGGATGGCCCAAAGGACATGGGAATAAAAGGAGTAATGAGTAAACAATTGGATTTGTGAACAATTACATTCATTGAATAATGAGTACATAACTAATTAGGATTCCCATTTGGAGGCAGAAGACATGAGAGACTTCAAGAGCATGATTGGTATTTCACAAACATAAAATGGATTCCTGTTTTCAGGAAGGTAACAGGGAAAGTGCCGCCCATTGGCCTAAAGGGGATTCACATAAGAGAATATTGGATTCTATCCAACAACCACAATCCCTGAGGAGTCTGGACCTGCATAACCATAAAATCTCCCTATTGAGAATCTGAAAGAAAAGGCCCCTTACTCCTGCTATGTCTATGACACTTTATGTGGGAGGATCACTCCTCTGCCTGTGTAGAAGAGTTGCTGGTCCAAGCTCAGGGCACTGAATTCACTGGTCCTGGCAGACTCACTGCAGCAGATGGAACACTCTCAGCTATTGACCCCCGTAAGTGCTGCAGTGAGGATGATAGAATCAATGTCATAAAGAACCTGATCTGCAGAGGTGGGAAGTCTATAGGGTATTCAACTGCACAGGCCCTCTTCCATCATAACTTGCCTGCCCCAGAGAAATTTTCTTTGTGGGACATAAGATATCCACTCTCCAGACCCTCAAACTCCAGTATACCAAGAGGCCAGTGAGGCAGATGACCTTCCTTGCTTCTTCCTGCAAGGTTCCCCACTATGTGATCACCCTTAGGGCCTGGAATGGGGTTTCCAGAAACTCGTGGAATCAATACAACTGCCTGGAACCTTCCCAGCTCCTTGCCTCAGAAGCCTTCTCTTCTCATCCTCCTTATTCCTGTCAAAGGGGTCTTTACTTAAGCCTCAGAACACATCTAGTAGAAGACAGGTAATATGAGGAAAGAGGTTGAGGTAGGACAAGACTGAAAACTTTGTAAAATGGTGGAAACAGCCCAGACTTTGGAGCTCAACATACTTGAATTCAACCCCCTATTTTGCTACTTACTAGTTGTGTGGTCTTGGACAAGTCACTTGATTTCCCTAAAATGGGGATAAAAATGCCCACCTCCAAAGAATCATTTTAAATATTGTGAATGTCTTATGTACAAATACCTGGAGCATAGTACATCTTCATAAATGGTTATTTGTATGTGTCTGGGGGTCGGGTAGCAGGAACCACTTGGATTAGTTTCAGGCAGCATGCTTAAACTCTCTGAAAGGGAAAGAGGGAGAAGGGTGTGATTGAGATTGAAGGTTGACCTGAAGGAATGATCATCTGTGCTGGCCTAGAAACTCCATTCATCTTCTTTCCTAACCTATTCCTAGTGCCTTTTCACACACTTTCCTTCTGCATGTCTTCTCTAAGGCCAGCAAAAGGCTCATTTTTTTTTCTTCCTTTAAGTCTTGGCTCCAAAGTTAGTTCCTTACTGAAGCCTTCCTTCTCCAACCTTTATAACAGCATTCTCCAGCTGTCACTCTCTATCCCTTTACCCTGCTTTAATTTGCTTTATGAAAATCTTAACCTGAAAATTATATATGTATTTGTTTACTCGTTCATTACCCCCACTGGAATTTGAGATCCATCTGGGCAGAGATCTCTTGTATTCCCAGTATCCTCAGTGCCTGGCACTGAGTAGATGTACAACCAGTATTTTTTCAATGAGTGAATGAAAATAATACCATACTAAATACATCATTTTCATCCACTTGAAAACAACTATCAAAAGCATCATAAAGGCATCTATTATCCATATCATTTTCTTAAAATATAGGACTTTTATAAAAAGTTATGTATAATTTTACTCATAGTAGACTACAATCAAGATTTCAATTCATAAAAAATCTTTTAATTTTCTGTAACGTGGGTCCCTGACTGGGTCAGCTTTCAAAGTTTTATATACCAGAGTATGGAAACTAGAATGTGTCCCTGGACCCCCCAACGTGCACCATGTTTATTCATTTGTATTTTCATATTTACTTGAGGACTAGGAAGTGGGAGGGAGGAATACTTAACCTTAACTGCAACTTGAGTTTAGATAGATAGAGAGATAGAGAGATAGATAGATAGATAGATAGATAGATAGATAGATAGATAGATGAATTCAACACACTGCAGAGGCTTAAGAGAAGGCTGGATTGCAGGGAGGGCTGACCAGTTTCCAGGAAATGAAGATAAGGATGAACTCTAGAACAAACAGCCAGATTCAAGAACTTGGCCCGAGGGTGGGAGAAGAGAATAGTTTTAGCTTTCTGGGGGAACTCATCCACACTTGTAGTATGATGAATCTGGAAAGGCGGAAGGGCCATGAGTGTGAGTGGAACATGCTGGTTCCATAAACTCTGTGGCACATTAGTTTGTAAGAAGGCTTGCTATGGGACAGCCCCAGATTGAGTCTCCTTTTCATCTTAGATACTGACATTAAGTGTTCCACAGGTATGAGCCTTTGGAAGCAGCAGCTGCAAATCTGTCTCATGAGAGCAGCAATGACACACCTCTGCAGGGCTGTCAGGGCTGGCACGGTCATGGAAAGTTCCAGAGGGACAGCAAATCTCTAGCTTAGCAACACTGAGGTGACAGAGACAGCTACACCTGGTGTAATAACATCACTGCACAGCCCTCCTAGGAGATTTAGGACATGTGCATTGTGAGACCCCATTTGTCTGGAAGCCACAGCAAGCCAAGACTGAGCCTGATAAATGGGCACCAGCAAGATATCCCTGAGGACCCCCAAAGTGCCTGGAGAGGGGAAATGTGCAAGGCACTGACATTTCCTTATAAGCACATGGAAGCTGGGAGCTAAGGGGAATCCAGTATTAATAGAACCATATTTGTACTCTATATTAATAGAACCATATTTGTCCTCACAAGCTGGTAGAGATGGAAACATTCAGGTGTACTTACAGCCACAAACAAGGCTGAACTCCTTTGATTGCTGCATCCTCATTACCACTTTCTTCTGCTCCCACCGTAATGATCCAAGAAGTTTAAATTCATTTGAAAGAGGTCTTATAGCACATATACCCCTTGCTGCCTTAAAAAATATTCCAGCACAATCTAATGAAAGTCTAGAAGAAAAAGCAGCTTTGACTTTTCAGCAAATGCAGACATTTAATTCTCTATTAGGTGTAGTTCAGTTTTATTAAATTGAAAACAATTTGAAGGAAAGCTCAATAAAATTGGAATCTTACTTAAGTTAATGAATAATGCTTATTATTCATCACCAGATATGTGGCTCCCAGCTGATGAGCTGTTTTCAAGATGAGAGACATTTAACAAGGCTGTGCAGCAGTGAAATTAGAAAAATGTAAGATGTATTGTGTTATTATGGTATAAATATATTATAGTAAGATTTATTTTATTTAAAAAATTATCTGGAGGAAAGAAACCATATTGCATCTCTACTACAAAAACAGCAAAGTAACTTAAGTTCTAAGTCAGGAGTAGGTAAACATTTTTGGTAAAGGGCAGATATTACTATTTTATTAAATATTTTAGACTTTGTGGTCCATACGGTCTCATAAATACTCCACTCTACAGTCATCCCTCAAAATCCATGAGGGATTGGGTCTAGATCTCCAGCTATACAAAACCCATGCCTACTCAAGTCCTACAGTTGACCCTGCAGAACCTGCCTGTATGAAAAGTTGGCCCTCCATATAACTGGGTTTCACATCCCAAGAATACTATATTTTCATTTGGCATTTGGTTGAAAAAAAATCTGCACATAGGTGGTCCAGAACAGTTCAAACCTATGTTCCTTAAGGGTCGACTGTATTAATGTAGCACAAAAGTAGTCATAGACAATACAGGAATGAATGAGTGTAGCTGTGTTCCAGCAAAACTTTACTTATGGACACTAAAATCTGAATTTCATGTAATTTTCATGTGTTACAAAATATTAATCTTCTTTTGTTATTTAACCAGTTAAAAATATTAAAAACATTCTTAGCTCATGGACCATACACAAACAGATGGCGAACCAGATTTGGCCTAGAGGTTACGGTTTGTTGATCCCCGTTCTAAGTGGTTGAAAACCTGTTGCTGGTAACTTTCAATTAAGATTTTTCAGATGCTCTTGCACCTGCTGTAGGTGGTGCTCTATTTTCACCGGGGTATCTGCTTTCTGTTAATGCTAATCTCAAAATCCGGTTTGAAAACTAACATGATGAACCCTGTTTCCCTTCTAACCTTTTTCTCATTTGTCTTTCACCACCTGCTGGCCAAAGCTGTTGGGTTTACTTTACTTTCAAACTCTTAATACCTTCTTATAACCCAGTTAGCTCCCAGATGTCTTTATCAGATGCTGTACATTGTGCATTAAGGTGCAATCAATGGTATTGGCTGGAAGAGTCATTCAGAGCTATGGAGAGTGAAAGAAATTACACTTTGCTTTGGAAGAGCCAATAAATTCACAGTGATGGTGCTTTCCTGATAAGAACGCTATTTCTAGTTCTTTGTTCTCCATCTCTCCCCACTTAGTTCATTTGGTGTGCAGGCCAACATGGATTACCAGAGCAACTACGCATGTTACAATTAAGTTATAGAGCAGAGAAGACAACTTTTATGCTCATTTTCCCAGAGAAACATAGATGCAATTTCTCCAAAGTGAATTGTTTCCTCTAATATACCTTAATGTCCTTGCCTTGCAAGGGAAGGGATGTGTATGTTTGTTTCTACAGGTGTGGTGCGTGGGTAGTGAAGAATCCAACCAAGGAAAGGCTTTTTGCTGTGACATTCTTGAAAGCTCTGAGCTTCTCAGGTCAAGATCTAAGCTTGACTTCCCCTATTTCCCAGTTGCTTCTTTATAATTCCTGGGAATGCATCTTTCTGATTTATTTATCAGACTAAATTTATTGAGTGTCTACTATGTGCCAGGAACACTTCTAGGACCTTGGGTTCCATCAGTGAACAAAACAGACAAATATCCCTTCCCTTGGAATGCTTATATTATAGTGGGGAAAAACAGTAAACAATAGATATAATAGTTGTGAATTAAGAAGGGTGTTAAAAAGTGTTAAGTGCTATGAAAAAAAAAAAAAAAGCAAAGCAAGGGGGATTAGAAGTTCTAAGTTTAGGAGTTTCCAATCTTTAAATGGTCAGGTTAGGATTATTGAGGAGTTGACATTTGACCAGACTTCCAGGAGGTAAAGGAGTTTGCCATGTTGATATCTTAGTGAAGAACATTCAGGCACAGGGAACAGCTAGTGCAAAGGCCCTGAGGTAGCAGTATGCATGGTGTTACTATTTGTGAAAGATTCCTGGATTAGAAAAATTTAACCTAGAGTGCTTACCCCTTATGAAATAACTACTATCTCTAGACTCTTCCCCAAATAAAATAACTCAAACTGATTCTTTGGCAACCCCCTTTCAGCTCATTCTCTAATTGGATAACACCATAGAGAAGGTTTCTAGTTTCCAACTTTGTTGGCTCCCTAGAATCCCCTCTCTAATTCTGGGTAGGCAGGTAGTTAAGATCTAATGGTTGGACAGTTAAAGGTTGCAGTCCCAATTCTGCCTACTAAAAGGCATGGGGCTTTCAGCAATCTACAAGTTTTGGTCACCTCAACTGTAAAAAGGAGATCATAACAATAATATCTGAATCATGGAGATTTTAGAATAGTGCATATAAAACAGTGGGCACAGGGTCAGACACACAAATATTTACTGTTATTATTAGGTATTATCTTTGTACCTTCTACCTTGAACAAAATATCTCTTCTGTTTTATACAAAACTTAATAAATAAAATTTCATTCCCCAAGATTTTGATTTTTAATTTGTGCAAAGAAATTCATCCCAAGTGGAATAAAACACTTATATAGGTCAGATTTGGGGTCCCCACCCTCACTCATGGATTTATAGATGAATATGCCCATGATAGTGATACTATTATCCTTTATTTCTCTGATGAACCTTGTATATAAAACTATTACTTTCTTGAATGCAAAACCTTACTATTTACATCAACATACACTCAAGGGAAAAATGATAATGAAGCCAGCTGCTTGGTTTAAAAAGAAAAACTTTATAATAATAATTTTCTCCCTCTTCATTTTATGGAATTTTAAAATTACATGATCAAAATCTCTTCCAGAGAAAATTGCCCAAGATAAGAATCTTGCCAGCTAAAGAGAAAAGATGAGTCCTGAAAATGCTGTACAAGTAATTGCCATAAAGTTTAATGAGAATCTGTTCTAATATGATGAAAACCAAAGAACAAGAAATATCTTCCATGGTGGCAGCAGCAGTAAGAGGGGGAAAAAATCTATCATGTTTTATAAATAAATGTGAGGATTTGAACTAATGGGCATAAGAAAGGGAGGAAACAATTACAACCCTATGCCTTGGAGAATGTTATTTAATTAAGCAAAATGATAACAAACCTCCAGTCAGGACACAATGTTACATTCTTAGCAACTTACTCTAAGAGAGAAGGGAAGAGCCAAAGTAATCACTAGACTGAAATAAATTAGTGTTTTTATTTCTGGTGAGCTTCCCCATGCACAGTAGGGTCAGCATTGGTAGACTTGGTTCTCTGTGTGCTTATAGACTGAACAGAGAGAAAAACATTTTATTCTCATCTTACATTTAACAGACTAATTGCATTACATGAACAGAAACAAATAACCTTCCTCCAAAGACTCAAATCTTTCCAAACAAAAGCTTTGTTCCATGATGGACACAACGGCCATATCGAAAGTGACTTCTCCCCAAAGCTGGGTTTTTCCAGCATGCTGAGAAGGAGGACTGAAGGAACAAGGAAGGTCATTTGAGTCAGACAGGCTAGGCTTCCAGACCTTGCCACTTGGCCACTATATAATCTTGGTCGATTTACTTGAGTTTCTGAGTCTCTTCTTCCTCATCTGTGAAATGGGGGAGAATGACACTGTCTTACAATGCTAACCTCCCAAGGATGACTTGGGAAGTGTACCCTTAGGGCCTGCATAATTTCCATTAGCCACTCATCCGTAGAGGTACTACAGGTTAAGATAAATTAGGTAAAAATACTATGATTGCCCTGAAGACAAAGCTTCAAGGTAAGTCCTTAAACTCTTCCTCCTTTTCATTTCCTCCATACAGTATTCATGGAATTATATAACTGCTTCTAAGACACTCCCATATAACAAGCCTTAGTTAAAAAATTTTGGTGGCAAGTTACAGAAGTTCTTTCAAGCTAAGTAAGCAAAAGTGTATTAGAAGGATACTAGTAGATCTCTTGGAGTTCAAGGAAGATAAAAATTGGGAGCTGGAAAACCATCAGCAACCCAGGAGGGCCAGTCTCAGTTCTTCCCTCTACTCGTCTCCACAAATGCATTTTCAAGTTTGACGTTTTAAAATAAAAAGCAGATTATAGAGCAAAAATTTTAAAATATACACATAAAAAAATGTTCACCTTGAATTTGACAGTTCTGATCAATTATAGAAATAGTGGCCACAAATTTTAAGTACATGAATAATTTGTCTTCTATGTAGAGAGAGAACGCTCTGCAAAACTAGCTGGATACCATCACAAAGCATGTACATTTTGTCTCCCATTGCCCTCTTAAAATTCCCTCAGGTCGGGCTACCTTTTCCCTGGCCCATGGGTTAGAATTGAGAAATGCAATTACTTTGATGTTTACATTCAAGTAGCACAAATTCTACAGTCACTTTAAATCTCCAAACACAGTTTCCAGTCAGAGTGTCCAGTCCCATATAATAATGAACTCTTCAGTCTTCATTTAAAGGTTCTTATTTCCCTCCCCTGGGTCTGACCTGCTGTACAACACAACAGGAGACACTGTCTTTCTGGCTTTCTTCTACAAGTGAAGATTTGCTCCAACACCCTTAACCCCTTGATGAGTCTGAGAAGTTTAAGAGTTGTTTACTCTTTTCAAATGCTGTGTGATGGTCTACCTCACAACCTGATTTATAATCTAATCCCGTTGCTGATGTTATTGGTCTCAAGGGTCCCTTGACCAGCTGCTGTGAATGCATAGTTCAGTCACTTGCAACCTTCTCCATCTCTGGAGGATTGCCCTGGGCAATTGGAGTGGCCTTGCTAGGAGGTGCCTGGGAATTCACTCCCCTGCCCAGGGTGAGTCAGGACTGTCTGATGTGAAGGAACAAAAGCCTTGCCTCCTTGCCTCATGGTGGGCAGATTCTGTGGTGCCATTCATGCTCCAGAGCTCCCCAAAGCTTCAAGCTGAGGCTAGACTACACCTGAAACCATTTTTGTTTAGCCTCTCTCTTTCCCTATCTTACTTTCTCCACTCCCTTACAGGCTTTTCCTGAAAGCACTCTCTTAACAAATTACTTGCATAAAAATCTCTGTCTTGGGCTGTATTTCTAAGGAACCCAGTTTCAGACAGTGCATGTTGTACTTTGGTTCCTTAGTCAAAACTTTTAGTTAACACCTTGTTACACCAGAAGCTAATTATCATATATTATCCTAGTCTTCTTCCAACGGAACAATAAAAAGTCCCCTGGAACACTTTCTAATAGTCAATAAAGTATGGCTTTGGCTCAAAGAAGAAATTTACAATTCTATTCTAGATTCTCTCTATTTTCTCTTTTGTGCCTCTGACTCTGTCCTGCCAAAAAAAAAAAAAAAAAAAAGCAATGGATGTGGTTTTTATTGTTTTCTCCTTTTTTAAATCATATATTTGGCTGTCCAACACCTAACTCTGAATGCTAGTATTTTCCAGTAAATCAGAAAGGAGGATTATCTGTCAACTCCAAAAGGAAAATCAAACCAAGATGCACAAGCAGTAAAAAAAAAATCATTTTTCTCCAGCTCATTCACCCACATCATTCTTTCAGAATAGAAACAAAGCAAAAGAATTGCTGTGTTCTTTGAAGCAACCTGGCCCGAAAAGAAGCGGAAGAAAAAAGATGAACTCAGAGTTGTCTATAGTTAAATAAAGCTTTCCTGTGAGTAAATAATGTGCATTAAAAAGTCACTCTTGATTCTTTTCACTTGGTCCTGACATAGAAAATGTTTGATTGCTGAGAAAAGCATGTCATCCTCATGTGACTCCTAGCCCACAGGAAGGCAATATTTATCCAGTTGACCTGGAGGGGAGAAGGTGACCTTAAACGCCTCCCACCATCAAACCAAAGGAAAATAGAAGGGAGGGAAGAAAGTTCTCCATAATGCTGTAGGTCAGAGGTCAGCAAACTCTTTTTCTGTAAAGCACCAGACAGTAAATATTTTTGTCTTTGTGGTCATATAATCTCTGTCACAACTACTCACTCTGCTATTGTAGTTTTGAAAACAACCATAGGCAATACTTAAAAGAATGGACGTGGCTGTATTTCAATAAAACTTTATTCATAGACATAGAAATTTGAATTTTGTATAACTTTTATATATCTCAAAATATTCTTTTGATTGTTTTTCAAATATTTAGAAATGTAAAAATATTCTTTGCTCATGGGTCATACAAAAACAGGGGACGGGCTCAATTTGATCCCCAGGCTGTTGTTTGCTAATCCCTGCTCTAGGTCAGAGGGTGGAATTTCTCTTCAATTCACTCAGGACTGGAAGCTGGTTCTTAAATTGAAAAAGTCATTTAAAGTAAGGAATTATAAAAATAATACCCATTTTAATAAACTACTTTAAATAACAGCACATCAATGTATATACACTTACCCATTCTTTCCTTGTGAGGCTATGACTTTTTATTTTAGCAGAAGTCTGCCAAAGTTCAAATGGTTTTGCTTAGTACTTTTACTAAAGTTTCTTGTTTAGTTTAGTCTTAAGTGGGGTGACAATTTGAAGCTGCTTGCAAATTTATTCAAGGTGCAGAATGTTTCTAGTTTTTACAAATCCCCTTAATGTTTTATAGTTGTGTCCACCACACTTTCTTTTTTTTTTTTTTTTTTTTTAGTTTTACAGACAAGGTCGTGCTCTGTCACCTATCTCACTGCAGCCTCAAATTCCTGGCCTCAACTGATCCTCTCCCACACTTTTTGACAGCAATGACTGAGCAATTTTCTTTTCAAGACTCTTTCCAAGTACCCAGCTCAGTTTCTTAATGAAGCAATTTTCTTTATTAAATTATGAAATTACTATGACAAACAGAAGTGGCATAAACAGGTGCAAAAGCAAATGCAATGACACTTGATAAGCACAAAACTCAATGGGAACCGGCATGTGTATATTGGGAGGGTGTAATAAAGCCAGCGTTCCTGGCACAGGCATTCAGCAGGCAGCGAGCATCAGTCACTGCCTTCTACAGAATGAAGGTAGCATCAGTAAATCTAGCAGTCAGTTGAGCAGTATCCTGCTCTCTGAACACGCTTCGAGTTGCATATGGGGACGGAAGATAGTACAATGATGTTACATCTTTTTATTGAAATAAGTTAGAGGCATTGCATTTCCTAGTGTTTAAAGCAAGAGCATGCCTAGCTCCCCTCAAAAAAAAGTAGTTGTCATTTTCTTCCTCAACAAAAATGAAAGACCAATTCAAATGAGTTAGCCCATGATACAGGAAGTGTATATTGAATCTTCCCAGGAGACATCAGAGCTCCACCAGAGTCATGGGCATGCTCTGCTTGGAATAGCAGTGGGAGTGGGTTCTGTGAATGAAAATTAGTACAGCTGTTGAAGTAATGTCATGCTGATTGGAGCATAATCATCATGGAGACATAGTCAAGATGTAGTAGAATGAGTCAAATGGGAATTAAAGGAGAAGAGAAACAAGGATGGCCCCAAAAAAAGATTTTCCACATTTTCCAAAAGAAAGGCAACTTTTTTTTAGCAATTCAATTCCAATACTCTAATCTTCTCTAGCGAGCATGGTCTTGGGAGAAAAAAAAAAACTAACTAATTCATGTATTTGAATTCTTTATACATATATTTTCAGATCTCCTCAGTAGAATATGAACCTCCTTTGTAATTAATATTTATTCTATTATCAGGAAATAAAAGTGCAAGTAGCTTTTAGCCTCCATTTCAGAGCATGTCATATATTCCTGCTGAAACTTAACTGCTCTGATGGATGCTACGTCCACACTTACCTGAAGGGATCATCCTAATTCGTACTATCCTTAGTACTAATGTAACCTGAGGTGACTTACAAGAAAACAACAAATACTCGAACACCCAAACTTCTATCTGGGGCCTCAATTCTGATTTTAAATTTGAGCTTTAGTATATTGTCACTCTTTAGATAAATGCACGTTATTGCTTCTCCACCTTTTGGTTAAAACCAAGTGTAGATAAATGCTTATTATAACACACATGGGCCATACTAAAACCTGTGACTCCTTTAGAACCAGGTGGATGTGGGGAGAGAGGAGAAGAGAAAAATGCTCATATTTAATCTTGTAATACCTTAAGTAGTCATTATACTCACTGAGCTTCAAAGATGTTTCAAACTATCTCCTGGGACATGCAAAGTCCTCTTCAGTGTTTCCCTGCTGGTTCACTCTGTCCTGAGTCCTTTGAGTAAAGGATACATCTTATTTCTCCCTTAGATGCTGAGCATTTTGTGGTAAACCTCCAACCTCTTTTTGCTCAGATCTCTTGAGCCACCATATTGGAGAGGCCCCATAACACTCCCAAAGTGGCTGCTCAATCTCTTGTGGCCCAAATCGAGACCAGAAGAAACACTCCTATTTGCATGTGCTACATCACAAACTGGAAATTCAGGTTATCCAAATACAGAAGCCCTCTCTTAGCTATGGAAACAGTCCAGTTTCTCACCCCTTGCTTCACCTTCGTTTTCATTTCTGGGCAGTAATCTGGCTTCAGTCCTCACTCCTCTGCAGCTTTCGCAGGCAAGAGTCAGACACCAGTCTCCACATCTCCCAACAGCAGGAAACACATTTCAAACTCTATCAGTGCTTTCCTTTAAGGTCCCCTGACTGGGATGGAGTTAGAAGGTAACCCCTTCCCACTCTACCTCTAAAGGAAGTGAGGACCCACAACACTGCAGCAGCTCTCTCCAATAAAATTTCTTCAGCAATCTCCTTTACAAAGTCCTGTCTCTGATGCTTTTTTATAGCCTTGATATGGCTGAGGGGTCCAGGAGTCCTTGAACAAGATTGTGTTCTCATTTCATTTCAAATCACTTATGGTGATTTAGCTGACTCATTTTAAACTCTCTTATCCATTGCAATTTCTTGTCTCGCCTGAAAGTTCAATCTTAACATAGTTCTTTCTGCATGCAAAATCCCATCATTCAGAGATAATCAGTGAGAACATTTGAATAGATCCTTTTATATTTTTAAGAATATAGTTTTAACAAAAATGAGATTTCATAACCTGATGTTTTTCAATTAGCAATGTATTCTGAGCACCTTTCCATGTCAATAAATCTCTACATCAACATTTTTAATAGTTGAAGCTATTCCATTTTTTTAATTCAATTTTTTTGTTTGGCACAGATTTAGGCTGTTTCTTCTTTCCATTATGAAAAATTATCCTGTGAAAGACATCTTTATTGAGAAACTTCAAAATATTCAATTACTTAACCAATATTTTTAAATTTTAAATTTAGTTGACATGTAATAATTGCACATATTAATGGGGTATGGAGTGATATTTTGATATATACACAATGTGTAGTGATCAAATCATGTTAATTAGCATATCCATCACCTCAAACAATTAGTATTTCTTTGTAATGGGAACATTCAAAACCTCTTTTCTAGCTATTTGGAAATATGCAATACATTGTTAACCATATTTACCTAGTGCTATGTAACATAATTTATTCCTCCTATTTGGCTGTAATTTTGTATCTATTAAGTGACCTTTACCTATCCTCCCCTCCTCCTACCCTTCCCAGGCTCTGACAACCACAATTTTACTCTACTTCTACAAGCTAAACTTTTTTAGCTCCCAAATATGAGTGAGAACATGTGGTATTTGTCTTTCTGTGCCTGGCTTATTTCACTTAATATAATGTCCTCCAGGCTCATTTATGTTGCTGCAAATGGCAGTGTCTCATTCCCTTTTATGGCTGAATAGTATTCCATTGTGTATATATACCACAGTTTCTTTATCCTTTCATTAATTGATGGACACTTAGGTTGATTTCATAACTTTGCTGTAGGGAATAGTACTGCAATAAATGTATGGGTATAGACATCTCTTCTATCTACTGATTTTCTTTCCTTTGGATACATACCCAGTAGTGGGATTGCTGGATCATATGGTAGTTCTATTTTTAGTTTTTTTAAGAAAATCCATACTGGTTTTCATACTGGCTGTGCTACTTTACATTCCCATGAACGGTGTATAACAGTTGCCTTTTCTTTGCATCCTTGCCAGCATTTGTTATTTTTTTGTCTTTTTGATAATAGACATTCTAACTGGGGTGAGATTATATATCATTGAGGTTTTGATTTGCATTTCCCTGATGATTAGTAATGTTGAGCATTTTTTCATGTTCTTAGCCATTTGTATGTCTTCTTTTGAGAAATGTCTATTCAGATCCTTTTACCCATTTTAAAATCAGATTGTTTAATGGTACTGAGTTGTTTGAGTTCCTTGTTCATTCTAGATACTGATCCATTGTCAGATGAACAGTTTAAAAATATTTTCTCCCATTCTACAGATTGTCGCTTCACTGTGGTGTTTCATTTGCTGTGTGGAATGTTTTTAGTTTGATATAATCCAACTTGCATTTGTTCCCTGTGCTTTTGAAGTATTATTCATAAAATCTTTGCCCAGACCAATGTCCTAAAGTGTTTCACCACATTATCTGCCAGTAATTTTATAGTTTCTGGTCTTATATTTAAATCTTTAATCTATTTTGAGGTGATTTTTATATACGGTGAGATATAGGGTCCTAGTTTCATTCTTCTGCATGTGAATATCCAGTTTCCCCAGCACCATTTATTGAAGAGACTGTCCTTTCCCCAGTGTATGCTCTTGGCACCTTTGTTGAAAATCAGTTGGCTCTAAATATGTGGCTTTATTTCTGGGTTCTCTGTCCTTTTCCATTGGTCTATGTATCTGTTTTTATGCAAGTACCATGCTGTTTTGATCACTATAGCATTGTAATGTACTTTAAAGTCAAGTAGTGTGATGCTTCCAGCTTTATTCTTTTTGCTCAGGATTGCTTTGGTTATTCAGGGATTTTTGTGGCTCTGTATGAATTTTAGGATTTAAAAAAATTCTGTGTATTTACTTTTATTTTTTATTTTTTTGAAATGAAGTCTCGCTCTGTCACCCAGGCTGGAGTTCAGTAGTGCAATCTCGGCTCACTGCAACCTCCGCCTCCCAGGTTCAAGCAATTCTCCTGCCTCAGCCTCGCAAGTAGCTGGGATTACAGGCACCCGCCACCAAGCCCAGCTAATTTTTTGTATTTTTAGTAGAGATGGGGTTTCACCACGTTAGCCAGGCTGGTCTCGAACTCCTGACCTCAGGTGATCTGCCCACCTCGGCCACCCAAAGTGTTGGGATTTCAGGCGTGAGCCACCACGCCCAGCCTAAATTTCTGTGTATTTAACTAATACATATTGAACATCTTATGAAAGAATACTGAAATTTATTCCAAGAAAACCATTCTTGGAATAAATTTCTAGATTTGGAACAGCACAGTTAAAATGTATGCATATTTTAAGGCATTTGATATATATTTCTAAACTGTCTTGCAGTTACATGTGCATGTGTATATGTTTATGTGAGTAAGAGAGTTTTAGTCCCTACAGAAGGAAAGTATTGCTTTTTGGAAACTTTGTTTCACTATTTGGGAGAATTAATGAAATACAACTAACAGGAAGCATACATGTATTTATCTTTCAACAACTTATTAGATCTTTTTTTACTCTAAGCTAATTTTAGGCTAATAGAAAAGTTGCAAAAATAGTATAGAGTTCTCTTATATAACTCGCCTGCTTTTCCTAATGTTTACATCTTACCCAACAATAGCACAATTATCAAGAACAGGAAATTAATGTTGGAATATTATTAACTAAATGGAAAAATTTATTCAAGCTTCACCAATTTTTTCCCTAATGTCCTTTTTCTATTGCAATGTCTTATCAAAAATCCCACTTTGTGTGTGGTTATGTCTCTCTCGTCTCCTCCATGTGTAATAGTTCTTTAGTTTTTCCATCTTTAATGATGTTAATACTTTTGAAAAGCATTGATTGGATACTTTGTAAAATGCTGCCCATTTGGGGTTTATCTGATGTTTCTAACAGTTGAAGTTAAGTTATGTATTTTTGGCAGAACGCATCATACCAAAGGACTCATGATAGTGATATATCTTATTAATAATGGTATTTACTGTAGTCCCTTGGAAATGCCATTTTAATGCTACAGAAGGAAAATACAAATAGCATTTATAGAGCATCAACTATATACTACACACACTGCCTTTGTTTTTCTATAATCCTCCTAAAGACTCTGTGAAGTAGGTCTTGTTATCCCCATTTTATTGAGTTTCTTAAAAATTATATAGCTTACCCAAAGTCATAAAAGATATGTCTGACTCTAAAGCCAGGGCTTTCTGGAGCATAGGATAAGCATTTCTTCAATATAGGGAACGATTAAAGAAAATCCAAGTGCATGTGAGTGTGCATTGCTACTCTAGAATTTGATTCTCCATTTTATTTTCCTTAAGGTAGAAGCCTATAGAGTCACATTTTCAGAAATAGTATTTTGTTATGGAATAACAAAGTCAAACATTTAGTGATCAAAATTTATGGAAAAGTCCTTCGTCATACAGACAATCACAATGACTTTGGCCATATCTCTGCAGGATTTGTGATGTAATTTTCTTTTGGATTATTATAATATAAAGACCAAAAGACAAGTGCAAAATAATTTCCTAAACTGAAAAGTTGAGATGTTGCTATTGGTTTTCATTCAGTCATATATAGACAACATGCATCAAACTGAATGACAGAAAGTCAATGATTAATTTCTCTCTTCAGATAGTTTGTTTTCCAAGGAAGGAGAACACACAAAGCATAATACTTGCATAGCACTCACCGTTCTCAGTCATTAATACCCACATCCTCTGAATGCCCCTGCAGTACCATTTAAAGAGTTACCACTTCAATACAATCTGATATGATGGCTGAATATAAGAAAAGAAAAAAGTTAAGCCTCTGAAGAAAAGTTAAATGAGATAATGCATGCAAAGTGTTTAGCATAGTGCCTGGTACTCAGTGAACACTCTCTTAAGTAAGTTTTACCTCTTGCTGCTGCTGAAGCTGTCTAAGATGTCTCTGTTGTTTAACCTGGGGAAGAGAATATGCGGCTGGCTCATTCCTTGCTCTGTGAGACAAAAGATCAGACTGCTATAAATTTAGAAAGGAAGACGGCTGGTCTCTGGGCCAGTTTGGCAGCTATTTATCTTCTGTAAGTGCTCTTGTGCTATGCTATTGTAATATAATCTAAAAGCACCATATGAACCCATATGAGAGGCATGGCTAGGAGCTGAACCAAGGCAATGTGTCAAGGAGTCAGTAAACACAGTTCAACCACTTTTGAAGTTATTTACCTTTGGCCTTCCCGTCTGAGAAAGTAGCTTTAGTGTATAAGTACTCATACTGGCCCTGATTATAAGACAGGGCTTCTCAACCTTGGCACTATTAATATATGGAGCTTTATCTATTTGTTGCTGGGGTTTGGGTGGCAGGGGGGCTGTGCATTGTATGATATTTAGAAGTACCTCTAGCCTTTATGCTCTAGATGCCATTAACATCCCCAACCCAGTTGTGACATCCAAAAATGTCTCCAGACATTTCCAAGTGTCTCCTGGGGGTCAAAATAACCCCATTGAGAACCATTGTTAAAAGGTAATAAGTCATTCCAAACTCAAATCAGTGATCATTGATTCAAACTAGAAATATTTGGGTGATAAGAAACAATATTTATTCAGTAACAAGTGCTTTGACAGATGTTACCTCATGTATTTCGTGTAATTTTCACATCAGGTGTATGAGATGGTTTTATTCACCATTCATGGATAGAAAAACAGGATCATAGGAATCGGGTGATTTGCCCCATCTCACACATAACTGTTCTGTGATGGGATGGACATTTAACAACAAAGCCCACGCTGGTCCTGTTTTGCCCTCATGACTCTCAGTTCAAGTAAAAGGCCTAGCTTCATGCAGTTTCTTCTGCCCCAAAAGAGGAGAATTATACTTACCAGGTACAGACGGTTAGTAAGCTATTGTCTTGTGGAACTAAAGTCACCAGTCTTTATTCCGCTTTGTGAAGCTATGGCTTCAGTTAAACTACATTTCTCCCTTAACAGTTATCTTCCTATTTGGTTTTGCCAATAGGAAGCACTAAAGGAAGATTAGCAGGCAGGAAAAGGGGACTTTCCTTTTCCTGTATGCTAGCCGTGTCTGTCACCACAGCTGACATAGCAACTGCTACTGCTGAGTGCCTAAACTACTAATGGCAGAAACCAAATACTAAGTCACCAGTATGGCACCATTGTCCCAGAAGACCAGCCAGCAACCTGGTGGCAGGCAGGTTAATTATACCGATCCCGTCTGTCACCAACAGAGTAGTGTTTTCTCTTCACGAGTAGACAGGTCTTCAAGATATTGATTTGCCTTCCCTGTCAATAATGTTTCTGCCAGCACCACCATCTGTGCACACACAGAATGCTTTATTCACCATCACTATGTCCCACAAATCATTGCTTCTAACCAAAAACTCAGTTCACAGGAAAAAATGTGTGGCAATGAATGCGCACCCGTGGAATTCATTGACTTTACCTTATACTCCATCACCCAGAAGCATCACCTTATAGGAGGAAGAAAAGCCCAACTAAAGGTTTAATTATGTCCAGTTGGGAGATAAACAAGATAAAAATACTGAGCTCTATCTCACAGGAGATAGAAAAACACTTTGAATCAGCAAGCAATATCCATATCTAGCTCCCATAGGCAGAAATCCTGGGCCCAAGAATAAAGGGATGAAAGTGGAAGTGAATCCTCTCACCATCACACCTAATATCCTGCTCACAGAATGTTTGCATTTAAACTAATTACCTGGGTTCTGCTCCTTTGGGGGCTTTGGTTCCAAGCAGAGGACACAATATGGCTTCACTGAATTGGAAGCTGAGGCTAGCACTGGCTGTTTTGGACTCCTGATGCCCCTGACTCCAAAGGCGAAGAAGGATAAAGTCCTGTCCTAATTGAGATGATTGATTTGGATTACTAAGAGAAGACTGAGTTGCTTCTATTCAGTAGGGTCAGGGTAGATTACATCTGGAATCCAAAGGATTCTCTGAGGATCTCTCTGTTACTTTCTATTTTTGACAGTGAAAGTTAACAGTAAGCCCCGCCTCACCAAGAAATGAAACAAAACAAAAAATAGGTAGAACCATCCAACCAGGTAAAATAATAGCAACCAACTGTCTCAGGGAAAAGAAATACAGAATAACCAATGGAAGAAGAAATTTATAAATATCAATGAAGGCACTGTGAATAGTTACAGGCCTTCAGTTATAGAAATGAAATCTTCAGTTATATTTACTTCCTTGCCTCCTGTTTTGTACATTTGTATCTATATATGCCTCTATGTGTGTGTGTGTGTGTGTGTAATATTAACTCCATTTTTCTATCTTCTTTTCCCTTGTTTTACATAAGTATTATTTAAGTATTTTATCTTATTTTATGTAAGTATTGGTGGTAGTAGTTAACCTCAAAATTTAGTCTTTGTTATACTTTGAAATAATTTTAGATTCAGAAATTGCATGGCTTACAGAAGATTCAGGTACAAATGTAACCAAACTAAGGGAAAAATACAATTTCTCCAGAAAGAGAGTAACTGCCAACCAGAGATGACTACCATGATTGTTGAGACTTCATCTTTCTCTTTTTTGAAGAGGAGAGTATGTTTGTTTATGCAGAGGATAACTGTATATCATTAAGCAGAATAATCTTTGGTTGAATGTAATTTAACATATGTGTAAACAGGTATGCATGGACCCTGAGGTGGCACAGGTCTGTATCCTATACATTTTTAGGCCATTAATAACTCAAATCCACCCTTCTGTACTCTGTTTTGAGACTGGAACTCAGCAAACTATATTTCTCCTTTGCCATCTGGTTTCCTGCTGATGGTTCTGATGGTAGGGGGTGCTAGACAGAGATTAAAAGTTTGGGGAGAGGGGGAAGAAAAGAGAATTTCTCCTGTTAACTTGCTGTCACTGTATCATCCTAACAGCGATATCCCTTTATCCCAGCAGTACAGTTGGTTCCAGCTGCCAACATTTTTTTCCTTCCCCAAATTAGCTTTATCATGGCTCCTCAGAGGTACCAGAAGCAGCCAGTTTGGGCCCTTCATCAGTGGTCTGCACCCTAGATCCACAGAGCCCCTCTTCCAATATTCTTTTATTTTAAGCAGCTTTGTTGAGTTATAATTTACATACTAAATTCATCCATTTAAAGTGAACAATTTAGCGGTTTTTAGTATACTCCAGAGTTGTCCAACTGTCAACACAACCCAATTTTAGAACATTTTTGCCATCCCCAAAAGAAATCCAGTGCCAATCAGTAGTCACTTCCCATTTTCCACCTCTCCCCCAGCCCTAAGCAACCACTAGCCTGCTTTTATGTCTCTACTGATTGCCTATTTTGGACACTTCATATAAGTAAAACCATACAATTTTTGGCTTTCGTGTCTGGCATCTTTCACTTCGCATGATGCTTTCAAGGTTTATCCGTGTTGTAACATGTATGAGTACATCATTCCTTTTCATGGCTGAGTAGTATTCCATCATATGGATATACCAATTTTGTTTTTTCATCAGTTAATGGATATTTGAGTTGTTTCTACTTTTTTGGATATTATGAATACTTCTACTATGAACATTTGTGCACAAGTTTTGTGTAGACATATGTTTTCATTTCTCTTATGTACATAAAAGTGGAATTATTGGGTTATATGATACTTTTCAAGCTTCTTAGTTTTGATCATCCCTCTCTGTATTTTATTCTCCCAACCCCAGCAGTAGCAGCTCCTTCTTATAGTTATAATCCATGGATTGCCTCAATCTTCCCTTTTTGATCGTTCTACCCTCCAATGATTGTGTGGTCAGTTGCCTGCATTAAGTTTCTTCAGTTGAAGTACCTAGTATGGTTTCTGTATTTCTAACTAGACCCTGGATAATATAATCATATGATGCATTCTAACTAGTTTTATCCACTTTTACTGAGCAAGGAACAGAAATCTCTTTAAACCTCTGCAAGTCAGATAGAAATAACTCTCACACAATGAAGGCTGCTAAACTTTGGCATATATGCTGTTAGTCAGTAACAGGATTCAACTGTAATCCTCTGAATGGGTGGCCACCATGAGATAATATTTTAAGCATCCGTCTGAAATAGTTTAAGGTCAATATCTCTTATATCCTGTAGTAAAATTCATTCCTTCATTTCTTTCTTCACTCATTAATTTGTTTGATAATTATTTATCAATTACTTTGTGCCAGGCACTGTTCTAGGTGCTGGTGATATAGCAGTGAATAAAATACACAAAATATGAATAATCATAAAGTTTATATTTTAGTGGAAGAGAGAGAGAGATGGTAAACAAGTAAGTATGACATGTAAGATGGTGAATAGCAATATGAAGAAATTTAAAGAATGGAAGAAAGATGGGAAGGGCTGAGTTTGGGGGAGTACATTTTTAAATGGGCTCGTAAGAAGAAGTTTCACTGTGAAGGTAACATTCAAGCAAACTTCCAGAAGAGATGAGGGAGAAGGCCTGTGGATACCTGGGAAAGAGTGTTCCAGGCAGAGAAAACAGTAAGGTTTTCTTCTCAAGGACTTGTGTTGGGAGGATGCCTGGTTTGTTTAAAGAATAGGATGGAGTCTGGGTGTGGCGGTTTGTGCCTGTAATCCCAGCACTTTGGGAGGCTAAGGTAGGAAGATCACTTGAGCCCAGGAGTTCAAGACCATCGTGGGAAACATAGTGAGACCCCATCTCTACAAAAAATAAATAAATAATTAAACAACTAGCTGGGTATGGTGTGCCATATGCCTGTAGTCCCAGATACTTGGGAGGCTGAGGTGGGAGGATTGCTTGAGCCCAGGAGGTTGAGGCTGCAGTCAGCCATGATCATGCCACTAGCTACTACCCTCCAGCTCAGGTTATAGAGCAAGACCCTGTCTCAAAAAAAAAAAAAAAAAAAAAAAAAAAAAAAAAAAGCATAGGATGGAGACCAGTGTGGTTGAACTTGAATCCAAGGAGAGAGCAAAAGAAGGTTAAGGCGACCATGGAGGATCAATCTTGTGTGGCTCTGTAGGTCATTATAAGGACTTGGGCTTTATTAAGAGAATGATAGGCAGCCAATGGAAGGTTTTAAACAGAAGAATGGCATAACCTGACTTTTATATTTTAACAAGATTACTCTAGCTTCAGTGTTGAAAATAGATTGTGGTAGTGCAGTTAGAAGGCAATAATCCAAATAAAGAACATTGTGAAAGCAGTGGGGAAATACGTAGTTGGATTCTGAATTTGCTGACAGATTGAATGTATGAAATGAAAGAGAGGAGCCAAAACTGACTCCAAGAATTTCAGCCTAAGCAACTGGAAAAATGGAATTGCCTATTACTGAGACAAGAAAGACTGTGGAAGGAAGAGGTCTCCAGGAGAAAGATCATGAATTTAGTTTTGCTTATGCTAAGTTTGATGTGCCTGTTAGACATCCAAATGGAGATGTCAAGAAGTCAGCTAGATATACAAATCTGGAGTTCAGGGGAGAATCACAACTGGAGATATGAATTTGGAGTTCTTGATGTATACATGGTATTTATAGTCCTGAAAATAAATGATAAGATCAAGTGAGGATTTTATGTAGAAAAGAGAATAGGTCCAAGGACTGAGGCCTGGAGCGGCCAGACCTTCAGAATTTAAGGAGATTAGAAGAAACCAGCAAAAGGGACTTAGAATTAGTGGCTGTTCCATAAAAAGAAATGAGATCATATCCTTTGCAGGGACATGGATTAAGCTAGAAGCCATCATTCTCAGCAAATTAACACAGCAGCAGAAAACCAAACACTGCATGTTCTCACTCATAAGTGGGAGTTGAACAATCAGAACACACGGGCACAGGAAGGGGAACAACACACACTGGGGCCAGTTGGGGGTTGGGGGCAAGGGAAGGGAAAGCATTAAGACAAATAGCTAATGCATGCAGGGCTTAAAACCTAGATGACGGGTTGATAAGTACAGCAAACCACCATGGCACACGTTTACCTACAACCACAAACCTACATGTTCTGCACTTGTATCCCAGACCTTAAAGTAAAATAAAAAATAATTTTAAAAAAGAATTAGTGACTGCTGAGATTGGAGGAAAATCAGAAGAAGGTGGTGTTCTAGAAACTAAGCGAAAACAAGTATCAAGGAGAAAGGTGTGATTAATATTGTGGTAATTTCCATCCCAGGACCTTATAACATTATAGAGATATAAAACATACATGAAACAGTTAGATTCTGTTCTGCGATTTTTGTTTGTAAGAATTTGTGCTGGGTGCGGTGGCTCACAGCTGTAATCCCAGCACTTTGGGAGGCTGAGGCGGGCGGATCACCTGAGGTCCGGAGTTCAAGACCAGCCTGACCAACATGGAGAAACCCCATCTCTACTAAAAATACAAAATTAGCTGGGCGTGGTGGTGCATGCCTGTAATCCCAGCTACTCCGGAGGCTGAGGCAGGAGAATTACTTGAACTCGGGAGGCGGAGGTTACAGTGAGCTGAGATCACACCATTGCACTCCAGCCTGGGCAACAAGAGCGAAACTCCATCAAAAAAAAAAAGAATTTGCTGCATGTATATATAACATAAAATAGGTCAATTTCTCATTTCCTGTACAGACATGAATATAATAAACTAGAATAATATCATAGGAATATTTCATAGTTTATTATACTTTAATCCTGCTATGGTAAAAGGTTTTGGTCACTTATCTTCATCAAGTAGTTCTACATCAAACTTTGTATTGCTTTCTCAATTATATCTCGGAGCAAAATATTTTAAAAATAGAAATGAGATGTGTTGATTAGATAGCTAGCTTATTCTGTGGTGACCAAAAAACTCCAATGGTTTCACCAAGGTATATTTCTCCCTCACATCAAAAATCCAATGGAGATAGTCAATGAGGATCTTCCCTACAAAGGAGAAGAATCTACAGGAGAATCTACAACTCTACCCCTGTATTCAACTCCAACCACACTGGCCTCCATCCTATGTTCTCCATGGTGATGGAGACTCTGCCATCTTGTAGCTGCACCATTTGGAACACATGGCTCCCAAGGGTGTGGCAGCAGGAAAAGAGAAGACTGGGCAGCTAGGCAACTAGATGGGTGCTTTTAAGGACTTGGTTTGGGAACGGCTTCAATAGCTCCCACCAGTATCCCACTGGGAAGGACCCTGCTATGTGGTCTCAACTACGAAAAGGCCAAGGAAATGAGTCTCCCTGTCTGCCCAGGAAAAGGAAAACAAGGCAGTTTGGTGACCAGAGAGCTTTGTTTCTGCTACAGGAGTGGATAGTAAGAAAAAGAAGTGTGTCAATAAAATAAATTTCTTTATGAAGTTAAAGATAGCTTTGGTTTTGGAATTGAGCCTTGTATTTCTTTCAAGTGAATTCCCTTTCTCCTTTCCAAAGATCTTTAAGAAAACTTTTACTTCCTTTTCAAACCATGTGACTTAAAGAGTCTTAAGAATTCTGACACCATTTATAAATGCCTGGGTTATTTGAGCAAAAGCATTTTCTACATAAAATATATGAGCTTATGTAAATTATTTGTGGTTTTTCATATCTTTGAACACAACCAGACACGGCCCAGGAAACAGCAACATAATGAAATAGGCTGAGAAAGGAAGGTGCCTAGAAGGAGACCTACCCTCTGTGGAGCAAAAGGTTCTGGGAAGGTAGGCAAAGGCTAGGAGGCAAAGTGTGATAGCCTACATATGGGATAATAGACAAAATAACAGATGCCACCCGGGCAAGCATGCACCACTTGGTGGTCAAGTAGAGTATATATTGACAAGCTGGTCCAGCAAAGACTCCACAAGGAGCCCAAATTCAAATTGTAGGCAGATGGCACGAAGGTAAACAATCAAGTGAACAACCTCACCCACAAGACCACTCAAAGTTAGGTCTCCAGTATTAATGCAAGGCAAGGTGCCAGTGCTAGAAAGACCTTTGAAGTAGGGACAAAAGCAAATGGGTTTGGATTAGAAAACCAGAGTATCAGCACAGGGCATAAAGTAAAAGTTTTCAACATTGACCACACAATGGAATCAGCTTGGATAATTATTGGAGGACAACCCTACAACAAATTAAATCACCTAGGAGGGGCTTCCAGTCATAAGTGATTTTTCAAACTCCCTAGGTGTTTCTAATATTTAATCAAGGCTGATAACCTATAAGCAGATGAGCAATGATACATCTTTTTTTTTTTTTTTTTTTTTTTGAGGCAGAGTCTCGCTCTGTCGCCCAGACTGGAGTGCAGTGGCGCGATCTCGGCTCACTGCAAGCTCCGCCTCCTGGGTTCACGCCATTCTCCTGCCTCAGCCTCCTGAGTAGCTGGGACTACAGGCGTCTGCCACCGCACCTGGCTAATTTTTTGTATTTTTAGTAGAGACGGGGTTTCACCGTGGTCTGGATCTCCTGACTTCGTGATCCGCCCACCTCGGCCTCCCAAAGTGCTGGGATTACAGGCGTGAGCCAGCGTGCCCGGCCGAGCAACGGTGTATCTTTGATATTTATAACTGAAGTCGGGACTGGCCTAGAGACTGGAGGTCTGGAGATCCACAGGAGAATTTTTAAGTCTTTAGCTACTAGTAATCCTTACTTGGCTGTGCAAATGTATGCACGTGATGCATGCGTAAAATATACAATGTTGACAGAAATTGACATGTTATTTGTCAGCTGTTCTGTGATCCGATAATACCTACTGAATCGTTGCAGTGGGGAAAATACAATAGGAAGTCACAATGGTTTCTTGCTATTTTGATTTCAGTTTTAAAATATCGAAACCATTTCAAGATATTTCTAAAATCTTGTTATTCAAAAGTAAGACTAAACAGCCGAGAATTTCTAAAAGAGGGGAGTTTGCTGGTCATTAAGACTTTCAATGTAAAGTAATAGGGAAGCCTTGAATTATAAAGCTTTGGCAGTGCCGATTTCTCAATCATGAAATCCAGGTGGAATCCCTGCTGCAGTCACAGTTTCTGTTCTCCATTATACTTGAGCCATCAGTCTCATTCCTGGAGCAGTCCAGTAAGACACAGTGAAATAACATTACCATCGTTAGTGTTTCTATCTCCCCTTTTCCCCCTACTAATAACAGTAATGTAAACACAATTGCCATGGAAACCATAGCACCATACAAAAAACACTGTTGAGTTTCTGAGGACTGTACATGTGTGACTGTAAATAAAAACAGTGAAAATTTTACAAGTGTGGCCTAAGGAAATGAAATGACCACTGGGTTCTTCCCTGACTTAAGAATGTCATATAACTTGCTTTTACCAGTATGCTGAAAGAAATTAATCCTTGTACAAAAATACTTATTCGATCCATGACAAATTATCAATGGTAGCCTTATAGTAATCATCATTTAAGCCTTGACATAAATGATGGTTAAGATTTCTAAGTAATTCCTTCTTCATTCCCTTGTTCATTTATTCCTTCAACAAGTATTTGTTGACCATCACTGCGTGGTAGACATATACTAGATTCTTGACATGCAAATATGAAAAGACAACAGTGTCTTGGTATAGAACATGTTCCACCAAATCAACAAATGCATAAGGGACTTATTTGTATATGTACATTTGAGTCCTACTTTTAAAAAATTGATATGTGAATATCTAAACTTATAAAAGATAAATGAGGAAATGATGTTGCTGGTTTCCAAAAAAACTGTCATGAAATAATTCATGAAAGAACCTCTGGGTTATTTCAAATCGTGAATGCTCTTAGTGCATTTAAGAATTATTGATGATTACTTGATTAAGGGATTAGAGGGAGTCTAAAGCAATGGTTCCCAACTCTGATTGCACATTCACATTGCTTATGGAACCTTTAAAACACACTAATATCCGGGCCCTGTTTTAAACCAATTGACTTACAATCTCTGAAAGTAGGAATTGGGCATTAGTATTTATGTTTTTTTTTTTTTTTTTGAGACAGGATCTCACTCTGTCACCCTGGCTGGAGGGCAGTGGTGTGATCATAGCTCACTGCAGCCTCGGCCTCCCAGGCTCAAGCAATCCTGCTACCTCAGCCTCTGGGGTAGCTGGGAATACAGGCATGTGCAACAATGCCCGGCTAATTTTTATTTATGTATTTATTTATTTATTGTAGAGAGAAGGGTCTCACTATGTTGCCCGGGCTGGTCTTGAACTCCTGGGCTCAAGTGATCATCCTGCCTTGGCCTCCCAAAGTGCTGGGATTACAGGTGTGAGCCCCTGTGTCCCGGCTGGCATTAGTATTTTTAAAGATTTCCAGGATTAATCTAAATGTGAATCCAGGGTTGAGAATCACTGCACTAGAGTGAGGGTTGGCAAACTATGGCCCATGGTCCCAAATTGACCTCCCATTTGTTTTTGTAAATATAGTACTATTGGAACACGGTCATGCCCATACATATTGTTTATGATGGCTTTCACACAACAATGGCAGAATTGAGTAGTTGGGACAAATACAGGATTGACTAGTGGTGGCTAAGTTGAGTGATGTGACAAAGACCATATGGCCTACAGAGCTAAAATATTTACTATCTGGCCCTTTACAAAAAAAAAAAAAAAAAAAAGTACCAACCCCTGGTTTGAAGAAAGGAGAAACACTGAAAACTTAAAATGTTCAGCAATTATCTACAGCTTTTTTCAGAAATAAAAAGGAACTCTTGAAATTATTCTTACAGTTGATTTAAAAAAACTTTTATTCTATTTAATGAAATTTTATTTCCATGCAACTTTGCAGAATCATGCTCTTATGTGGTGCACCAGTTGTTAAGCCCTTGACTCTTTGCTTCAAACCCACTCTGACCATAGTCAGCTTTGTGATATTGGGGCTGGAAGTCTGCAAACCACATTTCTGCTTGGCCAGCTGGTCTTCATTAGACTCTGCCAATAGGGGGACGCTAGAAAAACATTGGAAGCCTGGAGGAGGACCCAATTTGCTTCTTCCTATTTGCTGCTTTGCCCTAGCAGTGGTAATTCATTCCAGCAGCAATTGAGTCCAGTTTGCAGTCTTGCTGACACTCTTAGAACCAGCCTCATAGCATACCCTCAGAGATGTCATCTCTCACTGGCCAAGTCCTTTTCTTAGAGGTCTAGGTCCCAGCTCCATGGGTTTGTTCTTTGAGTTTAGAGACAACAGCACAAGCCAAATATTGCCGCCCCCCAGAGAGGCCCCTTCCTTTAAGCTTCTACATTTTAATGTCAATTTTTTTTTCCTTCGTTCCAAGCTGTAAAGATGATAGTGCTTCCTGCAGTTGCTACCTCCATGATATCTTAATGTTTCCATATTTTCCTATTTAGCTTTCTAATGCCTATGAATATTATTTATATTAAATTATCTCTGTTAATATTACTGGTGTGGTTTCTATCTCCTGTGTGAGAAAGTTATTGGGCTTAGGAATAATAAATTATCATGGAACCCTATATTCCATAAAGATTGATAGATTCAAACTGTTGTGTGGGAAATGGAATGCTAAATTTGAAGACATTATGCTCAGCCTAATATAATCTACCTACATATTCATTAATAATGCCTTATTTATGCACTATATAAAAGAATGGACTTTGTCACTGTGCCTAATATGGATTGTGATTTCTGAGGAAATGCCTTGTTTATTCTTGTTGAGAATTAATGAATAAAAATTCATTGCATGTTTCCAATAGTAAATGCTGCAAAAATACAATTTGGAGCATCCCACTCAAGCCTGGTCATCTCCAAAAGATGAGGGTCAGACAACACATGGGTAAATCAGACAACTTCTACTAACTTACTGAACCCAAAATGTAACAGGTCATTTCATAAATAAATAAACTAAAAACTGGAGTTTGTTATTATGGAGCTAGAACCAAGAAAAAGGACAAATGAACTAGAGACAATTATGTCTCTATCTATAGCTTCTATTTGGTTAACGATTTGCTCTCTAACATTCATCTTTTCAGCTGATTTATATGAACTAGTGTGCTTTCATTTCTTAGTCAATGCTTCTTTTAGAATATGACTTTCTTACCACCATCGAGCACAAAGGAAAAAGGACAATTAAACACTGGATTTGTAGAATAGAGAAGGAATTAGCAAATGACAGTCAATGGACCAAATCTGACTTGCCATCTGTTTTTGTAAATAAAATTTTATTGGCACACAGCCATGCCCATTTGTTTAGGTATTGTCTATGGCTGCTTTCATGACAACAGCAGAATTGAGTATTTGAAGCATAGACTGCATGGCCCACAAAGCTGGAAATACTGACTTTTTGGCCCTTTACAAAAGTCTACTGACCCCTGACATAGGAAGAGCAGGTGACTGTCATTACAGTGTGGTGTGGTGCCATTTATTATGATGTTAGTCACAGAGCCTGGGGGAAGCTATGATTTTCAAGCTTTCCCATGGCAACTAACTACATGCTCAAGTTAGAACACCCTGCCAGTTCTTCTGCACCTATCAGTTCCTTATTCAGCATCTAAGATCCTGTATACATCCCCTCTGTGTCATTCAAACTCTCCTTACTAACTGTGGTAGAAATCATGTCTCTCTCTTCTACTGCCAGTTTGTTTCTGAGTGTATCTTAGGCTCTTTTAGAAGTAGAGAGGCGTACTTGGAACCAACCCAAATGTCCAACAATGATAGACTGGATTAAGAAAATGTGGCACATATACACCATGGAATACTATGCAGCCATAAAAAATGATGAGTTCACGTCCTTTGTAGGGACATGGATGAAATTGGAAATCATCATTCTCAGTAAACTATCGCAAGAACAAAAAACCAAACACCGCATATTCTCACTCATAGGTGGGAATTGAACAATGAGATCACATGGACACAGGAAGGGGAATATCACACTCTGGGGACTGTGGTGGGGTGGGGGGAGGGGGGAGGGATAGCATTGGGAGATATACCTAATGCTAGATGACGAGTTAGTGGGTGCAGCAGCATGGCACATTGTATACATATGTAACTAACCTGCAGAATGTGCACATGTACCCTAAAACTTAAAGTATAATAAAAAAAAAAAAGTAGAGAGGCGTATTATTTGTCCATCCCTTGACTGCACTTGGCAAGGACCTTGCACAGAGAAGCTAATTAGTAATTATAATTTTATTCATCAACACTATCCAGAGGAACTCATAAGAGCTGTCCCAGGCACCAATGCATTTGTTTAGTAGAGAGCACTTGAGTTTTCATTGCCTGCTATTGTGTGTCTTATTTGTTAGAAACTGCCTTCAAGCCATTGTTTCCAAAATAGACATGGTAATTATTAGACAAAAGATTGAACTATATAAAATGAAGACCAAAGAAGGAGACTATTTATCTCTGTAACCCTCATATTTTTACATAACACCTAGTTATATTAAGCATAAAGGTATGTATGCTGAAATAAATAAACTAGATTGATAGATGATAGATAGATAGCCAGGTTAAAGGTCCTAAAACAGCCTGAGGACTGTTTCACTACTCCCAGATAATTTCTATTTTATTAATAATTTTATTCTTAATAACACAATATAAACTATCTTAAGTGCTACCATTTCAAATAGCATTAATGCTGAGAGTTAAAACCAAGCACAACATACAAAATGTATTTAGTAAAACCTCATCTTCTCAAAGATTAAGGAAAATAAGCAATGCAGGACAGAAAAAGGGAAAAATACAATTTATGCAATTTTTCAAGCAGAGAGAGTCTTGAAATTCCAAGCAATAATGCCACTAAATGATAAAGATGAGGGATTCTTTAAATTATTAATTCAATTGGCTGGAGCAGCAGCCCTTGATATGCCATGCCACTCCACTGAGGCTTCATTTTTGTCTCTTATTTTTCCCCTTCTGTAACTGCTAAGATTTGTTTTCTTCAAAATCTTATCAAATATCTCTTGGGTCAAAGAGGTTCAATGCCTAAGGCTCCTGTGAAGACAAATATAGACAGGAGTCTCTATGATTCTTTTACTTACAGCCTCAACTAAATACTAAAGTGACAGAAAAATAAGGCAATGAGAGCTGAACATATTGATAGTAATTTTTAAAATAAGATGACTTTTGTCTTAAAAGTAATTTCATCATGTCTGTTTAAGTAGTAGCCGGTTTGTAATAAGATTTCAGTAAGTATGTAGCCTACAAATTAAATAATATTCAAATAGCTGTATGTGTATATATATATATACACACACACACATATATATACACACACATATATATACATATATATGTATATATATACACACACACACATATATATACACACACATATATATACATATGTGTGTGTGTGTGTGTATATATATATATATATATACTTAGATAAATAACACTCCAATTTCTAGGGCCAAGCTTTCTGTCAACAGAGTATTTGGTATCCTATATATACCATAACATAAAGAATTCCATGGTAACCCAAAAATTTCTCTACAAATGCCTAAAATTCTAAGACTGATGATTCAGTCCTTTTTGATAATACAAGGTCCATCAGTATGCCACTTTGATGACTTCAGGGACCATACAATGCCTTGTTCACCATTATATTCACAGTCATTGGCACAGTGCCTGGCATAAAGGAACTCAACTATTTGCTGTATAAATTAATGGAAAGCATTGCCTTCTACATGCAAATTTTGGGGGACATCAACTCATGAGCTTCTTAGCCCTTCAGAATGAGTGAGTCTTTCAGATTACTTTTATCCCTAAAGGACCTATCTGGTTATTACTAAAAACCAAGAAAGGAAAGGGGTATAGAGCTGCTGAGGACACCTATACACCTGGTCTTCTTGCTATTAATGGAAATTATATCATCATCTTCTCTGAGAGATTTTTCAGAATAAGTATAGGTGAACAGACCTTTAAAAAATGAAGTAGCCCAAGTGGGGCGAGTGACATCTTTCACTGGTGATAGCCCCAAAGACAAGGGAAGATAGCAAGCTGCTGAGATCCCCATGAATGGTGACCAGCACTTGAAACGAGAAACTCCAAATGGCCACTTGTAACCTCCTATCCCAGTGAGCTAAAACAAAACAAGGCTAGGAAGGGAGGGTGTAATTCCAAAGTTCTGTACAAATTTTGCTTGCCATTAGAGAGCTACCCATTTTTACAATCAAAAAGGGTTGCTTCAAAGGCTGGCTTTGTGATCCAAAATGGTCTTCAATCTTGGGGACAAAGGAAATGCTTTTGATAAGTTAATCTGGTTAAACTGCAGGCACTATTCATCACAAATTGGATACAAAAGAGAAGCATAGCTGTGTCATTTTGCCTTTGGAAGCTCTGGCTTCAGCATAGAAAGTGTGCATGAGTTCTCAGCTTCTGCTCTCAACCTTGGCTCCACATTGGAATCATGTGAATCACACCTCCAGAGATTCTGGTGTCATTGGTCTGGAGTGTGGCCTAAGCATCACAATTTTTGAAATTTCCCCAGATGACTCTATTGTGCAGCCAAACAGGGGGATCAGCCGTCCCAGTTTGCCCAGGACTGAGAGGGGTCCTGGAACTGAGGTGGTTCCTGAAGTGTGCGACTTCTAGTGCTAGAAGCAGGAAAGTCCTAGGCAGACCAGGAAAAGTTCGTCACCCTAACTGCTGCTCTCAGGGGTGTGTGTTTGATGTGAAGATCTGGGAAGAGGAGCAGTGCATGCATTTTAGCAATGGCAACGTTGGCTCCAGAACCAATTACCTACTACAGAAGCACAGAAGGCATCTAAAATAGATTTGTATCAGATGGCATATTCTGAATTTTATCATGTACAATTTCTTGGAAGTGCTCATACATTTCATATTTTCTTCTTCCTCTGACTTTTTCAAATATGATCTTGTTCCTGAGTGTGTGCTGTCTTCTCTTAACTAGAAAATGAAATCTGCCATCACAACTGGACTGACTTCCATTAGCCCGTGCTCTGGGAAATTGAGCCCCTTCTCTTCCATTGGGTCAATGGTAATTGATAGTTGCCAATATTTCAGTCGGGGAAATTCTAGCATATCACTCCTTCAGGAGTCTGTCTAATCCAGATTTTGACAAACATCAATTGCAATTAGATAACAATAGTGACTTTTCACCCAGGTCATTCTCTTTGAGAAAGTCACCAAGTAAGGGGTGTATGGTCTTTCTCTCTGGGAACCTTCTAAGAAAGACTGACAGAGAAGTGCCAGTAAAGAAAACCCAAATCTTATCACAAAAAATTCTCTTTTTTATTATAAATAATGATTCTTTCAAAAGACATACAAAAGCAAGGGCTTGATTCCAACTCAACCCCAATATGGTGAAACTGGGAGCTACAGAAGGTTACAAACAGAAGGAAGTATCAGGCAAGGCCAGACCTCTTCTGATCATTTGCTGAGAGAGGAGGTTTACTGACAAACAGGACCATCCCCCAGCTGCAAACTGTAGACACATTCAGAGGAGGTCTCCATTGCATGCACCAATCCTTTATTGTCACTCAAACAACTTTGCTTTTATACTTGAGATGTGAGAAAAATAAGCCCTCATAGTGTTATGAGGTTGCTCTTTTCCAAACCAGAATCTTTACTTCTGTGAGTGTTCTTTCTGGAACTCATTTTGTGATCTGTTCATCTTGGTGTCTTTCCTGTGAGCCTTCTTATGGGCTTTTAGGCTGGGAAGACTGGCCCTAAAATAGCAAAATGAGACAAGAGAGTTGGCCCTGCCTTTTGTGAGATTAAGCACATCTTCCGGAATGAACAGTGCTGAGGTTGTGGCGAGGGTTAGCTGCCATGTCCTATGTGCTATTTCTGGCTGATGATGCTGCAGCTTTATAGATAGATAGATAGACACTCAATTTATGTTTTTCAGCTCATCTACAACACTATTTCATTTTATATAAAACTGCCAGAGTGTGTCCAAAGTTACTTACTGAGCATGTTGAACCTGAGTTAGCTTCCTGGGCTTCTCACACCACACGTCACAGAGTCACATCACTTTGCATAGCAATCAAAGAAAGGGACAACTTCCCACCGTGTAAGTTATTTCACGGCCTATAGTATGCCAAGGTGACTTTTAAATTGATTTTACTAACACATAAATATTGTTTTATTTTTAAGTTCAAAGGTTTTTATATTGGTTTACCTTCAGGTCTGTAGCTTCAGAAAATGGGTGGCAGGGAATAGGAAAAGTGAGGGGTCTTTAAGCTGTGGCCACTGTCTGTGCAGGGTGAATTCTGTCATACCTGGGCATAGAGAATTTTCCAGATCATGAATCAGAGCAAGGGGCTGGTGTAAGCTGGGCTCCTGGGGAGACAAGCAGCATCGGCCTGGCAGCCTGTCAGTACCACTGAGCATCACCGCCTGTGCTAACGTGGAAGAGCCCCCAGGACAGAAGGGGGACGAGAAAAATAAAAAGGAAGCAGCGCAAACAAGTGGAGGAAAGAATTTAATTAAAATAGAGTAACTGAAGACATAAATTCCATTGCATTAAGGATATTTTTAGAAGCACCATGCTAGCATTTTATTCCTAAAAACATCCAGTGCTCTCACCAATATATTACAAATCTCTAGGTACCTTCTCAAAATTGGACATTGGCCAATCCTCTCCTGCTCTTGTTTATAATAGGAACAGGATGTGCTGTGTCTGCTGTTTGAAATCTCGATTCTTTTTCATCCTTTCCATAAAGCCCAGGTTGGGATTTATGATGTCTCCAGTGCTGTTTAGGTAGGCTTCTATTTTGTTACTTTTCCCCCCCATTTATTCTTACTTTTATTTCTGGGCAACCAAAAACCAAGAAATCAGCCCACTAACACAATGAAAAAAATATATGTACGTTGACTGGGAAGAATCCAAATCTGATTTTACTAGTTCTTCACAGAGAACATTTTATGAAGGAATAGAAGCTGTAATTAAGTATTCTTCCCACTTATACTAATTTAATTAAAAAGTCTAAAGTTATCGATTTTTTAAAAAACCATTAAAAGGCACCCTTGCTGCTGGTTCCAGGCTGTTGCTGGCAGACCATTTGCTCATGGAGTATAATTTTCCATTTCCTCTAGTACAATGAAACCCTTTATTAAATGCTTTCTCACTATGGACAGATTGGTTTATAGTTGTAAAAAGCAGGGATTTATAATCCTTGCTGCTATTTGCTTGCCCTTCAATTCAGACTCTGCCAACACCACACAGATTTATCTCCTTAGCTTTGAAAGGACTTTGGATTTGGGGTGGTTTTATTTCACAGACTGAAGTAAACTCAAAAAAGATTGTGCCAATCCAGTGGAATTTGGAAGGACTAACTAACCTCAGTTTGCTCAAGATCATACATAAGTCAAGCCAGATGAGAATGGGATAAATATTACCATTAGGCTGCTTGAGTGTCCTTACAACATGGCAGTTGGCTTTCTCCACAGTGAGTGATCCAAGAAAGAAGTCAAGGAGAAAGGTTCAATGCCATTTACGACCTAATCTCAGAAAGCATGCACCATCATTTCTATCATCTACTCTTTGTAAGAAGTGAGTCACTAGGTCAGCCCATACTCATGGAGATGGGAAGTAAGCCTCATCTCTTAAAGAGAGGATTTGAAAGAATTTGTGGGAATTTTTTGAAACCACCACACACTTGCTATACTGGACTTCCAAAATTCATTTGATTATGAAGTTTTCTCTTCTATTGAACCCAGACAGAAGAGTTTGCCTTGAAGGACAGAGATGAGTTCCTAAAACAAAATAGGTGAGTTAACTAAAAATGTAAATTTGGAGCAGTGAGAAGACTAAACTGACTGGGAAGATGGAGAATTAGAAAGTTCAGCTAAGTGTTATGGGTATTCTACAGAATGTAAGAGACAAGTTTGGCTACTCATATTGAGAGAGACAGGAATGATACTGAGACCTTGAGAGGCTGGAATAACGTCTGCAAAAGCAAGAAAAGAGATTTAAGTAAAAGAACAGTAGAGCCACAGCAAGGGCCAAGCAGAAGCCACATCAAATGGATTTAGTACAATTCCAATCAACATTATTTCATGACTTTCTCTACCCCAAAGACCACTGCACATGAATGGAGAAAGAAAATAAAAATGGTAACCCAGGGGCTTGAATTGACCCAACAAAGTCCACATAAGTTCAAGGAGAAAAGAAATTCTAAAGCTCAAGAAGGAAGCATTGAATGGGTGCACCCAGATTAAAAATAAGTAACAAGACAAGTTGGTTCCAAATCTGTCATGAAGAATAAAGAAGGGAAAGAAATCAAATGCTAGCATAAATGTGGGGAATAAGTGAGAGAAATTTAGAGATACGGCTGATAAAGATATTGGGGTCTCAGAAGACAAGGTGTGGGTTCAAGGTCATTAATATGGGGCTTTTCTGATTGACGATGAAATCCATAATGGGAATACACTTGAGAATGGCTGTAATGGAAGGAAAGTGAAAGAGATGAAGCAGTAGCTTGCAAATTTTCTTGGGTCCTCATATATTCATCTATTCTCTATGTACTTCAAGTGCAGGAACTCTGTCTCTTCATCTGTGAGCCCTCAACTCAAAGCCCTGTACCTAGAACATAGTGGGACAGTCAGAGTATGTGAAACATGAATGGATCAGAGGCTGCAGGGATAAACAAGTAACAATGCAGGGATTAAAGTTGCCCAGAGTGTTGACAGGAGAGTGGTGAAGGCAAACACAGGGCCCTGTGCAAAAGTGACTGATGAAGTACATCTAGCCCTATACAAGTTGTAAAATCTTCATTTGGAGAGCCATTTTGAAAAGCTCAGAGTCGGGCCGGGCGTGGTGGCTCACACCTGTAATCCCAGAACTTTAGGAGGCTGAGGCGGGCAGATCACCTGACGTCGGGAGTTCGACACCAGCCTGACCAACATGGAAAAACCCCATCTCTAGTAAAAATACGAAATTAGCCAGGCGTGGTGGCGCATGCCTGTAATCCCAGCCACCTGGAGGCTAAGGCAGGAGAATCACTTGAACCCAGGAGGCAGAGGTTGCAGTAAGCCGAAATCATGCTATTGCACTCCAGCCTGGGCAACAAGAGTGAAACTCTGTCTAAAAAATAAAAATAAAAAAAAGAAAGAAAGAAAGAAAGAAAGAAAGAAAGAAAGAAAGAAAGAAAGAAAGAAAGAAAGAAAAGCTCAGAGTCATTTTTATATCAGTACCTTCTGAATGCTGGTGTCTTGACTTAATCAAATGGATTCTGCATGCAACTCCTAGCCCGGTTCCCCATACCTTGCCTGTCTTAATTTCTATTCTTCTTCCCATGAAAACCTATATGACTTATGGTGACCCTGTAGCCTGAAGAACTATAACGGTCTCTTGGCTGCCGCAAGCCCTGCCCTAGGCCAGCAACTCTTCCATCCTGGGAACACTGACCAAACAAAAATAAGTTGAATCAGAGAAAGGTTCAGGCTTAATAGCAGAGACCTGGAATAAACACTGATGAGCAAACCATAAATTGGGGGATCACACACAGCACATATCAAGTCTCATACTCCAGTATTACTTCCCATAAGTGAAACTTCATGCCATTAGGAAATCAACAAGCACTTCTCAGACTTTAATATATATACAAATTACGTAAATACCCAACCCTCAGAATCCAATTCAGTGGGATGTGGAAGAGCCTGGTCATCTGCATTTTTAACAAGCACCCTTAGTGATTGTCATGCAGGTGGTTTCAGATATTTTGAGAAATGCCACCCTAAGCTTTTTGCCAATGGATTTTAGTATTGAAGAGACTTAGGGACAGCAGCCTGGCCCAGGAGGGACTTGTTATAAAGCTCAGTTAGCATAGCAAGAACCCTGGAATTTTTCCTGGGACAGTATGTTTTTTAGAGGGTACTTGGTGTGATGAGACTGAGGAAGCAGATGCAGAACCCCAGCCACACTGCAGGGTATCTCTGTGCATGAGTTTACTCGTATGCTGTCACCTACCCCACTTCTTATAGCTAATGATGCCTCTGAGGGGCACTCTGTGGAGGGGCCTGGGGAATTCTCTTTGTTGATGATACAGGGCAGGCGAAGAGAAGCTTTATCGTATCAGGACATAGTCATACCCCAGAAAAGCAGCTCCTGGCATGTGTAAAGTGTGTTTTGTATGAGATAAAATGAACCATATAAATGCAAAGTAATATTAACTGAGAGCATCTTATTGTGAACACCAAGTGAAGATTACACAAACTGTTACTGACACAAAATGCTGCATAAAAAGCAGAAATCTTGAGCTCTTTCCCAAGGAATGTGCTCTACTATTCTTTGGGCTCCGGCAGTGCAGGAGGACAGAAAGTGCCTCTGGGCACATTTGCCAGCTATTAAGAATCCATACCAGGGCCCTGTCCAGTGCTTACATTTCTCTTTCCCAAGAAGCTCATAAAGCACCTTAGCTGACCCTTCTCCATCATCTCCTAAAAAGACAAAAACGCTGTCACTAGCTTAGCCATTAGCAGGAACACAATCAATTTTTTGATGTTCTTTAGAGCTGGTTTGTATGTGTCATGAGAGGAATTAACATCCACATCACGTGTGAACCTCATTCTCCTTCAATCTGTTTCACTATGAGCAAACCCCTCCAGGTCCCCATATCCATTCACAAAGTCACAAAGTTTCCAGCATCCTTGAAATTTGCCCAATTCTTCTGCAACCAAAACCTTGAAGACACCAGCAGGCATTTTCTTGACAGGAGCTATATTTCTTTGTGCACACAAAGGAAGGAAAAGAGGGAAGCCCTCCTCTGGGGAGAAGGTCTTAAAATATAATCAAATCTGCTCCTAGTCTCAGACACAAAAGATCAGAACTAGCCATAGTGATCTGCAATAGCCTCCTTTGTCTAAGAGGCAGGCAGTAATTGATTTGATCTGCTTTATGGGGACAATCTCCCAGGCATGACTGAGTGCTAATTGCTACTAATGAGGTTGCATTTTAAACTGGCTGTGGTCTTGAGCTTTCTGTCCCCTTTCCTCCAAGCAGCATTCCTGCCACTGGATTGCAAGTAAAGCTTCTAGCGAGCCCTCACCCATAACGAGCTCCACTTCCCCAGCTGCTGAGAGTTGTGTTAAGAAGGGCAAATTCCATTGCCTTTCAAAAGGGTGATCGGCTGAATGAGCAGCGTCTAAAGATGTACCGAGGCAATGTAGCATTTGAGGTAATGAACTCTAAATGTTACAGGATCGCTGGGAATTACTTTCATAATGACTTTTACCGGTTCAGGCCATTTCCCAACATCCATCTCTCTTACCCAGAGGAAAACCCGCAAGCCCCAATCCATGAAAGAATGTTTTCTTGCTAACAGTTTATTTGGCGGCTCTTAAGTTTTGCATCAGTGCCCTTAAGTCTCAAAATTAACACATGGTACCACTCTTTAAATTATGATCATTGTCAAAATTAATTTTAACTCTAGAAAAGCAAAAATACAAACCCCTTGACAGGCTGCAGAATAAAAGATACCTTGGATAATACAACCCCCTAGAGCAGGGGTCATCAAACTTTTCTGTAAATAACCAGGTAGCAAATAGTTTAGTCTTTATGGGGCATACGGTTTCTGTCACTATTCAACTCTGTTGCCATAGTGTGAAAGCAGTCATAGACAAAATGTATGGGTATGGCCCATGTTCCAGTAAAACTTCACTTACAAAAACATGTGTCCAATTGGATCTGGTTTGTGGGCCATCATTTGTCAACCCCTAACCTTGAGTAGGCTTTCCAAATATACATCAAATATGGATCTATACAAAATTATCATAACTACAAAATGGCCCAAGAGGTCTAAAAGCTACTAATTAGTAGCTACTGATTTTAATTGGTATATTTAAGGTACCATGAAAACTACATTTTGCATTTAGAAGCCTCAGTTTCCTCAATTGTGAAATAAGGGGCTGGTCTCTACTACTCCTAGATTCTTTTCCAGGTCTAACATGTATAACTTCTCAAAATTCTATGATGTCAAAGTTCTGACCATATATGTTAACTTTAAAAATTATTTCAGAATTGACCACACAGATGCTTTACATTCCTCAGTTCTAAATTTTTTTAATTAAACACCATTAACACTCAAAACATCTTCTAAGAGCCAAGACCACTATGAATAAATGCAAATATGAGTAAGATCATGGCCTCTACTGCCAAAGTTTTCACAAAGCATCCCCAACTTCCAACTATTCACTCCTACATACCCCTTGCCAACATGCACATTCTTGTCTTCCAGATTCTCTCTTCCGTGAAGCCCTTCCAAGACTAATTCCATTTCTATGCTATATTTTTCAACTGCCCCACCTTCTTCTCTATGTAATGACTCAGCACATTTATTGTATATTTCTATACAACTAGAGTTGTTCTTGAATGTGTTGTTTTTGTATCTTGTGCTTTTGGCAAAACAATTTAAACAGTGCTTCTAAGTTTCTGTGAATGTGGACATGCTATATGCACAACCTAGTTGTAAACAAAAAAACTAAAGTATAATTTAGATGCAGTTATTTTATGTTTGATGTTCACGTAAACAAGAAGAAATAACTGCTTGGAAATGAGTGTCTTGCGTGATGCTCCTATTGAGTATAGTAAAGGAAACGTGTGATGTCATTAAGATGGTGTGCTTTGGGTTACTTTTAATTTCTGGTTTAATTTTACTGTTTTTGCTATCCACACTGATAAATTCCTGGGATTAAGGTACAGTAAGTTTGTTTGGGAATCATAGGCCTTTTGCTATTATTGTTAGCACAAGTTGCTCCACAGTTTATCTTCCTTGTGTTAGGCAAGGATATCTCCCTGTTGTGAAAGTTTGGGAGCTTTCTTTAGTACTACTAGTGGTACAAATGAGAAAAAAAGTGTAATGGAAATTATGAAAAAAAGAGAGCTTTTTGAAACATTGAGGATTCAAAATCAACAAAAGACCCTCGGGAACTAGAAAATGAATAAGAGAGTAAACCCAGGAAAACAGAAACAAAAATAACAAAGATAGCGTAGAAATTCAGAATAGAAAATAAACAATAGAAAGATTCAACAAAACAAAAGCTTAGTTTTATGAAAGAAATTAACAGAACAAAGAAGCCTCTAGAAAGACTGAAAAATAGAGACTATACTAATAAATTCTATTATAATCACATAACCAAAAATATAATATTTATAAAAATCAAAGAATTCAATGAATGAATTCATGCCAATAAATATAGATGTAATGGAAATTGTCCAGAAAAATATAATTATTGTATCAGAGCAGAACTGAAGGAAATAGAGACACAAAAAAAACCTTCAAAAAATTAATGAATCCAGGAGCTGGTTTTTTGAAAGGATCAACAAAATCGATAGACCGCTAGCAAGACTAATAAAGAAGGAAAGAGAGAAGAATCAAATAGACGCAATAAAAAATGATAAAGGGGATATCACCACTGATCCCACAGAAATACAAACTACCATCAGAGAATACTACAAACACCTCTATGCAAATAAACTAGAAAATCTAGAAGAAATTGATAAATTCCTCAACACATACAGCCTCCCAAGACTAAACCAGGAAGAAGTTAAATCTCTGAATAGACCAATAACAGGCTCTGAAATTGTGGCAATAATCAATAGCTTACCAACCAAAAAGAGTCCAGGACCAGATGGATTCACAGCCGAATTCTACCAGAGGTACAAGGAGGAACTGGCACCATTCCTTCTGAAACTATTCCAATCAACAGAAAAAGAAGGAATCCTCTCTCACTCATTTTATGAGGCCAGCATCATCCTGATACCAAAGCCAGGCAGAGACACAAACAAAAAAGAGAATTTTAGACCAATATCCTTGATGAACATTGATGCAAAAATCCTCAATAAAATACTGGCAAATCAAATCCAGCAGCACATCAAAAAGCTTATCCACCATGATCAAGTGGGCTTCATCCCTGGGATGCAAGGCTGGTTCAATATACGCAAATCAATAAATGTAATCCAGCATATAAACAGAACCAAAGACAAAAACCACATGATTATCTCAATAGATGCAGAAAAGGCCTTTGACAAAATTCAACAACCCTTCATGCTAAAAACTCAATAAATTAGGTATTGATGGGACGTATCTCAAAATAATAAGAGCTATCTATGACAAACCCACAGCCAATATCATACTGAATGGGCAAAAACTGGAAGCATTCCCTTGGAAAACTGGCACAAGACAGGGATGCCCTCTCTCACCACTGCTATTCAACATAGTGTTGGAAGTTCTGGCCAGGGCAATTAGGCAGGAGAAGGAAATAAAGGGTATTCAATTAGGAAAAGAGGAAGTCAAATTGTCCCTGTTTGCAGACGACATGATTGTATATCTAGAAAACCCCATTGTCTCAGCCCAAAATCTCCTTAAGCTGATAAGCAACTTCAGCAAAGTCTCAGGATACAAAATCAATGTACAAAAATCACAAGCATTCTTATACACCAATAACAGACAAACAGAGAGCCAAATCATGAGTGAACTCCCATTCACAATTGCTTCAAAGAGAATAAAATATCTAGGAATCCAACTTACAAGGGATGTGAAGGACCTCTTCAAGGAGAACTACAAACCACTGCTCAATGAAATAAAAGAGGATACAAAGAAATGGAAGAACATTCCATGCTCATGGGTAGGAAGAATCAATATCATGAAAATGGCCATACTGCCCAAGGTAATTGATAGATTCAATGCCATCCCCATCAAGCTACCAATGACTTTCTTCACAGAATTGGAAAAAACTACTTTAAAGTTCATACGGCACCAAAAAAGAGTCTGCATTGCCAAGACAATCCTAAGCCAAAAGAACAAAGCTGGAGGCATCACGCTACCTGACTTCAAACTATACTACAAGGCTACAGTAACCAAAACAGCATGGTACTGGTACCAAAACAGAGATATAGATCAATGGAACTGAACAGAGCCCTCAGAAATAATGCTGCATATCTACAACTATCTGATCTTTGACAAACCTGAGAAAAACAAGCAATGGGGAAAGGATTCCCTATTTAATAAATAGTGCTGGGAAAACTGGCTAGCCATATGTAGAAAGCTGAAACTGGATCCCTTCCTTACACCTTATACAAAAATTAATTCAAGATGGATTAAAGACTTAAACGTTAGACCTAAAACCATAAAAACTCTAGAAGAAAACCTAGGCATTACCATTCAGGACATAGGCATGGGCAAGGACTTCATGTCTAAAACACCAAAAGCAATGACAACAAAAGCCAAAATTGACAAATGGGATCTAATTAAACTAAAGAGCTTCTGCACAGCAAAAGAAACTACCATCAGAGTGAACAGGCAACCTATAAAATGGGAGAAAATTTTCACAACCTACTCATCTGACAAAGGGCTAATATCCAGAATCTACAATGAACTCAAACAAATTTACAAGAAAAAAACAAACAACCCCATCAAAAAGTGGGCGAAGGACATGAACAGACACTTCTCAAAAAAAGACATTTATGCAGCCAAAAAACACATGAAAAAATGCTCATCATCACTGGCCATCAGAGAAATGCAAATCAAAACCACAATGAGATACCATCTCACACCAGTTAGCATGGCGATCATTAAAAAGTCAGGAAACAACAGGTACTGGAGAGGATGTGGAGAAATAGGAACACTTTTACACTGTTGGTGGGACTGTAAACTACTTCAACCATTGTGGAAGTCAGTGTGGCGATTCCTCAGGGATCTAGAACTAGAAATACCATTTGACCCAGCCATCCCATTACTGGGTATATGCCCAAAGGACTATAAATCATGCTGCTGTAAAGACACATGCACACGTATGTTTATTGCGGCACTATTCACAATAGCAAAGACTTGGAACCAACCCAAATGTCCAACAATGATAGACTGGATTAAGAAATGTGGCACATATACACCATGGAATACTATGCAGCCATAAAAAATGATGAGTTCATGTCCTTTGTAGGGACATGGATGAAATTGGAAATCATCATTCTCAGTAAACTATTGCAAGAACAAAAAACCAAACACCGCATATTCTCACTCATAGGTGGGAATTGAACAATGAGAACACATGGACACAGGAAGGGGAACATCACACTCTGGGGACTGTTGTGGGGTGGGGGGAGGGGGGAGGGATAGCTTTAGGAGATATACCTAATGCTAAATGATGAGTTAATGAGTGCAGCACACCAGCATGGCACATGTATACATATGTAACTAACCTGCACATTGTGCGCATGTACCCTAAAACTTAAAGTATAATAATATAATAAAAAAAAAATTCTTCCAAAGATGATTGTCACACTCCTTTATCATCCATGGGCCTGGAACTAGATGAAGGTACAATATAAAAGAATTCTCAGTCCCTGAGTGATCATGGTTACAGAGGTAACCTTCAACCCATTGATACTATTATACCTACCCACGTTGGACTGTAACATGCATGAAAAATAAACTTTTATTGTATTAAGCAACTGGGATTGGAAAATTAGTTGGCACAGAAGTTAGTCTACTTTGGCTACTACATTAAATAAAATTGACGCAAGAAGAAATATAAAACCTGGATAAACAATAACCATTGAAGAAATCAGTTAAGTGTTTAAAAATATCCCTCTTACCTTAATAGATGTTAGGTGAAATGACTGTTATAGGCCAAATTTACAAAATTTTCAAAGAATAGATCCCATTCTATCTATCTATCTATCTATCTATCTATCTATCTATCTATCTATCTATGTATCTATCTATCTGAGAGAGGAGGGGAGAGAGAGAGTGCTTCAGATGCTAGTAAGAAAAGAAAGCTGTCAAACTCATTTTACAAAGTTGATATTAACTTGACATTGAAACCAAAGATAACACAAGAAAAAAAAAGTACAAATGCAGATGCACATAGACTTTTTTAAAGAAGAGTTCTAAATAAAATATCCATATATCAAATCCAACAGTGACATTCAAAATTAATACATCAACTTTAGTAGAGTTTGTTTACACTCGGAAATGCAAGACTAATAAAATGACAGAAAAGTACACTGATCTAATAATCACATAAACAACTTATGTGAGAGAAAACATTTGACTCTCCAGACAGAAACAAAAAGAAAACACTTGAAAAAATTCAACACCCATCCAAGATAAAATTATTAAAAAATTTGAAAAAAGAGAACCTTCACTGACATCAAAAATAATCTTCTAAAAAGCCTATATTAAATAATATTTCATGGTGAAATCTTAATTATCCCTTAAAGTCAAGAACAAAACTAGTAACTCTGTTCTCACTGTTACTAAGCATTTGATCAGGGTCCTAGCCAATGAAATAATATTAGAAAAGGGGAAAAAAATTAGCTGTGAGAATTAGAAAGGAGGAGATAACTGATTCTAATTTGTAGATGATATGATCATTCTGAAAAATCCAGAATAATCAACAAGCCATTATTAGAACTAATATAGAAATTAAGCAAGATTGCTAGATACAAAAACATCATATCAAAATCAACATATTTGCTACACATTAGCAGTAATCAATTAGAGAATGTATATACATATTTTGTTCAAAAACAAAATGCTGTAAGATGCCTGGGAATAAATTTAGTGATGCATATTCAGGCCCCTTTTGGATAAATTTAGAAAATACCATACAATGGCAAAAAAAAAACCCTTAAAAATGGACGGGAGATCGATATAATAAAAATGCCAATGCTTTCTAAATCACTCTGTAAAGTGGAACTACGAAGTCTTCACAGTGCTTGGTGCACAGAAGGAAATCAACTGATACTAGCTAGTATTTCTAGATTTCATTGCATATCAACTCTTGACCAGTTATCATTTACAGTTCATCTTGTGGAGGGGAAAATGATTCCTTTGCTATTTCCTTTGTCTGTCTGTCTGTCTGTCTCTCTGTGTGTGTGTGTGTGTGTGTGTGTGTGTGTGTGTGTGTGTGTGTGTCCCATTCCTTGGCTGATTCTACCAGACTCTGCCTCTCTTTGAGTAAAGATTCTATAGCTATTTCATCTTTTTTTTTTTTACAGGATCTAATTCAGTGCCTGTAAGTGTTGAACAAATATTTACTGAGTGAACAAAGACTGAATATTGCCCCAAATTATAGATGCTTGAGACACTATTACAATATGCAGTTTCTTTCATTTACATACAAGGCTGTTACTTTGAATTTAAAATATTGAACTTATTTCTGGTTTTATCATAAATACCACTTTGACTTGAAGCACATCACCTATGAGTTACAATTTCTCTAACTTTAATATAAGGGGCTTAAACTAGATAGTTATGGAAGGTATTTTCCAGTTCTAAAGTCTTACAAATAATACAGAGATAGATTTATACTAATTTATGTTCTAGTTTTCAGGCTTTCTTGTGATTATCAATACATACTTCAGGGTAGCTAGGGTAGGAATCAAGGTATACCTTATGACCAAAAACTAAATAAAGCTATTTTAAGACCTGCAAATTGACGATATATGGTAGTCACTAAGGCTGTTCATCATTAGTCTGGCTCTCTCTTCTTCTGGACACATGGTAAGATATAACTACACTACCTACCTGAAGCTAGGTGTGGCCACACAACTAGCTTTGGCCAGTGAAAAATGAGCAGCAATTACATGTGTCACTTTCAGGTGGAAACTTTAAGAGTGAGTGTGTGGTCTGCCATGTTTTCTGTCCCTCTACCGTGATGATACAAAACGTTCCAGATCGAAGTTGGCCCGAGATTGAAGGTAAGGTGAAACAAAATTCCCAGCTCACCCTCAGTCAACATGCAGCAAAAACAGGAAACAAACCTTCGTTGCTTTATGCCTCTGAATTTGGAGAATAATTTTTAACACAGCAAAACTCAGCCCTATATAGATTAACAAACTATATTAGTGCCATGCTCTGATTTAGCAGTTGTTCGCTTACTGTCATGATACACTGGTTATCCTTCTTAACTGTGGATATGTTACAAGTATTTAGTCACTATGAATGATGTAAATTTCCTTTAGAATTGAGACATAATCTGTCTGTTTCACTATTTATCTCCGGAGTTTGTAATAACTTTCCCCTTTGCTATAAATTACAGAGAATACACAGTTACCCTTGCAATAAAGTTATGGTTGCTTTTTTACATTCCAATCGGTTTTTCTGAGTGAAGAAAAAGTAATGAAGCTAAAGCTATTGACCTGAAAATTGGATATAACCTTAAGTTCTTTGATCTAAACAGGTGGAAAAAAAGATTAAAGACAGCTGAGACACTCTGTCCAGATGGTATACAACCCAGCTGTTATACCAGATTCAGTCCTTTGAATGCCAAAATTATGTCTCAGGCCGGATGGGTACTTTAAAAATACAAGATTTTAGCTGATGTGGTGTCCATTTTAAATTATCTTTGGGTATCCTATTCACATGAAGGATACATTGTTTCCTGCTCAACTGTAACAATGGAAATTGTTAGTATACATATACTCTCCTTTGGGAATGTGAAGGGGAAAGATAAATATTTGAGAGGCTGCTATGAATAAGTACTTTCAAATGTGCTGTATTTCACAAATGTTTTAATTGGTATAAAACATGCATACGGAAAATTGCTTAACTAATGAGAGTATAGCTCAATGAATTTCCACAAACTGAACATGTCTGTGCAATAAGCGCCCAGATCAAGAAACAGAACATGAACAGCCCCCTTGAAATCCTCCCTTGACCTTGTAACCATTTCCAATCCCTTTCATCCCAAGGGTAATCACTATCCTGGTTTCTAATAGAATAGGTTTATTTTGCCTGTTTTAAACGTTTATGTAAATTAATTTAGAAAATATGTACTCCTCTGTGTCTGTTTCTTTACTATGCTTGTAAGATTCATCCATATTGTTGGACATAGTTGTAGATTGTTCATTCTCATTGCACATAGTATTCTATTGTGTGAAAATACTACAGTGTATTTATCTGTCCAAAATAGGGACGTTAATGGGCATTTGGGTAGTTTGCAATTTGGGACTATTATGAACAGTCCCAAATATGGATCAAAGGGAATGGCATATGGAGAAATATAATGGACTCTGGAGATTCAGAAGAGGGGATGTTGGGAGGGGAGTGAGTGATAGAAAAATACTGTGTATTTTTCATACTATATATTTTTATCACATATGAATGCATCTTTTTGGTATATATCTAGCAATGCTGTTGCTGGGTCAAAGGGAATGCATGTGCTCAGTTTTAGAAAATACTGATAAACAATTTTTCAAGGCAGTCATGGGATAGATTGCAAAAATAGCCACAGTTTTCCACCCCTTCTGTATCCATACACCTTTACAATGTGACTGAAGTTCCTTCCATCAAGAAGTGGAGTCTATGACACAAATGGAAATATATCCCATACTCATGGATTGAAAGAATCAATGTCATGAAAATGTCCATGCTGCTCAAAGAAATCTACAGATTTAGTGCAATCCCTATCAAAATACCAACACAATTTTTCACAGAATTAGAAAAGAAATCCTAAAATTCATGTGGAATTTAAGAAGAGCCAGAATAACCAAAGCGATACTGAGCCAAAAAGAACAAATCTAGAGGCATCACATTACCTGACTTGAAATTATACTACAAGTCTATACTAACCAAAACAGCATGGTATTTGTATAAAAGTAGACACACTGACCAATGGAACAGAATAGAGAATCCAGAAATAAATCCAAATAGTTACAACCAACTGACCTTAGACAAAGCACACAAAAACATAAATTTGGGAAAGGATACACTATTCAATAAATGGTGCTGAGAAAACTGGAAAGCCACATGTAGAAGAATGAAACTGGATCCCTATCTCTCACCATATATGAAAATCAACTCAAGATGTATTAAAGACTTAAAGCTAAGACTTGAAACTATAAAAATTCTAGAAGAAAGCCTAGAAAAAAACTAATCTGGACATTGGCCTAGGAAAATAATTTGTGACTAAGACCCCAAAAGCAAATACAACAAAAACAAAAATAAATAAATGGGACCTAATTAAATGCAAAAGCTTATACACAACAAAGGAAATAATCATCAGAGTAAACATGCAACCCATAGAATAGGAGAAAATATTTGCAAATTATGCATCAACAAAGGACTAATATCCAGAACCTACAAGGAACTCAAACAAAGCAGCAAGAAGAAACCCAAATAATTTCATCAAAAAGTGGGCAAATGACATGAATAGACAGTTCTCAAAAGAAGATATACAAATGGCCAACAAACATACAAAAAAATGCTCAGCATTACTAATCGTCAGATAAATAAAAATTAAAACCACCATGAGATACCACCTTACCCCAGACACAATGGCCATTATTATAAAGTCAGAAAACAATTGATGTTTGTGTGGATGTGGTAAAAAGGGAATGCTTATACACTGTTGGTGGGAAGGTAAATTAGTACAACCTCTGTGGAAAACAGTATGGAGATTTCTCAAAGAACTAAAAGTAGATCTATCATTCGATCCAGTAATCCCACTACTGGGCATCTACCCAAAGGAAAAGAAGTCATTATATCATCAAGACACCTGCACACATATGTTTATCACAGCACGATTCACAATTGCAAAGATAGGGAACCAGCTTAAGCGCCCATTAATCAATAAGCGTGAGTGGATAAAGAAAATGTGGTATATATACACCATGGAATACTCTCCACCATAAAAAGGAATAAAATAACGTTTTTTGCAGCAACTTGGATGGAGTTGGTGGCCATTATTATGAGTGAGGTAACTCGCTTATACAATATTATATAATGGAATATATATTGGCATATATAAAATATAATGGAAAATCAAATAGTGTATGTTCTCATTTGTAAGTGGGAGCTAAGCTATGGGTACGCGGAGGCATATGGAGAAATATAATGGACTTTGGAGATTCAGAAGAGGGGATGTTGGGAGGGGAGTGAGTGACAGAAAAATACTACATATTGGGTACAACGTACACTACTCGGGTGATGGGTGCACTAAAATCTCAGACTTCACCAGTGTACCATTCATCCATGTAACAAAAACCCACTTGTTCCCCAGAAGCCATTGAAAAAAAAATTAACCACAAATATCAAAAACATATCCATGGCAAACAAGAAAATAGCTAAATGTGTTTTATTACATTTTGGTATCAAATGCTTATACACTGCTAGTGGGACTGTAAATTAGTTCAGCCATTGTGGAAAGCAGTTTGGCAATTTCTCAAAGAACTTAAAGCAGAATTATCACTCAACGCAGCAATCCCATTATTGGGTATATACCCAATAGAAAAGAAATCATTCTACCATAAAGACACATGCATGTGTATGTTAATCACAGCACTATTTACAATACCAAAGACATGGAACCAACCTAAATGCCCATCAAAGGTAGACTGGATAAAGAGAATGTGGTACATATACACCACGGAATACTACACAGCCATAAAAATAATGAGATCATGTCCTCTGCAACAACATGGGTGAAGCTGGAGGCCATTATCCTGAGCAAACTAACACAGGGACAGAAAACCAAATACCACATGTTCTCACTTATAAATGGAAGCTAAACATTGAGTACATGTGAACACAAAGCAGGGAAAAGACACTGGGGTGTACTTGAGGGTAGAGGGCGGGAGGAAGGTGAAGATCTAAAAACTACCTATGGGGTACTATGCTGATTACCTGGGTGACAAAATAATCTGTATGCTAAACTCTTGTGACATACAATTTACCTATACATCAAACCTACAACCCTGAACCTAAAAGTTAAAAACAAATAAATAAATAAAAGGTTTTGATTAAAGTGGATTCTCAAACAAACAAACAAACAAAACAGAGATGTAGTCTATATCCCTCACCCTTGAACCTAGACTGGCATTCTGACTTGCTCTAGCTAGCCCTCTTGGTATCCTATTCCACCTCCATATAAACAAGCTCAAGCTAGGATGCTGGATGGCAAGAAGCATGTGACTGGGCCAACTCTCTTATCTCAACCAACAGCTGGCTAGCCACCAGACATGTGAATTAGGCCATCCTAGACAAGCCTGCCCCAGCTGACCTGCCAGCCAATAGCAGATGCACAAGTGAGTCCAGTCAACATCAGCCAAGCCTGGTCCAAATCAGTAGAACTACTTGACTAACCTTAGACTTGTGAATAATAATAAATGATGATTTTTAACTTGTGTTTCTTATTTGTGCAAATTTATGAGGTACAGGAGAAATTTTGTTACTTGTATAAAATGTGTAGTGATCAAGTCAGGGTATTTAGGGTATCTATCACCTGACTACACTACATTTTTGTTAAGTATAGACACTCGGCTCTGCTATCAAATATTGGATTTATTCCTTCTATCTTACCAGGTTTGTACAATTTAACTCAGTTCTCTTCATACCTCCCCTCCCCTGCTCTCACCCTTCCCAATTTCTGTTATCTATCTCTCCACTCTATTTCCATGTGATCAAATTTGTTAGTTCTCACATAAATTAGAACACACAATATTTGTCTTTTTGTGCCTGGCTTATTTCAATTAACATAATGACCTCCAGTTCCATCCATGTTGCTGCAAATGACAGTATTTTGTTCTTTTTTATGGCCAAATAGTATCCAATTGTGTATATATACCACATTTTCTTTATCCATTCATCCATTGATGAACACTTAGGTTGATGCTACATTCTTGCTATTGGGAATAGTGCTGCAGTAAACGTGGGGGTACAGATATCTCTTTGATATAATGATTTCCTTTCCTTTGGATGAATACCCAATAGGGGGATTGCTAGATCATCTAGTAGTACTATTTTTAGTTTTTTGAGGAAACTTCATACTGTTTTTCATAATGGCTATGCTAATTTACATTCCCACCAACAATGTATAAGACTTGCCTTTTCTGCACATTCTGGCCAGCATTTGTCATTTTGTCATTTTGATGATAGCCATTCTGAGATAAGATGACCTATCATTGTGGTTTTGATTTGCATTTCTCTGATGACTAGTGACGTTGAGCATTTTTTCATATACCTTTTGGCCATCTGTACATCTTCTTTTGAGAAATTTCTATTCACGTCCTTTGCCCACTTTTAAATAGGATTTTTTTGGTTTTGTTCCTGTTGGTTTGATTTCCTTGTACATTCTGGATATTAGTCACCTGTCAGATGAATAGTTTACAAATATTTTCTCCCATTCAATAGGTTGTTTCTTCACTTTGTTGATTTTCTTCTTTGCTATACTATAGTTTAATGTAGTCCCATTTTTCTGTTTTTGCTTTTGTTGCCAGTTCTTTTGAGGTCTTAGTCATAAATTCTTTGCTTGGACGAATGTCCAGGAACGTTTTCCCTGATTTTCTTCTAGTGTTTTTATAGTTTCAGGTCTTGTGTTTAAAAGTTTTTAACCCATTTTGAGTTGATTTTTATATATGGTGAGAGATAGGAGTCCAGTTTCATTCTTCTGTATGTGGATATCCTGTTTTCCCAACACTATTTATTAAAGAGAATGTCCTTTCCCCAATGTAAGTTCACGTTGGCTTCATCAAAAATTAGTTAGCTGTAAATATGTGGTTTTATTTATGGGTTCTCTATTATGTTCCATTGGTCTGTGTGTCTACTTTTACATCAATACCATACTGTTTTGCTTACTATAGCCTTGTAATATATTTTGAAGTCAAGTAACGTGATGCCTCCAGCTTCGTTCTCTTTGTTCAGTGTTGCTTTGGGTATTCTGGCTCTTTTTTTTGTTCCATATGAATTTTAGGATTGCTTTCTAATTCTGTGAGGAATAACGTTTGTAGTTTGATAGAGATTGCATTGAATCTGTAGATTGCTTTGGGCAATATGGTCATTTTAACAGTGTTAATTCTTCTGATCAGCATGGGATGTTTTTCCATCTGTTTGTGTCATCTTCAACTTCTTTCATTGGTGTTTTGTAATTTTCCTTCAGAGATCTTTCACCTCCTTGGTTAATTTATTCCTGGGTATTTTCTCGTTTGTAGCTATTGTAAGTGGGATTGCCTTCTTGATTCTTTCTCAACTAGGTCATTATTGGTGTATAGAAACACTATTTATTTTTTATACATTGATTTTTTTTATCCTACAATTTTACTGAATTTACTTGTCACATGTAAGAGTTTTGTGGTGGAGTCTTCAGTTTTTTTCTAGATACAATATCATATTGTCAGCAAAGAGGGAAAATTTGTCTTCCTCTTTTCCAGTTTGGATGCCTTTTCTTTATTTCTCTTATCTGATTGTTCTGGCTAGGACTTCCAGTTCTATGTTGAATAAGAGTGGTTGATAGTTGGCATCTTTGTCTTGTTCCCGTTATTAGAGGAAAGGCTTTCAACTTTTCCCTGTTCAGTATGATGTTGGCAGTGGATTTGTCATATATGGCCTTTATTATATTGTGGTATGTTATTTTTCTGCCTCGTTGTTGAAAGTTTTTAATCATGAGAGAATGTTGAATTTTATGAAAGCTTTTTCTGTGCCTACTGGAATAATCATATGGTTTTTGTTGAATGGTGATTTTTTAAGACAGTGAGTCACACAGCCATAGACAATGGTTATATATTTCATTACTCTGGCAACAGTGCCATCAGGTAGGTACTGTTAACTTCTTTGTATTGATGAAGAAACTCAGGTTCAGAGAGGCTAGGTAACTTGCCCTAGAATACACAGCTAGCAAGAGGTGGAAACAGGAATCAAACCATGCCTAATCCTAAGGGCTTCTTTTCTCCTATATCACAACATTCATAAAGTAAAATGCACATAAATAAATAGAAAGTTTAGATCCCAACTTCTACGTGACTTCCAAAACCCCTGAGCAGAAGTCCAATAATACTGCTCAGTAGCCAACACTGAGAATGCTGTCATTTGAGCCCCAATCACCTCATTCTAGCCCGGAAGCTTGTGATCCAACTGTACATCTAGTAAAAAATCTTCTGAAGAGCACTCTTTGGTGTTACATTTTGGAATTTTATTTACTGACATTTATCCATGTTCTTCACTCCAGTAGAATTTTTCACATGTAGATTGCTTGATTTTATTATACTTGATATTTACATATCTCTTGATCTTTAACATTAATCTTTTATCACATTTCTGAGTATAAAAAAGTTGAGACCAGTAACATGTACACATGAAGAGGATGTGAAAAGGGTCAAGCTGGAAGAACCAACTTTAGGCACACCTAGAGGGTTTCAGACCTTGCATAATAGTAGACCAAGAGTATATCATCCTTGAAACCAAGTGATATGCAGGTGTAAAATTTGGGCAAACTTTTAAAGTTTGTAGAAAGGGTTGGCAGAAGGCAGAGAGAGGTGGGGTCTTCTTGACTGAGGTGCAGTTTACTTTATATAATGCATCCCTTGCCGTGCAGTAAGGATCAGTGTGTGTGTGTGTGTGTGTGTGTGTGTGTATTTCTAGGTGGTTATATATATAAAATCACCTAGAAAGTATCCAACAATCTAGCAGACACTTACAAATGATAACTATTAATATTGTTGCATTATTGTTACTGTTGATTTTTCCCACAACGATCAACATGCCACAGCGTTTTTTTCCCTCACAGCCCTAACAAAGTTAGTCTGGAAGAAACTTGCCAAAATCCAGCTGACCACCCATCTCAATAAGTCATCAAATACCTCTATTCTGAGCACTGCAAATATACAAAATAAATGTAAGACATGGTTTTCTTTTTCTAGCAGGAAGGATAAAACAATTGCCCAAAAAGACCCTCATAAAAGGTAGAAGATGCTGATGACACAAAAGAACAAATACAGGTTTGCCGAGAGGAAGGATGGAATCTCTATGAAAAGCTGAGGTCAGGAAAGATGTGATATAATTTGAGAGAAGGTAACTCCAGTTAGAAATAGCAGAATGCATAAAGGTTGCGAGTTGAAAAAGGGAAAGGCTTTCTCAGGAAACAATGAGTTTGACTAGTGTAGAGTAGGAATTGGAGTCACAGAAAAAAAAAAAAGCTGGAATGTAAAACTGTGAAGCCAGGGAAAGGCATCTGGACTAGATTCAGGAGGCAATGATAGATTTTAGGTAGATACTTGAGCAAGATAAACCTAACCAAAATGAGCATATTGGAGCAATCAGAACCTAAAAAGCCAGTGGGGAGATCATTGCAATGTCTGATTGTAAGGCAAGACCTTATTAGGAGATTTCAGATTAATATCCTATATTAGAGCCAAGCTCTGATTCAGTAGCTGTTAGTTTACTATCATGATATATTGATAATCCTTATTAACTCTGGATATATTACAAGTATTTTGTCACTATGAATCATGTAAAGTTCCTTTAGAATCAAGACATAATCTATTTTGCCACCTTATTTCTAGAGTTTATAATAATTTTCCCCTTTGCTATAAATTAGAAAGAATATACAGATATCCCTGCAATAAAATTGTGTTTGCTTTCTTACATTCCAATATGTAGAGTTAGAGTGGGGCAGTTGCCATAGAAAGGAAGAAGCATATGAGGAAGGCCTTTTGATGATACAGTTGACAGACTTGGCCACTGAGGTGAAGGAAAAGAGTCAAGTATGACTCAGACTAGATGAACAGTAGGGCCACCAACAGAATCCAGAAAATTAGGCAGGCTCAGATTGTTTGGGGAGAGGATGATGAGGTTGTTGTGGCCAAAGACCAAACTGAGGTTTAGGACCATACTGATGGAGATGTTATTACGGGCATTTGGAAATTCAGGACTTGAATCAGGAAAGAGTGGCATGCTAGACAGATAAGTTGGGTGTCATCCAAAAATGAAGCTAAAAAGATTTTACATTGTGGAAATTAAATATTCCGAGTCATCTTGGGAAGTGGGAAAAGAGGAAGTGAAGTTTTAATAGGCCTGTAGCAATTTATAGCACTAAAATTAAAATGGCATATATATATCTGTGAGTTGTCTAGGAAAAACACATTGGTGATCAGCAATGAGAAAAAATTCTTCTGGGAATCTGTCCAGGAACACAAATCCTTCTTTCTTGTTGCTTCAGGCTCTAAACCTCTTTCCTAATTTTGGGGCAGCTCCCAGTTTCTGCCTAGTTTCTCTCTCCAGCCCTGGCTTCAAAACCTGGCTCAGTTTTCCAAATTTTTCCCTTCGTAGAGTTTCACAAAGAAGCTTATATTCTTCTTTTTTTTCATAGTTTAAGTTTTCCTCTTGCAGGCACAGAAATAGATAAGTAAGATATAGTGAGTAAGTTGTAGTCTTAACATGAAATCTTTAAAATGCTGATATTCATTATCCCTGGTCTTCATGCAAATATCAGGCCATACTATACTGGAACTGGCTCATACTGGCTCACAAGAACTGACTGTTTAATTTTCAGAAATTTTGCAAGCCACTGGTTAAACATAGCTATTATTAAAAATTAAGTTATATAAACTTAACACCAAGTAAGTTATCAAAAACAAAGGTAATACTCAAAGCATCATTTCCTAATTACTTTACTATTACCCGTGTTCTTGAAGTTATTTGTGTCTATTGCATCTGTATGGTAGAAATACCATATAATGGTATGTTACTTTGCAGGGCATCCCAATTCTGTGTACAATAATGCCATATTGGTGGTTTAAAGTTGGCCATCATGAGAGGATTTACTACAAATCAGAGCATTTTTATTTTCTCTTGAAAAGCCAGTTGTTAAACATCTACCAGTGTACCACTGCTGTCAGGCACGTGTAATGTCATGGAAAAGGCAAAATATCATGGATTAAATCATTAGGTTGGAGTTCCAATTCCATTCCTTACTGACAGAGCAACCTTAAGCAGGTCCCTTAATGTCTTATGAGTCCCTGCAAAAGAGCATATGGATATCCCTCTCCAAGGATGCTGTATGTTGAGAACGCTACTCACATAGTCCCACGGGAATCCAATCTTAATCTTTTGAGGATTAGCCTGCCTAAGTGTGGGACAGTTGACCAGGCTGTACCTAATGCAGCCCAAATACATTTGAGTTGTAACGAGTATGAGATAAAATGGGATTTTTGATCCTTCCAGAGTCAACACCTAACCTTCTCCATGGTAGTATATGGGAACAATCAGGAATGCTATCATACCCTAGTTACGAGGGGGACGATGGCCTAGATCAGACCCAGCAATGTTAAGGTAAAATCAATATTCTCTCATGTCGCTCCTCGCCCCAAGAGAGAGCTTCCCTAACATCTTTCATAAAAACATTACAATATTAAAATACTTTAAAACACAATGTCATTAATATACCTGCTTTCTAACAAGAGAAAAAGTGTGTGTGTGTGTGTGTGTGTGTACGCACACGCATATGTGTTTTCCAGGTACTACTGTGGAATATATAAGACAGATATATTTTTATACCTCCTGTTAGTAGAGTTAAAAGCTAAGAGAAATATCTACGATGAAATTAAAAAACAAAAGCCAAATATGTATTGAAAGAGTGTAGAAAACTATTTGCATCCTACATGATGACATTCTGTCAAACCATCTGTAAAATGTATTTTGATGGGTTTCAGAGCCCATGTTTTGAGCCTGAAAAGTACATTCAAGTGATTTGTGTCAGCTTGTATGATTGGATGGTTGGCCTAGTTAATTTTACCACCTGTCTCGGTCATCAGTTCTTATTAGCTCTCATCTGAAGAGGAAAAAAAATCTCTAGAATTCCAACTTCCTTTTGAATACCAAACGATGTTATGTTTTTATTTAGATATCAATATATCTTCCTGTTTTCTGAAGATTCTTGTTATAACTTCAGATTCTCCGTGGTTTGTCTGTTCATATTATCTATTACTATTTGTGTGACAAAAATAACTTTTTCTTTTTAAAAACAAAACAAACATGAAAGTTAAATGCGTCCTATAACTTCCAAACATTCAAGAAACATTTAAGAATGCAGATCTTGGGTTAGCATATTGCAAATTTCAGATTGCTAAAATTTTATATATTACCACATTTAATGCACAGTTCTAATGTTACAGGATGGAGTCTAATAAGTGGGTAAGAGTTGAAGCAAAGGACATGATTGAGTCTATTTCAATGCCACAAAAAGACTGGAAACTAAAGGCTAATTACAAACTATGTTAAAGAATAATTCCAGATGACAGAAGTGCTAGAATCCCAGGATGAGCTGTCATCACCCAAAGTAAAGGTAAGGGATCCTGAAAACAAATATATCTACATGAGATTCCACAAAGAGTTTCAAACACACATATACATAACTGAATGCAGAGATTGCAAAATCATTTCATTAGAGTACCAGTAACCACAGCCATGGAATGTATCTTAGAAGTCATGAGACCAGAAAAATGGTCTACGATTAAAATTAAAAGCTGACATTAATTTTAGCACACACCTCAACCAGATGATTTAGGGTACTGATTACATACTTCTTGGATTCTTTGGGAGATCAACATGCATATAAGTACATGAGTTTATGTGTTAATATGTAGAAGACCTTTAAAATCAGCCTTCTCTCAGTCTCTTTGTGACATCTACGTATTCATATTTTCAGGAGACACTTAATGCCTTATATATGTGAAGCATAGGAGATAATGCAATGAAAAAGAATAGGATTTCTCTCACAAGGAGTTGAATTTACTTTGGGAGAAAAGATACTGAAACTAGTAGCTATGATGTAAGGTAAAAATAGAGTTAAAGTCCTATAAGAGTATCTATCTACCTTCAAATTCTAATCAAAAAGTTGAATACATTTTTTTTTACCAACAGAACGATTTTCTTAAAGATCTCTAAACTAAGTTTTAGAATTCAAGTTGCTTTTTCAAACTGTTTTGAGGCTTTCAAAACTAAAAATTCTATGAATCACAGGAGTGGAAGGAAGTAAGGAGAAAGGCATCTGGGTAGACAGATGGGACCTGAGGGTAGAAAGACTAGGCTGTGGGGGTCTTTGGAGCCAACCCTTCTCCCTACCGTGCCCTCATTTCCCTCTTCAAGCAGCAGATCGACCGGTTTCAGGCTTTGTTCCAGCAAAAGTGAAGTTAGTGAGTTTTTGACAGAGCTATGCATGTTCATCAACAAAGGTCAGTGCCATTCAAGTTTCAGACCAATTTGCAGCTTCTGGTTTGTTCAGAATTAGGATTAAATCGATCATCAAATACAGACTTACCTCACATAGTGACTGTCAGTTAATCAGTTAATAATCTTCGTAAGGGTTCTTGAAAGTTATTCCACTTTTTAGATAACTCTGTTTTGTTTTTTTTGCTTTCGTGTAACTGCTTTTTCACCCCAAAGCCCACTAAGCAAATACACTAAAGAAATAATATATCAACATTCCATTTCAGAAAAAAATACACATTCCACAATTTACTCAAAACTATTGTTTCCTCGTCATAAAAATCAATATGGAACTTATTGAGATAAACTCAAATGCTTTCCTTTGCATATATACCCCCAGTAGGGGAACCTGTTTGTTCACACAGGCCTTCCTTCAATCTGTTGGGTGCACGAGTTATTTCCACATGTTTCAAACTCCTTTCATAAATCAGCCTTATTTTGACCTTTAGGTGGTTTTCTACGCTGTAACATTTTTAAGGATGGTTTGAGTGCAAGATAACCATGACCTCCCAAAAGTTTGAAAAATTAGTGGAGAAAACTAGGCAGAAAGAAAAATACAATTTATAAAGAATGACTTCCTCCATCTTAGTCTGTTTTGTGTTGCTATAAGGGAATACCTGGGACTGAGTAATTTGTAAAGAAAGAAAGGTTTATTTGGCTCATGATTCCGATGTCTTGAAAGTTCAAGATTGAGTATCTGCATCTGATGAGGGCCTCAGGCTGCTTTCACTCATGGGGGAACTCCAACGGGGTGCCAGTTTGTGCAGAGATCACATGCCAAGAAAGGAATCAAGAGAGTGAGGTGGAAGGGCCAGGGTCTTTTTAACTACCAGCTCTTGTAGGAACTAATAGAGTGATAACTCACTCATCCTCAAGAGAGGACATTAATCTCTTCATGAGAGATCTACCCCCATGACCCAAATACCTCCCATTAGGCCCTGCATCCAATGTTGGGAATCAAATTTGAACACCTGGTTTGGAGGGGACAAACATCTAAAGCATAGCAACCTCATGTATCTTCTCCACTGCCCACTTCCCCAACTCACTCTCAAGACTTCTCTTCTTCCTAGTCAAATGTAATATATTTTTATTATATTTCATGTCAAACAGTATTTGTTAACTTTCAAATTGTTGTTTGTTACTTATAAGAGCTTATTTTTATTGTTCAGTTGAAATATTCTATTATTTGTAAAACATTAATTGCTTCCTCCAATTGGGATGGGATGCAGCATAGTTTTTCACATTAATATTAGTGGAAATGTTTTCTCATTTACAGACTTTTTACTTTGAAGCCAGATTTGGGGGTATAATTTAAAGTCAATATGTGAAAGTTAAGTGTATTTACTGAGGAACTACTATGTTTTGGAAATCATGGTATCCACTGAAGGAAAGTTTGTGGAAAAGAATGGTGTGGTCCCTGCCTTCTGGGTGTTTACAGTCAAGCTGGGAAGATGGTTGAAATCATTTTCTGTTTTCCAGAGATATAGTATATCTGCCCAGAGTTAATTAAGATCTGTATTCTCTGAAGATGTTTTCTCATTAAATTAGTGAATTCATGAAGCCAAATTCAGCGTAAAGTTATCCCAAGATTCTGAACTCTTTAAAGTTATTAGGATCTGCCCCTGCCTGGGGTTTTCTAATAGGTATTTATCTTAGAAACCTGAGTCAATGAGCGTCTAAGGTTGCCTTAAAGGCATAGTTACCCCTTAAGGAAATAATGTTCAGGCTGGGTGTGGTGGCTAACGCCTGTAATGCCAGCATTTTGGGAGGCCGAAGCGGGCGGATCATGAGGTCAGGAGATCGAGACCATCCTGGCTAACACGGTGAAACCCCGTCTCTACTAAAAATACAAAAAATTAGCTGGGCATGGTGGTGGGTGCCTGTAGTCCCAGCTACTCGGGAGGCTGAGGCAGGAGAATGGCGTGAACCCAGGAGGTGGAGGGAGTGAGCCGAGATTGCACCACTGCACTCCAGCCTGGGCAACAGAGCAAGACTCCATCTCAATTAAAAAAATAAAAATAAAAAATAATGTTTAATGTTCAACAGTCATGATACTCATAATACTTAAAATTTACTCATCACCTTTTGTGGATTCATGGCCCCAAAACCCTTGCTTTGAAGCTCCTGTTTGAAGTTTAAAGCCTAAAGCCATCAGACATTTGCAGTCCTGATATTGGCTGCACAGGGGCTTGTCAGAGCAGTCCATATCATGTTCTGGCATCTCAGACTCACAGTCAGAAGGGCATGGCAAGGAGGGAAAAGAGCTACATGCTCACTGTTGTTGGGAGAGACACGGCAATGAAGGCTAACACCTGTCTCAGTCAGCTGAAGCATGGATGGAAAAATATGCCCTATTGCATACGCTGCTCTGGAGAATTTCTGGGAATCTATCAGCCACAGGGAAGGGAAGAAATGAGATGCACATCTCAAACTATACCTCTGGCCCATTATTGCTCTCAAAAGGTAATAATGTATTATCCAAGCTGCCTTCCTGGGTAATTTGAGGCAGATAGGAAGTTTCTCAATCATAGCTCTTTCACAGATTTATAGGTGTCTCTGACTGGTACAGTCAATTAATGTATTTCTAGTTGCCTTCCTGTTAATCCTCAGGTTTAAGAAAAAAAGCATGACCCTTGTATGTCTATCGGGATGAAAAGATATTCAATAAGAATGCCAAAGTTACCTTGTGCTATAGAGGTGAGATGCTGGACAAGATCAGGGAAAGGCTGCTGGCTTCAAAGCAACCCCTTGGTAATCACATTTATCTTTGTACAGAGATGAAAAATAACGAATTAAATGGCCATTCCAGTAAAAGGATAATGCAACTAAACCAATCAACTGCTAATAAACGGACTGGCATAATCCTGAAGAAGGTCTTGTATAATAGTGTTTTTTCCCCTCATCGTCAAATTTTTTGTCTATGCTAGGGATCCACAATCTTTTCATGTAAGGGGTCAGATATTTTAGGCTTTGTGGGCCAGACTCTGTCACAGCTAGCCATTCAACTCTGCCATGGTGGCATGAAAGTAGTCATATTTAGTACATAAATTAATGGGCATGGCTGTGTTCCAATAAACTTTATTTACACAAGCAGATGGCTGCTGGATTTGGCCGCTGGGCTGTAGTTTGCTGACCCTGTGTCTATAGTATTAATCAAATTTACAACCCAGTAATACACACGTGTTGGAAGGAAGAGAGTCTTCACAGAGGAGAGAAAGGAGAGTTACTCCAAGATAATATTAATGTGTAGGTAAATAAGAAGTCATTTTGGGGAGCAGAAAAAATGAGGAAAATAATTTAGCTTATCTTTAAGTCCTTGAAGGGACTTTGAGATCTTTATTTCTTTTTAAAAAAAATTTTTATTTCCCTGGGTTTTTGGGGAGCAGGTGGTATTTGGTTACCTGAGTAAGTTCTTTAGTGGTGATTTGTGAGATTTTGGTGCATGCATCACCTCAACAGTATACACTGCACCCAATTTGTAGTCTTTTATCCCTCACCCCGCTCCCACCCTTTTCCCCAAGTCCCCAAAGTCCACTGTATCATTCTTATGTCTTTGCATCCTCATAGCTTAGCTCCTACTTATGAGTGAGAGCACACGATGTTTGGTTTTCCATTCCTGAGTTATTTCACTTAGAATAATAGTTTCCAGTTCCATCCAGGTTGCTGTAAATGCCATTAATTCGTTCCTTTTTATGTCTGAGTAGTAGTCCATTCTATATATATGCACCACAATTTCTGTGGAGATTCCTTAAAGAACTGAAAGTAGAACTACCATTTGATCCAGTAATCCCAGTATTGAGTATCTACCCAGAGGAAAGGAAATCATTATACTAAAAAGATACTGGCACATGCGTGTTTATAGCAGCACAATTCGCAATTGCAAAAAATATGGAACCAGCCCAAGTGCCCATCAGTCAACAAGTGAGATCTTCATTTCTAACCTGCTATTTTCACAGTTGAAGAAACTGAGGTTTGAAAAAAGGAGTGACTTGCCAAGAATCATATAGCTATTTACATCCACAGCTGGGTGTAAAATACTTATACATTGTCATATCTACCTAATTCTTTTCACCCAAACTAGCCACATGGGTAGTTAGAAAAGAAACCAGGTATTCTGGTTTAGTTCTTTTTCCAATAATCAGGGCATTTTTCTGTATATGTTTTCTTTGCTCAACTTCAAACTCACATTGTACAACCCTCAGGATCACCTTACATTGCTAAATGTTAAATTGACAAGAGATTTTGATGGTGATAAACTTTTTTCTTTCTGTGAGCAGATGCTGAATATCACATTTTTCTAAACCCAGGTACTTGGAAAAAGAGAAAATAGTGTCCAAAGGTCTTTGACAGTGACATTACCCACAAGACCATAAAATGAGAGGTCTGAGCACTAAAGTTTATTGCTCAACCCTTCAGGTTTATTGGCTGTAAAGATTTGCTCTACTACAGGGAGATAGATGGAAAGAAATGAGCAAACATTTTTCTCTCTCTTCTAGCTATTGGAACTAGGAAGTAAGAATAGCTAATATAATTTCAGTACACAGTTGGCAATAAGGACCTAGAAACTGGAGTCAGTTAGATCTAATTTAGCAAATTGAAATTTCCAGGATAAAAGTTAAATAGCATGCAAAGAAGTGATAGAAAATTCTTGCACCAAAATACAGTCTGAGGACAGATACGAGTTGCTCCACATCTAAAGACAGACTTACCTAAATAATAAATTTTCTGTTTGCTTAGAAAACTAGTGTGCCAACTGCTACTGAAAAATAATAAATACGTGTTTTTATACTTTTTCTGGATCCATCCACCCTAAGCAACTACACAAAATTCAGCATCTTCTAGACATTTTTATTATATCTAGGTGTGTAGATTGCATTAATGACATCATTTTTCCACTACCCTCCTTCTATATACATGCCCTTTGCCCAGGTGACTCTGAAGTTCTCTCTAAAGAGACCAAGTCTATTTTCCTACCTATTGGATCCAGGCTCAGCCATGTGGCTAGTTTGGGTGAAAAGAATTAGGTAGATATGACAATGTGTAAGTTCCAAGCCTAGATTTCAAGAGGCTTTGAGTTTGTCTGCTTCCTCTCTCTTGCTTTTGCTATTGCCAGGCAAACAGCAGGCACAGACTAGCCAACTGTTCCAGAAAGTGGACAAGAAACACTTGGAACAAAGCCAAGTCACCCTACTTGAGCCCTACCTACATAAAGTCACCCCTAGTCAATCCACAGATTCATGGTAGAGTCAGCGGAGATCAGAATAATCACCAAACACAGCATAGCTTAGATTGAAATAAATACAGTAGACATGTGAAATATATTTATTATTGCATGCCTCCAGGTTTTGTAGTCATTTGTTACACAGCAATTTGTCAGCAATAGATATGCAGATGGAGACTCAGTAAATAGTCATTACAGATGTTATAATTGCTACACATATCGCAACGATATTTTCCAAGTAGCATGGCATAAGAGTAAACAGCCTAGATACTGGAAGTAGACTATATCAATTTGAATCTTAGCTCAGACACTTACTAGCTGTGTCCTCTGGTGTGGCAAACACCCTAAAGTAACCACCAATTAGTTATGCCCTTGTGTAATCCCCTCACCTTCAGTGTGGATAGATCCTGTGATCTGCTTCTGGCCAGTGGAATGTGGCAACCTTGATGGAATGTCACTCTGTTCCTTAGGCTATATTATATAAGACTCCATCTTCACAAGCTGAAGAGGCTCTCTTGCTAGCTTTGAAGAAATAAGCTGCCATGTTGTGGGAGGACTACATGACAAGGCATTGCAGGTGGCCTTTATGACCTGAGAGCAGACCCCAAGCAACAGCCAGCAAGTAAAACGTGAACTTCAGTCCTACAACTGCAAAATGATGAATTTGGCAAGCAACACTAGTGAACTGGGAGGTGAATCTTTCCCTAGTTGAGCCTCTAGATGAGAATGCAGCTGGCCAACACCTTGATTGCAGCCTTCTGAGACCCTGAGCAGAGAAACTAGTTAAGCTATGCCAGATCTCCTGCCCCACAGAAACTACGAGATAGAAAATGTGTTGCATTTAACTGCTAAGTTTGTAGTAATTTGTTAAGCAGCAACAGAAAACTAGTATATTAGGAAAATGGTTTATTATCTCTTCATATGTTAAAAAAAAAAAGAGAAAAAATCCACATAAGCTTGCTGTGAGAATTAGATAAATTAATATGAATAAAACACTTAGAACATAGCCTATATCTTAGTAATCACTTAATATATGTCAGCTATTATAAATACTGTTATTATTTTTATCAATCCAAAGTCATTAAAATGACTTTAGTACTTGGTCTGGCAGCACATTTATTTTGTCAGTCATCAAATAACAAAGCTATGGGGCCATAATTTTGCACTCGAATGCCACCAGTTAATTACTCACTTAATTAACCTTTCCTCCAAAGATGAAATAATTCATAGACTCCGACACAATAATAATGGGAGACTTTAACAGCCCACTGTCAATATTAGACAGATCAACGAGACAGAAAATTAACAAGGATATTCAGGACTTGAACTCAGCTCTGGACCAAGCAGACCTAATAGACATCTACAGAACTCTCCACCCCAAATCAACAGAATATATATTCTTCTCAGCACTACATTGCACTTATTCTAAAATTGACCACATAATTGGAAGTAAAACACTCCCCAGCAAATGCAAAAGAATGGAAATCATAACAAACAGTCTCTCAGGCCACAGTGCAATCAAATTAGAACTCAGTATTAAGAATCTCACTCAAAACCACACAACTATGTGGAAACGGAACAACCTACCCCTGAATGACTACTGGGTGAATAACGAAAATAAGGCACAAATAAATAAGCTATTTGAAACCAGTGGGAACAAAAACACAACATACCAGAATCTCTGGGACACAGCTAAAGCAGTGTTTAGAGGGAAATTTATAGCACTAAATGCCCACAGGAGAGAGTGGGAAAGATCTAAAATCGACACCCTAACATCACAATTAAAAGAACTAAAGAAGCAAGAGCAAACAAATTCAAAAGCTAGTAGACAAACAAATTCAAAAGCTAGTAGAAAACAAGAAATAACTAAGGTCAGAGCAGAACTGAAGGAGATAGAGACATGAAAACCCCTTCAAAAAAATCAATGAATCGAGGAGCTGGTTTTTGGAAAAGATTAACAAAATACATAGAACGCTAGCCAGACTAATAAAGAAGAAAAGAGAGAAGAATCAAGTAGACACAATAAAAAATGATAAAGGGGAGATCACCACTGATCTCACAGAAATACAAACTACCATCAGAGAATACTATAAACACCTCTACCCCAATGAACTAGAAAATCTGGAAGAAATGGATAAATTCCTGGACACGTACACCCTCTCAAGACTAAACCAGGAAGAAGTCAAATCTCTGAATAGACCAATAACAAGTTCTGAAATTGAGGCAGTAATTAATAGCCTACCAATCAAAAAAAGCCCAGGACCACACGGGTTCACAGCCAAATTCCACCGGAGGTACAAAGAGGAGCTGGTACCATTCCTTCTGAAATGATTCCAAACAATAGAAAAAGAGGGACTCCTCCCTAACTCATTTTATGAAGCCAGCATCATCCTGATACCAAAATCTGGCAGAGACACAACAAAAAAAGAAAATTTCAGGCCAATATCCCTGATGAACATCAATGTGAAAATCCTCAATAAAATACTGGCAAACTGAATCCAGCAGCGCATCAAAAAGCTTATCCACCATGATCAAGTGGGCTTCATCCCTGGGATGCAAGGCTGGTTCAACATATGCAAATCAATAAAAGTAAGCCATCACATAAACAGAACCAATGACAAAAACCACATGCTTATCTCAACAGATGCAGAAAAGGCCTCTGATAAAATTCAACAGCCCTTCATGCTAAAAACTCTCAATAAAATAGGAATTGATGGAACGTATCTGAAAATAATAAGAGCTATTTATGACAAACCCACAGCCAATATCATACCGAATGGGCAAAAACTAGAAGCAGCCCCTTTGAAAACCAGCACAAGACAAGGATGCCCTCTCTCACCACTCCTATTCAACATAGTGTTGGAAGTTCTGGCCAGGGCAATCAGGAAAGAGAAAGCAATAAAGGATATTCAAATAGGAAGAGAGGAAGTCAAATTGTCTCTGTTTGCAAATGACATAATTGCATATTTAGAAAATCCCATCGTCTCAGCCCAAAATCTCCTTAAGCTAATAAGCAACTTCAGCAAAGTCTCAGGATACAAAATCAATGTGCAAAAATCACAGGCATTCCTATACACCAATAACAGACAAACAGAGAGCCAAATCATGAGTGAACTCCCATTCACAATTGCTACAAAGAAAATAAAATACCTAGGAATACAACTTACAAGGGATGTGAAGGAACTCTTCAAGAAGAATTACAAACCACTGCTCAAGGAATTAAGAGAGGACACAAACAAATGGAAAAACATTCCATGCTCATGGATAGGAAGAATCAATATCGTGAAATTGGCCATACTGCCCAAAGTAACTTATAGATTCAATGCTATCCCCATCAAACTACCATAATACCTACTATTAAGGTTGCAGCTAGTGATGAGTCTGTGAGTCAGCCACATACCTAAAAGTCTGCACTGAACATGATATTGAAAGTTACATGTGTCTCATGTAAGAGCTATGGCAGAAACTCTAAAGGGTAAAATAATAAACGCTTACCTAACAAGAGCATAGACAGTAGGCTGGGTGCAGTGGCTTACGCCTGTAATCCCAGCACTTTGGGAGACCAAGGCAGACAAATCATCTGAGGCCAGGAGTTTGAGACCAGCCTGGCCAATGTGGTGAATCCCCATCTCTACTGAAAATACAAAAATTAGCCAGGATTAGCATACCCACTACAGGTGGATATACTAGTGCTTTAGTCCTAGCTACTCGGGAGGCTGAGGCAGGAGAATCACTGGAACCTGGGAGGAGGAGGTTGTAATGAGCCAAGATCATGTCACTGCACTTCAGCATGCACAACAGAGCAAGACTCCATCTCAAAAAAAAAAAAAAAAAAGAGTGTAGAGAGTAGAGATGCTGTGGATCAGACACATCCCTGGAAGCCTTCTTTAAACAGGACACTGAAAGCAATATATCTTAGAATATAAGACTTTGGCCAGAGGGTACAAAAGACAAAATAATACATTCCCAGTACCCCAAATTTTAAAGCGTGGTTCTCAGCTATCTTCTCAAAACCTTGACCAAAAATGGTTAAGCAGACATTAGCCCATCACCCACCTCTGGGTTATAAAACATTTGGGTAGAAGAAGGAAGAGGGAGATTTTGAAGGGATATGTCAATGAGATATGCATTTCCATCCCATCCTGACTCTGGGCATCCTCAACCCCTCCTCTGCCTCACAATAAAACATTCTATTTAAATGGAAGGTACTGGCTGGGGAAATGCCACATTTAGCACCCAAATTTGCCTTCTTAGCCTATGCTCCACTGGGACGTTAGTCTGGTTTGTTCTCCTATTTTATTCAGTCTCTTCTCTAAGAATCCAGGCCATTTCTCAATGGTCCCTGATGTTGGTGACTGATGTGGCACATGGTTGCATCCACCAGAAGTCCCATGAAGCCTCTCACTACTGGATAACTCTTCCTGTGAAAGTGTCATCATTGTCTCCTTGAATGTGGTTGCTGAATACAAATATAAGACACAGTCCAAATAAGAGTTCTGGTATGTTGCTTCCACTTGCTATGGAAATGAGGATGTCAATACTATTCTTTATAAAGGTATCTACTGCATCCTTGGCCAGCAGTATCCTTGAAAGAAGGCTAGGGTACCAAGTTTGGTATTTCTGCTTATCCGAAGAGGAGATTCCACCCTCCACTAGATATATAGCCAGCATCTCCAGGTTTCCTTGGCCTCATGGGATGGAATCAGTAGGTGTTGTTTTGGTGCCAGATCCTGAATTGAAGTTGGATTCTCATGCTTTGTTGCATACTTTATCCAGATTGTTTGGTACTAACCTGGCCAGAACATGTCTGATCAGCTTGCTGATTCCTTTGGATTTCATCCTCAAAAGCTCCTTATCCATGCACATCACATGGTGAATGAGTAGAAGTTGTGCGTCTTATGGTATTGGTTGATAATATTTTCTAAGCCTGAGTCTTGATCAGGCTTCCTGCATCCAAGCAACAGTCCACACTTTCACCAAATGGACACATGCCTGGGAATTAATCGAAAGGTAAGAAGGTGCATTTTGAGAAGTAATTTCCAGGGCAAGCACCACAGCCTGTAACTCCAACTACTGAGAAGAATGTCCCCTTCCACACATAGATGTAAGCAGTTTTCTTGGGGGTTGTAGAGCTTCCACAACTCACAAATCCTTCTGTCTTAAACTTAGCTGATAAGTCCACAAATCACACCCAGGCATCCTTGGGACACTGGGTGTACCAAAGCCACCAAGAAAGCCAAGGTGCTGGGCAACGTTCTTGTATCTGAGACAGCCACATCTGGAGAGCAAATGGACATTTTTTCTTACGCCTCTGAGAAATCATTAATGCCTTGTTTATGCATTCCTTTGATAGGCCACTTTCACTTACAAATGGATATTCCTTGGGTAATATCTACTTTGTTGGTGTTCACATATGGTACCCTTGTGTGATAGAAAACTCAAGTCATATTACACCTGATCTTGCTTCATTACTTGCTCAATGTACAATAACACCCACTAACAAATCTCTCAAATGGGGCACATGAGGTAGTGGTTTCAGTCATACATGAAGAACAAAACTCAGAAGGTTCTACTTTCTAATGGCCACATTTTTTGCTTCAGGCTCCAGTCTGTATCAGTATCATTCACTGACAACTTTCTTAAAAATACTGCATAAAGAATGATCTGAGTAGAAAAGTGGACTTACATAGCTGCCTAGAGAGTTTCTAAGATAGGTTGATGGTCAAATTAGATGTACTTAAAGATAAGTTGTACAATGGTCTGAGCAAGATCCCTATGTGAGGTATAAAGTACACCTATACTAAACAAGTTTATCATAAGTGGTGCAAAATATGATTTCCTGGAGGCTTTTAGTCTGTCAGTTTTTCTTGAACAAATTCATGGATTATTTTTGGACATCAACCAACATGGTTTCCAAAAACTATACTTCAGTGGCTGGCCCCCACTTCATATAGAGTTAATCTTCAAGTTCTGTTTACTCAGGTATCAATCTACCTACTTAAGACAGACAGTATGTATTCCTTAGTCTATCCAATTTGAATAATGTCATCCATGTAATGTTACCAAGACAGTTTGGCTGCTCTTTCAATCTTCTGTATTTCTGGGCCTATGTAGTGTTGGGAAAACTGTCTAGCCATATGCAGAAAATGGAAATTGGACCCCTTCCTTACACCTTATACAAAAATTAACTCAAGATGGATTAAAGACTTAAATGTAAGAACTAAAACCATAAAAACCCTAGAAGAAAACCTAGGCAATACCATTCAGGACATAGGCATGGGCAAAGACTTCATGACTAAAACACCAAAAGCAATGGCAACAAAAGCCAAAATTGACAAACGGGATCTAATTAAACTAAAGAGCTTCTGCACAGCAAAAGAAACTGTCATCAGAGTGAACAGGCAATCTGCAGAATGGGAGAAAAATTTTGCAATCTATCCATCTGACAAAGGGCTAATATCCAGAATCTACAAGGAACTTCAACAAATTTGCAAGAAAAAAACAAACAAGCCCATCAAAAAGTGGGTGATGTATATGAACAGACACTTCTCAAAAGAAGACATTTATGTGGCCAACAAACATGAAAAAAAAGCTCATCATCGCTGGTCATTAGAGAAATGCAAATCAAAACCACAATGAGATACCATCTCACACCAGTTAGAATGGTGATCATTAAAAAGTCATGAAACAACAGATGCTGGAGAGGATGTGGAGAAGTAGGAACGCTTTTACACTGCTGGTGGGAGTGTAAACTAGTTCAACCATTGTGGAAGATGGCGTGGTAATTCCTCAAGGATCTAGAAACAGAAATACCATTTGACCCAGCAATCCCATTACTGGGTATACAGCCAAAGGATTATAAATCATTCTACTATAAAGACACATGTACACCTATGTTTATTGCAGCACTATTCACAATAGCAAAGACTTGGAGCCAACCCAAATGCCCATCAATGTTAGACCGGATTAAGAAAATGTGGCACATATACACCGTGGAATGCTATGCAGTCATAAAAAAGGATGAGTTCATGTCCTTTGCAGGGACATGGATGAAGGTGGAAACCATCATTCTCAGCAAACTAACACAGGAAAGAAAACAAAACACCGCATGTTCTCATTCATAAGTGGGAGTTCAACAATGAGAACACATGGACACAGGGAGAGAAACATCACACACTGGGGCCTATCGGGGGGTGGGGGGCTAGGGGAGGGATAGCATTAGGAGAAATACCTAACGTAGATGACGGGTTGATGGGTGCAGCAAACCACCATAGGTATACATACGTGTATACCTATGTAACAAACCTGCGCATTCTGCACATGTATCCTAGAACTTAAAGTAAAATTTTACAAAAAAGAAAGAAAGAAAGAAATTGTGAAAAGGGAAATAGAAATCTTAGAATGATAAAACCAGACTTTCCAAGACTGGATAAACAAATTGTGGTATAAAACATACCATAAAATACTATTAAGCAGTTAAATTTAATAAACTAGAGTTATATGTGTCAACATTGGTAATATTGAGATAAATATTGCTGAGAAAAAATTGCACAGACACATCTAGCTTAATACCATTTATTTAAAAAATTTAAATATGCAACACTATAAATTATTTACAGAAACATACACATATTAAAAGTGTATTAATCACACCTACTTCTAAATGGGGAAGGGAGTAGAAGAGAATGGGGCTGGGTCACAAAAAGGCTTTTACTCTATGCAAATAAATCAATGTTGGCCTTGATTAACACTGGGTAGTGAGTATGAACGTTTGTTAAATTATCTTTTTTACTTTTCTGTATATTTTAAATACTTACTTTAAAAAGTCAATTCTGTCTACTGGTCTGCGTATGAGAAAACCTAGTTTCTAGTTACTGTCCTATCACTGGCAAATTATATGACCTCACGCAAACAATTTCACTTTTCCAGGTTCCAGTGTCCTTATTTGTCAAGGCGTGGAGAAAGCAGAGAGTTGACAGATAATGTCATACATTTCTTCAAGTTATAGGGTTCCAAAATACTTTATACCTTGCCTCCAGAAAGAACTATATACAAAACCATCCCAAATAGATTTGTAAATTCCTCTGGAACAGCACTGTCCAATATGGTAGCCACTTGTCACATGTGGCTATTTAATTTGAAATTTAAGTTAATTAAAATAAAAAACTTATTTCCTCACTTGCACTAGCCACATTTCAAGTACTCAATGGTCGCGTGTGGTAAGTGGCTACTATATGGGACAGCACAGATAACAGAACATTTCCGTCATCTATCTCTCAGCGAGCTCTACTGGACAAAACTGTAGATGGAAACTTCAAAAGGTGACCTGATAACCTGCTCTGGAATGCTTAGATCATTCATAATCCATTTTATCACGTATATAACTTACAGGTTGCGTTATTCATGAAAGTCAACATTTAAAAGCAAAACTTAAAGTTTTTAAATCAAGAAACAAACTTAGGAGAGTGGAAAACTGAGAAGGATTGAATACTCATTTTTGCCAAACTGTAGATTGCAGGATGTTATGATGACAACTTTCTTCTCGCTTTGTTCATTCCAAAATCTTTTAAAATTCACTTCCAGTTTTAATATCTATCAATTCCTTAACTAAATTATGCTCGTGTTATATTCAAAACACATTTAAAATTTTGAAGCTGGTAAACAATAATTAAACACATTTTAATAGGTCCACCGTCAGTCTGAAATAAATAACACTCTATGCAACTATTCGTTCATTCAACCGATATTCACACAGTATCAACTCCATGCTGGCTACTCTTCTGGGTATGGGAAACACATACACAGGAAAGATAATGCAGAAACTTAAGATCAGTCTCAGCTTTCCAGACTAGAAAGTGGACTTGAAGGCAGGTGTTTGCATAGGTCTTTGAACTCTTAATATACCTTAGTGGTTCTCAAACCTCAGCACGCATCAGAATCAGAATTTCCTGGATGGTTTGTTAAAACACAAATTGCTGGACTCCACCCTCAGAGTGTCCGATTCAGTAGGTCTTGGGTGGGACCTAATAATTTGTATTTCTAGCAAGCTCCCTGGTGATACACTACTGGTCTGGGGACTATGTTTTGAGAGCCACAGAATTGGCCTGTATTTATTTGTTTTCAAAAGTCTGTGTGTTAAGAAATCTTCAAAAACAGATTTTAAAAATTAGCAAGTCTGAGTGTGGGAAATCATTATATTTATTAGCATTAGCTACTCAGGAAAAATCTCAGGCCCAAAAGTTTAGGAATTCTTCTGAAAATGTGTATGGGCATGCATTTAAGGGTTTCTATTAAATTAATTTCTAGGATTTCAAAAAACAGTTTTGCTTCTTTTTGGAAAAGTAGAAAAGTAATATATCACAGTATCTGACTCTATTCAAGTGTGATTATTTTAAATGGCTGCTGGCTTCAATGTTGAAATCTGTTGCTATGAAAGAGGTCAGGTGTAGTTCCCCAAGGGCAGGGATCATTGGGTCTCTCTAGTAAGCCACGAATAAAGGGAGATCTACGTTAGGGCCTCAAAGAAATCTGTAGCTCTATAAATATCCAGCTCACCAGAAATCCTTCCATTATCTTCCTAGACACCCAAGTTCCCTTTGAACAGGGAAAATAGGACATGGCAGTATATAACCAAAGGAGTAGAGAATTTGGAGCCTGAAATTCTGGTTAAATTATGCCTTCACCATTTACCAGCTAGCGACTTTGGACAAGTCACTGTATCTTTCTTAACCTTGGCTTTCTTAGCTGTAAAATGAGGACAATAATTTCCACAACATGGATTTGTCATGAAGCTCAACTATGAAACTTTGAAAGTATTTTGAAAAAATTTTGTAAACTGTGGCTTTATTATGAAAGGATTTTGTAAACTGTAACTTTAACCCTTCTTAATTATCCCTAGCAGCCATTCATGCATTTATCCATACACGCATTCATTCACTCACTCATTTATCTACCAGCAATTATTTATTGAGAACTTAACACTATTCTAAATACAAGGAAAAATAGTTTTGTCCTTGAGGATCAGCCACCTGCCTCTTCTCTGAGTGACTATGATTAGCCAAGGGTTCTGCTCCAACATCCAAAGCCATAAACTTCCCTTTGCTCATGCCAGTTCTTTACCAAGGCAAACATATGCCAGACCTCTGCCTTCAAGGAACTTCAGTTTTATAAAAAGATATACTTTCCCAACGCTGAATTTACAAAGCTTTCAAAATACAGAAGAATCCAAGTCATTTTTCTACACATTTTTTTTTCCACTATATTAGTCATACATGCCCAACAGAAGCTAAATTTATCTACCTCTTCCAGCTAAGCCATCTGTTGCATGTAAACATCAACAATGCATGCATCTAGTTAATTATGGTCCTCAAAAATCTGACAACAAAGGGACATGAAGTGTTAGGGGTTGATGCTGACATTACAGTGGAAAAACAAGAAGATCTTTGTGTCAGAACAGATCTGTAATAGGCTTACCAATAAAGACAGAAAATCTGAAAATAGAAGGAAAATGTAGGTCTCATGAAAGGAGGCTTGTACCTCAACACAGGTGCAAGGAATGAAACATTTTTGAAGTGTCATTCATGCAGTAGGAGAAAATCATTCTGAAGTCATTGAAGGGAAAATATGTGAAGCAAAATATAATTTTCCAAAATTCCAAAATCACATATACAAATCTTGCCTTTATGAGCCCCTCAGGCCAACTGTATGTCAATTATAAACATATGTAAATGAATAAATCTTCAATGAGGAACAGTCCAATTATATGTTTTTGTCATAACCATTCTTTCAACAAACATTCATTGAATGTAAATTATTTATTGACCTAAATTGCTATTCCATTAGAAATACGTTTGCAAATAAATTGTAAATTAATGGTGAAATCAACATTATCTCTAACTTAATGGTATCACCAACTTACCTATTAATTTTAGTGAATTTTCTTTCTCTTCCTTACAATACCAAATGAAAACTCTTCTCTCTGCTGCATTAGAAAGGGACACAAAATAGGGAGTATTAAATTAATTTGCATATATTACTCTTACTTGTTCATGCATTGAAAGGTAGTAATAAAACAAATATATGACATTGATTTACCCTAATTCTTAGAATAAATACAATGACAGCTGATGTCAAATGAGTGGGAGAAAACATTATACCATATCACATCCCCTTGAATGCTAGAGGCTTCAAAAGTCATGTCCTCAGTATCTTAACATTGAAACCAATGAACCCCACTCTATTCCTACCAAAGCTTAGCCTGAGGAACTTAGATAACTCTAATTTATTCTCAATCATTGGTGCAGCTATACACCATGTGAGGATTGCATACTTTCAAAAATCAGTGAGGTCATTTGTTCTTATGAGTCCTGACAGAGAAAATCCTACAGAATCAATATACAGGATTTTTTGAAATTACATATGTGTGTGTGTGTGTGTGTGTGTGTATATATATATATATATATATATATATATATATATATATATATAAAATCACTTCTGCTTTACAAGCAGCATTCTCACTCCCTAAAGAAAAATCTTGTTTCCATAAGCAACTCACTCAGATTCCAACTTCTGCTTTTGACTGCAGGCACACTTGTCATTCTAGATTAGTAATGACTCCTGAAATAAAGACCTCCAGATCGTCTCCAACTCTTTCATGACTCAGGGAAAGCTTTTGCCTATTTAGAAAGTGTGTCTTCACTATGGGTAATAGCTGTATTCTTTGATAATCAAATCCACATATATATTTTATTAATTTAGTTTTATATGAGGACAATAATTTCCACAACATGGATTTGTCATGAAGCTCAACTATGAAACTTTGAAAGTATTTTGAAAAAATTTTGTAAACTGTGGCTTTATTATGAAAGGATTTTGTAAACTGTAACTTTAACCCTTCTTAATTATCCCTAGCATTCTAAATGTTTACAGGAAATTCAAAATGCATGTTTAAAATTCAATACAAATATTTTTGCCAAGCCAAACAACAACAATAATACTCCTATACTTGTGCTTATCTAGCACACCAAGAATTGTAAAAATTACCATCAGATTAATAATGGCTGTTGAGAAGAAAAAATAGACTACCATATTGATTGGATATAATTATATCAGAAACATCACAATATGAGAGAGGAATATGCCTTAGTATTGAGGCAATGCCCTAATTCATTTGGGATTTACTAAAATAAGGAGATACCTGCCAACATTTGTAAATATAAAGAATGTAGGTACCATACAAAAGTTATGAAAATATGCATTGCACTGGTCCAGATATGCAGATGCATTAAGATGAGCCAAATGATGATTAGAGAGACATTCTTTAAGAAATATGTGTGTATGAGTGTTTATATTTCCTTAGCTTTCATGACAATTTGTACAATCTATGTTTGAGAAGGGGTAGAGAAGTCTCTAAACTTAAGAAAGAAGTGTACGCAATTTCTTTGGCTGGGTGCACACAGCACATTTGGGTTTTATTTATCTTCACAGTTTCAGAGTAGTAAGACCAACACACCTGAAGTTCTTATAGGTGAATCAGACCAGACCAGATTTTACATTCAGACTCATGTGGCTACATTCGAACCAACAGTCTAGGGTCAGCTGACTTGGTGTAGCAGTGCACGAATTAAGGGTGATGAGGATATTGAGGGTTGCTGTTGAATAGAGTAATGACTGATACCATATCTACAGACCCATTAAATAGCTTAGAAAATTCATTTTTAACTGTTTTAACCAACCTCCTTAAGGGAAAGGATAAATAATTGCATTCTGAAGCATTGATAATCTCTTGCTTGGGTAAATTGAGTAAGGTGCTAATTTGTCTCTTACCTATCCTTACTTGATATATTAGTTTCCTATTACTGCTATAAAGAATTACCACAAATTTCACGGCTTAAAAACAACACAATTTTATGATCTTACAGTTTTGGGGATCAGAAGTTAGAAACTTGTCTGATTGAGCTAAAATAAAGGGTTGGCAGGGCTGCATTCCTTTTGGAGACTCTAGGAAACATCCATTTTCTTTGCCTTTTCCAGTGTCTGGACGGCACCTCCGTCTCTTGGATCATTGCCCCTACCTTGCATCACTCCAACCTCTGCATCCATTGTCACATCTCCTTCTCCTTATCTGCTTCTGTCATCACACCTCCTTCCCTGTCTGTGACTCTCCTGCCTCTCTCTTTTCCTTATAAGAACTTGTATGATTGCATTAGGCCAACCCAGATAATCCATGTTGATCTCCCCATCTCCAGGTCCTTAATTTTATCACATCTGCAAAGTCCCTATTGCCATGTAAGCTAATATATTTATAGGTTTCAGGGATTCAGAAATGGACATTTTTGAGGGCCATTATTCTGTGTACTGTATTTTCTTCCTGTCTTCCTTTTTTTATTTAAAATTGGAGCTCTCAAGTGACGTTCTGTGGCCCACTAGCAAACTGCAAGATGCTCTGAGCTCTAGTAGATCTTCTGCTACATTACATTTGTAGTGTGGTGAAGTCTTGACCAGTGATCTTCAGTGTGGAAAAGCATATCAGCATCACCTAGAACTTGTTAGAAATGCAAATTCTTGGGTCCCACTTAGAACTTCTGAATCAGAAATTCCAGGGATATGGCTCAGAAATTTGTGGTCCTTGAGGTGATTTATTCTTAAATTAGGGAAACACTGATCTAGACTTATATTTCTGATATGTGTTATTTATCTTAGTCTTCATTACTTTAAATCATTGCTAGTTGCTTATTCTCATGAGTTCTAAGTGAGCTTCACCACTATAAGAAAGATGCAAGTATCGGGTAGAGTGAGTATGTCTTGAACTCTTCTCCTGGGTAAACATAATCAAAAGACAACAAAATGTTCTAGAAAAGCCATTTCATACTGCATCCAATAAGGTCGATATGATGCTCCCTGTTTTACAAATGAAGAGACTGAGGCTTAGAGACACAGATTTCACATCAGTTTATTTACCCCCATATACCTTGCTAAGCACAGTATGAATATTTCTGAATGAAGCAAAAGAGGAAGAAAGGGAGAAAAGGAGACACCTAAGATCACAAAAGTTCTAAGAGGAAGAGACAGGATTCAAAACCATATCCATCTGATTTCAAACCCAACTTCATTCTGTTATGCAACACTGCCTCCAGTGTGTACGTGTGTGTGTGTTTGTGTCTGCATGTATGTATACGCACACCATATGTATATCATGCCACATACTCTTAATAGATGATTACTATAAATAATGATTAACAAATTAAAAATCATGGAAAACTGGTTATTATCAGTTTTTAGTTTGGGTCATGACAATATATTCAACTGAGTTAGCAGGGAATATTTAAACACATAGACAAATACAAACCCAATACAATAAAAATATCAATCACGTATCAGTGTTTATTAATACATCTTTATGTTTTCTGTTTATTTTGTATGTGACACATAGAAAAATTGAATGTGTCTTCAAAGAGAAATGTGGTAAATTTTCCTTTTCTCACAAGAATCTATGCAAATCATTCATACTTCATATTCTCATTTACTTATGTCAAAAAATGTATATTTCACAACACAAAGTTACCAACAATATTGCTGACACTTTTAGAAAAGCTAATTCCACTATAAGATTTTTATCACAAGTAAAACACATGGTATTTTTTCATGGAATGTGTGCATATAGTAACAAGAGTTGTTTATCAATTATGATTTACTCATTCTATAAGGCTTTCATGCCCCTGGCCCAAGGGTTCATAACTTGGAGATCATGGACTAGGAGTACCATGGACAGAATTCAAGGCATTCATGAAGTTGATACCTCCTAATTCTATGCATTTTATTTTATACATCTAAAAACATCATTCTGAGAAGGAGGCCACAGATTTCACCAGACTGCTAAAGAAGTCCACAATACAAGAAAAACCAGCCTGATTTGATGAAACTGTATTTTATAATAAATAATATATAATCAATATTGCATGCACATTTAACTGTATTCAATTATTTCATTCAACTTAATAAGTAATCAGGTCAATGAACAGTTAATGAACATTGTTGCAGGTGGTGACCAAGACAACTTCATTCTTCTTCACAAGAAGCGTGTAATTGATTCAGAAAGACAATATTCTTTAAATAAAAAAATTCATTAAATACAAGCACTATTATTAAATGGCTAAAAATAAGGTTATAAGAAAGATCGTGAAACCAATGATCATATACAGATTCCCTCAATTGGTTTAAATACATTCATTCCTTACTGGAATGAAAGAAATGATTGGCTGAGTGCCAGATTTATGCATTTATATATCTGATGAAAAATTCATTAGTGGCCAGGCATGGTGGCTCATGCCTGTAATCCCAGCACTTTGGGAGGCAAAGGCGGGCAGATCATGAGGTCAGGAGGTCAAGACCATTCTGGCTAACATGGCAAAACCCCATCTCTACTAAAAATACAAAAAAAAAATTAGCTGGGCATGGTGGCATGCACCTGTAATCCCAGCTACTCAGGAGGCTGTGGCAGGAGGATCGCTTGAACCCAGGAGGTGGAGGTAGCAGTGAGCTGAGATCGCACCACTCTGCTCCAACCTGGGCGACAGAGCAAGAGTCTGTCTCAAAAAAAAAAAAAAAATTCATTAACACTAACCACTTGCTAATAGAATTGCACCTCCAGCTTTTTCTATAAGTGTTTAGCAGGGTTGTACAACTAGTCAATATTTGATTATGTTTGATACTTCAGGCATTATCTTGCTGGAAGCATTGCTCAAAAGTCATAGCCAAGAGCCACAATGATGGTGATACGCTACAGAACACAATGGATGTCTGAATTTAAAAACTCTTAATTTTTTAAGTAATTAAATAAGAAGAGCTTCAAGATTTAGAATCATTTCACTGTAATTATGGTCTTGATATAAACCATAAATTTCCATTTGATGAATGTAATAAATTATATACATATATAATTATATATATATAATTATATATATAATATATATATGTGTACATATAAATTTTCCTATTCATTCAGTCAAGGATCATATATATAATATTTGAATAAATATACTTGTTTAAGTATTTACTGAGTAAATGTATTGAACATCAACTCTCTTTCACTGTTAAGCACTACAGAGAATATACAATAATTACTAGATAACTCATAATTTTTCAATGAACTTAATATCCACACAAGCAGACACACAATTAAACACAATCCAAGTGCCAAGATGATTAGTTCAGTCCACAAAATTTCTTTGGAGCTCAGAGAATAAAAAGATCACTGTGGTTTGGGAAGCCTAGAGAAAGGTTTGGTGGAAGAGCAGGTACTCAGCTAGGCCTTGGAGATCATTACAGTATGAATATCATTTTCTGTTTTCATATCTATGATCAGAAATGGAATATCAATCAAGATGAATAAGATGTTGGAAGAAGTAAAAATGGGGTAAAAGAGCTTTTCTTTCATTTGGCCTGCAATATAAACAAGTTTTGCTATGGCTTTCTTTTAGATTCCAAGAACATGGTTCTGAAATTCAATAGCAAGGGTATTTCAAGTCTGTTGTGAATCTTTAACTGGTAATGCACATTTATGTAGCAGAATAATAGCTTTATGAAAGCTTTAAATGATATGTAAATAACTATATAAAAATGCCTACTAAAGAAATACAAAGTATTATCACAATAATGAGTATTAAAGACAAGAATATAACTATGCAAGTTCCTTGAATTATAACTAAGAAACAATGTATGATCTGAGTCTATGGGAAGAGAGAGAAGCCAGGAGCATGCAGGATATAGGCAATGGGGCTAAGGAAATGACTAATGGCCTTTGTGGACACCTTTAGACATATTAATGATCAGTGTTTCAGGAGTTACAACAGACAGACTCAAAACAGAGGTGGGCTGACACATATACAGAAGTCGAGGTACTGGAAGGTAGACAAAGCAACCTGGGGTCCTCTTCTCAAGCATTCTTTAAGAAGACGACCCCAGGTAATGGGTATGGTTTGAGTATATGACATAGGAAGCAGGATACAAATCCTAGTGTAGGAAACTCAATAAACTAGGCATGATAGTGTTTATTCACTCATTTAACAAATATTTATTTAGCGTATGCCATGAGAGTATAGAGCAGTAATTAATACCACATCCTTGCCCTCATGAAGCTTACATTCTAGTCATTCTATAGTTGAATTTTTAAAATTCAATTTCAAAAATAATAATATTCAGGACTCGCACCTTTGGATTCTAATCCAGCTGATTTGCAGCCAAACACAGACATAGGCATCTTTTCAAAGCTCCTTTGGTGAGTCCAGTGTGCAACTGAGGCTGAGAGCCAGTCAAGTTAGTTTATGTTCTTCTGCAGGAACAAATCGCACTCACATCTCAATTGCTTAAATACAAACATTTATTTCTCATTCATGCTACATATCCATTGCAGGGCTACTGGACTGGTGTGCTCATAACACTCAAGCTGATGGAGCAACTGTCACTGCAGATGTTGCTGGTCACTATCCAAGAAGAAAAGAGAGGCTTGGAGGCTCTTACCCCTGGGATTAAATGTTCCAGTCTCAAAGTGACACACATCACCTATAGTTGCAATGCTTTGCCATAACTAATCAAGTGAGACTACCCATCTCTAAGGGGGCCACGAAGTGCCCTCCTACCATGTGACCAGAAAACAAAGAAAGACATAAATAGTTGTTGATCAGCATTAAAGATGACCATTAAGTATAGACATTATTGACCAGTATTGATAGCCTTCATTTACCCCCATTAAAGACAACCATTTTTGACCAGCACTTAGGCTAACAATAAGCATAAGCATTCTATTGACCAGCATTAAGGATAACCACTGTTGACTTGCTTATTAAGGATAAGCATTACCCTTACTATCCTTATTAAGGATAAGCATTGTCCTTATTATTCCTATTAAGGATAAGCCTTATGATAACCAGCATTAGGATAACCATTGTGAACCAGTATTAAGAATAAGCATTATGCTGAGCAACCCTAGGATAATCATTGTCAACTGGTATTAATGATAAACATTAAGGATAAGCATTAATTTGACCAGCATTAGGATAGCAATTGTTGGCCAGCATTTAATAAATAGCAACTAAGGATAACCATACAGGATCTAATCTTCAGGCCAGAAAACTCAGATGTTGGATTTGTGGTGTCCATGTAGCCCATCCTAGCCAGTTAACCTCCTTATCTTTGCCATATTTCATACGTACAAATGTTCCTGGCCCACGCTTACCATCTGAAAGGCATGAGGTAACTCTCTTTTGTATTTCCACGCATCATGAGTTCAGTTCCACCACAGCATGTACCACAATGATTAGAAATAATCTATTTACATGGCTGAGGACAGGCACTATGATTTATCTTGGAATCCCCAGTGCCTAGCATAAGATCTGACATATGGTATATGCTCAAGAAATGTTTGTTGAATTGACCTGAATTAGTGCAGCTCCTAAAATGAGCCCCAAGGTCCACATAGCAACTCCTAATAGCCAGCTTTCAAAGTCCATCTTCCCTGAACTTATTCTTTCAACAGGTGAAACTTCTCTGCCCTGCACATAGTGGATCCGAATGCCCGGGCCAATGAACTGTTTCCACTTAACTCCCTTGATTCAATGTTCGACAGAGGTAAACAAAGTGGTGCCTCTGCCAACATGTAGGTATGAATTTACTCATTGAATTAAGCCTCTGCTGTCAGCACTAGGGAGACTAACTCCAAACAGCAAAAGAAGCACCCAGCTTACCATGAAATACAATCTTGGAAATTTGTTCATCATAAATAGTAATGATTCACCACTTTACCCAGTCTGATAATATTTTCTTACAAATTATAGGACAGCAAAACCCTGGAGATATACTGCACAGGATTCACAGTATTTTCAGATTCTGCTTCTCTTTTGTGTTCTCTCTTTCCTTGCTTCTCTCTCTCTGCCTCTCTCTACATGTCTCTCCTTTCCTCTCTGTCTCTGTGTGTCTCTGTACCTGAGTGTCTCTCTTTGTGTGTGTCTCTCTGCGCCGCTCTTCCCCCTTCTGTGTGTGTGTCTCTCCACAACCCCTTCCCTTAATGCCTCATTAACTGGATAACTATATGAATACCGCTTTAAGGATATATTATATCTTTCATCTCTACCTAGATAATAGAGTAAAAACCAGGGATATTGCTCTCAATGGGAACGAAACTCATTTATCACCAATAAACACCAACTGCTGATACGTGATAACAACACTGTCCCTCTGCACATTGCAATATTCATGCAAGACTATGTTAATATCAGAGCATGTTACACTAAAAATTCTTGATAAACAGAAGCAGAGACATAGGTTGAAAGTGATGTTAAATGAGCAAAGACAGCATCTCTTTAAACTGAAGAAATAAATGTAGGTATCTCACCTCTAAGATACTAGAGGGAAGAGCCTCTAGTTGGATTAAACAGTTATTAAGCATCTGTAGCCTCACAAAGAAAACTCAGGCTAAGAGAATAAATTGAGGTAATCTAAATGGTCCAGTTCCCCTCCAGCTGTATATTTCCTACATTGAAAATCCCTTTTGTATTTAACAAGGAAATCCATGCATAAGGATCCAATAGACTAAATTAATGAAGACTGAATTCATGTTTGTATGTACCCCAACAGGGTGTCCATTTGAGATTTTTTCTGCAAATAATATGCAATTTCTTCTTTCATATGCATATTTTTTTGTGACCAGAAACTGGCACCTGCAGACCCACTTATAGTAAGGATGCAATCTTAACTAGGTTCTCTATGTAGAGCACTGACAAGTCCTATAAGGACTGAACACGTAACTCTCACCATGACAACCCCATTCTCCAACCAAGTGGGTTTGGTTTCCTTTTAGTCTCATCAGCATATCTACCTTCTTCTAGCAATATCACAGCCCTTCTTCTTTTAGAAACTGCTTCTTACTTTACTTCAAATGTAGCTCTTGTAGGGCCACCATGTTTTTATATCACCCTGTCCCCAAGGCTAGATTGGTTCAAAAGTGAGCACTGTATTCAAGCCAGGCCAATACAAGTTCTTCTTTCCTCATGACTTTCCTAACTGGCACTGAGTACAAAGCTTCCAATTTGGTGGTGAAACCTGCAGGATGTGATACTTAAGAGTAATTGACAACCATGTTCCCTGGCTCATGGAGGAAGCTAGTATTTTGGGGAAAAGGTAAAGACAACAGGCAGAGAAAAGGTCAAAAAATAATTTAAATAGGGTTTGTCATGGACACTCTCAGCATCCCACCATGAGCCCTCTGATAATCCCTTTAATCATCCTGCGTACTCCTTCCCCAGCTTCTGTGTGCTTTGTCTCTAATGGTCCATACCTGTGATTCTTTTAGGATGTCATCTTTGGGGCTACTAGAGCTCTTTGCCCTGATAGGTGGAGAGAGAAGTGCTTGGGGGTTATGTTTCCCCAGGTGAGAGTGGGGTTTAACTAACTGGTGCAGGTGTATGAAAACCAAACTCCCTTGCCTCTGGTTGGAGCAAACTCTGAGTTATAATTTACACTTCAGAACTCCCTTGTAGGATTTGGTTGACGCGCTGAGACTTGGCTTGGAACAGCCTCTTGCTTGGCTTCGTACCCTTTTCTGTCATGCTTCTCATGCTCCCTTACTTGTTTCTCTAAGGAGCACTAAAAACACAAACTTAGATGCTCTTCAAGCAAGTTTCTGTCCTTAATAATCCCTGGGACCCTTCAGTACACCTCAGAAGTTTGGTTACTAAGATTCCCAGTGCCATGTCTTTAATTTTTTAAAAATGTTTTCAATTCAAGAATTGGTTTATTTGTGCTAGTCTTTAGTAATCTTCATAGCCACATTTTTATTTCATCAACAGTCATCTCAGACACACCTTCTAACAAGACTGACTTAAAATATTACGACAGGAAACTATGCCTTCAGGAGCATGTTTATTGTGTTTGAGATGATACATCCGGTGCTCTCTGAGCTACAAAGGGTAAAAGGAAATCCTCTCATTACAAACTGACAAAGGTAAAAGGTAAAACATTTTTCACAACAGCATGAACCACATACTCAGAAATTGATCTGGGTTTAATACAAATGACATAATTCCTAGTCATCTACAGCTACTTTTATAAGTTCATACAGATAATGCATTAGGCTAAAACGCACTATAATATTTGGTAGACTTCAGGACCAGTATCCTTAGTACATCACAAAATACATTTTGATATCCCAAAGAAGCAAGACTTGCAAGTAGGCGTTTTCAACATAACTAATCTACAGCTACAAAGTTCTACTCTTGATAGCATTTACCTTTTTGGGGAGTCTCCCAGGCTCCAAAGGATAAAAGCAGAGTAGAATCAGTATAACATATACACAGAAGTCTGTATTGTAAAGACTATAAAGATTTGCAGCACAGTGAGAAGATGCCTTCTGCTCCTTCACACTGCATACAAATTATGTGAATTATGTTGCGTATCTCTTGGTCCTCTGTCTGGCTATCCTGTCGTGTTCTGCTCTGTTGGTCAAATACTGAGTGGCTATGCTTCCAACCAGAGGATCCACAGGGTTGCAGTCCATTAAAAGGGAACAAATAGACAGCAAAACCTTTGAAATAGTCAAAGCGGGACTCCAGTTGTCTTTAAGGATGTCCAGACAGATGACTCCCTGACTGTTGATGTTGCAGTGATAGATTCTGGTGCGGAAAGTAACCTTTGGTGGCTTAAATGGATAATCTGATGAAAATGTGATATCCAGAAAAAACACACCACCTTCATATACAGAACCCAGTGGACCAAGTATAGTTGATCTCCATTCACAAATGTTATCTCCTTTAGGCCCAGCACTGCAATTAGCAGGAGGATCAAGGGTTATTTCAGCTAGCTCCTTCTGAATTCTTTTAGCACTAGTGGATAACTTAGCAGTGGTTTTGCTAGAGAGTTTGGTGTTTTTCTTCTGCTGGGTGGCAGAAGGTTTTCTTTCCTCTTGTTCTTCAGGCTCTGGAGCGGCTGGGTCTCGCTGGTCCGCATCTGAACTGCCACTGCTGGTGCTGGGGCTCTCATCATCGGACCTTTGCCTATCACTGGACATCTTGGTGAAGCTAACTCTTGGAAAACTCGGCCGGCCACCCGCCCGGCCCGCTCGCGCGCCGCTACGGTGTGAGGGAGGGAGAGAGAAAAAAACCCTTCCTTAAGGAAATGGAGGCAGCTGTTGGGGGAGGGGAGGGGGGAGAGACAAAAAGAAGCTGAGGAGGCTCTGGCCGGGGAGTGTGGAACATTGAAAGTCGGAGGGGGTTGTGCAGTGCCTGGCTCCGGCCGGAGGCGCCTTCGGAAAAAAGGGGGTGGGGTGGGAGCTCGGCTGAGCGAAGGCGCTAGCTCCGGGCGAGGCGGAGGGTACGCGGGAGACCCCCGCGCGCTGCAGCCTCCCGCCACCGCCGCCGCCGTCCGGTTCGGCTCCCATTTCTTTTAATTTTGAATTGTAAAATGACAAATTATAGTTGTATATATTTATGGGGTACAAAATGATATTATGATTTCTGAATACAATGTGGAATTTTTGAATCAAGCTAATTAATATATTCATCACCTCAAATATGAATCATATTTTGTGGTAAGAACATATGAAATGTACTCTCATTTCAATCCCGTTTCCTCTTCATAAACAAGTTCAAGTAGGGGTTCTGTCATTTTCAACCAAAAGACATCTGACTAATTCAATAACTGAGACACCAAGTTCAGTGGAATATGATGTGATTCAAAATGGTTATTTTGCTAGATATGTTAATATTAACAGAACATTTGTAGGCTCAACTAAATAAATGGTTTGGCTGGTCTTTATTTTTGAGAGTTGATTACTGAACCCTATGAAAATGATCAAATCAATTTGTACATCTAGATATAGATACATTTACCACTTAACTGCCTTTGAGACAGCACAGTACAGAAAAGTTGGCTCTATTGATCCATGCAGTTTTACAAAAACTACTGTAGCAAAATACTGAGCAGGATATTAATAACATTTCCAATCTTATGATTATAGACAACATGTGATTTGCAATGAATTTCAAAGGCCCGAGAGAAGTTTACTGATGCTAATTATAAGAAACATTTTGACAGCCACCATCTGGTGCAATGCTTAAGTGAATATAAGCTGCTAAAAATGAGTTTAATATGATAACCAGTTTATTGGGCAGGTTACAGAAATATCTCTTTACAAATTATTCAACAGGGATTGAGATCATTTGCTCTTACTTTTCTAATATTTCCCTCCCAGTTTGAAAGGAGAAAGCACAACCACCAAAGACCCAGCCTCAATGAGTTATAGAGTTGGGACTAATTGGTGCCTGATTAAAGCTATTCAGCCATGACCATGTTGTAAAGTAGAAGCAAAAATGGGACCCTGGCAGAAAAGCCCATAATTACTATGACAAAGAAAGAGCAATCTCAGTGCTAAATTAAAAATGGAATTGTTTTACATTTTCTTGAGAAAGGAGGTTCCATAAGACTGCCTTTGACTCATAAATAATATGAAATTATTAATTATTAAATTTAATATTGGAAAAAGAGGCTTGTGCATCATTCACACATAATCATTAACCATTCATTAATCTACTAACTTCAAAATAATTAACTGACAGCATAGACACAATGCCAATTCACAAACTCAAGCTACACGTTACTGACTTTCAGGCATGCAGACTCTAATTTCCGTAATATTTCTAACAAGAATTGGGGAGGGAGGTGAGTGTGGTCATCTTCCTAATGTGTTTGACTCAGAAATAGCCCTCCCAGGAAAGCAGATTTAAGTTATTAGGCCAATGCCCTATATATGTTTCATTTGCAAATGAAGTACCTTCATGTAAAGATTTCTTTCAGTTCTTCAGGTTGTTTTTCACAAGGATTTCACAAGGAAGGAAAGCACATTCGATGTTACTAATGCATTTCAGCTATTCGAATTGTGCTTCTATTTATGATCTGGGCTGCTACTTATTCATTCATTCCCTAAATCAACATTTAGTCACCCGTATCTTGCAGGCACTGGAGATGCCATAATCACTAAGACAGGGCTCCCCTCATGAAGTTCACAGGCCAGCAATGGAGATAGACAGTACATAACAATCACCAATATGATGTGGTCAATGCTAAAATAGAAATATATGTCTAATCTTAGAACACCTTGGTTGGAAAAAAAGGGGGGAAGAGATGGTAGGTGAAACAAAAGGCATCTAGGAGGGGAAAGATTAACAGACTGAGAAACTCTAAGTAGGTGTTTACTGGAGACTGATAAATATACAGACCCTGTGCATCTGGCTAGTCAGCACATGGAGAGCAGAACAGGACCAGCACATTTGCAAGGGAAATTAAATTTGTTTTTGTGCTCCCATGATGTATCCCAGTAGAAGAGCTTATTCATTAGGAAAGTTCTCCTGACCCAGTGGAGAACATGGAATGCATTCAGGGAAACAGAGAGGAAGCTCCATTCTGATGCTGGTTGGCAGTATGGTGGCGGGGCAGGGAGGAGATAATTTGCATACCTTTGTGGTACTTGGGCATTTGGGCTACAGTCCATATATATTATATAAAGTCATAAAGGTAGTCTAAGTCTGGACTGATTAAGTAGCTAGACAGAGCAGACGTCAGAATTTTCAGAATCTGTAAATGGATGGGACAAGGAAAGGAAAGAGGCACATCTCAACATATCCAAAAGAATGAAATTATTTTGAAGAGTTGTAAAATCAAGACAGAAACAATTACCCTCAGAAGCTCAAAAGTGCTACCTACTCTTCCATGTTTATACTATAAATTCCTTACGTCTAAAAACTTCTTCAAATTTCATCTAAGAGTTATTAGGGGTCTCCTATATGAACTTACTGGCAAACCTTTCAATTATAGCCTTGGTTTTCAGAAGAGCATGCTAGAACATACTGGAAGTCACAGGATAAAACTGGCATATTCTCTTAACAATGTCAATTTCACATTATTAAAAATCTTCTAAGATATTTCTGTAATAAAACTGTCATGAATATAATGTGGATTTGCATGTAGAATTCATTTAAAAGCTTATGGTGAAACAGAAGTCTTCAAAAAAGATTTGAACTTTCTATAGGTACACTTACACTTTCTCTGCCATTAGGGGAACATTAATGAAGAAATTTGAGAGGCATTTCCTTATTTAATTCTAACAAATGTGTGATGTTCCCTACTTCACACTTGAGGAGATTGAGGCTTACAGAAGTTATTAATTTACCCCAAATTATACAGCTCCCTTAATTAGAAATTTTCCATGGATGTTTAAATTTCAGCCTGAACAGACAAGCAAGGTAAAGGCCAATCTTAACTTCTCAGGGTATATTATTATATATTAGCACTGACATTTCAAACTGTCATTTTTCCCACTGTTTTTGTCTAAAACAATTTTTAAAACCTTAAAAATCTAAGTGTTCCATATGTACTAAGAACCGGAAACTTTCAAAGCTCCTTGTATCGAACAATTTATGTGTTTAAGATTTGTCCTACCCTTTGAGTTGTCTTTGGAAAAGCAGTGCTTAACTGCTGCCAAAGGGATACCAACTTTTCATGCATCAATTTTACTTGCTCAGGAAGGTTAAGTGATGATCCCAAGCACGCACTACTGGCATAGGTCCATCTAATTTAAGAAAGGCTTAGGGAGTGATTGGCATAACAAGGCAAACCCTCCAAGGAGCTATGGGACACAGATGGAACCTGAGATATAAGTATTAGCTATAAAAGAACTTACCATTTCAAGACCCAAGTCTTTTTCATCTTTGTAACCCAGACACAAGGCAACACCATTGACGTGAAACATTATTATTTTTCAGCAACAGCTCTACAGTTGCTGAGGAATGTATGCAGGATACTGTCTTTTGGCATTCAGTATCTTTATCGACCCACAGTACCTAAAAGACTGGAAATCTAAAAGCTACATTTACCAAACTCCCTTGACACTACAATTCCAGATGTGATATAGGTTCTGCCAACTACATACACTCACAGGCGATATGAAAAGCAGGAGGGAGTTAGAGGCCATTGTCTTCTATGGTCCTTTGGGCATAAAAGTCTGGCCCAACAGGATGATGCTGCATGGATTTCACAATCCCTGTAGTAGTTGCCTGGTCTCTGCATGACAGTCAAATTGGTAGATGACCTTGAAGTCAGCCTAAAGGAGGCCTCTTATTTTGATATCTCAAATTTTTCCAATAGTTTGCTAAATAACTAATTATCTGCATTACATTTCTTTCTGCTTGAGATACCCAGAGAGATTTATTCCAGGGAACCTGATGAAAATCAGGTCTATAGTACCACCGTGAGTTATTGCTAGTAAAAACGATGCTTAGAAGGCCAAACACAGGAATCTGAAAGTTGTGGAAGTAGATGGGTATTTCCTTCTCATTTTTTGTTGTTTTGTTTAGCTAAGGATTGTGTGTTAATGCCTGCAGGGCTTGTAGTAGGATGGTTGTAAAATGGTTTAGAATGCTGCTCTCTTCAAGGGCTTAGCTGACCTTGGCATCCCGTGAACCCTGAGCAAAATTTAGTAACCTTCACTAGGAAATCCTGTAACCAGAAGTGACACTTTATGCTAATGAGCTTCTCTTTCCAGTGTTGGATTTTTCCCATTGTCACAATATAAGAATCTGTTTGTCTTCTAGAGGTGATTACTTACAACAGTGATTTTATTCAGTTGTATCTCAGATCAAATTCTCAACTCTCATGGTACATTAGTGGGTTCTTTAAAAAAATGATATGCAGGGCCTTACCTCCAGAGGTATAATACAATTGGTTTTGGTGGAATCCAGGCGTCAGCATTTTTTAAACTTTTCCAAAAATGTAGCCAGGGCTGAGAACAACTGAACTGGGCCAAACTGTAACACTGAAGGTGAGCATAACTCATGGAACACTTGCATAGTAAATAGATAAAGCCAATATAAAGGCATGCAAAATGCTCCAGTGATAAATACCCATACAAGTTTAAAGAAGAAGGACTGCAATGAGGCCTGAAGTTGTCCAGAAAGGGGTGATCAGGAAGGAGTAACTAGGGCTGAACTCTGAACAGTGAATGAAATTTGCACAAGTGAAAAAGAGTGAAGGGGTAATCCAGGTAGCAGAAACTGCAAGGATAAAGGAAGAAAGCAGGTGTGAGCATGTTATGCAATGTGGACAGTTGAGAGTCAACCAGGCAAGAGGAGGAAGGTAAGAAAGTACAAATTTGGACAAGGTAAAGTGGAGTCAGATTACAGAAGACCTCAGAAGCCAGGCAAAGGAGCCTATGCTGGTAACATTAGGCAATTGGAGGGTCAGTGAAAGGGATGTCCTTGGTTTTCTGTCATGACAGATGGTGCCATCTTTGGCAAAGTAAGATTGCTGAAATCAAAAAGTATTTGAGCTTGATAGTGATAGCTTAGCTCTGAACATAGCAAGTTTCTTAGAATGGGGAAAGATGTTAATATAACTTGGAGTTTAAGCAGCATCAAAATAGTATATCAGCTGTTACTGAGCTGATACTGATTGCTTCAAAATCCTCTATAGCTTTATGGTTACCTTTTACTTGTGGAAGGAAACCAGGGAACAGTAAAAATATGTTGGGGAAGCTTAGTCTTTCCTCATCATAAAACTTCATATTAGTCTAGTTGACATGTGTTGAGGACACTCTCAGTGCTCCACCCAGATACCTTCTGATCCCTTTTGCCATTTCAGTGGATACTTTCTCTGGTTTCTGTGTGCCTTTGTTTCTAACACCTGTACCTCTGGCTCTCTTTAGAGGATGCCCCACAGGCAACTGGATTTGCATCCCCACAGGCAACTGTGAAGAGCCAGAAACATCTAGGATTGATGTTACCCACCAACTGCCCTGCTCCCTGACAGGCCTGCAAAATGGTTGATAGGATGCTGGAGTATGAAAGCCTACCTCCTTTCCTCCAAGTTGAGGCAAAATCTGGAACATAATTTACACTCCAGGGCTCTCCTGCAGGATCAGACTGAAGCTAACTTTCAGGAAGTTTTGTTAAGATTGCAAGCTTGTGTAGCATCCTCTCCTCCTCTTCCTTTCTTCTCCCATTTCCCTGTTAATCACCCCCAGAAACACTTCCTTTTATCATGTGTACAGGAATCCTTGTTTGAGGGTCTCTTCCAGAGAACCCAAACTAGAACAGCTTGCTCTGATGAACAAATTGCTCTTACATGCACCACGTTTACTGTCACTTGTGGATTTTTATTGTTCACTCTCCCATGGGATTTTTTTTTTTTTTTTGAGACAGTTTCACTCTGTTGCCCAGGCTGGAGCACAGTGGCATAATCATAACTCACTGCAGCCTCAACCTCGCAGGCTCAAGTGATCCTCCCATCTCAGCCTCCTGAGTAGCTGGGGCCACAGGTATGTGCTACCATGCTCAGATAATTTTTAAAATTTTGGTAGAGGTGGGGTCTCCCTATGTTGCCCGGGATGAGATTTTTTAATGTATGGGGTTTTTTATAGCAAGTACCAGGATGAAGCCGAAAATCTGACTTGGGAGTTTTTCCAACAAGTCAAGACAATTACTTTCCATTTATACCAAATCTGAGGTTATTAAAGATCTCACCAAGTTGAAGCCCTATATCTGATATTATTAGACGCAGAAAGGATTATTTTTAAAGAATTACTGTTTAGCAAAGACTTCTCCATTCATACCATTCCTGGTTTTAGTACAAATGATTTGTCTTATGCTTCAGAACCAAAATGCATTCTATAAAAGCTCATAATTTTGACAACAGTTGTCTATTGGTAGAACAATCTTTATTTTTTTTCAGATTCAAGTAATCCATCACCCAGTTTTTTTTCACTTCCTTATTGTGGTAAAATATGCATAACAAAATGTATCATCTTAACCATTTTCAAGTGTACAGTTCATTGGTATTATGTATATTCATATTGTTATACAACCATCACCAGCAATCCATCTGCATAACTTTTTTATCTTGCAAAACTGAAACTCTATACCCATTAAACAATAACTTCCCACTACCCCCTTCCCACCAGCCTCTGGCAACCACCATTCTGCCTTCTGTCTCTATGATTTTGACTACTCTAAGGACCCCATATTAATGGAATCATACAGTATTTGTCTTTTTGGAACTTGCTTATTTAATCTAGCATAATGTCCTCAAAGTTCACCCATGTTGTAGTATATGTCAGAATTTCCTTCCTTGATAAGGCTGATGCATAAGGAGGAACTTACTTCTGCCATTTTGCTATTTGATTTCTATGTGCCTTATAGCTTTTTTATTTCCCACTTCCTGCATTACTAGCTTTCATGTTTAGTTAATTTTTGAGTTTAAATATTTCAATAGCTTTCTCATTTCCTTTTGTATATTTTCTATTTTCTTTGTAGTTTTCATGAAGATTACATTTAAAATCCTTAAGTAATACACTATAATTTGAATTTATACCAGGTTAACTTCAATAACACACAAAAATGCTGCTTCTTTACATCTCAATCCCCACTCCTTTCAGTTATTGACATCACAAAATTACATCTTTATACATTGTGTGTCCAAAAACATAAACTAATACTTTTTTAATACATTGACCTTTTAAATTATATAGAAAACAAAATATGGAGTTATAAACCAAAGTTATAATTATTCTATCTTTTAAATTAATTATTGCTTCTGAATGTATTACTCCCTTAAATCATGTAGGAAATAATAAGCAGGGTTACAAACCACATTTACAATAATCTAGCTTTCATAATTGCCCATGTATTTACCTTTACTGAGATCATTATTTCTTCAGACAGCTTCAAGTTGCTGTCTGGTGTTCTTTCATTTCAACCTGAAGGATACCCCTTAGCATTTTTTCCAGGGAAAGTCTAGTGGTAACAAACTCCCTCAGCTTTTGTTTATCTGGGAATATCTTAATTTCTCTTTTAATCTTGAAGGACAGTTTGGCTGCATATGGAATTCTTAGTTGGAAGGTTTTTCTTTTCGCACTTTGAATATATCACCTGGTTGCTTTCTAGCCTCCAAAGTTTCTGATGAGAAATCTGCTGATAATTTTATTGAGGATCACTTGTATATGATGAGTCACTTCTCTCTTGCTGTTTTCAAGATTCTCTCTTTGTATTTGATTTTTGACAGTTTGATTATAATGTGTTTTGGTGTGGGTCTCTGAATTCATTCTACTTGGAGTTTGTTGAGCTTCTTGGATGTTTATGTTAATATTTTTCATCAAATTTAAGGAGTTTTCAGACAATAATTACTTAAATATTCTCTCTGCCTCTTTCTCTCTTCTTTTGAAACTGAAAATATGCATGTTGGTCCACTTGATAGTGTACCACAGGTCACTTACACTCTGTTCAATTTGCTTCAATCTTTTTTCTGTTTCTGAGGCTCAATAATTTCTATTGTTCTATCTTCAAGTTCATTTATTCTTTCTTCTGCCTGCTCAAATCTGCCTTTGAATCCCACTAGTGAATTTTTAATTTCAGCTATTATATTTTTCAGCTCTAGAATTTTTTCCTTTCTTTTTAGGTTTTCTGTCTTTGTATTGATATTTACGTTTTGTTAATACATTTTTTTCTTCACTTTCTCCACGTTTTCCTTTAGTTCTTTGAGTATCTTTAAGATAGTTGTTTTCAAAATCTTTGTCTAGTAGGTCCGCCATTAGGTCTTTTTCAGGGACAGCTTCTGTTGGTTTGGGTTGTTTTTTCTTTTGAATGATGAACCATACTTTCTTGTTTCTTTGTATGCTTTGTAACTTTTTGTTGAAAACTACATTTTAATCCAATATTATGATAACTCTGCATATCAGATTCTTCTATCCCAGGGTTTGATTTGTTGTTGCTGTTCTCTTGTTTTGTTTTTATTGTTATAGGCTGCCCCTGTGCCAAGGATCAGCCTGAGATGTAAACTTAAGGTCTTCTCAGGTCTTTTTTGAAGTTGTGCCTTTCCCTGTGCATGCACAATGACTTTCTAATTCTCCCTGTACACGTGATTGCTTTTGAATGTCCTAGTCTTTAATGTCTGACTCCCAAAAGGGGAAGAAAGAAAAATAAAGGGAGAAAGGGTACTGGCCCTTTAAATCACTTGGAAGTCATTTCAGCCAGAGTGGGAGGGGCTTGCAGCAATGGAGAGAGGTGCAACAACCACGGACAGCACCTCTTTGTCTGCACCTCTGTGATCAGAAGAAACAATCAGCAGTCAGATCACAGGTTACAGATATTTGGAGGACAGGATCCTTTTTGCCCACTCTGTCTCCTGAAAACTGTAAGCTGCTCTAGGAGCGCAAGCACAGTTGCTTCTTATGGAGCTGGGGGTGGGGGTATCTGCTGCTGTGCTAAGGGCTGAAATTGACTGAAATTAATCATAATTTGCAATCCAAGCCTTCCCCTGGAAGTTGCAAGCTTTCATTAGCCTCCAAAGTTAAAAAATGGTACATTGGACATATTCTGCCAGTACAATTGTCGTCTTGGTGGGGAAACAGATTCCTGGTCCTTTTTACTCGGCTATCTTCCCAGAATCCTCTGATCATCCAGTTTTATATGCCATTTTTAAAAGTCTCTCCCCTGTTCTTTACTCAAAAATCATTGCATAAGTAATTTTCTTTTTGTTACACCAGACAAAACTTCAGCAACATGAAAATACACATGCACACACACACACACTCTTCACATCTTTTTCTAAACAGAAGTATCTTTTTGGAGAATATTATACTTCATATTGATGTACCTAGCTTAGTGCCTGGCATGTAATAGGCATGTAACAGGAAATATATTTTTGAATTGCATTAATAGTAACACTGTTTTTCTCCGTACATCCCACTTGCCACTGTGAATCCAGTTATTGAGACAAGGGAAATACTACCTTTTTTAGGAGGAGGCTGGATGCAGTGGGAATCTCCCTCAGACAGAAAGAAGGGGAAAGTCCACCCCTTCTGCCCTGGAGGAATGTGAGGAAGAGGAAGTAGGGGAACTGAAATGAAAGAGTGAGAATGTGTGTCTTGACCCCTCTGCTATGGACTGAATCCTTGTAGTGGAGAGGTCTGTTACATGGTCTGAGAAAGAAGTTGAAATATGAGTGGTTTCAAAGTGCACTCCTAATTGGTAACTTCTGAGATGGCAGGCAAGTGGGGAGAAGCATACTTGGTAGAGAAGTCCTGATGTGATATTCTTGGGTAACACCTAACTGCCCATATGTGGAGTGGATCTAAAAGTTTTCACATGTTCCAAAGGATGATGAGAATGAAGCTTGAGAATCTAGTGGGTAGCTTGCCACAGAGGGTCTCTGTGGAAGGAAAAGTAGCCTAATATCTGAGGGATACAAGAAAGGTCATTCAGGAAATGGCTGGTCAGAAGAGTGAGTCAAACCTTGGAGGTTACACAAAGCCAGAGAGAGTTAAGGTGGGACCCAGGAAGCAAAGAGAGATGGCTAATTGTAATGAGAAAACAAACTATAAGATCTACAAGCCATGGACTACAGCAGTGAATACCAGAGGGCAGCCAGAGCCAGGACCATAGCAAGTATACCTCAGAGGATAACAGCCAAACCCCATCCAGACAAGACCAACCCAACAATGGAAATAGTCTCGGCCATCTACCACTCACTCCTAACACTAAAAGGACCACAAGCTTCCCCATCCAACAAAAACTGGGAAAGAAGGATAAGAAGGAAAACAACAGCTTCAACGAGGAGTTAAAATTTGGATTCAGTGAGTATTAGAGAACATGGATCAAGTCATATAAAAAAGAATATTTAAACCAGAAGAGAGAGAAAATCTGTTAATTTTTTTCTTGTGCCAGCTATCTATGGTCATACATAATTTTCTACTGATCCTATAATAAATTATTATAAACAGTGGCTTAAACAATGCAGATTTATTATCTCACAGTTCTGGATGTCAGAAGTCTGACACAGTCTCATTGGGCTAAAATCAAAATGTCACCAGGGCTGCACTCCTTTCTGAAGGTTCTAGGGAAGAATCCATTCCCTTGCCTTTTCTAGATTCTAGAGGTCACCCATATTTCTTGGTTATTGGTATCCTTCCTCTCCAAAGCCAGCATCTCTCTGACCATTCTTCCATATCACATCTCCCTTCCCCTCACTCCAGCTGGGAAAGGTTCTCTACTTTTAAGGACTCACATGATTAAATTGATCCCACCAAGATAATTCAGAATAATATCCTCATCTCAAGATTTTTAACATAATCACATTTGCAAAATCTCCTTTGTCATGTAAGGTAAATATAATTGCCAGTAATTAGGATGTTGACATCTTTGGGTAACCATTATTCCATCTGCCACAGGCCATAATAAGGCTGTGTAACCAGCAGCCACCAAACCTCGGTAGCATGCAACAAGAAGTTTATTGCTCATAAGTATGGGTCAGTTAAGGGCTGGCCAACCAGCTTCATTTGCTGGCCTTGTCTGCGAATATTCACATGTCTGGAGGCTAATTGACTGTTGGCCTGGCAACTGAAGCTGCTCAGCTCTGCTCTGCTCTGTGTGCCTCTCATCCTCCAGCAGATAAGCCCAAGCATATTCCAGTGCAACAGCAGAGCTGTCAGAAAAGAAGCATAAATACTCGAGACTCCTTAAGGCTTAGGCTCAGAATGAGCACACTGCCACTTTCACTTCATTTTACTGGTCTGGCCCAAAGTCGGAAAGGAGGCACTACAGATTGGCATGGCAAAAGGCATGCATCCAGAGAAGGGAGAAGAATTGGAGCCATTCTGCAACCTACCATATCTCCCATCCCCACTCATACCAATGCCTGCTACTGAGCCAATGATAGGTGCTATGAGCCAACTGAGACCACTCCATGCTTGTATATCAGTAAGTTTAGGCTGTGTTATCAGGTACAGGAACACAATAAATGTTCATTAAGTGGAACAGATTTTAATTCTACAGTGAACAGAATGGTTATTATATGAGCATATCAAAACTGAAGAAAAGTATGAAGTAAATGAGAATAAAATAGCTGTATCATCTCTGTTTATTTGAGTACTTTTGTTAAAGTGATCATGTTTTCTGCTTTAAGTATCTTCACAACTTTGTGATTTCCAGCCAGATTTTCCCAACTTGTAAATGTAGTATTTCCTACACATCTAACAATTCAAAAATAATAGAATTTGCCTGGGCAAATCCTGGACTTCGGAGGAAAAAGCAAAATAAAATACAAAGAAATACACATAAATATTTGGAAAATAGTTAAAATCCAAACTTTCCAAAAATATATATTTTTAAATCATATTTTGATCAAATTTTTATTTCACAGCAGAGCTACTTTGCATAAGTATATTTGTTCATTTGTGAAAGAAAACCTTTATACATTGAGGTTATGTAACAAAGAGACTCTTTAAGGTTGTATTAATTTTTTCCTAAAATATACTCATTTTGAACAATGAGCCCAAATGATTTCGTTCTAAAAAGATCAAAGCAAGGCCAAAAACTGACATAATATGAGTCTACTTGAAAGCAAATTTTGATTCTTTAACTATAACGAGGAAATACATGCAAACACAATGCCTCTAATTGATCACTTTCCTAATGCAATTCATTATTTTGGCTGTTTTTGCAGATGATCACCTGATAATGCATTTTTTTCAGCCCTTTCCTGTTCCCATATTTGTCACATCTTTTTACTGTATTCACTGCTGAGAACCACCTACACCCCCGAGCCTTACTTCTTGTCTTGAACCACTCATGCCTTGGGCATCCTCCAATTCTACTAATTCTAGGGAGAGTGGAGTTAGGTCAAGATGCCTAACTCTTGTATGGCAGGGCTGAGCCCAGGCATGTAGTAAGCCCTCCAAGCTTGTTACCCACCTTTCTCATGCCAAGTCATCTGTGGTGGTTAATTTCATATGTCAACTTGACTGGGCCATGGGGTGCCTAGATATCTGATCTAATGTTATTCTGTGTTTGTGGGTGAAGATGTTTTGGGATGAGATTAACATTTGAATTGGTAGACTAAGTAAAGCAGATTGCCTTCCCTAACATGGGTCACCCTCATCCAGTCAGTTGAAAACCTGAATAGAACAAAAAGGCTGACCCTTTCTTAAATACAAGGGAACTCCTCCTGCCTGAGTGCTTGAGTTAGGACATTGTTTTTTGTTTTTTGTTTTTTCCTGCCTTCAGACTCCCACCAAAACATTGGTTCTTCCCGGGTCTTGAGCCTGCCAACTTCTGGACTGGAATTTATACTATCAGCTCTCCCAGTTCTTAGGCCTTCAGACTCAGACTGGAATTACACTATCAGCTCTCCTGGGTCACCAGTCTGCTGACTACAGTTCTTGGCACTTCTCAGCCTCCATAATAGCTGAGAAGTCATAATAGTCAATTTTTTACTATATATAAATCTCCTCTGGGTTCTGTTTCTATGGAGAATCCCCTGGCAACTGGGTACATAAACTAAAAATCCTGATAAAATCACTCCAATGCTCAACAACCTTCAATGGGTTTTCATTATAAATAGAATAAATCTCAAACTTTTTACAATAACCAATAGCTGCTACAAAATTTGATCCCCTATATGCCTCTCCAAAGTCATCTCCTTTGACTCTCCCTTCACTCTTTTCCGTCTGCACTAAAATTTCTATCTCAGAGCTTTTGTATTTGCTATTCCCTCTGCCTGAAACAACCCTTATTAATTCAGTCTACAAATATTTCTTACATGTTTCAGACACTATTCTAGTTTATATGAACTATACACACAAAAATGTTTTCCCTGGTAAAGCATACATTCTCTTCCTCAAGATCTTTCATGGCTGCTTTCTGGGCTTTTTCTGATTTTCCTAGCCAAAGAAATTCCTACCCTTAGTCACCCTATCCCATAACCCCCTTTTGTTTTCTTCATTCTCACCATGTGTGAAATTATTTATTTATTGCCTGTCTCACCATTTTAGACTGTGATCTGCATATCTGTCTTGTTCCTTTCCAGTGTCAAGAACTGTACCAGGCAGTTGGAAAGAAAAGAGGTGCACAGCATTGTTCACCAAGCCCTATAATCTGGTGCATCAGCACTCAACTTATTTGTGTGATTTTGCCCAGGAAACATGGCTATTTGAATAAGTAATCAGTTGTTATAATTGCCCATTGAAATTCTGTTTAGCAATAATAGAACTATATACTTAAAGAAAGCCCCAGAGTTGATTTTAGAGATGGCTGTTCTAAAACTTGTTTACTTCCAAACATAATAAAGTGATTGTGGATATGAGAAAAAAAGATTTTAGAAAACATTTTTTAAGCTGTGATTTTCTACTGGCAAGACATTGTATATTAAAATATCCAGTCATCTCAATCAGGAATGACCAATGCTTATGACCACAGAAGTTTGGAGTAGGTTAGGGTCAAGGTTAGGGACAAGTCATTGAGGCTCAAAAAGGCAGAAGACGGTGGGTTTGTGGGGTTATCAGTTAGTTTCTTCTAGCCTCATGTAGGGAAGGCACAGTGAACTCCACCCCAGCACTTCCTCTCTCTCCCTCCTTTCTCACTTCGCTGGTGGGGATAGCACAGTTATAGAATTCAGCTCAACCAGGAAGCAGGAAGCAGCATGAAAGTCAGGAGTAACACTTCTTGAACATGGATAAGCTATGCCCTTCTTCAAGGTTGTAAGGAAGGCTGATTCCATTTCCAGTGCATGGCAGATATTGAAATACCTTCAGATCTAGACATATCTGTGTGGGGGTGAAGAGTGGAGACTTCCTTCTTCCTCATTGTACCTAAAGAAGCTTCCAGTCCTGTAGTGTGAGCTTGGTCTTGTCTTCACAACACAGGAGAACTGCATCAGACTGTTTGCCTATCAGCAATACCATGAGACAAAAACAGCAGCAATAGAAGAGTCTTGGGCCAAGACAACAATAAAAGCACAGTATTTCCAGGGTTTTGCTCAAGGTAATAAAAGTCAGAACTTAGACCCTTGGACCAAATGAGCAAAACTAAAGTTCTTAGAATCATAGTCAAGTGAGGACTGTAGGGATGGAAGGAAGACATTCTTGTAAATAGGAGGCATCACAGCTGGGAGTAAGTTAGCACAAATAAAGAAGTCATGACAAATTATTTTGTATCACAACCTGATAAAACAGAACATATCGGTTTCATAAATATTTAAAGCACAATTTTGAAATGAACATCTATTTCCCTTGAAGTAGGATTGTTTGTATTTCTATAAAGGACACTCTTAGAAACAGTTCACTGTATCAAGTGTCAGTTAATTTATTTAGAATCGAGTCTGAAAGTCCCATTGACATTGAAAAACTACCTGTTAATTTGCTTTGATTCTGTAAGAGATTGAAACTTTTCTTCTTACACAAGTCTGAAGGTTAAACATATACATATATACTATATGTATACTATGTACGTATGTATATACTATAGTATATACCTATATACTATATGTATACTATGTACGTATGTATATACTATAGTATATACCTATATATAGTGTATGTATAGGTATGTGCTATATACATAAAAGAGTATATAGCATAAAGGGTATTTATAGATAAATTGTCACAGGGACTTGGAAACATCTGAGTCCATGGGAATGGTAAGTGCCAAAGGGGATGGGCAGCTTACCAATGGTGATGTTATAGTGACTCATCAAAAATACCCAAAGATGATAAAGTTTAAAAAAATGACATCTCAGGTTATATCAGCTATGGATAAAGCTTAAGTAACTTGTCTGATACTTAAATCATAAACTTTCTAAAACATAGGACCTATCTTTTTTTTGTTGGTTTCTTCAGAGATTATCTCATTGTGTTTTGTGTCCTGGAATTTCACAATGATATGTCTAGGTGTACTTTTAGTTGTTTTTTGTTTTTGTTTTTGTTTTTTTGCAATGGAGTCTTGCTCTGTCACCCAGGCTAGAGTGCAGTGGCACGATCTCTGCTCACTGCAACCTCCGCCTCCCAGGTTCAAGCGATTCTCCTGCCTTAGCCTCCTGAGTAGCTGGGATTACAGGTGCACGCCACCACGCCTGGCTAATTTTTGTATCTTTAGTAGAGATGGAGTTTCATCATGTTGGTTAGGCTGGTCTCAAACTCCTGACCTCGTGATCCACCCTCCTCGGCCTCCCAATGTGCTTTTAGTTTTCTTAATCCTCCTTTATATATTTGTGCTTCTAGAATCTGGGGATTAGTTCCTTCACCAGTTATAGAAAAACATCTCAACTATTTTTGCCAAAGAATTGATTCTCTCACATTTCCTCTTTCTAGAACTCCAATTAGATGTGTGTTGGTTCCTCTCATTCTCTTAATGATAATTAATTAATTCTCTTAATATGTGTTGGTTCTTCTCATTCTCTTAATTTTCTCTTAATTATCTTCCTGTTTCTCTATCTCTAACTCTCTCTGTTTCATTCTGAAGCTATTTTCTAGTGCATGCTAGTTCTCTCTGCTGTAAAACTAGGAACTGGGTTTTTAATTGTCTTGGCTATATTGTTCCTTTCAGAAATCCATTTGTTTATTTTTCAAATTTGCCCATTCTTTGCAGTTATCTTTCATTTATCTATGTCTTTAATTATTTCAAACATACTTATTTTACCATCTTAATCAAATGGTTCTATTATCTAAAGTTCTTGAGGGTATAGTTCTGCTGCTTTTATGACCGGTGATTCTCAGTTATGGGGGATTGCTATCCTGTGAGTTTCCTAATTTTGGATTATGGGTTCAAGTTCAATGGCATTGTATGGGTAAAAATCTGTGTGCCGAGTACTGAGTATACATCCCTCCAAAGAGGATTTCTATGTGCTTCTTCCAGGTACACCAAGAGTTTCACTAGTTTATGGTCACTTTAATGTTAAATCTTTGACTTTGTGGCTCCTGGACCATCTGCTTGAGGTGCAGGTCCATTATGACAAATTTTCACAGGAGATTTTTACCCCAGTGAAAGTCTAAGCAAAGACAGGCAAGCTTCCTTTGATGTCTACCCGCTCCATTTAAGAATATTTTTTCCTAGCCACCCTTTAACTAAGTCTATCAGTCAGGATTCAGTCTAAGTATTTCTTTTAGGAATAATGTAAAGAAGTATTCATGTAAATCATCATAGGTTTTGGAAATATGAAGTTTAAAGACAATTGACATAGCTCTGTTTCACCACTCGGTTTCAGGAGAATAAGAATTTAGTGCACCATCCAAGTCAATTACTTCAGAAAACACCTCAGAGGATCACAACTTCTGCACAATCTTGGAGGGTGGTTCATAGTATTACACCAAGAAGCAACAGCAAAACTTAGTTATCTGCAGCTTACACATCTGTGCTTGACCACCAGGGGAAGAACGATAACTTCAGCTTCTCTTCCACCCTCAGATCTTTCATAATTCTATATCGTTGGCCAAATCTAAGACAGAATACTATGCACAGAGGATTTGGAGGAATGCTGTTATTAGGCATCTAGCTACTCCAATATCGAACAGAGCACATGAATTGAGACACGTGCTTCATGCCAACAAACAATTCAGTAAATTAAGGATATGATCTTTCAGATTCCTAGGTTTATCCGGAAGACACGGTTCAAACTTTTCTCCTCATTTGAAATCAAAGTGAATGGAAACATTTCCTGTTTCCGTATATTAAAACCTAATCTTTGATGACATTAAGACTGATAACCTCCATTGCATGCACTACAGGGAAGTTGTAACTTCAGGTCATAAATTTATTTCATGTTTACTATGACCTCTTTGTTTTTTGCCTGCATTCTTTTTTGCCAACTACACATTTAAAGTAAAGCTTGTTGTAGTTTGTCCAGCGTTTCTAGGAATTTTATAACAGGAGAGTGTTCCTATTAGGAAGCTCACCAATATTGCTACAACAACAATTATGTATAATTTTTTGTTGTGACTTTATCTTTTTGAGGTGCCATGAAGTAGGGGAGAGTTCTTTGTTACTCTGGATTTTGGAACAGATTTTTTTTTTCTCCCACTGGAACTTGGTTTTCATTCATCTCACTTACACTTTTTGTTTTAACTTTTCAGCTTGAGGTTTCTGGGCCATACAGGTTATATCAATTCAGAACTCATTCTACATGATGTTTTCATTCTCACAGACAACTCTTTTATTCATACCACATACCAGGGCAGATAGCAATATTCTTTGTATTTTACACTAGGAGAGGAAGTTATCCACTTTGCATTATTGGGGCAGCCTTTTGAGGCTTTGTAGCTTTATTTATGGGATGCGATTCTAGATTCTTTAAATGTGCAGGCTAAAGCACAAATATCCTATTCCTGCCTGGGCATCAAAACCCCCAGGACCTGATACTCTTATGGGCTTCCATCACATCAGCTCCTGCCTAGTACTCTGGTGTTCAGTTTCCTCTTCACTTGTGCTATCAGGGGATTTTCTTTATTTTCTTTCAAGCTCAGCTGTGTTGAAGATGATTACTACATTTTGTCCAGCATCCCTGCCTAAGCCTTTCCTTATCAGCTCTGCCTGCCATATTACTGGAAGCTTTGAGGCACTTTCTATTTTATCTAATATTATCTGAAAAGGGCAAGGGGCTATAGTCTTTCAAGTGTTCTCTATAGCATATACTTATAAACATAAAACTAAAATATGATGAAAAAGATAAAAAACATAAAAGAGGTATATGGCATTAAAAATATCAGAATGGTTTTGAAAAGATGTCTCAATTTTACATTTTTTAGTTTATTAAAGAAAATACATCTAGAAAATATTGGTAATTTTGTAAGTTAGAGGAATCATGAAAATGGAGTGCATCTTGAAGTCAATACTGTATTTGATAAAGTGTTTTGTGGCATTCACGTAGGTGACTTGAGGCAAATTCATTCTGAGCTAATATGCTTATGAGCATGACTTATTAAGGAGCACCAGTATAGGCATGTTGATGGAATGACCTGATCTCAACCTGTAAGGAGTTGAGGGGAAGATTTTCAGCATTTATATTGAAGATGTAGATCAAAGAGAAGACAAAATAATGTTAATAGACATCAAAAAAAACAAGAGAGAATAGAATTTCTAAACCATCTTGATAGGCTAAAATGCTAAGCCAAGTACATAAGACAACTTTGAGAGAGGAGAATTTTATGGTGTCCTTGGTGTGATTGGCTTTAATGTTCTCCATGCTGATATTCTGCAAGAGCTATCCAATAAAATCTAAGTTCTTTTAAATTATTTATTGAGGTATAATTTCACTCAATGTAAACACATACCAGATTTAATGTGTTTTGATAAATGTATACATCCAGGTAACAACCATCCAAATCTAGATATGGAACAATCTCATCATCTCAGGGATGAATCTTCCCAGTCAATCTTCTCCCGCAGCCAGAGACAACCACTGTTCTGATTTCTATCATCAGGTCTTAATTTCACCTGACTTAGAACTTCATACAAATGGACTGATATTATTTGTGCACTCTTAGCTTGGCTTCTGTTGTTCAAACTAATATTTTTAAAATTCGTCCATATTTTGTGTGTATCAGTTGTGTGGGTTTTTCTTTTTTGCTTTGTTTTGTTTTATGTGGGTTGTTTTTGCTTTGTTTCATGAAAATAGTCCATTGTATGAATACACTATAATTTGCTTATTCCCATTCTGATATTAAAAGTACAAAATGGAAACTCCAAGTTGGGAGGTGAGAACATTTCAGCATATCAAGATGGTGTAAATAAAAGTTGGAATTAAGGAAGCCAGAGGGACATTTTCTTTGGAGGGTATTGTGATATTTTCCCTGTTTCCTCCCACAACTGGGCAAAGGGAGAGAAATGTTCCTCAGCTCACCTAAAGCCCAGCCTGGAGAATATAAACAGGAGATTACAACCTTAAGACTTATTTGAGATCTTTCCTACCCCCTAGCTCCACTCCTTATGCCAGACGGTTCCAAAACTAAGGCCAGCTGACTGAGTGGGGATGTGGAGCTGATGAAGAAAGAAGAAGCCTGAAGCCTCCCAAGCCATACACTCTTCCCTTCTAGCCCAGCCCATTCCCCAGCTTTTAGACCTGAAGTAGGCCAGATCTGAGAGGGGAAATAGTACAGTTTGGAGTGGAAATGTCAATTACTAAAATGAGACAATTAATATGAGCGGATGGCTTTTATCAATATGAGAGTAACTGGAATTAATATGAGTGGATGGCTTTTATCCATATGAGAGAAACTGGAAACATGTTGAGAACTCTGAGATTTTCTTCCAGAGCATAAATCACTGAGCATTTGGAGAAAAGAATAAAGTTGTTTTGTGCTAATATCCAATTGAGCTCCATGGGTATTCCATGAAACGTCATAATCTGATATTAAAACATTTGATAATGGAAACACTGCCTATATTTTTCTAAGGCTTGTAGTTAATGCCTTGAATAAACCATACAAACCTAAGGCCACAGCTAATATTAAAAGGGGTACAGGTTCCATCATCAGAATGCCAACTCAGTTGGGTTAGGATAGACTCACAGTCTCAACAAATATGAACTTCAGATGCTTTCCTATTTAAAGAAAGGTGAACTTTTTGCCTGGTAAGTTTTTGTTAAAATTTTCACTACCCATTACACTATTCTAGACTAAAATGTTCATATAAAAAAGGGAAATATAGCACTTATATATTTCTAAAATTCAGGTTTGTGGAAGTGTAATTCAAAACTGTAAAATTTAGAGCACATACATTTTTTTTTTTTTGAGACAGGGTCTCACTCTGTCACCTAGGCTGCAGTGCAGTGGCATGATCACAGCTCACATCAGCCTCAACCTCCAGGGCTCAAGTGATCCTCCCACCTCAGGCTCCCGAGTAGCTAGAACTAAAGGTGCATGCTTAGAGCACAAATTTTCAAAGTGATTTTTTTCATCCATTTTTTACTAGTGGCCATACAATCAATTGGGTTATACTACAAATACTATTTAAATGTCTTGATAACCAAAAATGCTAGGTTGATCATTGATCTACCTTATTATTTTGTCATAGCCAGAATAAGAATTGCATTTACAAAAAATACCAAATCTCTGCTCATGAAACGTGACAAGTTGATGGCAGACAGGTGGATGGTTAACTAGGGAAATTTCACTGCTAAATTATCTACCATAACTGTTTAGAAATGTCTTTCTCATCAGTGAAAATGGAGAATTATGCTTGCCACCTGATTCTTCATGAAAACATACTCCTCAAACTAAAAGAGATATGTTGCATCTCTGGCATGACTTCCAGAGAAATAATATATATTTTTATATAGATATATATATAAAATATATATATCTATATAAAATATAGATATATAATATATATATCTATATAAAATATAGATATATAATATATATATCTATATAAAATATAGATATATAATATATATATCTATATAAAATATAGATATAAAATATATATATCTATATAAAATATAGATATAAAATATATATATCTATATAAAATATAGATATATAATATATATATCTATATAAAATATAGATATAAAATATATATATCTATATAAAATATATATATAAAATATATATATCTATATAAAATATAGATATATAATATATATATCTATATAAAATATAGATATATAATATATATATCTATATAAAATATATATATAAAATATATATATCTATATAAAATATATATATAAAATATATAGATCTATCTATATAAAATAGATAGATCTATCTATATAAAATAGATAGATCTATATAAAATATATAGATATAGTATATCCATATAAATATATAGATATACTATATCTATATAAAATATAGATAGTATCTCTATATAAATATATAGAGATACTATATATAAATATATAGATATACTATATCTATATAAAATATATAGACTATATCTATATAAAATATATATTTTTTAAACATAGAAAAGATATATTTTAACTGCAAAGCACTATGGGAGTAATTGAATCTTCCTAGCAATGCTGGAGCTTCAGTGACACAGTCGTTTAAGCTCCACTTCCAGTAGAAGAAGAGAGAGATGCAGGGGGAAGTAAAAAATATGCTTTGAAAAAATAATAAAGTTAGTGATAAGATCCTTGAAATTAAAAAATTGGATGTCAAATTTCATGGCTTATGCATTCTACTACAATATTATCCCCTTTATTCATGATAAATGCATTTAGTAAGCAATTACCATATGTCAGAATTATATCCTTAGAAACTGAAAAGAAGAGTATGTCTCATTCAGACAGTAGGACTTGTGTACATGAAATAAATAACAGTACCATACTGGACTTTAGGAAAATCTGCAAGTAGGCAGTAGAGTCCTGAAACACCTCCTTCTGTTCCTAAATTCTCAAACCAACTTGCTCTGACAGGGAAACTTAGTTCCCATAGAACTACCCATCTTGGTAAACTATGACCTGACTACTAATAATTATGACCTTCCTGGGAATGCCCTATGATATTTGATCCACCAGAAACACAGGGTACCCTCCAAGCCAAAGACTTCTTGGCCCTTTAGTATATCCAGCTTTTAGTACCAATGGTGATCACCCTTTGGAAACTAGGAATTTCAGGTGGTATCTTGAGTGGATAACAATGATTTCTTTGCTCCTTATTCACCTCCCACATACTGAGTGCTAAATACTTTTCCCACTCATTTCTAAAACTCCAAATACATTTATCTAACATTCACATTGGATCAGTCCAAATAGGAACAATTTTGACAGTGAAACAGGGTGTACTATGAATAATTATCCTGGAACAATAGGCATAAACTGTTCTAGGTAAGTCGTGATATATGGTCATGCTACCTATAAGACATGCATGTAAAACAAAAAGAAAAGACTGAAAAAATACTAGGAGCAATGAAAATGTAAGTCATTCTTCTTGTAATTTACTAAGCCAACCACAGAATTCCTTGGCATTGAGTTGAGGTTGGGTGATGTATAGAAGGTGGCTTTCAACAAAACAATGAGATCTAATGTTCGGGTCTTTTTACACAACTTGAAAACAAAATTAGGCCAAACTAACAGATTTGTTTGGGTTTAAGAAATATCATAGATGCCTTTTAACTCAGAAATTCCATTTCTAAGACATTTGCCCAGTGAAATAGTTATGGATATGTGCAAATATTTAGCTATAATCTAGCTCATTCAGCGGTACTTAAAGAAAGGTGAAAAAAGAAAACCCTAATTTCCAAAAATAATGAATTGGATTATATACATTGTTATACCATACAACAAAATTCTATATAGTCATTAAAAATAACACTATGGGTAAATATTGAATAGCATGAGAAGAAGTCCTCACTGCATAAATATTTTTGAAGCAAGTTATGATATACTATGCTTGGATCCTGTTTTTATTTATTTTTATTTTTTGAACTATTTATTGAGGTACATCTTATTTCTAGTTAAAGTAAATGTGTGTCTCTTCATAGTGAAAAAATAGGAATGATGATTAATAAAATGTCAACAAGAAGCTGGAGTTATGGCTGATTTAAAAAGTTCTTGCTTTGGCTTATCCATATTTTATAAGAATGTTTTATCAGTATGTAACAAAATAACTATTTTTAACATTATGTAGAGTGAATTACAAATGACAGCAAACCCATGGACACATTCTGCCTTTTGATCAGACAGCAGACTGGCAGATGGGCAGGGTAGACAAGCCCCACCTCCATCTTTATAACAGTCATTCATGAAGTTGGCATCATCCTCAAAAAGGCTGATGCAATTCAATAAACTGTCTGGATGCTTATTCTGACACTCAAGAAATCTTCTGAAGTCAAGGAGCTGACATGTGCATCCTAAATGACCAAGTCATAAAACAGTCCATAAAGTATTGAACCACTGAAAAATTTAAATCTTCCTAACGTTTCAGGAAAGCAGTCCCCAAGGTTCACTCTGAGGACATCCCTGTAATAAATAGGACTCAGAAAGAGAAAAGGATATAGGCAATTAATGACATCCTTTCAGAAGGGGATGTTAAATGATATCAGATATACACTTTCTTTCATAGTTTAATTATACTTGCAAATTGGTTTTAAGAAATAAAGAGGTAGGTCCTTGGCCACTGTAGTGATTTCGCCATATTGTGCAGTCTATTGAAAAACTGAATTACCATATCATTAAATTCTGAAATAGGCTGCAGAACTGTTGTAAAGATATAGAATGCAAAATAAAATAGCCTGTTGTCATGAACTAGAAGATCCATTTTCGGGTAGGGCTCGTGACTAAGGAAGCTAATGACAGTGTTTTGCTCCTGAATGACGGTGATCATTTGTAGGCAAGGATGAGTTCATTTCACACTGAATTTAGTCAATATTTCCCTTCTCTACACCTCACTCCCTACTCTGTTTGTGCCTTTTTATAAGAGAGAGAAATGTGGATAGGTCAATATAAAACACTGAAGCAAACTTGAGATTTACTAAGTTGGGGTTCAAATCAGAGCCTTTTCTTTCTAAAGACCTGTCTACATTTAAAATAAGATTTAATCTACACACATGCAATTTACTCATCATTTTTCGGACATACTTCTAGTGTATAAAGCAACCACCCTCACAAGTTAATGCCCTCCCCAATCCCTAGGAACCCAGCAGAGAAACAGCAAAAGCCAACTTTTGATCAAGTCTTCTCCTTTCCTCTAGTTCCAGGTAAGAAGAAACACCCGTGAAGGAATATATGCTGGCTTCACTGCAGGGAAACATCTACTTTAGAGGGCACCAATACTCTGGTCATTTTTTAGTTAATTTGTTGTAATCAAGATTTACAAGGTCCATTCATTGCATTTGATTATGAATCCTAAGTCTCTATAATTCTATTACTGTGCTTCATCCTTTTTCTTAATTCTCATGCTATGATTTATCGGATAAACTTGGTTATTTGTCCTGAAGAATATAGCGTGGTTTAGATTTTGGTGATTACTTCCTCATAGTATCATTTAACTTGTTCCTCTCTTCCATAAAGTATTTATTTTTCATAAATTGGTAGATCGATTTTGAGGTTTGATTCAATTCAGGAGCAACTGGATTATATGATGAGGCACCCAATGTCTGATTGTTCAGTTTTAATGATGTGAAAATGATCACGGGGTTCACAGGCTATCAGCCTAATCCTTCCATTAAGATGTTATAAATACAGCATAATACTGTCATAAAAACAGACACATAGACCAATGAAACAGGATAGAGAACCCAGAAACAAATCCACACACCTACAGTGAACTGATTTTCAGCCAAGTTTCCAGGAACATACACTGGAGAAAAAGACAGTCTCTTCAATAAATGGTGCTGGGAGAACTGAATATCCACATGCAGAAGAGTGAAACTAGACCTATATCTCTTGCCATACACAAAAATCAAATCAAATTTGATTAAAGACTTAAATCTAAGGCTTCAAACTATAGTACTACAAGAAAGCACTGGGGAAAATCACCAGGACATTGGAGTTGGCAAAGATTTCTTGAGTAATACCCCACAAACACAGGCAACCAAAGCAAAAATGGACAAATGAGATAATGTCAAATTAAAAAGGTTTTGCACAGCAAAGGATACAATCAGGAAAGTGAAGAGACAATCCATAGAATGGAAGGAAATATTTGCAAACTACCCACCTGACAAGGGATTAATAACCAGGATATATAAGGAGCTCAAACAACCCTACATGAAAAAATCTAAGAATCTGATCAAAAAATGGGTGAAAATTTTGAATAGACATTTCTCAAAAGATATACAAACGACAAACAGGCATAAGAAAAGGTGTTCAACATTATTGATCAGAAAAATGCAAATCAAAGCTGCAATAAGATATCATCTCACCCCAGTTAAAATGGCTGATATCCAAAAGACAGGCAATAACAAATGCTGGTGAGGATGCAGAGAAAAGGGAACCCTCATACATTGTTGGTGGGAATGTACATTAGTACAACCACTATGGAGAATAGTTTGGAGGTTACCAAAAAACCAAAAAATTGAGCAACCATATGACCCAGCAATGACAGCATGTATCCAAAAGAAAATAAATCAGTATATTGAAGAGCTATCTGCACTCCCATATTTGTTGCAGCACTATTCACAGTAGCTAAGATTTGGAAGCAACCTAAGTGTCCATCAACAATGAATGAATAAGGAAAATGTGGTACTTATACATAATGGAGTACTATTCAGCCATTAAAAAGAATGATATCCTGTCATTTGCAACAGCATGGATGGAACTGGAGGTCACTACGTTAAGTTAAATAAGCCAGGCACAGAAATACAAACATCACATGTTCTCATTTATTTGTGGAATCTAAAAATCAAAACAATTAAACCCATGGAGATAGAGAATAGAAGGATGGTTGCCAGAGGATGGGAAGGATAGTAGGAGACTGAGGGAGGGGGTGGGGATGGTTAATGGGTACAAAGAAATAGAAAGAATGAATAAGATCTACCATTTGATAGCACAACAGGGCGACTATAGTCAATAGTAACTTAATTGCACATTTAAAAATAACTAAAAGAGTGTAACTGGATTGTTTGCAACACAAATGATAAATGCTTGAGGAGATGGATACCCCATTCTCCATGATGTGATTATTTCACATTGCATGCTTATATCAAAACATCTCATGTACCTCATAAATATATACACTTACTATATACCCACAAAAATTAAAAATTAAAAAAATTTAAAGATGTTATCACCCTTTCACCTAATGATTTGATATTTATTAATGGTGGTTGGCTACATTGATTATTTCTCTAATGGTTGCAAAGCTAGTGATTTTCTAATTCTGTTCTACATTAATTAGATAGAATTTCTCTATGGAGAGAAAGTTCCTTTCATGAGCTATTATTTACCCTCACATACCATTTATACAGGAAAGGAAGAATAAAAAGAATTGATAATTTATTTATCAATTTTCAGCTTAATTTGTTGGTGCAATCTCCAGAGACAATAATTTTTAACTCTCTGAATTCATGTATTTCAGTTAATTGTCATCATATTTCTTTTTGATACTCAAACTTTCCCAACTTAGTTCAGTGTCCTTTTTACACAGAATAGTTTTCTATAGCATCCTCTGCCTTCTGGTACAAAAAGAGTTCCAGGTCCAGCTTGCCCAATTCTTTCTCCAGACATAGAATCTGTCATTTTTCCAAGGAGCATTGGTTCTTTTTAATCAAAGTATTGTATTTTTGCAACCTAGTCTAGGCTCTAAAAGGAATCATTGCTTCTGAGTTATCATTAATTTAAGACCTTTTCAGTGGGAAGAGTTGGGGAAAGCATACGATATTTCCTATTCACATCTATCTAAGATTATAAGATTTTTACTTCTTTGGTTTTATGTTTGTATCTCTTTTCTTTCATACTAAAAATTTTGATTTCCAATGACGGTAACATATAAGCCACCAATACTAATGTTACTACTAATAGTAGAATCACTAAATACAGTTTAAGATTTCTTTGTGGGTCTTATTGTCCTTAGTAAATATTTCACTGGAGACATATAGCCAATATACTGGTTTATTTTTATGTTTATTTTTTGAGACAGGGTCTCACTCTCAACCAGACTGGAGTGCAGTGGTACAACCTCAGCTCACCACAATCACCTCCTCCCAGCCTCAAGTGATCCTCCTGGCTCAGCCTCCCGAGTAGCTGGGATTACAGGCGCGGGCCACTACTGCCTGGCTAACTTTTGTATTTTTAGTAGAGACAGGGTTTCACCATGTTGGCCAGGCTGGTCTTGAACTCCTGACCTCAAATGATCCACCCGCCTCAGCCTCCCAAAGTGCAGGGATTACAGGCATGAACCACCACGCCTGGCCTATACTGTATTTTAAAGTCACTTGAGGCTATTATTTTTCTTTATGGTTATGACATCATTTTGCTATATAATTATATTTTTTGTTTTGTTTCCAATTTCTTTTTAAATTTTTAATTTTGTGAAACATTAACATAGTCCAAAAACAGACTACATAATAAAGTACATTTTCAAAATTCTTTCTTTACCTCTGTCTTCTTCATCCTGTTTCCTCCATTGCTCTACAGGTAGCCATTTTAATATGCTAATTACCCTGGTTTGATCATGACACATGTATACATGTATCAAAACATCACATTGTACCCCATAAGTACGTACAATTATCATGTGCCACTTAAAAACAAAATAGTTCCTTTTAATCAAGGTATTGTACTTCTAGAACCTAGTCTGGGGCTCTGAAAATGCTCATTGCCTGTGGGTTATCATTAATTTAAATGGAACCTAAAAAAAATAAAACAGAACTTTGTAAAAATAAAAAAATTTAGTCTAGTTTTCTATTTTTTTGAAAATATAAGCAAATGTATATACACACACATATCCCCAACTTTATTAGATAAAAGTTAGAATACTATAATCTTCTTCTGTACCTTGCTGTTTTCACCATACAATATAGCCTGGACATCATTCCATTTCAGTATGTAGATCTTGTCCTCTCTCTTTTATATAACTGCATACTACTCAACTATGTGTTCTTACCATGGTTTATTCATTTGGTCTTCTCTTGATGGGTATTTGAGTTTTTTCTGGTCTTCTGTTATTAAAATAATGCTGTAATAATTATCCATGTGCATATATTTTTGAATTTTTGTGTGAGGCCATTTAAATGAATGAATTAGCCAACTCCAAAGCCCATCTAATATATTGTGTCTATTACTTAAGTAATTGATGAAAAGAGTTAATTTTATCATTATGTTTTAAATTCATAATAAAAATCATAATTATGTTTGTTAATTTCACAACTACACAGATTTGCACACACGTGTGTGCAAATTCACTATTCACAATAGTGAATGCACACACAGCATTGTAATGAAAGTGAATATAAACTGTCAATGAACATTCTTACTTTAACATTCATAAAGCAGAAGATTGGTGTGATACCATTAGCTGCCCTAATAGGTTGAGTTCAAGCATGAACTTCATAGCAACACTCTTTGGATCATTATATAACTTTGGATCATTTTATATTTCATTATATATGAAAAATGCTCATTATAACTTGGATAATGTACAGTTATTTCCCGCATAACAACAGAGGTGATCTCAGAGTATATCACTGGTCATCAAAATGACAGTAGCATCTTTGACAGTTGAGGAAGTGGAGGTTTTATCATTGTAAAGTGGAAACAGTTTGATCTTGAGTTCATGTACCTCGGTTAAATCTTGGCTCTACCACTTTGAAGCTCTTAAATTTGGGTAGTAGAGGACATGAAAGCCAAAGATATCCTTAGAAGAGTATGACCCTCAGACTGGGTCCGTGTCCCATTTGCCCTTTACAAGCTGTAGACTCTTGGGCAAATATGGCAGGCAGGCTCTAAGATGGCCCCAGTGATCCCAACCTACTGGTATTCACACCCTTGTATAATCTCCCCTTAAGTGTGGGGTGAACATACTGACTTGCTTCTAAGAAATAAAATGCAGCAAAGCTGATGGCATGTCATTTACATGATTATGTTACCAGAGATTATGACTTCTGTCTTGTTACTTAAGTATTTCTATTGCCTTCTCAGCTTGCCTGTTTTGATGAAGCAAGCTGCCAAATTGGAGAGGATTATGTTTAAGGAAGTGAAGGCAGCTTCTTCCCAACAGCCGGGAACTGAGTCCTTCAATCCAACAACCTATGAGACAATAAATTCTGCCAACAGCCATGTGAGTTTGGACTGCATCATTCCCTAGTTGAACCTTAAGATAACATTAACCCAAGTGAAACTAGACCCCTATCTCTCTGTATATAAAAATAAAATCAAAATGTATTAAAAACTCAAATATAAGACCTGAAACTATGAAAATACTATAAGAAAACATTGGGGAAACTCTCCTGGGATGTTGGTCTGGGCAAAGATTTTTTGACTAATACCTCAAAAGCACAAGCAACCAAAGCAAAAATGGATAAATGGGAGCACAGAAAGTTAAAAAGCTTCTGCACAGCAAAGGAAACAACCACCAAAGTGAAAAGATAACCCACAGAATGGGAGAAAATATTTGCAAACTACCCATCTGACAAGGGATTAATAACCAGAATATATAAGGAGCTCAAACAACTCAGGAAAATAATCTGATAATATGATTTTTAAATGAGCAAATGATCTGAATAGACATTTCTCAAAAGAAGACATACAAATGTCCAACAGATATATGAAAAATGCTCAGCATCACTAATCATCAGAGAAACGCAAATCAAAGCTACAATGAGATATCATCTCACTCCAGTTAAAATGGCATTTACCCAAAAGACAAGCAATAACAAATGCTGGCAAGGATGTGGACAAAAGGGAACCATTGTACACTGTTGGTGGGAATGTAAATTAGTTCAACCATTATGAAGAACAGTATGGAGGTTCCTCAAAAAACTAAAAACTACCATATGATCCAGCTATCCCACTACTAGGTATATACCCAAAAGAAAGGAAATCAGTATATCGAAGAGATATCTGCATTCCCATGTTTATTGCAGCACTGTTTACAATAGCCAAGATTTGGAAGCAAGTGTCCATCAACAGATGAGTTGATAAAGAAAATGCGGTACGTATACCCAATTGACTATATAAAAAAAGAATGAAATCCTGCCATTTACAACAACATGGGTGGAACTAGAGGACATTATGTTAAGTGAAATAAGCCATGTACAGAAAGACAAATTTCACATGCTCTCATTCATATGTGGGATCTATTAATAACTATGGGTGCAAAACCATAGTTAGATAGAATGAATAATATCTAGTATCTGATAGCACAACCAGGTGACTACAGTCAACAATCATTTATTATATATTTTAAATAACTAAAAGGGTAGAATTGAAATGTTCACAACACAAAGAAATAAGAACTGCTTGAGATGATGAATACTTCAATTACTCTGACGTGATTATTACACATTGTATGCCTGTATCAAAACTTCATATGTACTCTATAAATATATACATCTACAATATACCCATAAAAATTAAAAATTATAAAAGATGATTACAACCCAGCCAAAGCCTTAATTACAGGATGTGAGAGATTCCAGTTATGTTCTGAAGTAGAGGTTCCAGTTAAGCTGCACCTAGATTCCTGACCCACAGAAATTGAGATAATAAATTTGTATTAAGTCATTAAATATTGGGTAAATTATTTATTACATGGCAATAGATAACTTATAAAGCAAGTAAGGCCAATACTCTGGACATACATCTTACAGTTTGTAAACTGGGCTCAAAAATGCCTTTCTTGTAGGATGGTTGTGAAGATTCATGAAATAGTGTTCATGAAAGTGCCTCAAATATATCAGACGCTCCACATATGCTCATTTAGTCCCTCTGCCCTCATCCCCTAAAGTTTAGTTGAGATTCAATGCATTGAGGTCATGACTGTTTTGATTAGGATAGAAGAGGCTGAAAGGAAAGAATTCTGCATCAAGCACAGTAGGAAATAGGAACTGTTACCTATTATTCCACAAAATAGAGAACTTAGATATCCCAATTATCCTGATTTGAACTTTACACATTATATGAATGTATCAAATTCTCCCATGTACCCTGAAAACATGTATATCAATTATGTATCAATTTTTTAAATGGAAAGATAAAATAAAAAATAGAAAGAACTTAGGATAGCAGAAGGATTCACAAGTCAAGGGAGAACCCAGGAAGGTTTAGGAAAAGAGGTTTGACAGGAAGCCAGCAAGAAGCTATACCAACAGCAAAAATTTATCTAGGAATGACGTCAAACCAGAAATAAGGGAGATTGCTCTTCTTTTTCCATTTTTATCCTGTTCCACAGACTTCCTAGTTGCTAGAATTATGCCATACTCTACATATAGTATGGGTTCAAGACACTTCTGTGCTTGGTTTGTCACATAACCATAGATGACAAGATTGTAGTCCTGTTACAAGTGCTCTGAGTCCCAAATAGCCAGTTTACCTTTTTTTTTTAAGTTTTTAAATAAAAGCTTTAGCTTTATAGCTATTTCCAAATTTAGGGGCTGGATCACTCAATGAGGAAAGACCATTGGAAAATATTGAAATTGAAACACAAATTAGAAATATTAAACAGTCAAGTAGCTGGAGAGTGAAATTGCATTTGGGGAAAGGGAAAAGGGAAAGGATAGATGTACAAAGAAAAGGGTTTGGAAAAAAGGACAGAGGTGAACAGGAAGGGGGAGAAGAGATAAATTCAGCACAGTAAGCAGTTCTTAAAAAGAAAACCAGAGACGGCTTTTCCCATTGTGAAACAAGTGTGTTGGAACTTACTCTTTCAGGAATAACAGGAAGATGGATAAAATAGAAACGGAGGATATAGATACCTAAGCTTCATCCACTACCATGTGCAGGCTGGGAGCAAGGATGCAATCAGGCAGCTATAAAAGTGGGAGGGGATGGGCCTTCCCCACACCGTCTTCAAACCACTGCTGTCCCATCCAGTGCAACAGAAAATCAAGCACTTTCTTATAGCCAGGCACTAGGTTATTACAAAGTGTAATAACTTTTCAGCAGACCCCAGTTCCCCCAGGAGATCTGTTGTGAAGGCTGAGGTCAGTACCAAGGATAAACCTATTTCTTTTGAGTATTAGAAGGCTCTCATCTTTATGCTTCAGTTATTCCTTGTAACTCACGTTCTCATACTTTCATCCTTATCTTGTAAAATGGAAATAAATAAATTTGGACCTAGTCTACCATTTCTCTTATTTACCCTTACTGGAGTCTTCTCTAACAGTTTTGATAAATTCAAAATGATGCAGAAGTAAGATATTCCTTATAGCCTAGACGCTAGTTACATTTATAATGTCAAGATTCCAATTATACATAGGAAATATCGCTTTCCTTAAAATACAAAATCTTCATTTAAGCAGGCTTGTTAAAATCTTTATTCTGAAAAGGAGGTGAATCAAGAATTTGTTTGCCTGTACATAGGCAGAAGAGTTAGCATTAAGAAGAAAGCGGCCTCTGCAAAAGACATTGTAATATTCATTAATGACATTCATGTGCTGCCCTTCCCCAGCAATTTTTTCCATTGAGTCTTCAATTTCTGTATTAAATAACTTCCTTTGTGGCAGTGAACAAGGCTGAGGGCCTGACATAGCATAACTATAGAGCAGGGGTTGGAAAACTACAGACCAAGGGCCAAACCTGGCCCAATGCCTGAGTTTATAAATAAAGTTTTATTGATACACAGCCATACCCATTTGTGAAGGTATTGCCTATGGCTTTTAGCTCTACAATAGCAGAGGCATGTAGTTGCAACATGCGTGCCCCACAACAATAAAAAATATTTACTCTCTGGCTCTTTAAGAAAAAATTTGCCAACCCCTGGCAATGTACCAGGTCTGGAGACAGTGACCAGTGATAAAAGGAGACAAAAAAGGTTCAAATCATTCTTCATGACAGTTGGACATGAATGTCATGGGCTTCATCCTTTGGGGAATGGGAGATTATCATAACTGTTTAGTTACCTGATGACATAAATGGCCAATGTCAGGCATGATGTTTTTCAGAATTATAAAATCCTAAACTTCGAAGGCATCTTGAAAGTCACCTAGATCAGTGAGAAATAGAGAAAAAAAAATAGTCTCTCAAGACCTTTGCATTATAATTATAACCAGTGAAGGGATTAAATTCAAACCAGCAAACACTTATCCTTTAGTAAGAGTAATCAAGTTAGTGAATTATCCTTCTCTGTTAGAACATTAAGACCGTGGTTCTTTTTTGTCTACTGGTAAAGTAGATAGAAACATAAAGCAATTTTGGACTAGTAGCCATTGAAATGAAAACAGCTTCCACTGAAATGTCTTTGCTCTTTTTCCTTGTAATCATAGCCTCTCAGCCAAGATATAATGGGATCTTGCATTTCTTTCTGCTCTCCTCTCTCTTCATCTTCTTTTTCTTTCCTTTCTTCCCTTCACTAATATCTGTTGCATCTTTTTTTTGTAAGATGTATTATAATAGGAATTTTTAAAGATACTAAACAAAGACTCAAAGTTTAAGGAACTTAAAGACTAGGTGGAGAGATGAGATGTGTATAAAGCAAATATATGCAATCACATCATATATAATATACTAAATGCAACATCAGGGCTGCGTGTCCTTGGGCAAGCTATTTAAGCTCTCTGTGGCTTTATTTTCCTCATCTATAAACTGGGTATAATATTGCCTGCCTCTTAGGTTCATTATGAAGGTTAAGATATACAAAACACCTATGCTAGGACATAGCAGGTAGTAAGTGCTTTATTTTTGTTTGCCATGTGTTATTACAATTCTGGAATGCTATATAAGTTCAGAATAAGGATTCAGCTCTTCTGGTGAGATGTGCAGTCATGTTTCATGGAAGAGATTGCATTTGAACTACGCTTTGAGACATGGACGTCATTTAGCAGTAAACAATAAGAAAATTATGTTTAAGAGGAGGAAACTGGATCAACCAAGTCACAGAAGAAAAACGGGATGATTCTGAAGCATCAACCTGACACAAGATAAGGCAGAAGTCCTGCCACTCTAGGGAGGTATTGCAAAAAGCTTAGAATTCTAGACTGAAGGGACTTGACTTTATACAGTAGGCAGTGGAGTGCTCATGGAGTCATTTTAGCAAAAAGGGTGATATGATCAGAGATGTTTGTTGGGAATAATGTTTGGGCTGCTTGTGGGCAAGATAGATTTAAGAGACTGGAGAAAATGTGATTCATTGAGGATGTCATTTCCCTTCCAGGTCCATCTCTACCTTTCCCTTCCCAAAGCAAAGCATTTACTGGGCCAAATTTTATGAATTTGTTGTACCTTAAGAACCATCAACTCTCTCTTTCTGGATCCATATGACTGCATGAGTAAATCTTATGAAATCATAAGTCTCAGGATCCCCCACTAAGGGCCCAACATTCTCAATCTCATCTTTCTCTCTTTCCTTTACCTTCTCCCTCTCTCCTCCTTCAGCTCCTCTTTCAGTTCTTCCTCCTCTTTTTTACTCTCACACTTTCTCCCTTCTTCTTTCTTCTCTCTGACTCATCTTCATGTATTACTCTCTATATTTGAATGTAAAGGTTTCAAGGGCACTACCCAACCTGTAATATTCACCTCACCTTTACCAGCACCTGACTTTGCAGATTGTTATAAACAAGTACTCTGACTTCCCTTTGACATTGCTTGGTCAATTGGGGTGAGACATAGTTACTGTAGGAGGGGAAGCAAATTCAAGTACAAATCAGAGCAGTTACAGGTTTCAGGCTTCAAGAGAAGATGCATAGAAGCTGAGATGTACTAAAGGGAAACCAGAAGAGACAACTATAAATTGATTACAGCCCTGGCATAGATGTTGGACCAATGGGAAGATATCTCCTGGGCAGAATTACCCTACTCTGAAGGCATTTGCCTGAATAGTAGACGTTTCAGCCAATTCAGAACTTGTTGACTTCATATCTCTCACTAGGGGGACCTTTTCCAAACAAGATACGGAGGAGTATGTTAGAAAAGTAAATATTTGGGACTTAAGGCAAAAAGGAAACAAAGGGAAACGGGTTATTATGACTAAGTAAATGTATGTTGACTCACACATAGCAAAGGAGGAATAGGACCAACTTCAGCAAGAGGTTGAAGAATTAAAAACAGTCATTGTCTGCTTAGAAGGTATACAAAAACAATTGAAATAAATAGAACAAAAAAGGAATAAATCACAGGGGGAAAACTAGAAACAAGAAATATGTCTACTTGCATTGAAATGGCTTGTTACAAAAAATTGTTTATTTTTAGTCATGCTTCTGTGTGATTCTTATGCAGACTAAAGTTGAGAACCACTGGTTTAGAGGAAGGCAGAATAGAAGAAGAATGGCTGACTAGTGACATCAGATGCCAGTTATCCACAGAAAGAAGATCAAAGTTACAGGTGAATGGGGTGAATGGTCATGATCAAAATGGAAAGCTGAGGAAAGAGAGCCAGGACCTGTGAGAGAGCCCATCGGAAGAAGCTGGGGTACACAAAAGGAAAACAGCAAGAGTCTAGCAGAGGTCAACCCCTGAGGAGCTTGTAGCCATGCAGAAAGGATAGGTGAGGATGCTTCTCTGCCCCCCTCACCCCTGCAACAATCTGATAACCACCAAATTGTTGGGGAGCCCCTCTGCCCTTGTAACCCTGGGCAATGCTGTTGGTGGTGATTTGGGAAATTCTCTGGGACAGAGAACTGAATAGTCAGCTTGCACAAGGGTGCTTACACTTCCGTTACACCCAAACTGAAACAGCAGGCCCCATACTGGTTGTGCACCCATTGTGGGCCACAGACCTGCCCAGGGAACCTCAGCCCTTGAGTTTCCACAACACTAGATCCCCCACAAACACACTCCACAATTCTTTCCAACTTTAGCAACCACAAGGGACCAGCAGGTCCCTGGGGAATTACAGGATCCCTGGAGACCTAGCTCTCGGCATGGACTTCCCCTAGGGGAAGGAAAGCATAACCAACTAAAACCCCACTTGGGACAAAGGAAATATGGGTACAGTGATGATCACTGAAGGGGTGGCACCAGCAGCTAGAAATGGACATGGAGAGGGGAGTCATCTCCCATTCCCCTGTCCACTGTTGTGGACACAGCACAGACTCTCCCAGCTGGTGTCCAGTGCGTACGCACTTGGAGAAAGCCTTTCCAGCACTTTTCACGCCTGCTGCACCCCTATTAAATGTAAGCCTGTGCCATATGGCCTTCCATAAAGAGCAGGGCCCATCTCTCCCTCTCTACACAGAGTGACAGTATCCCAGGAATGGAGAGCAGACAAGCCACAGAGTTTTCTGTTCTGAACTAGGGGAAGAGGCTCTACCTGAGCCCATTTTGGTGGTAGCTGCCAAAGGGGAGTTCCCACAGTCTGCACCCACATTGCAGCCAGAAGTCTGAAAATCATGAGCTTTGGAACAGGGGCATGATAAGGAAGTGGATTACATTCCTGCCTGCACAGTATGAGGAGCTGGTGCAGCTTCCCCCCTCATCCCTTTCCCTGAGACCTCAGCACACACCAACACGATCTCCTTCAGCCACCCCTGATCAGAGTGGGTGCCTCTACTCATTGGGGTACCCCAGGGTGAACCAGCTCTTACTTTTAAGCACCACCTATTGAACTGGAGACTGAACTGCACCACCAAATAAAACATCTGCTCTCAGAAGGGCACAGTGCTAGTGTACAAGATAAACTTCCTGAAACCTCCACACTCTCAGTCCCACAGGAGACAGTATGTCAGCTCACTCATACATACAAAATATCACTACAACAAGCAGCGTTTGAGAAAGCTACTGCACAAGAGTTCTCCACAACCAAGGAACCTATACAGAGCCTAGACCTCCTGAAAGCACCCAGTAACAAAGGCAAATGATCACACTCAATATACACAAGTCATACCCTCAAGTAAAAAAAGAATAAAAAAATTTAAAAGTCCCTTCAAATGATAGCAAATTCAAAACTAAGACGTGACAGCTCCTTCATATAAGAAGGAATCAACCCAAGAACTCTGGCAATATAAAAAGAGTATTTTGACACTTACAAAATATTGCACTAGCTCTCTAGCAATGGATCCTAACCAAAGTGAAAATTCTGAAATGATAGATAAAGAACTCAAAATATGAATTGCAAGGAAGCTCAATGAGATCCAAGAGAAAGTTGAAAACCAACACAAAGAAAATAGAAAAATGATTAAGGATAGGAATGTCTTCTATGCCAAGATGGCCGAATAGGAACAGCTCCAGTCTACAGCTCCCAGCGTGAATGACGCAGAAGACGGGTGATTTCTGCATTTCCAACTGAGGTACTGGGTTCATCCCACTGGGGCTTGCCAGAGAAGTGGGTGCAGCCCACAGAGCAGGGAGAGGCATCGCCTCACCCAGGAAGTGCAAGGGGTCGAGGAATTCCCTTTCCTAACAAAGGGAAGACGTGACAGACGGCACCTGGAAAATCAGGACACTCGACCCTAATATTGCACTTTTCCAATGGCCTTAGCAAATGGCACACCAGGAAATTATATCCCGCGCCTGGCTCGGAGGGTCCCATGCCCACAGAGCCTCCCTCACTGCTAGCACAGCAATCTGAGATCGAACTGCAAGGTGGCAGCGAGGCTGGGGGAGGGGCGTCTGCCATTGCTGAGGCTTCAGTAGGTAAACAAAGCCACCAGGAAGCTTGAACTGGGTGGAGCCCACCACAGCTCAAGCAGGCCTGCCTGCCTCTGTAGACTCCACCTCAAGGGGCAAGTCATAGCTGAACAAAAGGCAGCAGAAACTCCTGCAGACTTAAATGTCCCTGTCTGACAGCTTTGAAGAGAGTAGTGGCTCTCCCAGCATGGAGTTTGAGACAGACTGCCTCCCCAAGTGGGTCCCTGACCCTCGAGTAGCCTAACTGGGAGGCAACTCCCCACAGGGGGGTGACTGACACCTCATAAGGCCGGGAGCCCCTCTGAGACAAAGCTTCCAGAGGAAGGATTAGGCAGCAATATTTGCTGTTCTGCAGCCTAAACTGGTGATACCCAGGTAAACAGGGTCTGGAGCGGACCTCCAGCAAACTCCAACAGACCTGCAGCTGAGGGTCCTGACTGTTAGAAGGAAAACTAACCAACAGAAAGGACATCCACACCAAAACCCGATCTATATGTCACCAGCATCAAAGACCAAAGGTAGATAAAACCACAAAGATGGGGAGAAACCAGAGCAGAAAAGCTGAAAATTCTAAAAATCAGAGTGCCTCTTCTCCTCCAAAGGAATGCAGCTCCTCGCCAGCAACAGAACAAAGCTGGACGGAGAATGACTTTGACGAGTTGAGAGAAGAAGGCCGAGCTGCGTTCCTTTGGAGGAGAAGAGGTGCTCTGATTGTTAGAATTTTCAGCTTTTCTGCTCTGGTTTCTCCCCATCTTTGTGGTTTTATCTACCTTTGGTCTTTGATGCTGGTGACATACAGATGGGGTTTTGGTGTGGATGTCCTTTCTGTTTGTTGGTTTTCCTTCTAACAGTCAGGACCCTCAGCTGCAGGTCTGTTGGAGTTTGCTGGAGGTCCACTCCAGACCCTATTTGCCTGGGTATCACCAGTGGAGGCTGCAGAACAGCAAATATTGCTGCCTAATCCTTCCTCTGGAGGCTTTGTCTCAGAGGGGCACCCGGCCTTATGAGGTGTCAGAAGGCTTCAGACAATGGAGCTGAAAACCATGGCACGAGAACTACGTGATGAATGCACAAGCTTCAGTGGCCGATTCGATCAACTGGAAGAAAGGGTATCAGTGATTGAAGATCAAATGAATGAAACGAAGCAAGAAGAGAAATTTAGAGAAAAAAGAGTAAAAAGAAATGAACAAAGCCTCCAAGAAATACGGGACTATGTGAAAAGACCAAATCTACATCTGATTGGTGTACCTGAAAGTGACAGGGAGAATGGAACCAAGTTGGAAAACACTCTGCAGGATATCATCCAGGAGGATTTCCCCAATCTAGCAAGGCAGACCAACATTCAAATTCAGGAAATACAGAGAACGCCACAAAGATACTCCTCGAGAAGAGCAACTCCAAGACACATAATTGTCAGATTCACCAAAGTTGAAATGAAGGAAAAAATGTTAAGGGCAGCCAGAGAGAAAGGCCGGGTTACCCACAAAGGGAAGCCCATCAGAATAACAGCTGATCTCTCAGCAGAAACTCTACAAGCCAGAAGAGAGTGGGGGCCAATATTCAACATTCTTAAAGAAAAGAATTTTCAACCCAGAATTTCATATCCAGCCAAACTAAGCTTCATAAGTGCTGGAGAAATAAAACACTTTACAGACAAACAAATGCTGAGAGATTTTGTCACCACCAGGCATGCCTTACAAGAGCTCCTGAAGGAAGCACTAAAAATGCAAAGGAACAACCAGCACCAGCCACTGGAAAAACATGCCAAATTGTAAAGACCATCAATACTACGAAGAAACTGCATCAACTAATGAGCAAAATAACCAGCTAACATCATAATGACAGGAACAAATTCACACATAACAATATTAACCTTAAATGTAAATGGGCTAAATGCTCCAATTAAAAGGCACAGATTGGCAGATTGGATAAAGAGTCAAGAACCATCAGTGTGCTGTATTCAGGAGACCCATCTCATGTGCAGAGACACACATAGGCTCAAAATAAAGGGATGGAGGAAGATCTACCAAGCAAATGGAAAACAAAAAAAAAGCAGGGGTTGCAATCCTAGTCTCTGATAAAACTGACTTTAAATCAACAAAGATCAAAAGAGACAAGGCTATTACATAATGGTAAAGGGATCAATTCAACAAGAAGAGCTAACTATCCTAAATTTATATGCACCCAACACAGGAGCACCCAGATTCATAAAGCAACTCCTGAGAGACCTAAAAAGAGACTTAGACTCCCACACAATAATAATGGGAGACTTTAACACTCCACTGTCAACATTAGACAGATCAATGAGACAGAAAATTAACAAGCATATCCAGGAATTGAACTCAACTCTGCACCAAGTGGACCTAATAGACATCTACAGAACTCTCCACCCCAAATCAACAGAATATACATTCTTCTCAGCACCACAACACACCTGTTCCAAAATTGACCTCATATTTGGAAGTAAAGCACTCCTCAGCAAATGTAAAAGAACAGAAATTATAACAAACTGTCTCTCAGACCACAGGGCAATCAAACTAGAACTCAGGATTAAGAAACTCACTCAAAACCGCTCAACAACATGGAAACTGAACAACCTGATCCTGAATGACTACTGGGTACATAACAAAATGAAGGCAGAAATAAAGATGTTCTTTGAAACCAATGAGAACAAAAACACAACATATCAGAATCTCTGGGACACATTTAAAGCAGTGTGTAGAGGGAAACTTATAGCACTAAATGCCCACAAGAGAAAAAGCAGGAAAGATCTAAAACTGACACCCTAACATCACAATTAAAAGAACTAGAGAAGCAAGGCAAACACATTCAAAAGCTGGCAGAAGGTAAGAAATAAGTAAGATCAGAGCAGAACTGAAGGAGATAGAGTCACAAAAAACCCTTCAAAAAATCAATGAATCCAGGAGCTGGTTTTTTGAAAAGATCAACAAAATTGATGGACTGCTAGCAAGACTAATAAAGAAGAAAAGAGAGAAGAATCAAATAGACACAATAAAAAATGATAAAGGGGATATCACCACCAATCCCACAGAAATACAAACTACCATCAGAGAATACTATAAACACCTCTACACAAATAAACTAGAAAATCTAGAAGAAATGGATACATTCCTGGACACATACGCTTTCCCAAGACTCAACCAGGAAGAAGTTGAATCCCTGAATAGACCAATAACAGGCTCTGAAACTGAGGCAATAATTAATAGTTTACCAACCAAAAAAAGTCTAGGACCAGATGGATTCACAGTCGAATTCTACCAGAGTTACAAAGAGGAGCTGGTTCCATTCCTTCTGAAACTATTCCAATCAATAGAAAAAGAGGGAATCCTCCCTCACTCATTTTATGACGCCAGCATCATCCTGATACCAAAGCCTGGCAGAGACACAACAAAAAAAGAGAATTTTAGACCAATATCCCTGATGAACATTGATGCAAAAATCCTCAATAAAATACTGGCAAACGAAATCCAGCAGCACATCAAAAAGCTTATCCACCACGAACAAGTTGGCTTCATCCCTGGGATGCAAGGCTGGTTCAATATACGCAAATCAATAAACATAATCCATCATATAAACAGAACCCAATGACAAAAACCACATGATTATCTCAATAGATGCAGAAAAGGCCTTTGACAAAATTCAACAGCCCTTCATGCTAAAAACTCTTGATAAACTAGGTATTGATGGGACGTATCTCAAAATAATAAGAGCTATTTATGACAAACCCACAGCCAATATCATACTGAATGGGCAAAGACTGGAAGCATTCCCTTTGAAAACTGGCACAAGATAGGGATGCCCTCTCTCACCACTTCTATTCAACATAGTGTTGGAAGTTCTGGCTAGGGCAATCAGGCAGGAGAAGGAAATAAAGGGTATTCAATTAGGAAAAGAGGAAGTCAAATTGCCCCTGTTTGCAGATGACATGATTGTATATTTAGAAAACCCCATTGTCTCAGCCCAAAATCTCCTTAAGCTGATAAGCAACTTCAGCAAAGTCTCAGATACAAAATCAATGTGCACAAATCACAGGCATTCCTATACACCAATAATAGACAAACAGAGAGCCAAATCATGAGTGAACTCCCATTCACAATTGCTTCAAAGAGAATAAAATACCTAAGAGTCCAACTTACAAGGGATGTGAAAGACCTCTTCAAGGAGAACTACAAACCACTGCTCAGCGAAATAATGGAGGACACAAACAAATGGAAGAACATTCCATGTTCACGGATAGGAAGAATCAATATTGTGAAAATGGCCATACTGCCCAAGGTAATTTATAGATTCAATGCCATCCCCATCAAGCTACCAATGCATTTCTTCACAGAATTGGAAACAACTACTCTAAAGTTCCTATGGAACCAAAAGAGAGCCCACATTGCCAAGACAATCCTAAGCCAAAAGAACAAAGCTGGAGTCATCACGCTACCTGACTTCAAACTATACTACAAGGCTACAGTAACCAAAACAGCATGATAATGGTACCAAAACAGAGATAGAGACCAATGAAACAGAACAGAGCCCTCAGAAATAATACCACACATCTACAACCATCTGATCTTTGACAAACCTGAGAAAAACAAGCAATGGGGAAAGGATTCCCTATTTAATAAATGGTGCTGGGAAAACTGGCTAGCCATATGTAGAAAGCTGAAACTGGATACCTTCCTTACACCTTATACAAAAATCAATTCAAGATGGATTAAAGACTTAAATGTTAGACCTAAAACCATACAAACTCTAGAAGAAAACCTAGGCAATACCATTCAGGGCACAGGCATGGGCAAGGACTTCATGACTAAAACACCAAAAGCAATGGCAACAAAGCCAAAATTGACAAATGGGAACTAATTAAACTAAAGAGCTTCTGCACAGCAAAAGAAACTACCATCAGAGTGAACAGGCAACCTATAAAATGGGAGAAAATTTTTACAATCTACCCATCTGACAAAGGGCTAATATCCAGAATCTACAGAGAACTTAAACAAATTTACAAGAAAAAATCAAACAACCCCATTAAAAAGTGGGTGAAGGACATGAACAGACAGTTCTCAAAAGAAGACATTTATGCAGCCAGCAAACACATGAAAAAATGCTCATCATCACTGGCCATCAGAGAAATGCAAATCAAAACCACAATGAGATACCATCTCATACCAGTTAGAAAGGTGATCATTAAAAAGTCAGGAAACAACGGGTGCTGGAGAGGATATGGAGAAATAGGAACACTTTTACATGGTTGGCAGGACTGTGAAGTAGTTCAACCATTGTGAAAAACAGTGTGGCGATTCCTCAAGGATCTAGAACTAGAAATACCATTTGCCCCAGCCATCCCATTACTGGGTATATACCCAAAGGATCGTATATCATGCTGCTATAAAGACACATGCACACGTATGTTTATTGCAGCACTATTCACAATAGCAAAGACTTGGAACCAACCCAAATGTCCAACAATGATAGACTGGATTAAGAAAATGTGGCACATATATACCATGAATACTATGCAGCCATAAAAAAGGATGAGTTCATGTCCTTTGTAGGGACACGGATGAAGCTGGAAACCATCATTCTGAGCCAACTATCACAAGGACAGAAAACCAAACACCGCATGTTCTCACTCATAGGTGAGAATTGAACAATGAGAACACATGGACACAGGGTGGGGAACATCACACACCGGGGTCTGCCGGGGGGTTGGGGGAGGGGGGAGGGAGAGCATTAGGACATATACCTAATGTAAATGATGAGTTAACAGGTGCAGCACACCAACATGGCATATGTAACAAACCTGCACATTGTGCACATGTACCCTAGAACTTAAAGTAAAATAAAAAAAAGAAAGAAAAATGATTAAGGATAGGAAAGACAAAATAGCTATAATTTTAAAAAGTGAAATAGAACTTCTGGAATTGAAAAAATCACTGAAGGAATTTCAAAATACAGTTGAAACTTTTAACAATAGACTAGACCAAGCAGAACAAAGAATTTCAGAGCCTGAAGACCAGTCTTCTGAACTAACCCAGTCAGGCAAAAATAAAGAAAAAAGAATTTTAAACATACATGTGCATGTGTCTTTATAGCAGCATGATTTATAGTCCTTTGATGCACACGTATGTTTATTGCGGCACTATTCACAATAGCAAAGACTTGGAACCAACCCAAATGTCCAACAATGATAGACTGGATTAAGAAAATGTGGCACATATACACCATGGAATACTATGCGGCCATAAAAAATGATGAGTTCATGTGCTTTGTAGGGACATGGATGAAATTGGAAATCATCATTCTCAGTAAACTATCGCAAGGACAAAAAACCAAACACCGCATGTTCTCACTCATAGATGGGAATTGAACAATGAGAACACCTGGACACAGGAAGGGGAACATCACACTCTGGGGACTGTTGTGGGGTGGGGGGAGCGGGGAGGGATAGCATTAGGAGATATACCTAATGCTAAATGACGAGTTAATGGGTGCAGCACACCAGCATGGCACATGTATACATATGTAACTAACCTGCACATTGTGCACATGTACCCTAAAACTTAAAGTATAATAATAATACAAAATAAATAAATAAATAAATAAAAAGAATTTTAAAAAATGAACAAAGCCTTCAAGAAAGCCAGGATTATGTAAAGCAACCAAACATATGACTTATAGTCATTCTTGAGAGAAAAGTAGAAAAAGTAAGCAACTTGGAAAACACATTTGAGGGAATAATTCAGGAAAATTTCCCTAATCTTGCTAGAGAGGTAGACATCCAGATACAAGAATTTCAGAGAACATCTGCAACCTAGTATACAAGATGAACATCACTAAGGCATATAGTCAAACTATCCAAGGTCAACACTAAAGAAAACATCTTCTTTTAAAGCTTTACACAGTTGAAAATATTTCCTTCTTCTTATTTTTTTTTTAAGTTCCAGGATACATGTGCAGAACGTGCAGGTTTGTTACACAGGTAAATGTGTGCCATGGTGGTTTGCTGCACCTATCAACCCCTTACCTAGGTATTAAACCCTGCATGCATTAGCTATTTGTCTTGATGCTCTCCCTCCCCTCACCCCACCGACAGGCCCCAGTGTGGGTTGTTCCCCTCCCTGTGTCCATGTGTTTTCATTGTTCAGCTACCACTTATAAGTGATAGCATGTAGTTTTGGTTCAAGAAAACATCTTAAAGGTGGCCAGACAAAAGGGTTAAATTACCTATAAAAGTAATACAATCAGACTAATAGCAGATTTCTCAGTAGAAATCTTAAAAGCCAGAAGAGATTAGGGGCCTATTTTTAGCCTTCTTAAAGAAAAAAACGCCAGCCAAGCATTTTACATCCTGCTAAACTTAGCTTCATAAACAAAGAAGAAATAATGTCTTTCCCAGACAAGTAAACACTAAGAGATTTCATCATCACTAGACCAATAATACAAGAAATATTCAAAGGATTTCTAAATGTGGAAATGAAAGGATGATACTTGCTACTATAAAACTACCCATAAGTACAAAGTTCACAGATACTATTAAAGCAATTACACAATTGAAAATACAAAAGCAACTAGCTAACAACACTATGACAAGAACAAAACCTCACATATCAATATTAACCTTTAATGTAAACGGACTAAATGCTCAAATAAAAACACATAGATTGGCAAATTTGATGAAAAAAAACCAAGACCCAACCATTTGCTGCATTCAAGAAACCCACCTAGTGTGTAATATCACCACAGGCTCAAAGTAAAGGAGTGTAGAAAGACTTATCATGCAAATAGAAAACAAATATGAGCAGGGGTTGCTATTCTCATATCAGATAAAACAGACTTTAAACTAACAATAATATAAAATGAAAACAAAGTACATTATATAATGATAAAGGGTTCAATTCAACAAAAATATTTAACTATCCTAAATACATATGCACACAATACCAGAGTACCTACATTTATAAAACAAATACTATTACACCTAAGAAAAAGATAGACAGCCATACCATAAAAGTGGGGGAGTTCAACACCCCACTGACAGCATGAAATCATGCTGTTATAAAGACACATGCACACGTATGTTTATTGCGGCACTATTCACAATAGCAAAGACTTGCAACCAACCCAAATGTCCAACAATGATAGACTGGATTAAGAAAATGTGGCACATATACACCATGGAATACTATGCAGCCATAAAAAATGAAGAGTTCATGTCCTTTGTAGGGACATGGATGAAACTGGAAACCATCATTCTCAGCAAACTATCACAAGGACAAAAAACCAAACACTGCATGTTCTCACTCATAGGTGGGAATTGAACAATGAGAACACATGGACACAGGAAGGGGAACATCACACTCTGGGGACTGTTGTGGGGTGGGGGGAGGGAGGAAGGATAGTATTAGGAGATATACCTAATGCTAAATGACGAGTTGATGGGTGCAGCACACCAACATGGCACATGTATACATATGTAACAAACCTGCACATTGTGCACGTGTATCCTAAACCTTAAATAATAATAAAATAAAATAAAATAAAGAAAAAGAAAACCAAACACCACATGTTCTCACTCATAGGTGGGAATTGAACAATGAGAACACCTGGACACAGGATGGGAAACATCACACACTGGGGTCTGTTGTGGGGTGAGGGGGAGCGGGGAGTGATAGCATTAGGAGATATACCTAATGCTAAATGATGAGTTAATGGGTGCAGCACACCAACATGGCACATGTATACATATGTAACAAACCTGCATGTTGTGCACATGTATCCTAGAACTTAAAGTATAATAAAAAAATAAAATAAAATAACAGATGCTGGCAAGGATGCGGAGAAAAGGGAACATTTATACACTGTTGGTGGGAATGTAAATTAATTCAACCCCTATTGAAAACAGTATGGAGATTTCTCAAAAAGCTAAAAATAGAACTACTGTTGGACCTAGCAACCCCACTATTGGATATCTACTCAAAGGAAAATAAATTATTTTATGAGAAAGACACTAGCACTCGAACATTTATTGCAGCACTATTGACAATAGCAAAGTTGTGGAATCAACCTAAGTGTCCATCAACAGTCGACTGGATAAAGAAATTGTGGTATATATACACCATGGAATACTATGCAGCAATAACAAATAATGAAATTATGATCTTCACAGCAACATGAATGGAGCTGGAGGTCATTATCCTGAATGAAGTAACTCAAAATCAGAAAATCAAATACTGTGTATTCTCACTTATAAGTGGGAGCTAAACAATGGGTACACATGAACATAAAGATGGAAATCATAGACACTGGGGGCTCCAGAGTTGGGGAGTGGGAAGAGGACAAGAGTCAAAAAACTATTGGGTACTATGTTCACTATTTGGATGATGGGTTCACTAGATGCCCAAACCTCAGCATTATGCAAAATATTCATGTGACAAACCTGCACATGTACCTCCGGAATATAAAATAAAACAAAGGAACAAGCAAAGAAGATAGAGGCTGGAAAGATAGGAATGCTTACTCTTTTGCTGTGGGGGCCGGAAAGAGGCCAGCGGTCAGTGCCCACTGGATTCAACCACACAGCAGCTTTTGGTGACCTTGGCCAAAGATCAGTGTCAGTGGGATAGGGGGATGGGGCTTGCACAGACACCACTATGGAGGGAAGAGGAAGATAATGCTGTGTTATGTAGCTTTTCAAAGTCTGATTTTTCTCAACTGAAAATAAGGATAATAGTGAATCTCACTCCTCTATGTTGATAATTAATGAGATAACAAATGTAAATGTGATAAGCAGAACTTTAATACAATACTTAATATATTATCCCTTCAATGATTCCTTCCCTGTCATTACCTCTAGACTTTCTTCCTGGAACTCTATTAGGCATATGTTAGAACTATTCCTGTATCCTTCATGTGTCCTAATCTCTCTTTTAAAATTTTTACCTCATTATCACTCTATGGTAATTAGAAATAATTTTTTCAGATCTATCTTCTAGTTCAACTAATTCCCCCTTCCACTGAGCCAAATCTATTGTTTCAAACTTTCAATGACTTTTAAAATTTTAATGATTTTATATTTCATTTCTTGACATTCTATCTGGTTCTTTTTCAAAGGCATGAGGCTTTTAAAAATATATATATTGTTTATTCTTTTGAACTTAGTTCTAATTTATCCTTTTCTCTCAAAATTATTTTTAAACACACTTTTAAAACATAGATTATTCAGCTGGATTTGTTACGCTTCAAGAGTCACTAATCCTGTGTTTTGTGTTTCTTGACTCTTCCTCATCATGAATCATTTCTCTAAGAGGTTTGCAAATACGTAGAGTGAGCCCATCTTCAGTATGAATTCCCCACTCCAGTGTCACAGCCACCTTAAATTGTGGAAGTGTTTCAACAAAACAGTTCTAAGTTGTTTCTGTAAGTACTCAAAAGATCTTATCCATCCTTGATCAGTTTTTGTGTTAATTTCACAGCTTAGAGAAATCTTGCATGAAGTGTAAATTTAGACTCCACAGTGATACATAATGTTGGCCTCAGGCTCCTGTATTCATGCAAGAATGTTTTTTCATCTAGCCCCTAATAAAGACAAGAAAGGCAACCTTCCTTGTGCATATCTGGGATGGTAGGCAGAGTATTTCTAGTTCCTCGCTGTAATAGTCTGTTCTGACACTACTATAAAGAAATACCTGAGACTAGGTAATTTATAAAGGAAATAGGTTTAATTGACTCACAGTTCTGCATGGCTGGGGAGGCCTCAGGAACTTTACAATCATGGCAGAAGGAGAAGCAGGCACATATTACATGGCAGCAGGTGAGAGAGAGAGTGAAAGTGCAGGGGAAATTGCCATTTATAAAACCATCAGACCTTGTGAGAACTCACACACTACCATGAGAATAACATGGGGGAAACTGCCCCCATGATCCAGTCACCTCCCACCAGGTCCCTCTCTTGTCACCTGGGGATTACAATTCAAGATGAGATTTGGGTGGACACACAGAGCCAAAACATATCACTCTTTTACCAAGGAACAGCATTTCCATGTCCTGGATTTATACAGAGGTCTTGGTTCCAGTGTCCCCTCTCTGCACTCTGTGGGCCTAAAGCCAAATATAGTCAGCCCTCGATATCCATGGGTTTCACATGTTTAGATTCAACCAACCTTGAGTCAAAAATATTCAAAAAAAAAACAAAAAAAGAACGGTTGCATTCACACTGAACATTTACAGACTTTGTTTTCTTGTCATTATTCCCTAAACAATAAAGGAGGATGAGCATAGGTTATATGCAAATACTACATAATGTTATATAAGAGACTTGAGCACCCTTAGAATTTGATGTCTGCAAGTGGTCCTGGAACCAATCTGTCATGGATACTAAGGGACAACTTTATTCTGTATTCTGTTATTGTGTGCGCATTAAAATCTCAGGCCCTGTTTTGGTTTTCTGTTGCTGTGTAACAAACTACTCAGGAACTTATTGTCTTAAAACAAAAACAACCACTTATCAGCTGTCATGCATCTGTAGGTTGACTGAACTCAGCTGGGCAATTCTTTTGTTCCATGCAAGTATGAGCTGGGCCGCAGTTATCTGAAAGATTTACTAGAAATAAAACATTCAAAATGGCTCCCTCATATAGCTGGCAGTTGATGCTGACTGTTGGCTGGGGCATTCAGCTGGGGCTTTTGTATAGGATGCATCAGTGCTCCTCCACATGACCACTCAATGCAGCTTGCTTGAGCTTCACACAGGATGGCAGCTAGATTCCAAGAAGGAGCATTTCAGGAGAGAAAAGTAGTAGCTGCATATCCCTTGAGTCATGACCTTTAATATTATACAGCATCATTTCTGTCTCATTTTATTGGTCAAAGCAAATAACAGGCCAGCTTAGTTACAAATGAAAATTCTACTTCTTGATGGAAAGAATGGTAAGGAATTTATGTCCATCTTTAATCTACCTCAGTTTCTATGCCCCTAAGGCCTTTATCTGGTCGATTTCCTTCAACTCCCTCTGACCTTCCACTCATAAAACTCCACTATGAATTTACATTCCTTCTTTGTTTCTGGCAACTGAAAATTAATCCTATTTTTCCTTTTGAACTCAGCTGAGTACTTAATTTTTTATTTTCATTTCAGTTTAGTACTCATTTCTGTGTTTTTAGCTTGAGGGTAGTTCTGTCAGCTGTCTTGCCAGAACCCCATATTTCTTTCGTGTAATCCAAAGTTCAGGAAACTAAGGTATGTATGTTCAACAATGCCATCTTTCGGTTATTAATTTTGATAAAGCAATGTGATTTTCCTGCTATGCCAATGAGGAATTTCTGCCACTGAGAAGAAATATATAACATTTATACATGTGCCCAGTGCCAACACAACCACACAATTTGCTTGATCTCTCCCTTTGATTCAGGAAACATTGCTCCTAAGTTGTTCATTGTTGAGCAATAGAAGGACTCTATGTAACAATGGCATGCCAATTTGTCCCTCATTATTAGAAATAATTATTAGAATTAGGTCAAAAAGCATCTCATTTGGGCCCAGTGGTCATCCAGAATCAGAAATCACTAGAGAAAACCAAGATGGTGAGTTTTGCTTCACAGCTATTGAAGGGTAAAGCAACAAAACAGAACAGAGAATTCATCCTATTTTTGTTCCTGTCCTAACTTTTATGTTCTTTTAAACTGCTAAGACTTCTAAAAAGATGTATTTGGACACAGAGTATTGTTTTGGCCCTGCTGACAGAAGGAATCCACCCTCCTTTTAATTCCAGAGTTGTACGCATGTCCATTTAGTGTGGCTCATTTCCTTTCTAAGTGAAATGAAATTTGCATTTATATAGCCCCTTACATACCATATAGGCTACTAAAAAGCCCTGCACAGCAGAAACTATTCATAAGCTAAGAATTGAAGTTTCTATAGCAGACATATTCATCTTCATAGTCTTAGACCACCTAGTGCTACCTGCTCTGAGAGCAGAATAGGTTAGGAATAGACAGGCAAGGAGGTAAAACAATTTGCACTTTTAAAAGTGAATTGCCACTCCAGCCAGGGGTTTACAGACAGAACTCTGATTTCCCTGGGATGGAGCCCCTGGGGGGAGGGACGGCCATAGTCTCCATGGATCAATGGACTTAGTCTTTCCCCCTGCTGACTCTGAGAAATCTGGGCAGTCTGAATTAGTGGGATTCCCCCCAGTGCAGTGCACCCATTCCACCAAGGGGCAGACAGAGTGCTTCATTAAGCAGATCCCTGATCCCATGCCTCCTGACTTGGTGTGACTATCCCCCCCATCAGGGGTCACCAGATACCTTATACAGGAGCACTCCTATTGGCATCAGGTTGGTGCCCTTCTTGAACAGAGCTCCCAGAAAAAGGGGCAGGCAGCCATCTTAGCTGTTCTGTGTTCTGCAGCCTCCACTGGTGACACCTTCAGGTGCCAGAGGAACCCAGCTAAATAGGGTTTGGAGTGGACCCCCTAGCAAACCACAGCAGCCCTATGGAAGAGGGGCCTGACTGTTAAAAGAAAAACAAAGAGAAAGCAACAACAACATCATCAACAGAAGTGTTCTCAGAAAAACCCCATCCAAAGATCAGCAGCCTCAAAGATCAAAGCCAGATAAATACATGAAGATGAGAAATAATCAATGAAAAAACACTGAAAACTCCAAAAGCCAGAGTGCTTCTTCTCCTCCAAATGATTGCAACACCTTCCCAGCAAGGGCACAGAACTGGGCTGAGGCTGAGATGAATGAATTGACAGAAGTAGGCTTCAGAAGGTTGGTAATAACGAACTTCGCTGAGCTAAAGGAGCATGTTCTAACCTAATGCAAAGAAGCTAATAACCATGATAAAACATTACAGGAGCTGTTAACTAGAATAAACAGTTTAGAGAGGAACATAAATAAACTGATGGAGCTGAAAAACACAACACGAGAACTTCACAACGTAACCACAAGTATCAATAGCTGAATAGACCAAATGGAGTAAAGAATTTCAGAGCCCAAAGACTATCTTGCTGAAATAAGACAGACAGACAAGATTAGAGAAAAAAGAATGAAAAGGAACCAACAAAACCTCCAAGAACTATGGGATTATGTAAAAAGACTGAACCTATTATTGATTGGGGTACCTGAAAGAGATGGGGAGAATAGAACCAAGTTGGAAAACATACTTCAGGATATTATCCAGGAGAACTTCCCCAACCTGGCAAGACAGGCCAACATTCAACTTCAGGAAAGCCAGAGAACCCCAGTAAGATACTCCATGAGATGATCAACCCCAAGACACATAATCATCAGATTTTCCAAGGTTAAAATGAAGGAAAAAATGTTAAGGGCAGCCAGAGAGAAAGGCCAGGTCACCTATTAGGTTGATGCTAAAGAAATTGAAGTTTTTGCCATTAAAAGTAAAGCAAGCCCATTAGACTAACCTCAGACCTCTCAGCAGAAACCCTACAAGCCAGGAAAGATTGGGGGCCAATATTCAACATTCTTAAGGAAAAGAATTTCCAACCCAGAATGTCGTATCTAGCCAAACTAACCTTCATAAGCGAAGGAGAAATAAGACCCTTCTCAGACAAGCTAATGTTGAAGGTGTTCATCACCACCAGGCCTGCCTTGCAAGGGCTCCTGAAGGAAGCACTAAATATGAAAAGCAAAAACCGTTACCAGTCACTACAAAAGGACAATGAAATACAAAGACCAGTGACACTATGAAGCAACTACATCTACAAGTCTACAAAATAACCAGCTAGCCTCATGTTGACAGGATCAAATTCACACATAACAGTATTAACCTTAAATGCAAATGGGCTAAATGCCCCAATTAAAAGACACAGAATGGCAAACTGGATAAAGGGTCAAGACCCATCAATGTGCTGTATTGAAGAGACCCATTGCATGTGTAAAGACACAAATAGTCTCAAAATGGAGAGATGGAGGAAAATGTACCAAGAAAATGGAAAGCAGAAAAAAATCAGGGTTGTGATCCTAGTTTCTGACAAAACAGACTTTAAACCAACAAAGATCAAAAAAGATAAAAAAAAGGGCATTACATAATGATAAAGGTTTCAATTAAACAAGAAGAGCTAACTATCCTAAATATATATACACACCCAATACAGGAGCACCCAGATTCATAAAACAAGTTGTTAGAGACCTACAAAGAGACTGAGACTCCCAAATAATAATAGTGGGAGACTAATACCCCACTATCAATATTAGAAAAATCATTGAGACAGAAAATTAACAAAGATATTCAGGACTTTAACTCAGCTCTGGATCAAGTGGATCCGATATACATCTAAAGAACTCTGCACGCCAAAACAACAGAATATACATTCTTCTCAGTGCCACATGCCACTTACTCTAAAATCGATCACATAATTGGAAGTAAAACACTCCTCAGCAAATGCAAAAGAACTGAAATTATAACAAACAGTCTCTCAGAAGACAGTGTAATCAACTTAGAACTCAAGATTAAGAAATTCACTCAAAGCCACACAAGTACATGGAAATTGTACAACCCATTCCTGAATGACTTCTGGGTAAATAATGAAATTAAGGCAGAAATCAAGAAGTTCTTTGCAACTAAAGAGAACAAAGATATAACACACCAGAATCTCTGGGACTCAGCTAAAGCAGTGTTAACCCATTTATGCCAGAGGTTGCCCATTTTTTGTGTGTGAAAAACCAGACCTTGCTGATGGCCTTGAGCAGTAGGATATAAATAACGCCCACAAGCTTAACATTCCAATAATGGAACACTAGGCATAAATGGGTTAAGAGGGAAATTTACAACACTAAATGCGCACATCAAAAAGCTAGAAAGATCTCAAGTTAACAACCTAACATCACAACTAAAAGAACTAGAGAACTAAGAGCAAACAAACCCCAAAACTAGCAGAAAGACAAGAAATAACCAAGACCAGAGCTGAACTGAAGGAAATAGAAATGCAACAAAAACCCTTCAAAAAAACCAATGAGTCCAGGAGCTGGTTTTTAAAAAAATAATAATAATAAAATATATAGACCACTAGCTAGACTAATAAAGAAGAAAAGAGAGAAGAATCAAACAGATACAATAAAAAAGATAAAGGGGATGTCACCACTGACCCCACATAAAACAACCAACCATGAGAAAATAATATAAACACCTCTATGCAAATAAACTAGAAAATATAGAAGAAATGGATACATTCCTGGACACACACACCTTCCCAAGACTGAACCAGAAAGAAGTCAAATCCTTGAATAGATCAATAACAAGTTCTGAAATTGAGATAGTAATAAATACCCTACCAACCAAAAAAAGCCCAGGAACAGATGGATTTACAGCTGATTTATACCAGAAATACAAAGAGGAGCTGATACCATTTCTTCTGAAACTATTCTAAACAATTGAAAAGGAGGGACTCCTCCCTAACTCATTTTATGAGGCCAGCATCATCCTGAAACCAAAACCTGGCAGAGATACTACAACAACAACAACAACAACAAAACCCACTTCAGGCCAATATCCATGATGAACATCGATGCAAAAATCCTCAACAAAATACTGGCAAACCGAATCCATTAGCACATGAAAAAGCTTATCCACCATGATCAAGTCAGCTTCATCCCTGGGTGCAAGGCTGGTTCAACATATGCGAATCAATAAACATGATTCATCACATAAACAGAACTAAAGACAAAAAGCACATGATTATCTCAATAGACATAGAAAAGGCATTCAATAAAATTCAACATCCCTTCATGTTAAAAACTCTCAATAAACCAGGCATTGATGGAACATACCTCAAAATAATAACAGTCATTTATGACAAACCCACAGCCAATATCATACTGAAGGCCAAAAGCTGGAAACATTCCCCTTGAAAATCAGCACCAGACAAGGATGCCCTCTCTCACCATTTCTAGTCAACAAAGTATTGGAAGTTCTGGCCAGAAAAATCAGACAAGGGAGAGAAATAAAGGGTATTCAAATAGGAAGAGAAGAAATAAACTATCTCTGCATATGACACGCTCCTATATCTAGAAAACCCCATCGCCTCAGCCCAAAAGCTTCTTAAGCTGATAAACAACTTCATCAAAGTCTCGGGATACAAAATCAATGTGCAAAAATTGCTAGCATTCCTATACACCAACAATAGACAAGCAGAGAGCCAAATCCTGAATTAACTTCCATTCACAATTGCTACCAAGATAATAAAATACCTTAGGAATACAGCTAACAAGAAAAGCGAAGGACCTCTTCAAGGAGAGCTACAAACCACTGCTCAAGGAAATCAGAGAGAACACAAACAAATGGATAAACATTCCATGCTCATGAATAGGAAGAATCAATACCGTGAAAATGGCCATACTGCCCCAAGTAATTTATAGATTCAATGCTATTCCCATTAAACTACTATTGACATTCTTCACAGAATTAGTAAAAAAACTAAAGTTCATATGGAACCAAAAAAGAGCCCAAGTAGCCAAAGTAATCCTAAGCAAAAAGGACAAAGCTGGAGGCATCATGCTACTTGACTTCAAACTATACTACAAGGCCACAGTAACCAAAACAGCATGGTACTGGTACCAAAACAGACATATAGACCAATGGAACAGAATAGAGAACCCAGAAATAAGACCACACATCTACACATTTGATCTTCAACAAACCTGACAAAAGCAATGGGGAAAGGATTCCCTATTTAATAAATAGTGCTGGGAGAACTGGCTAGCTATATGCAGAAAATTGAAGCTGCACTCCTTCCTTACACCTTATACAAAAATTAATTCAAGATGGATTAAAGACTTAAATGTAAAACCTAAAACTATAAAAACCCTAGAAGAAAATCTAGGCAATACCATTCAGGACATAGGCACAGGCAAAGATTTCATGATGAAAATGTCAAAAGCAATTGCAACAAAAGCAAAAGTTGACAAACGGGATCTAATTAAACTAAAGAGCTTCTCCACAGCAAAAGAAGCTATCATCAGAGTGAACAGACAACCTACAGAATGGGAGAAATTTTTTGCAATCTATCCATCTGACAAAGGGCTAATATCCAGAATCTATAAGGAATTTAAATTTACAAGAAAAAAACAACTCCATTAAAAAGTGGGCAAAGGACATGAACAGACACTTCTCAAAAGAAGACATTTATGCAGTCAACAAACATATGAAAAAAGATCAACATCACTGATCATTAGAGAAATGCAAATCAAAACCACAATAAGATACCATCTCATATCAGTCAGAGTGGCCATTATTGAATAGTCAAGAAACAACAGATGCTGGCAAGGCTATGGAGAAATAGGAACACTTTTACACTGTTGGTGGGAGTGTAAATTAGTTCAATCACTCTGAAAGACAGTGTGGTGATTCCTCAAAGACCTAGAACCAAAAGTACCATTTGACCCAGCAATCCCATTACTGATTTACATTCAAAGGAATATAAATCATTCTATTATAAAGATACATGCGTGCATATATTCATGTATTCATTCAATAGCAAAGACATGGAATCAACCTAAATGCCCATCAGTGATAGACTGGATAAATAAATATTGTACATATACACCATGGAATACTATGCAGCCATAAAAAGGAATGAGATCACTTCCTTTGCAGGGACATGGATGGAGCTAGAAGCCATTATCCTCAGCAAACTAACACAGGAACAGAAAACCAAACACTGCACATTCTCACTTATAAGTAGGAGCTGAACAGTGGGACCACACGGACACAGGGAGAGGAACAACACACACTGGGGCCTGTCAAGAGAACACGGGGAGGGAGAACATCAGGATAAATAGCTAATGCATGATGGGCTTAACACCCAGGTGATGGATTGATAGGTGCAGCAAACCACCATGGCACACGTTTACCTATGTAGCAAACCTGCACATTCTGCACATGTATCCTGGAATTTAATAATAAGTGAATTGTCTAGGTGTATCTGTGCCTAGATTTGGCTGCAAAATGGCTTCAGTAGAGGTATAGATGTGCCTAAACATGTTTGTCCTTTTGCATCCATATTTCCCTGTCTTAACAATAATGTGACTGAAGGTAAAATTTCCTCTTTGTGTTATATTAGAAGAGAATCACAAAACAAGTGAAAACAGAAAATGTGCTAAAGGTAAAAAGAGATTATATCTAACCTCATACCATACACATTTTAATCTGAGACAGAATAAGGACTTATATATGAAAGAGAAATCAAATCTTTTGGAAGAAAATAGAGCAGAATATCTTCATAACTTTAGGGTAAGCAAAGACTTCTTAAGCAGGACATCAGAAGCATTAACTATAAAAGAAAAGATTGATAAATTAGACTTTTAAAAAGTTAAGAATTTCTGTTCATCAAAAAACCAACATATAGAGTGTGAAAAGGCAAGTCACAGACTGGGAGAAAACACTCACAATACACACATCTGAGAAAGAAGTTATGTCCAAAATTTATAAAGAAATATAAATCCATAAAACAGAGGAAATTATTTTAATGGGCAAAAGATTTGATAAAATCTTTAAATTTGGTAAAAGAAGACAATCAAATAATCAAGAAGTATATGCAACATGCTCAACATCACCAGCCGTCAGGGGAATTCAAAGTGTAACCTCAGTGAGATACCACCTCACAGTTACTATAATGTCTACAAGGAACAGCACTGCTACCAACATTACTAAGGATTAAAGAGGATGTAGGACAATTAGAACTATCCTATATGGCTGGCAGGAGTGTATCTTGGTTCAGCTTCTTTGAAAAAAACTGGCAGTATCCACTATGCATATATTTGCTTACAACCCAGCAATTTTATTCCTAGGTATATACATAACAGAAATGAGTGCTTATGTCTATCAAAAGATATGTTCAAGGATATTCATGGCAGTGCTAGTCATAACAGCCAAAAATTGAAAGTACCCAAATGTCATGCAATGGAATACTGCACAGAAATGGAAAAGAACAAACTTCTTCTACCCCCAACAACATAAATGAATAATGGTGAGTAATCATACATAAAAATGTATGATTCCATTGCATCAAGTTCTAGCGCAGGCAAACTAGTTTATGGTGATAGAAGTTAAAATAATGGTTACTTGGCAGGGGAAGAGTAGTACTAGGAAGGGGCAGGAAGGAATCTTCTGGGGTGCTGGAAATATTCTACATCTTGATATGAGGGGTAAGTTCATGGGTATCCATACATGTAAAAATTCACTGAGCTGTCTACTTAAGAATTGTGTATGCCACTGTACATAAGTCATGCCTCAATAAAAAAAAAGAAAAAATCAAAAAAATCAAAAATAAGAACATATATGCATGTATTATACCTGAATTTCTGATTATTAAATTAAATCCCAGGCCAGGCACAGTGGCTCACACCTGTAATCCCATCACTTTGGGAGGCCAAGGCAGGCAGATCACTTGAGGCCAGGAGTTTGAGACCAGCCTGACCAACATGGCGAAACTCCGTCTCTACAAAAAGCACAAAAATTAGCTGAGCATCATGGCATGCGCCTGTAATCCCAGCTACTCTGGTGGCTGAGGCACGAGAATCACTTGAAATCTGGAGGTGGAGGTTGCAGTGAGCCGCGATCACGCCACTGCATTCCAGCCTGGGCAACAGAGTGAGACTGTGTCTCAATAATAATAACCATCACATATTAATCACTTCTTTAATATGTAACATATTTGCATGTCCCTCTCTACTAGCCCCAAGTTCAAGGCAACAGAGAAATACCTTTCTTATCCTGATACCCCACATAATATCCAGCACAAAACCTTGCACATAATAGCCACACACAGAAATTCCATGCTTAAGAGGTAGTCATGTATTAGGGAAGTGAGAGGGTCTCCAGACACATCCTTCATGAATATCAAGAGTCTCCTGTACTTTAAATTATTTTACCAAGTAGGAAAACAAAGTCTCAAATTCACAATAGTCTCAAATTTGCTGTCATGTACTCATAGAGTATACATCCCTTGATCCCAGTAGTTTATCTTTCCCCATTCAGTATTTCCCCATTCAGCCTTGTTTGAGTTGCAGTAAGTGTTTCCGAAAAGGACAACTCATTCCAGATTATGATCATATCTAAAGTGATAATTCTTGGTTATATTGATTTAATGGTTTTCATTTTATATACTCTCCTCTTCCCCAAAATAAGTGTATAATTAGGAGTAGGAAACCACAAGTTCTCATTAAGATAAGGAAGTTAAACAACTGTCTTTTTTTAACTTTTATTATAAGTTCAGGGGTACATGTGCTGGTCTGTTATACAGGTAAATTTGCATCATGGGGGTTTGCTGTAGAGATTATTTTGTCACCCAGGTATTAAGCCTAGTACCCATTAGTTATTCTTCCTGATCCTCTCCCTCCTCCCAGCTCCTGTCCTCTAATGGGCCCCAGTGTGTGTTGTTCCCCCTCATGTGTCCATGTGTTTTTATCATTTAGCTCCCACTTATAAGTGAGAACATGAGGTATTTGGTTTTCTGTTCCTGCGTTAATTTGCTAAGGACAATGGCCTCCAACTCCATCCATGTCCCTGCAAAGAACATATGTCATTCCTTTTCATGGCTACATAGTATTCCATGGTGAATATGTACCACATTTTCTTTATCCAGTCTATCATTGATGGGCATTTAGGTTGATTCCATATCTTTGCTATTGTGAATAGAGCTGCAATGAACATATGCACGCATGTGTCTTTAGATACATTTAGTAGAATGATTTATATTCCTTTGGGTATATACCCAATAATGGAATTTCTGGGTCAAATGGTATTTCTGCCTCTAGATCTTTGAGGAATCGCCACACTGCCTTCCACAATGGTTCAACTAATTTACACCCCCACCAACAATGTAAAAGCATTCCTTTTTCTCCACAACCTCACCAGCATCTGTTTTTTTTTTTTTAACTTTTTATTAATAGCCACTCTGACTGGTGAGATGGCATCTCATTGTGGTTTTGATTTGCATTGAGCTAATAATCAGTGATTTTGAGCTTTTTCATGTGATTGTTCACTGTATGTATGTCTTCTTTTGAAAAGTGCGTTGTTCATGTCCTTTGCCCACTTTTTAAGGGGTTTTTTTTCTTGTAAATTTGTTTTAATTCCTTATAGATGCTTGATATTAGACCTTTGTCAGATGCATAGTTTGCAAAAATTTTCTCTCATTCTGTAGGTTGTCTGTTTACTCTGTTGATAGTTTCTTTTGCTGTGCAGGAGCTCTTTAGTTTAATTAGATCCCATTTGTCAACTTTTGCTTTTGTTTCAATTGCTTTTGGTGTCATCATGAAATTTTTGCCCATTCCTATGTCCATAATAGTATTGCCTAGGTTGTCTTCCACAATTTTTATAGTGTTGAGTTTTACATTTAAGCCTTTAATCCATCTTGAGTTAACATTTGTATATGGCATAAGGAAGGAGACCAGTTTCAATTTTCTGCATATGGCTAGCCAGCTACCCCAGCACCATTTATTAAATAGGGAGTCCTTTCCCCATTGCTTGTTTTTGTCTGGTTTATTGAATATCACATAGTTGTAGGTGTGCAGCCTTATTTCTGAGTTCTCTATACTGTTCCATTGGTCTACATATCTGTTTTTGTACCAGTACCATGCTGTTTTGGTTACTGTAGCCCTGTAGTATAATTTGAAGTTGGGTAGTATGATGCCTCCAGCTTTGTTCTTTTTGCTTAGGATCGCCTTAGCTATTCAGGCTCTTTTTTGGTTTCATATGAATTTTTAAACAGCTTTTTCTAGTTCTGTGAAGAATGTCATTGGTAGTTTAATAGGAATAGCATTGAATCTATAAATGGCTTTCGGCAGTATGGCCATTTTAATGATATTGATTCTTCCTATAATGGTATTTTAAATAGGCATATAGTTCATCCCCACACTCCAGCCTATTATATATTATTCCAATTTTGCCCTAGACAATTCAAAATTCCTTGGACAATATGAGTTGCTAGTGAATAGTCAAAATATCAAATGTTATTCAGTGAATATCGCTGTGTACATTCATTGTGGATAGTTTTCTTGAAGCATTTCATTTTCATGTTTGTTGACACACTTGACCTTCAATAAGCCACAAAGGTATCATGTAAAATCTAAGTTACATGAATGCAAGGAGTTTTGTATATTTTGTTTACTGTTGAAACTTTCATGACTCCACAATGCCTGACGCAAATAGGCACTCAACAATTATTTGTTAAGCAAATGACTATTAGAAGGCATTTCATATTTTTTATGATTAATCACCACGTTAAGTTTAAACAGTTCTTCACCTTTTTGTCCATCCTTTTTTTGACAACAGAAGAAAATTAAAAATTTTTATCCACTAACAAAATTGTGACACAACCAACTTGGTCAACAGATTAGAAAACCTATCATTCATTTGGTTTCTTTATTAGCATAGTGACCAAAATAATTAGATTGGCTGTATTACAGTCAATGTGGACTAGCTGTGTTTAGATATAAACTTTCACCAGCCTCTCTATATGTTACAGGATATTAATAATGGAACACTTTCTGTCTCCATTGTGGCTTTTGGCTGCTATATGGAAATAACAAATACTGCATTCCGAAGAGAACAAAAATGTCCAAACTCATGCCTGAGAAACAGTTAAATGACTGTCTTTATTGGAGATGCGATTTAGAGATTATGTGTGAGGAGAATTTCTTTGGACAGAGCTGGCAATGAGTCCTATCATTCCAAGGAAAGAGTGTGTAGGATGCCTGTCTTTAGCAAAAAAAAAAAAAAAAAAAAAAAAAAAAAAAAAAAAAAAAAAAAAAAAAAAAGGCTTGATATGTTCCTGAGAACCAGAGGAACACAATGGCCAAGTCTCTGACTCCCACATGAAAAACTTAAAAGCAGAGATGGGCTCTGGAGGTGGAAGCAAAGTACAGGTGACTGTGCTGGGACTGGCTTACTGAAGCAGAAAATGGATGAGTGCTTCCCATGGACCAGCTAGTAGACCTGGTGCCATTTTAAATCCCACTGATAGGTCAGACTGAAAGGAAGCTGGGACCTCGACAAAGGGAGTCTGTGTAAAGTGGACCACTGAAGGGCCAGCTGCTGAGAAGGAACAGCCAGTTAGAGACATGCCCACTCCATATCACAAGAAGTACCATCAAATATTCCCAGTGAGGGCCCCAGAAGGATGCAGGCCCAGAGACGTCATAGGCAGCTCATGACACAGTGCCAGACAAGTAAGAATGTTCCTGTTCTCTTACCTCTCGACTTCCCTCCACTCTTTAGACCAAGGTCTTGTCAGAACTGTGGATAGTGGAGGAGGGAGGGAAGTATGCCATGCTTTCTCTGCTTCCCTCACGAAGAAGGCCTCAGTTAGGGAAAAGAAAGGTTTTAACTTATAAATCCAGTTAGAGCTGCTTAATATAACAAAGCCCTGACACTCTAAATTCCGAATTGGGAACTTAAAAGGACCACTGGGCTTTTCTTTCTCTAACAGTGAACAGAAACATCACAAGACTGCCTGAGTTTTTGTCCAGGATCATAGGTGGCATTTCCCCCATTGAATAAGTTGTAAAGCAACTGAGAGAAAAAAAAAATGTGTTTTCTGGTTATGTCCTGCAAGTTTGGGTTGCTAACATACTGTTTCCATGCAGAAAACATAAGTTCTGCATAGCTTTTTTTCAATTGAATGGGCCTTAGAGAGCACCCAGTTTTCATTTTAAAGATGAGAATTCCAAAACTCAGAGGTATGGATTCAAGTGTCAAACATTTCCAGGTACTAAATTACTTTGGGCAAGAATCTTAGTTTCTTGAGCTTTGATATCCTCATAAGCATAGCCAGAATATTTCAGAAAGAAAGAAGTGCCGGGTGCGGTGGCTCATGCCTGTAATCCCAGCACTTTGGGAGGCCGAGGCGGGAGGATCACGAGGTCAAGAGTTCAAGACCAGCCTGGCCAACATGGTGAAACCCCATCTCTACTAAAAATACAAAAAATTAGCTGGGTGTGGTGGCACGTGCCTGTAATCCCAGCTACTCAGCAGGCTGAGGCAGAGAGTTGCTTGAACCTGGGAGGCGGAGGTTGCAGTGAGCCGAGATTATGCCACTACACTCCAGCCTGGGCAACGGAGCGAGACTCTGTCTCAAAAAAAAAAAAAAAAAAAAAAAGAAGTAACAGTAACAATACATGTTTCCCAAGATGTTGAATTGATATCAAATGACACAATATGTGTAGAAGTGCTTTTATAATAGTAAAAAGATACACATGTATATTTTTTAATTATTGTTGGTGACTGACTCAGGGTTAGGATCAAGGTCTCCTGACTTTTAATCTGGTATACTTTTCACTTTACCACACTATTTCTGTTTTCCATGTTTATGATATATATCAACAAGGAGGTGAAACCATTTAAAAAATGGATACCTCAATGTAGCCATCCCATTTAATTAACACTGTGTTGGATTGATCTAGTTTATCTGGGAAAATGGTTTTATACATATTTTCTGATGTGATCCTGTAGCTTTAAAATAGTGATTTGCCTTCAGTTACCTTAAAATAAAACTAACATTAAAGCTTACCTCAATTACCAGAATGTATAGCTATTGTAATTCTCGGGTAATGAACCATAACTGTTCTGACTCCAGAATATAACTTACTACATAAAGTCTGATATTCGAATTTTACTTGTATGGGTAATTTGACATAGAAGTAGGATGAACATATTTTTTAAATCCATTTATGTGAATTTCCTAACTTTTGATACTAAATTTTATATTTATTTGTATATCTATAATATACATACATATATACATTAAATACCCACAAAATCCATATTCTAGTACCACTGTTCTATCACTGATCAACAACCACTTCTCCTGCTCACTGATCTGCTTTCTAACTATCCCTAGAGAAATTCCTAATTAATCCAAGAAGGAATTTTTTAAAATATGTATCTTTGAAAATTTTTCAAGAAATACCACATAACACATCTTTAAACCTGCCAGTTTCTTGGGATAAAAATGTAGAAACTACTAAAATAGAGCTTCAGTTCACCAGGATTCAAGGACTTTCCAAATCATATGATTATGAATTCCAATTTTTAAAAATAGCAACATATTTGCAGAGCAGAAGGCAAGTGAATTGGTAAGAATATTAAAAGAAGGAGAAAACATTTCTCTACAACATTTCATCCCTTGTTAGAATCTGATACAGTAGAATAGTCATTATGGTAAAAAAAAAAAAAAAAAAAACCAGTAAATGTCACAAAGACACAGTCTATTTCTACATTGCCCCTGGCATTGGTTCTACCAAGCTGAGGAAGAAAATAGGTATTTTTCATTAGATGTTAAAAAGCCTAAATTAAAATGTGTGCACCTGGTAGACCCACTATAAAGATAATTAAAAAGAGATATGTGTCTTTTGAAGCCCATTTTTGGAAGCAAATTTATATTCTCTTATTGAAAAGATTCAGAGGAACTTCCTCTTAATTATGCTCTGGAAACCAAAAAGAAGCCACCAGGTTTTCTTCCATACAATATCAGAATGAATCAACAAGATGATTTTGCATAGAGATGACATATGCGACAGTAAAAATTAAACACATTTCTGAGAGGAAATTTTAATCAGCAAAGAAACAAAGAAAGTGAAACAAAATCTGCCACCAAGTATACAGGTAGGAAAAAGTAGTAAGTTTTTAAAGAAATAAAACTCCATGGCTTTCCAACCCACAAGACTTCTCTAGGGCTGACATGGCATGTGGTTTGACCACAGAATTACATTTGTGGGTCCTTTTTTTCTATATTCAGTGCAGAAAATATTTCTCTGACTTCCAAAGTAAAGGGAAAAACTTGCATCCAGTTATATATGGGTATGTGTGTGGATAGAGATAGAAATAGAGATAGAGATGGATATGAAGATGGGGCTGGAGATAGAGATAGAAATAGAGATAGAGATATATACTTTTTCATTGCAATGCCAATTTGTTTAAACTCCATGTAGTTCGGGGTTGTGTCTTGGTCATTTTTAGTACTCCTCAAATTTCATTCCCCCTCAGCCAGCACCTAACATGGTTCTTCTCCAATAAGCATTCTATAAGTATTTGCAGGATAAATGTCATATTGGATTATCTTGAACTACTGTGAGACAACTACTTATCAGAAGAGGACTTTGGCACACTGCTCAAGAGAGGCACTTGAAGCAGTAGAGATGAAGTGTCAGTTTAAACAAGTGTTTCAGGGGTTCTAGTTTGAGAGCTCCAGTCATGAAGATCCAGCAGATTTAGATGAAGTACAGTGTCTGGAGGGCTTTGAGTTGGCTTGTCAGGACTCCTCACATAAGAGGACACGGTCGCCTATAAAATAATCATCCCAAGGAAACAAAGCTGAGCTGGGCACTCAAGTTTCACCCAAGTCAAATGGCTCTGTGTGAAAGGAGAGGGCACAGTTTTGAGTATGTGCTAGGATCTGATTGGCAGGGAGTATGTAACACAAAGATTAAAATCCAGGGCTTTAGGCATGAATTTCAATTCTGCAAGAAGTGGCTCTGTGACACTGAGCAGATTCTGTAGCCTCTCTAAGCCTCAGTCTCTTTGGCTATAAAATTGGGTCATTACTATTGTGGAATCCCACAGGGTTGTGAGAAGTACAGAAGGGTCGCTTCTGGTTTCTGACAAGTTGACAAACCGCCTCCTACAAAAGTAAGAAGAAACCATAGACTGAAGAAGTAAAATTAGGAAAAACTTGAGATGCCCTAAGGGGCCCAGGACAAGTCTGTCATAAATAAGTGGGAAGTGAGAAGGCAACTTCTTGGGGTGGAAGGCAGCAGCTGAAGCAATGAAAAGTAGGTTGAATACATTTCTCTTGTCTTAAGCCACCAAGTTTGTGGTAATTTGCTATGGTAGCAACAGGAAATTAATACACCTTATTTCTATAGAAATATGATATGGCTTTATCAATCCTCTCTTATCACTTAATTAAATCATGGATATCCCAAAAACTAAAGCATAAACTTAAATCAAGTATTTCCTAGAATTTGCCGATTTAACATTTAAAATTTTCTTTAGATAAGTGCATATAAAAACCAGCCTGGGATGATATTGTGCCAATGTCAGTTTCCTGCTTTGATAATGTACTCTAGTTGTGCAAGTTGTCACCATTGGAGGATGGAAAGTGTACACAGGACTTTTCTTTACTGTTTTCAGAACTTCTTATGAGTCTATACATATTTCAAAATAAGAAGTTAAAATTTAAAAACAAAAAGTTGTTTGAGAGACAGCTTTCACATTCTCCTATTATTTTTTTTCTTCACATTACCTTGAGGCTATCATTGCCTGTGCCCCTACTAAAGAAATCCAGGCTGCTAAGGATATGTGAGGGTGATATCCAGACAGCAAAGAAGTCCTTTTGCAGTGAACAGCTAATGAAAACAGGTGCAGGATGGAAAAGAGAAAAATAGCAACTCTACATGGAGAAACCTGGCAGACACATTCTTAACCAAGTGTTCAAGGTTAACATCACCAGTAATAAGTCACAATGATATCGTGTATCCCTGATATAACAGACTGAGAAGAGACATTTCTCTTTGTGGTACATATTCCAAAATCCCAAAACCCCATTCCAATTCTGAGAAAACAGACAAATACAAATTGAGGAGCACACTACTAAATATCTGACCACTACTCTTCAGAACTGTCAAACTCATGAAAAACAAGGAAATTCTGCTAAACTCTTACAAAGGAGAGGACATGACAAATAAATGCAATGTGGCATCTTGGAATAAATAGCAGAACAGAGAAAAAAGACAATAGTGAATAAACTGGTGAAATAATAATCAAGTCTGTGGTTTATTTACTAGTGTTAAACCAATGTTAATTTTTTAGATTTAACAAATGTACCATGATTATGTAAGATGATAACATTACGGGAAGCTGGGTGAAAGTGAAGGGTGTATGAGAATCATTTGTACTGTCTTTTCAACTTCTCTGTAAATCTGAAGTTATTTCAAATTAAAAAGTTTTTAAAAGCTGAAACAGGTACAGGTGACTCCACTACCCTTGACAGTCACTTCTCCACCCCCAGGCCCTAAAAATCTCTTGAATTTCTAGCAATAGGAGTTGCCTGGTGGAGAAGCAGCATAAGGGGTTAAACAAAAGTGGTTTGTGAAATTCTGTTTCTAGCAATGATAGACTAAGTCATTTTGAGCCCACACTCCCACTGAGGACAACTAGAATACTGAGCAAGTATTTAAATATCTTCCTGAAGTCATCAGAGAGCTACCAAGGAAATGAAGAATAAAAAGTCCAAGAGTCAAGAGAGAAGAAAAATTCAGAGAAATGAGCCTGGCAGCATTTGGGGCTTCATTTCTACTCAGGCCAGTTTTCAATTCAAACAGTACTGGCTGAAAGGCTGAGAAGTTAAGCAGAGATTTTCAAAGACCCTTGGGTGTTAGGGAGACAAAAATTGGAGTTTAAGGGTTGCCAAAAAAGGAGGATTCTGATAAACAGCAGAGTTTTTCAGTTGTGACAACAGAAGGCTATACTCTGAGTAAAGATTAACACCAGAAATAAATCAACCCTCATAAATATAAAAGCCCAATTTTGAATAATCTCAATCCCAGATCCAGCTGCCTGGCAGAAGCAAACGTAAATTCCCTCTGGAACAAAATAACATTACCCAGAGCCATAAATTATCTTATAATTTTTCAAATAAAATGACTAACTGTTGATCAAAAATAGCCAGGTTTATGAGAAGACTAAGAATAAAAAACAAGACATAAAATATATTAGAAATAGACCCACAGGAAATGCAGATTATGAAATTGCCAGACATGAACTTAAAAAACTATAATATTTCAATGTATTGAATGATAATACTGAGAATTTCAGCAGGGAACTTGAAAATATTTTAAGTGTAAATTCTAGTAGTAAAAAATGCAATACCAAAAATTTAAAATTAAATGGATGGGCTTAACAGTATATTATAGAGAAGATAAAACAAGTTACTGGAAGATAAATTAGGAGCAATTATCCAGGCTGAAAGAAGGAGAGACTTAAGATTTGACAATATCTTTTAAAAGGTTAAAAGCATTTGAGAAATGGTGAAAAGCTCTAAAATATACAAACTGGAGTCCCTAAAGAGAAAAAATAGAATGAAAAAAATACCCGAAATTATATTGATTGATGATTTTTCAAAACTTATGAAAGGTCTCAAGCATGATAATATTGAGAAATTAAGACCTAGGAATATCATAGTAAAAATTCTGAAGAGCTAATGCGAGTAGAAAATTCTAAAACCAGAGGGATGTCAAAAACAAAGACAAAATTCCATGAGCTTTCAGAGAAAAATAATTGTTCAGTGTCAAATGAATATAAGCCAGATTTACTTCAAATTGTTCAACAACCTTACTGGGTGCAAAAATATAACAGATTAATAATTTTTCCATATTAAAGATAAAAACACATGAACCTAAAATTTTATTTAAGAACAAAAAATTAAATCTAGAGCGATGTTGCAAGAGATGTGGAAAGTATGGGTGATCAGATAACATAATTATGTAAAAATAAAGGGAAAAAAGAAATAAAGGAGGGAAATTTGTCCACAACCAACAGTTAAAATTCTAAAGAATACCAACCCAGTTTATATGTGTGTAGATAAGAACATAAACGAAAAGACAAGGGCTCTCACATTTAACACACACACACACACACACACACACACGCATATACTGTGTCAACAGGATGATTTCTATAAAAGGTGTATATACCTAAAACAAAAAAAAAGTGAAAAGTGTCAAAAATCAAAGGCTGGGAAAGATATACCAAGTAAATATAAAATGAAGAGAATGCTGAGATGGGAATTTTATTATCTAACAACAACCAAACTAAACAAAAGCAAAGAAAAAAACAAGCAAAACATTTTAGCTGAAAATACCAAAAGAAATATCATAGAATATTATCTACTCATAAAAAGAACAACAGAATGGAAACATATTCATCAGAAACATAGATGTTCTTAGTACAGCCTCAAACAACAACAGAAGTGCTGGGAGAAACATGCACATCCACTGAATGTACAGCCCCACATGTTGACAGTTAGTGGGACACATCTAAAGCCACACCTAGAAGGATGTTTATGTTTAAATATAATTATCAGACTATCAGAAAGGTTGAAAACTAACAAAAACTTCAACACAAGAAGGTGGATAAACAGCCGCAAAACAAACTCAATAAACAAGAAGGAAGCAAATAGTAAAGGCAGATTTACAAAACAGGATGAAGAAAACCAAAACCTGTCTTTGAAAATATTAATAAGATAGATAGTCTTTTGGTAAGACTGATCAAGAAATGAATCTGGAATTTCGTCAGTGCAGCAAGATGGCTGAATAGAAGGCTCCACCTGTTGTCCCCCCACCCCCACAAGGATACTAATTTAATAACTATCTACACACACACACACAATAAAAAGCACCTTACAAGAGCCACAAATCAGGTGAGCAATCACAGCACCTGGTTTCAACTTCATATCACTGAAAGTGGCACTGAAGACAGTGGGAAACACAGTCTTGAGTTGCCAGCACCATTTATCCCCCATTCCCCAGCAGTGTGCATAGAGAGAATCTGTTGGGAGAGGGAGAGCACAGCAATTATAAGACATTGCACTGAATTCAGTGCTGCCCTGTCAGAGCAGAAAGCAAAACCAGGCTGAACTCAGCTGATGCCCACCCACAGAGGGAGTATCTAAATCAGACCTAGTCAGAAGGGAATCACCTATCCAAACAGTCAGATCTTGAGTTCTGACAAGCTTCACTACCATGGGCTAAAGTGCTCTGGGTTCGTAAATAAACTTGAAAGTCAGTCTAGGTCACAAGGACTACTACTCCTAGGCAAGTCCTAGTGCTGAACTAGGCTCAGAGCTGGGGGCATGTGACCTACTGTGACAGTCAAGGAGGATAAGGAAATGCTTGCACCACTCCTTCCCCAACCCGAGGCAGCACAGCCCATGGCTCCAAAAGAGACACCTTCCTTTTGCTTGAGGAGAGGAGAGGGAAGAGTAAAGAGGGCTTTGTCTTGCATCTTGGATACCAGCTCAGCCACAGGAGGATAGGGCACCAGTCAGAGTTCGGAGGCCCCCTTTCCAGGCAGTAGTTCCTGGACAACATTTCTAGACACGCTCTGGGCTGGAAGGGAACCTGCTGCTTTGAAGGGAAGGATCCAGTCCTGGCAGGACCTATCACCTGCTGACTAAAGAGCCCTTGGGACCTGAATAACCAGCAGCAATACCCAGGTAGTATGCCATGGGTCTTGGATGAGCACCTGAGACTTGCTGATTTCAGATGAGACTCAGCACATTCTCAGCTATGGTGAATATGAGGAGAGACTCTTCCTGCTTGAGAAAAGTGGAGGGAAAAGAAAAGGGGAGTTTTTATTGCACCTTAGACACAGGCTCAGCCACAGGGGGGTGGAGTGCCAAGCAGGCTCCTGGGGTCCCCAGTTCCAGGCCTTGGCTCTTGTATGGCATTCCTGGACCTGCCCTAAGCAAAAGAGGAGGCCACTGCCCTGAAGGGTGAGTCACAGACCAGGCAGCATTCACCACCAGCTGACTGAAGAGGACTTGGGCCTTAAGGGAACATCACGGGGAGCCTGGCAATACTCCTCATGGGCCTGTGATGGTGCAGCCATGGGGTGAGGCATCTCTGCCTGTGGAAAGGAGAGGGAAGAGTAGGAAGGACTGAATGTCATTATTTGAGTGCCATCTCAGCCACAGCACAATAGAACACCAAGTAGATTTGAAAGGTCTTTTACTCCAGTGCCTGGCTCCCAAAAGGTACCTGGACATGCCTGGGGCCTGGGGGATCTCACCACCCTAAAGGAAAGGTCATAGCCTGGCTGGCTTCACCACCTGCTAATTGTAGAGCCCCAGGGCCTTGAACAAACTTAGGCAGTAGTCAGGCAGTGATTACAGTGGGCCTTGGTGAGATCCAGCGCTGTGCTGGCTTTAGGTCTGACTCAGCATAGTCTCAGTGGTGGTGGTCACAGGGGTGCTTGTATCACTCCAACCCCAGGACCAGGTGGCTCAGAACATAGAGACTCTGTTTATTTGGGAGAAAGTAAGGGAAGAGAATAAGAGTTTCTGCCTGGTAATCCAGAGAATTCTTCCAGATCTTATCCAAGACCATCAAGGTGGTACCTCTATGAGTTTGCAAGAATTACAGCATTACTGGGCTTGGGGTGCACCCTAATGCAGATACAGCTTAGATCACAACACCCAAGTCCTTTCAAATACCTGGATGGGTACAAACAAGCTCAGATTGCAAAGACTACAATAAATACCTAACTCTTCAATGCAGAGACACAGACAAATATCTACAAGCATCAAGACAATCCAGGAAAACAGGACCTCACTAAAGGAGCTAAATAAGGCTCCAGGGACTAATCCTGGAGAAACAGAGATATGTGAGCTTTCAGATAGAGAATGCAAATTAACTGTTTTGAGAACTCAAAGAAATTCAAGGTAATTCAGAATTCTATCAGATAAACTTAGCAAAGACATTGAAATAATTTAAAAGAATGAAGCACAAATTCTGGAGTTGAAAAATGCAAGTGACACTGACTGAAGAATGCATCTGAGTCTCTCTCTCTCTTTTCTTTCTTTTTTTTTTTTTTTTTTTTTTGAGACAGGGTCTTGCTTTATCACCTAGGCTGAAATGTAATGGTACAGCTATGGCTCACTGCAGTGCTGACCTCCCAGGATCAAGTGATTCTCCCACCTCAGCCTCCCAAGTAGCTGGGACTGCACGTCCACCATACCTGAGTTTTTTTTTTTTTTTTTTTTTTTTAGAGATGGGTATTTGACATGTTGCCAGGCTGGTCTCACACTCCTGGGCCCAAGCGATCCGCCCACCTTGGCCTCACAAAGTGCTGGGATTACAGGTGTGAGGCACCGCACCTGGCCTACAGGCTCTTAATAAAAGAACTGATCAAGAAAAAAAAAAAGAATTGGTGAGGTTGAAGACAGATTATTGGAAAATACACAGTCAGAGGAGACCAAAAAAAAAAAAAGATAGAAAAAAATGAAGCAGATATACAGGATCTAGAAAATACTTCAAAAGGGGAAATCTAAGAGTTATTGGCCTTAAAGAGGAGGTAGAGAAAGAGATAGGGGTAGAAAGTTTATTCAAAGAGATAACAGAGAACTTCTCAAACCTAGAGAAAGATATCACTATTCAAGTACAAGAATGTTATTGAACACCAAGCAGATTTAACTCAAAGAAGATTGTATCAAGGCATTTAATAATCACACTTCCAAAGGTCAAAGATAAAGAAAGGATCCTAAAAGCAGCAAGAGAAAAGAAACAAATAACATACAATGGAGGTCCAATACATCTGACAGCAAACTTTTCAGTGGAAACCTTACAGGCCAGGAAAGAGTGGCATGACATATTTAAAGTGCTGAAGGAAAAAACTTTTACCCTAGAATAATATATCCAGCAAAAATATCCATCAAATATGAAGGAGAAATAAAGACTTTCCCAGACAAATAAAAGCTGAGGGACTTAATCAACATCAAATCTGTCCTACAAGGAATGCTAAAGGCAATATTTTAGTGAGAAAGAAAAGGACATTAATGAGCAATAAGAAATCATTTAAAGATACAAAACTCACTGGTAATGTTAAGTACACAAAACCCACAAAATATTATAACATTGTAACCGTGGTGCATAAACTGCTCTTAAATAAAAGGACTAAACGATGAACTAATCAAAAATAATAACTACAACAACTTTTTAAGACATACACAGTACAATAAGATACAAATAGAAACAATAAAAAGTGAAAAAGCAGGGAGACAAGGTGTAGAGTTTGTATTAGTTTCATTTTTTGCTTGTTTGTTCAAGCAAACAATGTTAAGTTGTTATCAGTTAAAAATAATGGGTTATGAGGCATTATTGGCAAGCCTCATGGTAACCTCAAATTGAAAAACATACAACAGATATACAAAAATATTAAAGACAAGAAATTAAATCATACCTCTAGAGAAAATTACCTTCACTGAAAAGACAACAGGAAAGAAGAAAAGAAGGAAGAGAAGACTATAAAACAACCAGAAAACAAATAACAGAATGGCAAGAGTCAGTACTTATCAATAACAACATCGAATGTAAATGGACTAAACTCTCCCAATCAAAAGATGTACAGTGGCTGAATGGATTAAAAACAAAAAACAATACCGAATGATCTGTTGACTACAAGAAACACACTTCACCTATAAAGACACACATAGACTGAAATAAAGGGATGGAAAAAGATATTCCATTCGAAAGAAAACCAAAAAGAGAGAAAGAGTAGCTATACTTAGACAAAATAGATTTCAAGACAAAAACTATAAGGAGAGACAAAGAAGGTCACTATATAATGATAAAGGGTCAATTCAGCAAGATGATATAACAATTATAAATATACAGTTGTGCAAAAGTAATTCTGATTTCTGCCATTAAAAGTAATGGGCAGAAATTACTTCTAATGGGCAGAAACCACAATTACTTTAGCACCAACCTAATATATGCACCCAACACTGGAGCACCCAAATATATAAAGCAAATATTATTAGAGCCAAAGAGAGAGCTACGCCACAATACAAAAATAGCTGGAGACTTCAACACTCCACTTTCAGCATTGGACAGATCTTCCAGACAAAAAATCAACAAAGAAACATCGGACTTAATCTGCACTATAGATCAAATGGACCTGATAGATATTTACAGAATATTTCACCCAATGGCTGCAGAAAACGCATACCTTTCTTCAGCACATGGATCACTCTTAAAGATATACCATATATTAGGTCACAAAACAAATCTTAAAACATTCAAACAAATTGAAATAACATCAAGCATCTTTTCTGCCACATTAGAATAAAACTGCAAATCAATAACAAGATGAATTTTGGAAACTATACAAATATATGGAAATTAAACAACATGCCCTTGAAAGACCAGTGGTTAAATGAAGAAATTAAAAAGTAAACAAAAATTTCTGGAAATAAATGATGATGGAAACACAAAATACCCAAACCTATGGGATACAGCGAAAGCAATACTAAGAGGGAAGTTTATATAAATTTCTGCATCAAAAAAGGAAAACTTCAAATAAACAACCTGACAATGCATCTTAAGTAACTACAAAAGCAAGAGCAAACCAAACCCAGAATTAGTAGGAGAAAAGAAATAAGGATCAAGGCAGAAATAAATGAATTTGAAATAGAACAACAATACAAAATATCAAAAAAAAGCTGATTTTCTGAAAAGATAAAATTGACAAACCTTTAGCCAGACTAACTAAAAACAGAGAGAAGACCCAAATATATAAAATCAGGATGAAAAATGAGGCATTACAACTGATCCTCCACAAATTAAATGAATCATTAATGGCTTCTATGAGCAACTATATGCCAAAAAATTGGAAAAATCTAGAATAAATGAATAAATTTCTTGACACATACAGCACTAACACTATGTCAAAGCCATAATAGAAGGTCTCCCAGCGAAGAAAAACCTGGGACCTGATGGCTTCATTGCTGAATTCTACCAAACATTTAAAGAAGAATTAATACCAATCCTACTCAAACTATTACAAAAAATAAAAGAGGAAGGAAAACTTCCTAACTTATTCTCCAAGGCCAGTATTACCTGATACCAAAATCTGACAAAGACACATAAAAAAAGAAACTATAAGCCAACATCACTGATTAATATTGATGCAAAAGTCCTCAACAAAATACTAGCAAACCAAATTCAACAAAACATTCAAAAGATCATTTATCATAACCAAGTGGGATTTATCCCAGGGATGCAAGGACAGTTCAACACATGCAAATCAGTTAATGTCATAGATCATATCAACAGAATGAAGGACAAAAACCATAAGGTCATTTCAATTGATGCTGCAAAAGCATTTGATAAAATTCAACATCCCTTCATAACAAAAACCATCAAAAAACTGAATATAGAAGGAACATATCTCAACTTAATAAAAGTCATATGTAACAGACTCATAGCTAGTATCATACAGAATGGGGAAAAACAGAAAGCCTTTCCTCTAAGATCTGGAACAAGGATGCCCACTTTCACCACTGTCATTCAACATAGTACTGGAAGTCCTAGTTAGAACAATCAGAAAAAAGAAAGAAATATAAGGCATCCAAATTAGAAAAGAGGAAGTCAAATTATTCTTGTTTTCAGAAGATAAGATCTTATGTTTGGAAAAACCTAAAGACTACACCAAAAAAACTATTAGAACTGATAAACAAATTCAGTAAAATTGCAGGATACAAAATCAACATACAAAAACCAGTGATATTTCAATATGCCAACAGTGAACAATCTGAAAAAGAAATCAAGAAAGCAACCTCATTTACAATAATAGCTACAAATAAAATTAAATATCTAGGAATTAACCAAAGAAGTGAAAGATCTCTACAATGAAAATTATAAAACATTGATGCAATAAATTGAAGAAGTCACAAAAATATGGAAAGATATTTTATGTTCATGGATTAGAAGAATCAATATTGTTAAAATGTCCATAATACCCAAAGCAATCTACAGATTCAATGCAATCCTTATCAAAGTACCAATGACATTCTTCACAGAAATAGAAAAAACAATTCTAAAACGTTTATGGAGCCAGAAAATACCCAGAATAGCCAAAGAGAATGAAACTGGGATAACCATATTACCAGACTTCAAATTATACTACAAAGCTATAGTGATCAAAACAGCATGGTACTGGCATAAAAACAGACACATGGATCAGTGGAACAGAATAAAGAACACAGAGATAAAGCCATACATCTACAGTGAACTCGTTTTTGACAAAGTTGCCAAGAACATACTCTGGGGAAAGGACAGTCTCTTCAATAAATGATACTGGGGAAACTGGATCATTCATACGCAAAAGGATGAAATGAGACCCCCTATCTCTGCCATATACAAAAATCAAATCAAAATAGATTAAAGGCTTACATCTCACATTTGAACTATGAAACTACTACAAGAAGACATTGGGGAAAGTTTCCAGAACATTGGTCTGGGCAAAGATTTCTTGAGCAATGCCCCACAAGCACAGGTAACCAAAGCAAAAATGGGCAAATGGGATCACATCAAGTTAAAAAGCTTCTGCACAGCAAAGGAAACAATCAACAAAGAGACAACCCACAGAATAGGAGAAAATATTTGTAAATAACCCATCTAACTAGGGATTAATAACCAGAATACATAAGAAGCTCAAACAACTCTATAGGTAAAAGTCTGATAATCCCATCAAACATGGGCAAAATATATAAGTAGACATTTCTCAAAAGAAGACATACAAATGGCAAGCAGGCATATGAAAGGGAGCTCAACATCATTGATCATCAGAGAAATGCAAATCAAAACTACAATGAGATATCATTTCACCCCAGTTAAAATGACTTTTATCCAAAAGTTAGCAATAACAAATGCTGGTGAGGATGTGGAGAAAAGGGAACCCTGGTATACTATTAGTGGGAATGGAAATAGTATAACCCCTATGGAGGACAGTTTGGTGGCTCTTCAAAAAATTAAAAATAAAGCTACCATATGATCCAACAATCCCACTCCTGGATATATACCCAAAAGAAAGGAAATCAGTATATTGAAGAGATATCTGCACTCTCATATTTGTTGCAGCACTGTTTACAATAGCCAGGATTTTGAAGCAACCTATGTGTACATCAACAGAAGAATAGATAAATAGAACATGGTACTTATACACAATGGAGTACCATTCAGCCATAAAAAAAGAATGAGATTCTGTCATTTGCAACAACATGGATGGAGCTGGAGATCATAATTAATTGAAATAAGCCAGGCACAGAAAGACAAACCTTGCATGTTCTCACTGATTTGTCGGAGCTAAAAATGAAAACAATTGAACTCATTGAGATAGAGAGTAGAAGCATGGTTACCAGAGACTGGGAAGTGTAGGGGGAATGGGCGGGGCAGGGGAAGTGGGGATGTTTAATGGGTACAAAAACATAGTTAGAATGAATAAGACCAGCACTTACTAGCACAACATGGTGACTATAGTCAGAAATAATTTAATTGTACATTTTTAAATAACTAAAAGATTATAATTGGATTGTTTGTAATGCAAGGGATAAATGTTTGAGGGGGTAGATACCCCATTTGCCCTAATGTGATTATTACGCATTGTATGCCTGTAACAAAATGTCTCCTGTAACCCATCAATATATGGGTTACATGTCCCCACAAAAGTTAAAATTTAAATTTAAAAATATCAATAAATAAATCAATAATAAGTTATTCTGCAAATAAAATACAGACTGAAAATGGTGGCTTTTAAAAACAATAAAAACATGTTATAAACATCTACGTATTGAGAAATTTGAAAACCTAAACTAAAAGGATACATTTATGGAAAAAAGTTAAACATTTATAGGTGAAAAAAGCATAAATAAATTGAAATGGCAAGTAAAGGTCTTCCTTGCCATAAAAAGACCCAGTCAAGATTGTTTGGCAGGTGAGTTTCATCAAACTTTCAAGGAACAATTCATCACTTCTACAAGTCATTCCAGAATGTAGAGAAAGAGTGAAAGCTTCTGACTTGTTTTATGAAGCTAAGGTTATCTAGATTTCCAAATTAGTTAAAGACAATGTAACAAAAATATATGTAAGCTGATTTTAATATGTATGAACATAACCCATAAATATTAAATAATTAGCCAACAAAATCCGAAAGTGTATTACAAAAAAAATTGAGCAAATTTTCAACATCTATTTATGATTTTTAAAAGATTTAGTAAACTAAAAATAGAATAAAACTTTCTAATTTTGTAAAGATGATAAGCTAAGAATATATATAGTAAATAGTATGCTTAATGGGAAATAGGCACAGACTCTTCAAGAACAGGAAGAAGATAAGAATGCCCATCATGAGTGCTAGAGATCTTGGTCAAAGCCCTGAGGCAAGGAAAGAAAATAAAGCGTATAGATTGCAAGGTAAGAGATAAAATGGTGTCATTTGCAGAAAGAATAAATGAACTACATTGAAAAAAATTAACAGAATTAAATGATATATCATTAGATTAACAGTGAAGCCTCAGCAAGTTTGCTGACTCAAGATCAACTTAGAAAAATTCATAATATTTTCCTATTACAGCAATAACCAACTAGAAATTAAAATAAAAATAATATGCCTTTTATAATAGCAATAAAATGTATACAATAAATACACAAGATCTCAGTGTAGCCATTGTTGAACAATATTAAATAACATAAAAGTTCTGAATATATAGAGAGATATTTTGTGTTCTGAGCTGAATCAATTTAATATTATGAAGAATCTAATTCTTCCAAAATTAATCTATAAATTCAATGCAAATTCTGCAGAAATCGTAGCTGGATTTTTTTAGGAACTTAATAAAATTATTTTGAAATTTATATGGAAGAAAAGTATGTACAAATAGCTATTCAACTTTGAAAAAGAAGAGCAAAGAGGGAGGACTTAGCCTAGCTACGGTTTAAAAGATCCATAAATCCCATAGTAATAAATACAGTAAGACACTGGCCAGAAAATTGAGCAAATAGACCAGTGAAACCAAATAGACACCCTAAGGACAGCCTCATGAATGTATGAAAACTTTATATCTAAAAGAACACCACAAATTAATGGAGGAAAGAAGAACTGCTCTTTGTATGGCCTCAGGGAAAACTGGCTCATTATACAAAGAAATGCAATACTGGATTTCTACTATGCAACAATGGGAGCTTGAAATGAAATATTTGAGTATGAAAATTAAAACTATAAAATAATAGAAGAGAACATAGGAGAATATCTTTGTGACATTGTCAAAGGGATGAGCTTCTTAAACAAAACAACAGCACAAACCATAAAGCAAAAATTTGATTAACTTGACTGTCAAAATTAAAAATTTCTGTTTAACAAAGAACATCTTGAAGAAAGTTAAGGATGTGAAAGACGAGCACAAGCTTTATAAGGTTCGTCTTAGAAACACATGAATAGGACTAAATCTTGTCATTCAAATATTTTAAACCTGAATGTATCTCCCTGCAACTGCCCAAACCCCATGTATACTCCAAAGCTTACAAATGTTTTGAATACTTTAAAATGGCCCATGGGCTAAAGCCCTAGTGTGAAATGTGATGATAGTATAATTGTTTCATTTTAGTAGATTTTAAGAAGATCGTTGGCAGTTACAAATGGTAGAGAAGAAACTTTGAAAATATCTAAACCTATCTTATCAATTAATAAAGAAAAATGGGCCCAAAGACATCAAATGGTTTAGCTAATGTCACAGTGAGGTTTTTGGTTTTGTCTTCTGATGAGAATTATCAATGCAAGGGCAAAATCCAAAAGTCTGCATAGTCAGATTTTCACATTTTCAAATGCACTCTGCTTGGGGTTTTGTAATTTTGCTCAGCCATTTGGCAACCTTCTAGTAACTGAAGCCTTTTTAATATGCCTTTTAAAATAAACAAGGAATGTAAGGGAAATGAGTTACCTCTTAATACCTCCCTGCATGTTTCCCTCAATAAATGAATAAAGTCATGTCTCATTTAAATTTTAAAAGCAGCAGAGATGAATACAATATGTTAGTGTAATCACACAGACCCAAGGGCAAAAACAGAGCAGCAAACTGCACCACACACCTAGGGAAGTCTGAAGAGGCACTTTTTCTGTAAATCCAGTGATAATTCTCCCTGCCAAGAGACAGAATATTCCCTAAGAGACAACCCTGAACACAACTCGGCTAAAAACCCAAAAACTGTTGAAACCCTTTTCCCAGGGGCTCAATAAATTTTTATTCAAATTTTATAGATAGAATCAATTTCATAATGCTCAAACATTCACAGTAAGAATACATGCCTTCCCCCAATCCTCACAATCACCACCACTTACCCACATAACTGAATCCCTATAGACTCCATTTGAAGGCATCACTTGGGTCTTTTAAATTATGGACCCAATGGGCCTGTAATTGGTATCCAGCCATCATATAAGTCCCACTTACAGCTTGCACTTTTCCGCATTTAGTGGGTTAAAGAGGATGATGAAAATTTAACTTCATATAGTCAACTCTAGACATCAGTAGGGGTCTAAAAGCAAAATTACCTTATTATCTGCTACCAGCACAAAGTTTGCTGGTAGGATTTAAAAAAAAACAGATATAAAGCATTTTCACTCTTTAAAAGAGCACTTTGAAAATTAATGTTCGAAAGAATGGAAAAAGCTGCGAAGATGACAGTCACACAGTGACATCATTTCTGAGTCTCTTCAAATTCTCACATAAAAAAGAATCATTAGAGAGCAAAATAGAAACCTCATAGACAATATTTTCCAGCAAACTACCTGATAAGGTATCACTTGGAACACAAAAGTACAAGCAGAGATGAAAAAAGTCACCAAAACCCTGACACCTGAGTGGTAATAGTTTCTGTGTGGGAGAAAGCAGAAAGAGGTATTCATATCTGAAGGACCAGAGAACAGGAAAATGCCAAACTAGCCAAGGTGCTCCCCTGAAAACAGTATGGATCAATTTGAGAACATCAGCTGAAACTGCAGGAGGTTGCCCACTCCATTAAGAAATGAGGACAAGGGCCCTTGGTAAGAATGTCTACAGGAGGTAGAGCAGTTAAGGCCCTATGGACTCTCAAAATTGACATACTAGGACTCCTTTCCAGGACAAGACCCTCAAATTTAGACAAATTGCTAGGAGTAGAATCAACACTGATGAGGATAGGGGCAACAGAGATGCAGGAAAGAGAGAGTCTAGATAAAAGGGAGGAGAGGAACAGAATCTAGAAATTGCAAAAAGCAAACTACCATAGTCTTGAACACTACGTAGAACTAACCCACAAAGGAGCTCTATGAAGCTAGAAAAGCTATAATGAATCCCACCTTCTCCTGAAAAGTTCAGGACAATTTATTTCACATAAAGATAAGTAACCAAAAATTATCAAGGCCAAATGCCATTTAAAAAATGAGAAAAAGAATAAGGAACAGAATAACATTCCCACAGAGAATGCAATCATTAGAAAGACGTGCCCAGAGATCAGGTCAAAACTTTTTCAAAACGGGCTTAAAGGCATTAAGAAAAAGATAAAACACATGAAAAGATCAGAGTTAGAAAAACACAAAAGTGTGATTAAACTCAACAAGGAATTAAAAATAAAAAAACTTTACTTCAAAAATAAAGGCGAAACCAGAAGGAAATCAAGAATGAATAAATACAACATACAATTCCTTAAATGAAATAGAGAGTAAACAGGGAGAAATATTTTTACAATGAATGAAGAGATAACAAGAATTTGAGAGAGTCAGATATTGAAGATATGCAAAGAAAATTCAACCTATGAATAATGGAAATTCCTAATGAAGAAAACTAAGCAAAGAAAGAACAAATACTATAAATTATTATTAAGAAAACTGTACTGTAATAATAATGTTTTTAAAGATTTGAAACTATAGGAGCACACTGCTTACCTGAGAATACTGACCTGGGATTACTAACATCAAGATATATTTTAATAACATAACTAGACTTTAAATATAAAGAAAAAAATCCTTTGTTCATGTAGGCAAAAAAAAAAACCTGTGAATTATAATGAACAAATTAGCTTCATTTTCAACATCAATGCTTTAAGCCAGAAGGAAATAGGTATATTTAAGATTCTCAAGGAAAGAAGATGTGAGACAAAGATTTTATATCCAGCAAAATTGACTTTCCAGTGTAAAGGGCAAAAATTGTTATCAACATGCAAGAACAGGGAATGTTGTTCTCATGAACTTGCCTGAAAAATCCACTAGACAATAAACTTCAGACAACCAAAAAAAACTAGAAAGACATTGACATAAGGACTGCTGACAAGACTTAAACATATATATAGTTACTTTTAGAATAAATATTAAATGAGGGTTAGAAGGGAAAGATTGTTGTGTGTAACATCTACATGCTCAGATAATGTGCATATAGTTCAACTATTTAGAATGGAAGGGGGAAAACATAGGCAAAAACTTTTTAACTGTTTTTGGCAATTATGTTGGTGGTTGAGTATCAGTGTCGTTATTTAGACTTGTATGTGTGAAATGTGGAGTAAAAATATAAACAATTATGGAACATTGTATTCTACAATTTCTCATGTCCTTGAAGACCAGGTTTCTCTGTGTGGAAGAAAGGAACCAAGATGTAATAAGGGACAGGTAAAGCATAAAACAAAACAAAACAAAAAACTGTATTGCTGAATTTGAAATGAAAGTATCAGTAACACCTTATGAGGTGTTTTATCTTTTTTTTTTTTTAACTGCATAGATACATGTATTTCTGAGCTCTGTCCACTGAAGAGGCTTAGAAACAATGGCGAACCCAGTAGTGATGGTACCCAATTTGGGTCCTTAAATATCATTTCCCATTAAAAGAAACCAGGGCAATTGGGGGAAGTGGATGATTCTAGGTCTGGGATTAGAAATGCATATGATGATCTGGGAATATTTTATTACACCAGATACTGAGGGAGCTATCAAAGACTACAAGGGTCAAGCCAAAAGGTCTCAGGAGCTAACTCGAGGAGGCTTCCACTGGCCAAAGATGGGACAATTTGAGTTTTAAAAGAATAACAGTTGCAATTAATTGAAAGCCATCAAATATGTTGGAATCCATGAGTACAGAATATTTTTTTTAAATCTCATGTCACTTTTGAATGATCAGGATGATAATGAGCCAATTCATTGCTTTGAGATGAATTAACATCCATTCCTTTGTAAATGAAGGGAATCAAGCATTTATCCTACCTTTCCTGTATGAACTGTACCACTGGGTAACCAGAATAGATAAGAAGTAATTATTTGTAAAAGTGTTCAAATTAATGAATGAAAAATAAATAAGTTAAAATAATGCCATTTTGCAACCCCATTGGGACTAATGGATCTACACTGAGAAACAACAGTTGTTAACATCACAAAAATCACAGAAAACCATGTGCCCTCTGAAGAAAGAAGACATCATTCTCTCTGGCTTTGTCAAAGAGATTTAACCTGAGTCTGATCAAACCTCTGGATTCAACTGTCAATTCGTAGGAAATATAGCAAACAGAGAAACATATTGACCTGTACCAAGAGTATGCCATCAGCAAAATCAGAATATGTGAAATTCTATAGGTCAAAAGAGGTAAACTGTAGGAAAAGAAGGGGATTGAGGAGTGACTGTATAATAAAAGAGACGAAAAAGACATCAACTTTTTAGGAATGCTTTTACACTGTTGGTGGGAGTATAAATTAGTTCAACCATTGTGAAAGACAATGTAGTGATTCCTCAAGGATCTAGAACTGGAAATACCATTTGACCCAGCAATCCCATTACTGAGCATATACCCAAAGGATTATAAATCATTCTACGATAAAGACACATGCACACGTATGTCTATTGTGGCACTATTCACAATAGCAAAGACTTGGAACCAACCCAAATGCCCATCAATGATAGACTGGATTAAGAAAATGTGGCACATATACACCATGGAATACTATGCAGCCATAAAAAAGCATGAGTTTGTGTCCTTTGCAGGGACATGGATGAAACTGGAAACCATCATTCTCAGCAAACTATCACAAGGTCAGAAAAGCAAACACCGCATGTTCTCACTCATAAGTGGGAGTTGAACAATGAGAACACATGGACATAGGGAGGGGAACATCATACACCAGGGCCTGTCGGCGGGGTGGGAGGCTAGGGGAGGAATAACATTAGGAGAAATACCTAATGTAGGTGATGGGTTGATGGGTGCAGAAAACCACCAGGGCACATGTATACCTATGTAACAAAACTGCATGTTTCACACGTGTAACCCAGAACTTAAAGTATAATTTTTAAAAAGACAGTTTATTTATTATTTTTTTTACTTTAAGCAGCAAGATCTAATTATGTTGCCCAGGCTGGACTTGAATTCCTAGACTCAAAGGATCCCCCTGCCTCAGCTTCCCAAGTAGTTGGGCCTACAGGCACACACCACCATGCCCAGCCAATTTGTTTTTTTAAAAAGTAGGTAGCACTAAGTTATAGTTTTCAGGCATGCCAATTGCATAATGGAAGTGTAAATAAATTTTTTAAAAGCGATTAGTATAAAATGTCAGGACAGGCTGGGCGCAGTGGATCATGCCTTGTAATCCCAGCACTTTGAGAGGGCGAGGAGGGTGGATCACTTGAGGTCAGGAGTTCAAGACCAGTCTGGCCAACAGGACGAAACCTCATGTCTACTAAAAATACAAAAATTAGCCGGGCATGGTGGCACATGCGTGTAATCCCAACTACTCGGGAGGCTGAGGCAGAAGGATCACTTGAACCCAAGAGGAGGAGGCTGCAGTGAGCTGAGATCATGCCACTGCACTCCAGTCTGGGTAACAGACCAAGACTCCGTCTCAAAAAAAAAAAAAAAGTAAAGACAGTAGTTACTTTTAAAGGAAGAGGTGTTAAGGGGTAACTTCAAGGAGTGACTTCTTGACCTGGTTAGTAGTTAAAATCATGTTTATCTTATGATAATGCACTAAGTACACACTTATTTTGTGTGGTTTTCTGTATATGTGTTTTATTTCACAATAAAAATATTTATTTTATTTTAAGTTCCGGGATACAAATGAAAAATATTTAAAAAGTAATGTTTATACTCCTATTACCACCAACATTAGTATATTTTCATTGTATTTCTGCTCACCTACCTCTACTCACCCCCATAGTTACATCATCACTAGGGACATCCACCAGCAGCAGAAAATCTTTCTCAGCTTCTGCACAGAGCAATCAAAACCTCAGGGTTGGATTATAGATTATTATGCACGGAATTTTGACCATTTTTACTTATGGGATCTAAAATTTGTTATAAACTATTTCCATTGCAGAAAGATAGGGGCTTGATTTAATAAAGACTTTGAAATCAACGGCAGAAGGTTTCAGACTAGTGGGAATTTAAAGAGGTATTGTTTTGTGAGCTTTCCTGACAGGCTTTGAATTCATAACAGTGGTACATGTGACATTTTCCCTGGGTTCTTTTGAGATCAGATTGTGGAAACATTTTCCCTTTTGCTTTTGCCTCTACCTGGAGTGAATCTGATTTTTCTGCTTTTGGTAAAAACGACAATAAAATCTGAAAAGCCTGTCTATCTTGAAGACAAGTCTAGACAAGTGATTAAGTTAAATGCCCCAAACACTTCACAATAGTAATATAAGGTGACATGCTAGAGAGGCATAAAGAATAATTCTATTATATTTACATGCAGATATTGCCCTTGGGGCTGGCCTAATTAGTCCCGTTAATCACCATGGCCCTTTCACTGCTAAGCTGGTGAAAAGCTAAACCTAATTAATACTCTCTATGGCCAAGCAGAGTTCCGGTGGTAGTGGTACCTGGGCTCACAGCTGTCAGGCAAATATTGCAGTGCTATATTTCCTTTTCTTTCATAATATTTGCTCAACTTTCCCCTTCCCAGGTTATAAGCATATAAGCAAGTTGAGGACAAAGGCTGTGTATTATTTGTCTTCATAGTCTACTTATACTTAGCACACAGAACTGCATAAATTAGAGACAAGGTGTTGCTCATTCAATTCCTTTGTTACAGAAAAAAATATCTGCAGAGGAAGTATGCAATTAACCAAGAAATCTGCTTAATTTGTTTTCCTTTTTCTAAATTGAGATACAATTTACACACAGTGCAATGCACAGATTTTAGGACTATATTTCGATGAGTTTTGATAAATGCATACAGTTGTATAACCCAAACACTTATCAGGATATAAAACATTAGCATGACCACAGAATATTCTCTCATGCCCTTTTCAATCAATCAATCAGCATGGGCCCCCAGAAGCAACCTCTGTTGTGATTAATATTCTGATAGATTATGTAGGCCTATTCTGTAACTTCATGATACGAGTAGAATGATATAGTATGTTCTCTTTTGCATCTGGCCCCTGTCATACAACATAATGGTTTTGATATTCATCTATGTTCTCTATATCAGTTATTCATTCCTCTTTATACCTGATTAGCAATCTGTTGTGTGAATGTAACACAATTTTTTAGCCATTTTCTTGTTTATGGGCCTTTGATTGTTTCCCAGTTTAAGGCTCTAATAAATAAAGCTGCCATGAACATTATTGAACAAATTATTTTGTGAACCTGTTTTCATTTGAGTAAAAACCTAGGAATTGGATTATTGGGTCATAGGGTAGGTATACATTTTATAAGAAACTGCCAAACAGTTTTATAAAGTCATTATATCATTTGACAAACTCATAAAAACCATACGCAAGTTCAGTTGCACAATGCCCTCTTCAAATTTTAGTGAGTACGTGGTAGTATTTCAATGTAGATGTAATTTGTATTTTTTTCCTGATAACTGAAGATATTGACCAAGTTTTCAGGTGCATATTAGCCAGTCATATATGTTCTTCCTCTGAAATGTCTATTTAAATCTTTAACCATTTTACTTTAGTTGCTAGTCATTTAATTTTGACTTATAAGAGTCCGCTATAGATCCTAGATGTTAGTTCTTTATCAGTTATATGTTTGTTAAATATGCTTTCCCAGTCTGTGGCTTGCCTATTCATTTTCTTAACATTGTCTTTTGATAAGCAGAGCTTTTTGACCTTAAGTTCAATTTATCAATTATTTTTCTTTTATGCTTAGTGCTTTCTGAGTCCTGTGTGAGGAACCTTTGCCTCTCCAAATGTCACTAAGATATTTTTCTGTTGTTTTATTCTAGAATCTCTACAGCTTTAACTTTCCTTTTTTTTGCTGAGAATAGTCCATTTTTTATTTTTTTTTTTATTATACTTTAAGTTTTAGGGTACATGTGCACAACGTGCAGGTTAGTTACATATATATATACATGTGCCATGTTGGTGTGCTGCACCCATCAACTTGTCATTTAACATTAGGTATATCTCCTAATGCTATCCCTTCCCCCTGCCCCCACCCCACAACAGGCCCCGGTGTGTGATGTTCCCCTTCCTGTGTCCATGTGTTCTCATTGTTCAGTTCCCACCTATGAGTGAGAACATGTGGTGTTTGGTTTTTTGTCCTTGTGATAGTTTGCTGAGAATGATGTTTTCCAGCTTCATCCATGTCCCTACAAAGGACATGAACTCATCATTTTTTGTGGCTGCATAGTATTCCATGGTGTAAATGTGCCACATTTTCTTAATCCAGTCTATCATCGTTGGACATTTGGCTTGGTTCCAAGTCTTTGCTATTGTGAATAGTGCCACAATAAACATCCGTGTGCATGTGTCTTTATAGCAGCATGATTTATAATTCTTTGGGTATATACCCAGTAATGGGATTGCTGGGTAATATGGTATTTCTAGTTCAAGATCCCTGAGGAATCGCCACACTGACTTCCACAATGGTTGAACTAGTTTACAGTCCCACCAACAGTGTAAAAGTGTTCCTATTTCTCCACATCCTCTCCAGCGCCTGTTGTTTCTTGACTTTTTAATGATCGCCATTCTAACTGGTGTGAGATGGTATCTCATTGTGGTTTTGATTTGCATTTCTCTGATGGCCAGTGATGATGAGCATTTTTTCACGTGTCTTTTGGCTGCATAACTACTTTAAAGTTCATATGGAACCAAAAAAGCCCGCATTGCCAAGGCAATCCTAAGCCAAAAGAACAAAGCTGGAGGCATCATGCTACCTGACTTCAAACTATACTACAAGGCTACAGTAACCAAAACAGCATGGTACTGGTACCAAAACAGAGATATAGACCAATGGAACAGAACAGAGCCCTCAGAAATAATACCACACATCTACAACCATCGGATCTTTGACAAACCTGACAAAAACAAGCAATGGAGAAAGGATTCCCTACTTAATAAATGGTGTTGGGAAAACTGGCTAGCCATATGCAGAAAACTTAAACTGGGCCCCTTCCTTACACTTCATACAAAAATTAATTCAAGATGGATTAAAGACTTAAATGTTAGACCTAAAACCATAAAAACCCTAGAAGAAAACCTAGGCAATACCATTCAGGACATAGGCATGGGCAAGGACTTCACGTCTAAAACACCAAAAGCAATGGCAACAAAAGCCAAAACTGACAAATGGGATCTAATTAAAGAGCTTCTGCACAGCAAAAGAAACTACCATCAGAGTGAACAGGCAACCTACAGAATGGGAGAAAATTTTTGCAATCTACTCATCTGACAAAGGGCTAATGTCCAGAATCTACAATGAACTCAAACAAATCTACAAGAAAAAAACAAACAGGCCTATCAAAAAGTGGGCGAAGGATATGAACAGACACTTCTCAAAAGAAGCTTTAACTCTTATGTTTGGGTCTATCTATGATCGATCTCAAATTAACTTTGCGTGTGTAACACAATGTAGTACTCAAATTTCATTTCTTTCCACATGGATAAGCAGTTGTTCATCACCATTTGTTGAAATACCTAGCACTTCTGTCAAAAATAATTGGCCATGATGTGTGTAAGTCTGTTTGTGAACTCTATTCTGATCCATTGATTGGTCTATTTTATGCCAATATCACACTCTTGATTTCTGTAGCTTTGTAGTAATTTTTAAAATTGAGAAGTGTAAATCCTCTAAATTTATTCTTCTTTGTAAAGATTATTTTAGCTAATCTAGGTCTTTTGCATTTGTATACATATTTTAGAAAAGGTTTCACAATTCTTACATAGAAATCTGCTAGGATTTTTATTGGGATTGAATTGAACATTGTTTTAGTCTGTTTTATGTTGCTTGTAATACCTGAAACGGAGTAATTTATAAAGAAAAGGAATGTATTTCTTACAGTTACAGAGGCTGATAAATCCAAGGTAAAGGGGTCACATCTGGTGAAGGCCTTCTTGCTAATGGAAACTCTCTGCAGAGTCTGCAGGTGGCACAGGGCATCAGGCATCATATAGCAAGGGGACTATGCGTGCTAGCTCAGGTCTGTCTTCCTCTTCTTATAAAGCCACAAGTCCCACTTCCATGATAACCCATTAATCCATTAACTCATTAATCCTCGAATGGATTGATCTGTTCATAAGAGCAGACCCCTCACGACCCAATCACCTATTATAGGCCCCACCACTCAATACTGCCACATTTGGGATTAAGTTTCAACATGAATTGTGGAGCAGACAAACATGCAAACCATAGCAAATATATAGATAAATTTAGAGAATTAAAATCTTAGCAATATTGAGCCTTCCAATCCATGAATTATACATTGCTATCATTTTTGCCTTAAATAGTCAATTCTCTCTTAAATTAAGAAATTATTTTTAAAAAGTATTTTACATCTACTAACATATTTATCATTTCTGGCTGTCTTCATTACTTTAGGTAGATTTGACTTTTCATCTGTAGCTAGTTCCCTTCAGCTTTGAAAAATTTTAAAGTGCAGCTCTGCTATGATGAATTCTCTTAGCTTTCAATCTGAAAAGTCCTTATTTTTCTTTCTTTTCTGGGGAAAAGTGTCTCTGAATATTGATTTGTTGAAAGTTTTGCTTTTCGACACTTCATATGTCATTTTATTTTCTGTGGCTTGCATTGTTTCTGATAAGGTATCAGTCATTACTTTTATTGCCATTCCCATGTGTGTAATGTGTCTTTTTTCTCTGGATGACTTTTTAATTTGTTCTTTATCTTTGGTTCTCAGAAATTTGATTACAATTTGCCTGGATGTGGTTTTCTTTGGGTTCATCTTCTTGAGGCGTTGGAGTTCCTAAGATCTGTGAGTTAATCTTTTTCAACAAGTTTAATATTGAGGAACAATTATTTCTTCAAATATTTGTTCTTCCCCAAGGATTTTTTTTTTTTGGCTAAGACCTCAAAACCACAGGCAACAAAGGCAAACACAGACAAATGGAATTACATCAAACTAAAACACTTCTGTACAGCAAAGAAAACAATCAACAGAACAAAAAGACAACCTACAGAATGGGAGAAAATATTTGCAAATTATACATCTGACAAGGGATTAGTATCCAAAATATATAAGGAACTCAAACAGCATAATAGCAAAAAGACAAATATCCTGATTTTTAAACAGGCAAAATACCTGAACAGATATTTCTCAGAAAAAAAAAAAAGACATACAGATGGCCACAAAGGAATATGGAAAAAATGCTCAACATCACTAATCATTAGGAAAATGCAAATCAAAACCACAATGAGATACCACCTCATCCCAGTTAGAATGACCATTATCAAAAAGAGACAAAAGAAAACAAATGCTGGAAAGGATGTGGAGAAAAGTGAATCCTTGCACACTGTGGGTAGGAATGTAGTACAGCCATTGTGGAAAACAGTATAGGGGTTCCTCAAAAAACTGAAAATAGAAATACCTTATGATTGAGCAATCCCATCACTGGTTATATATCCAACAAAATTGAAATATGTTGAAAAAAATCTGCACTCCCATGTTTATCACAGCACTATTCATAATAGCTAAGATATGGGATCAACCCAAGTGTTCATCAATGGATGAATGGACAAAGAAAATGTGGCACATATACACAGTGGAATACTAGCAGCCATAAAAAAAGACATAAATCCTGCCATTTGCAACAACATGGATGAACCCAGAGGACATTATGTCATGAAACAAGCCAGGCGCAGAAAGACAAATATCACATGATCTCATTCATATGTGGAAACTTTAAAAGTTGATCACATATAGGCAGAAAGTAGAATGACAGTTATCAGAGGCTGGGTTTGTTAGAAGGAAGAGGCAGATGAGGTGACATTGACCAACGAATACATAATTACAGTTAAACAGAAGGAATAAGTCTCAAGAGATCTATTGTACATCAAGGTGACTATAGTTAATGATGATATATTGTATTCTTGAAAAATGTAGACAGTGAATGCTATTTGCTTTTACCACAAAAATGCTATGTGAGGTAATGCATTTGTTAACTAGGTGGATTTAACTATCCCACCATATATATGTACTTCAAAACATCATGTTGTACATGACAAAAAACATATATTATCTGCCAACATAAAAAATTTGAAAATAGAAATATTTGTTCTTCCCCAATTATGCTATTTTCTTTTAATTAAAATACATATTGTTATACCTGTTGGTATTGTTGCACAGGTCAACCCCTATGCAGCAGGTATTTTATTTTTTGGTTTTGTTTTTCTCTTGATGCTTCAGTTTTGATAGTTTCTATTAACTTATTTTAAAATGCAATGGTTTTTTTCTTCTGCTGTTAAGCCCATTGAGAAATTTTTTCATTTAAGCTGTTATACATTCTAATTCTAGAATTCCTATTTACTTTTTTCTTATAGTTTGATCTTTTTCTGCTGAGATTCCCCACGTTCTCTCGCTGTGCCCATTTTTTCTTAATATTTATATTTGTAATAGCTATTTCATAAACCTTGCCTGCTAATTCCAGAATCTGTGTGATCTCTGGCTTTTTCTCCTGATTATGTTTTATGTTTTTCTGCTTATTCACGCATACTGTAACTTTTTAAATATGTACTGAGCATCATGAATGCTGTGTTTTTGAAAGTATGAATCCAGTTGTCTTCCCATAAAGTGTGTTGGATTTTATCTGGGCCAGCAAGTACTTTCTTGTGGATCAGCTTTAACCTACTGAGGCTAGATTGTAGACTTGTTTATAGTGAACTTATAGTAGTCCTTCCTCTAGGATTAAAGTAGCCCTAACCCAAGGTATGATCTTTCCAGGATCTCAACTGAATGACCAAGATATTGAGTGGTATCTCTTCATTTTGGCTGGCTGGACCTCCTATGTCTCTTCTATCTCCCACATCCCCAGCAGCCATTCTCTGCCAGACCTCCCAGTCTTGCCCTGTGCAGCTTAGTATTTGACCAAACACTCAAGGGGTCAACTTATTCAGATTTCTGAAGCTCCTGTTCTGCTCAGGTCCCTCTCTCCAGTAAATTCCAGGCATTTTACCAATCCAGAAATTTGATCTCTGTTTCCTGAGTCCAGAAAGACTGTTATTCTCTAGGTTACTTTCGTGTGCTATGGTTTGGAAAGTTCACCCAAGCAGAAAGTAAAGCAAATATGAATCCGACCTCATGTAATTTTTTTCCTCAAAGATCAAAACCCTGCCTTGTCTATTGCCTTAGACCACTTGCATCATATATTTTACTCAGTTAATAGTTGTTTATGATGAGAAGGTAAGTCTGACAGCTATAATTCTGCCACAACCAGAACAAAGGTCTTTAATATTAATGTTTTAAAATTGTCAACGATTTCCTTCAAGATGTATCTAAAGGCCTTTGCTAATTAACTCTCGTGTCTTTACTGTGGTTATCCTCTCCTGTGTATTTTGGGTCATAGATACTTTTGAGAATCTAACAAGATTAGGAAGCTTTCTTCAGAAAAATGTGTATGGTCCCATTTATCAGGGAATCCCAGGGATTTCATCAATCCCCTGAAGCTTAGCTATGAAGCATTGCTGTCAACAGACTGAGGATTAAGAAACCCTGCTCAATATCTTTTCTATAGCTATAAACATGTGGTTGGTTTGGGTTTGTTTCAAAAATTGAAAGCAAGCTAATAAGAGCCAACATAGAAAGTTTGGCTCATGCCTGTAATCCCAGCACTTCGGGAGGCTGAGGTGGGCAGATCACGAGGTCAAGAGATCGAGACCATCTGGCTAACATGGTGAAACCCCATCTCTACTAAAAATACAAAAATTAGCTGGGCATGGTGGTGTGCACCTGTAGTCCCAGCTACTCAGGAGGCTGAGGCAGGAGAATCGCTTGAACCCGGGAGGTGGTGATTGCGGTGAGCCGAGATCGTGCCACTGCACTCCAGCCTGGCGACAGAGCAAGACTCCGTCTCAAAAAAAAAAAAAGGAAAAAAAGGAAAAAAAAGAAAATTTGGATAAATTTTCTAGAAGGTAAATGAGTTTGAACACCTGAGAGGAATACATTTTTATGCATACCTCAACAGGTTTATACTTCACTTTAGGAAAAGATTTCAAATTTTTCAAAGCCTTTTCCTAATTGAACCTAAACTTTATGTCCACCATACTGTGTCTTCATTTCCACTTATCTTGAGTGTGTGAAAATTGACCCAATTGGTTGCTGTATAGCAATCTACTGTTTTTATGGTAAAAAAAAAAAAAAAAAGTTGTTGGTCAACCTACAGAATGGGAGAAAATTTTTGCAATCTACCCATCTGACAAAGGTCTAATATCCAGAATCTACAAGGAACTTAAATTTACAAGAAAAAAACAACCCCATCAAAAAGTGGGCAAAGGATATGAACAGACACTTCTCAGAAAAAGACATTTACATGGCCAACAAACATATGAAAAAAAGCTCAACATCACTGATCATTAGAGAAATGCAAATCAAAACCACAATGAGATACCATCTCACACCAGTCAGAATGACAATTATTAAAAAGTGAAGAAACGAGATGCTGGTGAGGCTGTGGAGAAATAGGAAGGATTTTACACTGTTGGTGGGAATGCAAATTAGTTCAACTACTGTGGAAGACAGTATGGCGATTCCTCAAGGATCTAGAGCCTGGAATACCTTTTGACCCAGCAATCCCATTACTGGGCATATACCCAAAGAAATATAAATCATTCTACTATAAAGACACATGTACACGTATGTTTATTGCAGCACTATTTACAATAGCAAAGACATGAAACCAACCGAAATGTCTACCAATGATAGACTGGATAAAGAAAATGTGGCACATATACACCATGGAATACTATGCAGCCGTAAAAAGGAATGAGATCATGTCCTCTGCAGGGACATGGATGAAGCTGGAAGCCATCATCCTCAGCAAACTAATACAGAAACAGAAAACCAAACACTGCATGTTCTCACTCATAAGTGGGAGTTGAACAATGAGAACACATGGACACAGGGAGGGGAACAACACACCTGGGGCCTGTTGGGGGTTTGGAAGTGATGAGGGGAGGGAACTTAGAGGACCGGTCAATAGGTGCAGCAAACCACCATGGCTTATGTATACCTATGTAACAAGCCTGCACGTTCTGCACATGTATCCTGGAACTTAAAGTAAAATAAAAATAGTTGGTCATTATATAGTTAATCTATTCAATCGTGTGCTGTGAGTTCTTCTGTGAATACTAAAGGAAACATACCAATAAAATACAGTTTAAAACTGTACAGCTGGCTACCATCTTGTCTTCATATCAGTTCCCCCAGAAGCTGACTCTGAAATAATGACTTATGTACAAGTTGTGTATTTGGGAAGTGGTCTCAGGAAATATTTGAAGGGGAGAGAGAAGTTATACATGACAGAGAAGAAAACCAAGAAAGTGTGTATAATGAACTGGAACTTAATCCCACTGAGGAGCTCTGAAGGCCGGCGTAGAACACACACCTCAAAATAGCACATCTGAAAAATGAGAGAGCTGGGTTATTATCTGTCCACCGATTTCCCTTAGACATTGGTTGAGAGCTGCTCCCAGGCAATCTTAATTCTTTGGCATGTCTTGCCTACTGTATGTAGGTGGACAGAGGGGCCTCAGTGGCCAGAGAGATCCCTAAAAATCACAGGTGCTGGCAGTTGAAAGTCAAACTGTCACACACATATATCAGTGTTGAGGGGATGTGGGCAGGGCACTAACAGCAGCTGCTACGATCCTTCAAACCAAAACAATAATTAGCACTGGTAACACTTAAATAGTAATGTTTTCCTTCGTGTTATAGTTTCATTTTTTCCTGCAAGATGATGGATGCCTCTCCTGGAGTCCCAAAGACTTGGGAACTGTTAAACAACAGATGCTTCCTAATGTATCGTGTTCAGAAAATAATGTTCACAATTTGCTGATTTGCTTTGGTTTGTATATGACTTCTCTCTGGCTATGGAAGCTAAAGCATCATCAGAACATGTTTAAATAATAAACAAATAGAGTCCTACCAAACAATTTTTTTCTCATAGAAATGTATTTTCTCTTGTGTGATGTCACCATAGGATTCCACATGATAAGGAAAATAAACAGTCTTGGTGGAGATGGCTTTAGCTCATCCTTTAAATTACAATCTAGAATAGCTTCAGGGAAAAAGTATTTTCCTGGTATGCTTTGGTTCCTTTGAAAAAGCTGCCTACGAAAAGCTAACATTCTTTTAACGCCAGGCTCAATTCTAAGTCTATGCATGTATTAATTCATTTAGGTTTCATACAGACCCCAGTAGGTATGTACTATCATCAGCCATATGTTATAATTAAAGACAAGGAGGAAGACTTTCTGAAATCATCATACTTACCTAAAGCCACGGAAGCGATAAGTAGACAATCCTGGAATTGAACCCCTTCTGACCACTGCAGCACACTGTTTCCCATCTACATCTGAACTGGCATAAGATAACTTTATCATCTAGCAATGCAGGTTCACAGATAACTATCTCTTTCTTCTTTTCAAATTTTTGCTAGACTTGGATTCCAACTGGATTTTTCATGAACTCTTCCTGAGAAACAGGTGACTTCAGAATCTTGATGTACCTCATGGCAGAGATTGTTCCCACAGGTATTTAGCAGACCAAATCAATGTGCTCTAGATAGGGGTCAACAAACTTGTTTTTTGTAAAGGACCAGGTAATACATATTTGCAGGTTTACCAGCCATATATACCCTGAAAACAGCTATAGAAAATATACAAACAACTGGGCATGGCTTTGTGCCAATAAAACTTTATTTATGAACACGGACATCAGGCTGGTTTAGTTTACTAATCCCTGCTTTAGAACTGTAGAGTGCAGTTACATCCCTCATCATTAACTGCCTATGAGTTCCACTTTCAGAAAGTCTTGAAGATTTAGTCATTATTACACAATATGTAGTAAAAACTCATATGAAGTTAAAGCCAGAAGAAATTTTGAGGTGCCCTAGTTCAATGAGGAAGTTAATCTAGAAGATATTCCCACTTGATTTTATTTAGATGTAAAGGCAAGTCCAGAGATAACTATCTTTTAGTGACTCTGAGCCTTGTTTATAAATGTTAGCTAGTGGAAGAAAGATCGTAAGAACTGGATGGAAAATATTCAGGGAAAAATTAGTGTTTTATCTGTTGAAATTAGGCATATCCTCACGAAGTTCATTAAGGGTCTTCAAATTAATTAAATGGGGACACCAGTGTTAAAGCATTAGAATCAAGTAAGAATGCCAATAAAACAACTTTTATTTTTTCATGCAGGATTAAAAAAACAGAATTCTATTTATAAAAATTTAACTTTATTTTTATCTACCTCTTACAATAAAATCAGGTGAATATATAGTCACTCTTTGACATGGCATAAGTATGCCTAACTTGGAAGGCATTTTATACTTTGGAAAACAGCTTAGATGTGGAGAAATTTAGGCTCAATGACAATTACAGCATCCTAAACAAAAAGAGACCCTAGATATTAGCTATCGCAGTTCTTTGTTTTACTTATAGGAAACTGAGGCTCAAAGGATTCAGTGATGTGTCAAAGGTCATCCAATTAGAAATAAAGCTGGGATGAAACCCACATGCACTGATGAGAATCATGTTCCAATTTTAGGGCTAGAAGGATTCAACAATCCCAGCTCTGCTACTTAGAACTTTTTAACTTTATGTATGCTGTTTAAACTTTCTGAGTCTGCATTGTATTATCTGTAAACTGGGGATAACTACTGACCAATCAAGATTTTGCAATGAGTAAAAGAAATATATAACATCTCAGACACTTAGTAGTTGCTCAATAATAGTAGCTACTATACTCCATTTGATGATTATTAGTTGATCACTTACTATTTGTTAAGCACTAACATCAGGGAATGGGGATACAAAGACAAATAAGACAAAATCCTAACCCTAGAAATGCTCATAAAAAACACATAAACAAATAATTTGTAATACAATCTGTTTTCATTGATCTACTTGAGATATGCATAAAGTGTTATGAGAATATAGAGGATGGGACACTTAGAAATTTGCTGTCTAATCTAGTATCTACTAGCTATATGCAGCTATTAAACACTTGAAATATGGATAATCCAAATCGAGATGTGCTAGAAATGTAAAATACACACATTCAAAAATGTAAGGTATCTCATAAATAACTTTTTCTATTGAGTACATGTTGAAATGAAATATCTATGTAAAGAAGGCAAAAATCTTGTTTTTCAAGCATTCCAAGACTGGTAAAGAAGACAGATACCAAATGCTATAACACAATATAGGAAGTACAATATTAGAGGTATGCACATGGGGAAAAGCTAGGGGTATATTTCATATGTTATATGACATTTGAGCTAGATCAGTTCCCCTTGCTGGTAAAGGAAGGAGGAAAAGCATTCCAGATATCCAAATAGGAAAGGCAGGAATAAAGACAGGGCAGTGTTCTGGAAAGAACGTGCAGCTGTTCTTTTTTGCCAGTTTTCCAGGATGCCCTTGAACTCAATGTGAGGAAGAATGCAGTACTGTGTGCAACTCCCTTCCGTCATTCAGTTATTCAAGCAAAATTTTTCTGCAGCTAATAATCTCATAGTAGCTAATATTTACTGGGTGCTTATAATGTGTCAGACACTAAATGCTTCTAATGAATTATCTCATTTAATCCTCAAAGCAACCCAATGAGATAGGAACATTTATTCTCTCATTTACACAGGAGGAAACTGACTACTACAAAAGATTAAGTTACTTCCCCCAAGATCATACAACTAGAAAAGGGCAGAGCTATCTTGGATAGGTCTGTCTGATATAGAATTCTGTGTCCTCAACTTAATGAGAATGCTGTCTCCCTGCCTCGTCTGTACCCTTTCAGGAGACCTTCACAGTGCTGCCAGAGGGAGCAGCTCCAATTGTGACCACCTGGGATGTTATCGCCAGGTCTCATCCTAAAAGCAGCTCTATGTCAAGCACATTTTGAAAGAGCAGAAGACTCAGCAGGGAACCTTCTGTGGAGATATCTAGAGTTGCCAGAAATGGTCCTGGAGGGCAGAACTCAGGAGAACAGTCAGCAGAAGCAACAACTGGGAGCAGCCATTTGAAATGCTATCACCACCAGGAAGAAGAGATGTTCCTGGAAACTGCTGAGACCTGAGATGTAGGGCGCCACCTCACCAGAGAAGGCTGCTGAGGCTGCTGCAAATAGAGGGCTGGTCTGGGAAGACATTGTAATCAAAGGTTTCCTCACCTCTCTGCCATCCTGAGAGGAAACTCTCTTGACACCAAGGCAAAGGACTGACTCCACTGGATCTTTCAGTGGCCCGCTTCCTAAAGATAGGGAATGAAATTTCCTAACATTTCCTAAAATCTGGTGGGGTTGGTCCCCAGAACTTCTGAGTAATGAGTTCTTAGGCTAAAAATATGGCAAAAGAGAAAAGAAGAGTGTTGTCTCGGAGAGAAAGAGAGAGCTGAACTATGACCCAGCTAGTAAGTTTCTGGTGGAGGTTAAGCCTTTGGAAGAAAAAAAATACAGTTACATATGTTAGGCATGTATAACAATAATCTATTCTATAGGATTAACCCAAATAAATAAACTTCCATTCTATGTCAGTTTTTGCTTTTAAATATAGATAGCTTCTGGAATTTAGGATTTCCATACTACCAAATGGAGATCAAAAAAATTACAGCATATTAAGCATTAGCTTCTTGGGCAAAGGTTCTGCACATTTGACTACACTCAGGCCTAGGATGTTCAGAGTAGCGGCTGAGAGCCAGAGTCTCAGAGGAGAAGGCCTATCCCAAATCCCAGCTTTCTCCGTCTAATAGCTATGCAACTATTAATGATTACTCCTCACCTCTTTGAGAGCAGAGATTTTTGTCTGTTAATGTTCTCTACTGAATCTCCAACACCTAAAATATGCCTAGCACACAGTCGGTACTCAATAAAAACCTGCTGAATTGAATTGAATTGCATAATCAGAATCATTCTTGCCAAATATTTATTAGATGCCCTGTATAATGTGGCAAACTTGATGTTAGACAATTCACAATTTATGTGAAAGAATTTCACAGACTTTTATTCAGAATATACAAAGAACTCTTATAACTCAATAATAAGACAAATAACACAATTGAAATATGGGCAAAACATGTCAATACACATTTTACCAAAGAATATATGCAAATGAATACTAAGCACATGAAAAGATGTTCAACATCATTAGTCATTAGCGAAGTGCCAATTCAAACCACAATGAGGTACCACTTTACACCCACTACAATGGCTGTAATCAAAAGACAGATGATTACAAGTGTGAAGAAACAAGAATGCTGTACATGGTCAACAGGAATGTAAAATGATACTGCCATTTTGGAAAATAGCTTGGCAGTATCTTAAAAAGGTAAATGTAAATTCTACTCCTAAGTATCTACCCAAGAGAAGTGAATACATATATATACCTAAAGACTTGTATACTGCAATGGGTGTCATACGAGCCCCAGTTATAGCTGAATTAATTGATGCTTGGCTAAGTTCAGTAATTTTTCCAAGGTCATGGAGTTAGTCAAGGGCAGAGTTAATATTTTAAACCAATACTGTCTGGTTCCAAAGACTGTGTTCTTTCTCTCAATGTGCCACACTGTTCCTCAGGTCTGTGTAGATTTTTAAAAGCATTTTTTAATTGAAAATAAAATATGTTCAAAGCTGATGGTGATCTCTTGATAAAATGCTTTATAAGATTGGTCTTTTATTCTATAATGTCCTATAATAAGACAGTTTTGATAGTCTTTCTGTATTTCCATTTCCTCATTTGCAAAATGGAAACATTAATAGCAACTAATTCATAAAATTATCTTTAAAATTAATTAATAACAGATTAAGTGTGTAGCACACTATCCCACCCACAGAAGTGCTCAATACTTGTTATCTAGTATTCTAAGTGTTGTTATTAAAATAGTTTTTTAATTATCTCTCCATGGAGGTTGAGGAAAGAAAAACAGGTGTCAGTTAATATATGAGAAATCTTCTCAAGAATATGTTGCATATTTAGCTTTCGGAATTATGGGAAAGTCATAATAGATGCTTTGAGTATCTCATATTGGTTACAGGCAAACTACAAAAATGCTGAATATGTTTGGGCTGGGAATGTACTCTTTTGAATAAATTAATTTGAGATTATGTTGTATTAGTCAGCATGATGTGGCCACAAAGATGATTTACTTCGCAGCATTGCTAAAATTTGTCTTCTCAAACAAGATAAAGCAGTTAAGCAACAGTAATTACAGCCCTGGGTCGCTCAAGTGGATTTTACAGAAAATGAACCAATGAGAGATAAGCTCTCAATTCACATTTAATAGTCATGGCAGAGATCCTCCCCTGCTCTGGAGGATGGGACAAGGGGTCTGTGTTAGAAGAGGGGATAACATTCTATGACAGCTCAGTCCCTGGAAGCTGGAGCTGTTCTGAGTGTAACTCATGGGATGTGATGTGTTTGTGTAAACTATGCTTTGCACACCTGAGGCTGGGTCATCCAGATGCCAGGAAAATGGTTATCGCCATCATGCCCATTGCCAGCCACATCCCTCCAGAAGGGAGGAGAAATAGCAGACCAGAATAGTGCCATGCCTTGGAACCAACATTAGGAGAAGGGGAGTGTATTAGTTCACTACGGCTACCATAACAAAATACCACAGACTGGATGGCTTAAACATCAGATATTTCTCACAATTCTGGAGGCTAGATGTCCTAGATTAAGGCGCCAACATAGTTGGTTTCCTCTGAGGCCTCTCTCCTTGGCTTGCAGATAGCCAGTCTCTTGCCACCTCTTTACATGGTCATTTCTCTGTACACGTGCATCCCTGACATATCCCTGTGTGTTCTAATCTCTCTTTTTAAGGACACTAGTCTGGATGGATTAGGGCACATCCCAATGGCCTCATTTTCACTTAATCACTGCTTTAAAGGCCCTATCTCCAAATACACTTATATTCTGAGGTAATGGGGATTAGGGCTTCAACATATGTATTTTAGGGATCACAACTCAGCCCATAACAAAATAAGGGAAAGGATGGGGCCACTTCTCATTTTTCCTTTATAGAACCAACAAGCATGTACCTTTTCTCCCTTTATTAGTCGTGGCTGCTAAATGTCTCATTTGACCTGTCTGAGCTTCAAACTGAGGGTATTTAAGTGGGTCACTCCTATTCTGCTAGCTAGCTCAGAGCTCATTGGTCCGGAACAAAAGCTGAAACTAAAGACAGTGTTTAAGGGGCTTCTACCACAGCTGTTTTCAAGGTTGGGGTTGGCAGTCATAACAGAATTACCTGGGGAGCTTCATCAAACTCCTTCCCCAGGCCTGCCTTTCTCATTGTTTGTATGGTATTTTGCTACATCCCCCAACTGAGAAGGACTACTTCTCGTGACATACATCCTTCCTGATCCTCAGAGACTTTTGCTCCTTTTAAGAAATCAGCACTGTGAGCCTATACTCCTGATCTTTTTCACCATGGCAGGTAGGTGAACAATAGGACAAAAGTCCTCAACATTGGCCAAAGGGTGCCAGACTGCTAGGGTTTGGTGGCATGAAACTCACAAGCTTTTCTCATTCTCCTTCTCTGCGGGAGCTTGACACCTGGTGAGAAATTTGAGAAGCCATTGAGAAGTCCCATATCTTTAACATAAGCTTGGCTGTAATAAAACAATTCCATAAAGGCCAGGTAAATGGCCCCTTAGTGCTAGGAGCACACTTTCTCATCATTACCCTGCCACACAAGAAAATAAAGAACCCACCGCTTGATGTGATACATCATGTTAATCATATTAATGATTTATTCAACCACAGGTCCTTATGTGTATTTTTAACCTATTCCTCAAATAATAATGACTTCTGTAATGATTCCTTTTCTAAGAAGTTTAAATGAAATCTGTCAGACAGCTTGGAAGTACTTGAGAATAAGGAAAAAGGTAATTTTGAGCCTGAAAAAAGAGATTTTACTAATTGATAACAAAAAAAGTGTTTATTGTTGCTCACTTTGTGCAAATACTTCGGATTCAATGACAAGCATTCTAAGTCTGCTAGAAAAAGATAAACAAATAAACACTTGCTATAATGCAATGTAGGAAAGGCAACGTTAGGAGTATACACATGGGGAAAAGGAAAAGGACATATTTCACATTTGATGTGACATTTGAACTGAATCTGAAAGCTGAGTGAGCAACGCAGAGCATTTCAGATATCCAAATGGGAAAGGTGGAATAAAAATATGACAATGGTCTGGCAACAGCGAGCAGCCAGGGTGGCTAGAGTCAGAGGGCTATAAAGTGTCAGCAGGTGAGAATGAATACAAAGGCAAATTGAGGCCCAATCTTGAGGAGCCTCAAATTCCATGCTAAGGCCTACAATAGCTATGAGGGTGTGTGGGGGTGCATTGAGGAGCTTTAGGCAGGATCCCATGTGTTAGGTAATGCTGACAGCACTACTGAAGATGGTTTAGAGACTCTGGAAGTCTATTTAGGAAGCCACTGCAGGGGTCTCAGCAAGTGCTGGTCAGAATCTAGAGCATTCCAGCAACAGTGGAAACAAACAAGAGCCAGAAGAGAGGGTTCATGGGGCTCACCACTAAGTACTCAGGTGACAGAGCATGTCAGTACATGAATCTCTGGGTTCCTCACTGCAAACACCTGTCACTGGCTACAGAATTGCATTTGGATTGAACAAAGTTCTCTGTAAGTAAAAGAGCTGTAAATGAGTTAGGACAGGAACCACTAAGCCTTTTTTTTTTAATTTTTTTATTATTATACTTTAAGTTTTAGGGTACATGTGCACATTGTGCAGGTTAGTTACATATGTATACATGTGCCATGCTGGTGCGCTGCACCCACTAACTCGTCATCTAGCATTAGGTATATCTCCCAATGCTACCCCTCCCCCCTCCCCCCAACCCACAGCAGTCCCCAGAGTGTGATGTTCCCCTTCCTGCGTCCATGATGAAATTGGAAATCATCATTCTCAGTAAACTATCGCAAGAACAAAAAACCAAACACCGCATATTCTCACTCATAGGTGGGAATTGAACAATGAGAACACTAAGCTTTGTCTGAAAAGGGGCAGAGAGAACGTCTTCATTTTTGCAGGCCATTCGATCTGTTACAACTACTCAACTCTGCCACTGTAGCATAAAAATGGCTCATAGACAATATGTAAGCAAATGAGAATGCCTTGCCTGCATTCCAATAAAACTTTATTTAAAACAACAAGTAGGGCTGAGTTTGCCAACCCCTAGGCCGAAATATTAAATGTGTATAATATTTTCTGTTTTCCTCCTTAATTAAATCCGGTTTGTCAATTGGAAATTGGGTACATGTTGAGATTGAACCCAGAAAAAAATTATGATTTCTGTTTGGCATGTAGTTGGTGGCTGTAGTCGATATTAAATAGAACAGGTGGTGGTCAAAGTGTTAATTCTCCTGCAAAGTCATGTAAGAACTTCAGGAAGGCTGTCATGAAATATATTTTCTGTGAATCAATAATCAACATTATTTTTGAAGGAAACAACTTTAACAGGAATATGCATTCTGCTCTCAGGGTTGCCTAAGAAAAACAAGTGATAGAGGAAAAAAATACGTATAAATCTTTAGACCTGAAATTGCCCCCAGCAGGACTGTAGGAAAGCATGGTATTCTGGGCCAAAGGCCCCAAGACAATTGTGCTTAAATGATGCACTTGAGGCTCCCTTTAAAAAGCTGAGCGCCATCATTGGTCATTCTCTAGTCAAATGGACAAGGTGCCCCAACGAATCTTCCTAACACTTTTTCACTTATATTTTAAAGATAAAAGGCAGCAGTTCTTTCTAACACATTTGATCAAAGATGCTGGACAAACAGAGAACAGAGGACAATAATAAGTCTGCATTTATCTACTTCTATGCCTGATACTGCCCCAGCCAATATTGATGGCTAAAGATTTCTAGGTGACTGGCTTAACTCCACAAGTTCACTACTCCAGCGAAGCTTCCACTTCCCCAAATAATAACAATAACCAAAAAAAGCTAATATGTTTTGAGAGTTTACTACCCATCGACATTGTCCTAGGTGCCTTATGTATATGAACTTATCATCATCATAATCCTAAGAAGCCCAGTATTAACATCAGCATGCCATTTTGCTCATAAGAAAAATGAGGACAGACAGGTGAAGTAACTTAAGATAACAGAGCTAGTAAGTGACAAAGTTGGGAGCTGGACCCAGCCAGTACAGCTCTGGTGTCCACTTGTGTTTACACTGCCTTGCCAAAGCACCTTGTTACCTTGCAGAACATCACCCCAGCTACAAACTGGAGGTACTTACTACCTCCTCCTACTTCTGTCCTTCTTAGTAGCAAACAAATGACTCTCTAGGCAGCTTCTTGTAGGTTTTTAAAACATAATTGTATTTGGATGTTAATCAAATTAATTAAAACCAGGAAGTTGGCCACATTTTTCTCTTTGTGATGCTTGTGTACTTATCCTCTCCCTCTGGACTTAAAGCCCTTTTGAGAAGGTGGATCATTTGGCAAAGGGAGCAATCATGTACTGAGAGCCTACTTTGACTGCCTTGACTTCCTGGACTTACACAAGTCCGGCTGCCAGGCACTGCGTTCGGCAGTTTGTAGAGAGGGATAATGAAAAAGATAAATAAGCACAGTCTCTGCAAAGAGCTGACATTCTAATCATAGTATTTTTCAATGCTGCCTGCACATTAAAATCACTTGGATTCAGATTAAATACCAGTGCCCTTGCCCCACTCTAGATCATCTGAATCAGAATCTCTAGGGTGAGGACAAGACAGAGGTTTTCTTTCTGGAACTCTCCAAGTGATTTGAATGAACAGACAGAGAAACACACATGTAAATGAGTAATAATAAAACCTTATGGTTAGGGTAAGAGCAGAGTCCTATAAATAGCATGAAGACAGAGCCACTGCTGACCCGGAACCCTGCAGAGGCCTTCACAGAGGAGACACTGACTGACCTGGTCTAATTGGGTGAACAAATGTTCACTGGGTAGAAAGGAAGGGGAGATTGGATATCCAGGAAGATTGAAAAGCAAGTCCAAAGACACAGAATTAGGGAGAAAAAAAAGATACATTTTGAAAAGAAATATGGTACCCCATGGCGAAACAGCAGGTGAGTGTTTCCAAGGCAGGAGCCAGATCATTAATGGCCTTGGGTGCCATGCTGGGTGCTGCACTGTAATCCTATAAGCCAGGGTCCTGGCTATTGTAGCCTAGGTATGAACCAATACCCTTCTTCCAATACCCTTTTAGGTCATCTAAAAGAGAGCTCAATGTTTTTCTATAGGAATTTTACTATAAAACTGAAGGACGAAAAATAGAAGTAAAACCAGAGAAAATCAAAGGTATAGACACTAATTTTTGCTATATAATGAATGTATGGAACACATATTTATCATCCCTGAAGAACTTTCGGGGGCAGGAGTCCTTATCAAGCAAGGACCATCATCCCATCTTTCTCATGGAGTGTCTTTTAGCTCATGTTAACATGTTAACCTCTAGAAGAAAGTAGAAGAAATTTCTTCATTTGATTTAAATTATCCTGCCTTCTCCCCCTTCTCCTTCTCCTCCTCCTTCTTCTTTTGAGACAAGGTCTCACTCTCTTACCCAGTGCAGTGGTGCCATCATAGCTCACTGCAGCCTCTACCTCCCGGGCTCAGGTGATCCTCCCACCTCAGCCTCCTGAGTAGCTTGGACTACAGGCACACACCACCATGCTCAGCTAATTTTTTTGTATGTTTAGTAGAGGCGGGATTCTGCCATGTTGTCTAGGTTGGTCTTGAACTTCTGGGCTCAAGTGATCCTCTGGCCTTGGCCTCCCAAAGTGCTGGGATTACAGGCATAAGCAGCCACGCCCAACCTAAATTATCCTGCCTTCTAATGATAATGCGAGGAGTCTCCTGTTTGTGGAATATGGACTGCTTCTAAACCTCATTTAATTTCTCAAGGAGGGATGATGGTCAAAGCCTTTCATCTGGGTTGTAGGGGGGATCCTATTGTTTTCAGTGCTCCAAGTACTTTTAGTAAATCTCTCCATGGGAAATGGGGGCCTTGCCAAATTCTAACTCTTAGAGTTTAATAATATGATTATTTTGCACCATCAGTAGCAACAGGAAACTATATTAAGGATGGTCATTCACTAGTTGCATGACTTACTGAAAGTCATTTCACCTCTTTGAGTCACATTTCTCAATTGCATAACGAGAGTTTATATTCAGCTCCTACCGGCTCTGAGATTTGGTGACCTCTATGGATTGTACATTTTTTCCAGCCTAAAGTTTGGTGATCAAAATCACTTCTGATATTAACTCACTATGATTTCTGACAGCCCATGAAAACTATTTTATACCTTGACACCCCACCCCCTAAGAAAAATCAACTTAAAATGTTTATCTTTGACAAAAACACAGGCTTAGAACTTCAAAATGCTGTCAGGTTGCATGCAGTTTGATGGAGCTGCTTAAGAAATCTGTCAACAACATCCTGGGTTAAATTGTTGAGCAAGCGAACTGATCCTGGCCTAATGTAGTTGAATATTTTCTGACAGCCTGCTATAGCTTCTTTGGCTCTTTGTGTTCTGTCAACTACTGGACAAAAAGAGGGGTGAGCCTTCGTCCATTAAAGATGTCAAATGTGGTTCAGTCACTTGCATTTCAAGGGCATTCTATGCTATGCAAGGCTACTCTAGGTCTCTGCTGGAAGGCTCACAATGGTTCTTCTACACCTTGTTCAAAAGAAAACTATTCTAATGTTTCTTCTGAGAAGATTAACTCATCTAAAGATTTGAATTTCACCAAAAAGGTTAAAATCCATAGCTATTGCTCAGTACCTGATTTGGGTGTCCCAGTATCTTACCCTGAAAGAGTTTCATACCCTACCTCCTCCATTCCTAGTGCCAAAGTGACATGATTACTACTATTCAAGTGTTTATGATAGGTCCATGTTCATGTAAGTGCTCCAGGCTCCTGTTACTCAGAGAGTGGCTTATGGACCACCAGTAGCAGCCTCATGCAAGACCTTATAAGAAATAATAAATCTAAAGCCCCATTCCACACCTGCTGATTCAGAATTTGCATTTTAGCAAGATGCTATGTGATTTGTAAGCACATGAAAGTTTGAGAAGTGCTTGCATATCGATTTTGGAGACAGGCTAGCTGTATGGCTAGGCAATGGAAATAAAGCTTGACACTTACTGAGGGCTTAGTGGTGCCAGAACTGTGCCCAAGTCACCCTTATAACACCTTTGAGCCCCTGTGTTTTTTTTCCATAGAACAAAAACAAACTAAAGGTATATAACTTGTGTGGCAAATAGCACCACCAAACTGTTCCATCCAAAAACCAGGCATCACCCTTTATTCCTCCCCTGCCCCCGACCTTCATCCAATCATGACTGCCCTGCCTACAGACTCTTTGAATCCATCTAATTTTCTCCATCATACAGCTAACAACCTTGTCCAAGTCATCATTATTCTTGCCTGGGCCACCATCTACTTCTCTCCCTCTGTGTGGCTAGCAGCTTAATCTTCATCATCATTCCCCTTGCCTGGACCACTGCAGTAACCTGTTGACCAGTCTCCATGAACCATCCATCTCAACTCAATCCATTCCTCACATAGCATTAAATATTAAAATATACATGAGTTAAAATCTTAAACACAAAATGTCACAGAAGCAACATAACATAAAAACCGATTTGTAGGATGTAATAATTTCCAAGTGTAAGCAAATTATCCTGGATGTAACTTTGGAAAGGCATATTTAATCAAGTTCTCATGGACTCTAGGAAAGGAGAGACCGAATTGGAAGAATCTGCACATGTGACTTCAGCCCCTCCAGGGAAGAGAGGCTCTGACCACTCTTGGATATAGTTGGTCTCGGTCTCGGTCTCTCTCTCTCTCTCTCTCTCTCTCTCTCTCTCTCCCCCTCTCTCCCTCCCTCATTTTTAAGATCTACCATGCTATTGAGTAGATGTGGATGCAGCAAGTTAGCCCTGAGACCAAGCAATCACCACCCTCACGCTGAATTTTTGCTATCTAGGCTGCATTTTGAGTATAATTTGGCTTCCCATGAAAACTCTCCTAAAGAAAAAAATGCACTAACAATCACCCTGTCTATCTCTCAGTCTTGCTACTTAGTATGTTAATAAATGTGTATGGTTTCATTCATCCGTCCTTCATGAGGTCATCCCCCCAACCCTAGATAATTGAGTACACTGACAAAATCATATTCTTGACATCTGTATTAATTTGGCTGAATAGCAAACCATCACAAACATGCAGTGGTGTAAAGCCACACTATATATTGAGCTCATGATTCTGTGGGTCATCAGTTTAGGTTGAGCTAAACTGGCTGGTACTGCTAATTTGAGCCAACCTGGCTGACCTCTGCTGAGGTCTCACATGGGCTCACACATGTAGCTGTAATTTACTGTTAAGCTGACTAGAGGCTAGCTGATTGTCAGTGGGGGTGTCTCAGCTCTCCTCCACATGGTATCTCATCCTCCAGCAGGCTAATCTGGGCCTGGTGGCAAGATTCCAAGGGCACCAAGAGGACAAGCCCCAGTGCATAAGCACTTTCAAATCTCTGCTTGTGTCGTGTATGCTATTGTCCCATTGGTCAAAGCAAGCCACAAGGCTAATCCTAGAGTCAATGTGGGCACTATTAAAGGAAATGAATACTGGAAGCCATGAACAAACTGAGCCATCCTTGCAATCAGTCTACCAAATACCCAAAGCTGAGAGCCAGGGCATAGTGATAACACCAAGGAAACATCAGGAAACATCCTGAAAACCAAGTAGCTTCAGACATTCTCGAATTATTGTCAATATTCAATACACCCAACAATTGCAATATTCTACATCATTTTCTTAAAGCAAGGTGAATTCAAGCAAAACAGCTCTTAAGCCACAGGAAGCACCACCACCTCTGTCTGCCCTATATTCGGGTGTTGTTACTGTGGACATGAAGTGTTAATGGCATGGCCCACATTGATGCTTCATCATCAGGAATGGGAGCAGGCAATGGAGATCCAATTCTACCCCTTGGCATATAAGGAACCACAAGTTTCAGCACCCAGAGAAGATGTCAAATTTTTCTGGCCTTTCATGAAATTTGATTCACTGTGTTATGCTACTAGAGCAAAAAGACTAAAAAAAAAAAAAAAAAAATGTATGTTTCCAAAATACAGTCGGTGAGGAGAACTCTGCACTAGAAAAACTAAATTAAAAGCTGTCTAAAGCAGTTACATCTGAACAACATGGCAGATTTCAAAAAAAATGAATTCAATAAAAGCTAGGTTATCTTCTGGAACATTCCATGAGTATTGTGCACAGGTGGGGGCACCCTGTGAAGTTTCTCCCCAGTGTCCTAAATAGGAGGTAGGACATGAATCCCCTTTGTTGGGCATCACCCAACAAACTATGTGGATTTTTTTACTAATGCATATCCAGCCATTAGCATGGGAAGAAGCAAGGATACTGGTGACTGATCTTTTCAACAGCTTTCTCTTTCCTTTGATCTTTCTCCCAGAACCTAAAGAACTTCCTGTCCCAGTGGAGAGGATGCATCTCTCCCCCATTTTCTCCTTCTTTGTGTATGATCTTTAATTCCTCCCATTTTTTCCTTGGCCATAAATCTTATGACTCACAAGAAGGTGGAAAGGGAAATAAATATATATTTTGAGTTATTGTTTTCAAAATGTTGTCCCCATCTGTTTACAAAATCTTATTGCTTTAGCAGAAATGAAAACATTTTCCAGGCACAACATAAAAGAAGAATATATGATAGCAAGAATATCCCAAAACTTGATGCTAAGTTAAGCCAGGAAAGTATTTTTGTTTACAGCCTCAGTCATACATCTTCTCCTCTTCATTTCTATTCCTTTTCACTCCCTTCCTAGATATTAATGAATGCAAAAGCTGTATACTGGCAAGAAGATAGCTGGAAAGCTGGCTTTGAATCTCAGAGTCTCAATTTGGTAATCATATGATAAGGAACAAATTCGCTGCATTTCCCTAAGCCTCAGTTCCCCCTTCTATAGTATAGTATAGTATGGAGATTAAAAATGCTTTCCCTTGTGTCATTGTGATGAAAAATGGAATAAGAAAAGGTATATAAGCAGATGCGTAGTTCAGGACCTGTCCTATAGTAGATGCTTAGTAAATGGTATTATTACACCTCTGGTTGATGGATTTCTCTACTCAAACCATAACGTCTAACATCTCCATCCATCTCATCCCATGACACGCCGTTCTTGTCTGCAGGTGTTATCAGTTTATGTCATCGACTCTACTCTTTTAACAGCTCAGCCTTTCTCTGCAAAGTCTTCCCAGCAGATCTGCACTCAAATTCTTCCCAGCACTTGAGCAGGTAGGAGGGATAGAGAGGAAATTTCTCACCACCTGCCTGCAATGTGGATGCCATTCTGTTTGTGTAATCTATTCCATGCCTCAGGTCCAAATAGCTCATGAAGCACTTTATAAACTTTACTGACTCCACAAAGCATGTGGCAAAGAGAAAATACTGGACTCACCACTGAGATGGCGCCCCTCCAGGGTACAGTGAAGAGGTTGCAAAACCAGGTACGGTAGCTCTTCCCAGCAATTAGGAAAGCAAGTGAGGAGAAATGCTCTAACTTAACCTCAGGGCACTAGGGAGCTGGAATCTTAGGAGGAAATGACCCTAGTTGGAAGTATAATAAGAAAAGAGAGATGCCTGGCTTTCATAACCACGGGTAGCTGAGAAATTAGTTTTGTGATGCACCCAGAGATTTAATTTGTTTTCTTGAAGCCAGCATAACACTTGGAAAAGAATAGATCAGGGTTTCTCACAGCATTGTTTGGGAGGGCTATAACAAAATCAGTTGGAGAATGTTTAAATATACAGTTTCCTGGGTTCTTCCCACGTTTCAGCCTTACCAGAGGCTTGATCCTGCGAATCTGCATTTGAAGACTGCCTCAGGTGGTCATTAGGTCCCAAAAGGTTTTGTCTTTGTTTTGTTTTCATCTCCTTATACCACTCTCAGGAAAGGGTGGGGGAGCAGCAGAGGAACCAGACAGACCCAGAGAACCCAAGAAGCAATACCAAGGCACTGAGTAAGGACAACAGAAATCAGGAAAATCTCTTCCCCCTCTCCCATCCCACCCTCAAGAGAAAGGGAACGTTAAAGAGTACAGCATTCTTCCCTCTCACAAATTAGGAGACTTTCATGGGCCTCCTCCATGGACATCTCTATTAGCCTCTTTTTATATTTGTATTTTCAAATTTCTTAATGTTTTTCAAGTCACAGAGTGCTTGAAACTGATGGAAACAATGAATCCTCTTCTCCCAAAAATGTGCATGAACACAATATTTAGCAGATAGCTTAACGTCTGGTGACTTAATGTATGGTCCCCACACCAGGAGCATCGGCCTCACCTGGGAGCTTGTTAGAAATGTAGGTGCTTGGTCCTCACTCCAGACTGACCAAAACAGGATCTGCATTTTAGCAAGATCACCAGAGGATCCATTTGCTCATTACATTTTGAGAGGGCTTGACTCAAGGTACAACTAAACCTGTGAGATTCAACCTGGGCCAGTGCACTGTTGAAAAGCTCCCACAGATGATTCTAGTGCACAATCAGGATGGACAGCCGGAGCTTTAAACAAGTGCTTGTCAAAATTCAGCAAGCTGGAAAAAACACAGATTGCAGGGCCCCACCCCAAGAATAATTTAGTATGGCTGGGTCAGGGCCTGAGATTCTGTGTTTCCAAGTTCCCAGGTAATGTTGCTGCAGCTGGTTGGGACTACACCATGAGAAGCACAATTCTAAGCTCATCGTCCATAGCCCAAAGTCAAACACAGTTTGAAGAAACAGAACGATTCTGGGGATAAGTAGAATTATCTTCCACAATGATTCTCATTCTCTCTGGGTTTCAGCTATGGCCACCAGCTCAGGCAGAGGGCAAAGTACCCTTGACTTGGAATTTGGCTGAACTAGAGTAACACTTATATTGCACAGTTAGGACTCCATATGATACAATGGAAAACAGCTTCATCCCCTCCACACCCACACTGTTACTATCCAGAGAGCTGAGATTTTTCTAGCAGGTTGAAAAAATCCAGTCCTGGGCCAGTGATTTTCTTTATTACTCTTAGATATTTTTAAAAAGCATCTTCTGGCCACTTTAGTCCCCCAAACAGTATAAGTTCAATAACTAGTACTTACAGTCTAGCTTAATAATTGAAATGCCTCACTTCACTTACAGCCTTGCATTTCTAATTCTAGAAATTAGGAACTACTTTCTAATTTCTTTCCCTTCCCTCAGCTCCCAACTTTCCTATAGAGAAGGAGCTCAGTTGGCTCCTCTCAATGCCCCTACCTGACCCCCAACCTGCCTTTTCCTCTTCTTTCTCCAGCCACCCACTGAAGGCTGCCTCTGGCTCCTCCAGGTTTGAAGGAGTATGGGTAGAGATGAGGGACAGGAAAGGTCTCAACCCATACTATCACCATCAGGCATTAAAGGGCTCTGTGCTTTAGAAGACAAAATTCCAGGAAGTACCACTGAGGTGGAACACAAAATAAATACCTGCCCCCACCTCTGGGAGTTGAGAGCCTGTACTTTCCTGATATCGACTGTGTCCTCTCCCGCTGACCTCTTGAGAAACCTCCTCAGCTCCTCCTCAAAAGCATCTTACTGATGGGGCTCCCTCTACCCGGGAAGCTGCCCTCTTGGCCATTCCTTACGGGAAATGCCAGCCCAGTTCTCCACTTGGATACCAAGAATGTCATTCATTCTTATCACATCATATAGAATGGCCTGCTGTTCCCACAGATGGCATAGCTCCCACCTCCCCCATAAGCAGCTCAAGCCACTTATTTTTAATCCTTTCAGCATGAGTCAAACACCTATTACTTTGTACCCTCATATTTCAGAGCATTTTATTATTGCCCTCACCCCACCCCCAACGTGGCTGCCTGTAGTGGAGTATGAGGTATGGTTGGCTTCTCTCTTTTCTCTGTCAGTTCTCTATGCACCTCACCAACTGTGGACTTGGATCACCCGAGGATTGGAGAATGGAGAAGCAAGAGCAGGAAAGAAGAGAGGTAAGAGATGGAGAAAAAACTTTTTCTTTCATGGGGTTCTTTGAGGGAGTCCTTGAAAATTCCCTCATAAGGAATCTGCATTTCATTGCTCCTGACCTGGGTAATATATGTCTTCTGGTTGATGGCTTACAGTGCTGAACCCCAGCCCCTGTGCTTCCAAAAGTCCACATTTGGGCAGAGCTTTTAAAGGCAGCTCCAGGCTGACAAAGATCTGGTTCCCAAGAAACACTTAATTTTCTCCCCTTTGGTAGAGATACAATTTGCTCAAATGGATCCCTGTTCCTCTGTTGCCAAGGGCCATCTTATGGGTCAAGCTGTGTCCCTCAAAAAGATATGTTGAAGTCCTAACCCCCAGTACTTCAGATCATGACCTTATTTGAAAATAGAGTCATTGCAGATGTAATTAGTTAAGATGAGGTCATACTGGAGTGGGAGGAGGGCTTAATTCACTATGATTGGTGTTCTTATAAGACAATATGAGGCAAGAGACAAACAGGGAGAAGACAGAGGCAGAGTTTGGAATGTTGCTGCTACAAGCCAAGGAATACCTGGGGCCACCAGAAGCTGGAAAAGGTAAGGATGGAGTCTTCCCTAGAATCTTCAGATGGAACATGGCCCTGCTGACAACTTGATTTCTGACTTCTAGCTTCCAGGACTGTAAAAGAATAAATGTCTATTGTTTTAAGCCACCCTGTTTGTGGCACTTGTTACAGCAGCCCTAGGATACTCCTACAGGCTACTTCAGTTATCCCCTTGACTATATTCTTTCTTTCATCATAGGTCTGGCTTCATTCTCTACATGGTCTGATTCCAGAGGACAGGAGGAACACTCTAAGAGGTGCCCATGATGCCCCATCGCTGACTGAGGTGAGGGTGAAGCGTCTGCCTTCCCCTTCACCATATGATAAAGAGGAAATGTCACACAACTGCAGAGTCCAAATAACTTCCCTGCCCCACAACCACTTCTCAAGCATTAATCCTCTTATATATTTGAGTTGATGTTGAACAAAGAGTCCAAAACTCTATGTGTGTTGGTGGGGGATGTGCATGCTAATCTGCACCCCATGTTGAAACATTAGAATGTGAGTGTACTTGATGCTTTTTATTTTTTGTTACCAGCCTTTGAGACATAAGCTAAAACTAAAACAGATAGAATCCCATTTTAAACTCCTGATACATTGGAGGGCAAACACCTTGGTTTTCAGTTACCTTGGAAACTACTTTCTAATTTCTAGTCATGAGAAACTTAAGTGAAACTATGATCTGCAGCTAAGGTCCTCTCGTTAATTGCCTAAGTCAAAGAAAATGAAATGGTATTCTGAAAACACCAAAATTCATGCTCCCATGAGTTCCCATAAAAATCACTACATCCGCATGTTCTGCACATATATCCCAGAACTTAAAGTAATCACTACATCCACTGAATTCATAACCATGTACTATTTATGAAGTGAAGTCTTTAAGTCCAAAGGATAAAGAAAAAATATATATTTTTAATAAGAACCATCTATGACAAACCTACAACCAACATCATACTGAACAGGCAAAAGCTGGAAGCATTCCTGTTGAGAATAGGAACAAGACAAGGATGTCCACTCTCACCATTCCTATTCAACATAGTACTAGAAGTCCTAGCCAGAGCAATCAGGCAATAGATAGAAATAAAAGGCACCCAAATAGGAAAATAAGAAGTTAAATTATCTCTTTTCACTGACGATATTATTCTATACCTAGAAAACCCTAGAGACTCTGCCAAAAGGCTCCTAGACCTGAGAAATGACTTCAGTAAAGTTTCGGGATACAAGATCAGTATACAAAAATCAGTAGCAGCTCTATACACCAATAACATTCAAGCTGAGAGCCAAATCAAGAATGCAATCCCATTTATAACAGCCACACAAAAAAATACCTAGGAATACATCTAACCAACGAAGTAAACCATCTTTACAAGGGAAAATACAAAACACTGCTAAAAGAAATCATAGATGACACAAATGTAAAAATATTCTATGCTCATGGATTGGAAGAATCAATATCATTTAAATGACCCAAAGCAATCTACAGATTCAATGCTATTCATATTAAACTACCAATGTCATTTTTCACAGTATTAGAAAAAACTATTCTAAAATTCATATGGAACCAAAAAGAACCCAAATAGCCAAAGTAATTGTATGCAAAAAGAACAAAGCCCGAGACATCACAGTACCTGAGTTCAAATTATACAAGGCTATAATAACCAAAACAGCATGGTATTGGTACAAAAACAGACACACAAAACAATGGAACAGAACAGAGAACCTGGAAATAAAGACTCACACCTACTAGTATCTGATCTTTGGCAAAGCCAACAAAAACAAACAATAGGGAAAGGACTTCCTGTCCAATAAATGATGCTGTGATAACTGACTAGCCATATGCAGAACAATGAAACTGGACTCTTTCTCTACACCATACACAAATATCAACCCAAGATGGATTAAAAACTTAAACATAAGACCTCAAACTAAAAATCCTAGAAGAAAACCCAGGAAATACCCTTCTTAACATTGGCCTTAGCAAAAAATGTATGGCTAAGCCCTCAAAAACAATTCCAACAAAAAAAAAATTGACAAGTGGAACCAAATTAAACTAAAGAGCTTCTGCACAGCAAAAGAAATTATCAACAGAGTAGACAGACAACCTACAGAATGAGAGAAAATTTTCTCAAACTATACATCTGACAAAGGTCTAATATCTAGAATCTATAAGGAATGTAAACAAATCAAGCAAACAAACAAACAAATAGCCCCCATTAAAAAGTGGGCAACAGACATGAACAGACAGTTCTCAAAAGAAGACATACAACAAACATGAAAAAATGCAAGTCAAAACCACAATGAGATACCATTTCACACCAGTCAGAATGGCTATTAAAAAGACAAAAAATAACAGATGTTCACAGGGCTATAGAGAAAAGGGAATGCTTATACACTGTTGGTGGGAATGTAAATTAGTTCAGCCACTGTGGGAAGCAGTTTGGAGATTTCTCAAAGGACTAAAAATAGAACTACCATTTGACCCAACAATCCCATTACTGGGTACATACCTAAAGGAAAGTAAATCATTTTACCAAAAAGACATATGCACCCATATGTTTATAGCAGCACTATTCACAAAAGCAAAGACATAGAGTCAACCTAGGTGCTCATCAACAGTGGATTGGATAAAGAAAATGTGGTACATATACACCATGGAATACTACATAGGCATTAAAAAAAAACAAAATTGTGTCCTGTCCAGCAACATGGATGCAGCTGCAGGTCATTATCCTAAACAAATTAAGGCAGAAATGAGAAATCAAATATTGCATGCTCTCACTTATAAGTGGGAGATAAACATTGGGTACACATGGCCATAAATATGATAACAATGGACACTGGGGACTACAGGAAGCGGAGGTAGGGATGGGGGCAAGGGTTGAAAAACCACCTACTGAGTGCTATACTAACTACCTGGGGGATGGGTTCAATCGTGCCCCAAACCCCAGCATCACACAATACCCCCATGTAACAAATCTGCACACTTACCCTCTGAATCTAAAATAAAAGTTCAAAAAAGGCCAGTGCGGTGGCTCACGCCTGTAATCTCAGCACTTTGGGAGGCCAAGGTGGGCAGATTGCGAGGTCAGGAGATCGAGACCATCCTGGCTAACACAGTGAAACCCATCTCTACTAAAAAAACAAAAAATTAACCAGGCGTGGTGGCATGCGCCTGCATTCCCAGCTACTCGGGAGACTGAGGCAGGAGAATCACTTGAACCCAGGAGGCAGAAGTTGCAGTGAGCCGAGATCACACCACCACACTCCAGCCTGGGCAACAGAGTGAGACTCTGTCTCAAAAAAAAAGAAAAGAAAAAAAAAGAAAAAGTTTGTTTTGTAAAATGTGCACGAGTAGTTTCTAGTTTTTGTATAGGTTGTGTTCCAAGAGTTTATTTGTAAGGTTTTTGAAATTTAGAACACATTTTCTAATAAAATAATGTCCATAAAAGTGATTAATTTTTTCAGATTAACCCCCTAAACTTAGTGCAGTTTGATTTTGTTTGCTTTGGTGCAAGAAATATATCTTGAGCCACAACTTTGTACCAGGCACCAAACTAAGCATTAGATTGTAGCAATGGCTGCTGATGTCCCATCCCATGTAAACTTGGCCCACCTCTGAGTTCTCTACAGCCACTTCCCACGTGAGGCACTTAAATCCTCCAATTCTCTCCCCTGGGACATTTTGCAGTATCTGGAGACATTTTGGGCTGTCACAACCGGTGGTGAAGGGGTTACTACGGGCATCTAGTGAGGAGATGCTACAGATGCTACTCAGCTTCCTACAATGTAAAGGACAGCCCCCTACAACAGAGAATCATACAGCCCCAAATATCACTAGAGTCAAAGTTGAGGTATTCACAGGCACACAACTTGGTGATATGCCCTCTTTCTTCTGTCTGACTCCAGCCACGCCCTTGCTCCACTCCACTTCCAGCATCTTTAGGATCATGGAATCTTAGTCTTGAGACTTAGCTTGATTCCCCCAGAAGAAGAATTCAAAATGACGTTTGAGTGTTAGTTATCTGGGAGGTGGAGGAAACAACAGGAGCATGGAAACATGAGATGAGTCAGGGAGCAGGAGAAAGCTAATAAAGGATGAAGAGTCAGCTGCCAACGTAGAGCCAGAAGCCAGGGTAGGACATGCCTCAGACTTATCCCACCTTGGGACAAGAGAATATTTATCCATGAAACCACAGCAATCAGGAGTTGAGGGCTGCTGTGGGGGTTGTTGATTCCCTGGCACCTTCTGTCTTCCACATGAGTGGTAAAGTAGGATGGGAGCACAGAGAGCCATCAAGCAACAAAATGCAAATGCTAAGAGTTGGAAATTGGGCCCATGTGCCCTGAAGAGATAAGAGTGATGGGTTAAGGGCATGACAGCAACAGCATTTGCTACATAGCTTTGTCTCCATGGCTTTCCTCATGAGCATGGGCTCTGGAGCCTGAATGCTTGGGTGAAAATTCTGAATGCATCGTTGCTTGCTCTGTGACCTTGAACAAGTTACCATTTTAACTTCAGTTTCTTCCACTGTAGAAGAGAGATGACAGTGGTGCTAACCTCATAGGGCTGCTGTGAGGATTAAACAAGAAAATACAAGTGAATCACACAAAGTGCCTTGCTCAGACAGCCTTAGCTATTATGGTGATAGGTCATAATAATAGCTAACTACGGTGGAAATTTACTTTGTGTCAGGCACTCTTTTAAGTATGTGGCATGCACTAACTCATTTCATCTTTCCAATGACTGAGATAGAAACCATCATTATCCCTGTTTTGCAGGTAAATACAAGGCACTAAGAGATCAGTCAGGTAAAGTTGTGTTGACTGAGATAAGATCTGAAGGTTGAGAGCCATTCATTATATAAAGGAGAAAAGGACATTCCAGAAGTTGGAAGTATGCTGTGTTCACGTATGCTAAATCAGAGTCCTCTTTAAAGTCTTTCCCTCTTCATGTGGTGACAAAGTCAGACACTGTGAAATACGACCAAATATTTCCTGATGATCCAAGTGCCAGGTACAATCATTCACTTGAATTGCACAGTGACATTTTCCCCAAGCCCTGTGCTCTCCAAAGCAATCGGTGGGTGGCAGCTCATTCCTAAGGAACGTGGTCTTTTTTCACCATAGCCTGCAATTACAATGAAACCTGACCTTTGCAGTTTCATTTTCAGGCTTTTGAAATGAAGATGTCAGGATTCAAAATTGGGCAACGTTGTCAGTAGGGAGACGCCTGGAAGCAGAAGAATATTTATGGTAATAAAAAACTTGAGCTCTCAAAGGACCAGCTAAATTACAGTTGGCACAAGGCATATTAGAGCTTGTCCAGATTTACTGTCAGCCCTCTGAATTCATGGCCTTAAAAGGCAATAAATTGTTGGAGGAATACACCGCTTAAGCAGATCAGAGGTAAAAATGAATATGGAGAGCTTATAAAATGAAAATTATTGAATTCCAAATTTTTCTCCTAAATGTTGTCAAAATGTAAGATTCCCTGACATGAACCAAGGTGTTATTTAAAAGCTGAAATGTCCGTTGCCATTTTAGTACTTAATCTAATTCTCCCCTACACAGACACTTTATCCCCATATAGGTGGAAGGAGATGGGTCTCCAGCTGTTTGAGGAAGAAAAAAGATTGAGCAGGAGCCAGCAAATGAGTTAAGATCAGTTTTCTCATTTCTCCTATTCTACTTTTGCCCTTCAGTGCTATAAAATTGTGAATACTAAATCTAAAAATTGAGAAATATTTTTAAAAGGAAGGCTCAACATAAATATCCTGTTAGACATTATGATATTAAGCATAGATTTTATTCCCTCATGACACACCCGTCTGCAATATAAATATCCTTAATTTGCAAGTAAATGTAACACATTTATCGAGTGAGAGAATACTGTATCAGCCTTATATGCAGTACAATAAGGAGATGATAATTAAACATCTATTCACACCACCCTTAATAAGCAAAATGTTTCTCCTAAGAAAGAAGCTAAGAAGAAAAAAGGTGAACATAAAAGAATGCAGAACAAAGTATAATCAATGGTGAAAATCCGTATCTTAACCCTGCTTAATAGGATGACAGCCTTGTGCTGCCTCAGCTCCATATATCCTCCTATGAAGTATAAACAATCAGCCAACCTGTCTTCGCTCTTTCTCTTTCTAAATATACACCATCCGAGTTCTCTAGCAACAGTGCAAGCAAAGACAAAAAACACAAGATAAATAAGAATCATGAACAGCCTTAAAGCATATTTCACCTAGGATAACCATGCCCAAGGAGTCAAAAGTGATGAAATTCAGTCCAGTTGGAGGAATGTAACGATAAAAGCCCTTTTTTTCCTCATAGCAACTCTTGGGAAATGAGATTTCACATCCTCCCATTACAACTCAATCCAATTTCTAACAAGCAGGACCATGAAAGAAGGTCTTCCTTATGTCTAAATTAAATCCTTAATCTTGCACTTTAAGCCACATTTCCCTTTGATTGTCTTTACTAGAAACAGAGAAACTTTCATTTACCTAATGTCTATTCTCTTACTTTCTTTTATCTTCTCTGAACCACTTAAGTTCACTGTTATTCTTATTCTCCTACAATCTAGGCATTTTCTGGGCTGCGTGTGAACTCTCCAAATCCTAAAATTTCATCAGTTTTGGAGTTCAGAATTATACAGGTTATTTAAAAGAGATATTAACCAAGATTCTATGTAAGTTCTTTTTATTTCAAATTTATTATAGACACAAATACATTCATTTTGTCAAAAAATCAAACAGTATAGAAGCATATAGTTTAAAAAATAAAAGTCCCATTTCATCTCAAACTACTTCCCTTCCTGGAAGTAACTACATTTAAAAATTTGATATGTATCTTCTTGGAATGTTGTCTTTCTATGTGCAGACTTGTGTATGTATATAAACATATATGTGTTGAATTTTATATAAATTATTTTACACTTTTTATATCATTTATCTGTATATTTCTTGGCAATTTTATTATATTGGTACATAAGATGTACATGTTTGATGCTAAAATTCATACAACTTCATAGGTTAGGAATTGTGTTCAGCTTCTGGGAACAGAGGCTAGAAATAACAATAGCTTTTAAAAAAAACTAAAATATCATTTCTCTACCATGGCAAAAACTGGCTTGTTGTTTTCAAACCATCTTCCTTTTCCTCCTGGGCACACAGTTAAACTACCCTTCCCAGAGATAGTGGGAGGGTGAGGGGAGAGGTGGGGATGGTTAATGGTACAAAAAAGATAGAATGAATAAGACCTAGTATTTGATAGCACAACAGAGTAACTATAGTCAATAATAATTTAATTCTACATTGTAAAATAACTTAATGTAATTGGATTGTTTGTAACACAAAGGATAGATGCTTGAGGGGATGGATACTCCATTTGCCATGATGTGATTATTATGTATTACATGCCGTATCAAAACATCTCATGTATTCCATAAATATATATACCTGTGTACCCACAAAAATTAAAATAAACTACCCTTCCCAGACTTCTTTACAGCTGGACACATCATGTGACCAAGGTTCGCCAATGAGCTATGAGTGAAAATGATGTGTGCTGTCTTCCGGACTGGGAGATAAAATCCTCCCAGAGGGATACTCCACTTTCATCTGAATGGAGTGGACTCTAAGACTCAGAGGATAATGGAGTCTTAAAATAGAAAATCAGATGCCTGTGTTGCCACTTTCAAAGAATCTGTCAGCAAAGTCATTCAACCCAAACACCTAATTTGGACATTTACATGAGTGAAAATAAACTTTCATTGGGTTAAACCACTCAAATAGGGTTGTTGTAGCAGTTAGCCTACCTTGAATAAGATATACACGTACTAAAGAAAACCTAAGTTGAGCAGTCCAGGACTGGTGTGATGGCTCAGCAGAGTCATGAGAATTCTGCACTTTTATCATTCTGCTTCACCATCCTTAACAAGTATGGCAGAGCTTAGCACCGTCTGTTCTGCTTAGTCTCTGGACCTTGTGGGGGCCTCCAGGCTATTATCCTTTCCACGATTACAACATGTCTGAAACCTATTTATTATTATGTAACCTGTGAACAGTATATCAAGATGATATTCATAGCATAGAAAGAAAATGTAGGTGAGTCACATATAATCTCAAAAAACTGTTTAGAGTCTTAGACTGACATCATTGGAGAGTATAAGAGACTTGGCAAAAATTTTTTGCTAACGATCCAAGCTTATCTCTCATGAGAAACTGAGGAGACTTGAGAAGGCATGCTCACAAACATCACCTAATTTTATAACATTTGGTGACAATATATCTTATATACTTAGTACAGTAAAACTTCAATTCCTATAAAATTTATGTCAATACACTCTTTCACCAAGCTACCAAACCTATCCTTGATGAAAGTGCTTTAGCTCAGGCTTCTTCTATAAAGATTGTCTCATGGTCTTAGATGTCAGCTAGAGCTCCAGCTATTAGATCTAAATTCCAGGAAACTGAAGCAGGTTAGGAGGGAGATAATCTCAAAAGACAGAGTATTGAGTGTCTTACTGAAATACTTGCAAATATTAAGTTCCAGATAGCTCTCAAAGTCACGGTGACACACATATAAACCTGAGCCCTTCCCAAGTGGGTAAAAGGGAGGAAAGTTACATACAGTGAATGCAGAGAGGACTCGACTTCCTCGGTATTCTTAGACTCTTTAAAACTAAACATGAAAAATTTCAGAAAATCTACAGAAGAAAGAAATTTCAAGGTATACTGATCACATCTGTGCAGAAGAAAACTCCCAACAGCTTTAAGGCACACTAGGAGAGAAGTCCTTGCCCAGAACACTTACATTCTTTTATTTTTAATAGCACACCTTCATCTTCAATATATCCAGGAAACAATGTTGGCCTGCCCACCAGTGGGTGCCCTCATGCTGCCAAGATGTTTCATTGGTCACACTACCTAAATATTTGTATCTTTTAAATCCAAGTGTTTTGCTGAGCTCTGAGGACAAGCCCAAACCTCCTCCATGGGTATACTTGCATTGCTGTCAAAGAAAACAAGTTTTGAATTAAGAAACTGCTCACTTTGTCATGGTCATTTGTCTTACTGTACATTTACTTAATGATATGAAAACATGTAAAAATCCATTTCTAAAATCTCAGCAGGGAAGAATTTCTTTCTTTTCTGAGGCTATGTGAAGGATAAATATGTCACCTATTTATTCTAGTTAGACTCATGCATAAAATAAATCCTCAATTATCATTCATCAAACTTTGTATCATCTGTGTCTTCTCAACTTGAAGAATACCTCATTCATATAACTAAAAGTTCTAGCCATAAATCCTCATCCCCGAAACCCTTGCTTAAATTCAAATCTTGTCTCTATCATTTAATAACTGTAGACTTTGACAAGTCCCTTCACCTTTAAAAACATCAAATGGTGTAAAAAAAAAAAAAACCTCCATCTGTAAAACAGGCATAATAATTATTATCAACATCATGGAGTTGTTGTTGCAAGAACTGTGAATGGTCTGAGATTTGATCCTACTTTCAAGTTAAATGGCTAATTTGCCACTGTTTCATAGAGGCAGACAGAAGACATGTGACTCCTGAATCACGTGAAGACTTCATTACTCAAGATACAGAATATAGCATGAGCTTCATTTTCGCATGAAACTTGTCCCGTTAATTCCTCAGGGTGCAATGCAGAAGTGGGTCAAAGTAGATGTTACCTGTACAGTGAGTTTTTGCCACAGATGAGGAACTCCAAATTGAGAAAACCACAATTCTTTAAAGGTCCTGCAAGTAAATCTGTCCAACATTTGTTCCAAATGGAAACATTCTCTTTATTATCCTGGCCAGCAAACAAATATACCCTCTTCTTCAGAAGGAACTACTATATCTATCTTTTAAAGCTATAAGCTATTTTCGACAGAAATCTTCTTGGAAAGATAGTCTGAAACAAAGAAAGCCAGTGCCTCTGCCTGTAAGACATGCAGAAATGCAAAAGAACTGTGGAGAATTGTCTCCCAACAGTTGTGAAGATTAGAGAATGTGGAGCAGTGTGATGTTTTCTATTAAGTGTCAACTTGATTGCATTGAAGGATGCAAAGTATTGTTTCTGGGTGTATCTAAGTGTTTCTGGGTGTTGCCAGAGAGATTAACATTTGTGTCAGTGGACTGGGAAAGGAAGACCCACTCTCAGAAAGCCCCACCCACAATGTGGGTGGACACCATCCAACTGGCTGCCAACATGGCTAGAAAAAGTCAGAAGAAGGTGGAAGAAGCTGACTTGGTGAGTCTTCTGGCCTTCATCTTTGTCCCATGCTGGATGCTTCCCTCCCTCAAACATCACTGGACTTACACCAGTGATTTGCCAGGGGCTCTCGGGCCTTCAGCCACAGACTGAAAGCTGCACTGTCAGCTTCCCTACTTTTAAGATTTTGGGACTTGGACTGATCCACTACGGCTTCCGTGCTCCTCAACTTGCAGACAGCCTACCATGATACTTCACCTTGTGATTATGTAAGCCAACTCCCCTTAATAAACTCCCTTTCATATATACATCTATCCTATTAGTTCTGTCCCTCTAGAAAACCCTAATACAACCAGGTAAAGCATTTAGCACAGTTTCTGATGCACAGTAAGCACTAAATAAATGTTAGCCATTATTATTATCCCAGGCATACAAATTATTTCAATGTCTTGAGGTTCCTATTTGTAGTACATTGTCAAGGAATCTTCCAGGGTCCAGAAACTCTTGTACTGCTGAAGATTCTCCCTTAATCTTTTCTGCAGTCACTGCTGATGTCATCAGGAACATCCAAGAAGCTCCAGAACAATTCACCTGTCTACCTCTTCATACTCTAGGAGCCCCTCTTTTGCCATTTCTTTTCAGAAAGCTGCTGGTGAAACACAAGGGAATTGTGGTCCATGCATGTCAAGGGTTTCCTGTGCCCTGCCTTAAGCCATGCCCTACTTGAGGTTGGCCTTCAGTATTATGGCTATCCCAGCCCCTGCTGAATAGTCTTGATTCCTAGCTCCTCACCAAGGGCATAAACTCAGCCGTCTATGAAGATGTTAGCTTTCTACTCATATTTAGTTGTGGCAGAGATTGGCAAGGTGTTCACCAAACCCATCCCCTCTTCTTCTTGGACACAGAGCTAGACGACATTTCCCTGCTTTCTCTTGCAGTCAGGTGTGGCCAAATGCTCTAGTTCTGGTCCATAGATTGTGTCGAATGGAGGTGTACCACTTTTAGCCCTGGCCCATAGAAATATCCTACAGGAATCCTCCACACTCTTTCTCTTTTTTCCTTCACGTTCCAGCTGGATGCAGAGGATATGGCAGAGGACTCTGAGACCCTAGGGAACAGTGGAGCCACTAAAAGGTAGAAGCTCGGTTCCCTCATTTATTGAGTGCATTCCCATCAACATTTTATTATGTTAAGCCACTAAGATTTGGGGGGTTATTTAATGTAACATTTAATGTAACAGCTACACTGCCCAGAGTATTATATGTGCCTTACCCTGAGCTTATGGCCCTATGTACCCCAGCTAGGTCCCAGGTGATTAGGCTACCAAGAAACTCTTAGTAGAGAAAGACAGCTCACACCCCAAAGAAATCTATTATTTCCTAGCATGGAGCGGGGAGGGGGCGCGTTCATAGAGAATTCTCTGAGTTCTATTCCACAATCCAAATATGATGCAGCAGAGTATCCTTCTGGCTGTTGCTTCCAATATCTGACCACTTTCTTCCCACCAGGGCCCTGAATCTACATTCTCTGGGACCCCAAAGTCTTGAACAACATCTTATCATTTGAAATAAATGAAATAAATGTTCCCACTCCCTTACAGCATCAGACCACACTCCCCTTTGTCATTAAACCTACTCCTGGAATATTCAATTTAGGAAAAAGGGGCTGCTCTGGGCATGATCTTCATTGGGCTTTCAATATCAAACCCTTCTACTCAGCAAACTTTCCCTTCCTGTAGGGCGCCCTACAATCTAATTCATAATTTAGCTATTTCCATATGTAGGATAAGTCCTGGTTTCCATCGAAAAATGTGATACAACCACCATTGTTACTCACTCCCTATCTCTCCTTCCCCCGGGCTTACATTTCCTGTGTCCTTTTCTGAGTGAATATGGCCTCCACCTGAGGATATCCATCAGCTTTCTAAAAAACATGGACAGATTTTTCATGCCTAGATAAGTAAAAAGTTGTGAGTTAAGAGTGAGAGGAACAATTAAGACATTTCAGGAGGGAAATAGGAAATAACAGATGAGAATGACTTTTTTAAAAGAGAGACAGAATAGATGTTTATATACATGCAAAACAAAGACCTGAAAAAAACTCTCTCAGGACCAGATAGCTTGCCTAAATCATATACCAAATCATATCCTATGGCTTAAGATGAATCACTATTCTTATTACATGTTATACCCCACCAACAGGTATAAAGTTTTATGAGAGGGCTAAAGTGTGACTCAATAACAAACACCTGGATTAGTGGTTTTGGCAGTAGATGAAGGTAGTAGGATCACATTCTGGCTCTGCCATTTTTTCACTGGGTGATTTTGGACTAATTAGCTACTCCAACCCTCATTTTTACACCTTAAAATGAAGATAAAAATACTACTTATCTCATTGGTTAAATGAAATAATGCCTATAAAGTGCTTGGAACAGTGATATGCACAGTTAGTCCTTATTAAATAAATGAGCTATTTGTGGTCGAGACGTTTACTGCCCTCTGAATATCCATGTGTTCTCTGATTTTTCTTAGTCCTTTAAAGTTGGAGAGACTATGTACCTATTTCTGTCCAACGGACCATAAGCATGTAATGTATGTCACTTCTGAGCCAAAGCATTTGAGAACGAATGTGTGACCTTTTGGTTCTCTTTGTCTCTGGAGAATTGATCATAGAGGCGACAAGACAAGCTGGCAGTGGCACAGGATCGAAACAGTCTTGGTTACTTGGTCTCCACATGGAGGATGGCTGCCTTGAGAAGTCACCAGTTCTTATCAGATTTTCTGTGAATGGGAAACATGCCTTTGTTGGGTTAAGTCACTGAGACTTCAGGATTCGTTTGTTACTGCAGCATGACGTAGCTTACCCTAAATAATACTGTTATAATACAGTCATATCTTAGGCACAATTAAACAAATTCAATTATATGAATTTGGCCAAAAAAATGAGAAAGAAGGAAATAGCATTTTGCCCCCTTTTCACTCAGTAAGTGCATGTCCAGGTGTGAGTATCAGATAAGAGAGATCAATGTATGGCTGCATCCTCATTTGGCCCTTATTTTTACTGCTTCTTATAGTGTAAGCATCTCACTGGCTAAATATAAACCTAGTTTTTAAAGATACATATTTTTATATACAATACAGCCCCTAAAAAGACAATTCTTTTATCCCATGTTCAACGGAAAAGCAAAAATTAGAATTCAGGTTCAGGGCTGAAGAGAAATATGGCTATGCTGTGCTTAGTAAGAGAAAGGAAACCTCCCCTAGTGTGGCACTTTTCCTAAGTGATTTTCAAGGAGAATTTTTACCAGTCTTCCTAGCTAACTTTAGACCCAAACCTCAGTGTGAGATATAACTGCACTTCATTCATGTAAGCATTAAATTATAATGATGAAATTAGATACTTATATAGAATTACTGGAATTGAGTAGACACTCGATAAATGTTAACTTCTAAACTTTGCCACTATATTTAATGAATGACATATTTCAGAGACCCCAAATCAGTGGATGCCCTTCTGATTGGGGCTACCAAATCCAAGGTGGGATGGAAGAAAAATGTTTATGTCATTCCTCGGCATCAGTACCCACCCCCCCACACACCCCCACACCCCAACCCCGGCAAAACCACCTCGCTTTGTGCTAATGTACAAGAAGTGACTTCCAGCCTTTTTGCCTAATGGCCAAGAGTTAGTGAGAATATCTTCAATCTCTCCCTCTCCCCAAAGACTACTTCTAACAAAAGGCATGAAAACCCCAATTAAAGTCTAGGACATTCATAGAGTGATATTTTTCTTAATCAATAGGGTATTATGTTATCCCAAAGGCCAGAATCCAGTCAAGTACTTTCTGTCTTTGTCCTTTATGAGCTCAGGTGGCATTTCAGAAAAGAGATCTTCATCTTTATATCTCTCACCCATGGGATGGGCCCTCCTAGACAGGACTTCTCTGCGAAGAAGCAACCCTCCATTCCTTCCTTCTCAACCAGCCACTCTGTGAATGGGGCAGGCCTGCATGCTCTGAAGTAGTCTGGGTTCGTGGACATAAAGACTGCCCTGTAGACCCTACCCTTTCAATAGGGAAATACAAGGGCCTGGGTTCAAGATGGAAGCATGAGGCTCCACATTGGGCTTCTAATATGTATTCTCCATTCCAGAGAACTCCACATTGTACATTAACAGAATTTTGTCCTGCCATGAGTAATGATGACACAATTTGCCTTGTGGTACTTTGCTTGTGTTCTCCATCACCCAGAAACTTGCAAAGAAGAGTGACTGCAAACCTCACCTCAATCTCTGGCATCAAGAAAGGCACACCTAGTCTTGGGACATAACCTGTTACACGTTTCCCTTATAAACTGCCCTAGCTCCCTTTCTTATCCTTTGCAGAATTACAGAGCTATGATTAAAGATTCATCTGCAAATAAGTTATGATAGCTACATGTAGTCAAACTCAGTCTCTTTCCTAAAAATTGTTATGGGAAAGGGAGCCTCATATGTGGTTACACAGTGAAGTCTGTAACTTACAAAAAAAATTATATTGCCATGTTATGATGCATTTCTTTATTGCACAATAGAATAAAATATGTAAAATCTGATATATTTGATGTGCACAAACCAAAACTGTTTCTGCTTGGTCTTATTATGAAGATAAATGCCGCAGAAATGGGTGTTTATATATTTCTATTATATACAATAAAATGTATAAGTATACTTATACAGAATACGTAAAAAGTATTTTGGTGAGTCATAGCCTAAAATACCTAATATAGCAAAATGAGCCAAAACTTTTATGTTTTTATGAATTACATGGAGCTCATCCTCAGATTAAATCATGATATAGCCATGAGGGTCATGGAGGCAACCAGTATATTTCAAATGAGTTCATTTTAAATCACCACTACATGCAAAAATCCTGAACTATGAATCTGTAAAGTGTTCATTCCAAGGGTAATGTTGCATATGTATTTTTAATCTCATGTGGTAAAGGAAAAATAAAACATACAAATGCATATTTTATGAAAGCTACGCCATACACCTTATTAAGAAATTACAGGCTCTGTAGTACACGCTCCAAACCTGTGGGATTTGCTTTATTTATTATGAGGTAAATTGCTATCTTATACAAGTTTCTAATAAGATTATATATGCCAGCTGATTCCTGGCCCTCCCCAAACGCACCAGTGATTGCAACAGTCCACATACATCTGCTGATTTATTTTGGGAGAAAGGTCAGTTTCCATTTGTGATAAACTACCTCATGTTAGTTAATATTATGCCATATCCAGTCAAATTTCTAAAAATACACCGGTGACTATTGATTGTATTTATCACATTATGTTGTGACTAAAGTCCACTCAATTTCTTTTTTCTTGAAAGGAAATTTTCTTTCTTGTGAGCTCAGAGGAAATTTTCAGAGGAAAGCTAGTAAGAAGCAGTATGTATGAAACAGGAGGTCTGCAGCCCCACCCTCTGGAATCTCTACCTGAAGCATAAATAATACCCATGTACCCATCAACACACCTGAAGTCCCCAGTGCACCCTTCTCCAATTTCATTTGTCTCTCTCCTCTGCCCCCATAGAGTCACCACTCTACTGAAATTGGTAGTCAGCATTCCCATGCATTTCTTTATGTCTTTACCATATATGTATCTATAAGCAAAATGTTATTGCTTTGCATGTCTCTAAATGCTACATAAATAGTATCATAGTTTGTGTATTTTTCTACATCATGCAAACTCAGCCAGGACAATATTGCCCCCAAGGGGGTGAAAATTGGTTCTTGTTGGGGGGATCTTACTCTTCCGATGTATAAAGCACAGATATACATAGAGTACATAAACAGCTATGCAATATATCTTAGCTATTAAAATTTCATGGGGAGGATTAGAAAAAAGTCTAGAAAGGCTCTTTGGGAGGTGATAATGAAAAAAAGGTTGACAAACATTATTCTACATTTTACTATTTTCTCTTAATTTTGTGTCTGTGAGGGGTGTCCATGTTGATATATGTAACTCCAGGTCATTCCTTTTCCACTATGCAGAGCATTCCAGTGCATACATATACCAGGAATTATTTCTCCATTCTGCTGTGGATGGCACTGTCGGTTGGTTCTGTAACTGAGCATTCTCCAGCATGTCTCCTTGTACACACATAAGTGAGTTCCCCTGGGATGTACATCCAGCAGTGGCATTTCTGGGCCCTGAGTAGCTGCACAATCAGCCTTACTAAATGTTGGTCAGACAGTCACAGAACCTGCCCAGACCCAAGGGAAGAGACACAAACCCCACCTCCTGAAACTAGTTTCAAAAAATTTGCAGGTATCTTTAATTTATTCCTGGGGTGGGGTGGGGTGGGGCACGGGGAAGACTTTCTCTCCACCTCCTCACTGTCCCACAGCACGAAATAAAAGAAAAATCACTCCTTCTCTCAACCCTATCTTCGCCCAGTCACCTATTTATGTAGACATTGTATATGTATGTTTGTATGCATGTCCTTAATAGTGGTTTCTGTGTATAGAGAAGAATATTCTGTGTGTGTGTGTCTGTTTTGAAAATCAACATTCTATTTATTAAAGTTACAAATTCAAAAATCTAATTATTTAAGTTTTTAAAGGCTTAAAATTGTGTTCTATGTATAAGGTACTAAAACTTAGGAATAACCTTTTAAAAGCCCTTGAAGAGTGTTGGTTCCATGTAAAACTTAAATGAATGCTTTTAAGCATTTTAAACTAAATTTATAAATTTATAGATTAAATTTCTTCCTCTTTTTGAAAACTACAATTGTCTGGTTTTGCAAACCTTTCAAGTACTTAAGTCATGCTTACAAATCTAATAAATTAAGCTTATAAACAGAATACTTAAGCACATTAAATATTCTAAATCAGCTTATAAACTTATTAAGATTTCAATTTAATATCACAAATCTAAATTAATTACTCAATGACATAGTTTAAAATTGGAATTAAAAGGCTGAGCCAACACTCTAGAGAGATTAAATTTTTTTAAACATTAAAAATACTTTAAATTCTAAATATGTAATAATGCTTTAAGACAAAAATATGATAATATTACTATTCCGATTATCTGAAACACTTCTATCCTCAATCCTAAATTCTCCTGGAGTTAGAGGCTACTAATCCACTAAAGAAGTTTATGTCACTCCACACAATTTGGAGATTCACTTCCCATGTAATTTTTGGGATTGGCCAGGACATTACTGATTTTTTTACTGTGATGCTGATGGGACTAACCAGGCCATATTTATTCTAACAGCAACTTCAAAACTTTCAAATGGACTGGCACATCCTATTCGTCTGATATAAGTCACATTTTCAAGCCAGATTAGATTTTGTCACCCCCACTGAGGTAATTTACCTCACTTGATTTAATTTTGCACATCTTTGGCTCATGAGATAAATGCATACACTTTCCCTCTAACTCAGAAAAGCTTCGAACTTGATTCTGTTCATGTAATTCTCATCTCCTAGGACCATACTCCTTTGCAGAAATTGAAAACTCCGCTTGATGAACTCTAGATCTCTCATGAGGTTATCTGACCATTTGGTCACAGGCCCCAAGATCACTCTACAAAGGCAGAGCCAAGCTCCTCTGGGCCCATGTATGGGGCCTCCCAGATGGGGCAGAAGAATGACCCCAGTCCTTATGCAGTGGTAATGGTTTCTAGACACACACTGCAGCTCACTGCCCCCACCCTTCCTTCCTCAACAAAGGTATAGGGAAAAGACTATACTAATTGTCCAAAGTGTTTCAGAAGTGTACGGTTTTCCCTGAAATCTCCACGACCACTTTCTTTGAAAATCAGTTTTACAAAATGAGTTAACTTTTTTCTGGCTAAGCAACAAACAGAACACTGACATCTAGGGGGTGGGGGGAGTAATTTACTGAATTTATATCATGTACCCAGCTCTATGCTTTAGACACATCCTCTCAACTTTACATTTACACTAGCCCTATTAGGTAGATACTCTCCCACTTTTACAGAAGAATAAAACTGAAGCATGGAGAGGTATATCATGTGAAAATAGGTCCAGCAAATCTTATAATTGATGACTAAAATGAAACAGATTTTATCTAGGTAAGGCACATTTCATCAAACTGAACAATTTTTAAGGTTTTCAATGTTTTATCTTACCCTTTAAAGCAGGATTCGCCCATTCAGATGGGTGAATTTTATGGTATGCAAATTATACTCCAATAAACCTTTTTTTTTAATCAAGTAGTTAACTTCTGGTTTTTAGATGGCATAAGCACGTGCACTGGCCACTAACAATTCTTCTTACCTAGAATGAGCCACCTCTTGTCTTTTTATAAAGCTCTTCTTCAAATATATTTATGATCTGTTTCTCTCAGGATCATCAGAAAAAGCAACAGAAAACCTACTGATGAACTAGACAACTCTGCATGCAAAAGATGTGGCCTGGTAGTTCCTTGTTGATACTTTTTCTTAAATGTACTCCTTTGGCTAAACAGAGACAGCCAAAGCCATATGGCGAGATAGAAACAGTTCTGAAGGATTCTTCATCAGCTCACCTATGGAAGGGAAAATTCATGCTTATGACTTGATGTCTATGACCTCAGCAGTAAATATCTGTCACCAAACCACATGGGCATATTTGATCTTTTTGAAGCAATTAAATACGAATCTTTGTTTTCATTTATAAATCCCAGTGCATGATAACTAAGAGTCACAGCGTGGAGCTACTTTCACTTTATTTTAACATCTGCTTGGCTGAGTAACAAATGTAAAAAATATGTAGTTTAGCATAGAAGGTATTCCCTTTATCCTTATAGAACTCTAAAAGATACATAGAAAGGTTTTAGTCTCCTCAGGGTATAGCTCAATTGGTGGCAATTAATGAGCATAGAACATTCAGCTGCTTCCTTCAAGGGTATTACTAGCTGGATCAAGGAAAAGGGGTAGCTTTTTCTGACTTTTCCAAGTTAGAGTTGTATAAAAGCTCCTTGAAGAGTGAGTGTGTCTCATCAGTGGAAAATGCCAGAAAAGAAGCATCAGGCAACCTCAAGAATATTGTCAGTCTCGGGCCTCTCCTACAAACTCACCAGGGTAAGGTAAAGCTTCAAAAGAAAAGGAACAGAGAATCTCAAAAATCATTTCCCCTGGGCAGAAAGCAGTGGTTTTCTGTCGCATCAGATGCTGGTCACTTCCCAGTGAGCCCTTATCAGGCTGTTAAAACAAAATGAAAGAAAACAGTCTCATCTTTGTAATTAATGTGCTTGTTTCCTTACTTAATCTGCACTGCCCAGGCAGTTAATCTTTGCACGATATCCTTTTGTCTTCTCATGTAATTAAAATCTCCCTTCTATGTTTAAAGACTCAGGGCGCCACATGCTGACTAGGAGAGCAAGCATCAAGGCTTGTGGAAGATGAAAAATGATAGAGGGCAGAAAAGAAGTGGGGAGAGAAAAAAGGAAATGAAAGGATGATGAGGCTGAGGAGGTGACAAGGGAGGGAAAGGAGAAAAGTTGGACTTTAATAAAAGATACAACATCAATATTCTCCCTGATGGACCATGTATTGGAAGCCAACCCAGAAGAGATTTTTAAGAAAAGCGTTACCCCGGCCTATAGGTGACCACTGGGTGGGTGTGCCTACCACCGTGCAGAATCCAAATAGGTTTCTTTTCAAGCAAATATTCAAGTTTCACAACAGAAAGTTGAAGTTACCCCTGTCTCTGCTTATTTCAAAGCATCTGAATCCAACTACATTGATAACATGGAATCTCTGCATGCTGACTGCTTGCCAAAGAGGACAGCTACACTGCTATGGTTTGAATGTGTTCCCTCCAAAATCCAGGCATTGCCAATGTGATGGTATTAAGAGGTGGGGTCTCTAAAGAGGTGATTATGCACTGAGGGCTCCTTCCTCATGAATGGAATTAAAGCCCTTATAAAAGAGGCAATGTTTGGTTGGCTTGCCCTTCTATGTGAGGATCATGGGAGGACACAGCATTTCTCCCTTCCAGAGGATACAGTGACAAGGTGCCATTTTGGAAGCAGAGAGCAGCCCTCACCAGACAAGTGAACCAGTCAGTGCCTTCATCTTGGACTTCCCAGCCTCCAGAACTGTGAGGAAATAAATATCAGTTCTTTGTAAATTACCCAGTCTCAGATATTTTGTTATAGCAGTACAAATGGACTAACACAACCATTCACTTAGCAAAAGTGAAATTTTAAGAAATAGTATTTATAGATCATTGCCAGCATGCTCTGCTGTTTATTTTACTGCATGTACCCTAAATTTTGTTCTTGGAGAAACCAGATCAGACTTGTGCTCTGCATCCATTTTATTTTGGCTCTTCCTAGTCTTAGATATACAAAAACTGAACAGAGTTTTGGTATAAGCCATCAAGCAAAGTCAAAGGAGTTGATAAAAAGTGGCCCAGATTGCTTTAATGGTGGCTCAAGTTGTGATTATGGACCCAACTCTCTTAGCGTGCTGGATGCTATAGCATGCATTTGTATACTAAAGTCATCCATAGTTTCATGTCATTTTTTTCTACCAATAATTCCTTTTACCATAATATTTCTATCAATCTTAGTGCTTACTTTCTTGAAACAAATGAGGTACATATGCATTGTAGAAAGTATAGAGAATACAGAAGAGAAAGAAGAAAAATTATCACCCTCCTTCTCTCTCCCTTCATTCCTCACCCCTCAATACCTCAGTTAACATTTTGGAGTCGGGGAGGAGCCAAGATGGCCGAATAGGAACAGCTCCAATCTACAGCTCCCAGCGTGAGCGACGCAGAAGACGGGTGATTTCTGCATTTCCATCTGAGGTACCGGGTTCATCTCATTTGGGAGTGCCAGACAGTGGGTGCAGGTCAGTGGGTGCACGCACCGTGCGCGAGCCGAAGCAGGGCGAGGCATTGCCTCACTTGGGAAGCACAAGGGGTCAGGGAGTTCCCTTTCCTAGTCAAAGAAAGGGGTGACAGACGCACCTGGAAAATCGGGTCACTCCCACCTGAATACTGCGCTTTTCCGACGGGCTTGAAAAATGGCGCACCACGAGATTATATCCCGCACCTGGCTCGGAGGGTCCTACGCCCACGGAGTCTCACTGATTGCTAGCACAGCAGTCTGAGATCAAACTGCAAGGTGGCAGCGAGGCTGGGGGAGGGGCGCCCGCCATTGCCCAGGCTTGATTAGGTAAACAAAGCAGCCGGGAAGCTCGAACTGGGTGGAGCCCACCACAGCTCAAGGAGGCCTGCTTGCCTCTGTAGGCTCCACCTCTGGGGGCAGGGCACAGACAAACAAAAAGACAGCAGTAACCTCTGCAGACTTAAATGTCCCTGTCTGACAGCTTTGAAGAGAGCAGTGGTTCTCACAGTATGCAGCTGGAGATCTGAGAACGGGCAGACTGCCTCCTCAAGTGGGTCCCTGACCCCTGATCCCCGAGCAGCCTAACTGGGAGGCACCCCCCAGCAGGGGCAGACTGACACCTCACACGGCAGGGTACTCCAACAGACCTGCAGCTGAGGGTCCTGTCTGTTAGAAGGAAAACTAACAAACAGAAGGGACATCCACACCAAAAAACCATCTGTACATCACCATCATCAAAGACCAAAAGTAGATAAAACCACAAAGATGGGGAAAAAACAGAACAGAAAAACTGGAAACTCTAAAAAGCAGAGCGCCTCTCCTCCTCCAAAGGAATGCAGCTCCTCACCAGCAATGGAACAAAGCTGGACGGAGAACGACTTTGACGAGCTGAGAGAAGAAGGCTTCAGATGATCAAATTACTCCGAGCTACGGGAGGACATTCAAACCAAAGGCAAAGAAGTTGAAAACTTTGAAAAAAATTTAGAAGAATGTATAACTACAATAACCAATACAGAGAAGTGCTTAAAGGAGCTGATGGAGCTGAAAACCAAGGCTCGAGAACTACATGAAGAATGCAGAAGCCTCAGGAGCCAATGCGATCAACTGGAAGAAAGGGTATCAGCGATGGAAGATGAAATGAATGAAATGAAGCGAGAAGGGAAGTTTAGAGAAAAAAGAATAAAAAGAAATGAACAAAGCCTCCAAGAAATATGGGACTATGTGAAAAGACCAAATCTACGTCTGATTGGTGTACCTGAAAGTGACAGGGAGAATGGAACCAAGTTGGAAAACACTCTGCAGGATATTATCCAGGAGAACTTCCCCAATCTAGCAAGGCAGGCCAACGTTCAGATTCAGGAAATACAGAGAACACCACAGAGATACTCCTCGAGAAGTGCAACTCCAAGACACATAGTTGTCAGATTCAACAAAGTTGAAATGAAGGAAAAAATGTTAAGGGCAGCCAGAGAGAAAGGTCGGGTTACCCTCAAAGGGAAGCCCATCAGACTAACAGCGGATCTCTCGGCAGAAACCCTGCAAGCCAGAAGAGAGTGGGGGCCAATATTCAACATTCTTAAAGAAAAGAATTTTCAACCCAGAATTTCATATCCAGCCAAACTAAGCTTCATAAGTGAAGGAGAAATAAAATACTTTACAGACAAGCAAATGCTGACCGATTTTGTCACCACCAGGCCTGCCCTAAAAGAGCTCCTGAAGGAAGCGCTAAACATGGAAAGGAACAACCGGTACCAGCCGCTGCAAAATCATGCCAAAATGTAAAGACCATCGAGACTAGGAAGAAACTGCATCAACTAACGAGCAAAATCACCAGCTAACATCATAATGACACGATCAAATTCACACATAACAACATTAACTTTAAATGTAAATGGACTAAATTCTCCAATTAAAAGACACAGACTGGCAAGTTGGATAAAGAGTCAAGACCCATCAGTGTGCTGTATTCAGGAAACCCATCTCACGTGCAGAGACACACATAGGCTCAAAATAAAAGGATGGAGGAAGATCTACCAAGCAAATGGAAAACAAAAAAAGGCAGGGGTTGCAATCCTAGTCTCGGATAAAACAGACTTTAAACCAATAAAGATCAAAAGAGACAAAGAAGGCCATTACATAATGGTAAAGGGATCAATTCAACAAGAAGAGCTAACTATCCTAAATATATATGCACCCAATACAGGAGCACCCAGATTCATAAAGCAAGTCCTGAGTGACCTACAAAGAGACTTAGACTCCCACACATTAATAACGGGAGACTTTAACACCCCACTGTCAACATTAGACAGATCAATGAGACAGAAAGTTAACAAGGATACCCAGGAATTGAACTCAGCTCTGCACCAAGCAGACCTAATAGACATCTACAGAACTCTCCACCCCAAATCAACAGAATATACATTTTTTTCAGCACCACACCACACCTATTCCAAAATTGACCACATACTTGGAAGTAAAGCTCTCCTCAGCAAATGTAAAAGAACAGAAATTATAACAAACTATCTCTCAGACCACAGTGCAATCAAACTATAACTCAGGATTAAGAATCTCACTCACAACCGCTCAACTACATGGAAACTGAACAACCTGCTCCTGAATGACTACTGGGTACATAACAAAATGAAGGCAGAAATAAAGATGTTCTTTGAAACCAATGAGAACAAAGACACAACATACCAGAATCTCTGGGACGCATTCAAAGCAGTGTGTAGAGGGAAATTTATAGCACTAAACGCCCACAAGAGAAAGCAGGAAAGATCCAAAATTGACACCCTAACATCACAATTAAAAGAACTAGAAAAGCAAGAGCAAACACATTCAAAAGCTAGCAGAAGGCAAGAAATAACTAAAATCAGAGCAGAACTGAAGGAAATAGAGACACAAAAAACCCTTCAAAAAATTAATGAATCCAGGAGCTGGTTTTTTGAAAGGATCAACAAAATAGATAGACCACTAGCAAGACTAATAAAGAAAAAAAGAGAGAAGAATCAAATAGGCGCAATAAAAAATGATAAAGGGTATATCACCACCGATCCCACAGAAATACAAACTACCATCAGAGAATACTACAAACAACTCTACTCAAATAAACTAGAAAATCTAGAAGAAATGGATAAATTCCTCAACACATACACTCTCCCAAGACTAAACCAGGAAGAAGTTGAATCTCTGAATAGACCAATAACAGGATCTGAAATTGTGGCAATAATCAATAGCTTACCAACCAAAAAGAGTCCAGGACCAGATGGATTCACAGCCGAATTCTACCAGAGGTACAAGGAGGAACTGGCACCATTCCTTCTGAAAATATTCCAATCTATAGAAAAAGAGGGAATCCTCCCTAACTCATTTTATGAGGCCAGCATCATTCTGATAGCAAAGCCTGGCAGAGACACAACAAAAAAAGAGAATTTTAGGCCAATATCCTTGATGAACATTGATGCAAAAATCCTCAATAAAATACTGGCAAAACGAATCCAGCAGCACATCAAAAAGCTTATCCACCATGATCAAGTGGGCTTCATCCCTGGGATGCAAGGCTGGTTCAATATACGCAAATCAATAAATGTAATCCAGCATATAAACAGAGCCAAAGACAAAAACCACATGATTATCTCAATAGATGCAGAAAAGGCCTTTCACAAAATTCAACAACACTTCATACTAAAAACTCTCAATAAATTAGGTATTGATGGGACGTATTTCAAAATAATAAGAGCTATCTATGACAAACCCACAGCCAATATCATACTGAATGGGCAAAAACTGGAAGCATTCCCTTGGAAAACTGGCACAAGACAGGGATGCCCTCTCTCACCACTCCTATTCAACATAGTGTTGGAAGTTCTGGCCAGGGCAATTAGGCATGAGAAGGAAATAAAGGGTATTCAATTAGGAAAAGAGGAAGTCAAATTGTCCCTGTTTGCAGACGACATGATTGTATATCTACAAAACCCCCTTGTCTCAGCCCAAAATCTCCTTAAGCTGATAAGCAACCTCAGCAAAGTCTCAGGATACAAAATCAATGTACAAAAATCACAAGCATTCTTATACACCAACAACAGACAAACTGAGAGCCAAATCATGAGTGAACTCCCATTCACAATTGCTTCAAAGAGAATAAAATACCTAGGAATCCAACTTACAAGGGATGTGAAGGACCTCTTCAAGGAGAACTACAAACCACTGCTCAATGAAATAAAAGAAGATACAAAGAAATGGAAGAACATTCCATGCTCATGGGTAGGAAGAATCAATATGGTGAAAATGGCCATACTGCCCAAGGTAATTTACAGATTCAATGCCATCCCCATCAAGCTACCAATGACTTTCTTCACAGAATTGGAAAAAACTACTTTAAAGTTCATATGGAACCAAAAAAGAGCCCACATCGCCAAGTCAATCCTAAGCCAAAAGAACAAAGCTGGAGGCATCACACTACCTGACTTCAAACTATACTACAAGGCTACAGTAACCAAAACAGCATGGTACTGGTACCAAAACAGAGATATAGATCAATGGAACAGAACAGAGCCCTCAGAAATAATGCCGCATATCTACAACTATCTGATCTTTGACAAACCTGAGAAAAACAAGCAATGGGGAAAGGATTCCCTATTTAATAAATGGTGCTGGGAAAACTGGCTAGCCATATGTAGAAAGCTGAAACTGGATCCCTTCCTTACACCTTATACAAAAATCAATTCAAGATGGATTAAAGACTTAAACATTAGACCTAAAACCATAAAAACCCTAGAAGAAAACCTAGGCAATACCATTCAGGACATAGGCATAGGCAAGGACTTCATGTCTAAAACACCAAAAGCAATGGCAACAAAAGACAAAATTGACAAATGGGATCTAATTAAACTAAAGAGCTTCTGTACAGCAAAAGAAACTACCATCAGAGTGAACAGGCAACCTACAAAATGGGAGAAAATTTTCGCAACCTACTCATCTGACAAAGGGCTAATATCCAGAATCTACAATGAACTCAAACAAATTTACAAGAAAAAAACAAACAACCCCATCAAAAAGTGGGCAAAGGACGTGAACAGACACTTCTCAAAAGAAGACATTTATGCAGCCAAAAAACACATGAAAAAATGCTCATCATCACTGGCCATCAGAGCAATGCAAATCAAAACCACAATGAGATACCATCTCACACCAGTTAGAATGGCAATCATTAAAAAGTCAGGAAACAACAGGTGCTGGAGAGGATGTGGAGAAATAGGAACACTTTTACACTGTTGGTGGGACTGTAAACTAGTTCAACCATTGTGGAAGTCAGTGTGGTGATTCCTCAGGGATCTAGAACTAGAAATACCATTTGACCCAGCCGTCCCATTACTGGGTATATACCCAAAGGACTATAAATCATGCTGCTATAAAGACACATGCACACGTATGTTTATTGCGGCACTATTCACAATAGCAAAGACTTGGAACCAACCCAAATGTCCAACAATAATAGACTGGATTAAGAAAATGTGGCACATATACACCATGGAAGACTATGCAGCCATAAAAAATGATGAGTTCATGTCCTTTGTAGGGACATGGATGAAATTGGAAATCATCATTCTCAGTAAACTATCGCAAGAACAAAAAACCAAACACCACATATTCTCACTCATAGGTGGGAATTGAACAATGAGATCACATGGACACAGGAAGGGGAACATCACACTCTGGGGACTGTTGTGGGGTGGGGGGAGGGGGGAGGGATAGCATTGGGAGATATACCTAATGCTAGATGATGAGTTAGTGGGTGCAGTGCACCAGCATGGCACATGTATACATATGTAACTAACCTGCACAATGTGCACATGTACCCTAAAACTTAAAGTATAATAATAAAAGAAAAAACAAACAAACAAACAAACAAAAAACATTTTGGAGTAAATTGTTTCCTTCTTTCTTCAATGCATATGCATATATAAAGTTCTTTTACAAAATATGATTAGGTCATAATACTGTTTTATAAGCTACTTTTGAATACTTTCCCATGTCATTATGTATTTTCATATAGCATTATATTTAGTAGTTGCATAGTATTTTATTATTTATCGAATCTATCATCTTTTGCTGGATATTTCAATGGTTCCCAAGTTTTCACAAAAAAGGTACTACAGTGAACACCCTTGTAGCTATTTCTTCATATATGTTCAAATTCATTTGCTTCCTCTTTCGTAATAAAAATAGAATTGCAGACCCCAAAAGGATGCAAAATTTTAAAGCTTTTGATATTTTTGCCAAATTATTCTCTGAAAGGGTTATATCAATTTATGTATCAATTGACAGTATACAAAAGTATCTGTTTCTTAACCTTTGGCCACACTACATACTTTCTTGTTTGCTAAGCAAAAATCCATTTCAAAGTTATTGGATTTTTCATCTCTTTGGTAATTGGTAGGAATGAAGTATTTTTTCATTTTCAATTTTATATTATATATTTTTCCTATTACTTACCTGCTGTTACTATCCTTTGTTCATATTTTTCCATTGAAATGTTCCTCTTTTTCTTATTGATTTACAACAGCTCTTTATATGCTAAGAATCACAATCTTTGTCTGGCATACACATTACAAACATTTTTCCAGTTTGTCATTGTTAAAGTCAGATTTTGACAGACAGACCTTTAATTTTTTTTACTCAAATCATCAATTGTTTATTATTTCTAGCTTTTGTGTGATGCTTATATAGTTGGAACTTGAATAAGAGTTTTTCTGTGGCCAGAAATCAACACTGGAGCCAAAATGCTAACTACTCCCTATTCTAAAGAGAGCCACAAATACTTAGAACCAGACACCTCCCCACAGAGCTTCCTAAAATGGAGCTGAACTGCTTTTGCTGCCCTCTGTCTTCAATTCCTCTCCCACTGTCCCTTACAATGGGAGAAGATTGCGGAAGGGTGGGGGATGGGAGGGCAGGTGGTAACTGAGTCAGAGCACACAATAGCTTTTTCCTCACTTCCTCCATGGAGATCCTCACCAATTCTGAATCTAAATGAGAGACAGGCACAAAGAGGACCACTGGTTGCATGTGCGTACAAGAAGAATGCAAGGAGAAGAGACTGGCATCTGAATATTGGTTGGACATGTGCTCAGGCAGATGTGCTTTTCTATCTTTGGTTTACCCAAGCAGGGGAGAGAAAACAGGAGGGAGATGCCAGGAAGCAGGCAAGGGGCTAGCTAGCCCCCTTGCTGCCCTCCATTTTGGTGGTCAAGTGAATATGGCCAACCCCAGAAGGCAAGAGGGAAGCCAGCAGCAAGTTGCTGTATCTAAAAGGAAAAATACAAGAGAATGTGCTGGGTTCAGATTGCCACATCAGAGAACTGTGCAGTGAAGTTCACATCAGTGAACTGCACATCAGGGAACTGTACAGTGCCCATGAAAGAACCCATTGGTGCCCCATGGAGAGAGCCCAACCATTGGGATGTATGTCACACAGATGACCCAGAAGGAGAGTCAGTGTTGGCCAAAAAACAAGCAAAACCATGAGAAATAACAATTGAAAACAGTTAGGCAAAGAGACTTTGTCTCTTTCCTTTTCCATCTTCGTTGATGTAACAGGCCAGAGGGGTCATGGGAAAGGGAGACAAGGCATCCCAAAGAAGAAAATCTTCTCTGATCTTGTTTTCCATGTTTCACATTAGCGCCACTCTAAAGACAAGGCATCTGTTGTTGGGGAGATATGATATTGCTAACAGGCTAACTCATTCTAAAGGATTAAAATCCAGTTAATACATCATGAACATTTTCTTGAGGAAGGGGAGGAACCTGAAAAAATGGACACAGGCCAGGTATGTTTTGATGAGGAAAAGAAATCCAACTAAACCTGATCATTTTCCAAGAAAGGGAGGCAGACGAGAGCCCTAAGACAAATGTGCCCTGCCTCCTAATTCTGGCTACTGCTAACCCTGGTAAAAATGGCTGTCCACAGGACACAAAAGTCAGGTTTGACTTTATGGGTTGTGAGATTGGGCACGTGGTGTTTTTTACTGAACTGTTTATTCAGGGAATTCGCTTTAAATGTAACCCACAGAGCACCTGCAATTGCCTGGGGTCTCTGTGCTAAGCTGGCTGATGATGCCTAACCCACGCCATGGAAGCAAAAGGGAATGTTCTTCAAACAAAACAATTTTATCAGAAAGCAGTAAACAAAAGACAACAAAAGTGTTGGCTCTCATCGCTCCACTTCTCCAAAGGCTGTTAACCCTGAGATATAAGAGTAATGTGGACGCTCAAACTCCAAGTACAAAGCAACTTTAGTCTGCTTTTTTCTGCAGCATCAAAGGAACTTTTTCCCTGTGCCCTCCATGTGCATAATGGGTAGCAATACCATCCTTTGAACCCCTAGAAGTTATCAAAGTATCTTCCTCATAGGTTTGTTGGAGGGTTACATAAAGCATTTTACATGTGTGGCACAGCACCTGGTATATAATACGTCCTCGATAAATATTATTATAGTATCATTAGCTCTGCTCCTGTTCCTTTAAGAATGACCTTCCATCAATACAAACTAGAATAATCAATGACCCTCCAGTGCTTTAAATAATGTCAAAACCATGTCCTTTGCAGCAACATGGATGCTGCTGGAAGCCCTTATCCTAAGTGAATTAACACGGGAACAGAAAAACAAATATATCATGTTCTCACTTGTAAGTGGGAGCTAAACATTAAAGACATACAGACACAAAGATAGGAACAATATACATCACAGCTTACTTGAAGGTGGAGAGTGGGAGGAGTGTAAGGACTGAAAAACTACCTATCAGGTACTATACTCACTACCGGGGTGATGAAATCATTTGGTATACAAACCCCAGTGACACACAATTTACCCATGTAACAAACCTGCACATGTACCCCCTAAGCCTAAAATAAAAGTTGGAAGAAAAAAAATAAAGTGAAAATAATGCTGGGCCTTGTTAGGAGGACATGGTGAACTCCTTGTGATCTATTTCCATCCATGTGTTGAACCTCATCTCTTGTCACTTCTCACCTCAGATTCTAGTTCTATCCAGGTTGAATAACTTGCACCTAATTGAGAGGGCCATGCTTCTGAGCACCAACAGGCCTTTGTATATTCTACTTTCTCTGCATGTCACTCCTCCCTATGGAACCCTTCCCTTTTCAAATTCTTGTTCCCTTGCAATTTCCTGCCCTCCCTGCCACCATCAACTGCCGTCGGCAGACAAGGGTCAGATAGTGTTACAATGTGATCCTCCAGCACTCCGTGTTTATGACTGACCTGACACTTCTTTACCTGTTGTCCTCAGCTTTTCACTTGCCTATGTTTTCTAGCCAGCTACTTCCTAAACTTTAATGAACACAAAGATTACCTGGGCTTCTGGTTGAAATGAAAATCCTGGGCCAGGCACAGTGGCTCATGCCTGCAATTCCAACACTTTGGGAGGCCGAAGGAGGAAGATCACTTAAGCCCAGAAGTTTGAGACCAGCCTGGGAAACATAGCAAAACTCCATCTCTACAAAAAAAGAATAATAATTAGCCAGGCATGGTGGCATGCACCCTTTAGTCCCAGATACTCAGGAGGCTGAGGCAGGAGGACTGCTTGAGCCCAGGTTTTTGAGGCTGCGGTGAGCTGTGATCATGCCACTGCACTCAAGACTGGGTGACAGGGCGAGACCCTGTCTCAAAAAAAAAAAAAAATCCTGATTCAGTACATCTGGGTGGGGCCTACAAGCCTACAGTTCCAACAACCTCCCAGATGACATTGATGCTGCATTGATGATCACACTTTGAGTACCCAGGTGCTAGACAGTGAGCGCCTTGATGTCAGTGAGCTCCTTGATGACAGGAATCCTGCATCCTGAAGTCTTTATATCCCCAACACCCAGCCCATTCTCCAATAGGTAAAATCTTCTTGCTGAATGTGAGTAAAATGAGTATATGATTGAATGAACACACCGGGATGCTCTGTCCCAATTACCTCACTTCTGCAACAGCTGAAGACTTTTGCCTCAGCTTCCTGTACTTGCCCAGGAGTGTTATAAAAAACATTTACTGCTATTGTGCAGCTCACTTCATATCTCATTCTCTTGTTCCAACATGTGATTCCCCTTCTCCAATTACTATCAGTGAGAAGATGAGAGACAGGACAAACTGGGATAGACAAGCAAAAGAAAGAGACATGGAGGAGAAAAGGAAGAGCAGGTGGGGAGTATAGATAAAAGGAGAGGAATAGAGAACGTTGGAGGAAGGAAAAATAGCCACTTCCTCCCCTCATATAATTTCAGCTCACACACTCATTATCTTTACACACCTGGACTCCCTCTCACATACCTTCTCCATATGCTGATCTTGACTTTCTTCATTTCTTCATTTATCCATTCATCACGTCTATCTTGCATCAGCCACTGAGCCAGGAATATATTCATAGGCAAAAACTAATGTAAACTTGGAGTTTACAACCCAGAGAGTAAGTAGAGAAAAACACTAATGAAATAAACAGCCAATGTAAAATTACAACAATGTTAAAAGCAAAGGAAGAATATGGAGAAAGAGTCAGAGAAGATTTCTCCGGGAAATAGATGGTTGAGCTGAGAGCTGATGGGGAGCAGCAACTAAGCAGGTGAGGAAGGGAATGGAGTTTCATGGGCAGATGGCACCATATGTGTTAAGGCACTGTGGCTAGGGTGAGCATGGCACATTAAAGAAACAAAAAGGCCAGAGAGTGTGGGGTCCTGGAAAAGAGGACTGGCCAGACAAGAAACTGTGTAGTAACCAGCCTCCAAGATGGCAATCAATGATCCCTACCTCCTGGTATTCACACCCTTGTGTAGTCCCCTCCCAATTGTACCAGGGTCAGTCTGTGTGACCAACAGCATGCAACAGAATTGATGGTGTGGCACTCTCGAGATTAGGTTATAACAACTATGGCATCTATCTTGGCCACTTTCTCACTTTCCTCTCTTTTACAACACTCACTCAGAAAAGCAAGCTGCCATGTTTTGAACAGCCCTAAGTAGAGGTCCACATAATCAACAGTCAGCAAGGAACTACATGAGTAAGCATAGAAGCAGATTCTACAGCCCCAGTCAAACCTTGAGAAGAAAGCAGCCCTGGCCAATAGCTTAACTGCAATCTTGTGAGAGACTCTAAGCCAGATCCACCCAGCTAAGCCACAACTGGATTCCTAATATTCAGAACCATGTGAAAGAACAAATGTCTGTTGTTTTCAGCTGCTAAGTTTCAGGATCATTTGTTACACAGCAATAGATAACTAATGCAATAAACCATGAAGTACCTCTTTAGCATGTTAAAGAGTGCAGGCCAGGCACGGTGGCTCATGTCTATAATCCCTGCACTTTGGGAGGCCAAGACAGGTGGATCACAAGGTCAGGAGTTCGAGACCAGTGTTGCCAATATGGCAAAACCCCGTCTCTACTAAAAATACAAAAAAAAAAAAAAATTAGCTAGGCATGGTGGCATGCCCCTGTAGTCCCAGATACTGAAAAGGCTGAGGCAGAAGAATCGCTTGAACCTGGGAGGCAGAGGTTGCAGTGAGCCGAGATCACGCCACTGCACTCCAGCCTGGGCGACAGAGCAAGACTCTGTCTCAAAAAAAAAAAAAAAGTGTGCGGGCCCTTGTTAACTTTTTTCCATGAGGAAAAAACAGGATATGGCAGTTAGTATCACTTCAGAAAACAGAGCGAAGCTCCTGGAAGTTCTGGGGGAAGTGGCAAGCCTATTGTGAATACAGAGTTAACAGTAGGGCCCCTTCATTTGTTCCCTGCAGTTCATCATCATCCATCAATCTAGGTAGAATCCAGGTACCATGAGCTCAAACAAGTTACAATAAAATATGTCTTTCAAAAGTTTAATATCTTTTAGTGGCTTTTAAAACTTACTTTAGTAGTTAATCATAAGACCCTAAGTTATAGTATTGAAATTTAAGCAAACAAAAGGATAGACTGTTGCAGTTGTTCTACACACATGGTGTGTGGGAAAGGACTGCTAGCTAGGGGTAATGCCTGCAGATCCCTTAGGGCAGAGGGAGTACACCTGTAACACCTAAAAGGAAGGGCACCAAGCGACTCAGTAGAATGGCACTCTCTCACCTCACTAAGGGTTGTCACTTGCAAAGCCTGGAGCTGAATGTCTGGATTTTAAGGAAAAACTTTAACAGCTTGGCATCATAACAGCTATGAATCCTTGAGGAATCTTCCACTTACTGAAGAGAAAGAGAGACCTTGAGGAGATAGCTCACTTTCAAACTGATCCCTTATTAAGTCTTATTAACTCAGATGTTAGAATATTCTTCAGCACCCCGCACCTTTTCGCAGGACTTTAGGCTCATTTTTCTGCCTTAGCGTTCACTTTGAAAATGAACTATCTCCTCAAGGTCTCTGTTTCTTTTCAGTAAGTGGGAGATTCCTGGGAGTTGAACAATGAGAACACATGGACACAGGGAGGGGAACATCACACACCGGGGCCTGTCGGGGGGTGAGGGGCTAGGGGAGGGATAGCATTAGGAGAAATACCTAATGTAGATGATGGGTTGACGGGTGCAGCAAACCACCGTGGCACGTGTATACCTATGTAACAAACCTGCACGTTCTGCACATGTATCCTGCCCCCCTCCAAAAAAAAGGAACCAGATTTATATCTGTTAACACAGACACATTTCAAAATATGTACTTTTTAATATAAAATCAAACTGTATAACTATAAGAAAAAACTAAACCTATCTGTAAATCAAGTTGAATTCAGCTGTTTTGTGCAAAAAGTAAATTCCCTTACCTGTGACTAACGATTAAAAATCCTAATCACCAGTGAACTTTGAAACATGCACTAGAAACTTTATCATAATGGGAGATTTTTATTAAACATTTGTATTAAATGTTTCTATTTTTATTAAATATTTCTACCTAGCAGTAAAATTAGTTTTCACTGGGGAGAAGAGCACCATAGGTATAAAGATACTCAAGACGCGTATATAAATCTTCTGACGCTAATAGTTCTGTTCAAACCCTCACTTCCAGGTCAAAAAGAAAACCACGGCCTTGATAAAGACCCCACTGGAAGACTTTTATAATAAATTAGCCAATGTATGGGGTATACTGCCTTCATTCCCAAATTCTTCTGTTTGGAAAAATAAATTCTATAACACTTCACTCATATGAGAAAGGAAATGGGTGTGACAATTGTACAATTCTGAGAAATAGAAGCTCTTAAGAGTAGCTTTTTAGATATCCATTGAAATCATACCCAATTTTTAGGTCACATTTTTTTTCTGGCTCTGTCTCCTTTTCAAGTAAGAGTGATTGGGTTGAAGATGTGGCTTTGCAGAGTTTGACTGAAGCAAACCTGCTGTTTCTTTAGTCATGTGCCTATCCCGATCACCACCTTTCCCAGATCCTTATGCCTAAGGTGAGAACTCACAAGGCCAGTGAAATTAAAAGCTATAGTGGACCACTGGCGTTTCTACAACAGTCTCTGAGCAGAACCGTAGGGTCCTCAGCAAAGCAAGGTATCTCCTTAGCAGTGGTGGCTTTGAGAGGACAGGTAGAGCATAGCAGACCAGACAAGGAAAGAGAAACAGGTCAAGCTTCTGCTGAAATGCTTGTGTTTATTTTTTCCTTAGAGGCTCAAGATTTTAGTTTTCCATAATTAACCACGATACCGCTCCTCAAAGACGGAAAATGCCTAGGGAAATTGTACTTAGAAGGAAAAATCTGTAATGAATAAAATTTATTTTACATGGTAGATTACTGGGAAGCAAGAAAGTAAAAGGTACCGTTACTTCCGAGTTACAAGGAACGCAAAGATGTAGCACGTGACCTGTCCAGGGACATGCAGTGGTGCCTGTGCATGGTTTTCCAACTTGCAAGCCTAATGTTGTGATAGGTACAGTTGCTAAACAGTCTCTCGTGTTAACTGCTGACGTTCCAAATGAAGGCGGATGCAGGAAGGAATCAACCACGTTCTGCAGTGATCTCTGGCGGACATCTGCTGTCACTGCACCTCAATTATTCATGCGTACACTGGAGTGTACCAAGGGAAGAAGCATTCTGTGAAGACCAGAACTGGACGACGCCTTAAGATATGATCGGGTGTGAACCCCTCATTTTACAGAAGGAGAAAAATCAACTCTAGAAGAATGGGATGCTTCAGGGATGATTTAAAACCTTAAATAGCTTAGGTCTCTTTACCTCTTCAGGTGGCAAACTATCAAGTAACAATAGGTGTACTGCTTCTACCTTAGGGACTTAACTATTTCCTCTAATCCTGCAAGGTGGATATTATTATTATTTTATTCCCCCAAATAAATTCACCTGGGTATAACAGTGAATAGGAATCTTTCTTCTACCCTGTCTCTCTCTGTCCCTTTTTTCTTTTCCCATTTATCTTTTCTCTGTACTTCTCAGGCATACTAAAGGTATAAATGGCTATGCTGCTCAATCCATGTGCCCAGATATTGGAAGGTGAGATCACTAGGCTCTGCTTCCCTGTAAGTGGTCTTTCCTGACATGGTGGCAAAGATGGCCTCTGGCAGTTTCAGATCTTTCTACCACTTTCATAAGCATAGTGGAGAAGAAAGCATTTTTCCTGAGCAATCCCCAGAGTCCTGCATAAGACTCTCCTAGTTCAGGCCTGGGCCATGTGACCACTCAGAATCAAGGCATGGGTCACCCTGTCTGGACCACATGGCTCCCCAACTGTACGCTGAGCAGGCGAATAAAAAATTACCTACTACATTCTGAGAAGTATAAAGGTGACTTCCACTCTGTTCTCCTAGGTGTTTTCAGGTCAAAATCCCTTCACGCTACAATTTAAAATTCCTCGGCCTTGATGCCACCCTTCCAAGGAGGATCAGGTGTGCTCAACCATATCAGATAGCATCAAGGGCTAGAGAAAAAAATGGGCCAGGTATCTAAACCTTAAAGAATAACCAAGCAAAAATATTCATATAAATTAAAGTTTATATTTCTCACTGTACCTCTGAATCCACCAAATGGTCCGGACGTGGAGAAAGCTGGCTGGAGGGTCATAGGAAACAAGTGACATCATCACTAGTAGAAAACCTTTAGGCTGGTTCACACAAGAGACTTTTTCTCCTTTTCCACTCTGTGCCAAGTGTACTCTGTGAAAAGCAGTCACTAGCCCTTCAAGCCAAAACTCCAGCCACACACTGGCCTAAACACTGAAGAAATAAGGCAAACTCTGGCGAAGGACACAGACAAGGACACCTATTTTTAACATAGAGGCATGGAGGGTCACAAGAGCCTAGAAGAGGATGGGGTCGTGTCTGTCTAGAGATGAGATCAACAAACATTTTCTCTAAAAGGCTGGATAGTAAATATTTTAGCCTCCGAGTGCCATATGGTCTCTGTCACTACTCAACTCTGTTGTAGTGAAAAAGCAGCCATAGACAATATGTAAACAAATGAGCATGGCTGTGTTTCCATAAAAGTTTGTCTGCAAAAACAGGTGATGGATCAGTTTTGGTTGATGAGCTGTCATTTGCGAACCTCTAGCCTAAGGGTGAGTTTATTTTACATTTGTGTTTCATATACGAAGACATTTTTGGATCTTTGACATATTATGACTCTTCATTTAAGCCATTCTATAATTATGGGGAGTAGACTTACTGCATGTAAGTTCTATTGTTTCCTGCAATATTTTCAAAAGAATCCCTCCCTCTGGCTGCCACAACTTCATTTATAACATGACTTTGCAATGTTGTGTTTACATGTTCCTGTCTATTGTGTGCCCCTTGAGGGAAGGCTGCATGCCTCACTCACGTTGTCTTGCACAGTGTCTGACCACTGCTCAAAAAAATGTTTCATGAATGAATGGATGGATAAATGAATAAATCCTAGTCAAGCCTCATGAGATCATGAGATGAGGTCATCTGTTATAAACTTACAAAATTTTATTCAAAGCTAAACTAAAAATCACGATCACTTTTAGGAAAACGTGCATTGTCCCAAAAAAACAAAGCCTGTAAATTGCCAAAACCATCCCATTTTACTAAGAGAAGGTGAGATACAAGAATGATATTTTTGTCTTTGGAGATAGAAGATATTTCGCTATCACAAAACTCCCAAACAGCTTTAAGCACCAACTGGAAAGTTAATTGGCTTAACTGAAGATTGAATAATCTCTTTACCTAGATTACAATGACCCTGCCCTTTATTTCTCCCCACTCCAATTCGTCCTTCCTACGAAAGAATGTCTCTCCTCTGCTTAAAGAGTTCTATGGGCTTTAAGCAGACAGGAGACAGGCAGCATGCCACATGGGGTTATTTGCAATCCTGGCTCTAACCTACTGCTCCATTTTATCTCCTTGCATTCATATCCAAAGAACAAGGACACTCCTCTCCCATAATATTGAGCTTTTCACCATTTCCGTACTACAGCCTGAGGCTCCACATGCTGGTGTATGGAATACTGCAGCAGAATCTGCTGTTCATTGACTCAATATCCCTTTCTTCCTTTTCTATGTTTATGGAACCCCGATTATGTTTTGGGTTAGAATGAGCCTAGCTAAGTCTACCTAGAACAAGGAAAAGGACAAGGTGTTAAACTCCTTGCTAATGACTAAATTTTGCTAATGAATAAATTTTGAGTAATACATAAAAAGTAAAAGAAACTATCTGTTTCTTACCCCTGACTCAGAAAACTGGTATATTCCTCCTTTTAAATGCTGTTCAGTTTGGACGGGGGGCGGGGGGGTGATAGTAATGTTCATGACTTTAGCTGAGAAAAGGAATATTTTCTAGACTTTGTGTTGCCTGGAGGAATCCATGAAATTATTTAGAAGTATTTTTGCCCCATGAATTTCCCCTGCATTCCACTACAAATGGCATCACATTGAAGGGCTTAGATAAAATACTTCCTTTATCAAGAAAAGGTTGCTTGGCCAAGACACTCAGCAGGTAGAATCGCTGCTATCTGATTCTTTCATGTCCCCTACAGTTCAATTACATCAAGTTACCTGTAACTTCTAAAGTTACATTTTTTAAAAAAGATTGACTTTAGCATTTTTATCGAGTGGTTTCATGAACAGTAAGCATGCCATAAGAGCGAGTTCTACATTTCAAAACTCTAAAATGGATGGAGCAAGAATTTGGAAAGCAAAAAATCTAAAAGCACTTTATTCAATGAGGTAAAGGAATCCAGGCAGTTATTTCAAGGAAGCTGTTTTTCCACTTGAAAAGCAGAACTTACCCAAGCTCTCCAAAGCCAGGCCAAGCAATTTATCAGTATCGTCACTTCATTTTAGAATAAGTGATAAATGATATAGTCATCCAAAGGTCTTGGGAAGAGTCAACTTTTTAAGGATGATAAATCTTCTGATGCTAACAGTTCTGTTCAAACCCTCACTTCCAGGTCAAAAAGAAAACCACCGACCTCGATAAAGACCCCACTGGAAGACTTTTATAATAAATTAGCCAATGTATGGGGTATACTGCCTTCATTCCCAAATTCTTCTGTTTGGAAAAATAAATTCTATAACACTTCACTCATATGAGAAAGGAAATGGATGTGACAATTGTACAATTTTGAGAAATAGAAGCTCTTAAGAGTAGCTTTTTAGATATCCATTGAAATCACACCCAATTTTTAGGTCACATTTTTTTTCTGGCTCTGTCTCCTTTTCAAGTAAGCGTGATTGGGTTGAAGATGTGGCTTTGCAGAGTTTGACTGAAGCAAACCTGCAGTTTCTTTAGTCACGTGCCTATCCCAATCAGCACTACCCCAAACTCTCAGGCATATTAGCTTTGGCTTTAATGCTATGGTACTATGGAGAGTTCCAAGTTCACCAGACATCTTGTTGAAATTTGATGTCTCCATGTCGTGGTTTTTCATCACTAAAGTTTTTCATCACTAAACCACATTGTGGTTTTTCACCGATAAAGAGGTCAATGCATTGTAATTAATTAACTATTCATATCATACCTTTTAGATCATCCTGAATGCAGTTACCAATATCAGCAATTCATATTTTGGGGCACATAGTTGCAGCTTATAAGAATATTAACTACATCTGGAGGGGAAAATATATTAGACCCATCAGGGGAGCAAAATGCTCTTGAATGAATAATTGTACTCCTAGTGTCTGTGAGATGTAGAACTCTAGATGTCATATATACTCTCTTTATTCAATAGCAGCTGAACAGGTTAGTAGAAGAACTAAAAGATAAAGTGATGCAAATAAAATATGCACCTCAAGAAAATCCTACACATTGAGTTTATTGGGTCATTGCATTTGTCCCTAAGATAACAGGCTTATAAAAACTGATTTTATGAGACACATGGGCTATTTCACCATTTCAATTACATTTAGTTTTATGACTGAATAATGAATGATGTTTATGGTTTGGGAAAGATTATAAATACTACTTGAGTTGATATTTTCAAGAGGTCAACATATTTTAATTGCTATGTATAATTATTCTCATTTTCACAAATGAGACATATGATCCACAAAATAGTAGCCCCAAGTAAAAATGATATGCATAAAGAATCATTTTTCTCTTGAAAATGTGACCATCGTGGTAATATATTCAGAAGTTGGCATCCCATGAGGCATATCTTGGTCTCCACCCAAAGGAATTTATTTCCATACTGATGTTCGAAAATGATCTTGTAAAAGAATATCTCATCTATAAATAAGCCCTACAGAACACATAACATCAATATATGACTGTGAGACTTGAGTAAATTTTTTAAAGCATTGCTAACAATAAAACTTTTAGGGAGAAAGAAAAAATATCAGGGCCTATCATTAAGCCTTTATATTGGTTTGGAAATTTTTTTCATCCATCTGAATGAACCCCCTCTGTGAACCAAGCACTATCAGATACTTTATCATAACCTTTGCCTAGTAAGCTATCTCCATCTTTTGCCCATTCCCTATGGATTTTTACAAATTTTTTGCAGAGATGGGATCTCGCTATGTCACTGAGGCTAGTCTCAAACTCCTGGCCTCAAGCGATCCTCTCGTCTTGGCCTCTCAAAGTGCTGGAATTATAGGCATGAGCCAACATGCCAGCTGGCTTCCCTAATATTTATATGCTAATCAACTCTTTCTGCCTTTTAGCTACCATTTCCTAAGCTTACTGAACTACACACTTATTCCTTCTCTCCCCCTATCTTCCACAAAACCACCCCTATCACTCAAAGGTCTATTTCAGAAATTAGCTCCTCTGAAGCTTTCCAGCTTAACCCCACTTAACTGCGAACAATCTTACTTCTGGTTTCCCTGAACACTTCTTTTAATTTGCAAAATACTGTTTTGTGCTGGGTAAAATACTCCCTCCTCACAAAGACCTTCCCTAACACAAATCTAAGTGATTTTCTCTACTGTTATATTCTGATCATTTCTTTCATTGGATGTATCATAATTCATAATTGTATTTTCATGTTTACTTAGTTATTTTATGTCCAACACTTAGCACAGTGGCTAGTGTATAGTAAACACATGAATAAATAAATAAATGAATCCATGGTCCTAAAACTATTACCTTTGTATTTTATTGGACCCAAATTCAGTGGCTAATGTGTCTTCTTGAATATTCTGTAACCCCCTCCCATTACTAGGCATAAGTAGGCATTCAACAAATGATTAAGAAAACACCTATATTCAAACTATAACAGTATTAATTGATACATGCCTACTAAGTACCAAGCAGAAAACTAGATGCTTTAAAAACATTGTGCCTGAGATTCTCAAACTGGTATCTTAGGACCTCCTTGGACACGTTATAAAGGGTCTGCAAAGTCTGGAAAAATTTAGTTTTGTGTTTTATTTAAAATAATAATGTATAAAATTTTAGTATGCCGCATTTTAGATCAGAGTGTCCTCTTTAAACCAGAAACTATCTCTTATTTTCAGATCTTTTGTTTTTTCACCATCACTTTGGCCTCCAAGCAATTTCCCAGAGTTAACAGTGTTTAGCTTGCAGTGTGTTGATAAGCAAATCTGGCTTCCTCTGGGTTGGCATGCCCTTAATGTTCCAATGACAGCAATCAGCCCACATCTGCCTTTTGAAGTCATCCTTAATTCTTGTACTAAGGAGAAAGGCAAAACTTTATATTGTGGTAATAATTTGTGCTTGAAAGACATGTTCATAGAATTAGACATTTGTTTCTAGAGTGCTTGTTTTTTAGAAACTAAGACTTTGTTTAACATAATAAAATTTTCATAGTGTAATGGAATAAAGTATGACATTAATAGTCAAGAGTTAATATGAAAACAGAAGAATTCATTGGACTTTCTCAATAAAGGATAAACAGCCTCACAGGGCACTGTAGAAACAAAAAATTTTGAAGCAATTTAAAAGAGAAAAATGGTGGGAGAGTTGAAATAACACTCAACAGTAATAGAGTCAAAGCTGTCAGTGTTCACAGATTCATGCTTAGGAATGATATGTTGCTCGAGTTTTCTTTTTGTTCATACCAATTTACAACATTTAGTATTAAATGAAATAAAAAAAATAAAGACTTTTTTGTTAAACCAATTCTTTTTTTTTTTTCTCAAGACAGAGTCTTGGTCTCTTGCCCAAGCTGGAGTGCAATGGTGCAACCTTGGCTCACTGCAACTTCCACCTCCCGGGTTCAAGCGATTCTCCTGCCTCGGCCTCCCAAGTAGCTGGGACTACAGGCATATGCCAGCACGCCCAGCTAATTTTTTGTATTTTTAGTAGAGATGAGGTTTCTCCAGGTTGGCCAGGCTGGTCTCCAATTTCCTGGCCTCAAGTGATCTGCCCACCTCAGCTCTCAAAGTGCTGGGATTACAGGCATGAGCCACAGTGCCCAGCCGACACCAATTCTTTTCAATTTTTCACTATTGTATTTTGAGGTTCAACCCAAATTGATTATCACATCAAAACAATGAATTAAGTTTATTATTAAATAGGAAAAATAATGACAACAACTATAATGACCTAAGTGATGATCTGTTATGCTTTAAATATAAAGAATCAAATCAAGTAAAACCTGTCATTCCAATGTCTTTCAGCTATTATATACAACATCAGTAAATTGATTACAGCAAAACTTGATCCACCCAGTTTATTTAAAACTATTAATTTAGATTGTATTGGTCTATATCTACTTGTGTTGGTCCACATCTACTTTTATTTGTATATGCTTAAGTGTAATCCTGTGAAAGCTGCATCCTATGTGATTCAGCCTCAGAGCATACCAGACTCAAAGAATCCCAGTGCAAATATCCATTCCAGTCTTTGCCCAAGGCTCTTGAAAAACTTAAAAGATATCCACAAAGAACTTCTCTACACTTATTTTTAAATTTCTTGGCTTCTCCTATTCACTAATATCTCAAAACTGGTGAAGTTCTCACTTTACCACCTCGGAAGACATTTCTCCCTTCTATTCATGAGTTCATCTCCAAAACCTTTCACAATCACCTCTTCTCCCATTTCCTCTGCATTTAGCCCTTTCTCCTAAAGTTTTTCAGCTAGTTTCATCCCTCACCACCACTATTCTAGACTCCTGAAGTGAATGCTGAACACACAGTTTCTCCCACCCTGAGAACATTTTTCTCCATGATTCACTCTTGTAAGGGTTGGGAGACAAGGTACGCACATTGGAGAATCAGAATTGTTTTAAAAGGGCAGAGACCAAGTTGACACTTTATTGAGCAGGGGAAGAAAAAGGCTGAGACTTATGAATCCCATCACCTAGATAACATTATAATCTTAAAAAATAGTGTTAGAAAATACCCATGGGAATTTTCTTTTAAAATAAGTCCATATGATCTCCTCCAAGATATACAGTTAACATTTATAAATTCCAAGGTGCTAAACAATACTAACAGTATGCTAACACTTGTACTTCTAAAAGGAATGTATATCAATATATATTTTCATTTAGATAGCATAGCTTTGCATATATACCAAACAATGGTAACAATGGTGGCCTCTGAGGAGGAGAACTGGAGAAATGAGGGTCAGAAATAGGAAGGAGACTTACTTTTTATCATATGCCCTTTAATATTTTCAAATATTTTATGACTTATATGTATTATCTATCCCAAAATAAAATTGCTTTAATTTTTTTAAGGGAGAGTGTTATCCACACATTGTTACTCAAGTTCTGGTAACATTGTGTTCTGTTGGATAATATTCATACCAACTAGACAAGATCAATATGATCATCCCCAATCTACCGACAGAGAAATTAAGGCTTATAGAGTTTAAGTGACTTGGCTAATTTACACAGCTAACAAGTGACAGGACAGGAATTCAAACTTGGAGCCAAAGGGCTCCAAACATTCTAAACTCACCTCAAGAAATGGAGAAAATACATTCTAAAGAAGTGTGGTAGATTTACAATAGCATCAGAAACTTGAAGTACCTAGGAATAAATGTAATAAAAGGTATAAAGCACCTATAGCATGAAAATGGTAAAACATTCTGAGAAAAATTAAGGAACACTTGAATAAATGGAAAGCTACACCACGTGCATTGATTGAAAAACTCAGTATTGTTGTCAATCCTTTCTGAATTGACCTACAGATTCAAGGAAATCATAACTTAAAACCCAGCCCATTTTTTATAGAAATTGCAAGCTAATTTTAAACTTTATACAGAAATACAAAGAACCAAAATTCCTGAAAAAGAAAAACCAAGCTAGAGAACTTATATTCCTGACTCCAAGACTTACTATAAAGTTACAGCAATCAACACAATGTGGCATTGGCATATAATCTACAGATATATCACCAAAATAGCATAGAGAGAAGAAAGAGCCACACACCATGATCAAATAATTCTTGACAAAGGTTCCAGAACAACTGAGTGGAGAAAGTACTTTCAACAAATGGCACTGGAACAAGTGGGTGTCTGTTATGATCTTAATGTTTGTGTCCTCTCAAAATTAATATGCTAAAATCCCAACCCCCAAGATAATGGTATTAAACGATAGACCTTTTGGAAGGTGATTAGGTCATGAAGGTGGAATGCTCATAAATGGGATTAGCACCTTCATAAAAGACCCTAGAGAGATACCTCACCCTTTTAGCCATGTGATGTTACAGCAAGAAGGAGCCATCTGTGAGGAAGTGGATGTCTCACCAGACATTTAGTCTGCCGGTGCCTTGATCTTGGACTTCCCTGTCTCTAAAACTATGGGAAATAAATCTCTGTTGTTTATAAGCCACTCAGTCTATGCTATTTTGTTCTAGCAGCCTGAATGGACTGAGACAATAACCATATAAAAAATGATGAACTTTGTGCACCATACAGAAACTATCTCAAGATGGATTGGAGACCTGAAATTAAAGGCTAAACAATAAAGCTGCTAGAAAAAAGGCAAAGAGTATTTAAACTGAATGCAAAAAGCCCTACCCTTAAAAGAAAAAAATATCCTTCACCCACTTTTTGATGGGGTTGTTTGTTTTTTTCTGGTAAATTTGTTTGAGTTCATTATAGATTCTGGATATTAGCCCTTTGTCAGATGAGTAGGTTGTGAAAATTTTCTCCCATTTTGTAGGTTGCCTGTTCACTCTGATGGTAGTTTCTTTTGCTGTGCAGAAGCTCTTTAGTTTAATTAGATCCCATTTGTCAATTTTGTCTTCTGTTGCCATTGCTTTTGGTGTTTTGGACATGAAGTCCTTGCCCATGCCTATGTCCTGAATGGTAATGCCTAGGTTTTCTTCTAGGGTTTTTATGGTTTTAGGTCTAACGTTTAAGTCTTTGATCCATCTTGAATTGATTTTTGTATAAGGTGTAAGGAAGGGATCCAGTTTCAGCTTTCTACATATGGCTAGCCAGTTTTCCCAGCACCATTTATTAAATAGGGAATCCTTTCCCCATTGCTTCTTTAACAAACAACCCCATCAAAAAGTGGGCAAAGGACATGAACAGACACTTCTCAAAAGAAGACATTTATGCAGCCAAAAAACACATGAAAAAATGCTCATCATCACTGGCCATCAGAGAAATGCAAATCAAAACCACAATGAGATACCATCTCACACCAGTTAGAATGGCAATCATTAAAAAAGTCAGGAAACAACAGGTGCTGGAGAGGATGTGGAGAAATAGGAACACTTTTACACTGTTGGTGGGACTGTAAACTAGTTCAACCATTGTGGAAGTCAGTGTGGCGATTCCTCAGGGATCTAGAATTAGAAATACCATTTGACTCAGCCATCCCATTACTGGGTATATACCCAAAGGACTATAAATCATGCTGCTATAAAGACACATGCACACGTATGTTTATTGCGGCATTATTCACAATAGCAAAGACTTGGAACCAACCCAAATGTCCAACAATGATAGACTGGATTAAGAAAATGTGGCACATATACACCATGGAATACTATGCAGCCATAAAAAATGATGAGTTCATATCCTTTGTAGGGACATGGATGAAATTGGAAATCATCATTCTCAGTAAACTATCGCAAGAACAAAAAACCAAACACTGCATATTCTCACTCATAGGTGGGAATTGAACAATGAGATCACATGGACACAGGAAGGGGAATATCACACTCTGGGGACTGTGGTGGGGTGGGGGAAGGGGGGAGGGATAGCACTGGGAGATATACCTAATGCTAGATGACGAGTTAGCGGGTGCAGCGCACCAGCATGGCACATGTATACATATGTAACTAACCTGCACAATGTGCACATGTACCCTAAAACATAAAGTATAATAAAAATAAATAAATAAATAAATAAAAAGATGTGAGGAAGCAGAAATTTATTTATTTTATTTATTTATTTATTATTTTTCAGAAAAAAATAATAAATGAAAACCACACAAATTTGAAACTTCTACTCATCAAAAGATACCATTAAGAAAATGAAAATGTCAGACAGTCTTAGAGAAAAAAATAATACATATATCCAACTTGTATCCAGAATGTGTAAAGAACTCCTGCAAATCAATTACAAGAAAAACAAACAATTCAATAAAAAATGAATAAAAGATTCAAATAGACATATCAAAAAAAATTCATATGAACAGCCAATAAATGCATGAAAAGATGCTCAAACATTGTTAGTCATCACATAAATGCAAATGAAAACCAGAGACACATGACATAGTCACTACATATTCACTAAATTTTAAATTTAATTTTTTAGCATAAAATTTAAATTTAAAATTCAAAAACTAACAATACCAAACAAACATTGGCAAGGATTCAGAACAATGGGAACTCTCATACATTACTCATGGGAATGTAATATGATAGATCCATATGGCAGTTTCTTAATAAAATTGAACATAAAAATGCCATGTGATCCAGCAATGCCCAGGCACTGAACAAACAAAAACATATGCCCTCAGAAACTCTCAATTAAGAGTGTTTATTGCGGCTTTATTCATAATAGCCAAAAACCACAAACACACCAGTTGCCCATCAATAGGAGAATGGAAAACAAATTGTGGTATATCTATATCTACACTATGAAATACTACTCAGCAAAAAAGATGAACTATTAATGCATGCAACAACACGGGTGAATCTTATTATACTGAGTGAAAGAATTCAGACACCAAGGAGTATATGCCCAATGATTCCATGAATATGAAGTTCTAGAACAGACAAAATTAATCTATGGTGATAGAAATCAGAATAGTGTTAGCCTGGCAGAGAGGAGAATTAATTTAGAAGGGTTACAAAGAAACTTTCTGGAGTGATGGAAGATTCTATATCTTGACTGGAGTGTTGGTTATGTAGGTGTACTTATTGTCAAAACTTATCAAATTGTACACATAAGACTAGAACATTTTACTGCATATAATTATAGTTCACTAAAAAGAAAAAAGAAAACAGAGGTGTGGTAGGAACAGCTGGTAAAACATTTTTTATGACATTGTTCCTTGTGTTTTTTATTTTTGTTCAACTGTGGTAGTCCTGTGAAATGCTACTTTTAGAATGTAAGTCACAGAGGTAGGAGCTACATCTGTTTAACTTGCTTCCATAATACCAATTCCATTGCCAATTACTGAAGAGGTTGTATGGTGAGGGGAAGGAAGATAGCTAATGATTAAAGAACAGAAACTTGCCTTTAGTGTAGAAAAATAAATTAGCAGAAATTGAAATGATAAATATCTTAGAGCATTTCAATTTAAGGTATATCACTTACGAAGCAATCTGCAAAATCCAAATATGCAAAACATCAGTTAAATAGTTTCTAATTGTGCGAGTAAGTTTACATTCCATTTCTCCTCTACTTCTGTTGAGTTCAAACGGTACCATCTGTTATTTGAGTTTAAAACAGATGTCTTTACCACCACAAGTGTCTTATGTTCTCTATCAGAAAAGGGGGAGGGAGTGTGGCAGGTAATACACTGATGATATTTTGATGTTGTTTGAGAAGTAAAACATAAAAGCCTATGGCCACTTCTTCCTAAAAATATGGCATAATTAAATGAAAATGATCAGTAAAGCTCCTGACCAACTTGTTTGGTAGTTCATGACCAACGAAGCTTAAAAATACAAAATGTTTTGACTGGGTGGGCTACGATTGCTTAAAAAGTGAGAGTGAAAATATCTGTAGTACTATTAGATATCCATGGTAGGAATTCTATCTTGAGATAAGAACAAGGTCAACACTTATTCAATAAGCCTCAAAGGCAATAGAAAACAGCCAAGCAATGCAGATTCATGACCCACGGGTAAAATTAAGTATCTATAACAGACAAAAACATCATGGGTGAAATTGAGTATCTATAACAGACAAAAACATCAGAGTACAGTACCTGAATCCTCAATCCCAGGGGTGTCAATAGAGAAGAGATGTGAGGGGAATCTGAAAACTTGCAGGTGTTTGTGGAATCTCCCCCTAAATACCAAAGAGAGCCTACTATAGAGGGATACATCAGAAACATAGAAAATGGGATTAATGAGAATGTCGATGACAGAAGCTCTAGTTGTTTTCTCAAATTTCCACTGAGAGATAAGCTATTGTAACTCAGGCAAGTGAGAACTGTTCCTTAAATGATGTGTACAGAAAAGGTAGTAGCAAAACAGCATAAGAAAACATGTATCAGTCCATTATACTAAAAAAGAAAATGGAATCATCCTGTCGAGGAAGAGTACCAGATAAACGTAAATTACTGTTATTATTTTCAATAATTCTGTCAAACTCATCTTAAAAGATCCTTCCCGCTATAAAGGCACTTTGGTATATTTAAATTTTCTAGTTGTGATAAACAAGTGGTAACATGTGTCGTTATGATGGGTTATCAGTAAAACAGAGTGAAAAGCAGCACTTTGCAAACTATTTTCGGATCTGCCTTTAGAAAGTTTGCCCACAGGTAGAAAAGGATTACAGTGAATCTCAATTCAAATAGCTGATGCAAAATTTTATAGCTAAGGCAGTGTGTAACAAGACCAATAAACATTCCTATATATTTTGAACAGTAATTATACACTAAGGAGTATATTTTTAAATTAATCAGCAGAAAACAAATAGTAAGCATAAAGGTGTTTATGCATCAATAATCAAAGTAGAAGAAAACTAAAAATAACGTATGCCTAACAGAAGAATAGTTGAAAAAAGTCACAATATTTCAATTTAAATACCATTTGGCCATTAAAAACTATCATACTAAAGAAATATATAATACAAGAGATTTTGAAATACCATGAAAAATGCACAGTTAAGTAAATAAAGATATATATATACATATATGATGCAAATGCATGCGTATATATACAGAGAAAGACATAGGGAAGTACTCAAAAATTGATATAATCAGGTTTCTTCTCTTTTTAAAAAATTTAATGCTATTTTATATTATTTTGTAATAAATGTTTATAAATTGGTATTTAAAGCACAATTATGACATATTTTGTTTAAAATGTTGACTGTAATAGACACAGTGCTAAATTCCTGACACAGATAATTTACCCTCTAATTTAGTCAAACCTCCGAGGAATCCAATAATAATTTAAGGCATATCCTGCTACATCTCTCACCATGCTGGCATACAAACACATGTATGTGGGAAAGAGGGCCTATTTTTTTCTACAAAACTTATACTCTACATCTTCCCCTGAAGACAGTTTTCTCCCCTTACTTGGTAATATATCACTGCATCTCTCCAGGTCAATATACATAATTTTTCTAGTAATAATTCACACTAAGAATTTGCACAATGAAAACGGCCATTTTTCTATTGTGAAACATTCAAGTTGTCTCCAAGTTTACAGCTACAAGAAAAAGCTGCCTGGATATACATATACCTTACGTTATGGTATGTTTAATTTAATAGGATACATTCCCAAAGCTGGGTTGCTAGATCAAAGACATATCCATTTTTAAAATTTTGACAAATATTAAAAGATAACTTTCCATAAAGGTTTTTTCATTCACCTTCCCATCAGCAATACACAAATGTCTGTTTCCTCAAATTGTTACTAATACTGAATGTTACCAATCTTTTAGGTTTTGCAATTGGACAAGTTAAGATTGTTTCTCAAATCCACATTCCCTTGAATATTAAGGAGATTAAGCCACCTTTCATTTATTAACCATTTGCATTTTTCTATAAATATGAACATTCTTTTTTATTGTGTCATTTTTCCAATGTATTTGTGCAGGTTCCTTGTAAATTGAAGGTATTAACGTTTTACCTGTCATATGACTGCACATATTTGGCCCAGTTCATTTGTCTTCTCGTTGTTTTATTATACATTCTTGCATTAAGAAACATTTTTAAGTTTGTACATCTATTGATCGTTTTCTTGATTCCCTCTAAGTTTCCCAACTTGATTCCTAATCTCTACTCACCCACAAGTTTACAGAAACAAATATTTTTCTAAATTTTCTTCTAATATTCATAAAGATTTCATTTTACATTGAGCTATATTAATTCACCAGGTATATATTTTTATAAATGGTATAAGGTAGGCATTTATATTAGTTTCCTTCCAAATGGATAGCAAAATTATACCAACATAATTATTTATTTTCCTATTGAATTATAGTGCCAGATTTTCCAAGATTAACTTCTATATTATTGGATATGTGCTGAGGTTCTATGTCCCATTGTCCTGGTTATTATTTCTTATGCCATTGACATTTTGTTTTCATTACCATAGAATTATTATAAGTTTTATCTGATAACACAAGATCCTTACCCCAATTATTCTTCTGAAACATAAATTTTTTTGGCAACTATCATTTCTTCTGCCTATAATTTTTCTCATTCTAAAAATGTCTTCATTTGGATTCTGATAGGAATTATTTTGCGTTTACATATGCTTGGCAAATAATGACATTTGTATAATAATGTCCTTATTTAATAATTAATAAATGTCAGTATTCTAAGTCTTCCCAACAGTACATGGTGTGTTTCTTCATTTATTTAGGTATTGTTTCATGTCCTTCAATAAAATGTTAAGTTCCTTACTCTTACTATCTGATATAATGTAGATATTTTATAGCTTGAAGTAATATTGTGAATTAAATTTGTTATCCATTTCTTACAAGTTAGAAACTGATGTTTTAGACTTGTATTGTGCCTTGTTCCTACACGCATAGACAAGACCAGTTCAGCAAGAGGGCCAGTCTAGATATGTACCAGTAAGTGCCTCATCCCAGCTAGGATACCCCTCATCTATCTTGGAGTCATATGATTTACATTTGGTTACTGAGCAAAGAATAATACAGAACACTCAGGCATGAACACAAACCCCATTCATCATGCCCAATGTCTGCAGTCTGCCAGATCAGCCTGGTCTAAGTACTGTTCTGGTCATAGTTCTGTGCAACTAGAATGAGGGAAATTTCCCAGAAGTACCTGGGAGCATTGCTAACTAACCAGCCCTAGACTGGCTGTGGCAAGATTTCATATAATCATTTGTTGAAAAGTTCCTTCTCTGTTGGTTTTGAAGCTATTAAGTATGTTATATGTGTGTGTGCATGTGTGTGTTTACTTCTAATATAAAACCATTTTGGGGATCTATTATTAGGGGAAAAATCAGCAACCTGGTCAAAAATTCATTTTAAAAAAGACTAAAGACATTTCACCTAAATGTCTAAAAACATAGAAGTAGTTAAATAAGTTATGGTACATCCTTCCAGAGGAATATGATATATCCATACAAAGAATAATTTCAGTCTATATAAAAGATATTTCAAAGAACATTTCACAGTATTGCAAATGTCATGCTAGCATATTAAGTTCAAGAGAAATCTTTCAAAATTGCATATATAATTTGATATGCTTTTAGAGATAGAACAGAAAACAAAATAGGAAGTGTATACTAATATGCTATATGCAAAGGGATCAAAGTACTTTTCATATGTGTAAAGGGATTATACTGCTTTTTATTTTCCCAATTTTTACAATAATCATAATTAGGAAGAAAAAACTTTAAAGGATGCACTGTCTTTTACATTCATACTTATAGGATGATTTGGGCTGTTTGGACTTTCACTTAATCTTTTTTTTTTCCTCATTTACAATATGTATTAGTTTCCTAGGGCTGCCATAACAAAGTACTGCAAACCAGATTGCTTAAAACAACAGAAATGTATTATCTCAGTTCCTGAGACTGAAGTCTGAAATCAAGACATCAGCAGAGCCACGCTCCCTCGGAAGGCTCTAGGAAAGGGTCCCGCCTCACCTATTCTAGCTTCTGAGGCTTGCCAGCAACGCTTGGTGTTCGTTGGTTTATAGATGTGCCATTCCAATCTCTGCCTGCGTCTTCACATGGCTCTCTCCTGTGTCTGTGTCCAAATTTCCTTCATCTTATAAGGACACCAGTTACTGGAGTAGGGCCCACCCTAATCCAATATGACTTCTTCCTAACTTAATTACACTTGTGAAGACCGTGCTTCCAAATAAGGTCACATTCACAGATTCTGAAGGTTAGATTTTAACATATCTTTAGAGAAGACACAATTCAACTCATAGCATCCCACCCTCTTGCCCATCAAAATTCATGCCCTTTCCACATGTAAAATATGTTGAACCCATTGCAACATCCCATCTCGGGGATTTGGGGGTCTCTCTCTTTCTCTTTCTCTGTCTCTCCTAAATTCTTGTGATTGAATCTGTAAACTAAATGCAAACATGACTATGTCCAACTACTGGACAACCAATGCCAATATAATCAGATCTTTATGAGACTAAAATTAAAGCAGAATGGTCAGCCCAGACCTTTGCTCCCAGAAAAAAACCACTATTTCTGTTAGTGATATAAAGCCAAGGGTGAAGTCCTCACTTGGCAGAAGCCCTCATCTCTCTCAAAGAACTGTGGAAAAAATTTTATCAAGGGCTTCATGGGCCAGCATGAATAATGTGGATTTGCTATCTGGGCCACTAAGCATTACTTTGACTATTTGGCCACCAAGCAGTTCTCCCTGATTTTAAAATCATACTGTTTAGCCAAATGTTTCCATGTCTGCAGAAAAATTAATATCACCCCTTCAGGAAGGGGGTTATAATTCACAGTTCATTCCTGACAGCAGCATGAGCTAATTAGCCAAACTCAGAAACAAAATAGAGTAGTTTTTATTTTAAATCTATTTAATAAATATGATATCCATAGCTGCTGAGGAAATAGCCACAGCTAGGATATTATTATGAACATAAGTTAGCAGAGCAGTTTGTCTAACCCACAGGTAAGCAAGTTTTTAGATTGTTTTTAAAACAGAAACCAAAGTTGTCAAGGCAAAAATTACATGCAAAAATGCTGAGGTATTGGTACAGAGCCAGGAAAGTCAAGTTTTTTAAAATTAAGTCAACAGATTACAAGGTTGGATACAAGTTACAGGTTTCAAGATTGATGGAAATATGTTGCAGTGTACCAGAAATTAGAGTAAACTCTAAGTCAGGAAGCACTAAAAGCCACCCAACTGCACAAATTCTATGTAGCCTTGTGTAAGCAAGGCAAATGCTCCAGGCAGAACCAGCTTCATAATTTGTGAGACCCAGTGCAAAATCAAAATGCAGGGCCCGTTGCTCATAAATAATTAAGAATTTCAAAAAGGTTGAAAGAGAACATTAAACCAAACACAAGGCTTTTCTAAGCACAAGACCCTGTGTGACTGCACAGGTTGCACATGTCTCCAGGTTTCAATTTTTTAATCAGTGAAATGGGAAAAATCAAGATTATATGTGCCTTGCCTCCTTCATGGAGTCATTGGGGTGACAGAGATAATATTAGTAAAAATGTTTTGCAAGTTTTAAAGTTCTTTATTCAGGCCAGACATCATGGATAGATAGCATGAAAACATAAGTAGGGGAGTCCCTTGGAAACCCCCTGCCCACTAACAGGAATTTAATAATTTAATAAAGAATAGCCAAATACTTCACCTATATTTGGTGCTTTATAATTCACAAAATGGAGATTGAGTCCACTCTAAGAAGTTTTCACTGAATCAAAATAAACCAGCTCACTAAATTGTAATGTGATTCCTTGGATTGGATGCTGGAACAGAAAAAGGATATCAGTGGGGTAACTGGTGGAAACCCATAAAAACTCTTATGTTATTGTTAGTTAACAGTAACATAGTGCTGTTAATTTTTTTGTCTTGACAAGGCGCTAGAGCCATATAAGATTTTAACATTACAGAAACCTGGGTGAAGTTTGTGCAGGAATTCTCTGCACTATCTTTGCAACTTTTCTGTAAATACAAAATTATTCCAAAATAAAAAGTTTGACTAAAAAAATAAAACTAGTCCAGTTTCTGCGTAACTGGGAGGAAATGATGATTCTTATTTACTTGATGGCAAAATAATGATTAGCTTCTTTATTAGAATATAAAAACCTCTCCTAAGTTATCTTAGATAGCTGTTTAAATTACATGTACCTAGATACAGAGATTTGATTGATAGATAGATAGATAGATAGATAGATAGATAGATATGGGGAGGGAGTAGGGGGGAGAGGAAGGGACAAGGGAGAAAACATAAATGGATGATGGATAAACAGAAAAATAGAAATGGCTTCAAGTTTTACTGTGCAGGTGTATACTATACCTTTGAAATATTTCTAATTTACCCAAAGATTCTTTAATTCCACAATCTTCTTCCTTTAACAGGCATCACTTTATATTTTCTATTAATGTTTTTCTACTTGCAAGATTAATTCCTGCTCATTCCAAAAAATACAGAAACAGACAATCCTCCCAAAATTATCTATAATCCTATCCCTGAGAAGTCGACCCAGTCAACATTTTAACTCATTTTCTATTACACCCTGTGTGTGTGCATGCATGTGTACATCAAGCATCCTGTAGAATAATGGAGGCCATTCTGTATAAACTGGCATTTACAAAATTACATTTCATGGAACATTGGGTTCTGGGGACAAAAAATTTGAGGACATGGTGTACCATATTCTTCCTCTTGAAGATTCACTCTGCAAAATAGCATAGTAAAAGCTATGCTGCATAACTTTTTAAACTCAGATTTTTGTCAATGTATGAAATTCCATTATCCAACAGAATAATCCTTGGGAAACTCTAGTATATATGGTTCTGTTCCAGATTTTTTCCACTTGATATGATGTTATGAGTATTTTCCCGTGTTACCATAAATTAATCGCAAATATCATTCTCATGGCTACAAATATCACATCATGTAAGCATACCATTATTTATTATACCAGCAGTTGGCAAAACATTTCTGAAAAGGACCAGGTAGCAAATATATGAGGCATGATGGGCCCTATGATCTCTGTCCTACAAGTCAAGTCTGTTGTTCAAGTGTGAAAGTAGCCATAGACGCCGGGCGCAGTGGCTCACGCCTGTAATCCCAGCATTTTGGGAGGCCGAGGCGGGTGGATCACCAGGTCAGGAAATCGACATCATCCTGGCTAACACGGTGAAACCCCATCTCTACTAAAAATACAAAAAAATTAGCCAGGCGTGGTGGCGGGTGCCTGTAGTGCCAGCTACTCAGGAGGCTGAGGCAGGAGAATCGCTTGAACCCAGGAAGTGGGGGTTGCAGTGAGCCGAGATTGTGCCACTGCTCTCCAGCCTGGGCGACAGAGCGAGACTCCATCTCAAAAAAAAAAAAAAAAAAAAAGTAGCCATAGACACTACGTAAACAAATGGATGTGGTTATGTTCCAATCACACTTTCATATAATTTTCATGTCATAATATAATATTTTTTTAAATTTTTTCAACCATTTAAAAGTGTAAAAAACCATTCTTGGCCCACAGACTGCACAAAAACAGGTGGCAGAGCCTATTTGTCCTGCAGACCATAGTTTGCCAACCTGTGTTCTGTTTTGTTCCCCAATTTTAAAAATTATTATGTTGGGCATTTTGAAAAATAAATCTGTGTCTGAATTTCCAATCAGTTCCTTTAAATAGATTCCTAATAAATTTTTAGAAGTGAACAACTAGGCCAGGGAATGTATGAGGAACTGGATGCATGTGGCTAAACTGATTTATTGAAATGATGTACAATGCTCAACAGCACTGTCCAGAAGTGTCTGTCTCACTGTAATCATGCCAGTTCTATTACCATATTTTAACTTTTGATAATTTGATAGATGAAAATTAATATCATGTTTTACCATTCATTTCTCTGATTACTAGTGAGGTTGATCAACTTTTCACATTTATTGATCATGTTCACTTCCTCATTTGTGACTTATCTGTCATATTCCATTTTCCCATGTGTTACTAAAATATTGTTTCTTTGTTAAAGTTTACATGAGTTTTTTTTTAATATACTGGTCCTATTATTCCTTCTTATCCTTAGCAAATGCCTTTTTTTTTTTTTTGAGACAGGGTCTTACTCTGTTGCCCAGGCTGGAGTGCAGTGGCATGATCACGGCTCACTGCAGCCTCGACCACACAGGCTTAAGCGGTCCTCCCACCTCAGCCTCCTGAGTAGATGGGGCCACAGGTATGCGCCACCATGCCTGGCTAAGCATTTAAGTATCTGTAGATATGGGGTCTTGCTATGTTGCCTAGGCTGGTCTTGAACTCCTAGGTTCAAGCAATCCTCCTGCCTCGGCCTCCCAAAGTGCTGGAATTACAGGCATGAGCACCCAGCCAGCAAATACTTTCTTAACCTGTCAACATTTTGAGTTTGATATTTTCTGTTGTAGAGATAATTTTGAACTTCATACATTGATTATAGATTGACTACAGACATGAACTATAGATTGATGTACATTTATAAATCTATCAGTTATTTCCATCTTGGCTTCTTCCTCTGTTTTTATAGATGGAAAATAATTTTCTATCAAAGATTATTTGAATAGTTAACCAAATTGTCTCAATTTTATTATAATTCTGTATCTTACATTTAATTCTTCCTATCGTCTGGCATTCATTTGATGCATGGTGTGAGGTGAGGTCCTAAACTGGTTTTCTCTGAATTGCTTTTTTTAATTTTCCAAATTCAGTTTTCCCACCACCATTTATTATATAATCTACCCTTTCCCAAATGACCATTATTTTCTCTTATGTAAATATAAGGGTCTAAATACAGGTAAAAATGAGATCTAAGATGGGGGTACATACAAGAGGCATATTTGAGCCATCCCATTTATCTATCTCCCCTTCCTTACCATAGCTCAACACTATTTCAGCTATTGTCACTTAAGTATACATTTGAACATCTGTGTTAAAATATATGCTAAAAGACCACTCTACTAATTACTCCAAGTTCTTACTTCTCAGAAGAAATTAAGGGCATCTTGGGGGTATTTGTGTTAGGGAAGACATTCCCAGCATATTAATGAATAATATGTGACAGAAACCATGCACAGATAATTGGCATCAAGTTTACTAAGAGAAAAGAAACAGACGTGAACTAAAACAAACAAACAAACAAACAAACAAACAAGAAAAGCTGAGAGTAAGTGTAAAGGACACACATCATCTTGGGAAAAACTATTTACCTATAGATAACAGTCAATTTTTAATTCCTCCAGTTAAATCTGCTACCAAAAAAAAAAAAAAAAAAGTGGCTAGAACTCCATGAATCATCAGTCCCATGTTAGCTATAACTTTACCCTAGTCCTTGGCCAAATGCATTAGCAGAGTCAACAGAAAATGTGCTCTGTGTGAACAGTATCTTTTTCTTCCCTGGTCACTTTCCTTGGGTAGGTTATAAACACAGAAATCCTCAAAAGTGTATCAGCAAGAAAGGAAACAGCAGCAACCCTGTCCTGACCAAACCTCAGATTAATTGTGTAGACCTGGACTGACAAACTATGACCCCCAAGCCAAATATGGCCCACAGCCTATTTTTGCAAATGAAGTTTTATTGGAACACAGCCATGCTCTTTCATTTACTTATTGTCTGTAATGGTTTTCAAAATGCAATGGCAGAGTTGAATAATTGCAACAGAGACTTTATGGCCTACAAAGCTGAAAATATTTACTATCTGTCCCTTTACAGAAAGTTTTCTGATTGTGTCATGGAACATCTCCTTCCCTACTTCCCACTAGTGCAGGCCCTCACAAATATGCTTCACTGATTATAAAGACAGATTCTTATTTCTCTTTTACTTTCACCTCAGTAGTTCCTGTCTGCTTTTAATTAAAATCAAATCCAGACCTCAGTCACTCACACAGAAAACCAAAGGGTAATGCAGTCACAACTTTTAATTTCCCTCCACTATGCTGCAATCAGCTCATAAATTAAAACAGATTGTCAACGCCTGAGAAATGCTCAAGCTGTGGCCCAGAGAAATAAAAGTAAAAGAGCTGAGAAAAGGGCAAGATGCCCCTTTTGTTGTGCTATTTCTGATGCATAACAGAAGCCTAGACTAAGGTGAGAATAGCAATGTGGAAACGTCCACGTTTCTGGATCTCTAAAATAGATGCATTATTTTTAAGCACATTTCTTCTGCCACTCTGAAACCTCTCCAGTGTAAGAGCCAAGACATGTATAGGCCTTTGATATCAGCAAGGTAATTGCTGCCTCTGGCCCAAGAAGCTCAGTCCCTGAGCCATAAATTGAGAGACACTTTTTACCAGTAATCTTGTTTCCACAGCAGCAAATGAGAATAGCAACAGACCAAATGATAACGATGTTCTCAGTCTTATACTGCATTTCAGACTTCAGTTTCTCAGCATGTAAATTATTTTTTTCAAATCCTTTCCTAAGAGGTCGTGTACAACATTTGGTGAACAAAATTATAAGAATGCCTTGCTTAGTCTACTTTATGAGAAAATGAGCTGTTTCATATAGTTTCCAAATAAATTTGAAAGTTCAGAACTTTTTAGTCATAATCACCTTGAAAAGAATTTTTTCCAAAATATATTATTTCACTTTGCATTAAACGCAAAACACTAGATTTTTCAGTACCTAAGGGCCATCATTTTGAACATTTAAGGCTCTGCCCTCAGACAACTTATCCCTCTCCTCAAGGAGTTTATAGTTCAGCAAATATTTTCTGTAAAGAACTAGATGGTAAATATTTTACACTTTGCAAGCCACAAACACAGTCTTTGTTGCATGTTCTCTGATTGTGAAGAAATAAAATTCTACCTGGAAACATCAGGCTTTTTGGAGGACCTGAGTTGAATCTTCAAAGAATAAGACTCTTTGTTTTCAAAAGTAAATATATACCTAGAATACATAAAGAACTCTTTCAACTCAACAATAAAAAGGCAAACTACCCAACTGAAAAATGGGCAAAGGACTTGAACAGACATTTCTTTGAAGAATATATACAAGTGACCAAAAAGCACATGAAAAGAAGTTCAACATCATAGTCATTAGGGAAATGCAAACCCAAACCACAAGATCCCACTTCACTTCACATTCACAAAATATGGAAAAGAATAAGTGTTGGAGAAGATATGGAGAAATTGGAACATGTAAACATTGCTGGTGGAAATGTAAAATGTAAACTGTGGAAAACAGTTTGTTGGTTCCTCAAAAAGTTAAACAGAGTTATCGTGTGACCCAGCAATTCCTAGGCATATACCCAAGAGAACTGAAAAAAGGCAGTCAAACAAGCACATGTACATGCATGTTCATAGAAGCTCCATTCACAATAGCCCAAAGCTGGAAAAAGCCCAAATGTCCATCAACAAGTGGCTACCAAGAGCAGCGGGAAGAAGGGAATAGTGAGCAACTACTTAACGGGTACAGACTTTTGTTCTGGAGTGATGAAACTATTTTGGAATTAGATACAGGTAGCGGTTGTACAACCTTGTGAATGTATTAAGTGCCACTGAAATGTTCACTTTAAAATGGTTAATTTTATGTTACGTAAATTTCACCTCAGTTGTTGAATAACTAGAAAATAAATATACAGGTAGTCATAAAGTCAGGAATCATAGATGTTATTATATTGTGATATAATATCGACAATCCATTATGTATGTATATTTGCCTGTATTTTTAGGTTTTGTGGCCACTTTGTACATGCATTTTTTTTACTATTAAGGTAATTCATGTTTGTTGTAAAAATTAAAGGCATATAGAAAAATGTCATAATGATTACTAAAATGTATTAAGTCCTGGCTATTTGGTAACAGTGTGCTGAAATATAACAATACATATACACATGAATCCTCATAAAGGCCCTGGGATCTAGACACTGTGTCTATGCCCAATTTGGAATATGAGAAAATAGAGCAGAAAAACAATTACGAAAAAGATCTAAAGATAGGAAGCTAGTAAACAGCAGAGACAAAATTTGAAACTCCACAGTCTGACTCCAGAAGTTTGTCTCTTAAACACTGCCTTCCATTGCCTTGAAAGAAAAGATAGCATCTTCCTTAATTCCACTCCCCAGAAGGAATCACCATTGACTAAGTATCTTCAGGTTCTTTTTTTTTTTTTTTAAGAAAATAAGTATCTCACTATAGCCAATATGCCAAAAGCCAGTTTTTAAACTTAATATATCAGAAGCATGTTTTCATGTCTATATATTTATTTCATCTGCATGATATGCTATTGAACAGATATATCCCCATTCAGTTATCCAATCCCCTAGTGTTGGGCGCTTGTTTCCATTTTTTCCACTCTTACAGTGTTATGATAAAAATTCCAATATCATTATCCATTTGCTTGATAATGTTGTCAGGATAAATTTCTACAAGTGAAATTGCTTGGGTAAAAGGTTATGTCTATTAGTCACAGTGATGAATGTCGCTGAATTGTCCACCCCAAATTTGATATGGTTCTAGATTCCCACCACTAATGTGTGAGAGGGTGTCTTTTCCTCATACCATCACCAATCCTGGGTATTGTTGATCTTTTTAGTCTTTAATAACTGATAAGTCAACGTTTGTTAATAATGAAAGAAATGCAAACTTATTTAAGTTTATGTTAAGTTACTTAAGTTCACATTTCTTTCATTAACAAACTTGAGCATACACTCATATGTATTTGACATTGAACTGCTTTTAAGAATTGCTTCTTTGGCTGGGCGTGGTGGCTCATGCCTGTAATCCCAACACTTTGGGAGGCCAAGGCGGGCGGATCACGTCAGGAGTTCAAGACCAGCCTGGCCAACATAGTGAAACCCTGTCTCTACTAAAAATACAAAAAAATTAGCCAGGCATGGTGGCGCACACCTGTAGTCCCAGCTACTCGGGAGGCTGTGGCAGGAGAAACGCTTGAACCCAGGAGGTGGAGGTTGCAGTGAGCCGAGACTGCACCATTGCACTCCAGCCTGGGTGACAGAGCAAGATTCCGTCTCAAAAAAAAAAAAAAAAAAAAAACCATAAACAAAAAGAATTGCTTCTTTATGTCCATCCTTTGCTTATTTTTGTATTCAGCATTTGTTTTATTTATTTGTAAGACTCTTGCTACATATTATAGATATTAAATCCTCTGGTTTTGTTCTGTCATATAAGTTGCAGCTTCTTCTGTGGGCTACTATTTTTCTTTTAACTTATGGTATTTTTAGCCACCTATTAGGTTTATTGTGTTTTTTTAATGAAGTAAAATCTCTCAGTATTTTAATTTAATGTTTCTACCCTCAGTGACATGCTTTAAAGGAGGGCAGAGGGCTCCAAGTCAAGATTATGAAAATATTTTTTTCTGTTTTTCAGGAACTGTTTTACTTTTCGTAGTTAAGTCTTAGCACACCTGAAACTGATGTTTGTATGTGGCAAAAATCAGGGCTCTAACTTGAGAGATGAGGACAGCAGAAAAGATTATTCTGATTTTGCTTTGTATTTGATTGGTTGGATGGTTAATTTGAGTTTTGAAATTTGGTTTCGTTTTTGGAGGAGTGAGTTTTTTTTAATTCTAATTTTTTTCAATTCTCTTTGTGCATTTGTTTCTATGGAGAGTGATTTTAATTGCAATTCACAACAGAATTTATTCAAGAATAAAGGTCAGAGCCTAATTTTGCCTATATTGTACCCCGTTTTCCTTTCCATGGATGTGTTTTATGATTCCAGATTTGGTTCCTTGGGACTCGAACCAAAGTAGAGAGTGTAGATGTGAATAAAATCAAGATCAGATAAAAGAGAAAAAAGGAAAAATGCCTGAGGGGTGACACTATGATTACATGGTATTGACACTTACCTACAATTCAGGTCTATGCTCACATGACCAAGTCTTGCAAAACTGGGTCTGGGGCCAAGTTGACTCGGCCACCCTCAGAGCTATTCTGAGCTTGTAGTGCATTCAGTGGAGATAAAATATTGGCTGACAAGTTCATCTTTGCTTGTGATGATTCTTAATTCACAGGTGTCAACAAGGAGCTGGAGAAAGAACAACACAGTAATAGTGGTAGGTTCCCAGAGTCCACAGGGAACACCTAACTCCTCAGAGATGCCAACTCCCCTGGCTGGAATTCCTGTGCAGGACAAGGAAGATCAATGAAGAAGTGAACCCATAGTCCTTCAGGCACATCTGGCCCAACTGGCAGACAGAATTCGTGTGTCTCTCCTTTACTCCTTTAGTTTATCACTCCCCCTGTGAGATTCAGCACCAGCCTACTTGAGACCTGTCACTGTTAATACCATTGCCTTGCTTTATTTTCAAAGCACTTTCTGAAATTATTCATCTATTTTTTTTACAGGTATACATGTTGCTATGGGTTGAATTGTGTCCCCTAGAAAGATATGTTGAAGTCTTAATCTCTGATTCCTGTGAATGTGATCCTATTTGGAAATAGAGTCTTTATAGAGGTAACTAGGTGAGGTTATACTGGAGTAGGATGGCTCCTCAATCCAATATGACTAGTATGCTTCTAAGAAGAGGGAAATTTGATATGTTGTCATTCCACCCTGAATGTGTCCAATCTTATCTGATCTTTGAAGAACAGGGAAATATGGTCACAGACACAGAGAGGTAATATGGTCACGTGAAAACAGAGGCAGAGATGGAGATCAGAGTTATGCTACCACAAACCCAGGAAGGCCTGGGGCCCAGAAGCTAGAAAGAGACCAGGAAGGTTTCTTTTCTAGAGCCTTTAGAGAAAGCATGGCCCCACGGACAACTTGATTTAAGATTTTGCTAGTGTACACACAGGAATCTAATACTCATGTTTACAATCCATCTTTCACCCCTGCCCTCAACACATACACCACAAACAAACCGAGGGCAAGGACCGGTCCTGTATCTCCAACACTTAGCACTATGCCTAACACATAGTTGGTACACAATATTTATCGGAAAGAAATTATTGTAGCATGCTTTGGCTCTGTACCTGAGAAGATGTGGATGTCACTTCCTGCACTATCCACCCCTCCCTCTTGCCTGTCTTCATGTCCCTTGACTCTTCACAAATTTGTCTCAAGACCTTTGCTGGAGAGCTTCCCATGACTGCCTCTCACTGCCTCTTTATAGCTTAGAGCTGTGCTGCCCAGGTCAGTGGTGACTAGCCACACATGGCTGTTGAGCACTTAAAATATGCCTAGTGCATCTGAGGAATTGAATTTTTAATTTTATTCCATTTTAATTTAAATTTAAATATAAAAATAAATGCTCAATTCAGTTACCAGAAAAATTATAAGTGTGCCTCAAACATGTGAATCTCCTTTTTCAACTGTAATTTTAATGAAATCTAAATATGAGCTAAGTATGTTCAATAAAAATTTAGCATCCAAATCAAGATGTGCATTGAGTGTAAAATACACACTGGGTTTTGAGGATTCAGTATGAAAAAAATGTAAGAGATCTTGAAAATGTTAATATTGATTATATTTTGAAATAATATTTTAAATATATTGGGTTAAGTAAAATATATTATTAAAATTAAGTACACCTGTTTGTCTTTAGTTTTTAATGTGGCTACTAGAAAATTTAAAATTACAGATGTAGTTCACATCGTATTTCTATTGGACAGCGCTGGCTTAGAAGTTAAGAACTCAGCATGTAGTCAATCAGAGCCTGGTTTCAGTCTCTACTTACCAGGTTTATGAATTTGAGCAAATGTCACAACTTTCTGTTTTTTTGTATAAATGTAAGGGGTACAAGTGCAATTTTGTTACAAGGATATATTGCCTAATGGTGAAGTCTAGGCTTTTAGTGTAACCATCACCCAAATAATATACATTGTACCCATTAAGTAATTTCTCATCTCTCACCTCCCTCCCATTCTTCTCACGGTTCAGTCTCCAATGTCTATTATTCCACACTCTATGTCCTGTGTACACATTATTTAGCTCCCACTTATAAGACAGAAGATGCAGTATTTGACTATTTCCGAGTTGTTTTACTTAAGATAATGGCCTCTGGTTCCATCCATGTGGCAGCAAAAGACATGATTGCATTCTTTATGGCACAAATGGCACGACTTTCTGAGTGTCAGTTTTGTCATCTATGGCTTGCAGGGTCTTTGCTAAGCTTAAAAGAGATAAATAAGGCAATGTGTACAGTGAGTGGCAGGTAAGAGCTTAAAAATGGTAATTCTTCTTAAAATTTTATTATCATTATTACTTTTCCTGATGTGAGCATTAAAATGTTTCCTCATGCTCTGACCTGCTATAGCAATCTCTCTATTTAAAATTATCTCATCTTGGCAGGGCGCAGTGGCTCATGGCTGTAATCCCAGCACTTTGAGGGGCTGAGGCGGGCGGATCACTTGAGGTCAGGAGTTCGAGAACAGCCTGGCCAACATGGTAAGACCCCGTCTCTACTAAAAATACAAAAATTAGCAGGCAGTAGTAGCGCATGCCTGTAATCCCAGCTACTCAGGAGGCTGAGGCAGGAGAATCGCTTGAACCCAAGAGGCAGAGGTTGCAGTGAGCGGAGATCGCACCACTGCACTCCAACCTGGGCAACAGAGCAAGACTCCAAGAAAAAAAAAAAAAAAAAAAAAAAAAATATATATATATATATATATATATATATACACACACACACATATCTATATATCTCATCTTGACCCAGGGCTGGCTATACAATTTGTAGAGCTCAGTGCAAAATAAAAATGAGGCTCCTTGCTGGTGTGGGCGGGGGGGGGCGGCGGGGGTGAGACAGGAAAAAGTGCTCTTAACGTTATTATAATATGAAACTTTTTTTTCCCTTCTTCACAGTTTCTCTCAATCCGTGGTGGTAACTTTTATTTGCTATTTCACACCAGGTTCAGGCACAGGGTAATGAATAAGGTGAGTTACAGCCCCTCTCAGGCTCCAGGGCGGGGGTAGGGATGGGGGGCGTCTAGGTTGGCTGGGTCTCAAGTGTCCTTCTGGCGGGGATCCATCTCCCCTTCCCACTCGACCGTCATAGCCACCCACTGCTGAAGAGCAACCCCCTCAAGGCATGAAAAGCCAGAGGCCAGGACCCCCTCAGGCCCAGGGCTACTGATGGGTGGGCGTCCCACCCCTCCTGACGGGCCAAGGTCCGTGATGACGGCAGCCACGCCTCACCCGCGAGACATCGCGGGGCCTGCACTCAACCCAGCCCTCTGCACGCCCACGTGCTAGTGCCCCAAGCAGAGGGTGGCCGATGGGCAGGGCAGGTAGGCGCGGACACCAGGGACTGGGAGGTAGGGCTGCCCCTGCCCACCCCCATGCTCCGTCGTCTCCCCCCAACTTCGCTTACAAAACACATTGCAAGAGATAACGCTGCAGGCTTCAAGATGGCAACTGCAGAGGCTTGAATCCCAAGGTTCTTCGAAAGGCAGGGCCCTGTGCTGCTGCGGTGGCTGCAGGCCCCTGAAGTCGGCCCTTCCTTGACCTAGAAGTAGATACTGTCGTCACACGGCCTGCCCCTTTCAGATTCCCTTTCTAGGACCCGTGCTTCCATTGCCGGGTCCCAGCACTGTCCCTCGACTTCTGTAGCCACTTCATCGTCTCGTCCAGGGAGCAGAAATGCCTGGGAGCTCACTTGCTCCAAAAGCCAACTGCAGCCAGCAGTGACCGTAGGAATATGGAGGCCTAGCTCCCTGGCCTAGAGGCTCTGAGCCTTCATTGATCCTCCAGAGCTCCCCAAGGATCAGGCTGAGGCAGGGACTTCCCTGGCCTGTTCTCCTGCCCTCACTTCCTGAGAAACTCACTGGCTCTTAGATTCTCCTGTCAGCGTCTGCTGCCGGGGAACCTGACTTCAGACAGACTTTTCTTTCACTGCTTTTAGATAATCGTATCATTTATTCAGCGCTGTCGTGTACCAGGCATGGCGCTGAACGTTTCATCCCATGAGGCAGCCCGTGTCTTCCTCGGTGTGCAGCACAGCAATCGATGATTCGCTTGGAATGAATAGCGCAAACGTAAGAGAGCAGTCGTAATTTACAGAGCTGAATGTTTGCATTGAGGGAGTGGTGTGACTCATCTTGGGTTAGCAAGGCGCTTCAGATAAGGAATTGCCAGTCATTAAGGTTCTTCTTTCAGTGTTATTCAGACAGTCAGAGTGCTCCCTAGCTAGGATTTAAAGAAGCTGAAGACTTCATTTGCTGCCTTTAAGCCAAAATATTAAGATAAGCATAAAGTCCTCACTTAGACATGACCATATGTGACACCAAGGAGCAGAATCATTTATTTTGCTCTAATGGAGTAAGTGAAAGAAACACCATCAAAAACAATACACTGAATGCAAAGGCACAGTGCACTCTGTTATTCTCTTAAAAAGCCACGTTTTATTCAGATGGATAATACTAGCTATCCTAGAGAGAACAGAAGGTGGGGAAAGGCCTCTCTTAAGGAGGCAATTGGATCATCAAAGAATGTCTTTGATTCGCAAGAGTTTGCTTGAATTATGGAATTATGTCTTAACACTCTTCACTCCTGTCATCAGACAATGTCATTTTTCTCCTTTGAAGTCAAAGCCTGACTTTTCCCTTTTCAACACCAAAAGTTAGCAGCTGTTCCCACATGAAGGTGAAAATGCTGAACAAAATGCTTTTTAAATTGAGTCATAGGTATATTTTACCTAAATGATGACTACTTACAAAAGTTTTAGTTATGTTCATTTAATAAGTCTATATTTTAGCAAACTTGGAACATATAATCCCATAGAAATAGGATTCAAGGGCAAGACAATCAAAAGGCCAGTTTAATCCATTAGGTAAAGAAATTTAATATGATAGTATTATTTTGACTCCAACTAATTCCCATTAATTTCTATGGGATATTTGTCCACAATGTCCACATGATATGCCCCAAATCTGGCTTCTTGGCAGTAGCACCTTGAAACAGAAGGGTCATGGGGTACGGTAGACAGATAGTCCAAGGCAAAAAAAAAAAATGTTTAACCATTTACATCTGTATAGGTATTATGTAGATAATTTTTAATTTTTGAATACATGCTAAATTTCCAAGGTTCAAAATTCAAAGTTACAAAAGGGCATACAGCAAAACGTCTTCTCTCAGCATGCCCATACCTACCCAATGTCTTTCTCATGTTTCTTGTTTTTCCTCCAAAGATTTTCTCTGCATGCCCAAGCAAATATGAATCCTTTTTATTTTCTTTTTATATCCATACTGTATACACTGGAATGTTTCTTGCTCTTTTCCACTTAAGGATAATGGCCCATTTTAATCAGAGGCCACATCAAATTTAATGCACTGCCAAAACAGGAGTTACTCAAAGTGACATCCACTGTACAACCAGTATGAGAATCACCAAAAGCAGATGCCTGGACCCAGCTTAGACTTACAGAATCAGAAATATATACACACTAGAATGTGTGATCTGAGGAAGTAGAGAAAAGTACATTGGCTTTCAAGTCAGATCTGAATTGGATTCAAATCCTGTTACTGTGGGTGCCGCTTGGCACTCTCATCTGAGCAATGGGGATAATGATGTCTACCTTTCCATGCCACTGGGAGGAAGAGAGATAAGTTGCATATTTCAATTAGGAACAATCTCAGGAACTGGTTTATGAATTCACAGGCACCCATACCCAAAGGTTGGCTCTGCCTTTCCATTCCACTCTACTAGACTTTCCTTTGCCTCCCAGATAAACTGCTTGCATTCAAATTCTTGTCTCAACAGTCTTCTAGGGGAATCTAAGCTGAGACAACACCTTTCCATAGCAGGAAGGATGAAGAAGGATGCTGTGAAGATTAAAAGAGTGAATGTCTATAAAGTGTTAGAAAGTTGCCAGGTATATAATAAGCACTACATGTGTTTGCTTCATTAGTATTATACTACTATTATCACTACATCTTCATTTTTAGTGGTGGCAAGCTTACTCCTAATAATTGTCCCAAATGCATCCTACCTTGTTTCACTAAGGAATAGTTTGTTCACCAAGCAATTGGACATGGCCCATCATTTGCATTCCCCATGGGCTATAGCAGGCATTTATCCTTGGTGATAATTCATAGAATTTCAATCGCATGTATCTGAATTACATTATTTTGTTGTAATCAGTCTCCAAAGCCTTCACGCTCTTCCCTCTCACTCAGATATGGGGCATGCATTATTAATTAAATGACAAAGTTATTACAGCCAGTAATTGAATTACTCCATAGCTCCTGCCTGCAGTAATTAACATCTATCAAAATAAAAGAGGAGGAGCTGTGTCACCCTTATTACAAATGGTTTGGTTTCATGGGTTTTTGATCAAATTAAATAGAATCAAACTAACAAGCGATTGGATTAAGCCAAAAGTCATTGTACTTATATTGCCTTTATTTGTTCCTGGGCACAACTGAACACTGAGAATCCACTTTATAGGCTACATATTTTTCCTTAACAAACTTCCTCCTTCTCAGTGCAGACTCAAGAATGTGACTGGGCTTTCAAACTGATGAACAGTATTCTCATCAGACTATATTCAGTAGCTGTTTTGCACACAAGAAACTATTTAAAAGTAAGTCAAGAACAACCAATTAAATCTAAAAATGATTCTGCAGCCACTGTACCAATTATAGGCATAACCAAGGAGCAGTTTATGTACAAAAATACTCATAAAATCAGAATCATGTCAGAGTCGTTCGACAGCTATCAATTGTTATTAGTGTACAGAAACAGTAATGCCGGCAAGTGCTGAGCAGGCCAAAAAATGAATCAAAAGGATGTTTTCTCATGAATAGGCAAACAGATTGTCTCTCATAAACAGACACACAATTACATGCAGGAAAAGGATGGAGAGAAAGGGATAAAGGAAAGGGAAAGGAGAGGGAGCCCTAACTGTTGAGTGATACATGAGAAAGAGAAGATATACCACCCCCCCAAAAAAGAGCTGTCCATCAAAGCATATCCCCACCAATATTCAGAGCATCACAAACCACAAAAAAATAAAATTAAATCTGTATTTGTAACAATATTCATGACAGCTATAGACCTCAACAAAAACGTGGACTACTTTTGCTCTTTACTGCAATCCACAAAGACAAAGCCTGCTTTAATTGGAATCTTCCTCTTTTTAGATGCTGTTCCCTCACCCCATTCTGGTGCATAGGCAAACACACATGCAATCCCTCAACAGTTGGCTAAAAGCAGCTTACATAAACTTGTTCTAGTTTAGGTTGCCTGGGATAGTACTGTTTATGGCTATTGTGTCAGCTACATTACTAATAGTAGCATTTTCACTCTCACAGGTGTTCTGGTTCAGAGGCTGGGGATGAGGAATTAGGAGATGTTGGTCAAAGGATACAGTTTTAGTCAGATGGGAGAAATAAGTTCTGGAGATCTATTGTACAGCAAAATGACTATAATTAATAATGTACTGTATATTTAAAATTGCTAAAAATAGATTATAAATGTTCTCAACACAAAAAAATCATAAGGATACGAGGTGATGAATCCAATAATTAGCTTGATTTAATCATTTCACTATATATGTATGTATGTATATATATATATATAAATATATAGTGCCCCATAAATACATACAATTTTAAAAAGTAGTCTTGGTTTGGAAAATAAGTTATTTTCTCCTATTGTGTCAACATTAAAGGCCTCCAATGTATATATTAATTCTCTTCTGATCTGGTATAATAAAGAGTTCTGAATCCAGTCACCATTCCTGAACATCTCCAAATTTCCTTTGGAATTATCTCTCAGGTTGTATTAGTCCGTTTCCATACTGCTATAAAGAACTGCCTGGAACCGGGTAATTTATAAAGGAAAGCGGTTTAGTTGACTCACAGTTTAGCATGGCAGGGGAGGCCTCAGGAATCTTACAATCATGGCAGAAGATGAAGGGAAAGCAAGACACCTTCTTCACGAGGCGACAGGCGGAGAAGTGGCAAGCAAAGTGGGGGAAGAGCCCCTTATAAAACCATCAGATCTCGTGAGAACTCACTCACTATCACAAGAACAACGTGGGGAAAACACCCCTGTGATTCAATTACGCCCACCTGGTCTGGTCTCTTCCTTGACACATGGGGATTATGGGGATTACAATTCAAGATGAGATTTGGGTGGAGAAACAGCCAAACCATATCACAGGTGCTAGAGCATGGGGGGGCTTGCAAAATAAATTAGAGGAAAAGAAAGGGCTTGGAGATCAGAAAGTAAATGATAAAGGAATGAGAGAAAGGGATAAAGGAAAGGGAAAAGGTAGGGTGCCCTAATTGTTGACTGATACACGATGCAATGTTGTGATTCTCTATTTGTGAACACCTGTTCCTCATAAGAATTTGAGATAATTCATACAAGTTTCTTGACAAGTTATTTCCTCCCTAGTTAATATGTAAAGGACACTGAACTAAAGGCAAAGCATCATCATGGAGCTGAAGTGCTTCATGCTTACAATTTTTAGAAATAATAACAGGAATTTGACATTAAAGAAAGTAGCGTTTCACACATGCAAACAGCTCTTTAATTTCATTTTAGAAAATAGAATATTTAAACTATAAAAATATTACTGATCTAGCAATAGGATCAAGTGAGTTGAAGAATATTTTAGAAGTCAATAACCTCAATTTGTCCTCAACATAATAGTATTCCACCTGGCTTTTACCTGCCTCAAAGAGATCTTCTAAGTAATCATCCATCAATATGACAAAGTATTATAAGAAGTTGGCTAAAGAAGTGGTAAAGCCTGGCTCTATCCCTAGATGTATACCAGAAGAAAATAAATAACCACCCCTCCTGAGTGCTACAGACATCAATCTTTTGGGTCAGCTTATTGTTCAAGTTACTTTCCAGCCATACGAAATCTATAATTCATTGGAACTTTGAAATCCTCTGTAGGCAATATGCTAATACAAATGTTAGAGCATTAAGTACATTCAGAGAAAATGTGACCTTGTATGGACATAAATTTGTAAATAGCCAAAATATTAAAGAATATTAGCTTGCCAGCTCAAACAACGAAACACAATTTATGTCTTAAAAATATATTCTAGTTATCCAAGAAATGCAGATTCACTGGGAAAAACTTGGAAAACACAGATATCTCAAATAAGAAAACAAGATCATTCCATTCCAACATGGTTAACATTTTGGCTTCTTAGTGTACTACTGGATGAATTACGATATACATATAAGTAAACTCCACCCAAATCAAGAACTACAAGATTCCCACTCCCCCAGAAGGTTCCCTTATGATTCCTTCTAGTCAATCCCTACCCTTCATAGGCAAACACTATTCTGATTTCTATCACTGTGGACTAATTTTGCCTGTTCTTGAACTTCACAAAAGTGGAATTACACAACATAATGTTACTGAGATCCATTCATGTTGTTGCCTGTGTATGTATTTAACTCATTTATATTGCTGAGCCATTTTCCATCATATGAATATAGTAATATTACATTGTATTGCTATGCCACATTTTGTTTACCAGTCTCCTAGGGATAGCGAAGGGTGAATAGACTCTAGAGTGGGTAGTAGAGGAAGGCGCCGATAAGTGTCCGTTGTGGCCTCAAGAACAGCTGCAGAAATAAAGACCATAGTGAAGATTCACTAACCTTCATCTTAAAAGTTTTTGCAGGAAAGGAGACCAACCAGCCTTGTAGAGGAGCTGTTCCCAGAACTTGTTGTAAAATGCAAGGACATCCAAGTGGCACAAAGGGTGGATGAGAGTGAATGCTCTGAAGCACCAGCCAGATCCCCTTTAAGAACTGAAGCACTAATTTCCCCAGCTGCTGGAAGTGCTGGTAGCTGATGGCCCTCAGCTGAAGAATGTTGACTCACACAAGCTTGTAGCCTCTCCCTGACGGAAACCAGCAGCCAACGGGTGGTCGAATTGAGGGTATAAAAGTCAGCACCTGCCCCCGCATGCTTGCTTCAAAGAAGGGCAATTATCTCAATTACAGGGTTCCCTGAGCCATGGACTGAAGCATCCACTGTAACTCGTTCACCATTCTATTTCTTCCTCTGTGTAATCATGTTTTTTTCAATCCTCACAAGTGTTATTACTGAGAGCAATTTCCAATAAAGTTTCTGTCTACAAACATCATAGTCTCAGAACCTTTTCCTCATGAAATCTGACCCACAACAAGCACGTTTTGAAGTAAGGCCTCCAACTTCATTCTTCTGTTTCAAGATGGTTTTCGTAATTCTAGGTCTTTTGCATTAACATGCAAATTTTTGAATCAGCTTGCTCATTACTACCAAAAGCCTTTTGGGATTTGAATTAGAATTGTGTGGACTCTGTAGATCAATTTTAGATTGAGGTTCATCTTTTTCCATATGGATATCCAGTTGTTCCAGGCCATCTGTTTAAAAGACTATGCTTTCTCCCATTAAATGACCTAGGCACGATCATATCATCTGCAAATAGAGATCATATTTATATGCCTTTTTTGTATTTTTCTTGCCTTATTGCGCTCTCTAGGACATCCAGTACAATATTGAATACAAATTGCAAGAGCAGATATCCCTGCCTTCTTTCCAGTCTTTGGGGGAAGCATTGGTCTTTTACCAATGAGCATGTAATTGTAGATGCTCCCGCCCCACCACCAACTTGTAATACTGTCTTTATTAAATACCAAATTCCTCTATGTTCACAGGTCTATCTGCATTGATCTGTCTTTTCCTTCACTAGTACCATAATGTTTTAATCACTATAGTTTTATAGGTCAGTTTTATGTCAGGAAGAATAAGTTATTCTTTTTAATTTTTTTGGTCATTCTCCGTTTATTCTTCTAGATACACTTTAGAATGCTATTTGTTTAATTTGTCTCGTATGTTTTTGTTGTTGTTTCTTTCTTACTTTCTATTTGATTAATCAAATATTGTTCTATTCCATTTTAATTCCTCTATTGACTTTTTATCTATACCTCTTTGTATTACTTTTAGTAATTATGCTAAACATGACAATACACACCCTGAATTTATCAGAAACTATGTGGATTTAACATTATACCACTTCACATCAAACATAAGAACGTGTAGCAGTGCAATTTTATTAACCCCCTTCCTTGTTACCATTGTTATGTATAAACACATATGTTAGAAACCGCAAAATAAAATATTACTTTTGCTTTGAAAAGTCAGTTGTATTTTAAGGGAATTAAGATTAAAAACAAAAAGAGAAAGTCTCATATTTATGCAAATACTTCATTTTTAGTTCTTTTTATTCCTTCTCTTATATTTGAGATACTATTTGATGCCATTTCCTTTCAGCCTAAAGAACTTCCTTTTTCATTTCTTGTAATTCAGTTGTGCTTGGAACAAATTCTCTCAACTTTTCTTCATCTCAAAATATGTATTCGGCCGGGCGCAGTGGCTCACACCTGTAATCCCAACATTTTGGGAGGCCGAGGAGGGCAGATCACTTGAGATCAGGAATTTGAGACCAGCCTGGCCAACATGGTGAAACCCCCATCTCTACAAAAAATACAAAAATTAGCTGGGTGTGGTGGTGGGCGCCTGTAATCCCAGCTACTCAGGAGGCCGAGGCACAAGAATCGCTTGACCCCAGGAGGCAGAGGTTGCCGTGAGCTGAGATCATGCCACTGCACTCCAGCCTGGGCGACAGAGTGAGACTCCATCTCAATAAAATAAAATAAAATAAAATAAAATAAAATAAAATAAAATAAGTCATTCCATTGTCTTTAGGTCTTTATTATATCTGATGAGAAACTGGCCAATATCTATATCATTGTTTTCTGATGTGTCCCTCTCTCCACCAGCTGCTTTTAACATTTTCTCTTTATCTTTGATAATCAGCAGTTTGACTATGATGTGCCTAGGTGTGGTTTTATTTGTATCTTTTCTACTTAGTGTTCACTTAATTTCTTGGCTCTGTAAATTGATTATCTTCAGCATTGGGAACTTTTCAGCCATCATTTCTTCCATTTTTTTTCTTCTCTTCCTTTCTCTCCAGTCCTTCTCAGACACAATTACACATATGTAAGATCACTTGATATTGTCCCACCTGCCACTGAGACGTGTTCATTTGTTTCAATCTTCTTTCCTCCCTATTCTTCAATTTGGGTAATTTCTATTGATTTTTCGTTAAAATACATTGATCCTTTCTTCTGCCAATTCCAAGCTGCTGTTAAGCCCATCTGGTGAATTTTTTATTTCTGTTATTGTATTTTACACTTTTAGAATTTCATTTGGTTCTTTTTTATAGTTTTTATTTCTCTGCTTTGGTTCCCCATCTGTTTACTTGTTATGATTTTTTTTCACTTAAGTTCTTGGATGTGAGCATAATAGCTCCTTCAAAGTTCCTGTATATGAATTTAGTCTGTTTATATTCACTGCTTTCTTTCCTGACCTTAGGTTATATGTTTCTGTTTTCATGCATATCTTGTATTTTTTTGTATGTTAGACATTGTGGATGGTATGTTTTATAGAATCTGGTCTCTCTTACTCTCTATAAAATATTATTGATTTTTGTTTTATCATGTAGTTAAATTACTGGCTGATAATCTTGAACTTATGGAGACTTCATTTTATACTTTGTCAGGGTAGATCTGTTTTGATTTGTCCTTAGTTTTAGGGTAAATCTTAGTCCTATGACAAAGTTTTAACACCCTAAGTATGGCCTTTCTGGGATTTCAAAGAAAATCCAAAGTACATACCAAGCTGACATAACTTGGCAGGACTCAAATTCCAATCTTTATCTCCCTTGTTTGGGCAGAGGCTTAAATCCCTGCTCACATTTTTCAGCCTTCCAGCTTCCTTTCACTGGTACCCTTGGATTCTCCTTAAGGCAAGTTCAATTCAGGGATCAGCCTGGGACTTAAGAAGAAATTGTATGCAGATTTTTATGCATATATGAGATACGTAGATAGGACTTAATGGGAGATTATATGCAGCCACCTCTGTGACTTCCTCCTTTCTAGAATTTTACATTCAAATTCTAGCCACTTTTGCATCTCCTAACTCAATCCTCTGATACCTCTAGCCAATGTGACATCAGCTTTCTGCTTGAGTTTTAACCTAGACTGGAGCATCCCTTCAGGGGAAAAGCTATATAAACTTGGATTTTTACCCAGTGCAGTTCTCTTCTTTCAAAAGCCAAATCCAATTTCTGCCTCCTTTTTGTCACTCTCTTTTGCCTTCCAATAATTATTTTGCTAATATCATGTCAAGAATTTAATGTAGTTAGAATTTTCTTCTACAATATAGTTTTTCAGGTTCAGGCATAACTTGAATGGATAAAGAAAACATGATATATATACATAATGGATTACTACTTGGCTATTTTGAAAAGTATGAAATCCTGTCATTTGTGGCAACATGGATAAACTTGGAGGACATAATGTTAAGTGAAATAAGCCAGACACAGAAAGACAAATACTGCATCGTTTCACTTATACAAGGAATCTAAAAAAATTGAGCACACAAGAGTAAAGAGTAGAACAGTGGTTACCAGAAGCTGCGGAAGGGAGGGGGGAATGGAAGAGGTTGGTCAACAGGTACAAAGTTTCAGTTAGAAAGGAAGAATAAGTTCTGTTGTTCTACTACATAGCATGGTGATTAGCAGCTAATAACAATATATTATATATTTCGAGATAGCTAGAAAAGAGTATCTTAAAAGTTACCACCACAAAGAAATGATAAAGGTTTGTGGTAATGGGCATGCTAACTGCCCTAATTTAACTATTATACAATATACGCATGTACTGAAATATCACACTTACCCTATAAACATGTACAATTATGCATCAATTATAAACAAAATTTAAAAATTTTTGAAGTATAAAAAACATAATGTTTCAAATAAACTTACTACATTTGTGTCAGAATTGTGGAAAATACTAAAATACCTAACTTTAGTTTTCTTAGAAGATTATGATGATAGTCTGGTTTGCAGCACCATAGAGATGGCAAGAAAATATTAAGTGACCTCCGTGAAAATTCAGAACTTTACAAACTATTCCACTGAGACAAATAACTTTTGTGTGATTTCTGCCTTCTGAATGTACTTTGGCTGATATACCAACCTTAAGGATATTCAAAAACTATGACTCAGGTTCTAAAGAGAACCCCTCCCTCAAAAAATTAAAAGCTCTATGCATCTTTCAGGTATTTTCCCATTTCTTAGCATGTCTTCCCTTTACCCACAAGTGTTTGCCTTATGGGAGCTCTAGGTAAAAGTGTAGGAAGAAATTGACATTAATAGCAACTCCTAACCACACATCAGAGCTCACCATTACTTGATATTTCAAGTGCGCTCTATGACTTACAAACACAGTAAAACAAGAGAGCTTGACAGAATGTGTTAAGTCTGTGGGGGACCTCTTCATACATAATACTGACAGATAAACACCCTATCTATCAGAAACAAACTGAGGTGCTTTCCCTAATATACTGTTTGGCAACGCTCACAACTTACAGTAAAGATTTCAAGCATTAGTTATCAGTTCTGACAAGATTTATATTCAGGTTTTTTTTTTTTTAATTCAGAGTTTTCTAGGCAATTCCATCTCCTGGAAAAAAATATATTCCTTCACAGTTTGTGCTTGTGTTTATTATTCACCATGGAGAGTAAACAGCTGAAATGAAATGACTACAAAATGAGGTTTCTCTTTAGTCATTTGAATGTGGGACACAGATTTTCCTGCATTATCATTCTGCTATTGGGGGTTCAGAAGTGGAGCTGTGATTGTCTTTACTCAGGACACCTGAGCCCCTGTATTAAAAAGCTACACATACTGGAAAATACAAGATTTCCCAGGCCTCAAATCATTAAATACTCAGTACCAAATCTGCAAAGATCCCACTGCAGCTCTCCATTGCTTGGATAGAAGTGCTGGCTGAAAATACAAGTAATAAATGTGATAAATTATATCATGGTGCTTACTCTAAGCTTTTTAATAAGAAACATACATTTTGAGGGACAGAAGTCATGTTTATCTTTATTTCAATCAGCACACTTTCAATTAGCCACATACACGGATGAGTGGCTTGGACGAAACACCACCACCACCACCCAAAGGTAAAGTAGCTGAATTTAAGGCAAGGTAGTATCAGGGATGAATAAAACACTTTTAATTTGAATCTTCAAACTTTAAGTAATCATGCTATCCATGAGGAAAATCAGACATCTGTCTTGTGGCCACTAGAGTATCCCGTACACTCTGAACTTTTTTAAGAAGCTATAGTCAAAGCCCTATAATTCTAGGAATTTTTCTATCCTACTCTCACGAATAGGTTCATTCTTATGTACAAGAATGATCTTCAGGTACTCGCTTGACAACAAAACATAGGCTAGAATAAAAAAGAAACACGCAAAAAAAAAAAGGTGCAAATAACATATTTTTGCCAAAGGTAGAATGTACTGAATAGGCAATTCATGGTACTTGAAAAGCAGAAGTAATGACAACAAATGGAAATAAAGGCCACTGGCAGAAGAAACAAGGACAAATGATTGGGTAAACAAGACCCCCAAATTGGTTAAAATTTATAAAAGTGGGGCTCATAAGTGTACAGCAATAAGCCCATGTGAGTTATAAGAGAGAGAAAAAAAACTGAGACATGGTTATGGATAAAGATGAAAGACGAGCCTAGATATTATAAACAGCAGGCTAATATAAGTGCTGTACTGCTGCATGTCAGTTCACTGTTCCTAGAGGTGATACCCATATGCCATACAGAGAAGGGGAAGAAGGAAAGACCTCATATGTCCCAAGAATTTTCTGGGGCCCGTCTGCGTTTACAGTGTAAAATGATATAGCTCCAATAGGGTCTAGAAGAAGATTCCCTTCCTAAGAAGGAAAAAAATATGGCATTTGGGGAATGCTCACTGTGAATCAGGAGCTTCACATGTTACTTTACTTAATCTTCAAAAAAAAAAAAAAAAAAGGAAGAGTATTACAATAGACCCTTGAACAACATGGATTTGAAATGCAAGGGTCCACTTATTTGTGGATCTTCTTCTGTCTCTGCCACCCCTGAGACAGCAAGACCAACCCCTCCTCTCCCTCTTCCTCCTCAGCTTACTCAATGTGAAGACAAGGATGAAGACCTTTGTGATGATCCACTTCCACTTAATGAATAGTAAAAATATTTTCTCTTCCTTATGATTTTTAATAGTGTTTTCTTTTCTCTAGTTTATTGTAAGAATACAGTATGTAATATGTATAACATACAAAATATATGTTAATCAACAGTTCATGTTATCAGTGAGGCTTCCAATCAACAGTAGGCTATTAGTAGTTAAGTTTTGGGGGAGGCAAAAGTTATACATGAAATTTTGACTGCAGGTGGGGGTTGGTGCCCTAACCCTCATGTTGTTCAAGGATCAGCCATATATTCATTTTAAAACCATAAAACTAAAGCTTTATTAAGCTCTTACTATGTATAAGCACTTCACAAGCATTATCTCATTTTATCTTCACAACGATCCTTCAAGTAGGTATTACTGTCTACAGTTTACATACAAGTATTAGCTGTACTGACCCTTGCTTTTGAGATTTATGTGAGTCTGAAGTGAACCCCCATTTTATGAAAAACAAATGTTAGCTACAACTTTCTTAAGGGCTTACTTTATCATGGTTTCCTCTGCCTCTTAGCTCCTGCTTTACTGAATTTGTTTAGCTTATTAACTGTCTAATCACTCCATGTTTTCCCTTTTCCATTCCATTGTAGTCTAAACATTAGGCTTATTCCCTTTACTTAATACACACACACACACACACACACACACACACATCCAACCAAGACATTTATGTTTACAGCAAACTTGACCCAAGGTTTGGAAAAACAGCATGGGTTCACAACAGTAATACAAGTAACTGAAAACTAATATTAGCTCTCCCTATTCCTAAGAGTCCTTTTGCCACCCCCAACATTCCATGTAGCCCCCAAACTTTCTTACTGGCTCTTCTTTCCCTTTCTTCCCTTACTCCTCCTCACTCAGAGCCAACAATAAATGAATAATTTCTCCCATATAATTTCTTATAGAAAATGACTTGGTCCTTCTTGAGTTCTGCATTTCTTCTCCAGACCCTTCTCTGAAGCCTTGGTTTTGATGGCCAAATTACCTATTGAGATATTTTTTCAAACAAGGACAGTTCCGTCTCTAACAGGAATTCTGGTGCCAGCACACAAGAAATACAGATGAGGGAACCAAGGCTTGGAGGTGTCTAGAAACTAACCCTGTAAGGTTTGTTCTTGAGAGCTGCTTGTTCAATATAGAAGCCACCAGCCTCGTGTGGCCACTCAAATTTAAATTGTACTTAATTAAAATTGAATAAAATTAAAATTTCAGTTATTCATTCTCATTACCTCATTTCAAGTGTTTGAGTGCTCTTGTGTCTAGTGGCCATTGTACTGGACAGTGCAGATGTAGAGCAGTTCTACCAACCTGGAAAGTTCTATTGGACAGTGACACTTCCACAGTAGCCGTGTGGTTCCCAGACGCTGCTATCTCTTGTCCATGTGCCACTGCTGAAGATGGTGACATATCCCTCTCCTTCTTTTTATGTTGGACTGCCATCTGCTGTGCCATTTCTAAATGAAAAGAAATACACTGTCCAATTACAAGTATGGAGTCTATGAACAAGTCAGCCGATAATCTCTGCTGTCTGTGTGAAGGCCGCCTCTTACGCTGCACGGTGTCCTGCCTTCAGATGAAGAAGTCCTCAGACCATACTCTGCCAAGGTTTCTACCTGCCCTGGAGGCCCATTGAGACTGCTTATCCTCCAGAAACAAACGCCTTATTTCATAATCAAGGCACAGACCAATTTATGAACCTGAAGAAGCAGCAGGTCTTTTAAAGAGTGTTGGTGTTTCCCGTTCACCCACCACACTCCCCAATCCTGGCTAACCTTTCATTGATAAAGTCTGACTGTCTCAAAGAAAAAGTGCTGTTAATGGTGTTACCTTGGTGATGATGCCCCAGTCCACTCCCTCTGTAACAGTTCTCACTGAATCCTTTCTTCTGATCTTTGAATTCTACTGAATTCTCTGATTCAGTTATTCAAACTGCCACCATTTCTTCATTGTAAGCTATGATAGCAAAAGAGATGATTCATCAGGATTGAATGCCTTTAAGCCAATGGTCTCAGTGTGGCTGTACATTGCTGTCCCCTGGGAAGGTGGGAAAAATCCAGATGCTTAGGCACACTGAAAACCAATGACATGGGAATGTATAGGGTTGGGATCCAGGCAACAGCATTTTTAACACTCACCAGATGATTCTGATGTGCAGCAGTAAGACAGGCACCACTGACTTAAGTGGAATGACTGTACTATAGAGATCCTCAAACCTCTGTAAGCAGTGACTAAGAAAGCTTTGCAAAAATACAGACTCCCAGGCTCCTCACCCACCAACTGAGTCACAGTCTTAGGACTTGGGATCGAGCTATTTGCATTTTTCTAAAGACCCACAAGAGATTCTAAAGGGAAGACAGATTTGTAAATACGTGCCTAGGTGCAGTTGCAGCCCTGCAGATATCAGGGCAAAACTGCAAGGCGAGAGAATTCTGCCTCTCTCTCTCTCCTGCACCTCCTCTCCAGCACGGTGCAAGAGCCCGCAGAGCCCTTTCCCACCTCCAGGTTTGGGTTTCATCTCTACTTTCTAAAAAGGGAAACAAAAATAAAGCTTGAGTCTAGAAAATCTTCAGTTTGAAAGTTCCTAAGCAACGGATCCTTTTCTGTTTATAACTTTCCTGCTTCAGGATCAGCCTTTCTCTCTAGCACCCTGCCAATTTTGTAATTGAGTTCATCATGCCATAATCTTGCCTTATATGCAGTAGGTGCTCAATAAATGTTTGAATGTGAATTATAAATGTGTAGAAGTAGTCCTGTATTCATAATTTGACATTCAATGATTTTTTTAAAGGGCTGGATTTTTTTCCAGGAAAATAAAATCTCTTTTGTGTTGATCAAATTAGTTTAGGAGAACATCTCTGCATATGAAAGAGATAAAGCAAAATTTAGGGAAATTATTGAAATTAGCAGAAGATGGACCCTACAAGCTGTCTAATTAATGCCTTGGGAATTAACATCAATCCTATTTTAAATCAATTTTCTGAAGTAAGTGGAAGAGCCCACTGAAACTTTCTTCCACGTATTTGTATGAATTTTGCTCTTAAATACATCTAAACTAACTAGAAGACCAAATGAAATAGAAGATGTTACTTTTCTCTAAGGGGATTTCCTTGGAGAAACCCCAGCAGTTTCAGAGCTCATGTGGCATTTATTCAAACTGTCCATAGGTTTAGGAAAAATGCAACTTTTCCTAAAATTTCCAGATCTAAGCCAAGGAGGGTGAGGATCAAAATACTACCTATCAGGTACTATGCTGATTACCTGGGTGACTAAATAATCTGTACACCAAACCCCCATGACATGTAGCTTACCTACATAACAAACTGCACATATTCCCCTGAACCTAAAATAAAAGTTAAAATAAATAAATAATAAAACAAAAAAAATAAGAAAATGGCAATGATTTTCTCATTCCCAGGAGGGGATTTTTCTTTTATTTTTATGTATACATATTTTTTGAAACAGGGTCTCGCTCCCTTTGTTGAGCAGGCTGGTCTCAAACCCAGAAAGAGATTTTTCTTTCCTTCCTTTTGCTTATATTATCTGGCTTTCATACAATACAAATCCATGTTTAGGTAATAATAAATGTAAGTGTACCATCTTAATAGTGAATATTGGCATACACCTAAGTTTAGTTTTATTCAAGTGAAGGCAGGGAGAAGCTATTCATCTCCACTCAAAGATGGGTTAGGTAGCCAAACTAGTGTTCACTGCCTGTTTGAAATTCTCTTTTGGGGAGCTTTCTCCCAGTTTAATCCTTTAATGATAATTATTAATCCATTTTACAAGTTTCTCCATTACACAAAATTTTCCAGTTGCACATTCCTTTATGCATTCTTCATGGACAAAGAAAGACTTCAAAATAGACCTTGAATGTGGCTTTAAAAATAATCCATTTATCTAATTTTTGCTTTTGTTGCCTGTGCTTTTGAGGTCTTAACTAAAAATCCTTGCCCAGCTCATTGTCATCAAATGTTTCCCAACGTTTTCTTCTAGTCATTTCATAGTTTCTGGTTTTACATGTAAGTCTTTAATCCATTTTGAGTTAATTTTTGTGTATGGTAAAAGAGGTAGGGATCTAGTCTCATCCTTCTGCATGTGGATATCCAGCTTTTCTAGTACCATCTTTTGAAGAGACTATTCTTTCCCCAGTGTGTGTTCTTGTCACCATTATCAAAAATCAGTTTGGTCATAAGTGCATGGATTTATTTCTGGACTTTCTGTTGTGTTTCATTTGTCCGTGTGTTTATTTTTATGCCAGTACCATGCTGTTTTGGTTACCACAGCTTTGTAGTATATTTTGAAGTCAGGTAGTGTGATGCCTCCAGCTTTGTTCTTTTTGCTTAAGATTGCTTTGGCTATTTGGGGGTCTTTTGTGGTTTCCCATGAATTTTTGGATCATTTTGTTCTATTTCTGTGAAAAAGATCATTGGTATTTTGATAGGGATTATACTAAATCTGTAGATTGCTTTGGGTGGTAAGACCATTTTAACAATATCGATTTTTCCCATCCATAAACATGAGCTATCTTTTCATTTATTTGTGTCATCTTCAATTTCTTTCAGTGTTTTATAGTTTTGATGTAGAAATCTTTCACCTCCTCAGTTAAGTTTATTCCTATGTACATTTTATAACTATGCTAAATATAATTGTTTTCTTGATTTCTTTTTCAAATCATTTACTATCAGCATTACAGAAATGCTACTGATTTTTGTATGTTTGTCAAACTAAGAAGCTTTTCCACAGCAACAGAAACAACAGAGTGAAGAGACAACCTATAGAATGGGAGAAAATATTTGCAAACTATACATCTCACAAGGGGCTAATGTCCACAATATATAAGGAACTTAAACAACAGCAAACAAAAACATAATCTGATTTTTAAATGGGCAAAAGACCTTAACAGACATTTCTCAAAAGAAAACATACAAATGACCAACAGGTATATGAAAAAATGCTCAGCATCACTAATCATCAGGGAAATGCAAATGAAAACCACAATGAAATGTGACCTCATTCTAATTAGAATGGCTATTTTCAAAAAGATGAAAGAAAACCACTCTTGGCAAGGATATGGAGAAAAGGGAACCCTTACACAGTGCTGGTGGGAATGTAAATTAGTAGAGTCATTATGGAAAACAGTATGGTGGCTCCTCAAAAAGTTAGAAATAGAACTACTGTATAATCCAGCAATCCCACTACTGGATATATATCCAAAGGAAATGAAATCAGTACATTAAAGAGATATCTGCACTCCCATGTTTACTGCAGCACTATCCACAACAGCCAAGACTTGGAATCAACCTAAATGTCCAAAAACAGATGAATGGATAAGGAAAACGTGATATATCTACACAATAGAATAGTATTCAGCCATTAAAAAGAATGATATTCTGTCATTTGAGACAAAATGGACAAACCTGGAGGATATCATATTAATACATGAAATGAGCCAGACACAGAATGACAAATACCACATGATCTCACTGTTATGTGGAATCTAAGAAAAAGTGATCTCATAGAAGTAGAGAGAAGAACAGTGTTTATATCAGAGACTGGGGAGGGAATGGGGAAGGGCAGGATGAGGAGAGGTTGGTCAGTGTGTACAAAGTTAAAATTAGGCAACAGGGATAAGTTCTGGTGTTGTATTACACAGTAGGGTGACTATGGTCAATGGCAAAGTATTGTATATTACAAATTAGAAGAGAGATTTTTTAATGTTCTCACCATAAAGAAATGATATATGCATGGGGAGATAGATATGCTAGCTACCCTGCTTTGAACATTATACAATCTGTACATATATCAAAGCATCAAATTGTACATCACAAATATGTACAATTATAATGTATCAATTAAAGAATAAAAAGTTTTAAAAATAAAATAATCCAAATATTTAAAAATCTACATGCAGAAAAATCTACTTATAGTGGTAAAAAATTAGAAACAACTTAAATATCCCCACATAGAAGAAAGACCTAGCAAATTATGATATAGCCATTTGAAGAGACATTTTGAAGCCATACTAAAAACTATTGAATTGTGTATTTTAAATTGGTGAACTATATGGTATGTGAGTTATACCTCAATAAAGTTGTTATAAAAACATGCATAGTTTTGTGCACACTATGAGTACAGGAAAGCATATGCATAGAGAAAAATTCAAATTGTGTGATATGATTATATAATTATAATGACAAAAATTAAAAATGAATCTGATTCATGGACAGCAATCGACTTAGGAATTTTCTACCTAATTTTGTGAGCATTCCATATTGTCTTCAGTAAAGATTCATTTATTAGTTTCAAGCCAGATTCAGAACACTTGGGGATGAGGACTGTGAATAGGAAGTGACTCTCCCTAAAAGCCAAATGTAGTATAATAGATTAGAAAGGTGACCGGCAAGCACACAGTAGGTTTGCACTAACTATTAGCTGAGCTTTATTTCTCACATTACATCCTGAGCCCTCTTCTCTCTTCTCCCTACAGTCTCCCTTGAAATCTCATTCTTTCCCATAACTTTGACTCCTTCTGTAGTAATAAGTCCCAGATTTCTATTTCCAACACAGAGCTTTTTTTTCCCCGAATTTCAAACTCCTGTTGCTATCTGCTTCTTGTTAATAATAAATATAAAGTTTACAAATAAACCGTGTTAATCAGAAAACCAAGCACCACATATTCTCACTTATAAGTGGGAGCTGAACAGTGAGGACACATGGACACAGGGAGGAGAACAATACACTGGGGCCTGTCGGGGGATGGGGCCGAGAGCATTAGGGAAAAGAGCTAATGCATGCTGGGCTTAATATCTAGGTGATGGGTTGATAGGTACAGCAAACCACCATGGCACATGTTTACCTATGTAACAAATCTGCACATCATGCACGTGTACCCTAGAGCTTTCAAAAATAATAATAAAATAATAAATAAATAAACTGTGCTCATTGCTGTTAAGCACTTTCCCTTAGAACCTGTACTTACAAGAATCTCTTTGACTTTTATTTGGCTGAATACAAGCTTTTTATTTGAATACTCCAACCCAATACAATTGTCAAGCTAGTGGTGAGCTGGGGGAGGAAAGTGAAAAGTGGGAGAAGGAATTTAACAGTGTGCTGTGTAACTATCTCCTCTGAATTCCCACTTAAAATTGAAAGCATGTACATGTTCAAAGACAACTCCAGCCTCCAACCCCTTTTTCTCTTCTCCCACTGAACCACGGAATATGAACTCAGATTATCAAGAGATATATCAAACAAATTATCTCAGGGATACTGACAAAAGGCCATAAATGCCCCAGAACAGAAAGACACATATTGTGGTAATAATTTGCACTGTATTAATGCTCCAAATGCATTATCCCATTTAAACCTCCCATCAACTCCAAAGTGGGTGTTAATAATATCTGCATTTTCACATGGGATTCAGGCAAGAATACATTGAGTAAATTGCTCAAGATTACACAGTTAGGAAGCAGAGAAATAAGACTTTGAATGCAGTCAGACTCTAGAGCCTCACTCTGTAGATCAGGGTTCCTTTACCTCAGCACTAGTGACTTTTGGGGCCAGATAATTCTTTGCTATGGCTCTGTCCTGTGCATTGTAGGATGTTGAGCAGCATCCCTGGCCTCTACCCAGTAGATGTCAAAAACAACTCCCCAGCAGTAACAATCAAAAACATCTCCAACATTGACAAATGTCTCCTGGTGGGAAAAAATTGCCTCCAGTTGAGAAATACTGCTATAGATGGGGCAGGGGGAAACTTGCTTAGAGATTAAATACATTGCCAATCTATGACAACTGGTAAATAGCCCAATCTGCATTCAAACTGAGAATGACCTGACTCCATATGCCATTATGCTATATTGATCAACTTGGCAAAAATAAAACAAAATGAAACAAGAGCAAAGAAAAAGAGATAGGAATAAAATAAAACAAATAAACTATTATTTTGGAATGATTTGCTTCCATTTAAAGAAAAAGAAACAGAAACAGTCCCTAAAGACTGTTTAAGAAAAAGACTGTTAATGATTGTTAAAGAAAGAGTCCCTGAAATACTTAAACTTAACTAAGAGTAAGCAGAGATGTTCTATAAAGTAGTATTTCTCAAAGTTGGCTACATATTAGAATTATCTAGTGAGCTTTAAAAGTACTGGTATCTGGGCCTCATCCCCAAGAGATTCTAGTTTAATTGGTCTGGGATGTGACCTGGGTTTGGGATTTTTAAAAGCTGTTCAAGTGTTTCCAATATGAATTCAAAGCTAAGAACCACTGCTGTAAAGGATTCAACTAGTATTTTATTTCTATGGGTCTTATCAATCATGCATATTAAATTGATTACATACATTTAGTTTAATAGAAAACCAATGGATACCTAATAAATTGAGAGCGTACATTACCCTTAACATTCACTGAGCTACTGATCACCAAATTTGTAGATGTTTATAGGATCATATAGCCAGAAGAGAAAGTATTCTCTAGTTCCTAACCTTTGGACCATCTTGTCCCCCATCATCATTTCCAACAAAAAATTAGCCAAAATTTGAAAGGGTACTGTTATTTCATGATTATTCACAGTGCTTTCAAAGTGTGATGGAAGAATATTTTTTCAGTTATTGGGTAAAATGTGATTTTGGAATGGTTTCAAGACTCTAAACACTTTATTTTGGCTTATTCCAATATGTGTGATTAAGTAATTTTTCCAAACATTAACCTTGTCACTACCACCATGAATAATTCAGAATTCAATAGATACATTCATTTCTAATATGTAATATGCTCAGATAACAATAAGACACCTTAGGTTTTCATTACTGTAGCCATCAAACTACGGAAGTGATAACATTTGCTTAAATGGCTTTCTATAACAATGACCAGCAAATCTAGCCTAATGTAGACAACACTGTTATTCACTCCAAATATACTCCCTTTCCTTCCATAGACAGTCTATGCCTGCACATGGCAAGCAATAAAACAGTATGAACATTCAGATAATTTATCCAGTGTTGATGATCATTTCTAATTATACTGTATAATAATTTGTCCAGTGATTAGCATTGATTATTACAAAATGGTCACTTCTCAAACATTAATCTAAGCTGACAGGCTCAGAACACAATACCCCAAAATACAGTAGCTTGGCAATTGAGAAAATGGCAGAGGCAGGAAGGTCTCTCTCATCTTCTCCCACCATTCTCCCCTGAAACAGGCCATAGAATCTAGGAAGGTCAGTCTCTGACCCTCTCCTTCCTTTCTCCCCTGAAGACCCTCATATGACAGGTGTCCTGCCCTATACCTAGAGGAAAGAAATGTTACACAGAGAGGCCAAAAAGAATCTGAACAAACAGGCCTTGCTAAGTTCCCCCAAATTTACTACCACTATGTGATATTATTTTGTCCTCCAATCACACTTCTGCATGACTGTCCACAAAAATACGGTTTTCCCTTAGTCTCTGGGTTTTCATTTCTGAAGCTTCCTGTGTTATGTAAAATTTATATTAAGTAAACTTGCTATGCTTTTCTCCTTTTAATCTGTCATTTGTTATTGGGGTGTCAGCCATGAAGGAACCCAAAATATTCCTGTCTAAAACACTGAGGACTATTGACCTGAAGAAGGTTAAAACACCAGAGGACACTCTGCCCCTCCCTCTGCCTGCCTGATGACAGGACAGCAATTTACAAAGACAAAGGTCTTCCTGTCCTCCTCCCTGACTTTTCCTGCCTACACTTGCTTATCAGCTGAGAGACAACAGTGCCAGAGGACCTAGGAACAAACTTGACTCTTCCCATAAGTTTACCTTCCCACATTTGCCCACCTTTTGGAAGCCTGAAAATGCTCTCTTCTTTGTCTTGTCACTATAGGATTTAAGGCTCTTTGTTGAAATACTATTTAAGCAAGTCCCCTAAGCCACTGCCTTAAGAGAGAAATACTTTTGAACAGAGGCCTCTCCCAAGTGATGGGTACAGAACGTGTCAATAAAATTCTGCTGGTTTTTCTCTTGTTAACGTGACTTTCGTTTTCAGGAGTGTCTCAACTAAGAGAGGGGTAAAAATAAGAAATTATATTTTCTCCCCTATAGTCATGAACCTTATAATGAGTGAGGAAAGACACTCCTTCTCCCCTACAAAGTGTAGATGACTTTTTATACATTGATCCTTGGAATCTGTAAGGTTCTTGAGAATTAAGCAATAGAAACCAAAAATTATGTCCCATTACAAGTTATCTTCCAACCACCATTCTGAAGATTAGGAGGTGGGTTTGCTTATTCGTTTTGTGGTTACTGCAAATTTTGTTGGGTATTTTTTTTTTTTTTGGAAGAAAGAGAAGGCTTGGAAGTGTAATAAATTTTCCCAAGCCCTGGAAGTGCATAAATACTTTCAAGAGCAGGGTGAAGCTCAACAAATTATAGTATAAACTCTCTTCAATAAAATACCCACACATCCATTGTGGCTAAGGTTGAACTGGAGTCTTATTTTAGACAGCAGAACTAAAAGAAAATAGCACTCACCCTGGGTAGCAGAAATGCCTGAGTTTATATAACACCTATATTCACAGAGTTAATGTACAATTTAGTGAAATTAAATTAATTAATTTTTAATTGCACAGAGGGTCCACTCTACTCCTATTTTTAATTCTTTTGTAGGAAGGAAAAAGAAAGGCTCCAGTGAGTTGTAATTGTGCCACTGCCCTCCAGCCTGGGCAAAAGAGTAAAAGCTTATCTCTAAATAAATAAATAGGCCAGGCAGGCTTGGTGGCTCATGACTGTAATCCCAACACTTTTAGAGGCCAAGGTGGGCAGATTGCTTGAGCCCAGAAGTTCGATACCAGCCTGGGAAACATGGCAAAAACCCATCTCTACCAAAAATGCAAAAATTAGCTGGGTGTAGTGGTGTATGCCTGTGGTCCCAGCTACTTGGGAGGCTGAGGTGGGAGGATCACTTGACCCTAGGAGTTCGAGGCTGCAGTGAGCCGTAATCGTGCCACTACACTCCAGCCTGGGTGACACAGCAAGACTCTATCTCAAAAAATTTTTTTTAATTAAAAATGAGTGAGGGTAGGGAGCATAAATACATCCTTCTTTTGAGTCTCCACAGCACCTAGCAACCTGCTTTACACATTCAAAATATGTCTTATATATTTGAAATATGGGCTATTTATTGATTGGCTGAAGGAAAAGATCCTTGAATTCCATAAATTATGATTCTCTAATTTATCTTTTATCATTTCTTCTTTTCCTCATTCCATTGCTTCTTTCTCAACTGGAGGTAAATTTGTCCCAGGATGAAATCTATGAATGGAATGGATGAAGTGTCATGGAAACAGAATGGAGCAAATCCAAGTGTGGGGTTTTTTTTTTTTTATATAACTATTGATTTCTTGACTCTGCTTTCAGTTTCCATTGATTTGTTGGTGTTAACTGGATTTATGACTACTATGCTTTGTTTCTGTGAGTCAGTATTCTATTTTCCCTGAAGCAACATGTCTGTTGTACACAGGCCATCTCCCTGAGACCTCAACGCATCCAGAAAACAGCCAAGAGCTGAGAAGTAAGCAAAATATCTCTGAACAACCAAAACAGGTATCACCATGTCTCCACTGTCCAAACACTTACATAAGATGGAACACCTTTTGGAGCTCTCTGCACATAATTCTAGTCAATTCGTTTGTGTGATTTTCCTAACAAGGCATGTTAGAAGCAGCAAATTTGTTGGCAGGTTAGGAAGGATAGGTTGCCAAAGGCTGGAACACTGACAATCATTAAAATGACACCTGATAGACTAAAAGTGAGAAAAAGAACAAACAACAAAAAAAGAAAACATGTAAAAATAAGAACCAAGGAATCAAAACTCAAAAGAGATTTGATCATGCCATGTAGAGGCAAATAACCCTATATTTGTATTGCTCGTTGCATTCTAGTGTGGGAGAGAAATTGACATTCATCATGGTAAGCCTGAGATATAAAGACAAGAATAAAATGTGCTCAGGAAACTGTTGGAGAAGACAGGAAAGTACACAATAGATTTTAGAAAGATTTCTAGCCAAAATGGTTTTGTTGTTGTTGTTTTTGTGTTTAGAGGAGTAAACATCAGTTAATGGGGAAAAGAAGATTCATAAGTCATTTAAATAGGCCACTTCTTTCCTAACAGACTGGACAAATTGGGCATTACTGTATTTCAAACAAAGCACGAAAAATCTCTTTAGAAGTGTCTCATTCTACAAATATACTATAACCGCAATAATGTGATTTAGGAGGGAAAGAGAGAGACACACACACAAAGACTGCTACTAACTCCTGGACAGGTTAGAAGTTATTACCATTCCATCTTTCTTGCCATTGTTCCCCAACCACATATATTCTCAACTTTTACATAGCTATTAACATAATATATGATTTATTTTGCTTTGATTTGACTTATCATTCATCACATACTTTCCGTGTGCCTATATAATATTCATAATTTTCATTTTGATGGCTGCCTAATAGTCCATGTTCCTAAATTGCTTTCAATTTTACCAATTATCAATAAACAATACTGCAATAAACACCTTCACATATACGGCTATTCTGTCCTTGTGTAGTTTTGGATTACTATCAAACAATAAATTCACCAAAGTGAAATTAGAAATATATCTAAATTAAGAAATGTATTTGAACAGTGACTTGCTTTACAAGGTTGTGGTGAAAATGAGGTTGTAATACCAGTCAAAGCCCTCCTCCCCAGATTAGCAGAAATTTAACTCCTCACTTGACTCTCCCCTACTTCCCTGAATTGCCCAAGAACCCAGAGATTCATTCAGTCAAACTCTTAGCAGAGGGAAAACTAGAGAATCTGACCACCGTCCAGTGGACACTTCTTGACGCCTGCTGTTGCTTCAGTTACTCAGTTACTCCTGTCCTATGGCACATGCATCTAATGAGTGGATATCCATGGCTCTTAAACCATGAACTCACAACACCCATGTGTGAAGAGGGCCCCGTGGGCATCATTGTTCCTCTACTAACAGATGAAGATAGGCAGGCTCTGAGAAGTAGTGACACAACCAGGAAGGGACAAAGACAGACCTTCCATCCCTCGGACAGGGATTCATCCATTTCACCGTGCAAGCTCATCATGTACAAGATCCATGCCAAGAAAAATCTGACAGTATACAGGGACAGGACCTGATTTTTTTTCTTAATGTAGAAGGGTGATTCTGCACAGTATATGTAGTTGTGCTTCTATGTCAATGACCCATAAAATATCTTGTGAGGACAGAAAACATAACATATGTAAAATTATGCTCTAAAAAAGCCTTACACATTGTTGGCCTCAAATTATTTTAGCCGGTTGAAATGAAAATTATTTAGAGATTAATTTTAACCTAATTCGGATTTTGTTGAAGATGTAGTAACTTTAAAAACAATGTGAAAGAATAGAGCTGGAAACGCAGTAGTGAAATATCATCTAAAAACAATACACTATTGAATTTTAGATGTATAGAGTCATTTACATGTGACTGACATGTGTCACTACAGCCTATGACTGAGAGATTAATGCACTTCCTTTTAAAAGCATTTCTCCAATACTTTGTACAATTGTGCCCTCTGCTGGATGCACATGGGTATTATTTTACAGGGCTATACATAGGAAACAATGCTTTATAATCACATCTTTCTAAAGTAAAACTTTTCAATACTTGAATTCTGTGTATATTTCAGCAATTAGTTGGTTCTATCCCACACAAACTTCCTAATCCTCTTTTTAAATTACTGATAATCTCATTTACAGAAATTCAAAACATTGTTAAAGATTAGCTCAGTACTGTTTAGTGCTGTCAGCTGAGTAAATTGTTACTTCTCAAAAAAGAACTCATAATTAAATATAAATATGGATAAATCTCTTGAAAGTTTCTCATATCTCAATAAAATGCATAATGAAACCATTTATTATCGTATTTAAGTTTACAAATATCCACCCAATTATTGTCTCATTTCGTTTCATTATTTAAAAATATTTATTCCCATGTAGCATACTGGATTTCAATGATACACAACAAAATAATATGTGGTCTCAATTCTCAAGAATTTTGTTATTAAATGGAAAATGGTGAGAAGTAAATGAACAACTGCAGAGTAGCACATGCCATGAACACTGGGATGTTCCAGATTCCCCTTCAATGAGGAACTTGTGGCTCCAGTCACAGAGAGCCTCCTTACGCAATGTCTCACCCCTTTTCAGGAGCCCACATCCAATGACTGATCCATGCTGGAGAAAAAAGTGCCCACCATATCAGCCCAACTTTCTACAACTCAGAAGGGCCATTCTGGCTCCCTAAATCCCCTGGGGTTTACCACAGTTGTTAGGCACACATCCAAGCTCAGCCCTTCTCTCTACCCCAGTGGTTTTCAACTGAGGGCAATTTGCTATCCCCTCCTTCCCCACCACCAGCATATTTTGCAATGCCTGAAAACACTTTTGGTCATCACAACTGAAGGGGAGGGAGGTGTGTATGTGTGCTACTGGCATCTAGTGGATAGAGCCCAGGGATACTGCTATGCATCCCATAGTGCACAGGAGAGCCCCACAACAAAGTGTTACACCTAGTCTGAAATGTCGTTATGCCACAGTTGAAAAACCCTGTTCTACCCAATCTCGTGCTTTCCTTTCCCTTTCATAGGTGTTGGTCTGAGGTCATTCTTTTTTTTTTTTGCGGGGGGGGGTGTTTTGGTTTTGTTTTTCAACTTTTGTTTTAGATTTGGGGGTACACACGCAGGTTTGTTACAAAGGTGTATTGCATGATGCTGAGGTTTGCAGTACAATTGAAACCATCACCCAGGAAGTGAGCATAGTACCTAACAGGTAGTATTTCAACCCTTTCTCCCCTCCATGTCTCCCTCCTCTTGTATTCCCTGGTGTCTATTGTTCCTATCTTTATGTCCATGTGTGCCCAGTGTTTAGCTCTCACTTATAAGTGAGAACATGTGAGATTTGGTTTTCCGTTCCTGCATTAGTTCACTTAGGATAATCACCTCCATCTGCATCCATGTTTCTTCAAAGGACATAATTTCATTATTTATTATGGCTGTGTAGTATTCCATGGCGCATATGTACCACATTTTCTTTATCCAATCCACCATTGATGGGTGCTTGGGCTAATTCCATTTCTTTGCTATTGTGAATAGCACTGCAAAGAACATACAGGTGCATGTGTCTTTTTTGGTAGAATTTCTTTTCCTTTGAGTATATACCCAGGAATGGGATTGCTGGGTCGAACAGTAGTTCAACTCTCACTTCTTTGAGAAATCTCCAAACTGCTTTCCACGGTGGATGACCTAATTTACAGTCCCACAAGTAGTATATAAGCATTCACTTTTTTTTTTTTTTTTTTTTTTGTGAGGGGAGACGGAGTCTCGCTCTGTCTCCCAGGCTGGAGTGCAGCGGCGCGATCTCGGCTCACTGCAACCTCCGCCTCCTGGGTTCAAGCGATTCTCCTGCTTCAGCCTCCTGAGTAGCTGGAACTACAGGCACGCACCACCACGCCCGGCTAATTTTTGCATTTTTAGTAGAGACGGGGTTTCACCATGTTGGCCAGGCTGGTCTCCAACTCCCAACCTCAGGTGATACGGCCGCCTCAGCCTCCCAAAGCACTTTCGCAGGCCCACCAGCATCTGTTTTTTGCCAAGGTCATTCTTTACCGAACATCCTGCACCCTAAACTCCATCAAAGAGTTGGCTTTCTGGGAAACAGTTACAATAGTATCCATAAGAAACCATTTGGTCTTATACGTGTGTATGAGAGAGACAAAGTAGTATGTATGTATATAAATTTATTAGTATGAACAAAACTAGGAGGACATACGCTAAATATAAAGAGTGGTTATTTCATTTTTTAAATGTTTTGTTTTTAATTATTGTGGGAATATAGTAGGTGTATGTATTTATGGGATACATGAAATGTTTTGATATAGGCATGCAATGTAATTATCACATAATGAAAGATAGGGTATCCATCCTCTCAAGCATTTATCTTTTGTGTTACAATCCAATTATCCTCTTTTAATTTAAAATGCACAATTAAATTATTATGAATTATAGTCACCCTGTTGTGCTATCAAATACTAGGCCTTATTCATTCACTTTATTTTTTGTGCCCATTAACCACCCCCACCTCCCCATCACCCCCCACTATGCTTCCTAGCCTCTTGTAATCATCCTTCTACTTTCTATCTCCATGGGTTCAATTATTTTGATGTTTAGGTCCCACAAATAAGTAAGAATATGCAATGTTTGTCTTTCTTTTCCTGGCTTATTTCACTTAACATAATGACTTCCAGTTCCATCTATGTTGTTGCAATCTCATTTTTTTTTTTATGGCCGAAGAGTACTCGGTTGTGTATATGTACCACATTTTCTTTATCCATTCATCTGTTGATGGACACTTAGGTTGCTTCCAAATCTTGCCTATTGTGAACAGAGCTGCAACAAACATGGGAGTGCAGATATCTCTTCGATATGTTGATATCCTTTCGTTTGGATATATGCCCAGCAGTGGGATTGCTAGATCATATGGTAGCTCTATTTTTAGTTTTTTGAAGAACCTCCAAACTGTTCTCCATAGTGGTTATACCAATTTACATTCCCAACAACAGTGTATGAGGGTTCCCTTTTCTCCACATCCTTGCCAGCATTTGTTACCGCCTGTCTTTTGGATATCAGCCATTTTAACTGGGGTGAGATGATATCTCATTATAGTTTTGATTTGCATTTCTCTCATGATCAATGATGTTGAGCACCTTTGCATATGCTTGTTTGCCATTTGTATGTTTTCTTTTGAGAAATGTCTATTCAAATCTTTTGCCCATTTTAAAAATCAGATTATTAGAGTTTTTTTTCTGTAGAGTTGTTTGAGCTCCTTATATATTCTGGTGATTAATCCCTTGTCAGAGGGGAAAATATTTGTGTGCAAATATTTCCTCCCATTCTGTGGACTGTTTCTTCACGTTGTTGATTGTTTCCTTTGCTGTGCAGAAGCTTTTTAATTTGATATGATCCCACTTGTCCATTTTTGCTTTGGTTGCTTGTGTTTGTGGGGTATTACTCAAGAAATATTTGCCCAGAATGTGGTCCTGGAGAGTTTCCCAAATGTTTTCTTGTAGTAGCTTCATAGTGTGAGATCTTAGACTTAATTATTTAATTCATTTTGATTTGATTTTTGTATATGGTGAGAGAGATAGGAGTCTAGTTTCATTCTTCTGCATATGGACATCCAGTTTCCCCAGCACCATTTATTGAAAAGATTATCTTTTCCCCAGTGTATGTTCTTCCCCCCTTTGTCGAAAATGAGTTCACTGTAGGTATGCAGATTTTTTTCTGGGTTCTCTGTTCATTGGTCTATGTGTCTGTTTTTATGCCAATACCAAGCTGTTTTGGTTACTATAGCTCTGTAGTATAATTTGAAGTCAGGTAATGTGATTCCTCTAGTTTTTTTTTCTCTTATGATAGCTTTGGATATTCTGGGTGTTTCGTGGTTCCATATAGATTTTATGATTTGTTTTTTCTATTTCTGTGAAGAATGTCATTGGTATTTTGAAAGGGATTGCATTGAATCTGTAGATCACTTTGGGTAGTATGAACATCTTAATGATATTGATTCTTCCAATTCATGAACATGGGTTTCCATTTTTTGGTGTCCTCTTCAATTTCTTTCATCAGTGTTTTATAGTTTTCATTAAAGAGACATTTCACATTTTTGGTTAATTCCTATATATTTAATTTTATTTGTGGCTATTGTAAATTAGACCACTTTATTTCTTTTTCAGTTTGTTCACTGTTAGCATAAGAAAAGCTACTGATTTTCGTATATTGATTTTGTATCCTACTACTTTACTGAATTTATCAGTTCTAATGTTTTGGTAGATTCTTTTGAGGTTTTTTGGCATGAAAGGATGGTGAATTTTATCAAATGTTTCTTCAGCATCAATCTAAATAATCATACGGTTTTTGTCCTTCATTCTGTTGATATGATGTATCACATTGATTGATTTGCCTATGTTGCATCCCAAGGATAAATCCCACTTGAGCATGATGAATGATCTTTCTAGCGTTTGATGAATTCAGTTTGCTAATATTTTGTTGAGGATTTTTGCATCAATATTCATCAGGGATATTGGCCTGTAGCTTTTGTATTCTTTTTGTGTTGTTGTTAGATGTGTCTTCGTCTGGTTTTGGTATCAGGGTAATATTGGCCTTATAGAATGAGTTTGGAAGTACTGCCTCTTCCTCTATTTCCATTTGTTTCAAGACATTTTTCAATTTCCTTCTTAATTTCTTCATTGACTCACTGGTCATTCAGGAGCATATTGTTTAATTTTCATGTATTTGAATAGTTTCCAAAATTCTTCATCGATTTCTAGTTTTATTCCATTATGGTCAGAGAAGATGCTTGATATCATTGTAATTTTTTTGAATGCTTTAAGACTTGTTTTATGACCTAACATATGGTCTATCCTTGAGAATAATCCATGTGTTGAGGGAAAAAAATGTGTCTTCTGCAGCTATTGGATAAAATATTCTCTAAATATCTATTAAATATTTGGTCTATAGTGCAGATTAAGTTTGATATTTCCTTGTTGATTTTCTGTCTGGAAGATCTGTCAAATGCTGAAAAGTGGGGTGTTGAAATCTCCAGCTATTATTGTAATGGAGCCTATCTCTTTCTTTAGCTCCAATAATATTTGCTTTATATATCTGAATGCTCCAGTATTGAGTGCATATATATATATATAATTGTTATATCCTAAAGAGTAGTTATTTTAAAGTAATGGCATTGCAAGCCATTCTTGTTGTTTTCCTTTGTACTTAAGTGCCTCAGTTGTCCAAGATTTGTGTTTTTATTATTGTATTTTTCTTTTTTGCAGTAAGCACATGTTACCTTTGCAGTCTGGGGAGATAAAATCTTGTAATTTTAAAGAAAAAGGGCATGGACAATAGTATTAAATACTGCAGAGAGGCCAAAGTATAGTAGATGGAAAGTCAGCCGTGATGCCAGTGAGACAGTTGTACCGGAATGGACATGCCTGAAGAGAAACAGCTGTGGGATGAGTGGAAAGTAGGTGAGGAAATAAAGGTATCTCACTTTTTACAGAAGTATAACCAAAAAGAGAGGTGGAAAAATAGAAAGGTGAGGAGAGGAGAGTGAAAAATCTGCCCAAATGATTTTAAAGATCAGAGAACCTGAGCAAGTTTGATGCTGATGGGGAAGAAGCCAGGAAAGAGAGAGGCAATGATACGAGAGGTGTACAGTTGAGGGTGTGAGGTGCCTGTGAGGACATGGAATTGGATCCAGAGAACAACCCTTGACGGGGTTGGCCTAAGCACAAGCAAAGGCATTCATCATGCCTCTTTAAACCAAGAGGCATGGTGAGTGCAGATGGCAATATATTTCAAGGTGATGAAATCCATGCCTGGTCATCTCAATTGTGTCAATAGGAAGTGGTCATCTGCTGAAACGAAGGGTCTGGGGCTGGTGAGGCAGGGGCTTGAGAAGGTGAAATCAAAGAGAAATTATGGCAGAGGACCTGAGCCGGACCTGAAGCGAGGGCCTGCTAGGGGGTGCTCCTGGGAAACTGCTCTTTCCTTTACCCAACTTCAAAGTAAGAATTCAGGACTACTGTTTGCAGGTGGTTTAGCACCATTTACTTGATCCAGGTAAGGGGACTGGTTCCCAAGCTGTTTCTTCACAACACTTAGGTGGCAGATGGGTCCCAGCTGGGGGACAGGGGAGGATCCAAAAAGCCCCATGAGATTAGCTATGGCTTCCCACAGCTGGCAGGATTTCCACACCTGGCACCTGAACTTTGGGGCCCCAGTAACAGAGTTTGAGATTCGTCTGTGCTACTTCCTGTGTTAGGTAATAACCTCTATATATTTCCTTACCATAGGGCCTTTAAAGAAACTACATCATGTAGCCACGCCTTTTGGCTTCTCTCCCTCAATCTCATCTCCTATGGTTGAGATAAACAGGAGCGAAATTCTCCAAAGTGTAAACCAGAGGACACGTCCTGCTGCATCTGGTGCCGTTTTCTCCCAGCACTGCCTCCCAATCCTTTCCAGACACACCAGGATACACTGATAGGGGACTACTATGCCTTAACAGGCACTGGGATTTTAGATGCCTTGTTTCAAGGAGTGGTTCTCAACCAGGAGCCATTCCCCACACCCTCACCCTAGGGACATTTGGCAATGGCTGGAAACATTTTTGATTGTCACAAATGGGGGCAGGGAGGGACATCCAGTGGGCAGAGGCCAAGAATGCTTCTAAATATCCTACAATGCACAGAATAGTCCCCACAATGAATTATGCAGCCCCAAATGCCAATAGTGCAGAAAGTGAGAGATCATGCTTTAGAGTTCGTCATCTGACAGGATTCTTTAAAGTTTTGCTATAATCCATTTAAAATTTGAAGCATATGCCTGAGAAAAATTTAATACTGAGGAATTGCCATTTGTAAATTTCCACCAGCTGGCGCCAAATGACAAGTGAAAATCCAACCTCCTCTAGCCTCCATTTCAAAATTCAGTTTCTCTCCCTGGTTAACCCCCTGGAGTAACAATCCCCATTCTTTTCAAATAGGATTGTCGCTCCTTAGGTGCTTAGTGTTCCCCACCACCAGTATTTTTATGCAAGTGAGTTAAAGTGAGTAATGACTAAAACTCAGATTTAAAGATGAAAAGAACAGGACTACATCCTCAATCAGCTACAGAATTTCCATTCCCTGCAGCAACAAGGGTATGGGAGAATCAGCTAGTTTCTTTTCTTCTTTAGTCAACTTTTAGCTGGGCACTTGGCCATCTGAAAAAGACAATTCCAAGCTCCTGCACCCTTAGGAGGGCTAAGTAATGAAGTTCAGGCCATTAGTAGGAAGTGATCAGAAGTGCTGTGTGCTGCCTCTGGGTAGTACTCTTAAAGCAGTGGTTCTCAACTGGGGGTGACTTTGCCCCCTCCTCCCCCAGCCCAGGAGACATTTGGCAATGTCTGAGGACATTTTTGGCTGTCACAACTGGGAGACAGTACTGGCATCTTGTGAGTAGAGACCAGAGATGCTACTAAAACTCCTACAATGCACAGGACAACCCCCAAAACACAGAATTATCCAACCCCAAATGTGAATAGTGCCAAGGTGGAGAAATCCTTAGAGGGAAAGGGCATGCCCTTGGCTTTCTCTTTCCCACTGGCTGAAAGGTGCAGTGGCGCACCATCTTGGACCATGTGGGCCAAGGCAAGAAACCAGGGAGGGTGGAGCTATGAGACAGGTGGAGCTGCCATACTCTGGACTCCTTACACCCAGACTGCCATGAGATAGAAATACACTTCTCAACAGTTTGAGCCACTCCTCTTCTGGGTCTCTGTGACGGCAGCCAACTAATATTCTATCTAATGCCATAGTATACCATATATATTGTATTTTTTCATTCATAGAACCAGGAATCGCTCTACCTGAACTATATCCACTCTAGGCCTGCATCCTTCTGCCTTTCCCAGGAACCCCCTGAGCTCTTTCTCCCTATCTTACCCCTCTCCATCTTTCTTTCCTGCCTCTCTAGATGCTGGCTTCTTCCTTGAGGTAGAGATTGCACCAGGCCCCATCTGACTTATCTGTCTCAATCCACACCTGACTTTTCCCACAAGACTTCACCCTCCTACCATCTCCTGCTTCTATCCATAGATATCTCATTTCCTCCCACATCCATTTTCTGAGGTGGAGGAATAATCTTTTCTAAAATAATCCCCCTCTATATACACATACTTTCTGGCCCTTACCCTGCTATACTGTCTTCATATAACTCACCACAACATACAATTCTATTTATCTGCTTATTGTTTATGTTCTACACAAAAGATTTAATTTTATGAGCCCCAAAACTGTATTGTTTACTACTGTGTATCCGGTAAATAGAATACCACGGTACAATAGAAATGCAATGCATGCCACATATATAATTTTAAATGTTCTAGTAGCCACACTAATAAAGTAAAAAGATAATTTTAGTCTTTAACCTCAATAGTCCTTCTCTAAGATGTTATCACTATAAAGAAATTGAGATATTTTACATTTTCTCATTCTTCTTCAAAATCTAGAGTGTAATTTACCCTTACAGTATATCTCAGTTCAGACTACTACAATTCAGGTTCTCAGGGCCACATGTAGTGGTTACAATGGACAGCGCTAACATAGAATACTTGGCACATAGCCGGCATCCAGTAAATATTTGTTAAAGTTAATATTCTTCTATACCATTTTAATTCTTCTGTAGTCCAGGAATAATACAGTAATGTCACGTCATTAATACCACCCAATTGACTTAGCCATTTCCTTGTTGGGCATTTAGGTCTTTTCCAATTTTCACTTTTTAAAATAATTCTGTAATAAACATCTATCTGGTTCGTACCTGTTTTTCCTTGGAATAAATTCCCAGAAAGTATTAAATATGGTAATTGCCCCAGAAATGATATGTCACGTAAGACTTCTAATTGTTTATGCTTGGTTCTTGTTAATGACTCTTGTGATGTTAACAGGGCAGGTATTGCTGTGATGGTTATAATTACAAACATATTAGTACTAATGTTTTGTCTGCTGCAATGCGTCAGGCACTCTGCATTAGGTTATGCATATCTTATAGATGAGACACACGAGGCTTGGGGAAGTTACAAACTTAGCACTGGACTCGCACTCAAACTGAGATCTGGGTTAATCTATTTTCAAAGACTGGGTGTTTTACGCTGGGACAAATTAAGAAACTAAAACTGTTTTAGTTAAGAAAGAAAACAGAAAGGAAGAAAGAAAAGGCTAAGTAAAGACAAGGGAAGGAAAACGAAGAAAGCTGAGGAAAGGACAAAAAGTTAAAGGCTGGAAACCCGGGCGGTGCAGAAGCGACCCTTATCTCGCCGGTGCAGAAGCACCGTCCGACCCCCGGCGCGGGTGCCCGCCACAGTCCCAGTGCCCCGCCCGGTGCAGCTCCCTCTCCGCCGGCCCCGCCACCCGCAGCCATCCCACGCCTGCCGCCCCGGCGCTCCACTCGGGGTAGCCGATTAGCAGGCAGCTTCCGGCCTCCAGCACTGCACCGCCTGCGGTGCGAACGTGACGTCCGCGACACAGGGGAGGACTTCCGGCGCGCCGCGCCACGCCACGTGTTCCGCACCGGAAGCGCGCTTCCAGTCGCCCCGGCAACAGCCGCCCCCCTCGCGTTCCCCACTCCCCCTCTGTCTCTCCAAGGAAAACTAGGCCCCTGCGCGGCCAACGCCCAGGATCCGCAAGCTGCGCGCCCACGAGGTGACTTCGGGGACGGCTGGGTTTCCTTTGGGGAGGGAGGGAGGAGCTTAGACGCCCCGGGCCCTGGCTTCTTCTGATGCGCAGAGAGCCGAGGTCTTGGACGTCACATTGCTCTCATAATTATCTTAATCCCGCGACAAAAGGTGGGGCCGGAGGCCCATGAGATTCTTAAATCATTGCAGGTTAATTGTGAGAGGGGACCAGTCCCAGAGGCTCTCAGCTCTGCAGTGCTTCCGAATCACTGGACGACTCTTTAAGAATTCTGATCCCCGGGCCCCCATCCCGGACCAATGAAATCAGAATCTCTAATAGTGGGGCCCTGGCATCGGTAGTTTTTAAAGCTGCCCAGGTGATTCTGGGGTGCCGAGAACCACCGTGTTAAGGTCTATAGGTGAATTCGGATTTTGCCCGTCCAGTCCAGTATCTGAATAGAAGATCGCCCAGGACAGCCACATACTTGAAGGATGTCTAGGATATTGCCCTCTCTGCTCAAAAATTCGGGTTTCTTTCTTTTCTCTTGCACTTTAGCCTCTGCAGGAGGTCAGCTTTTGGTGGGAGTTATCTTGAGACATCTGGCGCCTACAGTTTATGGGCCTTGTGTCTCTGCCCACTTATCAGTAATGAGCTGTAGTTGAACCAGTGGCCAACGAAGTGCATTTTAGCTCTGAAATCTTGATGTTTCCTTAGTACAGATCAGATGGTTCTGAACAATTTTATTTTTTTCAGGAATGATGTTTTTAAACTCGTTTGACAGGCTAGCCTGTGTATTCAGCTGTTTTTCATCTCAAATCAGAACAATATTACTTAAAAAATCTAGACTAAAGATTAGTAACGCAACACTTCTAGGATTATTTATGCTCACAGCCCCCATGAATTGTGGGATGAGAGCTACCCTTTAAAAATACTATTTTTGCTAGCATAATTTATCGGAATAACAGTCTCTTTGTAATTTCAATATGAACAGAAACCATATATTTTTAAAGACTGCTGGTTAGTAACTTGGAATAAGCATAACTGAAAGCAAGTTCACAGGTGTATAAATCCCCTCTGTGTGTTCATTGCTGTGCTGGGGAAGTATACAAACTAAAGTTCCAGAGAGAAATGTTCATTCTGAAACTGTTCTATAGATGGTGATTAATCATTTTGGGTTTTTTTTTAAAGGATAGGGTGAGATGAGAATGACGGGGGAAAGTTTTGAACAGTTAAGGCTAGAGTGTAAATTGGAGAGTTTGCAAAGTAGGTACAGAACTTTTTTTGAACAACTTCTCTACAAGAGGAAATTCAGCCACGGAACAGCTGGACACGTGAAAAAAGAATGTACTTGATCAAATATCAGATGAATTGAAAAGATCTTTGAAAACATAATGTATTTAAATATTTGCTTCCTGAAAAGATTTGGTGCTTTATAGTCAGTTTTTTGAGTTACTAGGTCCTCAGAGATTTTGGGGAGTAGATGCAGGAGGAGACAACGTTATCAGGAAACAACAGACAAGCTCAACAATTTCAGCAGCATCTAAGAGCATGAAATATTAGCTATTATTTTTATGCTGGAAGGAAAATAGGAAACTTAAAAGGAGTAGATTGTAGAATCCATGCCTACAGGTAACTGAGTAAGTGCCCAAGTAAATGAGGCATAGTGAGTGCCTATAAATTCAGAAAAGAGAGATTAACATGGAATTACCATGAATATGTTTATAGAAAAAAGTAAATCTGAAATAAGACGCCTGAAATGTACAAGCGATCTTAACTACTTTAAACTAGCCATGGTTTTTGCTGTTATGCTCTTAATTTGCAGAACCTGCCTATTCAACCCTTATTACCTTATAGTCACACTAGGTTTTGCTTATGAAGGACATGCTTGCTGTGAAACAAACTTATCTGTTTCCTCTTTTGAACTATGTTATCATTATGTCATTCTCAGTCGTCCCATTGCTTGTTGTGTTCCTGAGTCAGAGGGTAACTTTGTTCCTGGCCTCATATTTCACTTTTGATTCTGATATTAGTCACAAGGGGATTCAGAGAACTTGCAAATAAATCCATTCACAAATTCATCACACTTGCTGACAAATTAAACAATGCCCTTCTGTGGGTGGAATGTCATTTGTATGAAAAAAAGAATTGTTAACTGCATCCTTTCAGTCTTACTCCTTCCCCATGCTATGCCTTCTTTGTGACAGTACTTATTACAACATCCAGAAGAGGGTAAATTGGGGTTGGGGATTGAGGGAATGAAAAGAAAATAAAACTCAGTTTTTTGGCTCCCTTGCCTATCAGTTTTAACTGTAGCTATTATAGACGGGGAGGTGCAGGCTTTCTGAACACAGTGGCATGTGCACTTGAATAGGCCTGTGTCCTGCCCAAGATGGAGCTTGGATGTCTGCAGGTGGAAGAAGGCCATTTGGACTTGAGCCATCTTTGATGTCCAAATCACTAAGCAGAGACCATGCAAAGACACAGGAGGGAGGCCATGAGGGCATCAAGCCAGATGAGCTTGCCAGCCTCAGCAACCAGCCAGGGATGGGGGCAGGGCTGCCCAAGTAGGTGGGGCAGGGCTGCCCAAGTAGGTGGGGCAGGAAGCCCAGCCCTCAACAAAACCCTATTATATTCTTTGTCTTAGTGAGGAAGTTCTTACTGTTGTGTGTATTATTGGAAGACATCTTCTGTGATAGGGTTATTATTGCATGTACAGAGAGATTCCTTGGAACCGCATATGACTCAATCTATCTCACTCAGATTTCTCACCATACCTTCACTTATTTTGCTGCAGTGTCCAGCAGATCTCCTTGAAACAGTGTGTACTGAAGACCTAACTAAATCCTCCAAATTACCTGGTTGGTTCAGAGAACCAAATCACTGGAGCTTTGTAGGGAAGGTTTGAGTTTCAGGGCTTTAGCCAGAGTAACTTATTTAATGATTGGCTTTTAATGTGTTTCTGTGCAAAGATCAAAGCAGGTGAATTTTCATGTATTTTTAGAATTCTAGTAGAAAAGGAAGATAGGAAAATCTAGTTCAAGTATACATTCTAGTTTTTAGGGGAATTTGTGTTTTTATTTTACTTTTTTGGTTGCTACGATTTGTCCTATATTCTATATTTATAAGAACATAAATATGTAATTAAAAGAATATATTTGATGGCACTACCTGTCAACAAAGCCACTTATTTGTGAAATTTTTTGGTAACTTGATGGAAATAGTCAGCTTTTATCCATTGAAAACTACAAAGCTCTTATCTATTGTTCTTTATGTATATTTATGCATTAAAAATAGATCCTGCAGGATGAGCAGATGTACTGAAGTGTAAATCCGTTTTTTAAGAGAGGCTATATGGAAAAATATATCATTCAAGACTCAGTCTCTGCCTTGCCTGTAGGCCTCGTCAGTGTTTAGTGAATGACCTCAACCCTGTTTTTTTCCTTCCTTCTTTGGTGGTTGAGGACAGACAATGAATGGTCTCTGTACTCGCCTGGGCTCAGCTGGGTGGTGGCCATTATGCCATTGTGCTCACTGGAGAGGGCTGCCGGGTTTGTAGAGCTGCGGATCCCGGCCTTCCCTGACATTGCCAATCTCTTTTCTTTCAGCTCCACCAGCCCATTGGAGAAAAGTTACTGTTCAGTCCCTGAAGGCTTGTGCCATAAAAGAGTGGGAGACATTCCCAGGGAAGTGAGGAATGAAAGATCGAATTAAAGACCATTAAAGACCAAAGGGCATCTAAATCTGCAGCAACCATCAGCTCTCTTTTCTTTGAGAGGTAGTAGTCTCTGAAGGTGTTGCTGTAATGTCTATAATTATTTAGATGTTGGCTTTTCAGAAACCCAGGCATTCTTATTAGCTCCTTAAGTTCTCCATGCGTGAAGAAAATAACCAGCTTAAAAAAGCTAATCGGACCCATCTCTAGAAGAGGACCTCTTCTTCCCTTGGGAGCTAACTGATATTAACTGACTAACTGATTGCTTAGCAGGAAAGAATATATATTCTTTCCAGGGAATAGAGATTCAGAGCTCTGTCCTGTTTGCTTTCTAAGCCCTGCTGATTGATATGGTTTTGCAGAATTTTTATTGTTATTTTTAGTTAAGTCTTTAAATGTTTATGTGGATATTTAAGAAAAGATCCAATTTCCTTATTTAGTCATGGAGAGTGTTTTTTTGTCCCACATATTAGCAACCGGTCAACATGATTGCTATTGGTCATAGTCAGTTTTCTTGCCTCCACTAGTCTTTCTCCAAACCTAATCATTTATGAAACGTGTGAGAATCGTGAAGTTCGTCTACTGATTCCCAAGTGGAAACTGAGGAACAATCAGGATGCTCAGTATATTCAGAGAGAATCTATACAACTTCAAAATGTGTTAACATGAAACAGGGGTGGGCAAAATAAAAGCCCACAGCCTGTTTTTTGTACTTCAGGAAGCTAAGAATTGTTTTTACATTTTTAAAGGGTTGTTTGGTGTGTGTTTTTGTTTTTTTTTTTAAAGCAAAGAACATGAAGACTATGCGACAAAGACTGTATGTGGCCCACAAGCCTAAAATATTTATCTCGCCCTTTACTGAAAAGAAATTGCTGGCATAAAGTAATAATACTGGAAAGACCTAGCTAAAAATAATTATAAAGCTCTATGCAAGTTGCTATTCCTTTAAACATGTTTTTCTATGCCTTATTTGACTTTTGAGAGACGAATGTGTAATTCTTCAAGTCAGTTATTCAAATTGGTTAATTTGAATGTAGGATTTTAGGAATCTTAAAAAGACTTAAAATATAAAAGGCTATTACAAGTACAAGTACGTTTTGGGATTTAGGGAGAGAAAATGATAAAGCCAAGAGTGAGATGAGCACAGTCTACATACAGCCTCAGGACTTTAAACTTGATGGAAGATGGCAGCAAGTTTGATTATAAATGTCCCAGTGGTCAAAACTGTGAGGAAAGCATAATCAAAGCAAAGCAAAATTGCCTACAGAGTTTCTTGCACTCCATCATTAACATAAATTCATCCTTTCATAATGTCCTGGGTCTTAAGAGTCTAGCACCTTAGCTGATGAATTAATATATTTAATTAATGTAGATAGTGGGCACTCTGGGCTTATTCTGAACTGCCTCTGGTTCAGAAGCTGGAACTGGCTTTCTTCAGTCATCTCAAATGATTCTCTTGGCTTCTTTCTTGCATAAGTGCTCAGGATGTACCTGGGTGATCTCTGAGGCCTTCTAACATAGCAGCCCTTCTACCAGATGATTTGTTGGATCAAAGTTACCTCTCCTCAAACTAGTGCTCCCTCCCTCTTCTTTTTTTTTTTTTGTTTTTGTTTTTGTTTTTGAGACTGAGTCTCACTCTGTCACTCAGGCTGGAGTGCAGTGGCACGATCTCAGCTCACTGCAACCTCCACTTCCTGGGTTCAAGCAATTCTTGTGCCTCAGCCTCCCAAGTAGCTGGGATTACAGATGTGCGCCACCAGACCCAGCTAATTTTTGTATTTTTAGTAGACATGGGGTTTCACCATGTTGGCCAGGCTGGTCTTGAACTCCTGACCTCGGGTGATCCACCCACCTCGGCCTCCCAAAGTGCTGGGATTATAGGCGTGAGCCACAGTGTCTGGCCCCTCCCTCTAAATCACAGCCATTGACATTTGAGCAGCCTGGAGAACATCATCAATTACCCTTGAACTCCTTAAAATGGTAGTCTACTTTATCTCACATGCCTAAACTTCCAGCTTTGCAAAATGGAGCCTCTCTTAGCCGTCTGGTGGATTTTCAGAATATTGGTGCTACAACCTTTAATACCACACTGGATTTTCCCAATTATAACTAAAAACAAGATTTTGTCTATAGTAGTGTTTGATCTCAATGGTGTTTATTCCATATTTGAGGCTATCACACTTCCCAGTTTGGAATAATTGATATTTTAGTTGACCTGGTTCTAAATGCCTTATGATGCGTAGAAAGAAGTCTGGATTCAAAACACTTAATTTCCAGAACACATGCAGATGTCTCCTAGACTTTTCTAATTTAATTCCTGTGCTGCTTGTTAATCTATAAAACAAATTTGATTAAGATACACATGCAGTTTGCGTTAATGTCATTATGTGCTGCAGGCTCTCAGAAAATTATTCAGATTTTAGTGATAGAAATATAAAACCTGGGCCAGGCACGGTGGCTCACGCCTGTAATCCCAGCACTTTGGGAGGCCGAGGCGGGCGGATCATGAGGTCAGGAGTTTGGACCAGCCTGGCCAACATAGTGAAACCCCATCTCTACTAAAAATACAAAAATTAGCCAGGCATGGTGCCACGCGCCTGTAATCCCAGCTACTCGGGAGGCTGAGGCAGGAGAATCGCTTGAACCTGGGAGGCGGAGGTTGCAGGGAGCAGAGATCATGCCATTGCACTCCAGCCTGGGTGACAGTGTGAGACTTCGTCTCAAAAAAAAAAAAAAGGAATATAAAACCTGGTTCTAGTGAATTAGCCACTTAAAGGCTGCACCTTACAGTTTTGCTCTTAAGTACATACTAATTTCTACATAATTTCAAGTATGTTTTATTTCTCTGAGTGGTAAGCCACCTAAGTATTAACTTTTATATTTCTTCAGTGGCCTGGAAAGCACATAGCAGTTAGCTAGGTTTTCAGGTACTTGTTCATGTTTTAAACCTTTAAAACATTAAAATTATAGATTAATGTGAACTTAATTTACACTGCATTTGTTAACTTTTTCAGTTTATATTCGTTGCATGTATGCATAGTATTGAATTTAAGACAAGGAACAGGAACTATGGGCTATGTTTAAGATAAATTTACAGAAGGTTATGTCAGCCCTCTTAGAAGTACCCTATTTGAAAGTTTATTATATTCAAAAAGAATGTGAATGATTCTCTTTCAGCTAAATCTTAAAATATAGAAGTGGTTGATTTAGCATCTCAGTTCTTAATATAACCATAGCAAAACATCTGATAGAGATTATAAAACAAGTAAAGTTTGTTTCTTAAGGGTTGGGGAATGTTTTAATTCTACCCTATAGTTAAGTGAAAAGGAAAAATAAGACTGCTTTGGTATCTGATTTCCAAAGTTTCAAAACCTAAGTAGTTGTTTGCTCAGCATTACATTGTGTTAGTGGTTTTGTCTCACAGAAACTTAAATTATCATGCATTTTTGGATATTTTTGTTTAACTTTTTTAAAAGTACATTCTGGTGTGGCTCTGAACCTCTGAATAGAAAAAAAAAGTCTATTTTAAATAGATTGAAAAAGCTACAGCTGCAGATTAGCCATTACTTTTGGGTATTTCATGCATCGAATCAGCAAATCACAACAGGTGGGTAGAGAGAAAAGGAGTAAATCTCAGCAGAGCAATGCTATTTGCCAGAGGCAGTCTATCTGGTGCCTCAGTAGAGACTCCATGGAGTGTTTTTTTCTCCTGTGAAGAGACAGGGTGGTTAGGCAAGGAGAGTGTGATGTCACATGCTGGCTGAGAAATGCATATTGCAATCAAAATGAAAACAAAGCCCATTTGGGGAACTTAAAGCCCAGGGCACAACTGAGGCTGGAGAGATGTCTTATTCTCCAAGTCCCAAACCTAAGGCAAGACCCAACAGAGGTTTCTGGTCATTTGGAAAGATGTGTTCCCCTCAAGCCTCAGGAAGACCCAGGGTTAATTTAAGTAAGCATTAGCATGAGTTAAGGATTAGTAAATAAAGTAATAACTGTAAATTTTTAGTTCATGTTTTGTATATTGTGTATGTGTGTATATATATATACACACACACATATATATACACATTATGTGTATATATACATGTGTATACATACATATATGTGTATATATACATTATATATACACACATATATATGTATATATACATTATATATACACACATATATATGTGTATACATACATATACATGTATATGTGTGTATATATACATTATACATTATACATATACATTATCTGGGACTTGGAGAATAAGACATCTCTCCAGCCTCAGTATATATATCAGTATATATATGTGTATATATACTGATATATATATATATATATATACACACATTAACTACTAAATATTTATATGGTCATTTTCATAGACTTTACTTCCTATAGGGAAATAAGTAATTGAACCATGCAGGATTTTTTGACCCACTTAATCAAACCTAAGTGGATCCCTCCTTTTCAGACCACAAAGTCATAGCCCAGGAACCAACGTCATATAGATAGGTTGCATGAAATCAGGCATGGTCCTGGGAAGAGGCAGTTCCTTGGGAGCTGCCTCACAAACCACAGAATAGCCACAAATATCACACAGCCATACTGATCAGACGTTTGCACTGTGATTCTTCTTTCCTAGTTTCAGCACCCATTTGGACTTTCACAATCAGAGATGGCAGCGGTAAAGGTAAGATTTTTATTTTTTTATTTTTTTTGAGCTCGTAAGTAAAAAAGGTCAACTTTAGTCTTTTTTTTTATACTTTAAGTTTTAGGGTACATGTGCACAACGTGCAGGTTTGTTATATATGTATACATGTGCCATGTTGGTGTTCTGCACCCATTAACTCGTCATTTAACATTAAGTATATCTCCTAATGCTATCCCTCCCCCCTCCCCCCACCCCACAACAGTCCCTGGTGTGTGATGTTCCCTTTCCTGTGTCCATGTGTTCTCATTGTTCAATTCCCACCTGTGAGTGAGAACATGCGGTGTTTGGTTTTTTGTCCTTGCGATAGTTTGCTGGTAAACTTTAGTCTTTAAAGTTTGGTATTCTCATTCCACGATGGAGAAGACCTAAGAAATACAAAAGTAAAAGCACTATTGGGTGCATTCCTAGACATCTCTTGCCCCAGGCATTTAGGGGTGGCTCAGGCCAGCAAGTTAGTTTAGGGGGCAGAAAGGGAAAAACTAAAGTCTGTCATGCTTGTCAGTCTAGTGTGGTTCTTAGCAGGCCGTTGCTCAGTTGGCAGTAGTCATTTAATTACAGTGGGTAGAGAGGGCTAAGGTGATAAACATCCAGTCTTCTCTCTCCCTGCGTCTCATCTAGAAACGATCACTAGCCTTCATCCCCACATTATAATGCTCCATAGCTTTAATTGGCTGGCTTGTGCATACCTCATGTACATGGACTTAGCAAGTGTGCATACACTTGGTGTCCACTGTGGGCCTGGACCTATCTCACACAATTTTGGGCCCAGTAGCCTCCTCATGTAGAGTAGGTATTTAGCAAATACTAAGTAAATACCTGTTGGGTAGCAGATTAAACATTTGAAGATTTCTCTTGAGGATAATAAACACTTTGGTGTCCACCCTCCACCTCCTTTCATTTTGTAGGCATCAACATCGAAAGCTACCAGGCCTTGGTATTCTCATCCGGTATATGCAAGATACTGGCAACATTATCATCAAGCAATGGCTTGGATGCAAAGCCATCACAATGCCTACAGGAAGGCCGTGGAATCCTGTTTCAGTCTTCCATGGTACTTACCTTCTGCACTTCTTCCCCAAAGCTCTTACGATAACGAGGCTGCGTATCCTCAGTCCTTCTATGACCATCATGTGGCCTGGCAGGACTACCCCTGCAGTTCTTCACATTTCAGAAGATCTGGCCAGCATCCGCATTACAGCAGTAGGATCCAGGCATCCACAAAAGAAGACCAAGCTTTGTCCAAAGAGGAAGAAGAGGTGGAGACTGAGTCAGATGCAGAGGTAGAATGTGACCTGAGCAATATGGAAATCACTGAAGAGCTCCGCCAGTACTTTGCAGAGACCGAGAGGCATAGAGAAGAACGACGTAAGTTCAGGCCTCTGTGTCTTCATGCTTCCTTTCCTTGCCCTGCCTTTTACATTTTTTTTCTCTAATATATAAAGTAATTTTATAATTCTTCATTGGCTAGGGTAATATTCCAAATCCAGTCCTAAGCCTGGAAAAGCTATGGGGATGCTGTACCTTGCTTATGTTAGTTTCTGGAGTTGTTTTAGTATAAGACTTTTTTTTGTCCCAGAACAAAGCTTATCCTAATAGTAGTTCTACTATTTATTAACCATTAGACACTCTACCAAATGGAGCGTGTATGCATGCATGCTTCTGTGTGTGCGCGCTCTGATCTACACAGCAGTCCCTCAGAGTATTAAACTCATTTTATATATGAGGAAAGTGAACCTTAAAAAGGTTAATTGACTTGTTCCGTGGTACACAACTAGTAATTTGCTGTTAGGATCCAAACCAAATCTGCCTACCTCTACTTCCTGTACTGCTTTCTGTATACTAGGACTTGTCCCTGAGACTGCTAGGTTCCTAAAATACTTTTGCCATTCCTCTGGGACACATCTTGGAGATGTCCTTGGTGCTAGAGGTCCCAAATCTTAAATAGCATGAACCTAAACAGAGTAACGAAATGCCTGGCACTTACAACTTTCCTGTTGGTTCTGCATTGAGGCCCTGTCCATGGGGTCAGAGAATTATGATAAAGGTCTTATGTCTTCAGTCAAAAACAGGAATTTTCTTTTTAAATTTCTTACCACCTTACTAGAAAGAACTAGAACAGCTTTTGTGCTCTCCTATTAAAATTCACCAGACCATTTCTAAGTACCTCTAACTGAGATACAAATGCTTCTCTCCCTATTATAACCAGTATTCATTCTCAATTTTGTTTTAAGTGAGGCCTAATTGTATGACATTTTACCTACAATTTTCCAATGACACAGAAGCGTAGAAACCTGGGAATGGGAGTTTCATTCCTGTCTGTCATTGTCAGCATTTTCCTAATGATGAATTAGCTTTTATTGATCCCCACTGGATGCCAAGAACTGAGCACTGGGCTTTGTATAAAATATTATATCCTTTAGTATCTTCGTCCGTGATTCTTCACTAAACTACTTGTTCAGATTTTTTTGACTTCCTTTCTTTTGTTTAAACTGTGTACTTCTTTAAGCATATTAGAAAGTATATCCAGCCAGGTGTGGTGGCTCACACCTGTAGTCCCAGCAACTCGGGAGGATGGCTTGAGCCCAGGAGTTTGAGGCTGCAGCGAGCCACGATCACACCACTGTACTCCAGCCTGGGCGACAGAGCGAGACCCTGGCTCAAAAAAAAAAAAAAAAAGAAAGAAAAGAAAGAAAAGAAAAGAAAGAAAGAAGTATATCCAAACAAATACTTTTAAGACAGTACTTTCTATTACACACAGAATACTTTTCCTTGATCTCCAGAAATAAATTTTACCCTTTTTAAAAATATAGATACGAAACAACCATTAGTCTAATATATACAACAAATGAGAGGCATTGGAGCATGTCCATGTTTGAGTTGGAATGCTGTTTGTTACAGCTTTTGACAGAGAAAATGGGATGGAGATCGAGTTTATTACTCTTGTCCTTACCAGAAAGTACAATAACATGTTTTGCCCACTAGAGGTTGATACTTTTATGATGGAAATTGTAATTATGGATGGAAGCAAATCCCAGTCATCTAAAAGGTGACTTTGAATTATCTGCTGGTTTAAAATAAACTTGAGTTAGTCAATAAAAAGTAGATATGAATAAAATAAAGATAAAACAATGAAATGTGTCCTTGCACCAAAGAAAAAAAAATGTGAACGGTTCAGTTACAGATATTGTTAACAACCATCCCTATTCCTCCCTCTTGCCATTGTTAGGTAGAACTCTAGGTAGGTAAACAAAATCATGAAAATTACCTGCTAAGTCATACTTGCCACTTAATATTATTTTGAGTGAATAAATGAAGTCTTTCAGTGTGAATTAGAAGCCTTAAATCAGAGGTTGGCAAATCTTACCCATAGAGTGCTACACTTGCAGTGATTCTGTGGGACATTTTACAGAATGAGCTAGGCCTTGTGTGCATTATAAACTTGATAAGCTTCATCTCTGTGTTTCATATTATTTCCAAATCTGTCTAGTTACTTTACGGCTCCAAATTGCACTTTCATCATCTGGGTTGAATTGTATCTCCCCAAGAAAGATACAGTGGAATCCTAACCCCCAGTTCCTCAGAATGTGACCTTATTTAAAGACAGGGTCTTTCCAGAGGTAATTGAGGTTAAGTGAGGTCATTACAGGGATCCTAATCCTATGTGACTCAGGTCCTTATAAAAAGGGCAAAATCCGGACACAGAGACAGACACACATGCAGTGAAAACACCATGTGAAGATTGACATTATGTCGCCACAAGCCAAGGAACATCCAGAAGCTGGGAGAGGCCTGGAACAGATCCTTCCCTAGCACCTTTAGAGGGTTTATGGCCCTGCCAACACCTCGATTGCAGACGTCTGACCTCCAGAGCCATGAGACAATACATTTCTGTTGTTTTAAACCACCCAGTATATGGTACTTTGTTATGGCAGCCCTAGGAAAGGAGTACAATCACCCTGGGAGAATTTTCTTTGTCCCCAAATGCAATCTGTGACTGGGACATAAAGTAAACCCACAGTTCTTGTCATCTGTCTGAAAAAACTGTATTACTTATTTGTTTTACCGTGATCTAGATAGCAAACCATCATAAAAGGGAATTTTATGAAAACCCTTGCAACTTCCGTCTTGAACCTCATTTTCCATATTCATATTATTGCTGGCAACAGTGTATGGAGGCAGCTGTGGCAGAACTGCTTGAATCACAGAGGTCCAGCCTCACTCTACCACTCGCTGATTAGTGGTTCTCGTCCTCCTGTAAGCCCCCTGCCTTCACCATTCTTTGACTCAGTTGCCTCACCTATGAAATAGGATCCTAATTAGTGGGTAGTAATTATGAAGAATCCCTAATGGGTAGTAATTGTGAAGAATCCATGAGATAATATGAGAAAAGTTATAGAATGGTGCTTGGTACCAAGTTGGTGCCCAATAAATGTTATTGTTACAGTTAGTTGCTAGTAACCCATCCTTTAACATGGATTATTAACCATAAATTGGTTTTTCTCTGATACCGTTTGCCTTGATTAGTGCTTGATTGAGATTCTGTACATATATATATATATATTTTTTTTTTTTTTTTTTTGAGACATATTCTTACTCTGTCACCCAGGCTAGAGTGCAGTGGCGCCATCTCAGCTCGCTACAACCTATGCCTCCCGGGTTCAAGCGATTCTCCTGCCTCGGCCTCCCAAGTAGCTGGGATTTCAGGCGCCAACCACCACACCCAGCTAATTTTTTTATTATTAGTAGCGATGGTGTTTCACCATGTTGTCCAGAGTGGTCTTGAACTCCTGACCTCAGGTGATCCACCTGCCTCGGCCTCCCAAAGTGCTGGAATTATAGGCATGAGCTACCGCACCCAGCTAAGATTCTGCATATTTTTAATAAGATGTTCTGTGACTTCAGAAAGGTCATATTTCTGCTCTGGGTGTCACCTTTCAAACTTTTAAACTGATTTAGAATATTAAAGACATGAAAGAATGAAAGTTTTGGTGTCTATCAAATTTAGCAATTAACACAGTTTTTAGTTCTGTTTCAAGGATATTCTTGCTTGATAAAATTTAATGCAGTAAAGTACATGGACTGGGAAAATTAACCCACTTCAATATTACTAATAATGTCCCTAAACAAGCTTTCAATTCTTTGTATTTTTAAAATGTGTAGTTACAGCATGATTCAAAACTACTTTTCTTAGCGTCTGTGTCATGCTCCTACAGCCTTCCCTGAATGCATTAGCTGGTCCCAGGGAGATGTGAGAATTGTCTGGTGAGGGTGAGAACAGACTGTGGTGTCAGACTGGAATCTAAAGACTTTGTCTATATTAGAAGCAGCTGCCAGGGCCCGATCTTGCACCAATAAGAAAATAATGGGCAATAGATCACTAGCATTATTTTTTTCAGCAGCACTTTTGGTGGGTACAGGATGAACAAGTGTTCCTTCAAGCGGTAATGAATGATGGAATTCATATGTAAGTAATCTGAGTGCCCATGGCGCTTTCCAATTCATTACCTTCACCAGAAATTTTCATGGAGGGTTAGTTACATACACTGTTGGAAAAAGCTTTAATAAAGAGATAAGGGACCTGGGTAGTATGAATAATTGGTTCAAGTTTTTTGTTTCATTTTGCTCTCAAAACCACTAGAAGCTACTTATTCAATAAGGACATTTTCAGCTTTGAACATGAATGCTTTGAAGAACACAGGATTTTAGAAAATGTTACTAGCAAGAGGAAATGTCACTAAATTTGAAAGATTTAACTTTTCAGTATTATTCACTTCCACAGGAACATACAAGTTATGCAATTCATCATCGCCTGAGTCTTGTTTAATATTTTCTTAGGATAAAGGCCTTCAGATTGGACAGTATGTTCTTGTTTGTGATTGCTACTCAGATTCCAGATAGTCTCTACTTTAACATATTTCAAGGATAAAAAACACCAAAAGCTTGACTAGGATAAGAACTCCTTTTGTACAGTGGGAACATGCATGCTTTTGATTATGTCTGTCATCATTTCCTAACAAGATATTTCCGTTACTTAAAGCTTCAATGGAAAATAACTTATGAGAAAGTTTACAGTTATGAAGTTTTAAAGGTCAGCTGTGTTTTCAATTATTTCTTAGGAAAAATGTTTATTATTAGGTTAAGAAAAATACCATTTTGTAGTCATAAGTGACCACCGGTCGAGACTGCAAGGTTATATTGCTAATACTTAGAGGGAAAATGAGTGGAAGTCACCCTCAAAAGAGAGTAAGGCCCTCTGAAACAAACACCACCACTGTTTTCTCGGGTTTGAGCCAATCAGGTATTTATGACCTATGTTTTGAGGGTGTTGGGTCAAAACAGGGACATATTCTAAAAGCTTAAACCCCACTGGGAGGAGGAGACAAAATGAAATGTAAAGTGACACATAGAAGAAGAGTGTCTATGGTGTGGTTCATGGTTATACATGCACATGAGGGGTAGAGCCAGTGACCCAGGCAGTCAAAGGAGGAGCACCGCGGGGCAGCTGTCAAGAAGTAAGGTATGCACTAGGCCAATTTGAGGGATAGGGTCAATTTGGAATGAGAGAAAAAAGGACTTAGTTCACTCCCGGCTTAGACACTCAAAGTGCTGTTCCTACCAGAGAGCCCAGATGTGGTTTTCATATGCCCAGATGTGGTTTTCATACGTTTGAGGGGAGACATCTGCTCCATTACACTGTGTCCATCTGAGTGGGAAGGCTGAGACTGTAGTTTTCATAGTGAACCTTTAGTCAGTCAAACCTAGAGAGAACCCGGTGAAGTTTATGGCCCAGTATTTAGTGAGCTGTCTTGCTTTAGTCAATGAGGTTGAAGGATGAAATTGCAGTGATTGAGCACAATCCTGACATGCGTGTGTGTTTCATCTGGTGCAGATATTCACAGGTGCACAAAACCGATCAGTGAGATGATATGTGTTAATGGCTGTAGAAAAGTGGAAAGGAACATGAAAATGCACTTCTGTTGTAAAAGTAAAAATGGCGGTTGTCCAGTAACTTCAGGATTACATTTGTCATGGGGCAAGGGATGTGCGACGAAGAGAGAAGACCAGTCTGAAATGGCTCCAGTTCTGCTGGCATGTACCTGTGTTCTGGGTGGTTGCTGACAAGCCAGAAATGAGGCATTCATGGCATACATCAAGTTTGTGCTTTCCCTCGGTTGTGCTACAATTATTCATTTTGGCAAAATAGCAGAAAATATAATCAGAAAGATGTACTAGTCCTAGGAAAGTGAGGGAAAAAAACATTCTTTGCCACTTGCTGCCTCCATGCTTTATCCTCTAACATGTTCTGCCTTTGGGCTCTATGTGTGGAATAATCTTGGATGAATGTTTTCCTGCTATATAAGATTCTTTGAAGTCCTGGTAACTTTCCATGATATTTTTTTTCCTTTATGGACTATTATGTGATGTGACATTGGTCACATCATGTAGACAAATAGATTGATGTGAAAAATACCAGGATTATGTATCCTGAACCCAGATGGAATCCAGTAAAGCTTTTCCTTAATAATACATGCCTATTGTTCTTGTTTTAACCTATATGCATATTAACCCTTGTATTAGCCTCCCAGGGCTGCTGTAACAAATTACACAACCTGGGTGGATTAAAAAAAAAAAAAAAAAACAGATTTATTCTCTCACAGTTCTCAAATCAAGCTGTCAACAGGACCACACGCCCTCTGAAGGCTGTAGGGCCTCACCTCTTCCAACTTCTGGTGTTTCCTGGTGTTCCTTGGCTTGTGGCAGCATCATTCCATCTCTGCCTCCATCTTCATGTGGCCTTTCCCCTGTGTCTGTGTGTCCTTTTCTGTCTCATACAAGGACTTTGTCATTGGAGTTAGGGTCCACCCTAATCCAGTATGATCTCATCTTGATCCTTTAATTACATCTACAAAGCCCTATTTCCAAATAAGGTCACCTTCTGTGGTTCCAGGTGGACATGGATTTGAAGTGACACTATTCAACCCACTACAATCCTATTTTGAAGCTGGAATAGAATCAAAAAAGATTTCTGATTCATATTAAAACAAATTATCTTGCCAAAATACCATATAAAAGTGTATGGCAACATTGAGTCCTACAGCTGTTTCCAATAAAAATGACCAAACCCTCCATGACAAGGCAACTGTTCATTGGCATCTGAAGTGTGATGTCCGTACTGGTCTGCTTTGGTCAGATGATTTTCCATTTGGCTGGCTGAGCGCTCACCTTGTTTTGACAGCAAGGAAAACTGCCAGTGATTGAGAATCCGTTTTCGTTGAAAGGAAGGAAGGAAGCAATAAATAGAAAACAGAATGAGTGGATGCCTTCAAACTCTGATACTCCATTCTGAGGTTTACTTGGTCCCCTAAGTCAGTACACGCTAAAGTACTTTCACATGCTGGCTGTGACCATCAGTGCACAGCCTGTCTGCAGTTATTTGGTTTTAAACTGACTGGTTTTCAACTTGTAGCCTAGCCTTAGAACTTTTTAAAAAATTGTGTGAGTAAGTAGAGGCAAAGCAATTCGAATGTAAGAGAACAGGGTCTGACCCCAACTCATTGGTGCCCCCCCCCCGTAGCCCCTCTGCCTGGGAGGTTCTGAGGAACCCACAGGGAAGGGAGTTCTGCCCAGCACCTAGTGAGATTTGAGCATCTGTTTCTCAATCCCCGAGTTGTCATTATTGTTCTTTAACAGCATCTGGAAGGAAAAGAGCTGTTTACAAAAAAATCATGCATGGCCTTTGAGCATTCATTTGACAGTCACTTCCTGAGCATCTGCTTTGTGTCAGGCATTGTGTCCTCTCAGGTCTGGGGGTACAGCTGTGAGTAAAGGTGACAGTGCCCTTCCACCATAAATGACCCCCACAGGGTAGGTCGCAGGTGACAGGCTTCTTGCCCTTTAGTTCAGTGTTTTAGGGCCACTGTTCACTATGCAGGAAACCATTAAACCTCCAAATCTCTTGAGAGGCAAGGAGGGGATAAGGGTTGGGTCTTAAATTTTCATGAGGGGCCAGGCATGGTGGCTTTACGCCTGTAATTCCAGCACTTTGGTAGGCCAAGGCAGATGGATCGCTTGAGTTCAGGAGTTCAAGACCAGCCTGGGCAACATGGCAAAACCCCATCTCCAAAAAAAAAAAAAATACAAAAATTATCCAGGCGTGGTGGCACACACCTGTAGTCCCAGCTACTCAGGAAACCAAGGTGGGAGGATCGCTTGAGCCCAGGAGGCAGAGGTTGCAGTGAGCCAAGATTGCACCACTGCACTCCAGCCTGAGTGACAGAGCGAAAAAAAAAAAAAGATTCATGAGGAAGCCTGAATGGGAATGAAAAACAAATAAAAGCAGAGGGCTGTGTCTTTTATTTTTGTATTCTTACACCGTATGAACTTTATTAAGAACTAAAATCATGTGATGGTAACCCATGGGCACACGCTGAGTACAAAGTTGGAAAATTGTACCAGCATCATTAACTGGGGTTGCTTTGTGTTAACATTGTGTATCATTCACAGATGTCAACAATAAGAGAACACATCTCTCTATATATAATTGTTACAAACATTTTAAATTATAAGGAAAAGAAAAAAAAAGATGCAAAAGTTCAAAGACTAAACTCACAACATCCTACCGACAGAGAATACTTAGGATAGCTAAGATCTCAGTGTTCATTCAAACTTCTAAACTCAAAGACTCGGATTTATGCAGGAAGTTGAACATGTCTTGTGTCACCAGATCTGTCAGTGAAGCTGATTATAGTCTTGGGACAAATTTGAGAGTAATGTGACAGTGGTCTGGGAACTCTGACTGTGGGCTCTGCCCTCTGGATGCAGAGACTCCAAGGCACTCAGCAAACCCACCTGTGGGATCGTCTCCTCCAGATAGACCAAAAAAAAAAAAAAAAAAGAGCCATAGGATTGGTAATGGGTACAAGGCTGCTCATAGATGGCAGAGGGACTGTGTTGTGCTAATGTGGAAATGCCAAGCCTTCAGAAAAGTAGCCCTTGAATGAGAGATTCTTCAGCCAAATTCTACCTTTCCTGGAAAGCCTGGGCAGTGCCATCAGCCCACCCACTGCCTGCTCAAGGTTCCTAGAAAGAGGCAAGTGGGAAAGGCCTGTATGAACTTAGTGACTGAATATATCTCACCAGTCTGTACTGCCCATACCAAGACCCAGTGTCCTAGGTCACCCCCGCTCTTCCTTCTAAAAGCACGAAGCTAAGCTTTCCTTCAAAGTCAGGTTCAATCATCCCAGGACAGAGGCAGGAGAAAAACAGAGATGCCCCCAGGGAGAAGCTAGTCCCCAGCGGGGCTTTCACCCTGACCTGAGTACCAGGAACACACTCTTGCGGAAATAAGAAGCTGTCATGGAGGTTGTCGAGTGCTTTCTCTAACCCACTGTTTGGCTCATCCACTCCCACGCCACTCCAACACAACTCAGTTTAGGGGGCATAGAATTTAAACACCTGTGAGAACTGAACAACTTATATGCTGATGTTTCAAACTTGGCAGAAAGACCAAAAATTAGAAACAAATGCTTGGTGGCCCCCATTCATTTGCATATTAGGCCAATATTTTGGTTTCATTCTGCATTGCCCAATGAGTGAATCATATATTTTTTCCATGGGTGAGGTAGCAGTTACGCAGCTTTTATTGTGTTTGATAGTCATTGGGCTTATTCATATAAGCCCTTAGGTAAAAATAAACTGTGGATGTTCCAAGACAGCAATGGCCACATACATTTTTAATAATGTTTCCAAGTTTATAAAACTCCTTCCCTCCAATGCCATGATGATGCTTATAAAGAGCAGGATTTATGCGAGCGACTATGCATGGCCTTATAAATATCTTTCCATTCACACTTGATTAGCTCACTACCATGTTCTGTTCCATGTATTAGTACAGGGAGGACCAACAATGGAAGAATGATTTATATGATTCTTTTATTTCCCTACAACCATCTTCACTCCTTATCTCGTGGTGTTTCTCTTGATAGCCATAGTAGCCGTGGATATGTGTTCTCTGCTATCAATTTCTCTCTTGACAGAGTCGCTTACAAGAGCTATGGAAATTGGCTAAATTTAACCTTATGCAGCATTGTCTTACTGATACTTTTATGTTGTTGCAGTTTACATAAGAATAAAAATTATGATATTGGGACTTGCCATAGTAAAAAACAGAGGGAAGAGTAAATTGAATAGATACTTCTTGCTTTACAAGAATCCATTTAAATTAGTAGGATTAAAAGTATGTAATGATACCACTTGCAGTTTAACCTAGGCCAACCTATGAAGTGGAAAGTCAAATCCCGTAGTGAGAAAACCAACCCATTATTGCAGATTTTTTGATATAGCGGGAAGATTAGAAGTCAGAGGCCTTAATTCCATTTGTAGAATTGCCCTTTCCTCACCCTTCTTCCTTCAGCAAGTGTTGACTCATTTAACTTTTCCTTGCTTGGTATGATTTGCATTTCGAATCTGTGGAAGGATAATCAATCATCCATCATCATTGCATACTGTGCTTGCTAGCACTTGTTCTTTTCCAGGTTACCTAAAATCAATACCTCTTCCAAAGGAGTGATTTTTTTCCCCCCATATCACCTCATTCATGGTGGTAAGCACTGCTCGCAACACTGGACTTTCCAGGAAGCTTTTTGTTTCCCTGCTGGCCTGGGGCAGTGTTTGAAACCAAGCAAGCTCTATCAGCCATTCCTAGCTGGGCAGGTGGTGAGTGGGCCGTGCAGATGAAAAGAGAGAACCTCAGGTGGGTTCATTTCTTTCCTGTGTTTTCAGGGCTTGTTGCAGAGGTTTGATAGTTTGGAGTGATGAGTTTCCTTGTGGCTCTTCACCATTTCTTTTTCTTTTTTTTTTTTGACACCGGGTCTGGCTTTGTCACCTGGGCTGGAGTATAGTGGTACACTGCAATCTCTGCCCCCTGGGCTCAAGCCATCCTCCCACCTCAGCCTCGCAAGTAGGTGGGACTATAGGCACTCAACTCTTTGTCATTTCTCTCAGTGTATAATAACCCCTTGGTAGGTGAATGATGATAATAATCTGCAGGTCTTGCCTCGAAATCTGGTAAGCATCTCATCTGGAACACTTGGGCCTGGTTTCACAGTTGGAAAGGGAAAGATGAGGGACCTTAGGGGGCTGCAGATGGCATGGCCAGCAGCAGCAGCACTCACTGGGCTCCTTCTGCAGTGCACACACGTGTGTTTATGTTCATGTTCACGTTCGTGTTTGTTCTCAGGGCGGCAGCAGCAGCTGGATGCAGAGCGCCTGGACAGCTATGTGAACGCTGACCACGACCTGTACTGCAACACCCGCCGGTCGGTAGAAGCCCCAACTGAGAGGCCTGGTGAGCGGCGCCAGGCCGAGATGAAGCGTTTGTACGGGGACAGTGCTGCCAAGATCCAAGCCATGGAGGCCGCGGTGCAGCTGAGCTTTGACAAGCACTGTGACCGAAAGCAGCCCAAGTACTGGCCGGTCATCCCCCTGAAGTTCTGAGCTCAGGGCACAGGGTACCCAGCCTCTCCTTCTTCCTTTTGGGTACACGCTCTTTATCTCTCCTTCTGTACATTTCTTAGGGAAAGGGGACTTTGTACTGGGGTACAGGCATGTTCACCACAGTCCCAGTGGGCCTGTCACGGGGTGGATGTACTATGCCAGCCACTTGGAGGTCTGCAGGACATGTTCTGTTGCCAACATGATAAATTTTCTCCTGACATAAAATAATTTTGCATATACTATACTGGTTTTTTATGTTGTTGGTAACAGTTCAATTCATTAACGTTCTTGCCTAGAGATACTGCCTGGTGTTTTGCTTTTTTATCTTTTCTTGTCTTTAACCTGTCTGAACTACACAAATGCCTTTAAAAAACCAGATATCCTCTCTGACTCTAGCTCCATTAGCCCCCACTAAAAATGAGCCAAGTGTGTAGTGGGACAAATACCACTTCCTGTAGTGGAGAGGGATGCATGTTCTATAAAGGGCCAGAGAGTGAATATCTTTGGCACTGCAGGCCACACGGTCAGTGTTGTGACTACTCAACCCTCCCTTTGTAGTGTGAAAGCAGCTGTAGACAGTAAGTAAACAAATGGGTGTGGCTGTGTTCTAATAAAACTTTATTTATAAAAACAGGCGGCCGGGCGCAGTGGTTCATGCCTGTAATCCCAGCACTTTGGGAGGCCAAGGTGGGCAGATCACGAGGTCAGGAGATGGAGACCATCCTGGCCAACAGGGTGAAACCCGTCGCTACTAAAATACAAAAAATTAGCCGGGCATGGTGGTGTGTGCCTGTAATCCCAGCTACGTGGGAGACTGAGGCAGGGGAATTGCTTGAACCCAGGAGGCGGAGGTTGCAGTGAGCTGAGATCGCGCCACTGCACTCCAGCCTAGAGACAGAGCAAGACTCCGTCTCAAAACAAAAACAAAAACAGACTGCAGGCCAGATTTGGTCTACAGATGGTAGTTTGCCAACTGCACCTCTCATGGAATGAAAATCACCTGCCTGACATTTTTATTCTTGTTATCTCATTATGTCTACAGAGCTTAGATGTCATACAGAATTGAGAGCAAAGAACAATAATTCCGGCCCGGCACGGTGGCTCATGCCTGTAATCCCAGCACTTTGGGAGGCTGAGGCGGGCGGATCACGAGATCAGGAGATCAAGACCATCCTGGCTAACACGGTGAAACCCCATCTCTACTAAAAATACAAAAAATTAGCCGGGCGTGGTGGCGGGCACCTGTAGTCCTAGCTACTTGGGAGGCTGAGGCAGGAGAATGGTGTGAACCCAGGAGGCGGAGCTTGCAGTGAGCCGAGCTCCAGCCTGGGCAACAGAGTAAGACTCCATCTCAAAAGAAAAAAAAAAAAGAACAATAATTCCCAAACCTGCTCACTGCTGCAGTCACCTCTGTTGCAGAAAACGCACAGTTGATTTCTTACTATATACAGCAAATATTGATTTGATAAAGGAATACATTTCTGAAAATGAAATCTAAAAGCTGATGGAGCAGGTCATTTATAAAAGCCAGCTGCCTTTTAAATAAGTTATTACAGTACATTGCCAGGGTGAGCCCATGTTGACCTGAGAAGATTAGCACATCCATCAAAGGCTGGTGAAAAGATTTAGTATTGACATGTTTCTCTCTAAGAACAGTTGGCTTCACATTCAGCCCCTGCCCTGAGACAAATGCATTATTTTCATCAGCCCTGGGTGCTTATTTTTCTAAGCTCTCATTTTATTACTGGAGTCACAATTTGTGTGTAGGTGTTGCCGACAAAAATGATAATTAACTTTCCCTTCAGGTGACACATAACTAAAATTTCAAATCTTTAGTATTTCTCCCTTTCATTTTAAATTCATATGCCTAACTATAAAATAACTGTGACTGAGATACAAGTACAAACCAAAGCCTGGAATTGCAGCAGGTGCTGAGGCATTTGAAAGTGAAATGTTTCTCTTCACAAAGGACTCTTATACCCTCCCCTAAAGAAATCACCATGCCGGTCTCACCCCTACTGGCTTTGTTACCTAAGGCTTCACCTCTCAGTGCTTCTGGTTCCTTCCTTATCCTTAAAATGAGTGTTAATAATTCTCTCGTGGGGTCATTGTGCGGACCACATTGAGTAGTGCCTGTAAAACAGTGCTGGCTACACGGTAAATACTCAATAAATGTTGACACGTTTATTCCCTGTCTTTAAAAATCACTGGGAAGTGCCAGTGGGAGTCTTGAGTATAAAATTTCTAAATACGGAGAAATGTTTCCCTGTCAGCTCTCCGAATGGATGCGCTGGCTTCTGGACACCTCATGCCAGCCCATCCTTCCTCCTGCTTGTCTCAGATAATTTGTGATACAAGGCACACGTGACTCGTTTGTTTGTTTATCCAACAAATATTTGAATTTCTTCCATCACAGTTAGTTAAACCATAGTCTCTTCCCTCAGGATTTTTTTTCTCCCTTTTTTTCTTCTAAATCCTACTTTTGCTTCTGTCTGTTGGTGACAGTCTGATGGCTATTCTCCCTGTGTCCCTGTGTATGTGAGAGTAGATGGGCATGCAGAGCTTATTAGATGTCTCTAGCTCAGGCCAGGAGCGGTGGCTCACACCTGTAATCCCAGCACTTTAGGAGGCCAAGGTGGGCGGATCGCCTGAAGTCAGGAGTTCGAGACCAGCCTGGCCAACATGGTGAAGCCCTGTCTTTACTAAAAATACAAAAATTAGCCAGGTGTGGTGGTGCACACCTATAGTCCCAGCTACTCGGGAGGCTGAGGCAGGAGAATTGCTTGAACCCAGGAGGCAGAGGTTGCAGTGAGCCGAGATCGCGCCATTGCACTCCAGCCTGGATGACAGAGTGAAAAAAAAAAAAAAAAAGTGTCCCTAGCTCTTTGGCCAGTCACAGAAGAATCTGTGGATGCCTTCACTGATAGGATCACATGGCCTTTTAACAAGGCCACCTTTGCCACCGAGGGGAACGTGTTGGAGGCACCAATGTCTGATGGAAAAAACAAACTTCTTTTTCTCTACTCGCACTCAATACAACAGAGAGCACTTCTGACACCAGATGTCAGGGGGCTTTTCCCTACACATCAAGCAGTTTCTCCAGGGGCCACCAACTGGGTGTCCTATAATTCATTTCTGACACTATCTGGAGGTAGCATCAGATCCCACAAGTTAAAGGCCCAGTCCCACAGGATTGCCCCCGACTTCAGATGCCAATCACAAGTAGTAGGTTGTCACGTATACTTCTGACCGAACAGCTATCAATTAGGGTTCCCACGACCTCCTCTTTGGGTTCAATTAATTTCCTAGGAAGGCTCACAGAACTCAGGCTCACACTTCTTGAGTTTACCTGCTTACTAAAGGATAGTATAAAAGATACAGATGAACAGTGAAGAGATGCATTGGGCAAGGTATGTGGAAAGGGGTGCAGAGTTTCTTTGTCTCTCTGAGCACACAGCCCTTCAGGAACCTCCACATGTTCAGCAATCCAGAGGCTCTCCAAACCCAGTTCTTCTGGGGTTTTTATGAAGGCTTCATTACATAGTCATGATTGATTAAATCATTGGCCATTAGTGACCAACTCAACCATCAGCCCATCTCCCTTCCCTGGAGGTTAGGGGGTGGGCCTGAAAATTCCAACCTTCTAATCATGTGGTTGGTTCCCCTGGCAGCTGGCCCCATCCTGAAGCTGTCCAAGAGCCCACCAGGAGTCGCCTCATTAGAACAAAAGACTCCCATCACCCAGGAAATTCCAAAGCATTTAGGAGCTCTGTGTCAGGAACCAGGGTCAAAGACCAAGTATTACAACAAAAGACTTTCCTAGTGCCTCTATCTACAAGAGTTTCAGGGGGTCTATGTCAGAGACCAAATATATATATTTTTTATTATCTCACAATATCACACAATGGGGGGCAGGCAGACCACTTACAAGCCTATTGCAGAAAAGATGTTCAACCTCACTGGTAACCAGAGAACCACTAATTACAATAAGAGTGATATTCCATACCCTTCAGATAGGCAAATGTCTAAAAAGAATAAAAATGCTGGCCAGTCACGGTGGCTCATATCTGTAATCCCAGCACTTTGGGAGGCCAAGGCGGTTGGATTGCTTGAGGCCAGGAGTTCGAGACCAGCCTGGCCAATATGGTGAAACCCCGTCTCTACTAAAAATACAAGAAAAAAATTAGCCAGGCATGGTGCCATGCACCTGTAGTCCCAGCTACTTGGAAGGCTGAAGCAGGAGAATCACTTGAACCCAGGAGGCAGAGGTTGCAGTGAGCTGAGGCCGTGTCAGCTTGGGCAACAGAGTGAGACGCTGTCTCACAAAAGAAAAAGAATAAAAATGCCAAGTGTGGCAAGGATGTAGAGAGATGAGAACTCACATTGCTATGGGAGTATAGGTTGGTCCACCCTATTGAAGGGCACGGTGGCATTTTTCTTGCAAAGTTAAAACAGGCACATATGACCCAGCAATCCTACTCTCAGGTATATGCCCAAGAGACACTCTTCCATGTGGGCACAAGGAGGTGCACAAGAGAGTGGGCACTGCCACATAATAATAGCAAACAATTGGAAACAAATTAAGTGCCCATCTACAGGATGTGGGTAAGTAAACTGTGGAGTGTTCAATGATGGCATACTACAGGAGCCCTTAAGAGAAATGAGCTAGACTACATGTATGAAAATGCTAGTGTCAAGGTGAAAAAGGAAGTTGTGTAGGTATAGCATGATAACATTTAGCCATAACTTTAAAAAATACACACCATGCACGCATATATGTACTAAAATCTAGAAACATGCATGGAAAAGATTCACACACATACACCCCAACTTCAGAATAGTGGTTAGTTCTGAGTAGGGAGAGGTTGAGACACCACTCAAAGGGGGTTTTTCTATCTGTCTAATGTTTAATTTCTTCAGAACAGAAAAGCAATGGTAATAACCCAGCTTTGATGGAGGCCCCTAAGTTTATCAAACTCTATTCTAACAAAGTAGTTTATCTTTCACTTCATTTCTAGGGTTAAATGTTACAGGAAATGTTTACTTTATCAAACACTTAAATAGAGCTTACTATAAGCTTCACACTCTTCTAATTGCTTTACAAATACTAATTTCTTTAGCAATCTATCTATGACAAACCTATGAGGTAGCTATTACAGGTACAAAACCTGTTTTCCAAAACCCTTAGGTCATGTATGTTTCAGAATGTAGGCATTTTTGTACTTTTGAAAAGTAAAACAACATATTCTAGAACTTGGCCCAGTGGGCTAGGGTAGCCTGCCACCAAGATAGCTGGACTATAAAATGGAAGAATATTCTAAGTATGATAAATACAGACCATAAATATCCTCAGTTCCATCCAGGTCAGGTTTTGTCATCAAATCATTAAGGTCAAGTCAGGTTGTGCTGCCAAACAAATTTTAAAACAAGAAAAACCCTTCCAGTTTTCAGAGCTTTGGGAATTTCAGAAATGTGTTGAAGGAATATTATTCTCATTTTGCAGATGAGGAGACTGAAGCACAGAGAAATTAACCAACATCACCAAATTCACTTCAAGTGATGGATGTGAGCTTCAAACACAGATATTCTGACTCCTAACTTCCCTGCCGTTAGCTGCTCCAGCATGCTGAAATCTGGTTCTAACAACCACATTCACAGGAAGTGGAAGGTACATGTCTTCAAAGCACAGGAGCTGAGCTGAATCTGGAGCTGAGCATGAGGTTAGGGTCTAGTCCCTGCTGGGCTTGAGAACGTGTGACTCTGGATAATGCAGTTGCATTCTTTAACTGAATTTTATAACTGAGGCTAAGGCAGTGAGAAGAGGGGACACATTCCAGAGACACCAAAGAAATAGACATCCCATGGCTTGGTGACTTGGGCCAGGTGATGAACCAGCCTAGGATGGCTCAGGTGTGTGTCTTGGATGGAAGTTGTAGTCACTGAGGTAAAGCGAACAATGAGAAACAGGTTTGAGAGGGACAATCAATTCCATTTGGGACATAGTGAATTTGAGGAGTTCAAAAAACATCCAGTGACATCCTACCACTCACTGGCTATTTGGGTTTGGAACTCAGTAGAGAGGGCCTGCATTAAAAATACAGATGTTGGCTGGGCGTGCTGGCTCATGCCTGTAATCCCAGCACTTTGGGAGGTCGAGGTGAGTGGATCACCTGAGGTCAGGAGTTGGAGACCAGCCTGGCCAACATGGTAAAACTCTGTCTCTACTAATAATACAAAAATTAGCTGAGCATGGTAGTGCACACCTGTAATCCCAGCTACTCCCGAAGCTGAGGCAGGAGAATCGCTTGTACCAGAGAGGTGGAGTTTGCAGTGAGCGGAGGTTGCAGTGAGCCGAGATTGCACCATTGCACTCCAGCCTGGGCGACAAGAGCGAAACTCCATCTCAAATAAATAAATAACTAAATAAAACAAAAATATAGATGTTTCAGCCCTCGGCCTTAGGAATGTGGAAAAAGGGACAGTATGTAAACTAAGAGGAATTGACCTGTGACAGTGGGGCCCTGAAGAACTCTATCTATCTATCTATCTATCTATCTCTACCCATCTTATCTGTATATCTATCATCTATATTTGCAACCGAAATCTAATCAAGACTCTATGTCTAATTACCAGTCACAGGAAGTTCAGGGAGAAGACCAATATATTAAAAGACACTGAAGATGTCATCAGCCAAATCCAGAATGTGAGAAATTTCATAGGATGGAAGACCCAGTTTCTTTAACAAACTTTTTTTTTTTTTTTTTTTTTTTGCTGGAGTGCAGTGGTGTGATCTTGGCTCACTCACTGCAACCTTCGCCTCCTGGGTTCAAGGGTTTCTCCCACCTCAACCTCCAGAGTAGCTGGGATTAGAGGTGCCTACCACCACGCCCGGCTTTTTTGTATGTTTAGTACAGACGGGGTTTCACCATGTTGGCCAGGCTGGTCTCCCAACTCCTGACCTCAGGTGATCCGCCCACCTCGGCCTCCCAAAGTGCTGGGATTACAGGCGTGAGCTACCAAGCCAGGCCACAAATGGACTTTTAAGAAGCACATGTTGGGGCCAGGCATGGTGGCTCACGCCTGTAATCCCAACACTCTGGGAGGCCGAGGCGAGCAGATCACAAGGTCAAGAGATGGAGACTATCCTGGCCAACGTGGTGAAACGACAAAAAATACAAAAATTAGCGGGGTGTGGTGGTGCACACCTGTAGTCCCAGCTACTTGGGAGGCTGAGGTGAGAGGATCACTTGAACCCAGGAGGTGGAGGTTGCAGTGAGCCCAGATTGCGCCACTGCACTCTAGCCTGGCGACAGAGTGAGACTCTGTCTCGGGGAAAAAAGCGCATGTTGGAGAAAGAGTGATGGCGAGGGCGAGGAGGTGTTATGTGATATGGTGTGGAACTTGTATGTGTCCTAACTTGGACAAATTGATTATTAAAACACTTCTAGATCATTGAAGAAATTTGAGTATGGACCGAGTGTTAGACGATATTAAAGACTTATTAACTTTGTTAGGTATAATAATTATTTTATGGTTATGGGTTTTTTGTTTCTTTGTTCGTTTAGTTTTTATCTGTTAAAGACACTGAACTATTTCAAGTTGAGCTGATATGATACCCGGGGTTTTCTTTAAAGTGCTCCAGTGACAGGGCATGGGAGAGGCAACAGTTGAAATCAGATCAGCAAAATGTTGAGAATTACTGAAGCCGAGTGATGGACACGTGGAGATGCAGTATGCTATTCTCTCTAGTTTTGTTTTTGTTTGAAAATTTCATAGTAAATTTTTCAAATGAAATAGAATTTGAAGGAAAGAGGTTTACAGTACTAAATGTTACGGAGAGGTCTGATAAGCTGAAGAGAGAAAAGTAGACAATCTAGAAACCATTGTCATCTGAAGGACCTTAAAGCAATTTCAGTGTATAGATGGGGAAGAAAACCAAGTTTTACATTAAAGCTAATATACTCAAAACAAAATAAAAGGATGGCGGCATGTCAAAGGGGCACAGAAGCCACTCCCGGAAGAGCTCCCAGTGGCCAAACTGGACAGCCTGAGCAACAAAATAAATAATATGGTGTTAGATTGTAACCCAAAGTATAACATAAAAATACTTGAGTCTATACTGATAAACGATTGACTAATAAATAAATATATGGAGAGAAGAGACAAATCTTCCTTACAGAATAATTCCAAATAATAGCTATAGATACTACCCCCTCCAAGATGTGGGACTCACCCTCCATCTCCATCTTTTTTAAATTTTTTTTTTTTTTCAAGATGGAGTCTTGCTCTGTCACCCAGGCTGGAGTGCGGTGGCACGATCTGGGCTCACTGCAAGGTCCGCCTCCCGGGTTCACGCCATTCTCCTGCCTCAGCCTCCCAAGAAGCTGGGAGTACAGGCGCCCACCACCACGCCTGGCTAATTTTTTTGTGTTTTTAGTAGAGACGGGGTTTCACTGTGTTAGCCAGGATGGTCTCGATCTCCTAACCTTGTGATCCACTCGCCTCAGCCTCCCAAAGTGCTGGGATTACAAGCGTGAGCCACCGCGCCCGGCTTAAATTTCTTTTTTAGAGACAGGGTCTTGCTCTGTTGCCCAGGCTGGAGTACAGTGGTGTGATCTTGGCTCACTGGAGTCTCAACCTCCTGGGCTCAACCAATTCTCCCACCTCAACACTTCCAAGTAGCTGGGACTGTAGGCATGAGCCACCATGCCCAGCTAATTTTTTTTTAAGAGATGGGGCCTCACTATATTGCCTAGGTTGATCTCAAACTCCTGGGCTCAAGCAATCCTCCTGCCTCAGCCTCTCAAAGTGCTGGGATTACACGTGTGAGCCACCATGCCTCACTCTCTCTCCCCCATTTGAGTGTGGGCTAGACTAGTGACTCACTTCCAAACAACAAAGTACAGAAAGGGGAAAATAACAGCTTTTGGAAGAACCTGGCAGATACCATATTATCCAAGTGATCAAGGTCAACATCACCAGTCGTAAGTTCTGCTGATGTTGTGGACAACCTGATATGATATGATGAGAAGGGAGCTTTACCTCTGTGGGATTCTCAAAACCCATAACCCCAATTTAAACATGAGAAAAATATCAGATAAGCCCAAATTGAGGGGCATTTGACAAAATACCTGACCAGTATGAGTCAAAATCCTCAAGATCACAAAAGGCAAAGAAAGACTGAGAAACTGTCACAGAGGAGACTAAGGGGACATGACAACTAAATGCAATGTGGGATCTTGGAGCAGAAAAAGGATATTAGTGGAAAATCTGGTAAAATCTAGATACAGCTGGCCGGGCACAGTGGCTCACGCCTGTAATCCCAGCACTTTGGGAGGCCGAGGCGGGCGGATTACCTGAGGTCAAGAGTTCAAGATCAGCCTGGGCAACACGGTGAAACCCCGTCTCTACTAAAAATACAAAATTAGCCGGGCGTGGTGACACATGCCTGTAATCCGAGCTACTCAGGAGGCTGAGGCAGGAGAATCACTTGAACCTGGGAGGCAGAGGATGCAGTTAGCCGAGATCATGCCATTGCACTCCAGCCTGGGCAACAAGAGTAAATCTCCATCTCACCAAAAAAAAAAAAAAAAAAAAAAATCTAGATACAGCCCGTAGCTTTATTTAACAGGAATGTGCCAATGTAAATTTCTTGGTTTTGACACATGTACCATAGTTATGTATAATGTTAACAATGAGGGTAACTGAGTAAGGGTGTATAGGAACTCCGCACTGTCTGTATAACTTTTCTATTTGAAAATAATTCCAAAATAAAAAGGCTTTAAAAATAAAAACAAAAATTTAATATCGATTTTTGCAAGTTGTGTTTATATCAGTTATACTTGTTCCACTTTTCAAAGGGAGGAGATATATTTTTATCTGTCTAAAAAAAGACTTTACAAAGCCTTTTTTCTTCTTTTGAGTGCTATAGAATCTGACAGTGACACCAGAATGACAAGTCAGAAGGGAAAGTGAAGGATTCAGCCTTTACAAGGTATGTAATATGTGTTATAGTGCTAGACAACTTACACACATTACCTGCCTTGTATTCTCCTAACCACCTTATAAAGCATAAGCCCCAATTTTCTGATGAGCAAGTTGGTTCAAAGTAAGTATAAGAAGCCAAGTGCAGTGGCTCATGCCTGTAATCCTAACACTTTGGAAGGTCGAGGCAAGTGGATCTCTTGAGCCCAGGAGTTTGAGACCAGCCTGGGCAACATAGTGAGGTCCCCTGTATTAGTCTGTTTTCACACTGCTATAAGGACATACCTGAGACTGGGTAACTTATTTTTTTTTTAATATGTTTAATTGACTCACAGTTTCGCATGGCTGGGGAGGCCTCAGGAAATTTACAATCATGGCGGAAGGCAAAGGGGAAGCAAGCACGTCTTTACCATGGTGGAGCAGGAGAGAGAGAGCACGAAGGGGGAAGTGATACTTTTAAACCATCAGATCTCGTGAGAACTCAATTCACTATCACAAGAACAGCAAGGAGGAAACTGCCCCCATGAGCCAATCACCTCCCACCAGGTCCCTCCCTTGACATGGGGATTGCAATTTGAGATGAAATTCGGGTGGGGACACAAAGCCAAACCATATCACCCCCTCTCTATAAAAAAAATTTAAAAATTAGCCAGGTGTGGTTGCATGTACTTGTAGTCCTAGCTATGTGGGGGACTGAGGTGGGAGAATCACCCGAGCTTGAGAAGTCAAGCGGCAGAGAGCCGTGATTGCACCACTGCACTCCAGTCAGAATGACAGTGCAAGACTCTATCTCAAAAAAAAAAAAAAAAGCAAAAATGGTAAGAATAAGTAACATACCTAGGGTCACATTAGCTGAAGTGTGGATTTTCCTTCATAGAGGTTAAATTTTCTCCTAATTTTAAAAATACGTCGTGACTGTTAATTTATTCTTGCCTCCAGGATTTTTAAGATACATCACTTCTATGATTTTTTTTTTTTTTTTGAGACAGAGTCTTGTTCTGTCGCCCAGGCCGGAGTGCAGTGGCATGATCTCGGCTCACTGCAACCCCTGCCTCCTAGGTTCAAGCAATTCTCATGCCTCAAGCCTCCCGAGTAGCTTGGATTACATGCATGCATCACCACACCTGGCTAATAATTTTTGTATTTTTAGTAGAGACGGGGTTTTGCCATGTTGGCCAGGCTGGTCTCGAACTCCTGACCTCAGGTGATCCGCCCACCTCAGCCTCCCAAAGTGCTGGGATTACAGGCGTGAGCCGCTGCACCCGGCCTCTATGATTCTTTTGATCAGAAAAATTGCCCCTTATGTAAGTTAGCTTTTGTTACATAACAACTTGTCCCCAAACTTAGTGACTTAACCATTTTTTATGTGGGTTGGCAACTTAGGCTGGGCTCAGCTAGGTGGGTCTTCTGCCAGTCTCCCCTGGGCTCACTCTTATAGCTGCAGTCAGCTGATGGGTCAGCCAGGGGCTGGTTAGTCGAGGATGGCCTCAATCACATATCTGGGGTTTGGAGCTGGCTGTCTTATGGTTATCTGCTAAAGTAATAGGAGCAACTGGGCCACATGTCTCCAGCAAGCTAGCCTGGGTTTGTTCCCATGGTAGTTATAACAAGGGTCCCAAAAGCAACAAAAGAGGACAAGCCAGCCGGGCACGGTGGCTCATGTCTGTAATCCCAGCACTTTGGGAGGCCAAGGTGGGCAGATCATGAGTTCAGGAGATTGAGACCATCCTGGCCAACACAGTGAAACCCCATCTCTACTAAAAATGCAAAAATTAGCTGGGCGTGGTGACGCTCACCTGTAGTCCTAGCTACTCCAGAGGCTGAGGCAGAAGAATCGCTTGAACTCGGGAGGTGGAGGTCGCAGTGAGCTGAGCCGAGATATCGCCACTACACTCCAGCCTGGCAACAGAGAGAGACTCTGTCTCAAAAAAAAAAAAAAAAAGACAAGCCACAGCATGCAAGCATTTTATAAGCCTCTGCTTTCTTCACATTTTCTGATGTCCCATTGCCCAAAGCAGATCACATGGCCAAGCCCAGATTCGAGGGGTGAAAAAATAGGCTCCACCTCTTGATGGAAAGAGCTTTGAGTCACATTGCAAGAGGATGTGCATACAGGGATGGGAGAAATTATTGCAGCCTTTTTTGCAAGTAATCTACTGCACCCCTTTTGTGTTCCTTTTCACGTGATAGCTTATAGAATTTTACTGCTTAGGGTATAGGATTAAGATTCTATTTCTTTGCCAAGCTCCTATGTAACTATGGATATTGATATGGTTTGGCTGTACCCTCACCCAACTCTCATCTTGAATTCCCATGTGTTGCAGGAGGGACCCAGTGAGAGGTCATTTAATCATGGGGTCAGGTCTCTCCCATGCTGTTCTCATGATAGTGAATAAGTCTCACAAATCTGCTGCCATGTGAGACAGGCCTTTCACCTTCTGCCATGATTGCAAGGCCTCTCCAGCCATGTGGACCTGTAGGTCCATTAAATCTCTTTCTTTTGTAAATTGCTCAGTCTTGGGTATGTCTCTATCAGCATTATGAAAACGAACTAATACAGATATACAATTAGCCCTTGTCTTATGACTTTGAGAATCACAGAGTTGGAAGGAGATTTAATGGCTAGTCAATTCAATATTATACTTAATAGAGGACCATCTTGTGGACACAGAAGCACAAGATCGCATCCATGTGGTAGGCCTTCAAATCCTTAAAAATAGTAGGTTCTATGATATCTCTTTTCCATTTTAAATATTCCAAATGTCGTAATGTCCCCATTTTATATAATGGACATACAAGACAAGCATTGCAGATTTACCAGATATGCTGATCTTCAGACTGCTCTTCCTCATTGCCAGCTAGATTTGACTGAGCTTCACATTAGCTTCAAACAGAGTGGGAAGTTAGAAAATGACAGGGTAGGCATGGATGTTGACCTACGTGGGTCCTTGAGATGGTGTGATAGGCCCCCCAGTGTGTCCAGCGTTCCACAATGTGGAACCTGTGAATACATTCCTTTGCATCACAAAAGATTTTGCAAATGTGACCAAGTTAAGGAGCTTGCCATGGAGAGAGCATCCTGTATCCTCCAAGTGGGCCCAATGTCATCACAAGGGTCCTTATAAGAGGGAGGGAGGTGGGTCAGAGTCAAAGAAGGAATGTGAGAAGCAGAGGTTGGAGTAATGAAAGGAAGGGGCTATATATCAAGGAATGCCGGCAGTCTCTAGAAACCAGAAAAATCAAGAAAACGGATTCTCCCCTAGAACTTCCAGAAGACATGCAGCCCTGCCAACACCTTGATTTTAGCCCAGTAAGACCCCTTTCAGATTTCTGCCCTCCAGAACTATAAAAGGACATATCTGTGTGCTTTAAGTCACTGAGTTTGTGGTAATTTGTCACAGCAGTAACAGGAAACCAATAGAGATGGGAAATGTGTGATTGGTTAGTGATGAGTGTAATAATACGAGCTTGCTGTGCACTGAACACTTTACATATGCTACCTTATTTCATCCCAGCACAACACTGGGAGTCAATTTCTCATTTCCCAGATACAGAAATGAACTTAGATTAAGTAACTTGTCCAAAGCCAGCAAGCTAGAAAGCGTCATTGAGGGGTGAAGATTGAACCCAGGTTTCAAGTCTTTCTGAGCCCTTGCCTCTGTGCTATACTTTACCATCCTAATAGGGAGTTGAGCCCCTGGCTTGGGAGATTGGGGGTAATGTCGCCATTGAGTGAGCTAACAAATTCAAGAAGAGAAAAGGAGAAGAGGAGGTTTTCCTATAATTGCAGGTGACAGAACCAGCGTGGTCCAGTGGGCACTTAAGTGCACTGTCGCCTTCCCTACTTTTGAGGTTTTGGGACTCTGACTGATCCACCACTGGCTTCCTTGTTCCTCAGCTTGCAGACAGCCTGTTGTGGGACTTCACCTTGTGATTGTGTGAGTCAATTCTTCGTAATAAACTCCCTTTCATATAGACACCTATCCTATTAGTCCTGTCCCTCTAGAGAACCCTGACTAATACATGCAGAAATCGTGTGGTTTGTAGTATTTCTTAATTTTTATTTTCTGGTCAAAGAACAGTTGTTCTATAGAATGGTATTCATATATGCTGACCACAAATACTCCATGGGACACAGTTTGAGGAACAGTTTTTCATGGAATGAGGCCTCATTTTAACAAGAGTACAATGTAGGGGTCACATTTGGCCACAAGTGCCATAGCAGCCACCCATGAGGTTTCAATAAAATGTGAATTCTCTCCAATGCTACTGGAACTGTTCTTTCACCACAAACATATTTTAAGCATCCATCCACCATTTTCTGGGTCACTGCAAAGATATAAAAGAGATCAGAAATGGATATTACACCAAACATTATGTAGTAAGAAATTTTTAAAGTAACAAAAGTGAGTAACAAATGTGACAAAGGTAGTAGAGACTTTGGTTAGTGAGGACAGTGCAGCTCAGATGCAGCAGGAACTGAGGGGAGGAGAAGCTCGGGGGCCAATGTGTGTGGGAGTTGAGTCTGGGCTCAGCTTCCCGGAATGAATAGAGTTGGCAACATGGAGATGGCACAAACAAGCACTCCAGGAAGAGAGAACAGTGCAAGGCAGAAAATACGGCTGTGTGTGGGAAACAGAATGGAGATCCGTCTGCCAGCTTGCGAGGTTCTCAGACCTGGCTGCATGTTAGAGTCACTTGGATCCCACCCTAGACCAATTAAAGCAGAATCGCTGGTCATCGGGGCCCAGCCATTGCTGGTTTTGGTTTTGTTTTTTAAAGCTTCCCTGGTGATTCTTGTACAGCCAGAGTTGCACCCACTAGGCTAAGTTGGCTGTTCTCAACTATGGTGTGGGGACCTACTGATGTTTAATTTGAGGTATGACAGGTACTACTTCTCAAACTTTAGTATGTGTTAGAATATCCTGGGGAGCTCATTAAAACACCGATTCCTGGGCCCTGCTGTCAGAGATTCTCATTCAGTAGGTCTGGGGTGGGGTCCAAGAACATGTATTTCTATCAAGCTCCCAGGTGATGCTCTGGTCTATAGACTTCACATTGAGTAGCACAGATGTAAATAATTTGATATAATGATAAAAGAACAGTGAAGGAAAGTTTACAAATGGTTTGCTTTCTTAAAGGATATACATCCAGGCCAGGCATGGTGGCTCACACCTGTAATCCCAGTAGTTTGAGAGGCTCGAAGTGGGAGGATTGCTAGAGGCCAGGAGTTCCAGACCAGCCTGGGCAACATGATGAGACCTCATCTGTATAAAAAATTTTTTTTTTGTTTAATTAGCCAGGCATGGTGGTGCATGCCTGTAGTCCCAGCTGCTCAAGAGGCTGATGTGGAAGGATCACTTGAGCCCAGGAGGTCATACCACTTCACTCCAACAGAATGAGATCCTGTCTCTTTAAAAAAAAAAAAAAAAGTATACACAACAAAAGCAGATTAAAGCATTTGACTGGGAGACAACGTGGTGGCCTTAAGGTGACTGTGCCAGTGTTTGCAAATATCTCACAGCTCAACACCCCCTATATCCTGTGCATCATAATGGGGAGACAGTCATGAAGCCCTGGGCTAGAACAATTAGTTCATGAAGCAGAGTGATGACATAGAAGCATGGGGAAGAGCCAGTTCATGAAGGGTCCTCCCTGCTAAACCATGGATGCTGTGAGCAACCACAAGGTCTTTACAAAGGTTAGGAATGAACAAAGCCATTTCTCAAGACAAATATGTTTATAGTATCTGTTCAAAGGCGATGACAGTAATGCGAATTGATGGGGCCTACCCTGGAGAAGTGGCAGTGGAACTGGAGAGAGAAGATAGATGTGAGAGATGGTGCAGAAATGGCAACTCCACCCTTCAAGGTGCTCAAGCAACTCCTTTTTCATGCCTCCAACCAACCTATCAGAAAGCCTGCTGGATCTCCCCACTTCTCCCATCCCACCACCTCCTCCTAGTCCAAAGCATCACCATCTCTCACCTGGATTAGTTCCATAGCTTCCTAACTGCCTTTGCCCTCCTACAATCTATTCTAAAACATAAGCCAGATCGTCACTTTTCTGCTCCTGTGTCACTTGCAATATGAGCTCAAGCCCTTACAGTGGCCTACAAGCATGGCACGATCTGGCCCCCTATTATCTTTCTGTCATCGGTTCCTTCTACTCACCCATTTCTCTCATTCTGCTCCAGCCCCATTGACTTCCTAACTTTTTCTAGGACCTTGCTTCTCAAAATGTGGCCCCTAGACCAGTAACATCAGCATCAATTGGGAGCTCAATAGAAATGCAGAGTCTCAGGTCCCTCTCCGGCCCCACTGAATGAGAGTCTGCGTTTCATCAAGACCCTCAGGGGATTCCTCTACCCCTCTATGTGAGGAGCAGTGATCCAGAACAGCCCAGAACACTCCCACCCCTGGACTTTGACATTTCTCTACCTATACAGCTTGCCTGCTGGGTATCCATGTAAATCACTCCCTGCATCCTTTTCTTAAATGTCAGTTTCTCAATATTCTACTTAAAACTGCAATGCCTCCACAGCAGGGCACTCCTTAACCCCTCTGATGCCTTTATTTCTCCCACAGCATTTGTCACCACCTGAAAATGGTGACCTCTGAGAGTCAGAATAAGGTGGAGAGGTGAGGCACAGGACTACTACTTTTTTAAGTCTTAAGTTTGTGAAGGATTATTTGACATTTATGTTGTGTACATGTATATCTTTCACTTGTTTATTGGTAGAGATTAAAAACTGCCAGAGAATAAAGTCTGAGTTCCCATCAGGCTTCATGAATGAGGATGTTGAGTTCAGCCTCAGCTTCATGGCCAGTAGACGAGTACTGTGGGCAAGAAATAAATCTTTGCTGTTTCAAGCCACTGACATTTTGGAGTCATTTTCACAGCCAACTTCAAGCTTCTCTTCATTGCCGCAGGAAGAGACAATTGAAATGGAAGAACATGGTTTTTGAAAGAGTCAATAGGGATTAGGCTCAGTAAACAGTCACAACAGAGCCACCTCCTTTCCATGGAGGTTATAACTCAAATTTATAGGATGTCACCTCTTGCTGAAAGGCTGCAAGTAGTCCACAGGTGTGGTTTATCTGGTTAGGATAGTATTTGCTTAAATGTTTAAACAGGGGAGATGGGAAATGTGTGTGTGTGCGTGTATGTCATTTATTCTCCTCTTAGCTATAGTCCCCACTACTCCCTATTACTTAGGACAGCCTCAATTGACTCATTTACTTGCCTGAATAGCCCTGAAGACATTTGGATTTGCAACACTGGCCTGTCCACGCATCAAACCCATTGAGAGGAGGTAGAACAGGCATTAGCATACTCACCTAATAGACAAGAAGACAGAGGCCCTGAAAGTCCAAGAGGCTTCAAAAATGACACAAGTCAATGGCAGAGCTGGGGCCCCAACTCAGGACTTCTGATGCCTCTGTTCAGGACAAGCTAAGGATGTCCCCCCTCAGAGACAGCTGCCATCTGCTGCTGCAGTCATCCTAGGAGGTTAATGCATTGATTGTATGCTCTATTGTCTAATCAGCCCACACACTGCTTGAGTTTATCACCAAGCAAATTCTCATTTGTTTTTAACAGGAAAATCACTCCATCCCAAAATGCCTTAAACCAAACTCTGCAATCTCAACAAACAGCTTGCCTTTTAAATCCATAAGCTAAACACAAGGCTCTTTGCATTCCTTCAGCCAAGCCATTGCAGCTCTTTTCTCTTTCAGTCTGAACTTGTTTGTAATAAGTACAGCCAAGAAAAGGAGTTAAAGAAATGACTCCAACAGAGAATCTCCAAGGTATATTTTTAAGTGCAAAAAGCAAAGTGCAGGCCAGGCGCAGTGGCTCACACCTGTAATCTCAGCACTTTGGTGGGCCAAGGTGGAAGGATTACTTGAGCCCAGGAGTTTGAGACCAGCCTGGGCAACATAGTGAGACCGTGTCTCTACAAAAGATAATAAATTAGCTAGCCATGGTGGTACATGCCTGTAGACCTAGCTACTTAGGAAGCTGAGGCAGGAGGATGGCTTAAGGCCAGGAGGTTGAGGCTACAGTGAGCCATGATGACGCCACTGCACTCCAGCTCTGGACTCCAGAGACCCTGTCTCAACAAAAACAAAAAAGCAAAGTGCAGAAGAGTATACATGGAATAAGCCCATTTGGATAAATGGAAAAAATACATCTCTTTACATATATGCATTTATACTTATGTATGCAAAAGTGTCTCCAAGGATGCACATGATACATTATGGCCATGCCTGGAGAGCAGCCTGGGGGTCAGGAGTGAAGGAGGCAGGCACTGTGGGTGACCCATGCACTCAAGCCCTGCCAACTCCAACAATTCTCTTCTGTGACTCTTCCTGAAGGTAAAAGTGCTGAGAAGCCACACACCCTGGGGCAGCCATCAATCAGTGATTGGCAGGAATTCATAGAGAAATATACCAACTCCTTCACCTCTTGGGTGGGATGATTCTGAGGTACATGCTGTACATCTGTTCCCAGAGTTCCCCAGCATGACTCAGCTCCAGTTGCCCCCAGAGCAAATGCGCTCAACAACACAGCCTTTTCTGGCTGCCTTTGTTTTCTGTCTCCCTTTCCCACACCCTTACTCTTCCAAATGAATTTCAAGTCCTATCTCAGGACTGGTTTCTGGAGGAATAATGCTGTCCAATAGAAATTTCTTCAATGATGGAAATGTTCAATGTCTGCACTGTCCAATACAGTAACAACTAGCCACATGTGGCATTTAAATTTAACTTAATTAAAATGAATAAAATTTAAAATGCAATTCCCTGGTCACATAGCCACATTTCAGGTGCCCAACAGCCACATGGACAGCACATAATAGTCCATTTTCATGATCGCACATGGCTCTATTGGACAGTACTGGTTTGCAGTGCATTGGAGCAAATGAGTGTAGACTTGTACCACATGTGTCAAGAAGCAAGAAGATGTTTTCAAAGGGGAAAAGGATATAATATACTTCTATGAGTGTCTCTGAAATCTGTGTGTGGGATCTATGTGTGAAGCCTGACTCTCACTCAAGTACTCCTCTAAATCTATTACCTAAACCTTAACCCTTTCTGTTCTCAGCTAAGGCGCAGGCTGTTTCAAACCCCTATGGCATCTTTGTGCAAATAAGACCAAGGCGCCTCTCTTCCCAGAGGAAGCAATCCCATGTCAGTGCACACTGGATCTGAGCAGTGCCACCAAACAGGGCCCACCTAACAACGCTGCACAAGTCTGGCCTAAGGGCCAGGATTTGAAATTTAGAAGGCAGGAAGAGGTTCTTCATTGCTCTGTGTTCTGCTTCTCAATACTTCTTTTAGCAATGAGTGCAGACAGAATGACAGGGCTTGAGTTTGTGAGTTGGCGGGAAGGCCAAAGGATAAAGGAAATACCAAGAACAACAATTTTTTTAAAAACACTAATAATACTACAAGTCAAAAACATGGTCTTTGCTGGGCACAGTGGCTCATGCCTGTAATGTCAACACTTTGGAAGACTGAGGCAGGAGGATAGCTTGAGGCCAGGAATTTTAGACCAACCTGGGCAACATGGCAAGACTTCATCTCTACCAAAAAAAAAAAAATTTTTAATTTAAAAATTAGCCAGGGTTGGTGGCATGCACCTGTAGTCCCAGCTACTCAGGAGGCTGAGGCGGGAGCATCCATTTAACCCAGAAGTTTGAGGCTGCAGTGAGCCCTGATTGTGCCATTGCATTCCAGCCTGGGCAACAGAGAAAGACCCTCTCTCAAAAAATTAATTAAAAAGAGAAGAGTTTTGCTCCTCATAGGTAAGCTTTAACTCTCAACCTGCTCTTACTCAAACTATAACAATTTGCATTAATTCAAGTTCTATAACCCAGTTCTACCATTTTTCCAAAGTATAACAATTTGCATTAATTCAAGTTCTATAACCTAGTTCTACCATTTTTCTGTTGGGCACCGTAGCACTCACTGCAGAAAATCCCTTCCATCTTGAACATTTTCCAACTTTGACCCTTTCTTTCCATTCCCTTTCCGTGAAACAGGCGTGACTTCTTAATCCTGTATTGACATGGAATGATACTCTAGTCATCTTGGCTTGATCTAGTGTGCCTCATTGTCCTGATCAGAAAAATCAGAAACTTTGGGGGACCTGAAACATCATCTCTCTGGACTTGTTGCAAAGGTTAGTGTTCAATCTGTTGACTTATTTAATAGCTCCCTTTTCTGCTCCTAGGAGAGGTTCTTTATCTTTTTAGTTTGTGACAAGTTTGGCCACTTGCTAAGTGTCAGGTGTTGGGGATACAAGGGCAAGCTTCTGCCCTCAAGGAGCTGCAGTCTACCTGGTGGTACAGATGAGTGTGATGAGAAAATATTCTGCCCTGTAACCCTGCCCCTGCTCAGTTGTTTATTAACTGAGAGAAGGGATGAGATCTGGAAACGGTGAAAATACGATTCACCTCTGGGCTTTTGAGTTCCGAAAGCCTCATGCTCAGGAGAGACAGATAGAACTCATATGTGGAAATACCATCAATATTGAAGAATATAAAACAATGCTTTGCCACCTTCTTCCAGCCACTCCTCCCCACCAGATGACTCCCTGTGGGAGGGAGGTTGTCAGAGGGGCAGTTGTACGTGCGCAAGTATGCTTTTGGTCCTAGAATTGCTACGCCCGCATCCCACCCCCAGAAGATTCTAGGGTAAGGAGAGGACAGAAAGAATCTGTGGCAGACACTATTGGCTGTCCTTAACCCTAATAGTATTCAGACAGTGGGTGACAATGTACTGAGCCCCAGGGAATGAATCATGATTGCTCTAAACCAGCCATTGTAATCCAGTGACCCAGTCCTGCCCAATGACTTGTGAAGGGAAAGGGTATTGTAAAGATTTTTCCTTCTTGAAAGAAAGTGAAATACCATTTCTTGCTGCTTTGGATGGTCAGGAGAGAACACGGTGCTTGGCATCACAGCAAGTATGTTATAACTAAGGGGGAAGCCAAGAGATTGGCTGAGAAAGCTTAACAGAGCTAACTACCTGAATTAGCCTGTCTACTTCCAACCTTCTTGCTATATAAAATGATTCAATCCATACTTTTAAGCCATTTGACTTGCAAGCAAAAGCCTTCTACAACATGGGCCTATGGTCTCTGGAAGAGGGGTCTCACATAGCCATGCATGAGTGTGCCAGGGTGTTCCCCATACATTAGAGGTTGGCAGAAGAGGACAGTGTCTTAGGGAGCTCCACAGAAGTTCCTGTGACCCAGCGCAGTGAGAACACATCTGTTTATTCCCATGTCCCCCAGTGGAAACTGGAGAGCTGAGAGAAAGCCTGGCCAGATAGGCCCTTGACAATGGGATGAGGAACAGAAGTCATGGGGAAGGGTGACAAAGAGCCAAGCAAGAAGAGGACACCTCAGGTGATGCAGAAGTGAACAGAGGACCCAAAGCCCAGATCCCTACCTCCACCACCCCCAACTCCAAACTTAGACCCAATGCCACAGAAAAGGGAAGAGTCATGATTCTAGTAAATTTACATTTCCTCACTCTGCTGAATGATGGGTTGAAATAGAAATTAACATGAAATGCAGAAAAATAAGGTTTTATTTCTGCACCTTAGAGCTTGAAGACCAAGATTTGAACCCACTACCCAAGTCAACAGGCCATTACACCATCATGGGAAAAGGGACTTGAGAGCACTCAAGTGGGGTGCCTGTCAAAGACTGAGGAAGGGGCTCCCTGGAGTGAGTGCAGTAGAATGCCTAGAACACAAGTAGATTAGGAGTAAGGACACAGGGTAGCCAACGACAACCACATATTCCCATCCTGATTTCAAAAAGAAATAACATTTTAACATTAAAAAGTCCATGAGACATAAAGGCAAGATAAAGGCAGAATGAAGGACAGTTCCTTAAATAAAACTATTAAAAAATCTGTACTTTGCACAAATTTGTTTACATTTCAATAGAGCCTAGTGAATACTTTCTTGTTGGTTGGCAACAGTCCTTAGAACCAGCATTTGGGAACAACATATGGAAGGTACATCCCAGTGAACAATTTCTGGCCCATTGTGGTCATCCCCCAATATCTAAGTCCCTTCTTCCATAGTAGTAGAAACCTTGGTTTTCAGCCAGGGACATGTAAAGACTACATTTCTCAGCCCCTGTTGCTGCTAGGTGTGGCCATGTGGCTATGTTCTGACCAATGAGGTGTGAGCAAAAGAGCCCTGTGGCTGCTGCCAGGCACCTCCTTTAAAAGACAGCTGGTGCATGCCCATTCCACAGTTTTCTTCTTCATCCTTTCTCCTCCTGCTGCCCAGAATTCTGACATAGTGGCTGACCTTCATTCTCCACCATAGATGGAAGGTAACACCCTGGAGACGGTAGAGCATTGAGACGAGAAGAGTGTGGGTCCTTGAAGACTTCATGAAACACAGCAGCCACACACCAGCTCTGGACTGCCCCACCCTGACTTTGACATTAGAGAAGTAAACTTCATTTTCTTGAGCTACTGTGATTTGAAGTCTTTGTTACCTACAGCTGGGGCTAATCCTTTCTGATACACGTGGCCACCAGCCATACTATGAGAAAGCCCCAGGTCAAGAGTGAGGATCTGGGCTATTGAAGATGTAAGACAGGCATGGCAAATCTCACCCATCATTGACTCCCAGCTCACATCCTCTGTCCACCTGAACCACATTTATAACATGCTTAGTCCAACTTTTCCATTTCCCTAGTCAATTTTCTTTCTACTTTCTGTTAGGGCCATTTCATAAGATGTTTCAAGTTTGTTGTTGTTGTTGTTTGTTTGTTTGTTTTTTAGCACAGTAGAAATAGCAGTAGTTACTAAATAGAAACAACACAAATAGCAGAGAATCTCATATGTATGAATGTCATTATGCATGAAGTAAAAAAGAAACTTGATAAGAATCAAGTTTCGAAAAAGAAACCATAAAAGGCATTACTGTTCACTCATATATGGCTTCCTTCCACTTTCTCTGGGGGTAAATGGCACTCCCTGTGCAAGTCTCTTTTTATGGTAGACATGCATATCTGTTATTTATGTTTTAGGATATAGTGTGTCTCTCTAGGTCACAAAAGGCCATTGTTGATCAAGTTATGAAGAGAAGAGTATTAATACCTCATGAGCATTTTTCAGTACACAGCACTTTTCTGTCATCTTTCCAGAAAAAGAGTTGTGTGTACTAATTGGAAAAGTAGGTTTCCAATACAACATTCAATACTCTGTACTCAGTCTTGTTTCATATAAGGAAACTATACTGAGCAAATATAGCCACAATACATCCATCCCACAAATTGGGCACTGGTTGAGTTTTTCACAGTAATTTGTTAGGTTATATTAAGAACGTAAGGAAGTCAGTACATAAAAATAATAATAATCTGTGGAGTTTAAGAGCCTAACAAATTGCAGCCCTCTTTTCTGCCCAAGTTCAGGACCAATTGAGAAGTCCAACCAGTGGAGAAGGAAATAATCAACTTTGTTACTAATAAGATGATTAAGGAGCATAGCTTTAAATCCAGCTCCAAATGGACTTCCTAATGCAGTCCCATTGACTTGAACTTAACTATGGGCTCCCCTGTTTCTGGGGGCAGTGCTTACCCCATAAGCTCCTTTCATAGTGGAGAGCAAACCAGAATGGGCCCTTTATGTGGGCAGGCAAATTTGGAAGAGAAATAACCCAAAAAATCCTGAGCCAAGCATGTTCATTTCCTTCTACCAAATTCACTAATTAGAGGTGTCACACCTTTTTCTCTGGTGAGAGGTTGTTACAGAGGTGAGGCAATGGAGAGAAGTTAGACTTGTCCTCAGGTCCTTTTCCTCCTGTAGCAGACCCTGTCCCTGCCCCACCACTATCCACCAGCTTTAATTTTGCCAATTAAAGCTGCCTGTCACCATCTTTTTGCCCGAAGGCCTTCTTCAAAGCCGTGGAAGCAGCAGTCCTCAACCAATGACTGACCCAAGTTGATAAATAAATACCCCAACTCCCTTGCCCTAGTGGCTATAGAACTCTGAGGTGCATGTTCTATACTGTTTCCCAGAGCTTTCTGGCAAAACTAAGCCCCAGACACACACAATGGTAGCCAGCTCAATAATGCACCCTTCCTTGGCTTCCTTCCTTTACCTGTCTCATCTTCCCACTTGCCTAGTGTGTCCTGGAATCACCACTCAAGTATTTACTGAGAGTAAATCCTTGCTCTCAAGTACTTACTGAGAGTAAATCCTTGCTCTCAAGTACTTACTGAGAGTAAATCCTTGCTCTCAAGTACTTACTGAGAGTAAATCCTTGCTCTCAAGTACTTATCTCAAGGTCTTCTTTTAGATCAGGGGTCAGCAGATTTTTTCTAGAAAGAGCCAGATATTAATGTTTTAGGCATTGCAACTGCACAACTCTAGCATTGCAATGTGAAAGCAGTCATAGACAATATGTAAAGAAATGGGCATGGACTGTGTTCCAACAAAACTGTATTTACAAAATCAGGTGGTAGGCTGGATTTGGTATCTGAGTCAGGCCATAGTGTGCTGACCCTTATTCTAGAGGAATTTGAGATAAATCATTCCCTGAATTTGTATTTTTATAGCTGTGTAACAAATTATCACAAACTTGGCAGCTTAAAACAACACAAATTTATTATCTCACAGTTTCCATGGGTCAGGAGTCCAAGCACTATATAACTGGGTTCTATGTTCAGGGTCTCACAAGGTTGAAATAAAGCTTCCAGCTGAGCCACGTTCTCATCTAAGGCTCAGAGTCGTCTTGTAACTTCACACAGTTCTTGGCAGAATTTAGCTCCTTGCAGTTGTAGGACTCAGATCCCAGTCTTCTTGCTAGCTGTCAGCCAGGGACCATTTTCAGCTCCTAAAGGCCACCATTCCCTGACACACAGCTCTCTCTGCAACATTACAATTTGCTTTTTTTTTTTCTTTTGAAAAAGATTTATAGACAAAAAAGGGAAGTGAGGCACAGAAATCGGAAGTGAGGTACAGAAACAACTGGTTTGGTTACAAGTTGGTGTTTGCCTTATTTGAACACAGTTTGAACACTCAGCAGTGTATGAATGGTTGAAGTACGGCTGCTGGGATTGGCCGAGACTCAGCTATTGTTACAGGCACATACTCCTAAGTTAGGTTTTCAGTCTTGTCTACATATTAAGTTAGGTTGCAGTTTGTCCACAAGGACTCAAATATAGAATTATGGAGTCCTTCTCAGGCCACATTTAGTTTGCTTTAACAATTCCCTCTTTTCGGTCATTTTCTCAATTTTGAAAGATTGACCAAAACTTTATTTTATTTTTATTTTTATTTATTTATTTATTTATTTATTTATTTATTTATTTTTGAGACAGAGTCTGGCTCTTGTTGCCCAGGCTGGAGTGCAATGGTGCGATCTCGGCTCACTGCAACCTCAGCCTCCCGGGCTCAAGCGATTCTCCTGTCTCAGCCTCCCGAGTAGCTGGGATTACAGGCATGAGCCACCACGCCCAGCTAATTTTTGTATTTTTAGTAGAGACGGGGTTTCACCATGTTGGCCAGGCTGGTCTCGAACTCCTGACCTCGTGATCCACCCGCCTCGGCCTCCCAAAGTGCTGGGATTACAGGCGTGAGCCACCGCACCCAGCCTGACCAAAACTTTAGTCACTGATGTCACTGTTACCATCGTAACTGTACTTATTTGGTCTTGAAACCCACTGGGAAACAGTAGAACAGTGAGTTTTGCAAAGGTAGGAACAAGGACTGAGTAGAAGTCACCCCATCATGCTAGAACATACTGTTTAGAGGAGAAAAACAAAACCTGGTCTGTTCCAGGATCTATGTGTTTCCTTAAAGTATTAGTTTGGTTATGTCACATTTAGCATGAGCAGCTCCATTTTGATTGGGTTTTGTGCGTTGGGATATAGTGCATGAGCTCAGTCCAAAACAGTGGCCTCCCATAATGCTGTTTTTTAAAAAAATTCCCCCTTTTTGGTCAGGTTCTAGCTTAGGTGAGAGTGTGACAAAACTTACGGCCTTAGTGCCACTCTCAGTTACCAACATTTTGGGTTTCTGGTCTCAGCATGACATTCATGGGTTACAGTGACCTCATGATCATACATTTCTTTCAGCTGTTGTCATTCCAGTTGAAGAGAGGCCATTTGGCATTCTAGAGGTGGCTGTATGTAAACATTTAAAAACTTGGAGAGAATTTGGCACACCAGGGAGACTATTATTATTACTATCAGGAGGATAGAGTTTGGAGTATGCTCCCAAAGAATGAGCTAGGTAAAGAGTCTATTCACTTTACTAAGCAATCTCATTAATCCCCTGCAACTGAATCTCTATAATACCTGATGTTTTCTCCATAGGGCATAAGTGCCAGCAGCTGCACAGATACTTCTCTGTTTAGCCAATTCTATTATTTAGCATAACTTTCACAAAAGAATTTAAAGTCTGTTGTGTAACCATAGCCTTTACAGTAGAATCTCCTATAGAGCCTATCACGAGGGATACATTTCTAATCATTGCCTCTTTTATTCCAAACCATGGAAAAAGGACCTAACAAATGATGCCCTTCTAGAAGAGTGAAGGCTTCCTGGCATTTTTTTTAAACCCATGATGTGGGTTAAGAGGAGTGAATCAGTGTTCTGTATTTCACTGATTATGAGGCAACGTATGTACCATTAAAGTTTCTCACCTACATTGGGCTTTCATCTTTTATCTATCAAAGTATAAGTTTATCAATGTATAAGGCTGGCCACAAAATCCTTCACAAATAAAAGTATACCCCATAAGTGCACATAACAGACCCCCTTTTCATTTCTGTTGTTCATAGAGGCATAAACAAGGAAAAATATTCAAAGATAACAGTCTCATGATAGTAGAGAAGTCTTGCTCCATGAACTTGGGAAAAGCTGTTCACATCAAGAATGTCATCTTCTTCTGGGGGGAAGCTTCCCTGGTTAGGTTTACCTTAAGGTTCCAATGGGTGTACAGTTCCAAGAGTGTGGAGGGACCGTTCTCAGTTTCTTTAAAACCAGCAAGAGAATTATTTTAAAGAATTCGCTTGATTAGTTCAGGCCCTCCCAGGATTATCTCTCTTTTGACGGACTCAAAGTCAACTGATTAGGAACTGTAATTACATCTTTAAAATATTTTCACCTTTGAGTTATAATGTAACCTAGTCACAGAGCTAGTCTGCAGTGAGGTAAGAGTTAAACCCAGAATCCTGACTCCATAGCTCATGCCGTTAACCACCTTTTCATACTGGCTTGCCTCTGAGATTTTACATACAATTCCCCACATACCCAACACAAGCCATCTAAATCAGACACTATTATGCTGCATAGCTTTCTTAATATTTAAAATTTGGCCAAGCAATCCTTCAGCCTTTTTAAAAAAGTCAAGCAATATTTGCACAAACTGGGCTTTGGGCAAACCTTTCCTAAAGCTAGAATTAATCAACTATGCCAGATATAAATGAAAACTCAAGACTCAAGTTGGAAGAAATGATATAATCAACATTGCCTTCATTATTGTTTGCTTTCTCAGACGAAACAATACTGTGAAAGTCAATTTTAAAAAGGGAAGAGGAAGGAACCAAGTATTAATAGAGCATTGCATTCATTATTTCATTTGAGTCTGACATCACCCCTGGAAAGCCTATTATTGTTGCAGATGAAACTAAGCTTAAAGAGTAGAAAAACGCTTCAAACTGTCGCATAATGTCTAATCTCCCCTTCTTCATGAGTAACAGAAGGCTGGATTTATTCAGGGTAACAATGTCACCAGCTAAAAGACTACATTTCCCAGCCTCCCTTGTGGCTAGGTGAGATTATGTGACAAGTATTTGGCTAATAAGAGCTAAGTAAAAGTGTGTGGGCCCTCTGGGAGGTTGCTTAAAGAAAGCGAAATCAATCAAGACTTGACTTTTTTGTCCTTTCTTCCTTATACCTTCCTGCTATTTGGAACTCTGGCATTATGGCTAGAGCTCCAGCTGTCACCTTGAATCCTGAGGCAACCTTGAGATGGGAGCAATCTGCTAAGACATGGAGCAGGAAGGTACGAGGAGTTTATATCCCTGATGATCATGGAGCTAGAGCCATCATACCAACCCTGGGGTTCCCAGCTTTGGAATGATTGTTTTGCAAGACAGGAAAAAAAACATTTAACACTTTTAAAACCCTGTTATTTAGAGTTTGTCTTACACAGAGCTTAATAACTGATGGAGATGACCTAAATAACCTTCCCTAGGTCACCCCTTAGTAAGAAGATGCATAATGCAAACCTTACTCTCTCAGACTACTGTATGCTTGGGGCTAATCATCTATATGTTTTGTTTGGAAAGTGGGGATGTTACGTTGGTTGGGAGATGAAGATAACCTTATCTGACCTCATGGACTTCAGTCAAGTTACTATTTCTTTTATGTATGTATGTATGTATTTATTGAGACGGAGTTTCGCTCTTGTCGCCTAGGCTGGAGTGCAATGACGTGATCTCAGCTCACTGCAACCTCCACCTCCTGGGTTCAAGCAATTCTTCTGTCTCAGCCTCCTGAGTAGCTGGCATTACAGGCGCCTGCCACCATGCCTGGCTAATTTTTGTATTTTTAGTAGAGACGGGGTTTCACCATGTTGGCCAGGCTGGTCTCGAACTCCTAACCTCAGGTGATCTGCCCGCCTCAGCCTCCCAAAGTGCTGGGATTACAGGCGTGAGCCACCATGCCCGGCATTAAGTCTCTATTTCTTAGATTCTCTTTTGAATCCAGCTTCCAGCCTCTGCAAAGTTCCTTTTATTATTGCTGACAAAGATAATATGAGTCCATACAATTTATAACTACCTTCCACAGTTGGACCTTAGTCCTCTACAATTAGAACCATGTTTAGAGTATAATTTAACCTGTTTTTACATTGTTATAATAAATCTAACACATGCACATTGAAAAAATGAGAACCAGGTCAGGTGTGGTGGCTCACGCCTGTAATCACAGCATTTTGGGAGGCCAAGGTGGGCAGATGACTTGAGCCCAGGAGTTTGAGACCAGCCTGGGCAACATGGCAAAACCCTGTCTCTGCCAAAAAAACAACAACAACAAAAAAGAAATCAGCTGGGTGTGGTGGCACGTGCCTGTAGTCTCAGCTACTCTAAAGGGTGAGGTGGGAGGATTACCTGAGCCCAGGAGGTTAAGCCTGGGTGACAGAGTGAGACCCTGTCAAAAAAAAAGAAAGAAGAAAGAGAAAGAAAGAAAGAGAAAGAAAGAAAGAAGAGAGAGAGAGAGAGAGACAGAAAGAAAGAAAGAAAGAGAAAGAAAGAGAAAGAAAGAAAGAAAGAAGAGAGAGAGAGACAGAAAGAAAGAAAGAGAAAGAAAGAGAAAGAAAGAAAGAAAGAAAGAAAGAAAGAAAGAAAGAAAGAAAGAAAGAAAGAGAGGGAGAAAGAAAGAAAGCAGGAAAAAAAGAAAGAGAAAGAAAGAAAGAGAGAAGAGAAAGGTAAAGTTTTTCCTCCCCAAACCTAGACTCAAGTCCCACTACCCAGGTGTAACATAATGAATCTTTCCAGAAAGTTTTTGTACGTATACAATAATATATATTGATATCCATTATATTACAAATGAAAATACACTACATGCATGGTTTGCATTTACTGGGTCTTGTATCATATAATCACATATAAGCCCCCGGGTCATTTATTATATGGCTATAGAGCATTCCATTGTATGGGTGCAAAATAGTTTATTTAACCAGTATTTCCTTATTACTGGACAGTTAGTTTTTGTATTTATTTATTTATTTTGAGAAGGGATCTCACTCTGTCACCCAGGCTAAAGTGCAGTGGTGCAATCTCAGCTCACTGCAACCTCTGCTTCCTGGGTTCAAGTGATTCTCCTGCCTCAGTCTCCCAAGTGCCTGGGATTACAGACACATGCCACCACACCAGGCTAATTTTTGTATTTTTTGTGGAAACAGGGTTTTGCCATGTTGTCCAGGCTAGTCTCAAACTCCCGACCTCAAGTGATCTGCCTGTCTCAGCCTCTCAAAGTGCTGGGATTACAGGTGTGAGCCACCACGACTGGCCAGTATTTTCTTTTTTTTTTCTAGATATACAATCATGTCATCTACAAACAGGGACAATTTGACTTCCTCTTTTCCTAATTGAATACCCTTAATTTCCTTCTCCTGCCTGATTGCCCTGGCCAGAACTTCCAACACTATGTTGAATAGGAGTGGTGAGAGAGGACATCCCTGTCTTGTGCCAGTTTTCAAAGGGCATGCTTCCAGTTTTTGCCCATTCAGTATGATATTGGCTGTGGGTTTGTCATAGATAGATCTTATTATTTTGAGATACGTCCCATCAATACCTAATTTATTGAGAGTTTTTAGTATGAAGGGTTATTGAATTTTGTCAAAGGCCTTTTCTGCATCTATTGAGATAATCATGTGGATTTTGTCGTTGGTTCTGTTTATATGCTGGATTACGTTTATTGATTTGTGTACGTTGAACCAGCCTTGCATCCCAGGGATGAAGCCCACTTGATCATGGTGGATAAGCTTTTTGATGTGCTGCTGGATTCGGTTTGCCAGTATTTTATTGAGGATTTTTGCATCGATGTTCATCAGGGATATTGGTCTAAAATTCTCTTTTTTTGTTGTGTCTCTGCCTGGCTTTGGTATCAGGATGATGCTGGCCTCAAAATGAGTTAGAGGGGATTCCCTCTTTTTCATTGATTGGAATAGTTTCCGAAGGAATGCTACCAGCTCCTCCTTGTACCTCTGGTAGAATTCGGCTGTGAATCCATCTGGTCCTGGACCTTTTTGGTTGGTAAGCTATTAATTATTGCCTCAATTTCAGAGCCTGTTATTGGTCTATTCAGAGATTCAACTTCTTCCTGGTTTAGTCTTGGGAGGGTGTATGTGTCGAGGAATTTATCGATTTCTTCTAGATTTTCTAGTTTATTTGCGTAGAGGTGTTTATAGTATTATCTGATGGTAGTTTGTATTTCTGTGGGATTGGTGGTGATATCCCCTTTATCATTTTTTATTGCATCTATTTGATTCTTCTCTCTTTTCTTCTTTATTAGTCTTGCTAGCGGTCTATCAATTTTGTTGATCTTTTCAAAAAACCAGCTCCTGGATTCATTGATTTTTTGAAGGGTTTTTTCGTGTCTCTTTTTCCTTCAGTTCTGCTCTGATCTTAGTTATTTCTTGCCTTCTGCCTGCTTTTGAATGTGTTTGCTCTTGCTTCTCTAGTTCTTTTAATTGTGATGTTAGGGTGTCAATTTTAGATCTTTCCTGCTTTCTGTTGTGGGCATTTAGTGCTATAAATTTCCCTCTACACACTGCTTTGAATGTGTCCCAGAGATTCTGGCATGTTGTGTCTTTGTTCTCGTTGGTTTCAAAGAACATCTTTATTTCTGCCTTCATTTCGTTATGTACCCAGTAGTCATTCAGGAGCAGGTTGTTCAGTTTCCATGTAGTTGAGCAGTTTTGAGTGAGTTTCTTAATCCTGAGTTCTAGTTTGATTGCACTGTGGTCTGAGAGACAGTTTGTTATAATTTCTGTTCTTTTATATTTGCTGAGGAGTGCTTTACTTCCAAGTATGTGGTCAATTTTGGAATAGGTGTGGTGTGGTGCTGAGAAGAATGTATATTCTGTTGATTTGGGGTAGAGAATTCTGTAGATGTCTATTAGGTCCGCTTGGTGCAGAGTTCAGTTCAGTTCCTGGATATCCTTGTTAACTTTCTTTCTCGTTGATCCGTCTAATGTTGACAGTGGGGTGTTAAAATTCTCCCATTATTATTGTGTGGGAGTCTAAGTCTCTTTGTAGGTCTCTAAGGACTTGCTTTATGAATCTGGGTGCTCCTGTATTGGGTGCATATATATTTAGGATAGTTAGCTCTTCTTGTTGAATTGATCCCTTTACCATTATGTAATGGCCTTCTTTGTCTCTTTTGATCTTTGTTGGTTTAAAGTCTGTTTTATCCGAGACTAGTATTGCAACTCCTGCCTTTTTTCGTTTTCCATTTGCTTGGTAGATCTTCTTCCATCCCTTTATTTTGAGCCTATGTGTGTCTCTGCACGTGAGATGGGTTTCCTGAATACAGCACACTGATGGGTCTTGACTCTTTATCCAATTTGCCAGTCTGTGTCTTTTAATTGGAGCATTTAGCCCATTTACATTTAAGGTTAATATTGTTATGTGTGAATTTGATCCTGTCATTATGATGTTAGCTGGTTATTTTGCTCGTTAGTTGATGCAGTTTCTTCGTAGCCTTGATGGTCTTTACAATTTGGCATGTTTTTGCAGTGGCTGGTACCGGTTGTTCCTTTCCATGTTTAGTGCTTCCTTCAGCTGCTCTTTTAGGGCAGGCCTGGTGGTGACAAAATCTCTCAGCATTTGCTTGTCTGTAAAGTATTTTATTTCTCCTTCACTTATGAAGCTTAGTTTGGCTGGATATGAAATTCTGGGTTGAAAATTCTTTTCTTTAAGAATGTTGAATATTGGCCCCCAGTCTCTTCTGGCTTGTAGAGTTTGGCCAGTATTTTCTAATGTAAATAATGCTACCATATACATCTCTGAACATGAATCTTTTTTGCACACTTTTGTCTCTGTAGGATAAATTCCTAGAGGTGGAATTGCTATATCAAAGAGCAGGTCTAGCTTTGAATTTTGCAGTTATTGCCAAAGTGCTCTGCAGAGATTGCTCAAAATTGCACTGCCCCCGACAAGTGGATGAGTGTGTCTATTTCTCTTCCCTGCCCATATTGGCTATTAACAAATCACTGGATCTTTGTCAATCTGAAATTCTTTTAATGTACTTTCTTGATATCTTAATTTGCATTTTAAAATTATAAATGAAATTGTTACTATTTATTGACCATTGAGATTTCTTGTTCTGAGAACTGCTTACTCATGTCCTACCCCAATTTTCTGTTAGGTTCTTTATCTCTTTCTTATAGATTTATAAGAGATTTTTGTAATTTTAGGAAATTAATCCTAAGTCACATATGTTGCAAAGTCTTCACTAGTATGTGTTGTTTTCTAACTCTGTTTATGATGATTTTCCCTGCAGAAGCTTATTTACTTTTAGTGAAATTTATTAACCTTTTCCAGATTCCTGACCTCAGGATATCTTCTTAGTTTTATGTCATGCCTCAAAAGACTGTTCCCAAGTTAATTTCTTTGAATTTTAGTCTTGGATTTTTTTGTGTGTTTTATTTTTTATTTTTGTTATTATATTTTTTGAGACAGAATCTCACCCTGTCACCCAGGCTGGAGTACAGTGGTGCAGTCTTGACTCACTGCAACCTCTGCCTCCCAGGTTCAAGCAATTCTCCTGCCTTAGGCTCCCGAGTAACTGGGATTACAGGTGCCTGCCACCACGCCCAGCTAATTTTTGTATTTTTCATAGAGACAGGGTTTCACCATGTTGGTGAGGCTGGTCTTGAACTCCTGGCCTCAGGTGATCCGCCCACCTTGGCCTCCCAAAGTGCTGAGATTACAGGTGTGAGCCACTGTGCCTGGCCTATTTTTTTACATGTATATTATTGGTCCTTTTATTTAAGGAGAGATGTAGTGACTTCATTTTGTTTTTCTCCATATAACTAGAGAGGTATTCCAAAGCTATTTATTGGATAACCCATCTGTTTAGATTTGATACGTGACTTGCATTATATTTTAAATTATCATATGGATTTGGGTCTATTTATGAACTCTTTGTTCTATTTTGTTCTACTCAATTTATTCTTGGTCCAGAAACCAAACTATGTTACTTTATAACATATTTTACTAGCTGGTCAAGCTAATAACCACTCTTTACCCATTAATCACTTTCCCCCAGAGCTCCCTAGCCATTCTCACAGGTTTATTTAAATCCGTAAATGTTGACTGAGCACCTATGAAGTACCAGGCAGCAGGGCTAAGCACTTAGGATACAGCAATGAACAGAAAAGGGAAGATCCCGGTCCACAGGGTGCTTACATTCCACCTGGGAGAGAAAGACATAAACAAATCAGTCAAATTGATACAGTATCCGAGGGTGGCAACCCATATGGAGAAAGACAAAACAGGGAAGGTTCCTATCTAGGAAGTAGGGGAAGTACAGACCCAGGTAGTCAGAGCAGACATCATTGAGAATCTGGCAGTTGAGGTGAAGGAGTAAGCTGCACCAACATCTAGGGGAAGACTGGCGGGAACAGCACATGCAAAAGCCCTGAGGTGGGAAGTCAGTGTACCTGGAGTAAAGTGAGTGAGAAGAACGTGAGGGCAGAGAAGTAACAGGGAGTGACATCCAGGAGGGCCTCGCAGGCAAATGTAAAAACTTGGGCTGTTTCTCCGAGCAAGGTGAAAAGCCTTTGTTGAGCAGAGGTGCATCATGAGCTAACTTAAAGTTCCAGAAATTGATGCTATCGGTATTTTGGTTGTGATCACGTTGAATCTTTCATTCATTTATGGAGGACTGATATCTTTATAATCCCGTGCCCTATCCAAAAAATCAGACATGTGGCAATATTATAAATGTATAAAATGACAAAAAGATCCACTTCTAACAATGTATTCTACAGATAGACTTGCATATGTGCAAAGTAACTTATGGAGAAGCGTCATTTATGATGACAAAATACTGGAAATAATGCAGACATCCAGACATCCACCCATAAGGATTAAGTCAATTATGAGGCATGCACATGACAGAATACTATGCCACTACAAAAAGAGTAAGAACTTTTATGTACTGATATGGAATCATCTCCTTGATAAACTCAGAATAAAAACAAGGTACAGAATGGTGTGTCTAGTACACTATCATTTGGGTAAAAAACAGAAAAATTATATTATATATGAGTTTGCTTTTGTATGGATAAAATATCTCCATAAGAATACATATGAAACTGCTAGCAGGACTGATCAGTAGGGAGGGGAACTGAGTAGCTTGAAGACAGAGATACAAATGAAAGGTTTCATTGTATACACTTTTCTATCTTTGGACTATTGAGCCATGTGAATATACCACCCATTAAAAAACAAATAAGTATAAATTTTAATGAAATAAAGTATGCATTTATCTCAGGGCCATTTTGGAAATGTATCCAACAGCTGAAACAGAATTAGCAGAGACCTAAATCATATAGCAAAGATGACCTATATGATGTATCTTTATATGTCAGTTTTAATAAATGTGCAATAAATATACGAATCAATAAATAGACAAATGTAAGGCTGAATACATAAATGTGCTCATTTCTCTGCCAAAATAAAAGTGTTTTGGAAGAGGACAAATGGCACAAAATGAAATTTGCACATTATCATTGTGCAAGTGAGTTAGAAGAGCTCAATCTCTTGGCCAGCCAATTGCAGATTAAGGCCTGTGATGAAGAAGGGTGCTGTATAGTCTGCCCAAGGTAATTCATAGATTCAATGCCATCCCGATCAAGCTACCAATGACTTTCTTCACAGAATTGGAAAAAACTACTTTAAAGTTCATATGGAACCAAAAAAGAGCCCGCATTGCCAAGACAATCCTAAGCCAAAAGAACAAAGCTGGAGGCATCACGCTACCTGACTTCAAACTATACTACAAGGCTGCAGTAACCAAAACAGCATGGTACTGGTACCAAAACAGAGATACAGACCAATGGAACAGAACAGAGCCCTCAGAAATAATACCACACATCTACAACCATCTGATCTTTGACAAAACTGACAAAAACAAGAAATGGGGAAAGGATTCCCTATTTAATAAATGGTGCTGGGAAAACTGGCTAGCCATATGTAGAAAGCTGAAACTGGATCCCTTCCTTACACCTTACACAAAAATTAATTCTAGATGGATTAAAAACTTAAATGTTAGACCTAAAACCATAAAAACCCTAGAAGAAAACCTAGGCAATACCATTCAGGACATAGGCATGGGCAAGGACTTCATGTCTAAAACACCAAAGGCAATGGCAACAAAAGCCAAAATTGACAAATGGGATCTAATTAAACTAAAGAGCTTCTGCACAGCAAAAGAAACTACCATCAGAGTGAACAGGCAACCTACAGAATGGGAGAAAAATTTTACAATCTACCCATCTGACAAAGGGCTAATATTCAGAACCTACAAAGAACTTAAACAAATTTACAAGAAAAAATCAAAAAACCCCATCAAAAAGTGGGTGAAGGATATGAACAGACACTTCTCAAAAGAAGACATTTATGCAGCCAACAGACACATGAAAAAATGCTCATCATCACTGGCCATCAGAGAAATACAAATCAAAACCACAATGAGATATCATCTCACACCAGTTAGGATGGCGATCATTAAAAAGTCAGGAAACAACAGGTGCTAGAGAGGATGTGAAGAAGTAGGAACACTTTTACAGTGTTGGTAGGACTGTAAACTAGTTCAACCATTGTGGAAGACAGTGTGGCAATTCCTCAAGGATCTAGAACTAGAAATACCATTAGACCCAGCCATCCCATTACTGGGTATATACCCACAGGAGTATAAATCATGCTGCTATAAAGACACATGCACATGTATGTTTATTACGGCGCTATTCACAATAGCAAAGACTTGGAACCAACCCCAATGTCCAACAATGATAGACTGGATTAAGAAAATGTGGCACATATACACCATGGAATACTATAAAGCCATAAAAAAGGATGAGTTCATGTTCTTTGTAGGGACATGGATGAAGCTGGAAACCATCATTCTGAGCCAACTATCGTAAGGACAGAAAAGCAAACACCGCATGTTCTTACTCATAGGTGGGAATTGAACAATGAGAACACTTGGAGACAGGGTGGGGAACATCACACACCGGGGCCTGTTGTGGGGTGGGGAGGGGGGAGGGATAGCATTAGGAGATATACCTAACGTAAAGGACAAGTTAATGGGTGCAGCACACCAACATGGCACATGTATACATATATAACAAAGCTGCATGTTGTGCATGTGTACCCTAGAACTTAAAGTATAATAAAAAAAATAATAATTTTAAAAAGGGTGCTGTATAGTATATTAAAAGATGAAGCATCCTAAAAATTTAAAGAAATGATTCCAGTAAGAGGGTTAGAGATTGTGGGATGGATATTGAGATTGAGAATGGGCTGTACAGATCTGAATTGGTTGGTTAGGGAAGGTTCACTGAGAAGTGATATTTGGGGAAAAACATGAAGATGGGAAGGGAGCAGCCATGTGTGAGAGAAAAGCATTCTCCGTAGAGGAAACAGACAGTGCAAAGGCCCTGAGGCAGGAGCATGCCTGGCCTATAGGAAGGACAGCAAGGAGGCCAGTGTGACTGGAGCAGATGGAGTGGGAAAGCATAGGTGGATAGGAGGGGCAGCAGATCCCACAGGGCTTTGTCAGCTGTCCTAAAGGCAGTGCCTTAATGAGTTGGGAACCCCTGGAGAGGAGGGAAATTGACTCTTTTAGATTATATACATATATGGGTGTTTTTTGTTTTTGTATTTGTTTTTTTGAGACAGGGTCTCACTCTGTTGCCCAGGCTGGAGTACAGTGGCATGATCATAGCTGACTGCAGCCTCAACCTCCTTGGCTCAAGCAATACTCCCAACTCAGCCTCCTGAGTAGCTGAGATTATAGGCGTGAGCCACCGAACTTGGAGAATTTTCAAAATTGTTTTGTAGAGACAGGGGTCTCACTATGTTGCCCAGGCTGGGCTCAAACTCCTGGGCTCAAGCAATCCACCTGCCTCAGCATCCCAAAGTGTTGGGATTACAGGCGTGAGCCACCGTGCCTGGCCAAAAATTCACTCTTATATTTTAAGAACATCCCTCTGGCTGCTGTGTTGAAAATGGGTCACAGGAAGTCAGAAGTAGAAGCAGGGAGGCCAGTGCCAAGATGATTTCCAGTTACTCCTCACATGACCGCCCTCTGAAGCAGATTCTTAGAACTATTCAAAGTAAATGTGTGTAAAGAAGCTACATTTAGGCCGGGCGCGGTGGCTCACGCCTGTAATCCCAGCACTTTGGGTGGCCGAGGTGGGCGGATCAGCAGGTCAGGAGATCAAGACCATCCTTGCTAACACGGTGAAACCCTGTCTCTACTAAAAATACAAAAAATTAGCTGGACGTGGTGGTGGGAGCCTGTAGTCCCAGCTACTCGGGAGGCTGAGGCAGGAGAATGGCATGAACCCAGGAGGCGGAGCTTGCAGTGAGCCGAGATTGCGCCACTGCGCTACAGCCTGGGCGACAGAGCGAGACTCCGTCTCAAAAAAAAAAACAAAACAAAAAACCTACATTTAGTACACAAGCAGTTTTTAAAACACAATCCTTCTCCTGATTATAAAAATAATGTACAGTCATGGTAGATAACTTGAGAAAGCCAGAGGCATATTAATAGATAAGAAAAAAATTTACCAATAGAATACCTCCCAGATACAATACCTTTAACATTTTGGTGTATTTCCCTCTCAGTTATCTGGTTTTATATAGCTAGATTCATAAAACACATATACTGTGGTATGCCACTTAATCACTCAACCTAATATAATTAGCATTTTATCACTAAAAGAATTACTTATTCTAATGGAAACATAATATTCTATTTTATGACTATATAAAATTTAACCAGTCCACTAAATTATTAGTCTTCTAGGTTATTTCCACTTTTTCACTACTATGGATAATGCTTTATTATTTATAAATAATGCTTCAATGAAGATTTTTATGCATAAATTTTGGTCTGCATTTTAGATTTGTTTTCCTTAGAACAGATTCCAGAGGTGGAATTAGCAAGTCAAATGGAGAATATATTTTAGGTTTTTGATACTCACTATCAGATTACTCTCCAAAAAGGTCATGCCTATATAAATCCCCATAACTTTACTAAAGTCATAGACAACTTTTAAGGAAAAAAAATTCCCTAATTAGTATCATCCTCCTTTAAAAAGATTTTTTTTGAGCGAGCCATAATTTCACACATCATATGCATAGCAGAGAGAGTGAAAAATAAGATTCTGAGTATGAAGGAGTCATTAGAATTTTAAACCAAAGCTGCAGTTAAATTATGATCCTCCTTGAGGAGTACATATGAAACCCAGTGCACATTGGACATGCTTTATAGGCATCGAAGTAGTCATTACTAAATATACGTGGTTGCTAAGATACAAAACTGAGAACTAAGAATTAAATTTAACATGTTCTCCTCAAATTGAGTTATTTCAGGACTAGCCTTCTCTTCTTTATAAATGGCATAATATGGAGACATTTGTGACAAATTGGTGTTCGGCCAGAAGAAAAGAAATGGGCAGAATTAAGAGGAGATAAGTAGGAAGATGTGGGTTCTAGAACAAGGCCTTACTTCCTAATTTCATGTCAGTCATTTGACCCTTTGGGTCAAGTATAGTGGGAATAATATTGCTTGTCTTGTCTCATCTACCTCACAAAGCTTTCTGAAGGTCAAATATGCTAATAAATGGCAAAGTGACATACAACGAGAGGGTGTTATTACCACATTGAAGTCTCAGGCCCACTGCTTTGGAAACTTACGTGTAATGAGGTTCTTTAAATTGCTGTTGCTGGGTTTCTTTTGCATTCAATTAAAGAAGATTAAATGATCTGTTTTTGGTGAAATCCGTTCAAAAAGGAAAGAATGGTAATGCAGGCCATAATTCTGAGCCCCCGATTAGACTGAAGCTTCCTAAAGGGAAAGGATTGTATCTCATTCTCCCATGCGAACAAGTGTCCAAAACCCTGTTAGGACAAAGTAAGATTATACACTCCTGCTTTGTCTTGTTTCTCAATGGTGTATTATAGATGAGGACAAGAAAGAGGCTCATGGATTAATTTCTTTCCTACCCTACCCCTACTTGCTTTTCCATATTCACCCTGAGCTGCCAGGCAAGCTACTGCTCATCACTCAAGTCAGCTCTTTCCCTGATCCCATCAATCCAGTCCCAGTCTTCCATTAGTGCCCAGTTCACCTGGTCACAACACCGTCTCATTGGATGCTATGATGCTTTCTTCCTCACTGGCTGACCAGGCTCCACGGACCTGCCCTGCCATGTTATGCCCCTTTGTATCTGCTTCGGTGCCTAGCACAGGCTCAACACATGACCTCCCAGTAAAGGAATGGCTGGGTTTTCAAAGGCCTGGGCCACAAAAAAGGCAAATGCTCACCTGATGAAAAAGAAGTCATTATGTATCTTGGTTCCAGAAACATAGCCATGAGCCAACCTCTACATAGATACATTACTACTTACTTACATGTGTTTATGTATATATATATCCAGGATTCTCTTGGTAACACAAAATGTTGAGAATAGTAACAAGTTGAGGTTACTGAGGCCTGATACTAATCATGTTGAGGTCTTACATGTGAATAGAATTGGAGTATAGTCAGAAGGGCAGAGGATTTTTTAATCTGGTTCTTTTCAATTTTCTATCAGAAACCTAATTCAGTGGTTCTCAGTCATCTGATGATTCTATATAGCAGTGGAAACTTTAATAAATAACTGATGTCTGTGATTCAGATGTAATTGATCTGGGGTAGGACTTGGGTGTCCGTACCTTTCAAAAGCTCCTCAGGGGATTCTAATGTGTAGTCAAGACTGAGAACCATTGCTCTAAAGTGTCTGGGGTGGAGATGACTCATCGAACTAATTAAACCTTCAGGTTGAACACACTAGGCTTCCTGGGCATCTGTATAAAGTTTCTTGATCGCTCCCACACTCTCCCTCTTTCACTCCCTCACTCTCATTCTTTCTTCTATTTATCCAATAAATTGCTTTGGAATGAGTCTCCCGCTTTTCAATTCAATCAGGAAGAGCCCAGATCCTGATGGTTCAAATTGAAGCAACCTGGGATCTTTAAGGCCCAGGACATAATGGTATAAATCATGGACTGTGAAAGGATGAGACAATGCCATTGGCTCCCTCTCCTACTTCAGCTTGTGTTATATGGGTGGCCTTAATGATGGGAGGGCATTGGAGAAGCCCAGAGTAAACACTGATATGCTGGGATTTACCAAACCTCCGAAAAATTTCACTCTTGGAATCAGGCACAGACTACGTGAAATATCATCTGACTCCCATGTGATGAATACTGTGTGGCCAATAAGTATCCTAAGATTCTCTGAAGCAGGCAGTTCCTGCAATTTTCTTTCGAGTCCCATGACTCTTGGGGTAGGGTGGAGGATGGATGGAGATGTGTGTCTCAGTGTCAGTGAAACAAAAGCACTCTTTACGTAACTCATCCTTGCACAGGGGGAGCCAATCGTGGCCAATCTCTGACTGTAAGTTCCCAGAGGGCTTAGTTCTTTTTTCCGATGGTTCTGATCATCACTGCCTCTTACGAACAGATGATCACCCAGCAGACGCTCAATGAATATCTACAAAACAAACGCCCTCTAGCTCCTCGGTATTTCAATAAACCATTGACGCCCCATGATTTGCTTGTTCTCAAGTCAGAAATTGTTAACTTAGAGACACACAGGCCCTGAGGTTTCTTCCACTGGCCTTTTTAAAGGTGTAAGGTATGAACCACAAGGGTACAAGGGGCAAGACTGAAATAACATGGGTGCCTTCCTGGTGCCATGTCTCTCTGGGGAGGGATGGTGCTCTCCTGGAGTGTATTGATGAACCAAGAGGTCTCAAAAGACTGGCCTGCAGGCTCGCTGGCAGCCACCTAGCTGGGTCCTGTCCCACGGTCCTACATGGATCATCTCCCTGACAACCAGCATCTTAGCATGATTCCGATGAATATTACTTCTAAAACCCTGAGCTTCACAATTCTCCCAAAAAATTGCATTATCCTGGGAGCTGATTCAACTGATGATCCACTCAAATTTGATTGCTATAGTCACAGTCTCAACTATCATGAGGATTGAAGAAGTAAAAATCCATGCAGATCATGATACTTTTCAGAAAACATCAAATAGCAATTGTGCCATGTCTTTTATCTTGGTGTGTTGGTTCTTTTTTTGTCCCACTATTTCTTTTTTTGTTATTACGTCACATAACCAAGGTTTTTTTTGTTTTTGTTTTTGTTTTTGTTTTCTAAAAGAAACGATTACAAAAGATTGCTGTTTCCGCTGCCTATGAAAACAGAGGAAGCTAGTCCTAAGGCTTCTGCTGGAAGGAAGCCCTATTTCTATTTTCGTTGGAAGGTTCTCAAAGCAAGTTAATGAGGATTTCTCAGGGCCCGATGTTTGCCTCTTGCCCTCCATAATGTCAGCCAATTATCATGCAGATATACTTCATGAAATTCCATGGAATAGATACATTTCATGGAGCTTTTTCCTACAGCATTTTTTTTTTTTTTCAAATCCTGGAACAGGCCATTCCCCCAACAGATAGCATGACTTTTAATTACACCAGACAGCCTGACTCCAAGCCACGAGTGCCCGGGCTGAGCCGCAAGAATGCCAGCAGAGGCCTCTTGACATTCATGCTCATTTCTGAATCGGATATTGCACCAGTTTTCCAGCTTCCGATTTCTGTTATAGCATCAGATTTTGGTTTTAATTGGCTGCCAGAAATAAGCAAGCATTTTTACAGGGTAGGAGGCTGTGGAGTTTTAGGAAACTCTGCCATGATGAGTTTAGAAAAACTGTCAGACAAAGCAATGTATTGTTTCCTTTCTGTCTGATGTTGAATTTAATTCCTAGATTTATAGGCTATTAAATCAGCCTACCTGAACTCGTTTGCAGATATTGCTAATTGTGATAATAGTGGCATTTCTCAAGCATTCCTTCCTTATGAACTAGGCATTCATATGCCTAAAAATCCCGTGTCTTGGGCAGGGGTGAGCCTGCTGGACAGGGAGCCATGAGACCCAGGCTGTAGCCTTGATCCTGCCACTCCTCGGTTGTGCTATTTTGGGCAGGCACTTTCCTGAACCTCCTTTTCTTTCTTTCTTTTTTTTTTTTTCCTTAAACTTCTCTAAATCTCTGTTTCTTCTTTATAAAGTTATGTGTTGGGCTGCATGGTCTATTTCAGGTCCCTTCCAACATCTACAGTACTAAGTAGATACAAATTCCTAAAACCTCACTCAGCCCAATTTTTAAAAATGAAAGACACAAGAAGAGAAAAAGAAAAAAAATTAAAAAGAACCAAATAAATAATTTGGGTATTTTTTTGCTCTTGCTAAGCTTTTAGTTCTGTGAGTACCAGTTTTTCCTATTATGTTAGTGGGAAGGATAGAAGGGCTTAAAAAGAAGAAAAGAAAAAGGCAGAAATAGAAAGCAGAGGCGCCAAAAAGGGACGAGGCAAAGAGAAAGAGCCAAGTAGCGTGGGACAGAAGCCGCATCCCCCGGGCCTGCTGTTCCCGTCTTCTGCCAGTAGCCCTGAGAACTGCGACAAAGCACAACAGCGCGAGATGCTGGCAGCATTTCCCACTCTTATGGTCATAATATAATGGGTCATAATATAACTTGCTTCAACAAATAATGAGAGATCCCCTCTTCATATTTGAGGAATGGCAGTCTCAGGCCTCCGGAACTTGCAAGGAGATTGGGGAGAAAAGATGTTCACAGAGAAAACAATTTCAGGAGACAGAGAATTCAATCCAAGGTTGTGTGGTAGAGACAGGATGTTGTGGAGCAGTAGGAGAACAAGCGGACCTGGATGGACTGAGGAGGTCTGAGAATGCAGGGGAGAGGTGGAGCTGGATTGAACTTGAGAGTTGTTTGCAGGCAAGAAAGAACCGGAAGGACCTTCTAGATCCATCCATTCTTTCTCCTGCCGCTGCTCCATCATGTGGCGGGGGCCTTTGGGGCACAGCTTCCCTACTTTTCTTCAGGTATTCAGTTATTGTTTTAAATCAACCTGCATATATCTGTTATTAATGAAAGAATCAGCACTTTTCTTCAGACAGAACCATTTGTCCAACACATTAAACATTTCTATTTCCTACTAATGTGGGTCTAATTTCCTGAAAATTTTTATTATTTATGTTTTTCCATTAAGACCTCGTTCTGCAGTGGATTTCACCAGGCTCAATTGATGGACTCATCCTCTCATTTGGAGTTTTACATTGTTATTTGCATGATGATCCTACTAAAGTGTGAATGATTTATTACTTCTTTTTTCCATTCCTCCATCTCTGGAGATCTGTGTTTAGGTAGGGAGGCTAGGGGGCACCAAAGAGAGAAAATAAACTCCTTTTTACAGGTGGTTCAGTTTCACTCACTGTAAGAATCAGCCCCTCAGACTCAGGCAAAAAAAAAATGGTCCGATTTCTGCTCTAGGGGCCCATTTCTAAAAGATGCCTAATGTCTGGATTTCACACACAGAAACACACACACATGCACACACACATATCAGAAAACTATGGCTTAGAAAAAGACCAAATCTAGATCCAGAATATATAAAGAACTCTTGCAACTCAATAATAATAACACAAATAACTAAAATAATGGGCAAAGGAGTGGAATAGACATTTCTTCAAAGAAGATATACAAATGACCAATAAACAATGAAAGCTGTTCAATAACATTAGCTATCAGGGAAATGCAAATCAAACTCACAATCAGATACCACTTCACACCCACTAGGATGGCTATAACAAGAAAGATAGACAAGAACGAGTGTTGGTGAGAATGTGGAAACGATGGAACCCTCATACACTGCTGGTGTGAATGTAAAATTATACAGCTGCTTTGGAAAAGACTTTGGCAGTTTCTCAAAAAGTCAAACACAAAATTATCATGCCACCCAGCAATTCTACTCCTAGGTGTATACCCAAGAGAAATGAAAACATATGTTCACACAAAAACTCGTACACAAATGCCCATAGCAGCCTTATTCATAATAGCCAAAAACTGGAAACAACTCAAATGTCCATGAACCAGTGAATGGATAAATACAATGTGGTCCATCCATAGAAGGGATATATATTATTTGGAATGGAATATTATTCAGCCATGAAAATAATGAAGTACTGATTCATGCTACGACATGCATGAACCTTGACAACATTATGCTAAGTGGAAGAAGCCAGTCACAAAAGGCCACATAATGGTATTCCCATTTACATGAAATGTACAGAATAGGCAAATCTATAGAAGCCGAAAACAGATTAGAGATCGCCTGGTGTGGGGAGAGAGGGGGTGGCAGCTGGGTTGGTGGATAATTGGAAGTGACTGCTAACTAGCCTAATGTTTCTTTTAGAGGTGATGAAAATGGTCTAAAATTGATTATGGTGATGACTGGTACTGAAAACCATTTAAATCTTACACTTTAAGAAAAGGTGTTCCAGAAAAAAGAAATTCCAAATATTTGTCCCACTTTTGCTTGCTGACAGGCATGAAAAACGAAGGGACAGAAATCAAGCGACAATGATTCAATTGCTGCTACTTTCTAACACAATGCACCAAAACAGTTAAAACTGGTGCCCATATATTTCAATGAACCAGTCCTGTTGGCATAAATGGTTATAGGGCACATCTCATAACCTATGACGGAGGACATCATCCTGGAAGAAAAGAATCCTTGGTTGGGAGCAGGTCATCCCTCCGCAATGTCACTAGGCATCTTCCAGGACTGGCATCATTTTCACAGGCTGAAACCAGGCCGAGTTGTTCAGGAGGCAGAGGTGAGGTATTATCACTCTGTCGTGGAATCTAGATGAAAAAACAGATTTCTGTGCTCAGAAAAACAAGTTCCCGGTTTAGACACACTTCCAGACAATGTAGCACTGATTTCTTAAAATGTTCTTTTTTGAGTGTTAATTACCAGGAACCCAGCAATTCCACTTTTGGAAATCCATTCTAAAGAAAATCTTAAATTAAAAAAAAGTTATGTGCGCTAAGACATTTATCACAATATTGTTTACATTGGTGAACAGTTGCCCAAAAATTGGGGAAAGGTGAAATGAACCATTCCACAAGCATAATGCCATTGAAGTAATGGTGGTAAAACTGATTTTAAGACAACGTTCATTGAAAAAGCATTTTAAAGGAATGTAGAGCATGATGTGGATGTACAGTATATGTATATGAAAATATACCCATTGTAAAAATAGTGGTTACATTACATTAGAGTCTTAGGAAAGAAGGTGATATTTTTCTTTTTTATCTTCTCCATTTTTCTATAATGAGATTTAATTACTTTTAGGATAAAACAATTAATTTTTTAATCATTGGAAGAATTAAAATTGTACTTTTTCCTTTTAGAAAGCAATTATAGGCCTGGCACAGTGGCTCACGCCTATAATCCCAGCACAGTGGGAGGATTGCTTGAGGCCAGAAGTTCGAGACCAGCCTGGGCAACATAGGGAGATCCTGTCTCCGCAAAAAAATACAAAAATTAGCTGGGCGTGGTAGTGCATGCCTGTAGTACCAGTTACACGGGAGGCTGAGGTGAGAGGATCACATGAGCCCAGGAGGTTGAGGCTGCAGTGAGCTGTGATCACGCCACTGTACTCCAGCCTGGGCAACAGAGCAAGACCCCGTCTCAAAAAAATATATATATGTAAAATAATAAAAATAATAAAAATGAAAGCAATTATGGCTATGAAATACTGTCTGTATTTTCTGGTTGTCCAGAAGAGGACTGTTTTTTTTTTGAGACAGAGTCTCACTCCATCGCCCAGGCTGGAGTGCAGTGGTGCAATCTTGGCTCACTGGAACCTCCACCTCCCGGGTTCAAGCAATTCTCCTGTCTCAGCCTCCCGAGTAGCTGGGTCTACAGGCACCCACCACCACACCCTGCTAATTTTTGTATGTTTAGTAGAGACGGGGTTTCTTAAGCTTTAATGTGTGTGCAAATCACCTGGGATCTTGTTCAAATGCGGGTTTTGACTCAGCAGGTCTTGGGACATGAGATTCTGCATTTCTAATAAGCTCCCAGGGCTGCTGCTGCTGCCCCATGTTCTTGGTCTATGCAGCACTCTTGGAGTAACAAAGGGCCTAAGAGTTTCTTCAGAGAAATTGTCCACAAAACAAAAACAGACTAAAATAACACTGAAAATCATTAAATTCAGGAAACGGTTTCTATAAAATTGGTAGCGTGGACATCCAGGTAGCCAAACTTGCCCCTGGGTTTTTAAACTGAAAGGCCAGTTTTTGTCCCTATTCAGTGACTTGAGTTTAGTTCAGAGATCTTGGAAGCAATCCATGATTCCTTCCCTCTCTACAAATTGACCCCCAGCTGTTGACTTTCCAAGAATAAAGCAATCAAAAGTCGGTAGACCTTTTCCGTGAAACGTTGTACAATACTCACTTTTCCCCTGGGGCTTTCACTGGGTCACTGGGCAATAACTTGCCTGAACTTTCTCCAATCTGCCAACTATACTAAAAAGTAGAGACGCTTTTCTGCTCTGCATCCCTCAGGTACAAAGGCTCATAGCCTTTACATGCTGCTGCTCATGGTATTGCCACAGTGTTCAGATAGTGATTGTATTAGTTTCCTGCTTGTGCTGTAACAAATTACCACAAACAGAAATGTATTTTCTTATAGTCGTGGAGTTCAGAAACATAAAATCAAGTTGTTGGCAGGGCCATATTCCTTCTGGAGGCTTCAGGGGAAAATCTTTCCTCCACTGGCAAAATGCATCATTCCAACCTCTGATTTCATTGTCTATTGTCACATCTCCTTTTTCTACTTCTCGTCCTCCTGCCTCTCTCTCTCTCTTTTTTTTTTTTTTTTTTTTTTTTTTTTGAGACAGAGCCTCACTCTATTGCCCAGGCTGGAGTGCAGTGGTGTGATCTTGGTTCACTATAACCTCTGCTCCCAGGTTCAAGCGAGTCTCATGCCTCAGCCTCCGGAATAGCTGGGACTACAGGCACGGGCCACCACACCCAGCTAATTTTTGTAATTTTTGGTAAAGATAGGGTTTCGCCCTGTTGACCAGGCTGGTCTTGAACTCCTCACCTCAAATGATCTGGCTGCCTCAGCCTCCCATAGTGCTGGGATTACAGGCATGAGCCACTGTGCCTGGCCCCACTTCCCTCTTATAAGGACCCTTGTGATGACATTGGGCCCACCCAGATAATCCAGTATAATCTCCCTCCTCAAGATCCTTAACTTAATCACATCTACAAAATCCCTTTTACCATATAATGTAATATAGTCAAAGGTTCCAGGAATTAGGATATGGATATTTTTGGGGGGTGATGTTGTTCAGCCTATCACAGCAGTCTAAATGCAGCCCATAGCTACTTGCCCTTTGTTGAGTATGTTTCCTTCTTTCTATTAATTGTTTGGTTGACACCCAGGGTTAGCCATAGCTTACCATATGTAAGCTCAAGTAAGCGCACTGTGTTAGTTTTTTATTACTACATAACAAATTACCACAAATTTAGTGGCTTAAAACAATGCAAATTTATTACCTCATAGTTTCCATAGGTCAGGAGTCTAGGCATGGCATGGCTGGATTCTCTGCTCAGGGTCTTTTTAGTCTGAAATAAAAATGTTGGCAGGCCTACATGACGTTTTGGAGGCTCTGGGGAATCATGTTCTTCCAAGTCCACTCAGGTTGTTGGCAGAATTCATTTCCTTATGGTTGTAGGACTGAGGCCCCCAATCTCAGCAGGCTGTTGGCTGAGAGCCCCTCTCTCAGGTCCTTAAGGTGCCCTGCATTCATTTCATTCTTGTGTAGCCCCCTTCAATCCTCAAGCCAGCAATGGTGAGGTTTCAAATCTCTCTGGCTTCTTTCTGCCTTCCTCTTGTCCAACCAGCCAGAGAAATTTCTCTGCTTTTAAGAGCTCATATTAGGTGATATTAGATGAGACTATCCAGGTCATGTCCTTTTTTTTTTTTTTTTTTGAGATGGAGTCTCGCTCTGTCGCCCAGGCTGGAGTGCAGTGGCACGATCTCAGCTCATTGCAAGCTCCACCTCCCAGGTTCACGCCATTCTCCTGCCTCAGCCTTCCAAGTAGCTGGGACTACAGGTGCAGTAATGTCCCTTTCAAAACTCAGCTATACCACATAGCATAACACAATCACAGGAGTAGTAGCTCATCACATTCACAGTTCTGGGGATTAGGGAATATAAAATCTTGGGGGATTCATTTTTAGAATTCTGTCTATTTTACTTATGCACACATAACTCTGCAACTTCCCATCCATACATCTTGTAGGTGACAAGAGAAAGCCTCAGTGAGGTAGAGTGACTCACTGTAAAAAATACTGTTGGTGCCCCACCTATATCACTGGGGGTCTTACTTCCTCAATGATACCCACCAGCCAACTTCTAACTGCCAGTGTCCACATCTCTTTGCCTATAGTCTTTCCCTAAAGCCAATGAAGGTGACTCAGCCTGAATTGCTGAGGAATTATAACCCTCTGGGAGCAGACCTCAACTAAGACAGAGTAGCTGGTAGATAAAGACCCCAGCTCCCTCGGCCTTGGGTTAACCCTGAGACATGCATTTTATACCAGAGCAGATTGGTTATAGCACTAGCAGCAACAGCATCAAGGAAGCTTGCCTTAAATGCATATCCATGGGCCTCACTCCAGACCCGCTGAATCGGAAACTGTAGAAGTGCAGCCCAGGAATTTTACAAGCTTTCCCGGTGATCTGATGCTTGCCAAAGTTTGACCAAGTGACTAGAGGAGCATCAGTTCTTTCGAAGTGAGGAGGTTCTTAGAGTTCAGCCTGAACTCTAAGAGGTCCACAGCAGTGCTAGTAAAAGCCTGACTCACAGATTGGCAATATCACCCACATCACTTTGAGATTGTTAGAATGCAGATTCACGGGCCCCATCCCAGACCTGTTGAATCAGAAGCCTATATTTTAACAAGCCCTTCAGATTATTCTGATGCACACTAAAGTTTGAGAAGCACTGCTCTGGTCATAATAGAAACCATCTATAAGGGACTACAGCAAAGCCACCTGCTGTGTGGCTTTAGAGTCAAAATGGCTGCCTCACATTGCTCTCTATCTCAAGTTAGCTGTGTGAGTGTGGGCAAGCTACTTGTCTGCCCAGTGTCCTAGTTATCTGACTTTTAATAGGAATGATCTAACCATGCTTACTGCTCAGGAGATTGTTCTAGAGAATCTCTAAGACAATCCCTTAACAACACCTAGAATATTGAGGTGCTCATTCAAAGGGACCTTAGGGATTCCTCTCACTAACCTTTGGAATGGCATGGATTCGTAGGATAATTACACCCAAGACCTTCGATAAATGCTGGTCTGTTGGCTTTGAGGTGACACAATTTACATATTTACAAGGAGCTTTTCAGATACTGCCTGTGGAAGGCTGAATAAAGCCCCCTTACCAACCAAATATGTCCATGTCCTAATTCCAGAGGCTGAAAATATGTTGCCTTATATGGCAAAGGAAACTTTGCAGATGTGATTAAGGATTTGGGGAAGAGGAGATGATCCAGGTGGGCCCAATGTCATCATAAGGGTCCTTATGAGAGGAAGGCAGGAAGAGATGGAAGAGAATGCAATGTGATGTCAGAAGAGATTAGAGTGATGTGCTTTGAAGATGGAGGAAGTGGCCACAAGTCAAGGAATACAGGCGATAACAAGAAACTGAAAAAGGCAAGTAAAAAAATTCTTCCCTGGAGGCTGCAGAAGGAACCAGTGCTGCTGACACTTTGACTTGATCTCAGTGAAATTGATTTCACTCTTCTGACCACTGGAACTTTAAGGGAATACATTTTGGTTGTTTTAAGCTTGTGGTAATTTGTTACAGCAGCCTTAGGAAACGAATATACTACCTTAACCTAGACCAACATCAGCATGCATCACAATCACCCAGAGCCTGGGCACAACCTCCAGAGCTTCTGATGCAAGAGGTCAAGGATGAGGCCATGAATTTGCATTTCTAGCAAGCTCCCAGCTGATACTGTTGCTGCTGGTTCCACTGCTACTCTGAGTAGCAGTGACCCAAAAAACTTGTTAAAATCCAGACCCTGGCAGATAACTTTTGATTCACATGGTCAAGAGCATCCCCAACTAGCTGTGAGTCACACTCAGAGACATGAAACTTAACCTGAGCAGCTCAGAGCATGGGAACACCGTGCTTTGGGCAGGCCAGTGGCAGAGAGAGGTGTTGAGGCTCCCTTGAACCAACTAATTCATCACACAGAGGGGTCACTGTATTAGTCTGTTTTCATGATGCTGATAACAACATACGCGAGACTGGGAAGAAAACGAGGTTTAATTGGACTTACAGTTCCACATGGCTAGGGAGGCCTCAGAATCATGGTGGGAGGTGAAAGGCACTTCTTACATGGCGGCGGCAAGAGAAAACGAGGAAGATGCAAAAGCAAAACCCCTGATAAAACCATCAGATCTCGTGAGACTTATTCACTGCCATGGGAACAATATGGGGGAAACCACCTCCATGATTCAAATTATCTCCCACCAGGTCCCTCCCACAACATGTGCAAATTATGGGAGTACAATTCAAGATGAGATGTGGGTGGGGACACGGAGCCAAACCATATCAGGCTCTAACTGTGCTTGTGATTTGGTTTACCCAAATGACCATCCAACAGGTCACCAGGGCCACCAGTGTGTACACAGAGGAGACATTTACAGAGAGCAGAGACCACTGTCCTGTGGGACCAATAAGCACACTACATCACTTGGCCTCATCCCACCAAAAAGCAGAGAAGGCTGGGAAGCATCGACTCAAGGCCACGCTACCCTCTGGCTCTGTACAAAGCAATCTCTGCAATGTTTGGCTGCTCCTGGTTAACACAGAGAACAGCATAAGAAAGGAAAACTGGGGCTGGTGGGAATTGAAGGAGGAAATGGAAACCAAAAAAAAAAAAAAATGAGGCGGTGGAAGAATAAGAAAAAGGAAATCAGGAAAAAACAAATTGAGAACAGTCAGTGATTATGAGTAAGATGTGGGAACAGCAAGGGAGACAACTGCTGTGGGTCCAAGCCAAGGACACAGTGGGGGTGGGAGAATGGGGTTTAAGCAGCCGGTGGCTTCTGTCAAAACAACCAGGCTTTGCCATTAACTCGTCCTCCACCTCCCCTTCCTTGGAGCCCCCTTTATGCACATGTGGACATCCCTGCTACATCACCTTCAGTGGGGAGCAATGAACTGCTAGATGGTTTGAGCTCATAGGGAGAAAAAGCTCTCCAAAGCAAACTTAAGTTAATGCTGGGTTTAGAGCTCCATTCCAGGAATTCCTTTTTCCTTCTGATAAAATCTATTTTTTTTTTTTTTACTTTTTTATTTAAGTTCAGGCATGCAAGTACAGGTTTGTTATATAGGTTTGTTGTACAGATTATTTCATCACCCAGGTAATAAGCATAGTGCTCGAGAGGTATTTTTTCCGATCCTCTCCCTCCTCCCAACCTCCACCCTCAAGTAGGCCCCAGTGTCTGGAAATGGAGACACAAAAAGCCATGCAAAAGATCAACAAATCCAGGAGTTGGTTTTCTGAAAAAATTAATAAGATAGACCACTAGCTAGACTAATAAAAAGAGAGAAGATCCAAATAAACACAGTTAGAAATGACAATGGGGATATTATCACTGACCCCACAGAAATACAAAAAAACTCAGAGACTATTATGAACAGCTTTATGCACACAAACCAGAAAATCTAGATAAAATCTTAATAAAAGGAGACAACCAAGAAAAACATCATTTAATGCTACCAAAAGGGGAGAGGTGTCAATATTTATATAAGTAAATATACATAAATACTTGCATGTATATCTCCACCTATTTATATATATACATCAAGTGGAAGTCTGGAGGTCACTCACAGTTAAATGGTGTCCTTGAGACACACACAACCCCACACAAAATAGCATGAATTGACAAGCAAAGCCTTCTGAAGAAGCTAAGGAGTGAAGATGAGCTAGGTTTTGCCCACACTGGGTCCTTCCAGGGCCGCCCCAGCTGCTCAGTAACCATAGTTACTGTTTATCAAGAACTTTCTGAGAGTGAGGCTTGGCACTACACCCTAAAGAGTGCCAAGAGTTCATTTCATAGCAAACCTTTTAAGAGAGGCAGAATTCCTCTCCCATTCTAGAGAGGAGGAAGGGCTGCTCAAACAGGTTCAGGTCATTCAAAGTTTCACAGCATGCGTGAAGCCAGGGGCAGAATTTGAACCTCTGTTTCTTAGCTGAAATACTGGGCTCAATTTTTTTTTTTTTTTTTTTTTTTTGAGACAGAGTCTTGCTCCGTCGCCTAGGTTGGAGTGCAATGGCGCGATCTCGGCTCACTGCAACCTCTGCCTCCCGGGTTCAAGCAATTCTCCTGCCTCAGCCTCTCCAGTAGCTGGGATTACAGGTGCATGTCACCATACCCAGCTAATTTTATATTTTTAGTAGAGACAAGGTTTCATCATGTTGCCCAGGCTGGTCTCAAACTACTGGCCCCAAGTGATACGCCCACCTCAGCCTCCCAAAATGCTGGGATTACAAGCATGAGCCATTGTGCCCAGTCGACTACTGGGCTCACTTCTGAGTGGAGTGTAGTTTCTTGGAGCAGACCAAGGACCACTTACCATCACCACTTGCCCTTCTTGCTAGGATTTGATAATTAACTTCTCCAGAGAAGGAGCTGGGCTCAAGTGGGCCAGCAGGCAGCGAGGTGAGACACGACCACACAACAGGCATCAGGAAGAGTGGGGAGAACCGTCCCCAAAGGACCTGGCTCTGAAGGCAGAGCCAAGACACCAAGCTGTCCCCAGGGGAGGTGCAGAAGCCCTGTGCACAGCTGCTGCAAAGGGACATCTCTCCCCCAGAGAAGGAGCCTGGTTTTCTAAGACTGCCAATCTGCTCTCACCACCCACACAAACTTCTTAGCAAAGCAAAAGCCGAAAACAGAGAGAGGATTAATCCTACTTCAATAGCCGCACTCCTACATACTTTTTCCTGGCCCTTTGCTGTGGCACAAAGATGTACACACCCAAAAGTCGATTAGCAAATTGGCTTCCTAAATGGCATTTCCAATGGTTAGGTTGACTCACAAAATTGCTGTTTCCCAATGCACTCAAGGGAGAAAAACACAGTCAACTGTGGGGGATAATGGGCATGCTATTAAGTGGTGAAAAATAATGCAGTGATTTATCATTGCTTCAGAATCAGTCATTTGACAGAACAAAGAAAAAATTAACAGAGTTAAAATCCCTTTTGGGTATGTAATTATGATTATTCTAAAGCAATCATTATTCATTTTACATATTGGGAAATTGCTCCCAAAATGTGACCTGTTTGGAGATAGAAAGCTACTTCAGTGTAATTCCCCAAGAGGATTTTGATTCTTTATCTCAAATTCAATTGCATTGCAAGAAATCAAAAGAAACGTAACAGTTTTTAGAATTAGAATTAGGTGTTTTTGATTGCCTTACTTTAAACAGGACATTATGTAGCTTGACTGATTGGCTAATGTTTTATCCTTGTGTGTGCTATGCTTTCGTTTGTGACCCACAAAGCACAAAAGATATTTTAAAACTCATGATTAGATGAAGGAGGGACCAAAAAAATGGATGGAAGTGCGGTTTGGAGCAGATCAGATGGCAGGGAGAAGGCAAATCTATCTACTTCCTCATTTGCTTCTACCTTTGACAACGAGCAAAATAATGGAAAGAAAGAACAAAATGTAAAGAGGATACCATTATGAAAGGGGGAGAGAGCTGAGGTTAAGTTGAATGTGGGAAAGAGAAAAATACCAAGTAGCTATGATATAAATCCTCCTACCAACCCTGTAAGGAGGCTATTTTCTTCACTTTACAGATGGGCAAACAGAGGCTCAGCTTTTAAGGGCCCAGGGTGAGATTTGATCCCAGGTCTGTCTTCTCTTTATATTTATCTATTCATTCATTCAATAAACATTCTGTGAGGGACTGAGGACACAGAGGACAATAAGGGGAAGGGTTTAGCCAGTCTTGAGAGCATTCCAGGTGAGCTGGGAATGAGCACTCCACTGTGGGCTGAATGATGCACCCCCAAAATTCCTATGTTGAAATCCTAATCCCCAAGATGATGGTATTAGGAGGCTTTAGAAAGGTGATATGGTCAAGATGGCAGAACTCTCCTGAATGGGATTAATTCTCTTATAAGAGACCCCAGAGAGACTCCTCGCCCTTCTACCACTTGAGGATACAGTGAGAAGGCGCCATTTATGAACCAGGAAGCGAGCCCTCACCAGACACTGAGTCGGCCAGCGTCTTGATCTTGTACTTCCCAGAGTCCCCATCTCAAATAAAAGGAGACATTGATTCAACAGATCATGGCAATACCAACAAAAATAGTAAGCCTGGAGGCAGGGCTTTACCTTAAACCTTGTGTTTTCAAACATCCTTTTGTGAACCTCCTCAAACTTCCACAGAGATAGCATGGGCCAATGGTATCATTTTTTGGTTTGTTTCTGGGACGGAGTCTCGCTCTATTGCCAGGCTGGAGTGCAGTGATGCGATGTCAGCTGGCTGCAACCTCCACCTACCGGGTTCAAGCAATTCTCCTGCCTCAGCCTCCTGGGTAGCTGGGACTACAGGTGTGCGCCACCATGCTCAGCTAATTTTTGTATTTTTAGTAGAAACGGGGTTTCACCATGTTGGCCAGGATGGTCTCAATCTCTTGACCTCGTGATCCACCCGCCTCGGCCTCCCAAAGTGCTGGGAGTGCAGGCATGAGCCACTTTGCCCGGCTGGGCCAATGGTATTCTTATCTGCCTCTCAAAGATGAGGAAACAGGCTCAAAGGGGTTAGGTAATTTGTCCAAAAGAAAACAGCAGGTCACCTAGTTAGTGCATCACACTTCTAAGTGGATGCTGATATTGGTAGGCGGGAAGGGAAATTCACAAGGAGTCCTTGTGACTGGAGACTTAGAAACATAGCTAAGGCACTCTCACACTGAATCTTAATTTTCTCTTCTGCAAAGTTTTGATAATACTTTTCCTGCCAATCTCTATTTCACGAATACATTGGGGAAATATATGGTGATGTATAGGGTACATCTACAAATGTATGGTGGATTTACCATACAACTAAGGTCTCTGTGCACATTTTAAAAGAAAGAGATGATTATAGGGAACCAGAAAATATCAAATCACAGCAGTTGGCTCCTCACCGTCAACTTCATTGCTCTCCTGGATAAAGTTTCTAGGTGGGAGAATAGAGACATGTTCGTCCTCCTAAAGTCTGGACTTTAGAAAGTGCTAAAGCAGATGAATGGTCATTCACAAGAGAGAAGAGTCCTGAAACCACATTTAATGGCCTCATTAGAGCAGCAGAAACTGTTGCACTGCAGGTGTTCCTTGACCTTGCTTAGAATATGGTACAAGAGCTGGTTCCTACTCCATGAGGCAGTTTCTGGGCCTTGAAATATGCAGCGGGTTGCATAATTGTTACATCTGTTCTTCTTTCTGGGGTTTAAGTGGGACTTGCTCACAGTGCATTTTGGAAATCACCCTGTTAACAGGTGCCTGTCCCAGCTGAACAGCTGAATAAACCTAGGACTTCGTGTGTGCTAAACAGACGGTGGCCTTTTTCCACAACAGAAGTTGTTATTTCCTTGTGGACAATATACAGAAATGTGTGCTGAGTGTCAGCACAATCAAGGATTACCAAGCTGGCTGAAAACAATTGTGCTCAAAGAATGCTGATCAATGAATTGAGGTCACCCTGAAGGAAGAAAGATTGTTAAGATCTATATTTTTATCCACAAGGTGGATGAAAATTTAGGAGTGTTTGCCAAGAGTAGATGGGGCTAGCTAATACACTAGGTAGAAGAATCATAAATTAATAAATCCAAACGGAGGAGGTACTCATTCATTCATTTAACAAAGACTTGAGCATCTGATACATTCTGCACGCGGAGGATACAGTAGTGATCAAAGCAAACAAGGTTCCTGCCATGTGGATCATCCAATCTACTAGATGAAACTGACAATAAAGAAATAAACCTAGTCATGACAAAATCACTTTAGGTAGTAGCAAATAAGACTGAGAAATTGAATCCAGTGAGGTCGAAGGAAAGCCAGGAATATGTGGGTTTATGAAAGCCAAGATAAGAACATGTTTCTACAAGAATGGACGCAGGAGGCACTGCAAGAGTTCTATCTTGTCACATGGCGACTGGTCATTTGTGTCCTTGACAAAAGCAGTTTCAGCGAAATGATGGGGACACAGGCTTATGAAAGTGGGCTCCAGAGAGTGGGAGGTGAGAAAAGCACAGACAAGTACGGATGACTCTTCCAAGAGGTTTTGCTAAGAAGGGGAGTGTGAAAATGAGGCAGTATCTAGACATGTGTATGAACCAGTGGGACTGGCAAGTTAAAAAGGAGATATTGATAATGCAGGAGAGATAAGACTATTATGCAGGAGCAGAATCCTGGGAAGGAAGAGATGGGACATGAATTTAGAGAACTTTATGTTCAAAAGACTTTCGGATTTTAGTTAGCCACAAGTTCAAAGTCTCAGAGGTTCCCCAAAATGTTTTTCATTCATTAATTGGCACATTTTAATTGTACTTGCACTATAGTCATGGCCCAATGGAGGAGAAAAACAAATATTATGTATTCACATAATCCAAAGTTAAATTGCAACTGGGGCAGGTCCTAGGAAAGGGAGGTATTTGGTGTAATGAAACTCAATTGGGTCATTTGACCCAGTGGGGAGGTCAGATGAGGCTTCTTTGGAGAAGTGATGCTCAGGCTGAGAGCCAAACGATGATTGGGATCTAGCCAGGCAAAGTGGCAGTGGGAATGGTATGTGCAAAGGTCCTGCATTTGGAGAGAGGGCCTGAAAGCAAGGTGAGTGAGGCTGGAGCAGGAAGAACGGGGGCATGCAGGGGGAGATTAGGGTTGCCCTGGGCGGAGCCTTGGAAGCCATGGCAAGCAGGTCTTAAAAAATAGATCACTTAGGCCAGGCGCGGTGGCTCACGCCTGTAATCCCAGCACTTTGGGAGGCCGAGGCGGGTGGATCATGAAGTCAGGAGATCGAGACCATCCTGGCTAACACGGTGAAACCCTGTCTCTACTAAAAAAAAATTATAAAAAATTAGCCTGGCTTGGTGGCGGGCGCCTGTTGTCCCAGCTACTCGGGAGGCTGAGGCAGGAGAATGGCGTGAACCCGGGAGGTGGAGGTTGCAGTGAGCCGAGATTGTGTCACTGCCCTCCAGCCTGGGCGACAGAGCGAGACTCCATCTCAAAAAAAACAAAAACAAAAACAAAAAAAACCGATGACTTAGAATACTACTTCATACCCACTAGGATGGCTGTAATTAAAAAGATGGAAAATAACAGGTGTTGGTGAGGATGCAGAGAAATCAGAACCCTCACACACTACTGGTGGAAATGTGAAATGGCACAGCCACTGTGGAAGACAGTATGGTGGTTCCTCAAAAAGGTAAACATACAATTACCACATGATACAACAATTCCACTTCTAGGCATATACACAAAAGAATTGAAAGCAGGGACTCAAACAGGTTATCTGTACACCAATGCCCTTAGCAGCATTATTCACAATAGCCAAAAGGGAGAAGTAACCCAAGTGTCTGAAGGACAAATGGATAAAGAAAATATGGCCCAACCATACAATGGTATATCATTCAGCCATAAAAATGGAATGAAATACTGCTACATGCTACAGCCTTACGCTCAGTGAGAGAAGCCAGACACAAAAGGCCACGTGTTGTATGATTCCATATATATGAAAACCCAGAAGAGGCAAATCCATAGGGAGAGAAAGCAGATTAGTGTTTGCCAGGGACCAGAAGAGGGGGTGATGGAGAGAGACTACTTAATGGACATGGGATTTCCCTTTGGGCTGATGAAAATGTTCTGGAACTAGACTGTGTTAATGTGCCCAATCACACTGGGAATGTACTAAGTGCCACTCAATTCTACACTTTAAAATGGCTAATTTTATGTTGTGTGAATTTTACCTCAATAAAAACAAACAAACAAAATACGTATTACCAGAGTGTTACCAACTTAAGAGAAGAAAGAGTTTCAACCTAACCAGCTGGAGATGTACATCTTATCTAGAGCCCCCCACTTGAAGAGGAATTTTGATAAAATTAGACTGTGTTCACTGCAGGACAATCAGGAGGCTGATTTTCTAAACTTTCATTAAAAGTTTTGAAAAATCATAGACACTTTGATTTTGTTGTTTGCTTGTTTGGAGACAGAGTCTCTCTCTGTTGCCCAGGCTGAAGTGCAGTGGCATGATCTCGGCTCGCTGCAGCCTCCACCTCCTGGGTTCAAGTGATTCTCCCATCTCAGCCTCCTGAGTAGCTGGGATTACAGGCGTGCACCACCACATCCAGCTAATTTTTGTATTTTTATTAGAGATGGGGTTTCACCATGTTGGCCAGGCTGGTCTCGAACTCGCAGCCTCAAGCAATCCACCTGCCTCAGACTCCCAAAGTGCTCGGATTACAGGCATGAGTCACTGCACCAGCCTCATTTTGCTCTGTATAACAGAGGAGCTTGACCTAGCTTGGAATAAAAGGAGCCTCCCTCCAGGATAGGTGGTGGAGGTTGAAAACACAGTAGCTGAGGATGGAAAACATTTTAACAATCACAGTTGTTGAGAAATAATAGTGTTGAGCTCCCCATCATGAAAAGTACTCAAATATACCTGAATGACTAATGGGCATGGACAGACACAAGGGATTACTGAACGTGAAGAATGGGACTGGATGAACCAAGTTCCCTTTAACTCAGAGATGCTTTGATACATTTTTAAGAATCACTTGGGGGCCGGGTGCAGTGGCTCACGCTTGTAATCCCAGCACTTTGGGAGGCCGAGGTGGGCAGATCACGAGGTCAGGAGATCGAGACCATCCTGGCTAACACGGTGAAACCCCGTCTCTACTAAAAAATACAAAAAATTAGCTGGGTGTGGTGGCAGGTGCCTGTAGTCCCAGCTACTTGGGAGGCTGAGGCAGGAGAATCACTTGAACCTGGGAGGCAGAGGTTTCAGTGAGCCGAGATCGCACCACTGCACTCCAGCCTAACAACAGAGCAAGACTCCATTTCAAAAAAAAAAAAAAAAAAAGAATCACTTGGGTGGGGAGATAGCAAAATTCTAGCCCAAAGTGACATTCCTTTTTTCCAACAGGGTACCAAATTCATTATTACTAGGCAATTGGGAAGTGTAGAAGAAGTAAGAGAAATCATTGTCAGCTAATACAGGTGAAGGGGTATTTCAATACCTATTGAGCTCTTTGCATGATTCAATTTTCAGTATCATCTGTAAACACAAGGACACACTGTCAGATTAGCTATAATTTTTGGCATTCATTGCGAGTTCCTGATGCACTGCTGTGAACTCTGTTCTAGATTCACATATGTGGGTAACATAGCCACAGTGCAAAACTATAGAACATCCCATGAAAGACACAAGCTTTAGAGGTAGACATAGCCCAGACTTCGGGATTGAAATGCTCAGTAAAAACCAAAGGAAAATCACTTGCCAATTGCTCTGACTCACAGGAGACATCATGAAATGACCTGTGTTTTAAAGGCAGGATCTGCTTTTAACCAGCTGTGAATTCCAGAGGCCCTTGGGATGCTGCTATTTTCTTTTTTGCCTGCATTCTCCTCACTTCTGGCCTGCAATTCCATAAGATACATCACAGCATGTAGGCCTTTTCCCTGTTCTCTAAATTGCAGCCAAACTGGACCTAGATTCTGAAAGTGGGCCCTAGAATGTAATCCTGGCTGAGGGCTTCCACCTGTTCCTTGTAGCCCAGACCAGCAATCCTACAATCTGGAAACATCTTCTACAGAGAGTAACATGGTAGAGTAGACGGAGTTTAGATTTGGATAGAGGTGAGCCCAAATCCAAATCTAGGCTAGGGGTGGTGGCTCATGCCTGTAATCCCAGCACTTTGGGAGGCCAGGGCAGGAAGATCACTTGAACCTACCATTTCAAGACCAGCCTGGGCAACATAGCAAGACCCCCATCTCTACAAAAAAACTTTTTTTTTTTTTTTTTTTTTTAGATTTGTTGGGCATGGTGGCTTTGTACCTGCAGTCCCAGCTACTTGGGAGGCTGAGGTGGGAGGATGGCTTGAGCCTAGGAGGTTGAGGCTGCAGTGAGCTATGATCAGGCCACTGGACTTCAGCCTGGGCAACAGAGCAAAACCCTGTCTCTAAATAAATAAAACCTAAATGTGCCATGTACTCAGTGTGTGATCTGGGACACACAATCTAATATCTCCAAGACCCAGTTCCTTCATTAAAGGAGCACGAGGAAAGATTCAGACACCTTAAGATAACCAGAAAAGTGTGAGAGGGAATCTAGGGTCCTCACCTGATGCTCAGGAAGATCCTCAGGAGAAAGCCAAGGGCACAGAGAGCCAGGACACCTCACTCTGTCACCTGCAGATGACTGGAAGAGCCCCCAGAAGAGTTACAGAGGTCCTGTTTTCTCCCATCCCAGAGGACAATTAGCCCCTTAAACATCTTGTAGTCAGAAATTGCATTTTCTCCTCTTCCGTCCCCAAGTTGAACATAGTAAAATGTAGGAGAAGGAAGTTGATCGGGTGCTTTATGTCAGCTTCCTCTCCAAGGTCTGGCAGCTCCTCCTTGTAGGTCTTCCTGGCTGTCTCCATGCCGGGCGCGGGCTGCCCAGGCTTCCTAGAGCTCTATAATTTCCCTTGTACTTCCCGTCTTTCCTTCTTCCATTAAAGTTGCCTACTCTCAGGAAGGCTGATCTCAAGTAGGCATTTCCAAAGCCATCTAAATTCACACTCAAGGTGTGAGTGATCTTTAGTGTTCGGGGGCATTTGTGGTCTTAAGATGTATGTATTTAAACTCAAAGTATTTTTTTTTTTTCTAATTAAATGATGGACAGTCCCACAGCATAAGAAAGTTATCTTTGTTAATTGCCTGTTGCTTCTTGCTACTTTGGGCTACTTTTTACTCACTTAACTACTCAAGACCTCCTGACCTCCGCTCCTCACCAATAGGTAGACAAACAAACAAACCACTACATAATAGAAGAATGGAAATCAGCAATTTCTTTCCACCTTCCAGAGCAGATGCACAGCCAAGGGAGGGCACCCCCTGCCTAAAATAATATGAGACAAAATTTCAAACCAGGAACATTCATCCCTTTCTTTACTGCAAAAGCTTGGAATGCCTTTGCCCTAAAGCTGCTTTCTGGCTACCCCAGGGACCCCTCTGGCTCCCCAAGGTAAAAAGAAGGGATAATAATGATAACATTAACAACAACAAGATCCGCATCAATAGCTACCATTTATTGAGTCCCAAATGATAAGTGCTTTACTCATATTATCTCCTTTAATCTCTACAACAATAATACGAGGTAAGGATTAGATTATACCCATTTAACAGATGAGGTATGTCGGGAAATAAGGTCTTAGGGGCCCAGAAGGAATAGAAGTAAACATTCAATAGACTCAGGTGCCTTATTTCTTTTTATTATTCTACTTTAAGTTGTAGGGTACATGTGCACAACGTGCAGGTTTGTTACATATGTATACATGTGTCATGTTGGTGTGCTGCACCCAGTAACTCGTCATTTAACATGAGGTATATCTCCTAATGCTATCCCTCCCCACTGCCCCCACCCCACAACAGTCCCCAGTGTGTGATGTTCCACTTCCTGTGTCCAAGTGTCCTCATTGTTCAATTCCCACCTATGAGTGAGAACATGCGGTGTTTGTTTTTTTGTCCTTGCGATAGTTTGCTCAGAATGATGGTTTCCAGCTTCATCCATGTCCCTACAAAGGACACGAACTCATCCTTTTTTATGGCTGCATAGTATTCCATGGTGTATATGTGCCACGTTTTCTTAATCCAGTCTATCACTGATGGACATTTGAGTTGGTTCCAAGTCTTTGCTATTGTGAATAGTGCTGCAATAAACATACATGTGCATGTGTCTTTATAGCAGCATGATTTATAATCCTTTGGGTATATACCCAGTAATGGGACGGCTGGGTCAAATGGTATTTCTAGTTCTAGATCCTTGAGGAATTGCCACACTGTCTTCCACAATGGTTGAACTAGTTTACAGTCCCACCAACAGTGTAAAAGCGTTCCTATTTCTCCACATCCTCTCCAGCACCTGTTGTTTCCTGACTTTTTAATGATCGCCATTCTAACTGGTGTGAGATGGTATCTCATTGTGGTTTTGATTTGCATTTCTCTGATGGCCAGTGATGATGAGCATTTTTTCATATGTCTGTGGGCTGCATAAATGTCTTCTTTTGAGAAGTGTCTGTTCATATCCTTCGCCCACTTGTTGATGGGGTTGTTTGTTTTTTTCTTGTAAATTTGTTTGAGTTCTTTGTAGATTCTGGATATTAGCCCTTTGTCAGATGGGTAGATTGCAAAAATTTTTTCCCATTCTGTAGGTTGCCTTTTCACTCTGATGGTAGTTTCTTTTGCTGTGCAGAAGCTCTTTAGTTTAATTAGATCCCATTTGTCAATTTTGGCTTTTGTTGCCATTGCTTTTGGTGTTTTAGACATGAAGTCCTTGCCCATGCCTATGTCCTGAATGGTATTGCCTAGGTTTTCTTCTAGGGTTTTTATGGTTTTAGGTCTAACATTTAAGTTTTTAATCCATCTTGAATTAATTTTTGTATAAAGTGTAAGGAAGTGATCCAGTTTCAGCTTTCTACATATGGCTAGCCAGTTTTCCCAAGGTGCCTTATTTTTTAAAAAATGTACATATATATGTAACGCATATGCATGGTAAAAATTAAATAGAACACAAGGACTTATGATAAAAAACAACAGTCTCCCAGCCCTCCTCTCCTAGCCAGTGGTCTCCCTCCCAGAAACAATCTCTTTTAACTATTTCTTGTTTTGGTTCTTCTGGAAGTAACTTCCACAGTCTAGACTCATGGAAGTCAGGAAGCTTGGATTTTGGCATGAGTGTTTTTAGTTGTCACGGTGAGGGGGTGTGGGGGAACTACTGGCATTTAATGGGCCCAGGACAAGGTGACAGGCCTCCTGCAATGCACAACATGGTCTTGAACAATGAAGACATGTTCCCATTTCTCACCCAGCTTACTGTCCTCTGGACATTCATATAGATGAAAAATCTGCTTCTAATTATCAGTATATCTCCATCTCACATATAAACGTGAGATATTTGGGGGGTGGTTTTAAGACATGGTGATTTTTTTCCAGGGAGGCAATTATCTTGTAAATTGAGGGAAGATTGCATTTTCTTTTGCTGGGAAATTTACCAAGTTGTTCTCTATTTTGGAACATTGTGACTTTGATGGCAAGGCCACTCTTGGTATTTGAATTACAAAACAACACATCTCTGTAGGTGGCCTTTGTCCCACTCATGGGGATTCTATAAGTAGGTTGCTTGTTAGGTGACTTTATTACATCTTCCACTGTCATTGTACCTGAGGACTTACACATCAAGATAGACACTATGCATGCAATTATTTTCAGTTATCCTTCATAGTTAAGGAATTATATTGAGTTTTTTCTTTGATTTGGATTTAAGGAGCGCAGAAATGGCATTACAAATGTTTGTTTATAAGCAACATCAGATCCAGTGGGGTTGAGAACAATGGCCCTAGCCTAAAAAATATGCTTAGTCCTCTCTTTCTTGACTTAGCAACTTTAAACAGTATCTACTAACTCCCTGACATAAAAGATGAAGATTTATGTTACTTACATTAGCCCCCCTCCCAAATCTCTATTTTCAATCAAAATTTGACAGTATCTTTTGACTTCCACTTGAGAAGCTGAGGATATTAGTGATGTTGCTTTTTTTATAATGCACTTCATGTTTTTCAGAGCAGTTTTAGATTCACAGTAAAACTGAGCAGTGTACGGACGGTTCTCAGAGACCCCCTGCTTTGCCATGCATAGCTTCCCCCACTATCGATATCCTGCATCAGAGTGGGACAGTTGTTACAATGAATGGATCTACACTGACACATCACTTCACCCAAAGTCCATAGTTTACATCACGATTCACTCTTGATGTTGTATATTCTGAGGGTTTTGGCAAATGTATAATGACATGGATCTACCACGGTAGTATCATACAGAGTGGTTACACTGCCCTGAAAATCCTCTGTGCTCTGCCTACTCATCCCTCTCTCCCCACTAACCTCTGGCAACCACTGATCTGTGATGCTGCTTTTTCATTCATATTCTCCTGTGTTCCACTTTGTGTCAGCTACACTTTTACATTGTCAAGGTTTGCTAACATTTTCATTTAGTTGTACAAATGGAACTGTCTTTTTTCATTTTGTCCATAGGTGACCAGTTCATGGACCTCCCATTGGCTTGAGAAAGTAGCCGTCTTGCTGAGAGACAGGAGAGAAGTCTATAAAGGATATAAACCGGGCCAGGCGCGGTAGCTTAAGCCTGTAATCCCAGTACTTTGGGAGGCCGAGGCAGGCGGATCACCAGGTCAGGAGATTGAGACCATCCTGGCTAACACGGTGAAACCCCGTCTCTACTAAAAATACAAAAAATTAGCTGGGCATGGTGGCAGGCACCTGTAGTTCCAGCTACTCAGGAGGCTGAGGCAGGAGAATGGCGTGAACCCGAGAGGCGGAGGTTGCAGTGAGCCGAGATAGTGCTGCTGCACTCCAGCCTGGGTGACAGAGCAAGACTCCGTCAAAAAAAAAAAAAAAAAAAAAAAAGGATCTAAACCATGCATGATATGCTGAGAAAGGAACTAGAGTAAGCAGGAGGTAAAGAGATTTGTAAGAATCAAACATCAAGCCAGGTTTCTGCCCATACAGGGATTGTGCTGGAGAGACAAGATCCCTGAGTGCTTATTAAACAGGAAGGAGTGAGGCACACAAGTGAGTAAATGTCCCCCAAAAGATTATAGTTAATATCACTGTATTGTATACCTGAAAATTGCTAAGAGAGTAGGTTGTTGTTTGTTTTTGGACAGGGTCTCACTCTGTCACCCAGGCTGGTGCAATCTCAGCTTACTGCAACCTCCACCTCCCAGCTAAAGTGATTCTCATGCCTCAGCCTCCTGAGGTGCTAGGATTATAGGCGCACACCACCATGCCTGGCTAATTTTTTTTTTTTTTTTTTTTTTTTTTTGTAGAGACAGGGTTTTGCCATGTTGCCCAGGCTGGTCTTGAACTCTTGGACTCAGGTGATCCACCCCCCCTTGGCTTCCCAAAGTGCTGGGATTACTGGCGTGAGCCACTGCGCCTGGCCTAAGAGAGTAGGTCTTAAATGTTTTCACCACACACATACACACACACACACACACACACACACACAGAAATAACTAGATATGGCGATAGATGTTAACTTGATTGTGATTATCATTTTACAATGTATACACATATCAAAACATCTCGTTATACATGGTAAATACATACAATTTTAATTTATCAATTATACTTCAACAAAGCTGGATAAAAAAGATTGGAACAGGCTGGGCGCAGTGACTCACGCCTGTAATCCCAGCACTTTGGGAGGCTGAGGTGGGCGGATCATGAGGTCAAGAGTTCGAGACCAGTCTGGCGAACGTAGTGAAACCCCGTCTCTACTAAAAATACAAAAAATTAGCCAGGTGTGGTGGTGTGTGCCTGTAATCCCAGCTACTTGGGAGGCTGAGGCAGGAGAATCACGTGAACCCAGGAGGCGGAGGTTGCAGTGAGCTGAGACTGTGCCATTACACTCCAGCCCAGGCAACAGTGCGAGACTACGTCTCAAAAAAAAAAAAAAAGATTGGAACAGACAAAATGCATCCTTATGGTTTATAATTATTTTGTACTCCTAGATGAGGTATCGAAGTTCTGCTAAACCTCAATTTTTTGTGTGTGTTTTGTTTTTTAGAGACAGGGTCTCGCTCTGTCGCCCAGGCTCAAGTACAATGACACCATCATAACTCACTGCAGCCTCTGCCTCCCGGGCTCAAGCGTTCCTCTTACCTCAGCCTCCCAAGTAGCTAGGACTACAGCAGTGCACCACCATGCCTGGCTAAGTTTTTTGTTTTTGCAGAGACAGGGTATCACCACATTGCCCAGGCTGTTCTTGAACTCTTGGGCTCAAGTGATCCTCCCGCCTCAGCCTCTCAAAGTGTTGGGATTACAGGCATGAGCCACTGCATCTGGCCCCTCAATCAAATTTTAAAAATTAGTTGGAAATATGATTTTATTGATAGTTTAAAATCAAATTATTAGAAGACTGTATCTACTGTGGAGTAAGGTATGCCTGCGTTTTCCTCATTATAAAAGTAATTCTTGCTCATTATAGAAGTCCGGGAAAACACAACAAGGTATACAAATAAAACTAACAATTCTATTAATCTCACATCCCAGAGACAAACCCTGTTAATATTTTGGTAGAAGTGAATATATGGATATATTAGTTAGGGTTGGGTCGCTGTTATAACAAATAACTCCCAAAATACATAATGGCTTAAACATAATAGCAGTTTATTTCTGGGTCACAAACATGTCCAAGTCAGTTACAAATTGTCAGTGTGTGGAGGAGGACGGAGGCAAAGTCATTCAGTGACCTAGGCTGATAAGACAATTTCAACTTCAACCCGTGGCTTCCAAAAGCACCCTAGGGGTCAACGTCTCATTCCTGCTGGGAGAAGAGGAAGGCATGTAGAAGCGATATGTTTAAGGTTTTAGGGATAAGCCCGGAAGTGGTGGACCTCACTTCTGACCTCTTTGGCTATAACTCAATCAGGTAGCCCCATTTAACTGTTAAGGAGTTAAGGGGAAATGGAGTCTGGCCGTGTGGCCAGATAGAAAAAAATGTTGAAAAAGTAATAGTCTCTACCATAGTGTATTTTCTTTGTGTTTTTCAATACACACACACAGACACACACACACGTACACACGTATACACTAACATGACTAGGATTATGTTGTATATTCAGCTTTTTATTTGGCTTTTAAAACATCTCTGAGCATTTTTCTACATAATTCTTTGCAAACAAGGCTACATGATATCCGATCATACAGATCAGGGTTTCTCAACCTCGGCACTATTGACATCTGGGGCCAGATCATTCTTTGTTGGGGGGAGGGGAGCTGTCCTCTGCACTGTAGGACATTGAGCTGCATCCCTGACCCTTACCCACTGGATGCCAGTAAGCCCCCCACCCTATCCCCAGTTGTGACAACCAAAACTCTCTCCAGACACTGCTAAATGTCTCCTGGGGGCGAAATTGCTCCCAGTCAAGAACCCCTGAACTAGGTCGACAATCATTTATATAACTAATTCCCTTCTGTTGAGCAACTGTTGCTTTTTTTGTTTTGTTTTGTTGTTTTTTGCTATTACATCTCACTCTACAATAAACCTCCTTTCACATTAATTTTGATCAAAACAGTTGTTATTTACTTAGGAGAGAGTCCCAGAAGAGGGATTATTAGGTCAGAGGCTGTGAATATTTTTAATTCTCTTGGTAGTACAGCCAAATGGCTTTCCAGAAAGGCTAGACCAATTGACTCACCCACCTGCAGGTGTAGTCTTGCTTTAATTTTTAAAGATTTCAGTTACTTGAGAAAAATGGTTTATTATTTTAAGATAGCATTTCTTTGAATAATAGTGAAATGAAATATACTTACTAGCCATCATCTGCATCATCTATAGCAGCCTTCACTAATTTCCCAAATGCTATTTTTTTTTCTTAAGGGTTTTAGGGACAATTGCTTGTTGAAATCAATCCATGATACTCACAAAGTGGGGAAAATTTTCTGTTAAAATGTGGCTTTCCCCTGATTGTATACACAATTGTTAGAACTCAGTTTTTATCACAGCATCCATTGTGGCTAGCTCCAATATTTAGACAGCTGTTCTTTCTTTGGGGAAAAAAAAAGACAAAACAACAACAACAACAACAACAACAAAAAAAAAAACCTAAGACTTCTAGGGAATGACAGAAAGTAGACCAAGGAGTTTACTTTCATCTCAGTACATAAAACCTTAGAGTTCCTCGTTCCAGAGAGGCTCATTAAGGTCATGTCTTGCCAAAGTACTATTTCAGATGGTCATGCCTGAGTTCCCTTCTGTTGTTTTCAGGGTCTCCTAGGAAACCCTCAAGATGTAGGAACCGACCAAACTCACCCTTCCCTCAACTAGGACTTAGCATGAATTCCTCATTGCTCTCACCCAGTCCACCTTTGTCTTCCTCTCCCTTACAGGCAGCCTCTGTTATTGTTGGATTCCTACATACACTTGCACTCAGGAATGGCGCAAATGGATTACTTCCTCTTAACAGGAGGACAACAAGTTATACCTATGAGCTCCCTGTTGTTTTATGACTGCATGAAGATTGGTTAGAAATTACTATTCCCGTGGGATTGTGAAAATGAGCCACTGATCCGCCTAGCACAAATCTCTGTCCTTTCATGTAAAATATTATTAGGCTTTCTAGAGCTCTGCCTTGATAAAATCTTTCCTAATCCAATAAATTTCAATAGATGAAATGTTTGCCTCCTCCATCCTTTCTCAGTCCTAAAGCCTCTCTTTTGGCTTAAATGTCCCTTAAGTGTACTATCTATTGTCACTGTTTATGTAACCCTCTGTTCAAATAACATGATGTATTTTCAGAACAATAAAAGAACACAACAAAAAATATCAGGGGGGAACATCAGGCTCAGAAATGTCACAGAGAGCGTTAGTCCTACAAAAACTGCAAGGGTCTCATGACTCTTCTAATACCTTTGGAGACAGGAAAATTCTTCTCTAAGGAGACAGAAGGAATTTAAGCCCTGGACACTGTTAAACCATTTAATTCACTTAAAGGCTCAAGCGCGAGGCCTGAGCAGCGGGAGAAATGGTTGACTGGAGCTAGCCTGCAAAGTCTCCAAGAGCCTTCCAGGGGTGGACTTCCAGGAATCAAGAGGGGTGATAACGGACACCAGCAAATCTGGCACCACTCTAGATTGGAGGGTGCTACCTGTGTCTTTCTAAGTCATTAGCCACCGACAAGTTACTTATGTCAATGTTTCGCAACCTTGGATGCACATTGGAATCACCTGGGGAGCTTTTAAAGAACGGATGCCTGGGTCCCACCCGCAGAGGCCATGATGAAATCCGGTTTCCAGAAGCTCCCCAGCTGATTTCTCCTCTGCAGCCAGGGTTGAGACCACTGAATTAAGTAACGACTCGTATCTGAACAAAAGGAACTGAGACTGTGGATTGAGGCAACGCTAAGTACTAAGTGCCCTTGGTCCAGTGTCCCGGGCCTCAGTTTCTTTATCTATACAACGGGTGTGGCTAAGACCTCAAAGCCCCCCGCTCCCCCCAACCTCCCCAGGCCATAATAGTTTTCATCTGGGACGCGGATCGCCGCCTCCGCGATCCTAGAAGCCCACTCCCCTCTCTACCCATCCCCCTCGCTGGCTTTTCCGGTTCCCGCGCCCCTCGGCGCTCGCCCGGGGGTCCCAGAGGAAGCCGCGAGCTTTGCCTGCAGACTCCGCGCGCCCGCTGCCCCCAATCGGGCCCTAGCTCCGGGCGCACAAAGCCCCCGGCGCTGACGTCAGGGCCCCTCTCCGCGCGGCCGGCCCCCAGTGCAGGCGGAGCCGCGCCGCGCTCCCACCCCGGCCGGGAGCTAGGAGCCAGCGGCCAGCCCCGCGCAGCGCAGCGCAGCCCGCAGGAGCCCGGTCAGCGCACGTGCCCGCGAGACCTGCAAACTTGTGCCACCGGCTCTGCCCGTCCCCGGGGAGCCCGAACGCCCGCAGCCCTCACCCCTCCCGCCAGTCTCCAGCCATGGGTAAGCGAGCGCGCTGGCTGCGCGCCACGGCCACGGTCTCGCGCCCCCGCCCCGGGAGGGCGCGCCCTTCCGAGGGTCCCGCCCCTCCCCCGCTCAGGTGGCGCCTCCTCGGCCACCTCTGCGACGAAGCCGGGACGCTGGAGGTGGGAGGGGCGCGGCGCAGGTGTCCGGAACGCCCAGGTGCGCTTCCCTGTTGTATCCTGTGGGGGGGTGGTCCCCGCTTCGGCTGCGGCCAGGCTGCACCCTCGCACGTGCGGCTCGCGGGAGCCTAAGAGCTGGGTACCCGGGAGGGGTTGCAGAGAGAACAGACGGCGCGTCCCGGGCTAGTGCTTTATTTTAAGGGGCCAGTGGAGAGTCGCTTCTTGCCTGTTTCCCGGGACGCTCTCCCTGTCGCCCGAGCTCCCAGTCCAGTCCTGCCCCGCCCCGCCCCGCCGTGGTTCTGTTCTCCTTAAGCCCGCGCGAAACAAACACCCGGTTCCCCAAGCCTGGGGTCTTCCGGGAGCTCATTTCGAAACCATGACCCTTGAAACCAGCAAAGTGACAGGAGAGAGGGACAGCATGGGACGGAGGCTGAGTCTCTCCTCTTTGTCCCTTGTTCCAACTATCAAAATGCGGCCCGGGTGCAGGTGGAGACGGTGTGCTGAGCGGGTTCCAATGCGACGGGGGAACGACTAGCAACGGCAAAAGGCTCAGCTCCGGAGGGTTAAAATCTGAAATCTCCAACCTGGCCCGAGGCTGGTGTAAGGCGGCTGTAGGATTCTTTTTGTCACTTCCTAACACCCTGAAATGCTGCCGTCAGCAACATGTCTTTAAGTGGGGACTCTGTATTGGGAGGAAAACTCGTAAAGAGTGCTGTGGAAATCAGCCTCATTCCGCAGCACTCCTGAAAACGTGTGACAGCTGTGCTTGGGAAAGGGTTTTTCTCCTCCTGCTCCGTTATCTTTCTCTAGTGACAGACTCCAGCCACAAGCCACAAAGACTGTGAAGAGCATTCCTAACGAGGACGTCAGTGGGTTTAACCATTGCGAGTTAATGGTGAGGGCTTGGGAATTGCTTGCCCGCTCCTCCGCTTCCCCTAATCATTTATCCCCCTCTTTCACATTATCTCTGCTATTAATTGTGTGTGGGGGGGCGATAATTTTGTACTGATTAAAATTTTGGTGAGGAGTAAAGGGGGCACTTTTTTGCATTTCAAAGGAAGCTCAAATAATTTTCTAGTTTACATTTTTAAAAAATTTACTAGGTGATCAAAATATGAAAGGAGATAAGGCCCACCAAATCCAACAGGAAAATTTCTTTCTAAAAAGGCAAGAACTAGCATAAGATCCTTCTAGAAAGGGCAGAATCGAGTGGCCTGTAACTCAGGTTCCTACTTCTCTTAATGTCCCCCATGTGAGCAGTCAAACCATTCAACCTCCGTTTTAAATGAGGCTCATACACAAAATGAGGCTCAGAGGATGACTGCTACTCAGCCTGTGATCACTTTGGTGATAATTGCCACCAAAGATGTTACAGTTACGAACAAGTGTGGTATTGAGGAAAGCATCAACTACTTTTTCTGAAATCGTTATTTTAATTTAACGCTAGGCGTTTGGATTTGTACGTGGAATTATCACACGGGGACCTTCTCCAGAATAGCTTTCACAATACTTTGGACTGATTTAGGGGTAGGGTGGGCTTCATTTTTAAACAGGTGTGGAGTTGGGTGCAGTTCTCATGAAGCAAAGGCCCGAGCCAGAGACCTGTTCTTAAGGAAGTACTTTGTGTTTTGGACAATTGTTGGCTCCACATTTCAATTGCCAATTTATGTTAATTTGTGCATACTTCACTGGTTCTGGCAGTATCCTTGGTTTTGGTTTTAGTTTTTACATTAAAAAGAAAGTTCCCTTCATGTAAAAAAGGAAACATACTGATTTCCTTTGGTAGACTCTTAGTAAATACACCACAGGGCCATGAACTGGTTTTATTTTTCCAGATGTATTTAATTACCGTACATCCTCTTATGAATGTTTTAATTGAAATGATTTAACGTTGGGAAAATTCTGACCATTGGCCCATTAAGTCGGGACTTTGGTTCTTAATACAATTAGTTCCTTAACCAGGATCAGTTAATTTACTGGTAAAATAAATGAGGTTTGTAGAAATAAAAGTCCCTTCAGACTCAAATTTTAAGGTATTTGCAATCTTTAACCTAAAAATAAAATAATGAGTAGTGGTGATATGTATAATTTCACTTTTCATTACATCTTGAAAGAAAACATGTGTTTTTCATTGTTAAGCCAGTTTTTTTATAGCCTTAAGATGTAATTCACATATACAATTCACACGTTTAAGTATACAAGTCAGTGGTCTTCAGTATATTCAGATTTGTGCAGCCATCACTACTATCTAATGTTAGAACATTGTCATCAACCCCAAAAAGAAATCTTGTACCCATTTAGCAGTCACTCCTCATTCTCTTCTCCCCCCAGCCCCTGGCAACCACTAACCTACTTTCTGTGTCTATGGATTTGCCTCTTCTGGAGGGTTCGGGTAAATGGAATGAGCCAATTGATGTTTGAAGTGTATTTGACTGTTCAGTAACTTTGGTTGTTTTGCACAATGAGATGTTGCTGTATTGTGTATGCAGTACGCTACCTAAATGAGTGTGTTGAAACTATTTCTCTGGCTGAAGGGTTCCATGTTTGGCTGCACATATTGTGAAGGTGAGTGAGAGTGCACACACACAGCACACAGACACACACACCCTTCAGTGTTAACTCTGGTTTTATCTGATAGGAACTTGCATTGCCCAACAGAATTTTGATTCTGTTACCTTGTTCATAGGCCTGAAGGCATAGCAATTAAGTGAATTCCATGTAATAACCTCTTATAAGGCATTTGTGGAATATCCAAGCTGCTTTAATATTGCTTATGTATCCAGAGAGAAATGCGGATTTTGTTTCTTTGCCTATAATTTTTTTATTTTTATTTATTTATCTTTTGGAGACAGGGTCTCACTCTGTCCATGCTGTACTGCAGTGGCCTGATGTAATAACTCACTGTGGCCTGGAACTCCTGGGCTGAAGCAGTCGTCCCACCTCAGCCTCCCAAGTAGCTGGGGCTACAGGCATGTGTCACCATGCCCGATTAAGCTTTACAGTTTTTTTTTTTTTTTTGTAGAGATAGGGTATTTCTATGGTGCCCAAACTGGTCTCAAACTCCTGGCCTCAAGTGATCCTCCCTCCTCTGCTTCCCAAAGTGCTGGGATTACAGGCGTGAGCCACTGTGAGTGGCCAATTGCCTATCATTTTAAATGGAAACTGTATACGAAATGATCAGATACAACAAAATATTGAAATAATTGTTTCAACCCATTTTGTGGTAAGGAAGTTTTTATAAGGATTATGTATTTAAATGTCAATAATTTCACTAAATAGCATTATAAAAAATTTTGGTCTAGAGCAGTTCTTTTTAATATGTGTACAGATCATCTAGCTATCTTGTTAAAAAAGCAGTGTCTGATTCAGTGGGCCTGGGTGGGGCCTGAGTTTCTGCATTTGTAACAAGCTCCCAGTGGGTGCTCATGCTTCTGGTTCCTGGAGCCAGGAAGCAAAGAAGGCTGTTAAGCAGAGAGGCCCTGGTGCCTGCCCCAGCTTGCCCACTAGTTTGCTGTGTGATCGTGGGTAAATCATTTTCTCTTCATAATTTTAGTTGACTATAAAATAAAAGAATTTGATGAAATTATTTCTTTGGGTCTTTACAGGTCAACCAATATGTAATTTAGAAAAAAAGAAATGAGAGAGTAATGTTATGCTTGAAAACCACGAGAAAACAGCTCCCTGATGGTCTAAACACTACTTGAATGCATGAAGCCAGCATCAGAAGTGTCACCTGTAGTTGGGTTAAATGCTGGCATCTTCGATGTGCATGCTTCCAGTATGATTGGCTCTTCTCCAAGGGAACTGGTGGAGGAAGCTATAATGTTCTCCCTCTTTAACACTTCCACCTTTGGCTTCTCCTGACCTCTTCTCCTTAAATCCCTTTCTTCCCCGACATCCAGGCTCAAGCCACCCTCAGAGGCTGCACTCAGAAAGAAGCACGCTGAAGACCCATACATGCAATGCTTGGTTCTGGAAGCTTGCTCAGGAATTCAGATGCAGTGGGAGACAAAAAGGAATGGAATCCTGCTGAATAACTGGGCAGGAAGTGATCCCAGAATATGCTAGCTTCCCTCCCTCTGAGTCTAAAGATCTAGTAAGGAGCCCACCCTTGGATCTTGGAGAGAGCTCCCTTTTAATATTGGGACACAAACCGACATTTTGAGTAAACCTCATAGTCGAATACCACGGAGTACTGTTTGTGACAAACAGGAAGTCATTAATTCTTTATTATATTTTTGCTCTACCGAAAGCTGTTGACCAAACCACCTGGCTTCTCCGAGAAAACCCTTATCTGCTACATCCAGGACCAAGCAGCTGGATGGTTTATTGAAAATGCCAAAGGGATGAATCATAAAACGTGCCACATATGTAGCCTAAACATTTTGTTTAACTTTAAACATTAATTTGCTGATATTTTATTGTAGAGTCAAGGCCTTTGCTTTGAGTGCAAGGACCTGATTGGAGTTCCTAGAAGTCTTTCTTACATTAAATCACAGCCAAAATTCATTGGCTTCTGATTTTCAGCTTCACATTCTTACATTAAAGTAGAATGAAAACCTAAAGGCATTGGGAACCAATCTCTGGGCAGAATCCCTTTATATCACCTACCCCACTCCCCTTAAACCTTTAAATTTGCCCGTACTTACTTTTGCAACTATTTTCTCAAGTGACTCATTTTTGTTAAGACTCTCCAAAGTAATCAACCTGGTTTTCAAAGAAAGGAAAAAACTCTCTCTTTTGGCACTCCTATTTTATTAGTTTATGTAATATCAAATTAAGTTTCATAATTCTAGTAACAAGTACAACTGGCATAAACAGGTTTGGGAACAAACACCACTGACTCTTCTTAAGTACACTACTTGGGGGAGAAGCAGTACATAGATATATTGCAAAAGAGCCTACAACCCAAGTTCTGGACAATGATCAGTATGGTTTAGAAAAAGAATGGAGGATATGGGGTAAATGGGTGGGGTCCTTTAGGTAAACATTGGTAAGAGAGCATCTGGTATATTTTGAGCCATCATCATCCATTTAATAATTTTAACATGATGGCTGGCTTGTTAGTGTTTTTCATATGCTTCTTTCTGTTCAAATACCAAATTTGTCAAGAGCAGAAATCGTTTTATTCATTGTTATACCCCGATGTTCATTGGAATGATTGGGATATTATAGGTGTTCCACAAACATTTGTTTAAAAATGAGGATACATATGCATTTTATTAAGGTCTGTCAACATTAAAATTATAGATTTCAAGGTATTTAAATTAACATTGATGTACTGCAAACTCTGGTAAACTATGCTAAATTAAATAGGGTAAATTACGTAAATTATTGTTCTTTAATAATAATACTTTTATCACAGAATAACAATTTCAGAGCTTGAAGTTGCTTTAGAAGTAATTTGATTGCTGCCAGGCATACAGACACAAAAACAATTGAAAGAGCAGTTTGGATGTTCTTTCATTAGCTTTTTTTTTGCCTTGAGCTTTTTTTCTTCTGCTGCTATAAAATACTTTTCTTTCTCTGGTGAAAAGTACTTCCGTCTCATCAGGTTTTTGAAGTTCTGGAAAGATTGGGGTTGAAGGCTTTGTTTCCGTGAAACTCATTATTGCCCTGAGGATTAAAAGGCAATGGCAGCTTTGTGTTTCCATCCTCACCATGTGTATTAGGGTTAAACGAGTACCTACCACAATATCATGCAACTAGCATGTGCCAGTCTCTAAGCCTTTGAATTCCTGTCACATGTCCATCACCATGGGGCTCTCAGGGGAGTATTGGACAGCTGCTCACTCAGCAAGCATTCACAGAGTCCTGTTCAGATGAGCCAAGTACTGTGCTAAGTCTTGAAGCAAAAAATAAACAAGACTCTGTTCTCAAATAACCACAGTCATTTCTGAAAGGCAGATAAACAACTATAATAAAAGTACAAGATCCTGTAGGAAAAAGAATATCTGTCTGAGGAAAAAAGTGGGGAGGTGGTATTTCAAAGAGGTATTCCCTAGGGAGGCAGTTACTTTAAATCTGAGAGTCTTCAAGCATGAGCAGGAAGATAGGGGTCAGGGTGTCCAGGTGTCTGGGAGAGGATGGTCCAGGCCCTGGATACAAATGTGTAAAAGCAGGAGCCGTGGCAGAGGCTGCTGTGTGGGTATGTTGAGTTGGGAATGGCCTCAATGTGGGGGAGTGGGGAGAGCTGAGGCCAGATTGTAAAGTACCAGGAAATAACTTGGTCATTACCCTGTTGGTCACAGAGAATCAGGAAGGGATTTTAAGCAGGCACATGGCAGCTGGAGGGAAATGACAGTCTCCCCAAGGGGATAAAAGAAATCCACTGAGAGAATCATTTGTGTCTAACTATAAAATTCCAGATAAAAGTTTAGAAGTTCTGATAAAGGTAAAACTTTGTGGCTTATATGAAGTTTCCAGTGGTGACTTAGATTTGAGGAGTGTTGAGAAGGGTGGAAGGGATTAGGATAACCCATGAAAGAGAGGTAGGAGTGAGCAAGGTTTGTTGGGGTAATTCTGAAGAAACTGACCTGGCCATAGCAGAGAGTAGGTATGGGAGAGAGTAGGAAATACGATTTGGTCAGGGAACTGAAAGCCAGATGGGAGTAATGAATTTTAGTTGATTACAAATGGACACATATAAATGAATCTTACAAAAATGTTTTTTTGTAAGTCCATTGTTTCATCCCTCCTGAGAAGGAAGGGAAGTATTAGCTTTCTGGGATGGAAAGATATTGGGGTGATCTTTGGCGTGACTACAGAGGGGTTGAGGATTGGAACAGAACCAACTTCCATGTCTATTTATTTACTCGATTATTAATTTTATTTATTTATTTTTCTTTTTTTCTTTTTTCTTTTTTTTTGAGAAGGAGTCTCGCTCTGTAGCCCAGGCTGGAGTGCAGTGGTGCGATCTCGGCTCACTGCAAGCTCTGCCTCCTGGGTTCACGCCATTCTCTCGCCTCAGCCTCCAGAGTAGCTGGGACTACAGGCGCCCACCACCACGCCCTGCTAATTTTTTGTATTTTTAGTAGAGATGGGGTTTCACCATGTTAGCCTGACCTTGTGATCCGCCCGCCTTGGCCTCCCAAAGTGCTGGGATTACAGGCGTGATGGATTATTAATTTTAAAAGTGGGATTTGTTGTTGTTGTTGTTGTTGTTTTGTTTTTGTTTTTTTGAGACAGTCTAGTTCTGTCACCCAGGCTGAAGTGCAGTGGTGTGATCTCAGCTCACTGCAACCTCAGCCTCTTGGGTCCAAGCGATTCTCCTGTCTCAGCCTCCAAAGTAACTGGGATTACAGGTATGCACCACCATGCCTGGCTAATTTTTTGTATTTTTAGTAGATACAGATTTCACTATGTTGGCCAGGCTGGTCTTGAGCTACTGACCTCAGGTGATCTGCCCGCCTCAGCCTCCCAAAGTGCTGGGATTAAAGGTGTGAGCCACTGTGCCCAGCCATTTTTTTTTTCTTAAATATTTGCAAGAATTTACCAGTGAAGCCAGTTGGGTCTGGAGTTTTCTTTGTAGAAATGTTTAAGTTATGAAGTGTATTTCTTTAGCAGAGGAATATTCAGACTTTCTCTTTGTTTCAATTTTGGTAAATTGTGGCTTTCAAGGGCTTTGTCCATTTTATCTAAGTTATTTGTTGGCATAAAGTTGTTCATAATATTTTGTATTATCTGTTTAATCCTGTTATCTATAGTATCTGTAGTGATGTTCCCTTGTTCGTTTCTTTTTTTTTTTTTTTGAGACAGAGTCTCGCTCTGTTGCCCAGGCTGGAGTGCAGTGGCACGATTTCGGCTTGCTGCAAGCTTCACCTCCCGGGTTCACGCCATTCTCCTGCCTCAGTCTCTCGAGTAGCTGGGACTACAGGTGCCCACCACCACGCCTGGCTAATTTTTTGTATTTTTAGTAGAGACGGGGTTTCACCGTGTTAGCCAGGGTGGTCTCGATCTCCTGACCTCATGATCCGCCCGCCTCGGCCTCCCAAAGTGCTGGGATTATAGGTGTGAGCCACCGTGCCCAGCCTCCCTTGTTCATTTCTAGTGATGTAGGTAATTGGTATTCTCATTATTTTTCTTGATCAATATTTCTAAAATTTATTTTAATAGCTTGATACTTACATGTAATAATTATATCTGATAGGTAAGTTGACCACTTAATGAAAAAGGAGTACATTTTCTAGTAATCAAAAATAGAATTTAAGTATCTAAAAGTAAGAATTGCTTACTTGGTTAGAAAAAAATAAAATCTGCCAAAAGAAAAAGTATTTAAACCTGATCTTTGGAATTTTACTCTTAATGGCTGTATATAATTCAGTATATTTGAACTTGGTATAACAAGATCTATTATAAACAATCTTGAGTTAGAGTAGATCTTGAGTTGAGCTTAGTATTTGCTTGGGTATTTATTTGTTTAGTTTTTGTAGGACTGTTAAATTCTATTTTCTTCTTTGGACCAACTGGAGATAGATACTAAAATAAAAGAAGTCTTTTTTTCTTCCTTTCTAAGTATAGTTTTAGAGCAGGGTTTCTCAACCTCAGCACTATTGACATTTTGGGCTGGATGATTCTTTGTTGGGGGAGTATGAGGGCTGTCCTGCGCATTGTAGAGTGTTTTGCAGCATCTGTGTTCTCTACATACTACATGTTGTAACAGTCCTCTAGTTGTAACAACCAAAAATGTCTCCAGACATTGCCAGATAACCCAGGGAGGGAGGAGGGGAGCACCATATTGATAACCACTACTTAAAGGGTAAGAGGGATTGAAAACCTTTTGTTTCTCACAATATCATAAAATCTGAGTAGTAGCATTGTTGAGAACTTGGTTGAGCACATCTGCAGAATGGGAGGATTTCTTGTCTAAAAGGTTTTTCCTTCCAAAAGGAATGCTTGTTTTTTTTTTAGTTGAAGGAAGTTTTTTTTTTTTTAATCTTTTTCTTACGTCATCAGAGAATCTGGAGATATAATGAGGAGCTTTGCAGACCACCTAAGTCATTCTTCCTTGGAGTAAAATGGTGCCTAAACCATCTCGATAATGAGGCCAACCTCCTGGGGAAATAGTGTGCCTGGCTTTCCTTGGTAACTTCTAATGATTAGTGCACCTTATCTCTGAAAGGACTGAATCTGTGAAGATCCTTTTGCTTACTAAAATAGTTTTCATCATCTTTTGTTCTCATTAAGTGGAAAGACATGAAGGATCTAGTCACATCCTTAGTTACCTTGATGGCCTTTCCAAATTTAGAATTCATCTTCTTAGCTGTAATCAAATCTAACCAGATTAAGCCCTTAAGGCAACCTTCCTGCACGTTCCGTCCTTAGTCATGTCTTCATTATGTTTGTTCATGTGTTTGAGAGATGCAGGAGTTGGAAGAGAAAGGACTGATTTCCCCCTTGTTTAGAGATCCGTTTTCTATAGCCATTGATCTCTGCCATTCCTACATCCCAGCCCCCACAACCTAGACTCCTCCCTGCAAATGGAGACTATAAGTCAATGTTTTCTGAGACATCTGACCATACTTGCAAAATAGTTCCAGCGCAAAAAGAACAAGAACATTGGAAGCGAGGGTCAGAAGGAGCCTAGAAAACCTGCTATATCGTATGTGCATTGGGTCACTGTTTTAGATTTAGAAATGTTTCACAATGTCTTCCTGAAAAGAATGTTTAAATGGTGGATTTTAAGATGGGTGCTTAAATTCAGGCATCTGTTCCTTCACACAATGGGCAAAGAATGGAAATGTAATTAGCAATGTAAGTCAAGCTCTTAAGATAATGTGATTTGATGCAGTACTTTATATTTTCCTTTTTGTTTTCTCATTTGGCATATTCTGACAGTTTCCATGGTAATTAAAAAGAATTTGGGACCTTAAAGGGATGAATTTCCATCCTATGAATTCTTACCATTTTGCAAAGCCACTGTACCGGTTTACTAAAAACTGTTTTGAGCTCTATTATATGATGTCACAAATATTTTTAGATGTTTTGTAAGAGGCACAAATATTGTAAACTCATTAAAAATTGTTATTGAAGTATAATATGTGTACACGAAAAGTGGGCAAATCATAAGTGTACAGCTTAATAAGTTTTTATAAATGTAACCAGCAGTTATAGATTAATAAGCAGAATATTACCAGCCCCTTAGAAGCCTCCTCAGGCTGCCTTACAGATATACCTGATCAAGGCTAATCACCCCTAATTTCTGTCAGCAGAGCTTTGCACTTTATATAAATGGAATAATACAGTATGAGCTCTTGTGACTGGTGTGGCTTGCCCAACATTTGATAACATTATTTTGAAACAGGAGGATGTTTTCTGTCTGGAAAAGAGATCTGCTTCTAAATCATTATGGTTAAAAGCATTTATTAAATGCTTTCGTGTGTAGAACCGTACTAGGAAGTACACATATCATTGGTTCCTACCCTCTATTTTAAGTGGAAAGCATTGACACAGCAGCTGTGAGAAGGACTTTGAAAATCCTTGATGAAAAATGAGATAGATACATGAAAACATGTATACAGCTGGAGAGATTACAAAAATAAAGTGTCCCCATTATCCGCTTCAGAAATGGAAAGTACATTTTGAGGAGTTGTGAATGAAGACAAAGCTGTAAGTGTTGCATACCTATTCAGGATTTGATCAACGTGAATGCTTGCTAACTTCAGGACTTAAGGATGTAATAGATGTTGAGGCCTGCCTCCTCCCAATTAGTTTCCTGTAGAAGGTGAAATTTTAGGAATTGTTTGAATTAGCAGTAGTTAGTGAATCTTTGGCTAGTGGATATTCCAAATGGAGTAGAGGTGTGGACAAAGGCCCAAAGGCCTGGGATGATTTTTGGTTCTCATCCTGAAAATGGAACTACATAGGAAATTGTGGTTTGCCAGTTGACTTTTCTTCTCGTTTGTTTGGACTTAGACAATAATACTTTGCCTATGTTCCTTCAGTGAGGAACTTTGTCATCTTCTTAACCAGAGTAAATGATGCAGTCAGCAAAATGAATGCTTTGTCACCACACTGAACTAGCTTTAAATCGTATGGTGTTACCACTGCTTCTCAAGTGGTGGTATCAATTTATACTCTCACCAGGAGTGAATGAACATTCCAGCTTCTCTGTATCTTTACCAGCATTTGCTATTGTCACATTGTTTATTTTTTCAAATATCTGATAGGTGTGAAGTGGTATTTCATTTTTTTTTTTATGCTGAATTTCTCTAGAGAGGTTGAAAGTTTTGTGTAGGTTATTGGTCATTTGGGTTTTCTCTTCCATTTAGATCCTTATTTGTATTTGTCTTGATTTGTAGTAGTTCTTTATGCCTTCTGTATACTAATCCTTAGTTAAAATGTGTTTTCAATATCATCTTCCTCTCTATGGCTTATCTTTTAACTTTGTTGAATACATCTTTTGTTGTACTAAATCTTTTTTATTGTAATAAAGTCCTAATTATCAATCTTTTCCTTTAATTTTTTATGACTTGTGCTTTTTATCTTTGCCTTGTTTTAAAATTGTTTCTATCCCCAAAGTCATGAAAATGTTCTTCTAATCCTCAGTATTTTCTAAAAGAAAGTTTTTCTAAAATCACGCTTTTCACTTTTCAGCCTTTATTCCATTGGGATTCAATTTTTTCGTATAGTTTTAGATAGAAAGCTATTTTTAAATTTGTTTATTTCCTATACAGAAATACCATGCACTTAATAATTCACTCTTTCCTCCCGATAATATCTATATCTGTACTTCCTTACTATATGTGTGAGTACATCTATGGACTTCATTCTGTTCCTTGATCTGTTTTGGCATCTCTGTGCTACTATTACACTGTCTTCATTACTATAGATTTAGAGTAAGCCTGGCTATTTCTTAGGAGAAATTTTCCCTTTTTGCTCTTATTTAAAAGTGACCTATTCTTGATCCTCTGCTTTTTTTTTTTTTTTTTTTTTTTTGAGATGGAGTCTCGCTCTGTGTCACCCAGGCTGGAGTGCAGTGGCGCAATCTGGGCTCACTGCAAGCTCCGCCTCCTGGGTTCACGCCATTGTCCTGCTTCAGCCTCCCGAGTAGCTGGGACTACAGGCGCCCGCCACTACGCACGGCTAATTTTTTGTATTTTTTTTTTTAGTAGAGACGGGGTTTCACCGCATTAGCCAGGATGGTCTCGATCTCCTGACCTCGTGCTCTGCCTGCCTCGGCCTCCCAAAGTGCGATCCTTTGCTTTTGGAATCAGCGTTTTATGCTCCACAAACATACCTGTCAGGATTTTGAGTGGGGTTGCAGTGAACTTACAGAATAATTTTTTTTTTTTTTTGAGATGGAGTCTTGCTCTGTTGCCCAGGCTGGAGTGCAGTGGCGCGATCTCGGGTCGCTGCAAACTCCGCCTCCTGGGTTCACGCCATTCTCCTGCCTCAGCCTCCTGAGTAGCTGGGACTACAGGCGCCCGCCACCATGCCTGGCTAATGTTTTTGTATTTTTAGTAGAGATGGGGTTTCACCATGTTCGCCAGGATGGTCTCGATCTCCTGACCTCGTGATCCACCTGCCTCGGTCTCCCAAAGTGCTGGGATTAGAGGTGTGAGCCACGGCGCCTGGCCAGAATAATTTCATGATAGTCAATGTATTTACTATATTAAGTCTTTCATTTGTGTATATGGTATATCTCTTCATACATTTAGATTTTCCTTTGTACCCCAAGATGTTTTTGCATACCTTTAAAAATTTTATTTCAAGGTCCCTCATAGTTTTTGTGCCATTTTTTAAAGGTAAAATGTAAGGTAATCCCAGTGCTTTGGGAGGCCAAGGCAGGAGGATCACTTGGGGCCAGGAGTTTGAGCAACATAGCGAGACCCCATCTCTACCAAAAAAAAAAAAAAAAAAAAAAAAAAAAGCCAGACATGGTGGCACCTGCCTGTAGTTCCAGCTACTTGAGAAACAGAGGTGGGAGGATTGCTTGAGCTGAGGATTTTGAGGTTACAGTGAACTATGAATTGCACTCCAGCCTGGGTGACAGAATGACACTCTGTTTCTAAAAAATAAAAAAGTAAAGCAATTAGGGTTAAATCTAATTCCATGCAATGCCATGGTTCCCTTCCATAGACCTGTGACTTCTGAAAGTCCAGCTGGATGCACAAACTTGTTCAGATTAGCATAGAAACTGTGAAGGGAAGCTGATTCTGAGTTATCACATACCAGCCTGGTCATAAGAGCTGTATATGGTAACTCTGTGACTATGTCCCAGAACCTGCTGAGTAGCAAACGTATGGGATGCATCATGGGCTAGATCCTTTGAATAGAATTTCATCTCTTCCTGGAAGAGAACAGAATCCATCATCACTCAGGGAAAACTCAGTTTCTAAGCTGAGTTTTAGCTGCTTGCTTGTGCTATATTTTCCAACTAGTAGTATTTTCATGAAAGATATTGATTTCATTGTCATATTGATGCAGAATGAGAAGTCAAATCAGTTCTTCTACTAATTCAAGAATAAAATCTGTTTGCCAATGGAAGACAAAGCTAGTGGGTAGCATACCACAATTAATTTTGCTTACCTGATATCTTCTCCAAGAGCAGGGAGCCCATGAGTCCTGGGAGTCACATGTTGAATGTTAAAACTTCCAAACAGTGATAGAGTTCACAATTTAGCTAAGAAGGGACCTCATCAAAGTCCACAGGAGTCCTGAAGATGGGATCCTGTTTTTAGATATTTATGCAGAATACAAGAAAAGAGGAAATAGAGTTTGAGTTAGATATTGGAATATTCTTCCATTGAAGGTGGTTGTGGCCGGGCATGGAGGCTCATTCCTGATCCCAGCACTTCGAGAGGCCGAGGTGGGAGGGTCGCTTGAGCCTAGCAGTTTGAGACCAGCCTAGGAAACATGATGAGGCCCTGTTTCTATTAAACTAAATTTTAAAAATTAGCCTGGCCGGTGATACGCACCTTTAGTCCCAGTTACTCAGGAGGCTGAGGTGAGAGGATTGCTTGAGCCTAGTAGATCAAGGCTGCAGTGAGCCATGATTGCGCCACTGCACTCCAGCCTGGGCGACAGAGTGAGACCTTGTCTCAAAAAAGAATAAAAATAAAAAATAAAGGATCGATTTTATCCATTCACCAAATACTTATTAGACTGAGTGCTAAGCTTGTAATAGAAGGATGGTTAAGTCATGATTTTCACACCCGGTAAGTGATTTGGTCCCATGCAGGTGAATTAAGGTTATATGCAGATGAGTCTGCTGTGTAGCAATTGTACTCTGTGTTGGCTAGTGATGACGTGTAACAGTTTCTGCCCTCAAGGCACTCTGCCTTCATTGAGGATAGTTAACAAGGTAACACCTGTCATGATCCCATGTGGAAAACGTTACGGATAAAACAGGTGGAAGACCCACAGTGCCACTCAGTGGAGGTAAAATGCCCGGGAGGAGCCTTGGAGGGTGAACTAAAGTGAAATGAGATATTTTTACTTAAACCAACCTTCACCATATCATAACATAAGAAAATAAAAAAGAAAATAAAAATCCTTAATATGTTAAAATGCAGATTTCTTCTATAAGAAAAATATGACTCGATGTGCACCATTACAGAGACCAAGTTTACATTCAAGATGCAAATTCTTGGTTGAAAGAAAGAAAAAAGGCCAGTTTTTATTATCTTAGAGCAATACAGCTAAAGTAACCCAGGAAAGATTTAATTGGAGCTCTTCTGTTCAAACATTACTTCCATGTTTGGAGATGTTATTCATGATAATGAAATTTCCTTGGTCGATTCAAGATTACCTAGTTTCCCTAAGACATTTAATGGAAAACTTCTCCTGGCAGATTTTACATAGCTGCTCACCCTGCGAAGAAGGGGCCGGCACTTGGGCTGTAGCAAGAGCTTGATTTATTCCGGAAAGCAGTTTATTCAGCTGTCAAATGAGATTATATGTGTGGCTGTTAGCCATCACTTCACAGAAATATTCTTATTCCTCAACAAGGCCTCAAACTTTTGTTTATTTAAGGGCAACAAAAATCACAAATGTAGATTCTCCTAAAACATCTCTTTGGAAATGTGATTTTTCACAGGGTGCTGCCATTCCCTGTCTGCTGATGATGGCTACAACCAAACTGGACTGCCAGACATTTTCTACATGTCACCTGCTGTCCCTGGGCAGCAGTATCCCCCACTAGCCAGCACACTTAGGTATGCTTAGGTTTTTTTTTTTTTTCTGAGACGGAGTTTCACTCTTGTTGTCCAAGCTGGAGTGCAATGGCGTGATCTCAGCTTATTGCAACCTCTGCGTCCTGGGTTCAAGCTATTCTCCTGCCTCAGCCTCCCAAGTAGCTAAGATTACAGGTGCGCACCACCACACCAGGCTAATTTCTTGTATTTTTAGTAGAAATGGGTTTCACCATGTTAGCCAGGCTGGTCTCAAACTCCTGACCTCAGGTGATTTGCCCGCCTCGACCTCCCAAAGTGCTGGGATTACAGGCGTAAGCCACCGCACCCGGCCAGGTACACTTAGGTTTGTGTAATCCTGAAAGGCCTCAGGCATAAAAATCCCTTTTTAAAATTAACTTCTTTTGTCATATGTTTCTGTCTTGGGGGTGGTCTCTCAATGTAGAAACTCTAGAATTTAAAATTGAAGTCTAAATTTGGATGTGAAAGTGAAGTTTATTTTTTATCTTATTTTAGCATTTAGGGATTTGAGTAAAAGTGGTGGTATTTCTACTCTGTGATTCAATTGCAGTTTCCTCAGCCCAACATGACAAGTGACATAGCATTAAAAAGAAAAACTCATATGTGAAGTAGCTGTGACGTAGAGTGGGCTGTTGATTCAAAAGGTCGACCTGGTTGGAGGCTTGAAGGCGTTGGGCTTTCCGCCTGGCAGTCTCTCCCTCGTGTACCTACAGGTAATGTTTGGAAAGTCAAGGACTGGGGAGAAATTGAGACTTCAGATTCCTTAAGAAGCAAAGGCGAGGTTCTTTTTGTCTCAAGAAGAGTTTGTCAGTTAGACTCATGGTTCTCAACTAGGGTGGATTCTGTCCCCCTCAAGGGACAGTTGGCAATGTCTGGAGACCTTGTTGGTTGTTACAGATTCGGGGGATGGGGAGGTGCTCCTGGCATCTAGTGGGTGGAGGCCAGGGTTGCTGCTAACCGTCCTATAGTGCACAGGACAGCCTCTCCTCAACAAAGAGTTATCAGGCCCCAAATGTCAAGAGTGCTGAGGTTAAGAAACACTAAGGCAGACTGAGTTTTGAAGTGAGGTAGAAAGCGGGACTCTACTCCAGAGACAGGCTCAGATGCTGGACCAAATTGAGGACTAGGTAAAACAGGGCCAGGGTGGAAGCAGCTTTCTGTAAGACATGCCCACTAGTGTGCCATGTCAGCTTACCATTGCCATGGCAACACCTGGGCATTACCTCCCCTTTACATGGCAATGACCTGATGACCTAAAAGGTACTACCCCTTCCCTAGAAATTTCTGCATGTAATACCCCTTAACCTCCATATTATTAAAAGTGGGTATAGGCCAGGCACGGTGGCTCACGCCTGTAGTCCCAGCACTTTGGGAGGCCGAGGCAGGTGGATCACGAGGTCAGGAGTTTGAGACCAGCGTGACCAACATGGCGAAACCCCGTCTCTACTAAAAATACAAAAATTAGTTGGGCATGGTGGCACACGCCTGTAATCCCAGCTACTTAGGAGGCTGAGGCAGGAGAACTGCTGCTTGAACTCGCGAGGCGGAGGTTGCAGTGAGCTGAGATTGCGCCACGGCACTCCAGCCTGGGTGACAGAGTAAGACTCTGTCTAAAAAAAAAAAAAAAAAAGGGGGGGGGGTTATAAATGTGATTGCAAAACTGCTCTGAGCTGCTACTCTGGCTATGGGGTAGCCTTGCTCTACAGGAGCAGTCACAGAGCTGTAACATCTCCTCTTCAATAAAGCTGTTTTTTCCTCTACCTCTGGCTAGCCCTTGAAATCTTCCCTGGGCAAAGCCAAGAACCCCTGTGGGCTAAGCCCCACTCTTCTACTAAAGTAGTGTAAGACCATCATTGCAAACCTTTAAAACATATAACCTGTAAGAAGGTTTGGGATTTGGGCTGGAATAGGGCAAAAAATTCTAGACAGCAAATAAAGAGACCCAGGTATAGATAGGAGTTGCCCAGTTCAGGAGGTACTTTCTGAAGGGCATCTTTCAGGACAAATCTTTTCCTGATGCAGACAGACGTAGTACTGGTTTTCATTCATTACTATTGCTGATGTGGGCCTACTTGTGTAAGTCAGTTGATATTCATTAAACTCTTACAAGGCATTCTTTATGATAATGAAACATAAATGATGATAGCATATATGATATAAAACTGAATTGTAATTAGCTTTGGAAAATAGTACTTGGAAGTTTCTATTTAAGCCTCTTTGTAGCAAACTCTCAAATATTCATGTAACAAAAGAAGACAGCATAAAACATTGAAGTGAACTGTTTTTTTCATTTACCCATTAATTTCTTTTTCTTTTTTTTTTTTTTTTTTTGAGGCGGAATCTCACTCTATCGCCCAGGCTGGAGTATAGTAGCGCGATCTCGGCTCACTGCAAGCTCTGCCTCCCGGGTTCACACCATTCTCCTGCCTCAGCCTCCCGAGTAGCTGGGACTACAGGCGCCCGCCACCACGCCCGGCTAATTTTTTGTATTTTTAGTAGAGATGGAGTTTCACCGTGTTAGCCAGGATGGTCTCTATCTCCTGACCTTGTGATCTGCCCTCCTCAGCCTCCCAAAGTGCTGGGATTACAGGCGTGAGCCACTGCACCCGGCCTTACCCATTAATTTCAAGCAATAGGTTTAATCTTTTTATTTTCTTCTAAGAGCTGCTAATGAATAGTACAATGGCTGGTTTATGTATCGTGTTTCCCTGGCTTTCCCAATCCTTGGTGAAGATGTTAGGTTCAGATTATGAAATAGACAATATTTGACCCTTTGTGGTATACAAATATAGCATTTTCATGTGGTTCTAATAGAAGAAGGTAGTGATCTAAATACAACCCCACCACCCCTACCAGGGCCGTTTCCAGCCTGATACTGAAGTAGGACAAATAAATTGCCTATTTTTCTTTCTTTTTTTTTCTTTCTTTCTTTCTTTTTTTTTTTTTTTTTTTTTGAGACAGAGTCTTACTCTGTTGCCCAGGCTGGAGTGCAGTGGCCCAATCTTGGCTCACTGCAACCTCCGCCTCCTGAGTTCAAGTGATTCTCCTGCCTTAGCCTCCCAAGTAGCTAGCTGGGATTATAGGTGCGTGCCACCACGCCTGGCTAGTTTTGTATTTTTAGTAGAGATGGGGTTTCACCATGTTGGCCGGGCTGGTCTCGAACTCCTGAACTCAAGTGGTCCACCTGCCTCGGCCTCCCAAAGTGCTGGGATTACAGGCTTGAGCACCTGCGCCTGGCCTCTTTTTCTTCTGAAACTTTGCAGATGTAGCTATAGTCTCATTCTGACCAGTCTTCAAAGGACTCTGGCTTTAGACCTGGGGTTTCTCTCTGAAATACTTAAGAGCCAGAGGATGCTGTCCTTCAACAGCTCCTTTGGAGAAGCAAAGACTCATCCCCCAGTTTCTCTCCTCTGTAAGTATTGATTTCTGTGTGTTCTCTTTTCTGCAGGCGTATGGTATTCCTGTTTGGGTAATTGTTAAGGATGACATGGGAGAAATTCTCGGTTATGTTCAGTCTGTCATTCAATTTATATTTCATAAATGCTTCTCAGTAACTAAATATAGGTGTATAAAATTGATTGTAATAGATATTTGCAGGAAAGTTTTCACCCATATATTTAGTTGAAGTCAGTAAAAATGTCATTTTCAGATAATTATTCAATGTCAGGTGCTTATGTTTATACAGTTTACTTATTCCTAAATATATTTGGATCTCTATCTTACTATAAATTTTCAGTTGGTGCATCTTTAACATCTTTGTGAGAAAAATTCAATATAATCTCACATACTACAGGTTGTTTGAAAGTCTTATTTTTTCATTGTTTATGTAAAACTGTTAAACATTCATGAACATTATTTAAAATAAAAATGTTGGTCTTTGAGGATGAAATTAAGAATGTAGAAATGCATACCTTGGTTTCCCAGAATTGAGTTCATCCTAATATGAAACAGCAAGAAATCAGAACCCTGTTTATTATAGTATTATCTTTGTATTTGAAAGCAGGTGTGTGTTCTTGAAAATATTAAACAAAAGTCATAGAGCTACATATTGGCCAGTCAGGAAACTCTCTTCTTCTTACCTTCCATCCCACCTCCAGACTGTTTGCCTAATCCCGCTTTGTGATGTCTGTTGTGCTGGTATAACGATATTTGAACTCTCTGATGAAAACTTTGGCCGCAATTGACCCTTCCCTAAAGTTGAAGAGATTTCTCCAAATAAGGAAATGAAGGGAGTTAAGAGGGTAAGTCATACAGTTTGGATGTGTATCCCCGCCCAAATCTCATATGGAAATGTAATCCCCAGCATTGGCAATGCTGCCTGGTGGAAGGATTGTGGGAGTGGATTTGTCATGAATGGTTTAGCACCATCTGCCTTGGTACTGTCCTCCTGATAGTTCTCATGAGCTCTGATCTTTTAAAAGTGTTTGGCACCTCCCCGCTCTCTCTCTTGGTCTTGCTCTGGCCATGTTAGGTGCCTGCTTCCCCTTTGTCTTCTGCCGTGATTGTAAGTTTCCCGAGGCCTCCCCAGAAGCCAAGCAGATGCCAGCATCATGCTTTCTGTACAGCCTGCAGAACCATGAGCCAGTTAAACTTTTTAAAATAAATTACCCAATCTCGGGTGTTTTCTTTACAGCAGTGTGAGAATGGGCTAATACAATAAGTGAGAAAGAAAGGAAAATTTGCCCAACTATATATCATCTTTCCCAGGTAATTGGGAGTTTTCTGTGCTTTCATTCCCATGAGGAAATGTCTCTATACATGCTACAGAAAAGATCTACTCTTTTGTGATTGTCATAGTCAGCTACAGTGATGCCTCGGGAAAAATAAGACTGCCACAGCTGAAGCCCAAGCTCTTAATGACCAAGGTAGTTATTTGCTGTGATGTTGCTGCTTTTGTTGATACCATCAAAGGCATTATTTGAGGCATAGCTTGCTTTCCTAGCCAGCTTCCCAACTTTCGTTGTGCACGTTCATTGCCCAAGTGCAATTGCAAGTGCAGGGGCTACAGTGATGAATAAGACAGTCCTTGTCCTTGAGGAAGAGCCCACAGTCTGGTGGGCAGAAAAATTATAAGGGTTATAAGCAAAACAATAGCAATTTTTATTGTGTTCAAAAACGCACTTTCTTCTGGTGACAGGATAGTCCTAATACTGGTCTACATTTCTACCACATATGAATATGTAACATGCATTTCTCTTTTCTTTTACATAGTAGCTGGCTATCTTAATGACTGTATTAACAATTTTCAGATTTTAGTTATATCTAAATGTCGCTACTTTTGCAAGTGAACATCCTGCTGAAACGTATTCAGTTGGGAAGAATCTGGCCTTTTTGAAAGGGCATTTTCTGAATGTAGCAAATTACCACTGATAGTTTAATGCAATTAGGAAAATGGAAGTGAATGGCAATGAAACTGATTAAAACCATGAGTTGTGTCACAGAATAAACCATAAATGATATGAGTAACTATAATGCCATAATAAGACACTGTCATTACTTGGTACTTCCTTCTTCAGAAGCCTGGTAACAGCATCACAGGAGCCTGAAAATGGATTAAGTCATTGTTTGAATGTGGACATATTCTAGTCTCACATATTTTAGTCTCAGATACGATGCTTCATTTAATTATGTCTATAAATTTATTACCTACAGACATTATCTTTAGGGTCAAGGAGACAAGGTATATGTTATTGTTCCCATGGTAACTTTGTACTTAAAATGGCAGGCTGCGCTTACTTCATTTAAAAATATCTACAGTTTGATTGCTGTAAAAACCTGTGTTCATAATTTGCTCACGTCCAGTGACTCACTCCTCATTTAACTGGCATTTCAGCAAATGGCTTGATCACATAAATTGTTTGGAGAACTAACAGAAGGTTATTGCTCTAGGGCACTAAAGATATTTTAGATTTCTATCATTTAAGATTTTGAATTTTAAAAAATAGTTTACATGTGTTTTTGCCAAGTTAAGAGTGAAACAACCTTAGTGGAATGTTTCTTTTCTTTTTGAGACAGGATCTCACCCTGTTGCCCAGGCTGGAGTGCAGTAGCAGTGATTATGGCTCATTGCAACCTCGGCCTCCTGCGCTCAAGCGATTCCCCCACCTCAGCCTCCGAAGTAGCTGGAACCACAGTTGTGCACCACCACATCTGGCTAATTTTTGTGTTTTTTGTAGAGATGGGGTTTTGCCATGTTGTCCAGGCTGATCTCGAACTCCTGAGCTCAAGCTGTCTGCCTGCCTCAGCCTCCTAAAGTGCTGGGATTACAGGCATGAGCCACTGGACCTGGCCTCATGTTTGTTGATAATTCATGGGCACAGTGATGAATTGTACTTTGGTATGATATGGGGCATATTAAGCTAGCAGAAGTTATGAGGCAGATGTGCCTACTGGCTTTTCACTTGAATTTATAACAGTGGACTTGAAAGTTTCGATCTATTTGTATCTCTCCTCTGCTGTCACAGAAGTCCCATTTTAGCCAACCTGCTGCCTTATTTTTTAAGATGGAGCCTCCTTATACACACACACACACACACACACACACACACACACACACACACACATTAATAAACTAATACATGTTCTTTTCAAACAAACTTAAACAGTGCAGACATGCTGCATTAGTTTCCATCCAATAGCTTGGCGTGGGTGCCTGGGAACAGCTCTACCTCAGGAGGAAGGTGCTGGGCTTTGTGGCTGCCCTTAACCACTGAGAGTCTTTATACGTGACTATTTTGCAGATGACTGGGGTTTCCAACGCACTTCAAATTTGAGACAAGCAGGGAATAACAATTTATGTAGATATATCTGAGCCTGAATTGCATTGTGTATCCCCATTGGTGACTCCAAAGTCTCCTACTTTGGAGACGTGAGCAATGACAATTCTGTGTTGGTTTTTTCTTTCTGTTTAGATATCCATTCCAAAAACCTGGGGACAGTGTAGGAAGAGAACTGCTTCCACTGTGAGCTTCTCTTTTATCCATCTCTGCCTTTATGGCACTCTTTCATTGGCAGAGTGTGTGTGTATTTCTGTGTTGGCATCTTTTTTTGATGGCTCAGACAACCTCCCTTGGTCTCTGAGAAAATAAAATTATAGCTCTAGCCTCATGAGGCAGGCCCAGAGACTGCTGCCTCAGGCGCCCTTCCTGCTGTATACCTCCTGAGGTTGGATAGAGCAGCTGAAAATCCGGCCGAGCCTTTCAGAGCCTCTTAGGGGATGTTTAAGTGGCAGATGCACTTAATTATTAGACATGTTCCAAATGCAGGAGAATGAGCTTTGAGAGAGTTTTGAATTTGGGACAAAAGGATGCTTTTTATGAATCAACTTGATTTTCACAGAAATCAGAATGTGTATATCAGTCAAGAAATGAAGGGATATATACACACACATATACGTAATACATATATACATGTACATACATACCTATTATAAAATGGCAGATATGCAGGCAGACATGCATATACAAGTATGTGGTGTGTATATAACAACCATTTTACACATATATACATATTATATGCACATACACATGATACATATATACGCGCAAAAAAATTTACTGAGTCCTTACTATGTGTAAGTCCTGTTTCACCTGAATCAACTAATGTAATCCTCATTGTATCACAGATGTGACAACTGAGGTCACATGGCTAGGGAGTGGCAAGGCCAGTATTTAAGCCCAAGAATTCTGGCTCCAGCTGTGTTTCTCACCTCCTCCTGATGGAGGGGGTGCAGTCAGTGTCATTTAAAGGCATGATTGATTTGGTTTGTTGGGTGTTGGTGTTCATAACCACAAAGGGACCTGCTGAGAGAGAGAGAGAATGGAGAATGCCATTTTTCCTACCTGTTTTCATCAGCCAGTACAGGAGAGAGAATAGGGGAACTTGTGGCTCATTTTAAAATGGTACTAATGATGGCACAGGCACACCTTTTTTTTTTTTTTTTTACACATTTTTTAGAGACGGGGTCTGGCTCTGTTGCCCAGGCTGGAGTACAGTGGTGCAGTCACAGCTCTCTGCAGCCTCAGATCCTGAGCTCAAGCGATCCTGCCACTTCAGCCTCCCAAGTAGCTGGAACTACAGGGGCACACCACCACGCCCAGCTAATTTTTGTATTTCTGGTAGAGATGGGGTCTCACTATGTTGCCCAGGCTGGTCTTGAACTCCTGGGCTTAACTGATCCTCCTGTCTTGGCCTCCCAAAGTGCTGGGATTACCGGAATGAGCCACCGTGCCCAGCTGTGGCACACTTTTGTTGGTGGGTTAGATCTGGGGAAAGTAGTCACAATCAATTGGGCCAGATCTGATGAGTAAGGTGGATGACACCCCAGAGGTCTGTCATTTTAGGATTCAGTAAAAATAATATAAATTGTTGATCCTCTCTGGAGGCACTTCCAAAGGAAGAGTGGGAGCATCTTTGGCTGCCAGGTGGCTTGAAAGAACAGTTTGTTGTATGGATGCTTTTGTAATTATTAATAAAACACACCTAATTTCATTACTTCATTATACTCTGTTAGCTACAATATAGATTTGTTTGCTCTAATAGAACCCCCCAAAATGTTATTCAGCATGCCGGAAGTTTCCATACCTCTGATGTGGAAGTCCAAGCTGGCACAGGGACACTCCTCCCCAGAGGGGTCAGAGACCTAGGCTCTGTCTTATTCTATCATACTCAACACTTGGCTTCCATTTCATGATCTAAGACAGCTGCTGCAGTTCCTGCAATCACCTTCACATCCCTGCTCATAGGAAGAAGAAAAGGGAGTTTAGGCCCTTCTCTTTAAAGGCCATTCTGTGGACGTTGCCATCTGTCACTTTTCACATCCCAGTAGCCGGAACTTGGTCATAGAATCACATCTAGCTTCAAAAGACTCTGGAAAATGTAATCTTTAGCTGGGCAGCCAGCTAAAAATATTATTACCATAGAAGATGGGGGAGTAGATATTGGAAAACAGTGAAGAGCATCTGCCATACTTGTGTATAAAAAAAGTAAAACTAGTAAAAACATATCACATGAACCTTCAGATTTTTTTAAAATCTCAGATGTTAGAATAATTTGATTTTTCTTTCAGAATAATGATACACTGGCAATTAATGTTCCACATTAACATTGCAAATGTAAAACTTTGAAAGACCCATGTAGCTTATGGTATAACTATTAAGAAATCCATGATGAGGCAGGGTACAGTGGCTCACATCTGTGATTTCAGCACTTTGGGAGGCCAAAGTGGGCAGATCTCTTGAGCCCAGGAGTTCGGGACCAGCCTGGGCAACATGGCGAAACCCCATCTCTATAAAAAATAAAAAAATTAGCCAGGCATGTTGGCACATGCCTGTGGTCCCAGCTACTCGGGAGGCTGAGATGGGAGGATTGCTTGAGCCTGGGAGGTTGAGGCTGTGGAGAGCCGTGTTCATGCCACTGCACTCCAACCTGGGCAACAGAATGAGACCCTGTCTCGAAAAATTCACGATGGAGAAAAGGGAGAGTTTTTCACATAGTTGAGAGTATGAAAGCATGTTGAGTATAAATTTTGTTATTTTGTGAAATGCTCCAAAATTAAGACCGAACAAGACAGAACAAGAAGATACCCAACTGTTTATGGTTAGCATTTGAAGTTGGTTCACCCTCTGCTTTTGATTCATGTTTTGACCAGTGTAAATTGAGAAAGGATATATTTCATAATATGAGATTATGCTAGTTTGAAGTTACATTGAACACTGAGGCCTAACCCTACCTCAAGGTCAGGTGCAGTGTAGTGATCTAAAAAGAATGGAGGCTGGGCATGGTGGCTTACGCCTGCAGTCCCAGCACTTTGGGAGGCTGAGGTGGGCAGATTGCTTGAGCCCAGGAGTTCGACCAGCCTGGGCAAGATGGTGACATCCTGCCTCTACAAAAAAAAAATACGAAAATTAGCCAGGCATGGTGGTGCATGCCTGTGGTCCCAGCTGCTCAGGAGGCTAAAGTGGGAGGATCACTTGAGCCCAGGAGGTCGAGGCTGCAGTGAACCAAGGTTGTGACACTGCACTGCAGCCTGGGCAACAAAGTGAGATCCTGTCTCAGATAGATAGATAGACAGACAGACAGGGAAGACTGGGACGTGCTATAATTGTCTTGAACTTTTTATTCAAGGTAATATCTAATATTTTCCTATGTTCTAATTATAAGCATATGGCTCTCAGCTACACAAACTTTTGATTACAAATATTTAATACTTTTCATCTAAATAAAAGGTAACTAAAGTATATGCTGTATTTTCCTCACACTGACATAAGATGGATTCAGTGATTTTGCAGATGTCAAGTGGAGTTTTCTTCAGGCCAAGATACGGAAACAAAATAAACAAACTGGAAATTTGTAATTTTCCTCCTATAGTAACCATATGGGGAGTCATTTTTAAATAGCCAAGATTGTATCAAGTGCAGAAGGCGATGATTATCCTAGTGGCACTTGTAAAATGAAGTGACAGTTTCTTACAATGTTCCAACCTTCCACTGAGGAAAAGTAGGAATTCCTGCCCTCCCTAAGCTAAGTGCCCCAACTATTTCTTTCATTGCCTGAGCAGTTCTCTCTTTTGCCTTCACATTATTGGCTCTCTATTTAGATTAACATTTTAATTTTTTTTTCAAATTTGAAAAAATACTGACCTTTTTCCAGTTGTATCTATCAAAAGGATTGCTTCAAAAGCATCTTGTTCCCTAGTCTTTTACCAAATTATTCTAGGCACAAACCTCATATTAACATCAAAATCATAAAGAACAAAAGTAATGGAGGAGGTCAGATGATTTGGGGTGTTAAAGCAAGTTTCTGCAGTTGGGTTTTAGATGCTATTAAAGCATTCTGTGTACGAAGTGCTTTAAACAGTAACAACAATTACATCTTTTATTGGTTCAGCATCTCTTGGCTGTCTGAACTATAGAGATTTTGCAGCAGTGGAATATGCATCCCTAGAGAAACTACACAAAAATTGTACTTTCTTTAGCAGTGTTTTTGGAATTGAATTTTAGAAATAGAAGTTAATATTTTGGATTTTATTCTTGGATTCACTATAGATGAAGCCTATTCACTATAGATTTGGTAAGTTTGTTCACCTTTGTCTTGGCCTCAGTTTTCTGTTCTATGAAAAGAAAATAGTGGTAGGACAAAGGAAATAACGCCCTATGTGGTTGGAGCCTAGGGAAGGGCGTCTGGTGGTAATAATGTCTTAAATGTCACAAATTTGTGACAGTATTTCAGGTCAGCCAGGAGATTGGTTATTGGTGAGTGGAGTTCACATTTGCCTTACCTTGAAATGTTTTCCAACACTTTGGTAGCAAACTACATCCTCAGTGTGAAGGGAAATGTGTAACAGTTTTTCTTTGGGAAATATTTTTATTGACTTAGCTCCATTTTGTGAGTCACATATTCCAGCTTATAGCAGAGCCTGCTGCAGTTAGTTGGCCAGGCAAATACCCAATAAGATCACAGAGCTCAAGCTTGTATTATGTAAACCTCTTGGTGTGTTATTTTATTTCAGGAGGGCTTGAGACAGACTGATGAGCTGTTACATGATCGTGGAAACAGAGCCTAGTTTTAGAAGTAAATTTAGTTTGAAAAGTAATTGTAAAGGCCAAAATTGATAGACCTTTCATGGTCTGTGTAGCTGCCTTTCCAATATGATGGTCACTAGCCGTTTAAATTGAAATTAGTTACAATTAAGTTAAACTCAGTTCTTTAACCGCAGTAACTACATTTAAAATCTTCAGTGGTGGCATGTGGCTTGAGACTACTATGTTGGACGACAAAATACAGTATATTTCCATCATCACCAAAATTTCCTTGCTGGACAGCATTTGTCTGTAGCCACCTAAGAAAGAATTATGGTATAGCAAGGAGGAGGTTTGAGATGGAAGTTAAGAGATGACTCTATTCTAATTTGGGCCCTTAAAAGTTCTGTGACCATATATCTGAACCACTCTAGGCCTCAGTGCACACATCAGTACTGCAGTGACTTCTGTGTACTTTTGTATATTTATATTGCAATGCTAACATGAAGATCGGATATACTAGTATCATTTTATGGTTTAGAGAGTGGACTTTGTAGTCAGACTGCCAGATTTAAAATACCAGTTACTTCTAAATTAATGTCTGGGCCTTGATTTTCTGATCTGAAAAACTGGAGCAATAAAATACCTCCTTTGCATGATTGAGTGTTAAATAGTTTCATACATGTGAAGCGCATAGAACAATTCCTGGCCCATGGAAAATAGTGTTTTAACTATTATGTATATCATCCATTGAAGAGTATAAGGTGCTATCAAAAGCTTTTGTTACAAATGCTGTTTTCAGTTTGCCGTTACTTTCTGGGTCTTTGAACCTCCTTGTAACATGTTATATAGGAATGTAAATGTGCCACATGGTAGCTTCTTAATGCTTAGTTGTCCTGCATAAATTAATCCCCTTTAGAAAGTAAATTACGTACAATTTAGAATGGCATACTCATGGTTTGTTCTTTAATCCACCTGTATAATTGGTTCTTCTCCAAAGATATTAACAAGCTTGACGTCGATGCTGAGAAATTCTAGAGCAGAAGAGCAGACTCTCCCTTCACTGTTATTTGTGTTCCTCTCTCTCCAATTCCTTAGATTGTAGGACGAAGTAAATCACAAGGGCCAGTGTCTTGTTTGGAAAGGTTTTGTCATACCGCACAGGCGGCCTGCATCCGTTTTCAGTGGGGTGGTTTAACTTGATGAGGCTAATGCCAAGATACAGTACTCAGAGTCCACCGTGTTTGACATAGTCATCAACGGTCTTCCTTTTGGACTTCTTTTTGGATGAGGGGAAATGTGCATTCGCCCAGTGGCTCTCACCCTGACTGTACAGTGGAGTCACCTAGAGAGCTTTAAAAATGCCGATGCCTGGCCCCACTCACAGAGGTTCTGATGTAATTGTGCAGGGTGCTGACTGGGCTTGGGGATTTTTAAAAGCTTCCCAAATGATTCTGATGTGTAGCCAGGGTTGAGAAGTGCTAGGATGGCCTGCACTGAGTGATATGGAAAGGATACTTTTTGAAATATGGCCCAGACATTGCCGGTTAAGGGGCAGCCACACCACCCTCCAGGGTGGAGGTAGCTGGTGGCTTTTCTCCGGGTCTTGTCCAGTTCCACAGTTTCATCAGTAATAGGAATCAGTGCAAAGTATACTGATCAGACCCATGGATAACGCGGTTCACCTGAAAGGGGAGACTAGCTGTTAGGTTACAGGTGCCAAAGGCCTTATTGACGGGTAGGAGGGAAAGATGAGTGAATCTAAGGGGAAGGCAAACCTTTTAGTTACTTTAAATAAAACCAACTGAGCAGGTATAGGATACAGAAAGCTTAGCTCAACAGCTGCATGGAAGTTTTGGTTGACTGACAGCTGCAGTAGTTAAGAGTGTATACTTAGAAACCAGTCCTGTGTTTGAATCTGGCTTTACTGTTTTCTCCTGGGGGATCTGGAGCATGTTCCTTAACCTTTCTGAGCTTCGGCCTCCTCTTCTATTTAGTGGGAATAAGAAAAGGCACCCACTTAATTTCATTATTATGATAATTAAATGAGATGATTTATGAAAACTGTGACTATAATACCTGGCCCATAGTCAGTACCATGATTATAAATAATAAGGGCATGATTAGCATCATGTTGATCTTCGTCATCATCCTTGTAATAAGCCTGTCTGAAGAGCCTGTGGCATCAGCAATGACATAAATTGAAATATCTGGCATGGAGCATCTTCATTGTTCAAATATACCATACTAATGTAAGATATTAACAATAGGGCTGAGCACGGTGGCTCACACCTGTAATCCCAGCACTTTGGGAGGCCTAGGTGGGCAGGCGGATTACTTGAGGACAGGAGTTTGAGACCAGCCTTGCCAACATGGTGAAGCCCTGTCTCTACTAAAAATACAAAAATTAGCTGGGTATGGTGGTGCACACCTATAATCCCAGCTACTCAGGAGGCAGAGGCACAAGAATCACTTGAACCTGGGAGATGGAGGTTGTAGTGAGTTAAGATCATGCCACTGCACTCCAGCCTGGGCAACAGAGTGAGACTGTCTCCAAAAAAAAAAAAAAAAAAAAGGATATGAACAACAGGGCAGATTAGATGTGAGGTATGTTATGAACAATAGGGCAGACTGGGTGTGAGGTATGTGGGAACCCTCTGTACCATCTTTGCAATAATTCTGTAAATCTAAAAATGCTTTAAAGGTTAAAAATGTTATTGCCAATGTAGTACTTGGCTTAAGTGGGAATATAATATTTTTTTGTTCATTTTCCAACAAATATTTGTGTGCTAGCTTTGTGTTCAGTAAATCTGAAGTTTAGCCCTCTCATGAAGAACGAAAATGTTTTTGTGTTAAGTATTTCTGAGGCAGACGTTTCTAGGATATGTATCTCCATATGCATGCTGAACCAAATTTGATCCATTTAAAATTTCTTTATTTTGAAATAATTTTGGATACAGAAAAGTTATAAAAATAGTACAAAGTTTCTGTTAAACCGTTCACCAAGCTTCCCCTAACCTTAACAACTTACATAATCTTAGTACAACTGTCAAAACTGGGAAATTGACACTGATAAAATGCCAGTAACTATAGCATTTACTTGGATTTCCCCAGTTTTTCTCTTTGCTGTGGCAGGATCCAATTCAGGATCTCACATGGCATTGAGTTGTCCCATCTCCTTAGTTTCCTCCAACTTGTGATAGTTCCTAAGTTTTTCCTTGTCTTTTGACTTTGACTCTTGAAGAGTACGAGTCAGGTATTTTGTAGCATGTCCCTCAATTTGGATTTGTCTGACATTTTCTCATGAGTACATTAAGGTTGTACATTTGAGGCAAAAATGCCACAGATGGGATGTTGCACCCTTTGCAGTGTGTCATATAAGGGGGCACATGATGCCAATATATCTCACTGCTGGTGATATTAATCCTGATCATTTGGTTAAGGGGGGCATCTGCAGGTTTTGATCAATTTTTTTTAAGACTTAATGTTTTCAGAATAGTTTCAGGTTCACAGCAAAATTAAAAGCAAGGTACAGAGATTTCCTATATACTCACTGCCCTCACACATGCATTGCCTCCCCCAAGTTTTAATGTATTTTTTATAAGTATCTTTGATAATAGATACCACTCATGTGCCATATCACAATATAAGAGTGAGATGGGAGGAATTATGCCAACACATTAAGTGGTTTCAAATAGCTGTGCTTTTGACTTTTTACATGTAATTTCCATAATTTTCTCTCTTTAATCTCATTTGTGCTCTCAGTAATGACTTCTCCCTATTTTCAGAGTTGTGCCACCAGTAGCAATTGATAAAGCGGAGAAGCTGTTATAATTGTGTGTAAAGTAAAAGTGAATAGGCTATAAATCAAGACTTGAGAGAGTCCTCTGGAAATAAAGTACATTAATAGGTGTTATTTGAAGCATTTTTTTCTGCCAATTTTAAAAACGAAGTGCAATCTTTAATAGTCCATTTTAACATTAAACAAACCTGGATTTGAATCTATAAGTTTGTTTTTGTTTTTTTAGAGACAGAGTTTTGCTCTTGTTGCCCAGGCTGGAGTACAATGGCGTGATCTCGGCTCACTGCAACCTCCGCCTCCCGGGTTCAAGCGATTCTCCTGCCTCACTGGGATTACAGGCATGCACCACTACACTTGGCTAATTTTGTATTTTTAGTAGAGACGGGGTTTCACCATGTTGGTCAGGCTGGTCTCGAACTCCTGACCTCAAGTGATCCACCCACCTTGGCCTCCCAAAGTGCTGGGATTACAGGCATGAGCCACTGTGCCCAGCCGAATTTAACTATAAATGGTTAAGAGTAATTTGTAAAGTCAGACAGACGAACCTGGGTTTAAATCCTGGTATTACCCCTCACTAGCAAATTATTTAGCTTTTCCAAGCCACAGTCTCTACAACCAAAAAACCATCTCTTGGGTTGTCATAAAGAGTAAATGAAAAGATGTAGGGAATGTGCTAGGCTCTGTGTCAGTACATGGGAAGTACCCAATCAATGTCAGTTGCTGTCTTTGATATTATCCCCCATAGGGCTTTTGTGGTCGCTTAAGAGTTGACAGAGCACAAAAGGATAAATAATTAGCTTTACACCCTAATTAATCTGTAATTGTGCTGTAGGACTACCAGGAGACACAGAAGCAGAAAAAGCATAGAGACTATTTTGTATATTTATTCCATCATATTTATGTGTTAGTTGAGATCATTCTAAAGTTAGTGGTCTTGCTTTTATGACCATCATTCCTGAATCAATCTGGAGATGACCGGAGAACACAAGAGCATTTTGCTCCATAACTACCACATAATTTACTAGTAAAAGAGGGATCTGTTGAGATTAGCTTATGAAAATTGTCCTTTGGAGTCAAGTTTGGGAATATCTGATCATTAAAAAGAGTTTATGAACTTGGGTGATTTTTCCTTCCCAATAATTCTTTGAAGTACTAGATATTTCTAATGAATTTGAGCCTAAAATATGAAGATCATATAGGCTAGACATTTCTTTTAAAACCCATAAAAATCCTATATTTGCTCTATGTCTAGAAAGGTAAGGTCTAGTTAGGTTGTGGTTTGAAAGATATGAGTTACAACATGAGTGATATAGAGTACATCCATTGAGTTTAAAATTTCATCTAATCACAATTATTTCAAACTGATAATCTTTTAACAGCCTAGCTCTATGGGTAGCCGTTAAAGAAAAAATGTATCAAATCTCCAATACTTAGTGACCAGTAGAGTCAAATTCAGCTATCCTCCCCACCCCCTTCCCCCAATAGGGACATGGTGTCCTAGAAACAGCCAGACCTATACTGGATTCCATTTTAGTGCTGAGCCTCCAAAATGGGTCTTTAGAATTAAATTTGGCTATTAGCCCAGACTTACTCAAATTTGTAACAAGCAGTGCTTTGTATTTCAGCATGCTCCCTAGCCCCCAACTTTGTAACTGGTTAGGGGAGGGGAAGTGGGAGGAGGTGCATGAACAAAAAACAAAAGCAGCTGCTGGAGAGAAAACCCAGTGAAAGGGGGTGAAGAAAAACAATTCGGCCACAGCAGCTGTTCAGATTCTCAAAAGAAGAAGCCTTCACTTTACATTTGATCTCTCTAAAGTTTTTGAAGGTTTGGAGATGTTCTTTATTTGGGGAGAAATGAAATGAAGTCTATGAAGCTGGTGGATTAATGTATAAATGAAATTGATTTAGGAGACCAGTGACTCTTGAATTAACACAGCCCTTGCCTCTTTTTACAATTCTGAACTATTGTTTAATATTCAGCATCAAGATGGATTCAGAGGGTTTTTTTTTAATCCCATTGTGTCACGAATGGAGGATATAACTGGCTCAGACCAAATCTTCTCACGTCCAAGATCAAATAGGGGTTTTTAAGCTTATGGCAGTAGAATAACAAGTACATGTGGTACAAGGCTAGGAAACTGGGAAGGCAGGCAGCAGTAGAACCTTGATCTATCTTTTGGGAAGCTCTTATGATAGCTAATTACACATATTGCTGGTCTAAAAAATCAGAATTACCCAGGCAACATGGAAGAGGCAGAATGGTTGGCTGGACTAGAAAACTCCTTCTTGGAGGCGGTCATCTTCATGTTGTACTAGAAAAATCCTTCTTGGAGGCGGTCATCTTCATGTTGTACAGATGGCCTACGTATGTGCAATATTTACATCATTGCGTTTCTTAGCACCACGGGCGAGTTTGGCATTTTACAAGGTAGCTCACTCTGAAAGGTAATTTTATCATAGTATTTAGGAAATATTCCACGTCAGCCACTGAGTTTAAGAAACTGTGTGAAGAACTAAAATTCTTCATAGAGCCACATTTGAGTATGGAATGATTTGGTATGCTAGAGGCCATAGCACATCTTTGAGCATCAAATAATTGGATTTTTTGAGCATCAAATAATTGAATTTTTCTTTTCTTTTCTTTTCTTTTTTTTTTTTTTTTGAGACAGGGCCTCACTCTGCTGCCCAGTCTGAAGTGCAGTAGCATGATCACAGCTCACGGCAGTCTTGACCTCCTGGGCTCAAACGATCCTCTTACCTTAGTCTCTTGAGTAGCTGGGACTACAGGCGTGCACCACCATGCCTGGCTAATTTTTTAATTGTAGAGATGAGGTCTCGCCATGTTGCCCAGGCTGGTCTCAAACTCCTGAGCTCAAGCAATCCCCCTGCCTTGGCCTCTCAAAGTACTGAGATTATAGGTGCGAGCCACCACATCTGGCTTGATTTTTCTTGAAGGCAGATGTGGGCCTGAACTGGAGGAAGCCTGCTCTGAGCCTCACTCTATCTTGATCCCAGAAATAAATTTATTGTATAGCCTTAAGTTTTAGAGAGTTCAGGACACCTAGAGGATGGTTGTGGTGTAAACTGCTTGCCTGGTCAAACCTTAAGGATCTGCTTGGACTCTTCAGGACACATACCCCGAGAGTGTCAGGCCTGAGCCCCAGCTGGTCCCAGAGATTTAATTCCTAGCACACCTAGTTTGTCTAACGTAGGGGTCTGCAAACTGTGTCTGCAAAGAGCCAGATAGTGAATATCTGTTGCAAGTAAACGGTGTTGTCGTAGTACAAAAGCAGCACTAGATGATACGGAAGTGAATGGGTGTGGCTCTGTGCCAATATAATTTGATTTGTGCTATAGTTTGCTAACCCCTGATCTGGAGAGAGGGCTCCCAAACAAGTGAGTCCACATGCCTCCAACAGGACTGTGGGGGATAGAACTCAGGAGGGATTGGGATAGGAAAAAAAATCTATCTGTATTGTCACTAACCTCTAACTGAAACAGCATTTGTTCTCTTACGAATACAGGCAGCAAACCAGTGACTTAGCAATACTTGTGACTTTGGTCATTAATAGAAATCAAAGGTAATTTCATATCCCATTACAGTTATTGCAGGTATCTCAAAATATCATTAAACTCATCACTACTTTGGAAGTGTATGTTATACCTCCACTAGCATTAACAGAACATATGTATTCTACATTTATATAAAATTAAATGATTACATATATTTATTATATATTATGTATTTCAAACTTGTTTTTTATTTTGATGTACTTCAATTTAGTTTTCTTTCTAATGCTATGTATATTTTTTCGTGCATTTAAGAACACTGTTCTGTAAAGGAGATCTGGAGGGTTCAGCTGACTGCCCAGGGAGTCTAAGAAGCCCTGTCTAACTGGTGTCTTCATAATGGGGAGAACCTCCCCTTCCTCAAATGATCCTATCCCTCTCCTCCCAGCCACTGAGGGGCAGTCATCTCTAGCTCTACGGAGATGCCCCCACCCCATTTTCTCATATCATATTCCACGCAGCCTTCAAAGCCCTGCATGAGTCCACCTAGTCCTTTGTTCCTCTGGCTCCACCACCCTGGCTGCCAGACACAGGCATTCACCCCCGGCCCGTCTCATGGGGTGTTCTATTTGTTTAGTTTATGTTTCAGCCCTAGTGAGAGTCAGTTCTGGAATCCAATGGATCTGTGATTCCTTGTTGGAAGGAACCACTTCTCTTGCGCTGAGTAACGCATTGGTGTTGGATGACGGTGTTCATGATGACGAACTTATGCTGTCCTGACCATGCCTGGAGACTGGCCCTGCATTGGAGAAGATCCAAGAGTCTGCGTGGTAAAATGATAATGAACGTGAGCTTAGGGGCAGAATGCTGATGTGTTTATTCTGCTAACTATGTGCTTTGGGCAAGTGCCTATACTTATTCTCCCTGAGCTTCAATTTCCTCATTGGTAAATTGGGGATTATACTTACCTTTCAGGATGACATCAAGAGTAAATAATATACTGACTCTAAGAAAAGTGCCTGGAGTGGTGCCTGGTGCATGGCAAATGCTCAGTACCTGCGAGGTAGTATTTGCCTGGGCTGGTTGATGGTTGGGCGCTGGGGGTTAGCCTGGTATAAATCGAGATTTTGAGGTGGCCCTGTGAACCCAAAGATGCCTTGAGACCCTGCGTGGGAGACAGATGGAAGGAGGTCTAGGCCTGGTGTCAAGGTGCTCTCACCTTGCAGAGTCACAGTGGGCAGTGGTGGACCAGGAGAAGACCCCTTAACAAAGTATGGGAGTGAGTCTGTCTAAGTCAGCTAGCCCTTAATGAGGTCCTCCTCGAGTGAAGCTCTGATTCTGACACCCATGTTAGGTTGTGGTCATTTCTAGGACCCAGGGTCCAGCCCCAGAGATTCCTAGATAGTTCTAGGACCATCTGGTGGAATCAAACTATGGATAGACCCATTAATATCCAACTGGGTCCTCTTTCCTTGAGTCTCCCGCCCTCTTGAGGGAGACTGATCTTTAGTAACTTCTTTATGAGACTGGGTCAGGTGGGCCTCCTGTTGTTGTCTGTGGTGCTGCAGGTCATGTGCTTTGGTGGGCACCAGTAACTGTCATTGGAATTGCCAAGGTGGTGGGAATAAAGAGAGATGGGCTTCTCTGTGATTGAATTGAAGTTTGGTTGTGAGTGTGGGTCATGAGCCCTGACCGGGTAGGAGACAGAAGCCTGTGGTTCTTCTGGTTTCCTTAGGGATTTTCGGCTGGCTCTTGGGCAGCTCCTTCAGGTGGTAGCTGTTGTGGCAGAATAGAAGAGTGCTGGACTGAGGAGCAGAGACCTGGGTCTCATGAGATCATGAGATCAAACCACTTAAACTCTGTGTGCTTAAGTGACTTCGTTGGCAATAGAGTAATACCCTCCCTGAAGAATAAATGAGGCGATGTTGAGAAAGCATTTTATGAGCAAGCCATTTTCATTAATGCAATGGGGGAAACATGCTATGTCTAGCTTAGAGGGCTGAAACGGTCAAATGAAATAATCAACGTAAATGCTAAAAAAAAAAAAATCCAATCCACATTTATGGAATTGCCTTTAATGACAAATTGAGCGAGGGTAAACATTCGTGTATTTAAGGCATGGAGTGTTTCCCAGTTGCTTTTGAAGGTACCCATTGTCACAAAGGAGTAAAGACCTTACTAAATGGGATCTTATTTGTATTTCTGTAGCAAAGGATTTTTGTTAAAGAAGATTCAAACTCAGAGATGGTAGACTGAGTCTGCCAGGAAAACCACACACTTATACTCCTGTTCCATAGTCAACTAATATTCTGCTTCTGCTACAAACTTAATGATCATATAGGAATTATGAATTTAGACCAACAAATGCCAAAACTTGAACTATACAAGTGTATAGTTTTAGTGTAACTTTGTGTTGTCACTTTTTGCTTCTGTGTGACACTTAGCAATTCTTTTTTTAAAATAAAACAACATTAGAGGTCATTTAATTGTAATGACAAATAAAATCAGCAGGTAGACTTAGGATTTCAAAGCATCTCTTTCTTGGTTGGGAAAGCTCCCTGGAGGTCCAACTTGTAGTCCTAGGTTGAGTAGGGATCAATAGGAGAATTTACTGAAGGGGCCCTATGCTCAGTTTCACCAAGTTCACAGCCAGGTTCTTATGATCTGCATCCTTCAGGTACAAGTGTGTGTTCTCTACTCCAGTAGCAGACTTGAACCCAGAGTCCCCAGTACAAGGAAGCACATATTTTTGGATTTTGCCATGTGACCTTGTCTGGCTGGCTGGACTTTAGGAACAACTGGTCCTCATCCCTGGCAGGTTTAGGGGGAGAGTGAAACCAAGTCAGATGACTCTGAAGCTCCTTCAAACACCACGACAGAAGGAATGGATTGAGCAAGAATAATTTTTATAGACTTGGAAGTTTGAGTCCTTTTTTTAAAAAAAAAAAACAAGGAAGTGGGGCATTCCAGATGGTAACACAAGAAACCAGGGAGATGAGAGCAGATGAAACCTTGAGGGAGAAAATGAAATTCTCTCTGAATTAGGAGAAGCGGCTGCTTTCCCTCACATCTTCCTGTGTCTGTAACTAGCTTAGTGTTTGGGATGCTTATTTTCTATTTTCTCTTCATTTTTTTAGCTGCCTCAGTGACCACTTGACCATTTATGCCGAGGCAGTAGTGGATGTTTCCAATTCAGTGCTCCTTACCTCTTAGAAAGAGAAGGATTATGCTTTCTTCATGATTGTGAGTCAGTCTATGTTCAGATTTACATTCAACTAATATTTTTCAAATATTGGCCCAGATAATTTCAAGATATGCTATCTGATCCTCAAAACAATCTTATAAATGAGGCTCAGAGAGGCAAAGGGACATTGCAAGTCATACAGGGGTTTGCATATAGCCTCCTCTCTGTAAGTCTAGAACCATCTCTGCAGCTTCCTCCTGTGTTCACCATGTTGTGTGACTTTTGTAAATACTTGAACTCTATGGAAACTCAGGAATGATGTGAAATGTTATTAGTTGGAAGCCTTGTCAGAGAAAAATGGGCTAGAGAGTTCCGTTTGCAGGCTTGAGACTATAGTTGATGGGTCTGATTCTGAATTAAAACATCCTTTAGAAAATAGATCCCGCTTTTTTTAGAGACTATCCAAGATTTAAAAGTTAAGCAGCTTTGGAATATAGCAGGCAGATAGTTCTCCTGTAATGCTTGCTTTGAAACCATGAACAATATGTGCATAATCAGAATCTTGGATTTGCTTAATACCATTTTTTCTTGCTGAAACATTAGGTGAATGCAGAAAACTGCGCCCACCTGAACTACATGACGTCAGAATACACAAAACACGCACGTGGCACAACCTCATATGTCTACAGCTACCTCAGTTTACCCCGCGTGTTAAGAGCCACACCTGTCCATACCTGGTGTTATGACCGTCCCTCCAATTTCGAGTAACCCTCCCTCCAGCCCTTCCCAGTAACTCACCAACCGCAGCCCTTCCGACACCCACCCCACAGCCAACTTCAGGCCTTTTTCTAGGCGAAGTGACACATTTATTGTTGTGTTTATGTATTTCTTAACTATTTAATGTGTGTAAAATGGTGCTACTATTTTTATTAGGTTGCAATCTTTTTGTAAATGTCACTGATTAAATTTTTGAGTGTTGTTTTCCTAACCCCATTTTTCCCATAAGCCCTGTGTTTTTTATTGTGCATTTTGCAAAGAGTGATGATTTTTAGGACCACCTATGAGGCATTACAGAACAAGTGACTGTGTGAAGCTTTTGGACTAAACCTTCCATCTAACTTCACTCTATTAAATGAGTTATTTTCAGGATAAGACAGTCTCATCTATTTACGAATACTTTATCATATAATAAAGTTGTACTTATGATTTATTCAGAATCCACACAAGAAGGCATAGATTTGCTCAAGGAACAAAATTAATGACATTTAAAAATCTTACAACTGGAAAGGATGATTAATGGGAAAAGAGCTAACATTTCACGAAAACTAGCTTTATGCCAGGTCCTGTTGGATGCCTTCCAATAATGACTGCATTTCATTCTCATGTCAACCTGCTCGGGTGGTAGGGAATTTGGGCATGGAGAGAGTGAAAGTTGCTCAATGTCCGTACAGCTCCTAAGTGACTGGGCTGGGAGTCACCACTGAGGAGCAGCCCATCTGGAGGTATGATCACAGCAACATGGGCTCCAGACTGTTCTTGGTCCTTGTTGTTCATCGTCTTTCCCATTCCATACTTGCGTGTTTCTGTCTTCTGACACAAATAGACTACTAGTGGGTTCCTGTGGGTTGCTGCTGACAATCCATCCATTTACCCAGGCTACATTTTTGTATCCATTTTTTTCAACCTTTTAATTTTTTATCACCCCACAACCTGGGAGACTTTTTAAGCATTTTTTTTCCTAATTGCCTCCCTATGCAATCTTTTTTTTTTTTTTCTTTTTGAGACAGAGTCTCGCTCTGTCATCCAGGCTGGAGTGGCACCATCTCGGCTCACTGCAACCTCTACCTCTTGGGTTCAAGTGATTCTCCTGTCTCAGCCTCCTGAGTAGCTGGGATTACAGGCGCCCACCACCACGCATGGCTAATTTTTGTATTTTTAGTAGAGATGGGGTTTCACCATGTTGGTCAGGCTGGTCTTGAACTCCTGAGCTCAAGTGATCTGCCCACCTCAGCCTCCCAAAGAGCTGGGATTACAGGCATGAGCCACCATGCCCAGCCCCTATGCAGTCTTAACACCCCAGATACACTGCATATCTGTCTATGTGCTGTGTGTATATTTGTGCTTTATATGCATTAAAGAGTAAAGTTGTTTTTGCCCCTCAAGAAGCCATTTTCATCCTATTGGGGTGATCTTGCCTGTGTTGAAAAGGCATGTTCTGTATCTTCACTTATTTTTAATATGTAGATCCGCTTTTAAAATTAGTATCATGCTACCTTAGAAGCATATACCTGAGTTTGTAGAAGACAAGCCCCCTTGTCTGGGCTGTGATTCCTAGTATCTTATGATGAGCCTGACAGGATGACACAGCCAGGTGACTCACATAGAGCTAAGCTCTGTGAGAAAGCGAGGCCTCAGAGGTAGCACATGATTTCCCTTCTTCCAGTTTCTCTATATAAAGAAATAAAGAGCACACATCAAACCAAACATAAATGGAAAGAAATCAATGGTTGAATGACACATGATTCTGGCTTGTCAGCCCTAGTTGGCACCTTTCGCTCCAAATCATCATCTTTCTAAGATACTAAATTATAGATTCCAACCAAGGTGATTAGTGCTGCTCACACTTTAATGTGCATTGGCATCACCCATGAATCTTGTTAAATTGCAGATTCTGATTCAAGTAGGCCTGGGATTCTGCATTTCTGACAAACTCCCAGGTAATACAGCCACTGCTTGGTCCCAGAACCATACTTTGAGCAGCAGTAGCCTAAGAATACACAGAGGCAATTGAAACTAGCCCTCAAACTATTTTAAGAATTTCAGAAAGCCGAAAGCAGTGGTTCTCACTCAGAAGCGATTTGTTCCCCAGGGGCCATTTGGCAATGTCTTGCAGACATTTTTGGTCGTTATAACTAGAGGATGCTACTGACATCTAGTGGGTGGAGGCCAGGGATGCTGCTAAATAGTCTACAATTCACAGGACAGCCCCCATCAGAAAGAATTATCTGGCCCAGAATATCCATTGTGCTGAGGTTGGAAACCCTTGCCTAAAGGAAATCACACACTTACTCCCAGTAAAGCAGCATGGACAAATACAGATACCCTCTCTCCTTGGCAAGAGTGATATTCAATTCAATGTGATAGCCCCAAATAGTTTGTAGTGGTCAAGCTCTGCAGTTGACATTAATAGATTACTCTAACTGATATGGGGAAGTAAGTTAATTGTAATATAAAGAAATGCAGTTAAGCAGATTAAAAGGAAAACACTTTTGGAGTCATGAGCTGTCAGAGGAGATTTACATGTAGCAAAGGAGACCCTGCTGGTTGAAGGATGGGAATGCCTGTCCCTTATTGGGCAGGAATTGGGTGGGCTGACCAGGCTGTGTACGCCTGGCTGGCACTGTTTATTGGAGTGGTGTTCGAGCGAGCCCATCTGGACATTTTTGGAACAAACTTGGGACATTCCTTTGGCCTTCTGAATATGACTTGCAGCTGGGTAGGGAAATAGTGCAATATTATCCACAGATTGAAGATTCTTTCAAACAACAGAAATATTCAAGAATTCACTGTGGAGGATTTTCCCCTCCAGAGAGTAACAGATAGATTGATGCGTAGATCTAGGTATGCTTATTAACAAACCATTCCTGTTTCATGGGATGTACATGTGGCAGCATCTGGATTATTTAATGTGTTAATATAGTCAGTTTGTATATGAATAATTTAAAACAGTAGCAAGAGATAAAAGTGGCTCATATGAAGAAGGGTTGTTTGAGAGCTTTTTTTCTGTCAAGTATAATTTTACTCTCAGGTTAAATGAAATTTATTAAGATGCAATTTGCTCCTGGGAGGTATTTGTGAGTTTAACCACAGTCTGTCTTGGAAGATATTATGACAGTAAGTAAATGTCACCTGGATAATACTGATCCATTCATAGAAGGGAGAAAAGGTGTGTTGGGTCAATTAAGGTGGTTTAAAAATGTGTTGACTCTGAAGAAGAAAAGCATCTAAAGTACACAACTCTAACAAATCTCAAGGCCAGTGGGACTTTACAGACTGAGCCCAATTGTGTTGAGTCTGTGTATTGTATATACTCAAGACAAGCAAATATAGACTTTTTCTACAAGTGAAAACATGTCTGCTGAGCAGTTGACTCAGTCATCTGGAATACATGTTCTTTATTTGTGTTTCCATGGGTAAAATCAAGTTAATGAACTGAACCATCACAATTTCTCTTATTTAATTTTTAAAACTCTAGATTACCCTGTCTTCTATCTCTATGTAATTCCTGTGTTAGAGCAAACATAGGAAATTGTCAATATGGCAGAGTGCGGTGGCTCATGCCTGTAATCCCAGCACTTTGGGAGGCCGAGGCAGGTGGATCACCTGAGGTCAGGAGTTCGAGACCAGCCTGGCTAGCATGGTGAAACCCTGTCTCTACTAAAAATACAAAAATTAGCTGGGTGTGGTGACACACACCTGTAGTCTCAGCTACTTGGGAGGCTGAGGCAGGAAAATCACTTGAACCTGGGAGGCAGAGGATGCAGTGAGCCGAGATCACACCACTGTGCACTCCAGCCTGGGCGACAGAGCAAGACTCTGTCTCAATTTAAAAAAAAAGAGAGAAATTGTCAATATGGGGCCATGTTTTACCTACAAAACTAGCAATTTCATGTTGTCCTGTCTAATATTATTTAGGAACATTTTAATTCTTGCATTAAAAAGTAGCTTTTATAAGCATGAGGGTTAATATCTAGGCATAATGTGTTTTCTGAACAGCTGGCTCTGTTTTTCGTCTCTGTGCAGGATATGATTTCACACCAGTAACCCTTCAACTTGGGGTGACACCTTTCATAGGAGTCATGGTAGTTCTTTTCTGTTATTTTTCTAGCCATATGGAGGTCTCATTTCTCTTAATTCTTAAAATGATGGACTACCTGTCTTCTAGCTGTATATTATTTACTTTTTTGTTCATAAGCACCATACTTAAGATTTTTTTCTTTTATTTTTAAGGAGAAAAAAAGGCTGCAGTGAGCTATGATTATGACACTACACTCACCCAGGATGGAGTGCAGTGTCATGATCATAGCTCACTGCAGCCTTGACCTCCTGGGCTCAAGAGATCCTCCTGCCTCAGCCTCCCAAATAGCTGGGACTACAAGTGTATGCCACCACACACGGTTAATTAAAAAAAAAAAAAATGTTTTTCTAGCAACAGTGTCTCACTATGTTGCCCAGGCTGGTTTTGAACTCCTGGGCTCAAGTGGTCCTCCCATCTGGGCCTCGCAAAATGTTGGCATTACAGGAGTGAGCCACCATGCCCAGTCCCATATTTAAGATTTTTCTAAAGCCCTAATTTTAAGATTTTCAAAAATGCTAATTGTATCCTAGTGTTTCTGCCCCAAGAACCAGACACCTAGATCGCAAGATATGGACAGGTATTTATTGGAAAGAAATGAGGATTTTGAGGTCATAGAAGTGTCTAAAACATCAAGATTTATTAAAATGATTTTTTACAGCTGATGTTCTAACATTCATTATTGTTTCCTATGATAGAGATACAAATTGAGTCACTTTTCAAACATACTTTACTGTTGAATACCTATAAAAATCTCATGGAACTAGCAGTCCTTAGTATACAGTCAGGAAAATTCTGTTTTACACTAGTCACTTTCCAGAAAGGTTTATTAATAACTGGCTATATAATTCTGTCCCCAGAATATGTTGTTCTTTGTGGGTTTTTTCACCCCCCACCCCCAGCTTTTGGTCTATTCCAAAATACACACGGGCTTGACCTAAGAATTTTGCTAAAGGAATTATTCTCCTCTAGGGAAATGAAGCAGCATGTTTCAACACAAGCTTAGAAATCTTAAAACAACTAAAAATGAAGAAAAAAAAGTACCAGGTCGTTATTATGTTCTGCAAAAATTAGATTTACGGGTTTTACTGTAGCCATTGTCAATGCCTTACTGAGGGATAGGATCATAGCAGAAAGATGCTAAGGAGCTTATGGTCCCCCTGGGCTGTTGTGATTATGTGGATATATTTAGAAGCTACAAAGAAAGCAGAGCATCAGCTGAGATGCCCCAGTAGACACTCTCAAATTCAGATCTCTCCCATTATGAGAAAAACCCTCAAAAGAAAATATTCACTTGGCAAGGAATGAAGAGCTTTTTTTCTCACCAAAATGATGTTGTAATGTTTCAGGGAGAACAGTGACTGCGACTTACTTATTATTGTCATTTATATCTCCTAGGGCTGAACAGTTGTCAGAGAGGATAAGAGATAGGGGGAGTGTATGGGAGGCCCGCTTTGGTTCTCTGCTTATATAAACCTCCACATTTTAGCAGATTTATGTTTCATCCTTAAAATGAGTTAAAAACAGCAGACCCTTTCGTTGCAGATGCAAGATATAACATGTAAAGTGGTTCCATAGCAAATTGCTATTTAGAAAAGAACCCAACGTTATTTTTAACCAACTGTTTGATCTCCTGTATTCTTTCTTATGTGGTTTTATGAATTTTTGTTTCACTTGTAAATAATCGGTAGCAAATGAGTGTGTGAGGCTATGATTTAATTTGTAACAAGGTACAATAAAATACCTCAGCCTGTGACTCAACTATTTTAAGAGGACAAATATGCTAAATAGGAATATTCGTTTCTAACCCTATAGTAAATGAAATGTACCTAAGATCCATGGCTGAAAAAACCTGCCTTATACAAATTCACATAAGAGAGATCAAATGTGGTGAAGGTTGCTTGATAAACTTCTATTGTCTAGCTTGTCTGATGAGCTAGATTTCACAGTATTATGTCCAGATTTACCACAATAATACTGCATAGTTTTTTTCAAGTCTTCGATCTAAGAGTGAGGTTCTAGTTTGAAGAGGAGGGGTTCTGTGTCATTCATACAGTGGCTGTGATGCACATCCGTTTGATCTGTGGGCTCATTTAAAGGCTTAGTGGACTGAAATGTTTTGGGGTCACCTGGAGGGGATCAGTGTGTCTGGGCTTTGCTTCCCTGTCTTCCTTACGTATGTGGAAACGGTGAGTGTTGTTCCCTGAGATGTCCTAGAGAGACAACCTTTTCCCAAGTGACAGTGAGTTTCCGTCTTGGAATCAGCTTTGCTTATCCCGGGGAGGATCCAGGCCTGGCGCCAGCAAGTTCTCCCCATGAGGTCTCTGAGGATGTGGAGAGAAGGAATGCCCTGCAGAGTTTCAGCCTGTTACTCTAAACCTCCAGGCATGTTTAAGACCCCTTGGGAGAAGAGGAGGGAGACCTCCATCCGTTTACAACATCTCTGCACAGAAGGCAAATTCTCTTCTCTTGCATAGTACCCTAATGGCAAAGGCATACATGCACCAGGCTCAATTACTTTTAGTGAAGAAAATAAACCAGATCTGTGGAAGGCTTCCCTTCAGTGACTTGGGGAACTCTAGTTTATGAGTGAAAGTAAAGATACGAGCTAGTAGGTGACTTTTGGTGTATGAGCCCTTATTTGTGGGGTATTAAAAACCATGGGCTATCCAGTAACTCAGTAACTCAGGACACACACAGCATTTTGTGGTCCCTGATGTCTTTCTTTGTTTTGGCTGCTGCTTTGGCCATTCAGTCAAATTTGACCATTGGTTTTCATTAAGATTGGCCCTCAGATACAGAGCAGGGAAAAGAAATGAAATTTAAGCTTGCACATGATATAAATTGTCATCAACTCCATTAATGTGTTGGTCAGAGAGAAGGCGGAAGCCAATATTTGACAGGAAGCATGTTTTTTTTTTTTTTGTAGATTCAGTGTGACCACCACACCGTCTCGTGCTTGTAGGTAATTTAATTTAACCTAGGAGGAAAATCTAGTCATTTGAGAAACTAAGATAATTAATTATATGCTTTTAAGATGGAGTTCTTAGATGTGAGATCTTGGAGATCCCTGAGACCATGTTTAAGAAATGCTACATTTGTACTGAAAATCTTTGACTTGATATTAAGTTATGATAAACACAACTGCCAATTCAGGTATGTAATTTAGGGATGAAATCTGATCATAAAATGGCCGTCTAGATCAGAGTTTGGCAAAGCATGACCCATGGACCAAATCTGGCCCGCTGTTTTTGAACAGCTCACAAGCTAAGAATGATTTTTAAATGTTTATTATGTATTTGTTTTTGAGTCATGGTCTTGCTCAAGTCACCCAGGATGGGGTACAATGGTGCAATCATAGCTCACTGTAACCTTCAACTTCTGGGCTCAAGCAATCCCAAGTAGCTGGGACTACAGGTATGCACCACCATACCCGGTGAAGGTATTTTATTTTTGTAGAGACACGGGATCTTGCCCAGGCTGGTCTTGAATTCCTGACCTCAATACTCCTGCCTCGGCCTCCCAAAGTGCTGAGATTACAGGTAAAGATTTTGTTATTTGCAAAGAGCTTTTCAGAGGAGGGACTAAAATGATAATTCACCCTGTATTTACTGGGTAAACAGTATTAAGACCCCAGATTTTGCCAGTAGCAGTGGCATGTGCCTGTAGTCCCAGCTACTTTGGGAGGCCAAGACAGGAGAATCACTTGAGCCCAGGAGTTTGAATCCAGCCTGGGTGACAGTGAGACCCCATCTATTAAAACAAAACAAAAAACAGATTTTGTCTGAAGAAGTGAGTATTCTTGGACTTCTCAAAATGTCAGTTTGGAGACAGTTTTGGTAGGCCACTTGGTATATAAGCATGGACAGAAATTGTGTGTGTTGTATTAGGTTGGTGCAAAAGTAATTGTGGCTTTTACCATTAAAAGTAATGGCAAAACCCGCAAATATTATGATCTATGTTAGTCCATGTGAGAGCATATTTATGGAGAATACTGACATGATTTGTCAAGTTAGTAGACAAATAATGACTGAACACTCAAAGGCAACATGATTATCCTCCAGCTGTGCCTAGGAGATTCTTGATACCATTTTACTATGTCAATATTCAGCTACATGGACAACCGCTATTGTTTTGAACGCTCGCTTTTCCTTGAGAAAGGGATTTCCAGAAAAAGAAATTCTGTCATAGCACCAAGAGCTATGCTGGACAGGAGGTTCAAATGTTCATTTTCCTGGCCCTGAAATGAAATGCTTCTTAGGTACACAATTTGCTGTCCAGGTCTAGAGCCGAGCCCAGCAAGAAACATGCCCAGTGCATGGTAGGCAGAATTTTCTGCCTGTGGACTTTCACAAGGCTGCATTGTGGGAACAGAAGCTGCTCAGATTGTTCATTGTTCTGTGGCTCCTATTTGGCAGCCAGTGGAGAATTCATTATGCAGTGACTGGCATACTTTTCTTCTGTTTTTTCCCTGCCCCGAGTACAGCAGTGCATCCGTGCTCTCTGTAACCCCTTGCTTCACCCCTTACTGTTCTAATCTTCCCCTCCTTGCCTTCCTCCAGCCTCACTGCTTTGCAAAACCTAGAGACAAGCAGACTTAAATCATATGGACTGATTAGGGGATCAATTTCCCCCAATGCTGAGGAAACACACTTTGTTCTCACATTTGGGTGGGTGAGCCTGCCACCAAATATTAAACACCCACGGAACACATAGCAGTGCGTCGGTTCCCTTTTTGGGGACTGCAAGCTCAGACAAATGTCCACAATGGCGAACATGCCACATTTCTCCCTCTGTGTTTCCGCCCCCAAAAGTGTGGCCTCCTGGGCTGAGAGGAAGAAAATTGAGAAGCAGCTCTTTCAAAATTACCATTTGCAGGGTTTGTTGTTGTTGTTGTTGTTTGGTTTTTTTTGGTTTCTATCTGACTTGCTTTGTAAAGCTGGAAGAAAAGATTAGCATGACTCCGAAAGCACTATTTTTTATGAATTCCAGAGCAGCAGTTCTCAACCTTTAAAATGTATTTGAATCACCTGGGGGTCTGGTTAATATGCAGATTCTGATTTGTTGGGTCTGGGGTGGGGCCAGATTTCTAATGACCTTCCAGGTAATGCTGAGACTACTGGGCCATGGACCACCACATTGAATAGCAAGTATTAGGTTGGTGCAAAAATAATTGTGGTTTTTGCCCTTTTTTTTGAAAGTAATGGCAAAAACTGAAATTACTTTTGCACCAATCTAAACACTAGTTCAGTGGCTCTCAACCTTGGCTGCATGTTGGGATCACCTGGGGAGCTTTAAAAACTACTGATGCCAGAGCCCCACCCTCAGAGATTCTGGTTTAACTGGTCTGGAGTGTGATCTGAGCCTAGGGAGTTTTTAAAACTCCTCAGATGGTCTCAATATGCACCATTGTGGTTATATTGCAGCTTTACAGGTGTAAGAATCGGATTTGTTCTCTTAAAAGGGAAGATAAGTCTTCTTTTTGGTCCTAGGTCAATCTGAGCTGAGTTCTTCAGCCCTTGAAGAAAGAGCATCCTTCTAACTCACCAGTTCTCAACCAGGGGACATCTGGCAGATGCGTTTGGTTGTCACAGCTGGAGTTGGGGGTGCTACTGGAATTAAGTGGATAGAGTCCAGGGGTGCTACTAAACATCCTACAGTGCAACAGCTCCCCACAGCAAAGAATGAAAGGGCCCCAAGTATCGATGGTGCTGAGACAGAAACCCTGGTATAGCTTACCTCACTCCCGCCCTCAAAAGGCTGGGAAGTTCAACACTTCCTTCTTCAATGACTATTGAGAGTAACTAACTAATAGTGTTACAACAAAGGGGTCCCAATCCAGATCCCAAGAGAGGGTTCTTGGATCTCATGCAAGAAAGAATTCAGGGCGAGTCCATAGAGTAAAGTGAAAGCAAGTTTATTAAGAAAGTGAAGGAATAAAAGAATGGCTACTCCATAGAGCCATTTTATGGTTGTTTCTTGATTACATGCTAAACAAGGAGTGGATTATTCATGCCTCCCCTTTCTAGACCATATAGGGTAACTTTCTGACGTTGCCATGGTATTTGTAAACTGTCATGGCGCTGGTGGGAGTGTAGCAGTGAGGACAACCAGAGGTCACTCTCATCACCGTCTTGGTTTTGGTGGGTTTTAGCCAGCAAAACTTTACTGCAACCTGTTTTATCAGCAAGGTCTTTATGACCTGTATCTTGTGCCGACCTTGTATCTCATCCCGTGACACAGAATGCCTTAACCATCTGAGAATGCAGCCCAGTAGGTCTCAGCCTCATTTTACCCAGCTCCTATTTAAGATGGAGTTGCTCTGGTTCACATGCCTCTGACAATAGCACGTAGCTAATAGCATTTCTTTCATGTCTAATTCTGTTTTACAACACACTACTGTCGCAAGTATTCTGAACTGGAAAGTCAGTCTTCCTCCCCTGTAAAATTAGGCTATTGAAATACAAGCTTCCAAAGTCCTTTTCAGTTAAAAAAAAAAATTATGTGATTGCCAGGGGGAATGGGGAGTAGTTATTTCATGGTTACAGATTTTCTGCTTCTGGTGATAAAAAAAAAAAGTTCTGGAAATGGGTGGTGAGAGTTACATAACTTTGTGAATGTCGTTAATGCCACTGAACTGTAAAGTTCATGTTATGTATAGTTTACCACAATTTTTTTTAAAAAAAACCATGATTCTGAGATCATTGGTTGAACCATAAACCATATGCTTGCCTGCATCTAATGTGAAACCATCCCTGCTCCATGTTCTTAGCATCCTAGGTTCGTTTCCTTCTTGGCACTCACCGTGGCTTGAAATCACATGGATTTATGTGATTATTTGAGTAATGCCTTTCCCCACTAAACTGTCAGCTTCATGAAGGTAAGAACCAAGTCTGTTTTATTCTTCATGGTACTCCCAATGCCCAGCACAGTTTTCCTGGGATTTAGTAGGCATTCCACAGATATTTGTTGGGTAGGTGGTTTTACTACTAGTACATATGTTAACCTCCCTAGGAACAGGAATTAGCCATTATCCACACATTTGTATTTAGTATCATCTGTCTCCTAGCCCTTTGCTACTGGAGGAATTGTGGAATGGAGAGGTTATGGCTAAGTACTATTTTATGATGTTATTCTCTGGGAATTGGCTTAGATTAGAATCACCTGGAGTAGTTTTATAATTATTAATGGCCACATCACAAGGATTCAGGTTCTTCAGGTTCTGTTGATCTGCGGTGGGGTTGGGCATCAGTAGTTTATAAAGGTCTCCAGTTAATTCCAACGTGCATCAAGACGGAAAACCACCGTGTAACTCCTTGCTTCTCAAAATGTCCCAGGACAAAGGCCCCAGGTAAATTGTTTGTATATTCAAGCCTGAGAAACCTACAGGTTCCTTTCTAGTTAAAAGCCCATTGTTCTAGTTGGCCTAGAGAGCTGTTGACTCCGCAATGAAGGAAAGTGTTGTATATTTCTGGAGGCAGAGAGAGGTCTGCAATGCAAAAATAGTTTACAGAGAAAGCGGTATTGTTACCATCAGAATCAGTTGTGATTCTATTTTAGATCATTGGCTTCAGAGGAAAAAGGCAAAAAAACATTTTTTTCTACTTCATTTCTAGTCTTGGTTTTTCACCACCAAACAAAACAGGAAAAAAAAGGGGGTGGGGGGTTGGTGGTGGCGAGGGACTGCAGGAACCAAATGGATAGAATAAAATAGTCTTGTCTCATGCAGAAGAAAAATAAAAGACAAGTTACATCTTTTTCTGCTGGAGACAAGAATGTGTTTCCTGTTTGCCCTCGCCGAGAGCCTGGGCATAATGCGGCAGTGTGCACAGAGCCGCTGAACAAAGAATACAGAAATGGCTGAGAGGACAGAGTTTGAACCGCCAAATACTGGCTCAGTTAGAAACCATGTGACAGATGCAGCTTCTGATTTCATTTACTAGGGCGAAACAGAAATGTGTATGTGTTTCTCTATATCCTTGGAGGCTTTGAGTGAAAGAAAATGGAAGGTAATTAATTTTCCCTTCCAGAGTTTTGCATGTACATTGGAAGATCTGTTATGATTGAAAGCCTTTTAAATACCAAGCTTGTTAACCAAATGGCTTCTGCAAGAAAGTGGGCTTTATAATAAGCCCTGGCTGCATAAAGAAATGTTCCCAAACCATGACGTTTTCCGTTGGTGTTTATAACATTCCATAGATTATGTGAGATGCTATTCGAATCACTGAAAAATAGTTGGGTACTGAAAGTGTCTTTAGGGATCATCTAATTCAGTGGTTCTCAATCTGTTTTTCTGTCCTCAACACACCCATAGAATATAAAATTCTGCAATTAGCAGCGCCAGCTGTATGTCTTTTTAAGCTGGGTGTGGGGCATAGCAGAATCAGGAGGGGTGGAGAAGAGGCCATTTTATAACAAAAAATCCTCAGTAGTTCTGAGATGCCCATATCCCACTGGTTCTCAAACTTCACTGTACATTGGAATCAGCTGAGGAGCTTTGCAAGCGACTGCTCTCTGGGTTCCATTTGCAGAAATTCTGATTTAATTTTTCTAGGGTGCAGCCTAGTGAGAGACTATGAAACTCTACCCAGGTGATTCTAAGTGCAGCCAACTTTAAGTCTAATTTCCTTAAAAACCACCACTCTTTTCTCCCTCCGTTGCAAATGGCTGTATTTTGAATACTTACAGAGGGGAGAGGTTGTATGTTTCCTCTTGTCCCATTTATTTGCATCTTTGTCTCTTTGATCTGGAGTCCTTGGTCAGGAATCCAGGCTCAGTTATCTAATGTCTGTGGGAAAACGCAGCCCACTTAATTATAACTTCAAGGAGGAAAGTAAGCCCAGGAGGCTCAAATCTGTGACTGGTCTGTGGTAAAAACAGACTGGTGGGCTTCTGAGACTTTCCTGTGGACGCTGTTGCCTCTGCAGCCACTGGAAGAGATGTGGTGTCCTCTTGTTACCAGTGTGTCTTGTGTAATCAAGATGGTATGCCATGCTATTCACTCCAACATGCTTTTCTGTATCTTCCCCCAAGATGTCCCTACAGGCCCTCCTGAAGGAGAAACCCAAAGTGATTAACTTAACTCTTCCCTCTTTAGTCCTCATCATTTGAGGTTATCTTTTGTCATTGTTACCAGCAGGGAAAACACAAAGCATTTATCAGTGGACAGATTGGCATGGATAGGATGGCAGTTAATGTCGTTCAAAGATGAAGGCTCGGGCCAGGCACAGTGACTCAAGCCTGTAATCCCAGCACTTTGGGAGGCCGAGGTGGGCATATCACTTGAGGTCAGGAATTCGAGACTAGCCTGGCCAACATGGCAAAACCCTACCTCTACTAAAAATACAAAAAAATTAGCTGGCTATGGTGGCATGCACTTGTAGTCCCAGCTACTCGGGAGGCTGAGGGAGGAGAATCACTGGAACCCTGGAGACAGAGGTTGCAGTGAGCCATGATCGTGCTACTGCACTCCAGCCTGGGTGATAGAGTGAGACTCCATCTCCAAAACAAAAAGATGAAGGCTGTGTTAGAGGGGGCATTTGTAGACTGGTACCCAACATCATACATCAAACACTGAGAACAAGAGTTTCTAGATTTTTTTTTTTTTTTTTAGTAGTGACTTAAGGTAGAGAGAGGTGGCACTTAGGAGATGTCATTCTCTTTGGTTTGATGTTGATGGTCAGTCCTGTTCAGGGCTGGGGAAGTGACCATGTCAGCAGAAGAACGACTGCTTAGGGTTTTGTGGCCTCTTTTCATGTAGGCTAAGAGAGGAAATGTCTTGAAATTCGGGTATAGAGGTGTGGAATGACTGGGATTATATAGGGACTCTATCCCTTCCATGCCCTGTAATGTCCATAGTGCTGGGAACTTATAAATACTGCCTTTGTGTGGAAGCGTTTTTCAGGTACTCAAGTAAAGTAACTCTATCCTGATACTCACAGTACTATAAACATAAAGATGAAAAAATGCAGGATTTAGGGGAAATGTTTTCAGATTTCACTGGAGAAAAATGTAGTAGCCTACAAAGATAGCAATTGAGTTCCTAAAGGCATTTGGGTTAAATTAATCATTGATTAAACGTGAAACTTCAGAGTGAGATTTTGCTTTCTGATTCATTAGCTTAGATTTGAATACATTTGCATCCCTGCATATGTAGAAAGCTAATTCAGTGAGGTCTTTTTGCAGCACATAATGAAAAAAATGAATGTGTTTTATGCTTAGGAGTTGTAGAATCAGGAGAAAGTGGTAGATAGGTCAAAATTTTATTTCTGTTGCTAACTTAACATATTACAAGTATATCGCAAAAGCATACGTATACATTTTGTGCTTCTTAGGCATTCGTTCTTTGTGTTTTAGCTTAACAAAAAGATATGTCAGTTTTTCATTTGGAGCCATTATAACATTGGAAAGCAGTAGGAGTGAAAAACTAAAACCACCCGAAACTCAAACATAAAATACTATCAGACTTCCTCTCTAAGGCAGCCTTGTTTCTCTGGCACGCACCCTTTGCTTCTCCGCCCATTCTTGCGGTCACTGACTGCCTTGACTGTACTTCATAGGCACCATCCATCACGCTTGTCTGCAGCAGTGACTTAAGATGGAGGGGAGTGGGACCACAAGATGCCTGGCCCTCGGTGGGGCGGGGGCGGGGGGTTGTTGTTCATACAAAGGACCTTTGCATCCTTCCGAAGCGGGTGGCACCTCCCTGCCATCACTTGGGCATCCTCCACCAGCCTCTGAAGATTTCGCTGAGGAGGAGGGGCCAGAAGTAGCAGGGTATAGGATGGAGGCCAGGGCCACCTCTAGGAGCCCTGGCCCGCTCACCCCAATCAGACTTTACATGCCTTCTTTCACTATTGAGAAACTGTAAGGGTTAATTTTGGGGATGTCATTTTTGAATGCTTCTATTTGCCAGGGGGAAACTGATTAAAAGGAAAAAAAAAGAGAGATTGAGCTTAAACTTCCTGAACATCTATTTAAACAGCTAAGAATTCCTTTTTCTAAGGTGGCAAGTAAGATAATTAATGGAATATTTGGTGCTTATGTTATCTAATATGTTAGTTTGGGATGAAATAAAGTCACAATGAAATTTTATTTTTTATATGATACCTATATACTTTATAGTAAACCAATCCTCCGTGTATACTTGATAATTTTCCTTATGCACAGTTTAGGACTTTGTAAGAAAAGTGGTACAGATAGTTGTTTTCAAATGTCCTGTTCTGGGAATGCAGAGTTGGGGAACAAGATGCCTTCCTGTACTAAGAAATTACTGGATGTCTCCCTCGATGAGGTGACATATGAAGAATATATAGAGATGCCCAACAAATGTTATTTTCTACCCCTTTTTCTGGGTTTTTCGTTTTCTCTCCTATAAATTTTGGGCAGGCCGTGTGCTCTGTTGGGTCGTGTCATTTGAGTCCATCACTACATAGAACCTTCTCTCAATATTTCAAATACTTACACAAGCTAGAGGTTGTATGTTTCCTTCTGTCACATTTATTTGCATCTTTGTCTCTTTTATCTGGAGTCCTTGGTCAGGAACCCAGGTTTAATTATCTGATGTCTATGGGAAAACTCAACCCACCTAATGACATGCTGCATTATTTTGTAGCTCTCAGGGGAAAATGTGGCAAGAAAATGGAGACTGCTTATTATTTCTTCTTACGCCATGGTTCCAGAATCTTTTCATGAGAGTAAATAAAAGTGAGGTAAAATCTGCAGAATCCTTAGGTTAGAGAGTTTGCATTATCGATTGATAGGTCCTTAAAAACATTTTCTCTTTATTTCAGAACAATGGTTTATGACAACCCCATTCACTACTCTTGAAACTGATGAGGAACATCAGATTATGTAATCTTGTGCATTTGGCTAAGTCAGAGGAGGCCTGGTGAATTCATTTGTCATTCAGAGTCTAGAGGAATCTAATATTTGTTTCCAGATAAAAACCTGACTGAGAAAGTATATATTTCTGACATGGAGAACTATGCTAGATATTTTATATAATATGAACTATTCTAGAGTATTCTAGACCAGCACTGTCTGATAGAAATGTGAGCCACATATGTAACTTTTTTAAGGTTAGCAGCCTATTGAAAATTATTTGAATGGTTAAAATCAGGTGAAATTAACTTTTTAAAATTTATTTATTTTTTGAAATGGAGTCTCACTCTGTCGCCCAGGCTGGAGCGCAGTGGTGCGATCTCGGCTCACCGCAACCTCTGCCTCCCGGGTTCAAGCCATTCTCCTGTCTCAGTCCCCCTGAGTAGCTGGTATTACAGGCGTGTGCCACCACGCCTGGCTAATTTTTGTACTTTTTAGTAGAGACAGAGTTTTACCATGTTGGCCATGCTGGTCTTGAACTCCTGACCTTGTGATCTGCCCGCCTTGGCCTCCCAAAGTGCTGGGATTACAGGCATGAGCTACCACTCCTGGCCGTGAAATTAATTTAACAATATATTTTAAAATTTTTTTTTTGGTTTAGAGACAGGGTCTCACGCTATCGCCCAGGCTGGAATGCAGTGGTGCAATCATAGCTCACTGCAGCCTCAGACTCCTGAGTTCAAGCGATCCTCCTTAGTAGCTAGGACTACAGGTGTGTACCACCACGCCTGACTAATTTTTTTTTTTTTTTTTTTTTTTTTAAGAGACGAAGTCTCGTTATGTTCCCCAGGCTGGTGTCAAACTCCTGGGCTCAAGTGATTCTCCCACCTTGACCTCTCCAAAGTGCTGAGATTATAGGCTTGTATGCCACTGTGCCTGGCCCTAACAATATATGTCATTTAACCCAGTATTTCCAAAATGTTATTTCAACATGTGACCAATATAAAAAATTACTGAGTTGTTTTACATTATTTTTGAAGTCCAATGTAAATTTTACACTTAGAGCACTTCTCATTTGGGATTAGCCCCAATCATATGCCCACTGGTGACATGTGGCCAGCGGCTACCATGTTGGACAACACAGCTTTGGACCTTCATTCCTAAACCCAGGCACTGAGAGATTGATAACCAATCAAGACTCCTGCTCCGATTTAGAAAGAGGACTTAAACATTGAGAAAAGGAGCTCTCTGAAAAAAAAAATATGAAAGACTCCTTCAAATAGTTGATATTAGAAACTAAACCACTTTCCACATAAAATCTGTGTTTTTGTCTGAAGAGCGCAGTGGGGAACTAGCAATTTGTAAAATGTTTCTATGTGAATTGGAAGAACATTCTGCCTTCAGATTGTGCTTCTGGAAAACCAGATCAGGATGACATTGAGAGGCAGATGATTGTATTGTAGCTTTTAAGAGAATAAGCTCTGTAGCTTCAATGCCTGGATTCACAGCCAAGCTCTGCTATTTAGGTTGGTGCAAAAGCATTTGCAGTTTTGGCCATTGCTTTTGATGGCTAAAGCCGCAATTGCTTTTGCGCCAACCTAATACTTGCTCGCTTTGTGATCTTTCGCAGATTCCTCTTCATGTGTACTTTTCCTCACCTGAAGACTCAGGACAGTAATAGTAACTATCTCCTAGGGTCATGAGGATTAAATAAACTAAAACAAAGGCCTCAGATTGGTACTTAGCAGTGAGCTATTCTATTACAGCATTAGCTATTAAATCATCATCATCGTCACTGAAAATTGTGCTCTTATATCTCATTCTTTTTTTTTTTTTGGTGACAGGGTCTTGCTCTGTCACCCAGGCCAGGGTGCAGTGATGCAATCATGGCTCACTGCACCCTCAGTTTCCTGGGCCTAAGCGATTCTCCCACCTCAGCCTCCCAAGTAGCTGGGACTAGAGACATGTGCCACCATGCCACGCTATTTTTTAAAAATATTTTGTAGAGATGGGGTCTCGCTGTGTTGCCCAGGCTGGTCTCGAGCTCCTGGGCTAAAGCAGTCCTCCCACCTTGGCCTTCCAAAATGCTGGGATTACAGGCGTGAGCCACGTGCCCAGTTCTGTATTTCACTTTCGCACTCTCTATGCTCCACTTAGTGTTTCAGTTGCCTGTTTCAGTTGCTGGGCCTATAGTGGTGGGCAAGGTAGACAAGATTCCTGTTCTCACATCTTACATTTTAGGGATGGGAAATAGGCAATAAACAAGACAGGAGAACAGGCAAATGAACAAGGTATTTCCAGAGTGTGAGCAGAGTGTTCAGAGAGTCTCTAGAACAGGTTAACATGACCATGAGAAGCTGGAGGTGATGTTTGAGCCAAGACATGCATGACTTGGTGCAAATTTGGGGCAGAGCATCAAGCCCAGGGAACGGCAGGTTGCAAAGGCCCCATGGAGAAACCGGTGTAACGTATTTGAACACCTGAAAGCTGGCTCCTGTGTTTGGAGTGTAAGAAGGGGGTAAAGATTGGAGATGAGGTCAATAAGCAGGCAGGGGCTGGAACCTCAAAGGCCTTGCAGAGCTTGATAAAGAGTTTGAAATTTTATTCTAAGAGCCTTGAAAGGTTTAAGGCAGGGAAGTAATAGAACCTGATTTGCCTTTTTTTTTTTTTTTTTTTGAGATGGAGTCTCGCTCTGTCTCCCAGGCTGGAGTGCAGTGGCACAATCTTGGCTCACTGCAAGCTCTGCCTCCCGGGTTCACACCATTCTCCCGCCTCAGCCTCCCGAGTAGCTGGGACTACAGGCGCCCGCCACCACGCCCGGCTAATTTTTTGTATTTTTAGTAGAGACGGGGTTTCACCGTGTTAGCCAGGATGGTCTCGATCTCCTGACCTGGTGACCCGCCCGCCTCGGCCTCCCAAAGTGCTGGGATTACAGGCGTGAGCCACCGCGCCCGGCCTGATTTGCCTTTTTAAATGGTCACTCTGGCTTCAGGAGATTTAATGGGAGCAGGAGAGAGAGGACCACTACTATCTGCTTTCAAGAATGTAAGATTGGACATAGCTCTCTGTCCCCTGCTTTGAGCATAGCTGATTCCTCTACAACAACCCCATCACTGGCCTTGTGTTGTGAAAGAGATCATTTTCTGCTTGTATAGGAGAGTAGAGAGACCTTTACGCTAACGTGGCCTGCCATTTCAGACTATGACATAACCATGCACATGCTCACACATTCCTAGAAGAATCCGTGTGTTAGCAAAAAGATTGTTGTGTTCTTTGCGAAGCAAGAGCAAAGAATCCCTCACAGAAGCTGAAAATTGCCACTGATGAGTCAAATGGCCATGCTCTGGTCTTCATAAACAAAAGGCAGGCTCTGATTCCTCCAAGTGCAGCTAATTTTCAGGTAGTACTAATGGGTTTATACTAGCGGTTCTCAAAGTGTGCTTCCTGGACGAGCAACATCAGCATCACCTGGGAACTTGCTAGAAATGCAAATCCTCAAGTCCCACCCCAGGAGACATACTGAACTCTGAAGTGGGCCCAGCAATGTGTTTTAACAAGCCCTCCAGCTGATGCACCTCAGAATTTGGGGAATCCCTGTTTTTTGCTGATAGAGATGATTGCTCAGAGTAAAAAGCACTACTAAACATGGCTGGGGAGCAGAGTGATATTCCTTTCATTGTAATCTTTTTAATGTAAATGCTGAGTATTTGGGTAGCTTTTGGAATCAAGTGTTTGAACCAAGCCTTTTGTGTTTGAAGCTATTCATGTTTTATTTAGGTTCTTTTGTTGGATGCTGCTGTATGGTATAATATTTACAAGGTTTCTGGGCTGGCTTCTCCTTACTGGAATTTTCAGAATTGATGTAATTACATCCTCCCTGAGTCGAATTTAACAGTCTAAATTGGAAGAAGCCTCTGGCTGTCCTGATAGAAAGTTCCCACTGAAAACAACCAGCAGCATTGTATTTGAATCTTTGTTGTCCACAGGTAGACTGTCTATACTACAGCTTCCCTTCAGTGAGTTTTTAACCCCTGGGTGGCTCATGCTGCCAGCCAATCTGTTCTTATGTGGATCTTCACTGTAAGTTATGACCTGCTTACGGAAAGCAGACAGATTTTTAGTTTAGATACATCATAAAAGGTATATCTACTTGTTGGGGGAGGGAGGGAAATAAACATTCCAAATACAGTACTGTTGTCAAAGCCAAGGATGTTCTACTGTGGGGCTGTTCTTATATCCCTGCTGTATCTGTTTCCTGTGGCCGCTCTAAGACACTACCACAAATTTAGTGGCTTAAAACAATGCAAATTTGTTATAGTCCTGGAGGTCAGAAGTCTGACGCAGGTCTCACTGGGCTAAAATCCAGGTGTAGATGAACTGTGTTTCTTTCTAGAAGCCCTAGGGGAGAATCCATTTCCTTGCCCTTTCCACCTTCTAGAGGCTACATGCATTTTTTGGCTTGTGGCCATTTTCCTACATCTTCAAAGCCAGGAACTGTGGGTTAAGTTTTTCTCACATCGCATCACTTGGACCTCTTCTGCCTCTCTCTTGTACACTTAAGTACCCTGTGATAACGTTGGGTCTACCTGGATGATTCAGGATAATCTTTGGTCATCTGATTAGCAACCTTAATTCTATCTGCAACCTTAATCCCCCGTTTGCCATGTCATGTAATTCACAGGTTCCAAGGATTAGGATGTGGACATCTTGGGGTGGGGGGTATGATGCTGCCTACCACAGCAGGCCACTAAACTTCCTTACAGCCTCAGTTTCCTTATCTGCATAATGACATTAGTAAAAAATTATTGAAGGCTCTCCTTGAGCATTACAGGAGATACATGTGAAATTATTTGGCACAGAGCTGCCCTTCAGTAGATGCTGGTGGCCTAACACTATTTTATGTTCACAAAGTGTCTACATAGATTCTTTTAAAAATTATTTGAATGCTTGCTTCTCACTCCCAGACCCCTCTGCTCTGTTCTTTGGTACCCCTTCCCCCACCTTCCCATTGGGCGGTCTCCCTGACCCATGCTGATAGGAATAATTAGAGCATATGCAAGTGGAAAGGGTAGGGGAGAGGAAAAAAAAAACCTTCTTGTCTCTAATCAGTTACTATTTTCCCCCATACTTTAAACTCTGAATAGAATATTCGTAAGAGTTTGGGAGATTCCTTTGATTTTTTTTTTTAACAGCTTTATTAAGGTATAATTTTCCATTTGTCGTTCTCTACCTTACTAGAGTTACTTCTGACCTTGTCAAATCCTGGTTCAATCAAACCAACTGTCATTAACTATTTGGGGGGATAATTGTTGAAATTTGAATATAGGCAGATCTTGGATGATATTAAGAAACATTAACTCTTGTATGAGTGATAATAGTGTTGTGCTTATGTAAGAAAATGCTTATTTTTTCTTTCTTTTTTTTTTTTTTTTCCAATTTAAAAAAAGCTTTTATTCTAAGGCTTTTGATGCATTATATAAATCTTTAAAATTCCTATCACCCACATTTTAAGACATACATCTATACTTTAATAAGGCACTCTTAAGATATAAAACAGTTTTAAAAACAATGACATTCTACATTAGGGCTAACCCATTCCTCTGCCATAGGGATGGAGTGAATTGTCTCTCTGAATCAAGTCAATCTCTGTGCACCAACACAAACAGGCAGGTGCCTTGACCCATTCTGAATTTATCTGAGTAGCTGAATTTTAGCAATGGGAATCTCCCATCCACTAGTCGCGGAGTTACACAAACAGAATTGCCCAAGTTTGATAATGAAATTTAAAAACATTATCTCCTTTTTTCTAGAAAGGCTTCCTTTGAACATGACTGTTACTTCCATTAGCTCCTGTCCATAAAGAAAAACACAATGGAAGATAACCAATGATTCCCCATATCCTTCAGTTTTCCTGATGGGACAGAAATATAAAGGAACTTTATTTTTAAATGACAACCTAATAACTGTTAATAACATGACATTTTAGTTGTGTGTCTTGTATGTATTTATGTCATTGGTGCTAATAGCTTCCACTTCTAAATGACACACATTTGAATCCTACCATCCCTATTGCTAATTAAACAAACACCAAAGCTTACAATATAGTAACGCAACCTCTAAGACTGTAACAACACAGAGAAATTTTAGTGGAGTTTCCACTCTTTCCTAAGTAATGGAAGAAAATGAAGAAACCAGAAAGGTCAGACTAAGCCTGAATCACAATTTCACTATGAAAAAAGGGTAACAAATGTCCCATCAGAGCGAGAGGAGTTAAAAAATGTGGCATCGGGAGTGTATCAGATATTTTTTCAAGATACTTACTGAGATATTTAGTTGTGAAATGTCAGAAGGACTTAAACTGGGGGGAAAAAAAGGCGAAGCAAATATGGTGAATTTTTTTTTTTTTTTTTTTGGCAGAGTCTGGCTCTAATGCCCAGGCTGGGGTGTAGTGGCATGATCACAGCTCACTGCAGCCTCAACCTCCCTAGGCTCAGGTGATCCTCCCACCTCAGCCTCCCAAGTAGCTTTGACTACAGAAATGTACCACCATGCCTGGCTAATTTTCAGGGCTTTTTTTTGTAAAGATGGGATTTTGCCATGTTGCTCAGGCTGGTCTTGAACTCCTGGGCTCAAGCGATCTGCCTGCCTTAGCCTCCAAAGTGCTGGGATTACAGATGTATGCCATTGTGCCTGGTTCATTTTTTTAAAATATTAGATACAATCAAGTGATGCAAAGGACCCAGGTGGCCAGATGTATAGTTTCTGGAACAACTTCTTTTTCTTAATACTGCACTTAAATGACTTGGTTCTCTGTGAACTTTACCAACTCTAGTCCACTCACTCCCAAACTCTGCTCTGTTGACATAGCTCATGCTTTATCAGATGTCCTAAGGAAACTCTACTTCACTATCCTTGTCAAGTTTACATGCTCCCACACCTTTTGGTGGAACATAATTTACATTTTAGAGAACATTGGGATCTTGTTAGGTTTGTTTCGTCCCGTATCACAATCCACTCTTCAACTGCTAGATGATGCATCCCACTTCTAGAAAGAGAGCCTTACTTAGTGGGACTGAGAGCTGCTCTAATCATCTGCAGTTCTAGCTGTTACGCGTTTCCCAGTGGATCTTGAGCTGCCTTGGGGTGGTGAGGGGCTGTTTTGTGGAAGTGTAAGGTCAGGGAAGTGTCCTCTCCTGCCCTGTGACCCAGGCCTTGCAATGATACTGAAATACAGAGCTGGAAATTGTGTGATCCAAAAAATGGTCTTGTCTGTGCACTTGCATGAACTACAGCCCTGCCCCCAAATTCGGGAGTTGAGATGGTGTTCCCAAATTACTCCAGTGAGTTGTCTGTTATTCCAGGAGGTGACACAGCATCATGGTATGTGCATGATGTCACCTCAGACGTTGCCAGACAACAAGCCCACTCAAGTCGGACATACAGCACTTTATAATGGAGGCTGGGTTCCACCGAGAACAGCCATTCTCTTGTCCGCTGTCCCCAGTGATTATAGGCAGATGTGCTGTGACTTGAGCTTGCACAGGCTTAAAGTTCCTTCTGCCTTCAGAGTCAGCAGTCAGCCATCTTCACAAATGGAAGATTGTTCCAGACCATCATTGACCATCTGGCTGGATCCATCCCACCATCTGCCCTGCACAGTGGCCTCTCATTTCCTAATGTTTCTCATAAACAGCTTAAAGTTCCCTGTGACATTATCTACTGCAGCAGGGCTTTTGGTACCACTCCTGGGCATGCCAGGAACATAGGGCCTATGGGTATTCATCAGAGAACATTTGTATGTCAAAAATTTTAACAAATGAGACTTCCATTTTGAAGATAATGATGCAGACATGTTGTACGTTCACTTATGTGTCTTCCTTGATAACCAGTCAACAATTTATCAGTGATCCTTTATGGACATATTAATACACTTATTGGTGATCTGGAAGTAGTGTAGGACCTAATCTGTAATCTTAAGCTGTGCAGAGCCTTGAGGATGGCCATTGTTTGTTGGTTATGGTGTCCTCCTTGATCTTTGATGAAAGAAAGATTGCCTTAGGTGCTTATATCAAGTTAATCTCATCTCTGTGACAATTGAAATTACCATTGGTTCTCTTCTTTCCACATAACACATCGTTGTAACTCAGCATGTCTTTTTCGTTGTTGTTCTTGTGGAATTCTTTTAATTTAATTTATCGTGGTAAAATATGTCCAACATAAAATTGATCATTGTAACCATTTTAAAGTGTACAATTCAGTAGCATTTAGTACATTCACAATGTTGTACAAACATCACTATCTAGTTCTAGGACATTTTTGTCATCCAAAGAAAACCCTATACCATTAAGCAGTCACTCCCCATCTCCTTCCCCCACCTCTGGCAACCACTAATCTGCTTTCTGTCTCTATGGATTTGCTTATCCTGGACATTTCATATAAATAGAATCACACAACATGTGGCCTACCGTGTCTGGCTTCTTTCACTGAGCATAATGTTGTCAACATTCATCCATGTCGTAGCATGTGCCAGGAGTTCATTCCTTTGTATCGTTGACTGCTATTCCATTGTACAGATAGATCACATTTCATGTATCCATTCCTCAGTTGATGGGCATTTGGGCTGTTTTTACCTTGTGGCTATTGTGAAGAGTGCTCCTGTGACCATGTGTGTACAAGTGTTTGAGCACCTGTTTTCAATTCGTTTGGGTATGTAGCTAGAAGTGGAATTGTTGGGTCATACAGTAATTGGATGTTTAACTTCTTGAGGAGCTACCCGTGGCCTTTTGCTCATGCCAGTCCTCCTCTGCCATATGATGTCTGTTCTCTTTCAAACCTATGTTAGGACTCGCCTCCACCTTGATTCCTTTTCCTGATAGTCCCCTGCAGCTTCCCATAATTCATGCATCCTTACTAGTCCCTGTGAGCACCCCTCATTCAGCTCTGCCTGGAGAAACTTCACTTTTGCCTCCTCATATATTCATTTGGGGTTACCCTACTTCTTTTGGCTTTGAGGATGTTTTTCCCACTAACTGCATCCAACTGTCACCATCTCAAGGATGGAGATGGATACTCGTTCTCTGTGCTCAAAGGCACTTGTCACTATTTTTGCCTTTCTATTGTTGGGCTATTCTAGTAACAGCTGGAAATTACAGAAATAGGTTTTGATTTTATTGCTCATCAAGGTCAGGTTTCCACTGAAATACAGGCATCATAGGGCCTATCCTGTTTGAAATATTAAAATGTCAGAAGATTCAAACAGGCCAAAGAGGGAGAGTTTGAAGCGGGGGTGGGGGGGGATTGGTATGTGTATGGAGTATAAATAAAGAGGTTCAAAATAACAATAATAGCATTAATGCAACCTTCTTGAGTTTGACCTCGTTTAGTCTTCACAACGACCATGTGAGATGGAGATTTAGTGTGCATGGCTCAAAGCCACACATCCCTTATGTGGCAAAATCAGTATGTTTGACTCCAGAGTCTGTGTTTTTTTGTTTTTGTCTTTTGTTTGTTTTTGGAGATGGAGTCTTACTCTGTCACCCAGGCTGGAGTGCAGTGGCATGATCTCAGCTCACTGCAACCTCTGCCTCCCAGGTTCAAGGAATTCTCCTGCCCCGGCTTCCCAAGTACCTGGGATTACAGGGATGTGCCACCATGCCCAGCTAATTTTTTTTTTTTTTGTATTTTTAGTAGAGATGGGGTTTCACCATGTTGGCCAGGCTGGTCTTGAACTCTTGACCTCAAGTGATCCACCCATCTCGGCCTCCCAAAGTGCTGAGATTATAGGCGTGGGCCACTGCGCCCACCCTGGGCCTCCCACTTTAAAAGTTGCTCACCAGTTCTTGTATCCCTAGCACCTTCCAGAATGTGTTGAGTATAGTCAGTGCTCAGTGAATATTTATTGAATCTAATTGTCAAGGAATATGCCATTTGCTGTGTTAATTTTCCCCAATATAGTTTTTGTTGTTACATTTTTCTCCTTAAGCCCTAGAAAAGTGTAGGCTTTTTAAAAAATGAAAATGTTTCATTTTATTTCAAGAAAGGAGCCTTAATCTTTATTTGTATCTATTTACAAACTGTTAAAGATTTTGACTGCCTCCTAATGTCTTTCTTAATCTCACACTTTTTGAATAAAAAGTGTTAATATATCCATTGTAAATTGCTGGCAGCTCAATTTGAAATATCTTTTTGCACAATATGTACTATTAAGTATTCTCGTGTTATTGCTCAGGGTAAGAAAAGATGACTGTTTTTTTGCCATTTAAAGCAGTCGTCTTTTTTTAATGCTGTATTTAATTTTTAAAAGACAAAGTACAGCTTAATGAAACAGGAACTTGCTGTTTCAATGTGAAGGACATGATACTCCAGACACATTCTAAAAGGAAATACATTTTTAAATATAAATGTTTGGTGTTTAATCATTCATTAGGCAAAAATGGAGACATTTGAGTTGTCTGGATCCCTTGAGCACATTTTCATGGCACTTACATGTAATGAAGCAGCTGGCCCAGGATATAATCATAATCAGTGTCACTGGAGGGCTTACCATATGCCAGGCTTGGTTCTAATTGCTTAATGTGGATTGACCCATTTAATCCCAAAATAACCCTACAAAGTTGATGTAGTCATCCCTCTTTTAAAATTGAGATTAAATTTGCATAGCATAAAATGAACCATTTTAAGGTCAACAATTTAGTGACATTCAGTCCATTCACCACATTGGGCAACCACCAGCTCTATTTCCAAAACATTTTGATCACCCTCAAAGGAACCCCATAATCCCTCGTTTAAGAATCGGGAAACAGAGACATGGAGATAAGCCCCTTTCCTTAAGTTACCCAACTGGGAAGTGATGGAGCCATGTTTGAGCCCGGACACTGGGACTCAAGGCCACTCTCTGTCGCTCTCTGAAGATCTATACTTTAGTCCCACTGCCACCTTACCCACCTCCTACCAACCTCCAGTGTAGTGGGGGCAAAGCACTTCACTTCTAACTTCAGGTTCTTGAAGTGAAAAGCAGTAAGATAATGTGCTGGTTGCCAAGACCTCGGGGCTGCAAAAAAAAAAAATTCCTTACGCTATTCTCCATGGGAATCAGGCCAAAGCTTTTCTTCATCAAATTTCCCGACCCCATTTCTGCAGAACAAACAGCACACCAGGCAGGGACTCCCCTCTGTTTCTTGATATCCCACTTCCACATTTATCTATTATCATCACTCTCTCATTCATGTTTCAGAAGATTCCCACCTCTTCACTAGGGTCGAGACTAGCATAAAACAAAAGAGATGACCAGGGTGCGAAATGGAAGGGGGCACTCCCTCTCAGGGTCCTGTAAGCCGAGTAAGTACACTCTGGCCTCACGTAGTCCTGGTCCTGCCCCACACCTCCTCCAAGATCATGTTCAGTTGCTACTCCCTCTCATTCCTTGCCTCCCTCTAAAGAATTCTAGGATCCTTTTCACTTCTGACTCCTCGTCCTGTCTCTGACCATTTATGTCCCTCCTCTCTGGAGATCCTCCTGCTCTGTTCGCCCTCTAAATTGTCTTTTTTTTTTTTTTCTTACTCTATATCCAGCTGGGTCATCTCGTCCGCTCTGTGTGCTACTGTCTTTGTGTTAACTCTCATACCTGCAGTTCTCTTTCACCCTCAGCCTAGGTGACCATATGTCCTGGTTGGCCTGGAAAGTCCCAGTGTATGCTTGTTGTCTTGGAATCATTATTGGCAGTGCCTCTTGTCACTCTCAAAAGTGATATGTAGGCTTGGCATGGTGGCTCACGCCTGTAATCCCAGCACTTTGGGAGGTCAAGGCAGGAGGATTGCTTGAGCCCAGGAGTTTGAGACCAGCCCAGGCAACATAGTGAAACCCCGTATCTACAAAAAATAAAAAAATAGCCCGGTGTGGTGGCACATGCCTGTAGTCCTAGCTACCTGGAAGGCTGAAGGTGGGAGGATCATGAGCCTGGTAGGTTGAAGCTGCAGTGAGCTAAAATCACGCCACTGCATTCCAGCCTGAGTGACAGAGTGAGACCCTGTCTAAAAAAAAAAAAAAAAAAAAAGTGATGTCACATATTGCAGCCTTCTCCCCAGCACTCCTATTCTGCTAGCATGTTTCTCAGGCATACAAAATGCAACAGATCAGAAATAAAACTTCTCAGGGTCTTGCCTAAAGGCTGCACCACCTCGATTTTCTCTATCTTGACTAATTATATCCACAAGGAAAGCTGTTGGCTCTTCATAAACTCAATCTCAGTTCTCCAAGGCTGAAGGAAGACCACCACACCTGGAAGAACAGCTGGACCCAGCAGTCTGCACCTCTGTTCCCTGTCACCCTTCCTTGGAATCAAGGGCTACTGCTCATTTAATTCTCTAGCCCAGCACTTCCCAGCAGCTCTTTCCGCCATGACAGAAATGCTCTATATTTGTGTTGTCCGATTTGGCAGCCACTAGCACATGTGGCTATTGAGCACATGAAATAGGGCTTGTGCAGCTGAGGAACTGACTTAACAAAGTACAAGTAGCTAGTGGCTACTATATGTTATAGAGCAGCTCTACCTCAGTACTTCTCAAACTTTAACATGCATACAAAACACCTGGATCTCACTGAAAGGTGCAATCTGCTTCAGTACATCTGCAACAAGACCTGAGCGTCCCCATTGTAGTAGGCTTCCAGGTGAAACTGACACTGCTGGTCTAAGGGCCACACTTTGAGGAGAAAGGCGCTAATCTAACTCGATTCTCATCCGTGGCTCACATGAGCCACACCGGGGAAGGTTTAAAAATGTGTCAGATGCCCAGGGCCTTTCCCAAGTCAATTAAATCAGGACCTCAGAGAGTAACCTGGGCATTGACATGTTTTGAAAGCTCCTCAGGTGATTCTAATGTAAGATGAGCCCAGACTGAGCTGCTCAAATAAGACTTTACTAAAGATTTAGGGTTAAGAAGATGGAATTAACCAGTGAATACAAGTCAGTTAGCCACTGGGATTTCTGTGTGGCACCTACTCATCTTCAGCCTGAAGTCCCTAATAGAGTCTCTGTATCTGCCTTCTCCCCCAGATCTCCTGAAACTGGCAGAGAATGAAACAGCTCTAACTTCTTTGTTTTGTTTTGTTTTTGTTTTTGTTTTTGTTTTAGAGATAGGGTCTCGCTCTGTCACCGAGGCTGGAGTGCAGTGGTGTGATCATGGCTCACTGCAGCTTCAACCTCCTGGGCCCAAGTGATCTACTTCAACCTCCCAAGTAGCCGAGACTGCAGGTGTGCACCACTGCACCTACCTAGTTTTTATTTTTTTTTGTAGAGACAGGGTCTTGCTATGTTACCCAGCCTGGTCTAACTTCTTTAAATAGATCTGGAAGGTGCCAGACATAGCCTCACAGTTGTAAAAGATTTCTGTCTTTGCAAAGGGCTGTTCTAGACAATGTGGCTTTTCTGACATATTGCATACATACTCTTTGAATTACTTTATACTTTTCTTCACACACATGTTCATTGTATACTTTTTAAAAAGCAAATACAGAGACCAGAGCTGTTTAATAGTTGAGGACCTCCCTGGACTCAGATTCTCCCTGAAGCAGTGTTAGGGGCTCTGTTTTCTGTGTTCATACAACCCTCAGTCCATACCTTGTTGGAATGGTTGTTATTGCTTTATGATTTCTCTATTTGTACTTCTTTCTAGACTGAGAGCTCCTTCAAAGTAGGGCCACTGCCCTATTTCTCTCTGCCTGTCTATCCCGGCCACTATCAGAACCTCCTGGGGAATTCCTCCCTCAGACCTACTGGTTCAGAATCTTAAGGGGATGAGCCCTAGAATGTGTATGTTTAAAAGGCTTCACAGATGATCTTTATTTTCAGACAGGAATGAACATCATTGCCTTAGAGACTGACATTATATCTGGAACATGGTAAACATTAAATAACTATTTGTTGAGTGCATGAAAATCAGTCTTAAATTCGACTTGTGGCATCTCGAGGCAGATGCCACCTTAGCCAAGTGATCAAGGTTAATGTCATGAGTAACCTGCATCAATACCATTTGCCCCCCATGCAATGCATTGCAAAGGATACAGTATTACTACTCTGGTTTCCTTCCAAGTGATGCATAACCCCAGCTGAATCATGAGGAAACAGCAGACAAACCCAAATTGAGGGATATTCTACAAAATTTGTGACCAATACTCTTCAAAAGAGTCAAGGTCATGAAAAACAAGTAAAGACTGGGGAATTTGCACAGATTGAAGGAGACCAAGGAGACAGGACAACTAAATGCCGCACAAGATTCTGAATTGTATCCTGGAATGGAAAAGGGACATTAGTGGGAAAACTGGTGAAATCCAAATAAGTTCTGTGCTTTAGTTAACAGCATTGTGCCAAGGCTAATTTCTTAGTTTTGATAAATGTTCTGTAGTTATGTAAGATGTTAACATAAGGAGAAGCTCAGTGAAGGATGTATTGGAACTCTTTGTAATATTTTTGCAACACTGCTGAAAGTTTGAATTTATCTCAAAACCAACAAAAGGTTAAATTTAAAAAATGAATGGAAGATAATTGAAATGTCACTGAACATGGGCATTCTGGAAGGAGAGTAAAGAAGTCCAAGGGGAGACCATTGGTTCGACAATCGGAACCAAACTGGACCATCATAGATTACAAGTTGATGCCCCTATGGTTTTGTCAAAACTCCCTCATGTTTTTATAGCTATTTTGAGGTATAATTTACATACCATACGGTTCACCCATTTAAAGTGTATAATTCAGTGTGTTTTAGAATATTTACAGGGTTGCACCACCATCATCACAATCTAATTTTGGAACGTTTTTGTCCCCTTTAAAAAAAAATAAACAACCTATATCCATTTGCTGTCACTCAATATCCCACCCCACCACCTGCTGCCAAGCAACCATTTTTTCCTTTCTGTCTCTATAGGTTTTCCTATTCTGGACATTTATTTTAAATTGAATCATATGTGATATTTTGTGTCTGGCTTCTTTCACTTAGCATGATGTTTCTGAGGTTTATCCATGTGGTAGCATGTGTCAGTACTTCATTCCTATTTGTGGCCCAATAACATTCTGTTGTATGAATACGGACCACATTTATTTATTCATTCATCAGTCGATGAACACCTAATACCTTTTGGACTATTATTCTGATGGGTTTGGTTGAATACTAGGGTAGACTGCCCTTCCAGCCTCCCATGCTCTATGCATCCATTGCTCCAGAAGATAGACTCTTAGGATAAAGAGTTGACACCATCTCCAAGCATCCCAAACAGCACTGTGTACTTATATACATGATTAGCCACTTTGGAATGTCTTTAGTGTTAAGGCAAGAAATGTCCTTAGAGTCCCAGAGAGGGAAAAAATGTGGGTTATGTTATGTCCAAATCCATAACCACCACTTCAGGGAGTTGTGCAGTGAATTGCTTTATTGAATAAGTGTGAGAAAGGAAAGATATTAGTTGTCCAAGAATGCTATTGCCAAACTTTGTGAAAACAGAGTATTTTCTGTGGAAACAGCATACATTTTATTCTGTGCCATGGAATTTCCCCTCATTTGACCCAAGGGATAAAGAAAAACTCTTATGCAACCATCCCATTTTAAAAGTTATTCTTTTATATGTAGGCTGGTTAATAACCAACAACAGACAATTTTATCTAAGATGACTAAGATCTTGCATTTCGCTTTTAGTGAGAGCTGATTTACATATCTAATTCATGTTCTATTAGCAGAGTTATGGGAATATAAGGAAATGCAAGAAAAACCCAGAACTTGGATCAGATTTTAAAGTCCTACAGTTATATACAGTTGTGAAGATGTCCTTCAAAATCCAGAAACCAAACAGACTCTGTCATCTTACTTTTTGCTGAGGTGTTGGCCTTTTATTTTTGAAATCTAGCAATTTTCACTTCTTGTTATCTAAAAGTTATTAATACAAAGCATTTCCTCCCATCATTTACATAACTCTTTTCCAGCAGTATGCACGCGTACACACACACACACACACACACACAATTTAAATGTCTATGAGCAACTTTTGACTTTCTGGAAAATTCTTTCCCCAGCTTGAAACTTTCTCCATATTCTGCTGTTTCACCTGAATGTGAAATGAAGACATTTCACAGAATCTAAGAGTTCAGAAAGAGGCGCCGTGCTAGATACTCATGTGCATAGTTTCTGGTCTTCTCACTGGCCCTTCCAGTAACTTGTGGTTATTCTAGAAGTCCATGTCCAGAACAGAACACTGAGCAACAGATATCATCTGGGATCCATGTTTTTGGTCTAATTGGCCTTTTGGGTGAACACATCATTTGGGCTCAAGTTGATGATTGTATCAAGTAAGCCTTTTCAGTCTCTTCTGTGCTGCCACTGAGCCTGTTCCACCACCACCTTCCCTCACCCCCATCTTGAAATCATGCATTTGGTTGCTGAGACCCAAGTGTAGGATACAACCGTTTGTTCCCATGACCTTTTCAGGTCCTCCTCATCTTTCTGGTTTGTCTTCCTTTCAGCATCTGGTAATTTTGTTGTTGAATGGGTTGGCCTCACTTCCTAGCTTCATGTTACCTGCAGACTTGGTCACGAAGATGTGTATAACTTCATGTGAGCCATTGATAAGCAGGGCAAAATAGGGAAAGTGCCACCCCCACACCATGCCCATCACTGGAGACTGCTCGGCAGTTTCATACTTTATTACCCCTGAGATCTGTTGTGAATCAGCCTCACTAAAGGTCTTCCCCTCTACATTCCCTTGTGAACAAGAATAGCTGGAAAGCCCTTACAAATGCCTTGCCTGCCAGGCACAGTGGCTCACGCTTGTAGTCCCAGCACTTTGGGAGGCTGAGGTGGGTGGATCGCTTGAGCCCAGGAGTTTGAGACCAGCTGGGGCAACGTGGCAAAACCCCATCTCTACAGAAGATACAAAAATTAGCCAGGCGTAGTGGCACACACTTGTAGCCCCAGCTGCTTGGGAGGCTGAGGTGGGAGGATTTCTTGAGCCCAGGAGATTGAGGCTACAGTGAGCTGTGATTGCTCCACTTCACTCCAGCCTGGGTGACAGAGTGAGACCCTGTCTCAAAACAAAAACAAAAATAAATGCCTCTTCATGATTCCCATGGTTTGTGTCTAGAGATTTCCCTCAGCCTAAGAATCTAACCATACCAAGTGAAAGCAAGAGAGGCTGATCTTGCATGTAATAGTCACTGAATGTTCTAAGTGCTTGCAGAATATTCTTCAATTGTCTCTTCTAGACTCTTGACTAGGATGTATATCAGATTCACCAATCTGTGGTTTTTGAAGCATGTTTTTTCCTTTTCCCTTTTGAAAACTGCAAATGCATTTCTCTGACTCCATTCGTATTACAGGGGAAGATTTAGTTATTTTATCTTCAAGTTCTCCAAGTATCTGGGTATAATTTGTCTTCACTATAATGCTAAAATTCATTTAGAATATCTTCTAATCAATTTGGGACCTCAGTTCTCTCTTCCTAGATTTTTTTCGTCTACTCTTCCCTGGCTGAAGCTCATTGTTTTTTTAAAAATAGATATATATTTTTAATTTTTAAATATTTGACATGTAATAATTGTACATATTTATGGGGTACAATGTGATATTTCTGTACATTAATGCATTGTGTAATGATCAAATCAGGGTAATTGGTATATCCATCACTTCAAACATTTATCACTTCTTTGTGGTGAGAATATTCAAATTCCTGTCTTCTAGCTTTTTTGAAATATGTGTTGTTAACTATAGTCATTCTAGTGTGCATTAGAGCACCAGAACTTATTCCTCCTAACTGGTGATGTTGTACCCATTGAGTGACCTCTTCCTACTTTTTTGAGACGGAGTTTCACTCTTGTTGCCCAGGCTGGAGTGCAATGGCGCGATCTCAGCTCACCGCAACCTCCGCCTCCCAGGTTCAAGTGATTCTCCTGCCTCAGCCTCCCTAGTAGCTGGGATTACAGGCATGTGCCACCACGCCCGGCTAATTTTGTATTTTTAGTAGAGGCGGGGTTTCTCCATGTTGGTCAGGCTGGTCTCAAACTCCCGACCTCAGGTGATCCGCCAGCCTCAGCCTCTCAAAGTGCTGGGATTACAGGCGTGAGCCACTGCGCCCGGCTTGACCTCTTCCTACTTCTAACTCCCCTCACCATAACCCTCCATAGCCCCTAGTAACTTCTATCCAATTCTCTACTTTTATGAGCTCAAGTTTTAAAAATTCCACATACAAGCAGGATCATGAGGTATTTGTCTTTCTGGGCCTGGCTTATTTATTTCACTTAATATGATGTCCTCCAGGTGTATCCGTGTTGTCAAAAATGACAGGATTTATTGTTTTTTTATGGCTGAATAGTAGTCTGTGTTTTTATCCAAGCAGTCAGAAGCAAAGTGCAGAAGAGAATGGGGTTTTTTTCTTTCATTTTTTATTTTTACTTTTTCTTTTTGAGACAGGGTCTTGCTCTGTCACCCAGGCTGGAGAGCAGTGGTGCAATCTCAGCTCACTGCAGCCTTGACCTCTTGGACTCAAGTGATCCTCCTGCCTCAGCCTCCTGAGTAGCTGGGACTATAGGTGTGCACCACCATGCCCAGCTAATATTTTTCTTTGTTTTTTTTTTTTTTCTTTTCTTTTTTTTTTTTTTTTGGAAGAGATGGATTTTTACCGTGTGGTCCAGTGATCTGCCGGCCTCAGGCTCCCAAAGTGCTGAGACTACAGGCATGAACCACCGTGCCTGGCTGAGAATGGGGTTTTCTTTGCCTATTGTAATGGAAACATAAATCCGTGAATTTGGCCCGTGACCTCTTTGCTGTTTTTTATCACAATGTCATGAACTGCTTTGCAGTTTACAAAGTGCCCGCATGTGCATGTGATCTTTACAACCACCTTGTGAGCTAGTGAGTTTACTACCTATATTTTAGAAACAAAGAAGCAGAGTTGAACTTGCATTTAGTGACATGGAGGGTTGGGTGACTTTTCCAAGTTGTGGAGCCTGTTTATGACCAAGTTGGATGCCTCCCAGCTTGTTCACTGTGCAATCTTTGCCACATTTATCACATACAGTAGTCCCCCTTTATTCACGGTTTCACTCTCCATGGTGTCAGTTACCTGTGGTCAACAGTGGTCCAAAATAGGTAAGTACAGAACAATAAGATAAGAAAGAGAGACTACATTCACATAACTTTGATTACAGTATATTGTTATAGTTGATCTATTATTAGTTATTGTTGCTAATTTCTCACTGTGCCTAATTTATAAATGAAACTTTATTGTATGTATATACAGGGAAAAACACTGTATATAGGGTTTGTTACTATCTGCAGTTTTAGGCATCCACTGGGGGTCTTGGAATGTATACCTCATGGATAAGTGGGGACCTGTACTTTACTATACGTTGGAAGCACACCTTTCTGACTTTCTCCCCTGAAATCCTTGTTTACTCTTTAATTCATGCCATTCTCTGTCTTTCATACACAGTATGTGGGAAGGGTGATGCCCATAAGCCACTCTAACTTCCTGCACTCCCTTTCATTTCTCTGTGGGGCTCACCGATGAGTATATTTCCAGAACATCATTTCTGACATCATCCAAATCCTCTAAAGCAGCCTTCCTTTAAAAACTCCAACCCTGGAATCTAATCTGCATTTTTGGAACGTTTGGAATATGCTGAAGTCAGAGCTACTCCCTTTGTTGTGCCCCACGTGCCTGGGCACCAGCCCCTCGGCTCCACCACCTGATGTGCAAGTCATGTCAGTGTCCTCCCAAGATTCCTTTCACTTCCCCAACTTGGTGCCCAAGGGGGGTCTGCACTGGGTCTAGTGCAGCATCCCCCCTAACGTGCTTTCTACAAGAGGGAATTGGCAGCAATGCTAGGCAAGGCGATTCAGAATCAGCGACTCTACTTTTTCGCTGAATAAGACACTGCAGATCTACTTCGCTGATTTATTTACATTACTCTGCATGTCCTTGGAGAGATGGCAGAAGGTTAAGGGACAGCATCGATTCTTTCAGATTCCTCAAGGCTCTTGCAGATTTCCCATGGTCCTTTGTACTACAAAGTGGAGAATCAAGCATCAGATGACCTTTTCAATGTTACTCTGTTGGTTCAATCTGTAACAACTTTTTCTCTTGTCTTCACCAACCTCTCACTGCTTTCCACAAAAAATGAACCATGGCCTGCTATTATTTGTTTTCAATTCTGAATATAATAAAATAAGATACCATAAATTGCTTTCACGAAAGTACTGATTTGATTATCACTTATGATACAAATTATGAAACTGCAACATGAGTGTTTTCTCTCTGATTCCTTTCACCATTTCACTGCAGACTTGAAAAGGGACCAGAATGGACCAAAAAGAAATTATTTCTTTGTTGTTTTGCCAAAGACCTTTCCTTTCAAAATGCACACATCCTGGAGTTTTGAAAACTGCTATAATTATCACAAGGCAGTCTTTCTCTGGGAAGAAAGTGAGTGAATTTCCCATTAGGAGATCATGGTTAAAATAATCTCTCGGCTCTGGGACCAAATGGAACTAGAAAGTGTGTTCAAAAGCTGCATTCATTTCAGAAGGGAGAAAGAACAACCTTTCTCATAATGAGCCCTGGGAAGCAGCCAGCGTGGAAAAAGGTCACACAATTGCCACTTTGGTATCTGAATAACTACTCCTAGCTTACTTTTGCTTGTGGTGTGATAGCTTTTGTGGTTTTCTCTGGGGCTGAATCCCTGCTGTCTTCAAGCATAGTTTTCACTGAGTCTGTCTTGGAAACCACTGTGCGTGTGGCATTGTCATCTACCATTTTTATAGGAGACAGAAACAGTTACTCTGACCCAAGTGACTAAAATGCAGCTCAGTAATTTTTTTTCCCAATAGTCTTAGCATGTGGATAGGACATTTGTTCTTATCCAGAAATGAAATGTGTTAAGATTGTGTGAAATTATCTGTATCTTTTGCTGCTCATTTTTCAAAGGTTGCCCCTGGAGGGTGTTTTGATGAAATTATTTATGGAATATGTAAAAATGTTCAAGACCCCTTATCAGAACAGAACTGAGGAGGATGCTGTTCCTGAAGATTCTGCCTACTGCCTATCCAAGATGCAAAATATTAGTGGTATTGAAGATAGATGAGAGGGGAGATTATTTTAAGGTTATGTGTCTTTCTACAATTATACCAATTTTTAAAGTGTATTTCCAGCTGGGCATGGTGGCTCACACCTGTAATCCCAGCACTTTGGGAGACCAAGGTGGGAGGATTGCCTAAACCTTGGAATTTGAGACCAGCCTGGGCAATGTAGCGAAACCCCATCTCTACAGAAAAAAAAAAAAAAAATCACAAAAGTTAGCCGGGCATGGTGGCATGTACCTGTAGTCCCAGCTACTGGGGAGGCTGGGGTTGGAGGGTCACTTGAGCCCAGGAAGTCAAGGCTGTAGTGAGCCGTGATTGTGCCACTGCACTCCAGCCTGGGTGGTAGAGACCCTGTATCAAAAAAATAAAATAAAAAATAGTAAAGAATATTTCCACAAATCAGAAGTGAAAGAGACAGCTCTTGGAGAAGGGTTCATATTCATAATACTTTTCTCATTGCTTATTTTCCAAAAGCTCTAAAATGGACTTCTATGTATTACCACTGCTTCATATTGCCCACCTACCCACCTTGTTGCTCCTGTCATCTAATGTTATGAAAATACTGTTTGGGATTTAAAGCGGAAGCCATGGGTTGATTTTTAAGAAGTCACAGAAGCCAAGACTGCTGAGCACTCTGGTGTCATCAGAATGAACATTCCCTGACTCCAGTGAGTATCCTGACGTGTGTAGTTAACTCTCACAAACTCAGGCACGTGAATGATCTCAGCAGAAGAGAGAGAAGGGCCAGTGGTTTACCCCATTGTCTCTCCCCTCTTTCAACATAGGTCTTGACTACCTTGCTTCCAGGAAGCAAGGGTGACAGCTGAAAACCAACCGGAAGCGTTGTTTTTTTTGTTGTTGTTGTTTTTTGTTGTTGTTGTTGTTGCTGTTGCTTTTGAGCCTCCAAAGACCAAGATCCGCTTAATAGACCGTGGCATTTTTGCCTTATCTACTGACTTAAGAACTTAATCCATGACCCTGTCACTACACCCCCTGCACCCCCACCCATGCACATTTACATGCTCACTCGTACACTCATTCACACTCACCTCTACCTTTAGATTTAACCCACTGAGCTGTACTGAGCCAGATGAACTGGACTGTTGATTCTCGCCATTTCTGGATCGTGGGTTCCTGAAGAATCTGGTGAGAAGTTGTAAACCCTCTTCCCTGAAAAGTGTCTATACAAATGTGTGCAGATTTGGCTTATGATTCTGGAGGGATTCATGGCCAGGAAATCCATGTTAGGGGATTTACTTTTCACTATATACCCTTTGTTTCTGTTGTGAGGTTGTTACTGTCTGTGTATATTACTTCTGTTAATTGAATCTGTCTAGGTTACTTTTTCAATTAACAAATTAATTAGAAGACTAAGAGCCTAAAAGAGATTTTTCTTATCTGATTAAGTTCAGTATTGAATCCTGAGAGTCCATTTGAAAGCATAGTATTTGTCGGCTTTTTCAATTGCAAAATATTTATCGTGATTGCCAAGAAATATTGCTGAGAGCCAAAATAATAATAGAGGAAATGATCTACAGTTGAATTTTTATCTGAATTATTTTGAACATAGAAAATGAATTTTTGTAAATAAAAAAATAATAGATGTTGGTGTGGATGCAGTGAAAGGGAACACTTCTACACTGCTGGTGGGAATGTAAACTACTACAACCACTATAGAAATAGTGGGGAGATTGCTTAAAGAACTAAAAGTAGATCTACCATTTGATCCAGCAATTCCACTACTAGCTGTCTACCCAGGGGGAAAAAAAATCATATGAAAAAGATACTTGCACGTGCATGTTTATAGCAGCACAGTTTGCAATTGCAAAAGTATGGAACCAGCCCAAGTGCCCATCAATCAACGAGTGGATAAAGAAAATGAGGTGTGTGTGTATATATATATGTATGTGTGTATATGTATATATATGTATGTGTATATGTATGTGTGTATATGTATATATGTATGTGTATATATGTGTGTATATGTATGTGTATATATATGTGTGTATATGTATATATATGTATGTGTATATAGATGTGTATATATATGTGTGTGTGTGTGTGTGTATGCACATTCATTCTGTGGAATACTCAGCCATATAAAGGAACTAAACAATGGCATTCGTGGCAACCTGGATGGAATTGGAGGCAATTATTCTAAATGAAGTAACTCAGGAATGGAAAACCAAACATCGCATGTTCTCAGTTGTATGTGGGAGCTAAGTTATGAGGATGCAAAGGCATAAGAATGATACACTGGGATTTGGGGACTCGGGGGGAAAGGCTGGGGGTGGCAAGGGATAAAAGACTACACATTGGGTATAGTGTACACTGCTTGGGCTATGGGTGCACCAAAATCTCAGAAATTACCACTAAAGAAGTTATTCATGTAACCAAACACTACCTGTTCCCCAAAAACCTATTGAAATAAAAAATAAAATATTAAAATGAATTTTTGTGTTAATGGTCTCATATTCAGGTGGGAAAAATCTCCTTACAGTTGCCAAAAATGGTTACCTGGTAGTATGAAAAGGGTAAGAGTTGATAATCCTCGAGAATAAGGATACCTTCCTACAGTGTTTTCAGCATAGCTTATTTTGTGTGATTCTTTGAGAGCAAAAAAAAAAAAACCCACGTTTTGGGATTGTAGTGACTGCTTTGCCTTGATTGGGCTCCTCATGGGAGCCATTTCTTATACTGAATCTTTCACCATACCAAAGAGTGTTATAACCTTCATGTACATTTTAAATGACAGTCATATTTTACCCTTCCCAACAGGGTTTATGTAACATCTTTGTGCAGTATGCTTAAAATCCACAAAACTAAAATATCTCAAAGGAGAAAAGAGAGGTTAGTGATGAATAAAAATTGTAGTGAAGATTGTCTTGTTTTTTCCTTCTAAAATTCCTTCCTGTGTAAAAGCCGCCTGGCCAACTGATAGTTTTTCTTTCAACTCACTGTGAAATATTTTTCTTAGCTTGCGTGTTAGCACCAAGTGATGTATCCATTGTCACTACTGTGTGATATCAGTTGCTGAGGTGATAAAACATGGATTTCTTTTTTAACCTGGTACTGGAATGGAGGATGGGGAAGAAAAGAGAGTCAAGAAAAGGAATGATGCAACTGACAGGCATACATTAGTGAGGTGCCCTATTCATTTATTTCAGTAGCTGTACATCCTTACTTTCCAGCACTATTGAATACTCTGTGGGTGGTAGGATCGTGTGGGGGAAAGAGCATAGTTATAATAGCTGACGTTTATTGAACATTTGCTATTCTAAGCACATTATTTATATTAACTCATCTAATCCCTATGACAACTATATGGATTAGCTGGGTTCAAATCCGGACTCCTCCACTTCCTAGCTGTATAAACTTGTGCAACTTCACTTTTTTTTTAGATGAACAAAAACTATCCATCTCTTAGGGTAGATGTTAGCATTAATTGAGATGGTAGTTCTATTGCATATATAATCATGTCTGGTATATAAAAGAACTCAAATGATGTAAAAAAAAAACCTCTGTACACAAAGACTTCATGGCAGCATGATTCATAATAGCTCCAAACTGAAGACAGCCCAAATGTCCTTCAACTGGTAAATAGATTTAAAAAAGAATTGTGGTATATTCATAGTATGGAATATTACTCAGCAATGAAAAAAAGGACATGGATACACACAAAAACATGGAAAAATCTCAAACATTATGTTAAGTGAAGAAATAGAAACACAAACATACTGTGTGATTTCATTTATGTAACATTCTAGAAAAGCCTAACTGTGGCAACAAAAAGTAGATCAGTGGTTGCCAGAGGTTGGGGAAGGAGATCAGCTGCAGAAAGATACTAGGAAACTTTGTAGAGTGGGGGAACTGTTCTGTATGTTGATTGTGGTGATTACACAACTGCATATGATTACTAAATTTCGTAAAATTGTACACTTAAAAATGGGTGAAGCTTAATGTATGTAAATTATACCTCAAAGCTAGAAAAACACTTTCTGCAAATTGTAAGGTTGTATAACATTAGACTTTCTCGTATTTTAGAACAGTTGAATGGGTTTTATGCAGCTTGGGTTTTCAGAGCTACTTAGATTATCTCAAAGGAAACTTAATGCAGGTGCTATTGAGCACGCTTCATACACATGCCTATGAAAGGTACAATGGATGATGCCAAAGGGACCTGTGATAGTCTGTATTAGAGAAATTGTAGAGAAATTGCAGACGGTTTATATACACTAAACCATCAAGAAATCCCATGAGAATTGAGGATATGTGTCGCAGGTGAGTATTGGGGCAGGTCAGAAAGAAGGGAGATAATTTAGTAGGGATAGGGGTGGTCAGGGAAGGCCTCTGACAGAAATAAGACTTGAAAGTGTTGGATAAGTTTTCTGGAAATAATTTGAGCAGAGATGTGGCAGTTACAATACATACTTAAAAATGGCTGGACTGGAGTATGTTGGAAAGACTCGAGGACTTTGAGGTCTGTCAGCTTCACAAATAAGGTTGCAGAGTGTTCCCAGTTCTCCAGCCTGGAGCTTGTGTGTACTGGTTCTTACCCTGATTATGTCCTCTTCCAATTCTGAGTTTAGTGACGTTTCATTTATTGCCTGAGATTGGCCACGCTGGGAATATTTACAGCGTGCAAATTGACAATCATTTTGGAAATCTGTCTCCCCCAACTTCCTACCCACCCCACCAGCCAGTTGTCAACCATTCACCAGCACACTACTGATTGTAATCCTGAGAATTATGAACTTCAGAGAGGAGAACGAACAGAAGATCCAGAGGTGGCTGGAGAGGTGTAGAGAGAGCCAAAGGGGAAAAAGATACTCTTAAGGGAGATGACAAGGCACAAATATTCAATGCTGAAAGAGAAGTAGGATTTTTGTTGTTGTTTCCAAGAGAACTGAAGCAGTAGGATGCCTTATCACAAGCACACATGTAAAAAGCACCTCTCATACAAGTCTTTTCAGACCTTCAGTAAACAGTGCTCCTCCTTGCCTCAACTTGTCTGATATATACACAGCACTTTGATGGTCAATGCATGCAGTGCAGAATTAGGTCCTCCCTTCTCTGTGCTTCCTGGTATTCTTTCAGTTTCTGGCACATGGAAGGCAGTCGTAGTGGCTGAATGAATGAAATCATGAACTAATCCTTATTGCGGTATTGCTCATACTGTATGCTTGCAATACAAAACCTTGCTTACTTGTTTATCTACCTCATTGAAGTGCAAACTTCAGAAGAACCAGGAATTTTGTATCTTGTTGTACCCTAGCACCTGCCACTGCACAGTTGGTGCTCAAGAAATGCTTATTGAAATAATGAAATTAGGCAATTTCAGTTTTAGATAACATGCAATTACCAAAAGATCAAATAGCATTCTGTTCCATGAAACAAACCCATGTCCTTTCTTAAAACATTCAAAAGAGGTGCTATTGAGTTATGTAAAACATGCTAGTCTCTATTGTGGGAGGGCATTAGTCTGCCAACATCTCAGTTTCTTTTTAACAGTACAGAAATTGAAGCAACTTACTATCAAAGTTTCTTCCAGATCTAAGATGCTATGATTCTAAGAGGAAAGAAAATTCAGACCTTGTGGGCTTAAAACCAGGGGTCCTTTATTGCTTTCTGTTAAGGTGGAAAGTTATATATGACATAGACATTTTCTGTACTTTTGGCTTCTTTATATGGATTCTATATAAGTGATAAGTGATTAAGTGAGGTTGGCTAGTAATTATTGCCTCACTCTATTCAATTTCTCTTCTGTCTTATCTGTGGTAGGCTGAACAATGGCCCCCCTAGATGTCCAGGTCATAAGCCATGAAACCTGTGAATATGTTCCCTTATGTGGCAAAAGAGACTTTGCAGATGTGATTAAGGATCTCAAAATGGGGAGATTACTCTGGATTATCTCAGTGGGCCCAATGTCATCACAGCATCCTTATAAGAAGGAGGCAGGAGAGTTAGAAGGAGATGTGAGGATGGAAGCAGAGATTAGAAAGACAAAGATCGGAAAGATGTTATGTTGCTGACTTTGAAGATGGAGAAAGGGGCCACAAGCCACAGATTATAAGAGGCGAGTAGAAGCTGAAAAAAGCAAGGAAATGGATTCTCCTTTAGAGCTTCCGTAAGAACTCAGTCCCCCAGTGTGGGCAATATGGCAAATCCCTGTCTCTACAAAATATACAAAAAGTAGCTGGGCATGGTGGCGCATGCCTGTAATCCCAGCTACTTGGGAGGCTGCGGCAGGGGGATTGCATGAGCCCAGGAGGTCAAGGCTGCAGTGAGCTGTGATCACATCTCTGCACTCCAGCCTGGGTGACAGAGTGAGAACCTGTCGAAAAAAAAAAAAAAAAAAAAAAAAAAAAAAAAGGTGCAGACACCTTGACTTCAGCCTAGCAGAACTGATTTTGAACTTCTGGCCTCAAGAACTTTCAGAGAATAAATTTGCATTGTTTTAAGCGATTAAATCCGTGGTCATTCGTTACAACAGCCATAGGAAACTAATAAAACATCTCTTCTGAAGATTTAAAAATAGCATTCTTTGCTTTCCAAATTTCACTGTGCATAGGACCACCTGGGGATCTTGTTAAAATGCAGATTCTGATTCGGGGGGTCTGAGGATGGTCATGAAGATTTACAATTGTCTTGAGATCCCAGATGCTGCTGCTGCTGCTGGTTGTAGCCCACACTTTGAATGGGAAAGCTCTAGAGGAGGTATTCATTGTCTGGGCTTCTCTTTCCTTTATTGCCTTTGGTCATCATTACTAAAATATTGTATCCTGTTGGGACTCTTTGGTTTCTGTGAGCATGTAGAGAATTAGAAAGCCACAAAGACTTGGAGTAGAGCCAACATGGGGAGGATTTTAAAAAGCTGCAATTGTTCAACCTGAAGAAAAGACAGAAGATGATTTAATAATGATATGTAAGAAACCAGAGAGTTAATATGTGGGAAATGGTGATTAACTGCCCCTCATCTTTACTTTACAGGATAAAATAGCAAGAAGAATTTGGGCTTAAGAACTCCATACTGGCAGGGAGGTGGTGGTTCTCTTTGACTGTTAGAATTGTACAGCTGCAAGGGCCCTGGGATCCATCTAGTTGTACCCACTCATTTTGTAGATGAAACTGAAGCTGAGAGTGACCTTTGGAAGGTCATAAGCAAATGACAGAATCTGTACTAGAACTGGTGGCTTGGCCATGTTCACTGCACCACCGCAGTGGAGGCTGTGCCATGGGGTTTAGATAATTGGTAGTTGCTCATCACTTTGAAGTGATTTAAAATTGGGGCTGTCCCAGGGAGCCTTCTAGGGTGACAGAAGTGTTCTGTATCTTGCTCTTGGGTTCAGTTATACAGGTGTATGCATGTGTGTGTAAAACTCATCAAGTTGTAAACTTGACCTTTGCATACTTGACCGTACACTGATTATTCAGCAATTTTGAAATTTTTTGCTAGCATTTAGAGAATGAAAATGCTGAACTCTTCGTTGTAGCCAAACACTGGAAATGATCCAAATGTCCTTCAAATTAGACTAGATACATAAACTGTGGCAAATTTATAGAATGGATTTCTATATAGCAGTGAGAGTAAATGAACTGTACCATACAGCAACATAGATGAGTCTCACAAGCATGTTGGTGACTGAAAGAAGCCAGACACAAAAGAGAACATTCCATAGGATTCTATCTATATAAAAGTCAAAACTGAGCAAACTTAACAAGGCCTTAAAAGTCAGGGGAGCCGGGCGCGGTGGCTCACGCCTATAATCGCAACACTTTGAGAGACCAAGGTGGGCAGATCACTTGAAGCCAGGAGTTTGAGACCAGCCTGGCCAGCATTGTGAAACCTCCTCTCTACTAAAAATACAAAAATTAGCCAGGTGTGGTGGCACGCGCCTGTAATGCCAGCTGCTTGGGAGGCTGAGGCAGGAGAATCGCTTGAACCTGGGAGGTGGAGGTTGCAGTGAACCGAGATCGCACCACTGCACTCCAGCCTGGGGACAGAGTAAGACTCTGTGTCAAAAAAAAGGGGAGTGGCTAACTATGAGGGAAGTATTAGGGACACAAGGGGGGCTCTACCTGGCTACATGGTTATATCCACTTTGTGAAAATGAAGCACAGTGTATTCATTTGCACATTTTCTTTATGTACATTTCAATTAAAAGTTAAAATTGGTTGAGAGAGGTTGGGAGAAGAACTTCTCACAAACCTGTATACTATTAAGCTTTGAAGAATTTAGGTTTTTTAAAGCTTTTTAAATTGACAAATAATAATTGTTCATATCCATAGAGTACATAGTGATGTTTCAATGCATATAATGTTTAGCAGTCAGATCAGGGTAATTAGCATATCGCTCATCTCAAACATTTATTTCCTTTTGTTAGGAATGTTCAATATCTTCTTAGCTATTTGAAATGATATATTGTTAACTCTAGCCATCCCAGAGTGGTATAGAACACTAAAACTTATTCCTCCTGTCTAGCTGTAATTTTGGTTTCATTACTTATTTTTTAAAAGCACAGGTGGAGGTAATTGCATTAGAAAACATGTACTTTCATAGAATCCCTGGAAGATAACTTGCTGTGGAGAGAAACCTTCAGTTAAGGAGTCTGTATATTTAAATCTCAGTTCTAAGCCAAAAGCCATCTCTTCTCTTGTCAGCTTTCTCTCTGAGCTAGTACAGTCTTTCTTTCATGAAAATCTATGAAGCCAGCACCATCCTCAGATCCTTTTTGGCCCTTTGTAGTTCTACAGAATGGGGGCATTTTTAAAAAGAAGCAGCTTGAAATAAATAGTAATTTTGTTAGGAGACAATGTTGTCATGCCAGGCACACTTCCCTGCAGCAGTGCCTGGAGCGCCACAGTTGGTTTCAAATGGTGTGAAGCGGTTCCAGACAAGCAGCCGACCAAACAGAACTTGTCACCCCAAGCCAGAATTCCCCCAAAGCCATATCTGCTTCCTGCCACTGGTGATATAGTTTCAAACCAGCTGGCTAGCCTACCTGAGATAATTTCATCATGTGAGGTTGTACAGAAAAGGGTTGACTTGGCCAATCTGAGACTATCTTGGACAAGGCCAGCTTGCAAGGTTGGCCCTTGGCTGGCATCGGGAACTTGGTGGTAAGCAGTTCCCTGCAGTGATAAGAACTTTCCCTAAGTGATAAGGCTGGTTCAGGATGGCTAGACTGTGCTAACACTATGGCTTATGCTGAACACCTTTCCTTCCTTCCTGGAGTCTGGAATTTCAATATGTTTAGGCAGAGGGTGCCTCCATGACCAGCCTGCCTTTCTAACCAGCTTTTCTGGGCAGAACTGTCACACATATTATTGTGACTTCATTGGTAAGGGCAAAGTGTGCCCATGCGATATCTCCTGGGAAGAGAGAGCATAAGGAAGTCTGCATGTGGATTCTTCCAGACTCCACGTGTGTCTTTTTCCCTTTTTTTTTTTTTTTTTTTTTTTTGGAGGTGGTATCTCACCCTGTCGCCCAGGGAGTAACCTCAGCTCACTGCAACCTCTGCCTCCCAGGTTCAAGTGATTCTCATGCCTCAACCTCCCGAGTAGCTGGGATTACAGGCATGCACCACTACGTCTGGCTAATTTTTGTAGTTTTAGTAGAGATGGGGTTTCACCATGTTGGCCAGGCTGGTCCTGAACTCCTGACCTCAAGTGATTCACCCACCTCAGCCTTCCAAAGTGTTGGGATTACAGGCATGAGCCACTGTGCCCGGCTTGTGTCTTTTTCCTTTATGATCCGTGTATCCTTGTTAAGTTGCTGTAATAAATATTGGCTCTAAGTACAACTATATACTAAGTCCCATGGATCCTTCTGTCGAATCTCAGAACATGGGGTGGTCTTTGGGACGCAGGTACCTAAGTGAATATTTAAAGTAGTTTTCAGCTTTTTTCCTGATGAAAATAAGGTGAGAAGATACTCCTGGGTGCTTCTGGTGGGAGTACGAACATGGAACAACCCTTGTCGAGGACATGTTGTCAGTTTCTAGCAGATCATACATTCATTGACCCTTTGATCCAGGATTCCCACTTCTGGAAATTTATCCTGTAGCTGTAACAATACCTGTACAAAATGATACACATAAAAGGTTTTTGGCTGGGCATGGTGGCGTGCACCTGTAGTCTTAGCTACTTGGGAGGCTGAGGCGGGAGGATCACTTGAGCCCAGGAGTTTGAGGATCAAGGCTGCAGTGAGCCATGGTCATGCCACTGCACTCCAACCTGGGTGACAGAGTGAAACCCAGTCTTTAAAAAAAAAAAAAAGTTTTTGTTGTACTCTTCCCCCAGCCTTTATTTGTAATAGCAAAAGACCAGAAACTAGTGTTGTCCTGTATGGGGCTGCTGAGTCTCTGAGGGTACATTCACACTAGGAATGACTGCAGCTAGAATAGAACGAAGAAGTTGTATGTGATTAATAGAAAGTTTTCTCATGTGAATTAAATCAAAAGCAGGGTACAGAACAGTTAAGTCTAGTACTGTGTGCTCCTTTTCTGGGCGAAGGGTGTGTGATGCTCTGAATAACTATTAAAAGTGGTGACCTGTAGGGGGCAAGTTAGACAGCGAATGAAGGCAGAAATGAGAACTCTGTGTATACTTCCTTATATTGCTTTCATTTTTGTGTCAATTACCTATTAAGTTTTTTTAATTGAAAATGAAAAGAGCTGAGAGGAGGCAGTCTGCTTGAGGTGAATCAAAATCAAGGTATTATAAGTGAAATAAAAATTTTACATACTTAATTTTCTCTTTGTTTACATCAGGTATGGCCCATGAGTCAGCCACCTGTTTTTGTAAATAAAAAAATCTTGGAACACAGTCATGTCCATTGTTTTACATATGCTCCTTGGCTGCTTTTTTGCTACAGCGGCAGAGTTGAGTCATTGCAAAAGAGACCAGATGGCCCACAAAACCTAAAATATTGACTATTCTGGCCATTTACAAAAAAGTTTGATGACCCTGCACCTGTAGTGTTTAGTTATGGCTTATATCAGTGTTGATGCCCTGCCTAAGGATATCAGGATGGATTGGAATTTGATTCATCTGTAGTAGGTAAGACCAATGGTAGTCATTTGAAAGATGCCATTTTTTATAAACTCTGAGCAAGTCTCCATGGAATTTGGTATGTGTTACATGATTGCTGGGGGGTCAGGGGAGGGGGATTTTACTCTACAAAGACACATTAGTCTATTTCTAAAACCTGCCAAGAGAAATTTTAAGAAGCAATGAATGATCTCTTTTCTAAAGTGTGGTGCCTCTGAGACAATCTACCTTCCTGGCAATGATACCCTAGCTAAATGTTGTCTGAAGATTTATATCATCAGAATCATGGAAACTGGACCTCTCCAGGAGAAACTGAGGTCTGCACTGTGCAAGATGGGATCATTGTCCCTCGATTTCAGCTGTTTTTTTTTTTTCATTGCATGCCTGAGGTGACTTTACCCATCCTTCCAGAACAAAATGGATTATTCTTTGAGATGTCTGGTGATTATCATAAACCATTATCATATGGTTCTGTGATATAGAACCGTAAGCAAGGCATTTGAATAATCATGATTTTATATGAGTAATGATGATAGCTACTGTTCACTGAGGGCCTACTGTGTGTCAGGCAGCGTGTAACGTGTTTTATGTGTATTACATCTATTTAATCTTCCCCTCAACCTTCAGGGATTGATATGATCATTTTCACTCTACAGGTAAGGAAACCAAGGCTTAGAGTTTAAGTTACTGAAGAGGTGATGTTGCTGGTAAGTGGCAGAGGTGAAATTAGAACCCAGCTCTGGCTCAGAATCTATATTCTGTTCCATACTTCAGTGACTTGGAATGGGAATTAGTTACGAGGTAGAACCCCATTCAGATTAACTAACTTTTTTTTTTTTTTTTTTTTTGGAGATGGAGTCTCGCTCTGTTGCCCAGGTTGGAGTGCAATGGCACAATCTCGGCTCACTGCAGCCTCTGCCTCCTGGGTTCAAGCGATTCTTCTGCCTCAGCCTCCCGAGTAGCTGGGACTACAGGCATGCACCACCGCGCCCAGCTAATTTTTGTATTTTTAGTAGAGATGGAGTTTCACCACTTGGCCAGGCTGGTCTTGAGCTCCTGACCTCAAGTGATTTGCCCACCTTGGCCTCCCAAAGTGCTGGGATTACAGGCACGAGCCCCCATGCCTGGCCTAGATTAACTTTTTTTCAAAGAAGTGAGTTCAATATAGTTTTAATTTATTAGTAAAATGAATCATTACAAATATTTTAAATAACGATACCAATAAAAACAATGCTTTTATTCATTGCATGTCCTAAAGACTACATGTAGTTTCATTGACGTCTTCCATTGACTTTGTGAAAGATATTTAGTATTCTCATTTTTTCAAAGAAGCTGGATATTAAAGAGCTTAAGTATATTGCCCATACTCACATGTATGGTTCAACCAAGGTCCAGACTCCCATCCCCTGGAACCTGTTCTGTCTACTGTGCTACATGGATTTAAGGCTTGAATTAGTAACTTGGCAGACTGACTGTCCAAGAGACAAACATGCTGTTCAAAGTATTTGTCCTAGTCCATTTGTATTGCTATAAAGGAACGCCTGAGGCTGGGTAATTTATAAGAAAAGAGGTTTATTTGACTCACAGTTCTGGAGACTGTACAAGAAGCATGGCACCAGCATCTGCATCCAGTAAAGGCCTCAGGAAGCTTCCACTCATGGCAGAAGGGAAAGGAGCTATCACATAGAGTGTGAGAGAGGAAGCAAGAGAAAGAGGGGAAGGAGGTGCCAGGCTCTTTTTAACAACCAGCTCTCTCAGGAGCTAACAGAGGAAGAACCCACTCACTCCCTTCCACTCAGAGAGGACATTAATGTATTCATGAGGGATTCACCTCCGTGACTCAAACACCTCTCATTGGGCCCCATCTCCAATATTGGCATCAGATTTCAAAATGAGATTTGGAGGGGACAAACATCCAAACTATAGTAGTGTTCCTATATTTTATTTATTATTTTTTGAGACAGAGTCTTGCTCTGTCACCCAGGCTGGAGCGCAGTGATGCCATCTCGGCTCACTGCAGCCTCTCCTTTGCAGGTTCAAGCGATTCTCCTGCCTCAGCCTCCTGAGTTGGTGGGACTACAGGTGCGTGCCACCATGCCTGGCTAATTTTTGTATTTTTAGTAAAGATGAGGTTTCACCATGTTGGCCAGGCTGGTATCGAACTCCTGACCTCAGGTGACCCGCCCCCTCAGCCTCCCAAAATGCTGAGATTACAGGGATGAGCCACCACACCGGGCCTATATTTTATTACTCTCCCCCCCACCCCCAAAATAACATATATTAAAAATGTTGCTTTTGGCCAACTCCCTGATTCTGTTTCTATTCCCTTTTTGCCATCAATTATGGTAGTTATGTTCTAACAAATTGATTTTTACTTTCTTGTGCTGATGACTTTAGCAACTCCTATGTGAAGGTAATTGCTAGTTTTATTGTCTTAACATTATGCTAACTGTTAGTGTAATCCAGAGTAATCAATGGTATCCAGCCTGGAGCTGATTATGTTCAATTGTTTCACCAATCATTTGTCTGTATTTATGATACACCCATGTACACATCTGGCCTCCAGGCAATGGCAATGACAGTGTGTATGAAAGAATCAAGTGAATGTAATGTAAGGCAGTGTGTGATTATGTCAAAATGGATGGGACAGGGTGTTGGTGCCGTAAGAGTTCACAGAAAGCTAAAGTGGTAAGAAAATGCCTTGTGGAAACCCTGATGATTCTATCTTCTTGGCGTCAGCCTACTTTTGAATTCAGCCTACCTTTCTCAAATTCTGTTTCTACCTGGTCCAAGTCACCATCATCTCTGATGTGGATTACTATGCTTACTCCCTATTTCTTCCACATTTTTTTTAAACAATTGTATTTTGGTATAATTTACATATTATAAAATTTACCAGAATATTTCCATCACTCAGTAAAATTCGATGAGCTTATTTACAGTTAGTTCCTATTCCCATCTCTAGTCCCAGGTTCCTTGAGGAACCATGCATCAAGTTTTCATCTCTACTGTGTGCCTGTTTTGGACATTTTATGTAAATGGGCTTACATATGTTCTTTTGTGTCTGGCTTTTTTCTCTGAGCATGGTATTTTTCAGGTTCATCCATATTGTACCATGTATTAGTACTTTGTTTTTATTGCCAGAAAATGTTCCACAGTGTGGATTGACCATATTTTGTTTATCCATGTACCAGTTGATGGATGCTTAGATTCTGTGAACATTCATGTACAAGTTTTTGTGTGGACAGAAGTTTTTATTTCTCTTGAGTATATACCTAGGAGCAGAATTATCATATGATAACTCTTTAACTTTTTGAGAAACTTCCGTATTGTTTCCCAAAGTAGCTGCATCATTTTATATTCAGTGTATGAGGGTTCTTGGTTTTCCACATCCTCACTAACACTTGTTATTGTCTTTTTTCTTATAGCCATTCTAGTTTGTATAAAGTTGTATTTCATTCCCTCTTTCAGTCTCTAAACAACCGGCAGAATAATTTTTTATTGTTTTTTTACAAATGCATATCTGCTATCTTACACCCTGACTGAATCTCTTTAATGGCTTCCATCACATGTAAAATAAAGTCTAAATAAATTCTTTGACCTGTTGTCACAGGTCGGGTTCCCTAGGAAGTACACTCTGAGATGGAGAGGTTTGTTGAGGATTGCTTTCAGGGTAAACACCTGTAGGGGCATGAAAGAAGCAGGACTGAGCAGAGGGAGAAGTTGGGCTGCAGCATCATCCCAACCAAGGTCTCAGCTTATCCTATTGGAACCTTCAGAGGTGGGAAGGCTCTGCAAGGTTGGCTGGACAAGGGATCTGGGTCTTTATGCACCCATATTGACCAGTCACTGAGTGCCAGATGCCCCTGAGCCAGGGACATGACCATGGGCAAGACGGCTTTCTTCAGTAGAGTACAATCACTAGGAGGAAGTCCTCAGCCACAAGCTGTCATCTGTCAACTTTGCCAGCAGCTGGGGGTATCAGTATATCAGTCCGGAAGGAGGGGAATCTGGGTGATATATTACAGCATCCACTATACCTGAGCTGAGAGCCATCACATTCTGGTCTTCTCTACTTATCTCTTAATACTTCTTTTCTTGCTGTCTGGGCTCTAGCCACACTGCTTTAAATTTCTTTATGTTCTCAAGTTTCTTCCAACCTTAGGATCTTTGCACATACTATTCCTATTGGTTTATGGCCATACCAATTTAAACACCTCCAATCTCATCTAGAAAGTGAGAGCATTTTAAAAATCAGTGTTTAAATCGTATTTGTAAAGTTGCTTGAAAAAGGACTAGGCTATTAGGCTAGTGTTAAAGCTGTCATTTGGAGGGCCTTTTTAGCTTTATTATAAATTCCAATATTGGGAATTGCTCATTTGACATGATGTATAGGAGCCATTTTCTAATGGACCAGCATTAATCCACTTATAGCTGAGTGGCCAACAGATGAGCAAGCACTTCCATTTTCTATAAAGAAATGGATATTGTAAAGGCCTGGGTGATGCTGAGGAGGAGGCTCAGTAGGATCATATTTCTTGTATTCAAACTGCAAAAATATAAGTAGGATTAATGTTATGTTAGAGTTTAGATGGAGGTATTAATACATTGCATTTAGAAATAATACACTGAAATCTATAAAGAACAAGAGTATTTGTTTAAAGTAGACTTTGGAGAGAAACTCATTGGTAAATCTTGAAATTTGGTCTCTAAATAATTATATTAAAAGTTGTTTGGATTTTTAAAAAAATTGCCATGTTTCCCTCTTAACTGATTTTCTGCCAAATTTTCCTGTTCAGCACTCAGAACTTGGGCAGCAGTTGGTGTGTAAGGGATGTTTGCAGACATATAAGATGGTTTTTTTTTCCTTCATCTCTAATGATTTCATAAGGTCTCAGTTCTATATGACATTTGGATTTTGAATTTATAATACCATGTTTATATATTTAACATGGACACATGGCAAGTGCTGGGAATTAAAGCTAAATATAGACTTGTTGACTGAACAATCAAACTATCTTCTTGTCTTAGTCCATTAGTAGTAGTTTCACTGGTATGGTTGATAGAAAGCACTCACCCTCCTCATACGTGCATGAGACGAGGCCAAGAAGTGATTCCTGTTTAAATTGGCAGCCATGACAGTAATGATGTTTGCCTAAAACATGTGTCAGTAATAGGAAAGATGATTAGGCAAAGAAGAAAAAGTTAAAAAAAAAAAAAAGGCCGGCGCGGTGGCTCATGCCTGTAATCCCAGCACTTTGGGAGGCCGAGGCGGGTGGATCATAAGGTCAGGAGATTGAGTCCATCCTGGCTAACATGGTGAAACCCCGTCTCTACTAAAAAAAAAAATACAAAAATTTAGCCTGGCATTGTGGCGGGCGCCTGTAGTACCAGCTACTTGGGAGGCTGAGGCAGGGGAATGGCGTGAACCCAGAGGGCGGAGCTTGCAGTGAGCCGAGATCACGCCACTGCACTCCAGCCTGGGTGACAGAGCAAGACTCCATCTCAAAAAAATGAAATAAAAAATACAAAATAAAAAAAAGATGGTCGAGGGAGAGATGCGTATTTGCTCTGAGTGTTCAGAGATTTCCTTACACTTCTCTATATAGATAAGAAAACAAATATGAGCCCACAGTGGGTATAAAGCAACCTTTTTCTAAGAAGTGGACTGGAAATAAGTCTGGTTTTTGGTTCAAGGAGGGCCTGGGAAGTATCCAGCATGCTGTCCGGGAACACAGATCAGAAGTAGACAACTGAGCCTAGAAATGCTGGGGTTGAGTGGGAGATGGGATGGATGCATGAGTAGGTGGGTGCGTGGGTGGGAATTCAGAATTTCGTAGAGGAAATGGAAGTAGGGAAAAGGGACAGCACTCAGGTGGGAAACTCAGAGGTTTAGCTGTCACTGGGAGACAGCCAAATGGGAGAGGAAGGGAAAGGTGGAAAATGAGAAAGAGAGAAAGGAATGCAGGATGGAGAACGGGGTTTTGGCATTCTTTTCTGTCCTTGCTTGTTCTGCCTGTGATAAAGAACCCATCAGTTTGGACACAGTGTCCCTTCATGGCCTGGCAAGAATCCTCAGTAGGACACAACCTCCTATGTGGGAGTGGTGATTCAGAGAAAACACATGGTGAGGATAATTAATTTGGAGGTTGACCATGTTCTGTGTGGGTGTTTACCTCTTTCAGAACATGTAGCTGAAAGTTCAGCGTGTACTATTGAAAAGCTCTCTTGCAACGTTGCTGGCTGTCCTTGGTCTTGAGACTAAAGCATCCCATAGAAGTGGTGGAATGCTAAAGATTGAAACAAACCACTGAAAATTGATTTATAAATATATAACTAGTTGTAAGCTGAAGACTAAAGCATCCCATAGAAGTGGTAGAATGCCAAAGATTGAAACAAACCACTGAAAATTGATTTATAAATATATAACTAGTTGTAAGCTGAAATCTAAATAACTTTTTAAGTTAAATATAAATACAAAAATATTAGAAGAAGGAGAATTTTCACTCTCAACTCATTCTTGCATAGAAAAATAAAATCTATCATCTCTGTATATTAGAAGCATTTTGTTTTTGGAAGAGGTTGTTGGAATAGGTTATATGGAAGGCCATTTCATTCAAATGAACAAAAATTATGTGACATGGAAATTGGCAAATTTATCCCAAGTAAATACTGAAAAACCTGGAAGCCTTTCAGGTGCTCAGATTTCCACTATAGAAAAGAAAACATTCTGGCCAGGTGCAGTGGCTCATGCCTGTAATCCCGGCACTTTGGGAGGCCCAGGTAGGTGGATCACCTGAGGTCAGGAGTTTGAGCCAACCTGGTGAAACCTCGTCTCTACTAAAAATACAAAAATTAGCAGGGCATGGTGACGTATGCCTGTAGTCCCAGCTACTCGGGAGGCTGAGGCATGGGAATCGCTTGAACCCAGGAGATGGAGGTTGCCGTGAGCCAAGATCACACCACTGCATTCCAGCCTGGGCAACAGACCGAGACTCCGTCTCAAAAAAAAAAAAAAAAGAAAAAAAAAACGTTCTGAAAATAAATAAAAAGAAACATTCTGGCACATATTAGAAGGTACCAGAGTAAGAGAGGCAAGATAAATCCCAGCTTTGTTGGTCATACTGCATATCAAAAACAATGAATTGTCTTTTCTGTTTTCTTATTTTTGTTTAGAGCATAGTCAGTGGTTCAAGAACTCTAAGCCATAGATAGCTCAGACACTAGGAAAGATGTTGGCTGACTTTGAGGGGGAACCACTTGTAGCTATAGACAACCAGAAAATGCTGTGGTCCATACCATGAAATATTTTGTCTTACTGAAGTTTGAAGATCCTTCTAGATCCCAGCATTGATCTGGAGAATGATATTCTCCACATACTTGGGCTCCAAGTCTTTGTGTCCAGGGCTTGGCAATTACCTTATTGTATCCAGTGGATTAATAATTTTGATGCTATTTGTTCAAATAATTCTGAATGTACTAAATGGATGACATTGTTAAATGGGACATTTGGCTGTTACAGGATGTGTGTGTGATTGATTAAAGCAAATTTTAACTATCAGAAGATGAAGGCACTAAAAGTTTTTGCCATCTAACAAGCATCAGTCAGATATGAAAATAGGTGTTTCCAGTCACTTTTATTAATAACATAATCAACATTTGTGCTAAACTAGAGTTCTTTCAAAATGGAATTTGGCAATGCCAAAATAGCCAAAACTACAAAGCTACCGTGTGGTACTGGCCTAAGAATGGACATATAGATCAATAGGATATCATTGAGAGTCCAGAAATAACCCTTATGTTTATAGTCAATGGATTTTCATCAAGGATACTAAGACAATTCAGTGGGGAAAGAATACTCTTTTCAATAAATGGTGCTGGGACAATTGGATATCCACATGTAAAAGAATGAAGTTGCACCCCTACCTCATATACACAAAAATTAACTCATGATGGATCATAGACCTAGATGTAAAAACTAAAATTATAAAACTGTTAGAAGAAAACACAGGAGTAAATCTTCATGACCTTGGTTTAGACAGTGGTTTCTTAGATGCAACAATAGCAACAAAGGAAAAGAATAGATACATTGGACTTTATCAGAATTAAAAACTATTGAGCTGCAAAGGACACCATCAAGAAAGTAAAAAGACAACTCACAGAATGGGAGAAAATATTTAAAATCATATATCTAAGAGACTTGCATCCAGAATATATTAAAAATAATAAGACAACCCAAAATAAAAATAAAGGATGTGATAGGCATTTCTCTAAAAAATTTACAAATATCCAATAAGCTTATGAAAGATGTTCAACATCATTAGTTGGGAAATGCAAATTGAAACCACAATGAGATATCACTTCACACCCACTATCATGGCTGAAATCAAAAGACAGTAAATACATGTTGGTGAGGATGTGGAGAAACTGAAACCCTCACATGCTACTAGTGGGAATGTAAAATGGTACAGCTGCTTTGGAAAACATAATGGCAGTTTCTCTAATGGTTAAATATAGGATTACCATATGACCCAACAATTCTACTTTCAGGTATATACCCAAAAGAAATGAAAACTTATGTTCACACAAAAGCTTGTACATGAGTGTTCATAGTAGTAGTGTTCATAATAGCCAACAGGTGGAAACAACTCAAATGTCCATCAACTGATGAGTGGATCAACAAAATGTGGTATATCCTGCAATGCAGTATGATTCAGCAATAAAAAGAAAGGAAATACTAACACATGCTACAGCATCAATGATCCTTGAAAACATTAAGTAAAAGACTCCAGTCACAAAGGACTACATATCCATGTGTCCAGAAAAGACAAGTTTATGGAGAAAGTAGAAAGTTTATGGAGAAAGCTCCTAATGGTTGCTTTGAACCAGAGTTGAGGGGTGAGGGTAGGGTAGGGAGGAATACAGATTGACTGCTAATGGGATCTTTTAGTAGGGACTGAAGTGTTCAAAATTAGATCGTGTTAACAGTTGCGATCATATATTTTGAACAAGTGGAAAGGGGGGAATATATTAAAAATTGTACACTTAAAATGGTGAATTGTATGGTATGTCAATGATAATAAAGGTGTTTGTTAAAAAAATGAGTTTTGGCTTCATCGTAATCAGTGAAAGAAATATGTTGAGTAAATATTAATACATTATTTTATGCTGTGTCCATTGACTCATATTTTAATCTGGGAAATACGCATCTTTAATTACTGCCATTGTGTGCTTAAGGCTGATGTGTTTGGGTAGCTTTTAAAAAATTTTTTGTAGACATGGGGGCCTCACTATGTTGCCCAGGCTGCTCCTGAACTCCTGGCCTCAAGCAATCCTCCCATCTCAGCCTCCCAGAGCACTAAGTTATAGGCATGAGCCACCAGGTCTGGCCACAGATCTTTTTGACAATGGAAATGGTTGTTCTTTGGTCAGGTCAATAAAATAATTACTGCTGGCAGAGGGTTGTGCCTCCTGTTCAATGTGGAGGTCATTAGGGGCCCCTGGGCTTCATAAACCACAGGGGGAAATTGAGAACTACTTAGTGTTTCTATGCACTGAGCTCCTACCAACGTAATGTGTTAGGTGTCTAAATTTGCACTTTATGATATATTTCGCCAAATTTTCTCTCCCTGGCAATGAAGTGATGTTTACTTAACAGTTTCTTAAAAGGGATGGTATTCTGTGATCCATTTTTATTTATGATAGGAAAATTATACTTTTATTTTAAAAGCCAAAGGTCATAGCCATTGCAGATATTCTAGTAATTATTATTTGAGAAATCAGTTCTCACTGAATGCAATGACAATTTTCTAAACCTAGAATAGGTGCTGTGGCGTGGTACCAGAGGAGTAACATATGTGGCCCTTGTTCCATGAGAGATCAAAGTCTTTTTGGAATGTAAAACTTAAACACATGAATATTTTGGAGAAAAAGAATGTCATATTGTAGTAAATTGGGGGGACATAGACCTATGACATGGTGAGAATCGATTCATTGAGGTTTCCCACAAGCTGTAGCCCTTGAGTTGCACCTTGAAGATGAATAGAATAGAATTAGAACAAATCGAAAGGGAGGAAGAGTGAGAAGGAAACTGGTCCAAGAAGCAGAGGTGAGTAGGTACATGGGGTAGCCAAGAGAAACATGGTGGGCGAGCATGGCAGAGAGTCCAGCAATCCATGAAGGTCGGTGATAGCCAGCCCATCTATTAAGCAGGGGTTCCATTGTAGATTGGTTGAACAACTCCATGAAAGTGTTATTTCTGGACAGATAAGCCTTGGCCTGTGATTTGAAGTGGGAGAACATAGAAGTAGAAAACCAGGTAGATTGCCATTACCTCCACCCAAGTCTGAGGCCAGGAGGAGAGGCTGAAGAAAGGGGCGAGGGTGGATTTAAACTACTGACAAACACCTCCCACCACCGCCCCCACACATGTATATTTGGTGACTAATCAAATGTGGGGAAACCATAGCTAACTCATGTATTTTAGAGAGAACATGCCTACGATATGTAAAGGCATTCTGTAGATCTTGGATGACTGCTCCAGACTCTTAAGGTGATGTCAAAATATATTATGACAAACATCATACAGACATCCAGAGGGATGGAAGTGAGATAACTTCCCATAGCGACCTAGCTGGCAAATGGCAGAGCTGAGGTTCTGAAGTCTTGAAATGAAGATGTTGGAAGGGTAGTGATGCCTTTGATGGGAAGGACAGCCTTGGGAAGGATGACGGAGGCATCTGCTGGGGAGTGGGAAGATGAACTCAACTTATCATACTGAGTTTAGGAGGATGTGAAATATTTAAGTGAAAGTATGTGTACGTATAAATGTGTATATGTGCATGGATACATATGTATATGTTATGTATATATAAATGTGTATGTGTGGGCACATGTGCGTTCATGCATGCATGTATATATGTTTATTCATATGAATGTCTAAATTATGCAGGTATGCCTTATACATGTATATATGAGACATGCACATACACCCATGCATGCATATATGCAATCACATACTTTCACTTAAATATTTTACATCCTCCTAAATTCAAAATATTCTAAGCTGAGTTCATCTTCTCTGTCCCTATCCGACACCTCCTTTGTGCTTCCCTTCATATGTGTGTATATGTGCATATATGTAAATGTGTATATACCTACATACACACACACACACACATTTGTGTGTCTGTGTGGTAAATGAGCCATTAGAGCTTAGAAAAGAAATCATGGCCTAAAATTTAGAATTGAGAGTTTGGGGCCAGGAGGAATCATGTGAATCTATTATAAAGGGTAATGTCCGGGGAGAGGAGAGAGAGGAGCCTTTTGAACATTCACAGATAGATCACAGGGAGAAATGGAGATGTAGCCACAACAAAGGAAGATTCGCTGGGGGTGGAGGAATTCCTTCTTACTTGGGCAACTGCTCTAGGGAGTGCTAGCTTCCAAGTAGGAGCCCAAGAAGTATCATCTGATGTTTGTCAGTATTTTAAAAAATATATTTATTGTGCTCCTACTATACACCAGTCAACAAGTGAGGGGATGGGGACACCAGGAAATGTCAGGCGCGTGGTGTCAGCCTTCCCGGAGCCCGCAGGCAGGGAGGTTGTGCTAAAATTGCTAGCATAGCACACTGAGGTGAGCTGTGGCTTCCCAGTACAGAGCAGCTTAGATTGCTGTAGGTGGGTGGCTGGAGGCAGGGGTTACAGAAGAGAGCATCAGAGCTGAGCCTGGAGGGTCGGTGGCATGCTGCTTAGTCAGGTACTCCTCTTGGAGGACAGGAATGAGGTATTGCATGTAAATTCCTTAGCTAAATGAAATATGTCTTTAAAACTTTTCGTCCAAGTATTACATGCCTTCTCAAGCTATCATTTTAATAAGGTCCACATTGCCAGTTGTTTTCATTTTGTGGATTGTACTTTTGGTGTTGTATCTAAACACCTTTGTCAAAAGCCAGTTGACTACATTTCTGTGGGTCTATTTCAGGGCGTTCTATTCTGTTCTACTAATCCATGTACGTCCATTTATCACTACCACACTGCCTTGATCTGCATAGCTTTATAGTTGTCTTGAAATCCAGTAGTCTGAGTCCTCTTTGTTCTTTTTCAGAATAACCTTGGCTATCCTAGATTCTTTTCCTTTCCGATAAGAACTTTAGAATCAGCTTGTCAGTATCTACAATAAGGCTTGCCAGGATTTTGACCTGATTGCATTAAATCTATAAATGAAATAGAAAATGAAACCCTCATTTTGAACATCAGTTTTCCAGTTGGGCTTTAATTCCTAGAAGACCTGGAATTAGGAGAGGCCCAAATTGAGACATGATCCAGGCCAATGAAACATCACTTAACAGGGAAAGAGGGGCGTGTGTGTGCGGTACATGAGAAAGCAAGATGGAAATCAGAACCAGAAAGAGGCTGAGCCAGGATCAATGACTGGAGACTCGGTCCCACAGGCATGGATGTTGGTCCCAGTGTGGTGTATCGCTGAAAAGAGTCAAACTCTGTAAAAATATTTAAAGAAGTTTATTCGGAGCCAAATATGAGTGACCATGGCTCAAGGCACAGTCTCAAGAGGTCCTGAGAACATATGTCTAAGGTGATTGGGTAATAGCTTGATTTTAAACATTTTAGGTAGACAGAAGTTATAGGCAGACATCAATCAATACATGTAAGATTGGTTCAGTCCAGAAAGGTGGGACATCTTGAAGTTGGTGGGGCAGAGTCCAGACCATAGGTGCATTTAAAGATTTCCTGATTGGCAGTTGGTTGAAATGGTTAAGCTCTGCCTTGAAGGGTTGAAATCAGCAAAAAGAAATGATAGTAGTTAAGATAAGGGGGGTTGTGGAAGCCAAGGTTCTTCTTATATAGATGAAGCTTCCAGGTAGCAGGCTTCAGAGAGATTAGATAGTAAATGTCTCTTATCAGACCCTAAAAGGTGCCAGGGTCTTAGTTAAATCTCTCCTGGATCAGGAAAAGACCTGGAAAGGGAAGGGGATTCTCTATAGAATGTAGATTTTCCCCACAAGAAACAGCTTTGTAGGGCCATTTCAAAATATGTCAAAGAAATATATTTTGGGGTAAAATACTTTGATTTCTTTCAGGACCTGCCACCTGTCATGCGAAGCTGTACTAGAGTCAGGTTGGAATTTGGTATATTATTGCTACAAATATTCTGTTTGGTCCATTCTAAGATCTCTGTTTTAATGTGAATGCTGGTCAGTTGTGCCTTATTTCCAAATTGGGAGGAGGGTATCATGAGGCATCTTGGTCTGAACTAGTTTTTCAGATTTACTTTGGAATCCCCTTGGCAGGAGGGGTCCAGTCAATAGGTTGGGGGCTTAGAATTTTATTTTTGGTTTACAGGAGGATGGGCAGAGCTGAGCACCTAGGCCTGAGGGAGAGGGACAATGTCTAGGCCTCTAATAAAGGCAATAGGCTACAGTAGTTCTGCAGGGACCATGTGTAGGATGCCAAGCACATGGTCCCTTGCCATCAGGTTCAGCTGCCTCCTCTTCCTCCCTTTGGGCAGGGGAAGGCAGGAATGCATGGGCCTTCCAGAGCCAAGCTCAGCCCCCAGCTGGTGCCTGGTTCCACCTTGGCCCTTAGGAGAGCTCTGACACTCTGAATGTCACTGGCCTTGTCTTAGGGGCCTTAGAAACCAATGGGTGATAATTAAGGAACTGGAGCTTGTATGAAGAAGGTGCCACTTTAAGTGTCCCTGATGGTTTTGAGTTGCCACTAAAGAGCTCAGAGCCCTTTCAAAGAATTCAGTCTGAGCCAGATGAATCTTAATTTCTCACCCTCAAATTGAGATGCAGTCCTTTGGAGAATTAATATTTAGTGGCATGGAACACAAATCATTTCTTTTGCTGGACTCTTAAAGATGTACTAGATTGATTTTGTTTTTATGATCTTTCAAAAACATCGCAGTCTGTTTTGCTAGCTCCAGCCTGTTGAAGTTTTAGAACTCGTCTTTAGCAACATCAAAGGTGACAGGGACAGCCTTTGAGAAAGGTACGCATGAAGTGATTGCTGGCATCCCATAGTCAAGTCTCAGGATAAAGCATCCGTATTGCCTTTTTTTTTTTTTTTTCTTTTGTTTCCTTTTTACTAGTGGAGATAGGAAACCTATAAATAAGCATGGCAGAGGTGTCCCCTCTGAAGATTGCCCCTTAGTAAGTATTTACAGTAACTGGATTTCTTTATTTTGTCAGTTTCTCCAGGAAGAAAGGTGATGTCATGCTCCATAGCAAGATGAGAGAAGGAGTTTAGGGTTTGTAATTTTTTTTAATCAAAGAATTTAATTGCAATTTAATGATGAGAGAGAGGATGTTTATTACACGGTGGTCCAATAAATACTTTCTCATAAGTTTTTAAGCCATTTGAGGGAAGGCTTGCTACAACAAAATTGACAAACAGGCAAGCCGCTTTGAAGGAAGCAAATCCATGAATTTCAGACACTGTTGCTAAGCGCAGCCTTGCTTTCCCCTCTGCTCCCCCGCCCCCCCCCCCCCACCAACTTGCTTTGAAAAAGCAAAGCTTAAAAGCCTCTATTGTGTGGAGGGGGGAAATATGCTAATTTGCAGCACATTTCCCATCAGACTCTTTTTTTGGCCTGTCATAGCTGAGATATGAATGATGATAAAGAGAGGAGAAGGTGGCATTATGAGGGTTCGGGGTTTTGTTATTGTGCAGAGAGAAAGGGGATGAATAGGGTGGCACCTCCAGTCACCCGTGAAGCCCCCCCGGGTCTGCGGGCTGCCTGGAGTTGAGTGGGTTCTCATGGGTCTGTTCTGCCCTTCCCCCAGGCACTGCCACAATCTACTGGTGACTCAGCGGCCCCCTGGGGGAAGGCCGTGTGTGTAAAATGAATAAACACGCCAGGGTGGGGAACTTCTACAGGGGACTAGGAAAGGGGACTTCTACCTCCTAGATAAGTCGTAACAAAGAAAAAGAGAAATCAGTGTTTTGACATGGCAGTAACAACTTTATGATGTCAAGGTTGTGATTGAAGGGGTATCTAGATACATATCCCTTCAAAGCTGTCATGTCGTGGTTTCATACAATTTGGGTTGCGTTTATTTTTGTCAAGTCTTCAGCTTATTCAGTTGGCTCTCTTGCCGGATAACTAGATATGTAGTTAAATTTTTATGCATTAAACATTGATTTTTATGGGGCAAAGTTAGCTAGCATTTCTGAACAATGAGACAACAGTATTGGATGCTTACTCCTGTGTTCAACAATATGAAAAACATGTTTTCCTTCTTGCTCTGAGTGGTTGATTTTTTTTGCAGGAAAGCGCATTGATTTTGTTCCTCGTGAGCACTCCTTAGCTCAGTTTTTTAAATGTATGAATTTTATAACTGAAGAATAATGCATGCATTAGCAAACAGCTATTAAGACCTGCAAAAGTGCTTCCAAATTGAAATTTCGCATGAGTCATTGGAGGCAATTTGTATATGTCAGGTACACACGTAGTGTGTTCTGTATAGTTTATGAAAGTGAATCGTTTGAAGCTAAAAAAGGAATGTTAATTGCATTCTAGGTTTGTGTTGAGTACTTAGTAGATACTGATGGTAGTATGCTTTAGGTGTGAAACAAAAATATAGGATGTCTTTACTGCAATAGTAAGGTGCTTTTAAAAATAAATACATAAATAAATAAACATAGCATCTTTGCTTCTCTTGACTCTAAATTCTGAACAGCTAAAGCATGACAAATCTTTGCACTGTAAAAATGGGACGTTATTTATATCCACAGAACTTCATTGGATAGAAACTAGGGTTAGAGCTCATTCATTTACCTCTACAAATAGGTAGCTCACTTATCCAGATGCATGCAGGTATTAAATGATTAAGCCTCTGTAGATTTTTTTCTTCCTTAAATTAAGGTCTGGAGTCTTCTGTTTGGTGAGTCTTTCACTGGTATGGTAAGCATGCTTTAGCATTAGAATCACACAACCCATTAAGTTACCATTAATTTTTTTCTGATTGAAGTTGTAGCAGATCAAGGATATCATCGTGAAGGAGCAGATCAGCCACCTGTATGAGTGATTTAAAGTGCAAACTGCTACTGGTTGTAAGCCCAAGACTTGTCTCATTCAAACTCTGGCAGATCACAAAACGTTTAACACATCTTGCTTATTAACCTCAACAGGTGGTGTAAGATTAGCATTTGAGAGCCACGTGTTCTGAAGACCATCCTGCATTTGTTTGAGTCAGCTTTGGCATGTGGCTAAGCTGTCACTCTGTTCATATCTTCAGAAACTAGAAGCTAATACATTGTCTTGCCAAGCATTTTTCACATCTAGCACTGATGGTGTACCTCTGTGTTTTACTATAAAATGTAAAAGTTGAATGAAGTTGGGAGTTAAGCAGACTCTGAAAGTGAGACTTCTTGTCACTGATTTGAAACTCAGGGATGCACTAGCCCCTCTTAGTTCTTGATGTTTCAGGCAAAACCCTGATGATGGTGCCATGACTGGAAAAAAATCCTGTATAGACAGCTTTTTAAAAGGTACACGTAAGACTAGCTTTTATCTACATGTTGTATTTAATACTTAATCTAGCCAGGAACTCTTCTCATCTGTTTACTACATCCTTATTTAATCTTCCCAGTCACTTGAAGGTGGATATGACTAAATATTACAGTGTACAGGTGAGGCTCTGAGGCACCAAGGAGTTAAGAAACTTGCTCCCATTGTAGAGTTGAAGAAAAAATCCTAGCTTTTTCACTGGGGTCTAGGACACCCCCCCAAAAAACTGAAATTCCTAAAAGTGTATCAGATAGAGAACTTCTGATTATTTCTCAAGTACCCATTCAGATAGTATTTCTTCTAGGAAGCCGTGCTTGCCACACATCCTCTGCCCCTTCCAGCTTTTATTGGCCATTCTTGCTGGCAGAGTTAAGCTTGACTACATACTTGCCCCCATGGTTCCACTCATCCTTCCATGGGTTGTGTGAGTTTGGGAAGGCTGAGGACCAGATGGCTCTTGTTGGCCATTTAGCAACACCAATAATAGTTGTCCCGGGCTAGATGCTGGGTCTATATTGGTGAATGAATGAGACATGGACCCAACATTCATGTACTCATGCACGGTTTAGTCTGCTGAGATGCTCTGTGGTTCTAGCTGCCATGACAGTGGCACCACTCCCACACACAGGGAAACAGGTAAATATTTGCTGAATAAAAAAATTAATGTTTGTGTCCCTCTGTTCACATGAGCCCATTAGCTCCTCCAGTGAGAAGCAGTCTCCACTCTTTTTATATCCACAGTACCTGACACAATCCTTGGCACATGGCTGGTACTTGATAAATATCCATTAAGTAAACAGATGAGTTATTAACTGACAGCTAAGATGTTTCGAACTGGTATGTCTTAATACGATGACAAGTATCCATTTATTCTTATGTACCACTGTTGCTGCCTTCCACTGAGAAGCTTTCCTGAGAATGAGTGGGATCTCAGGTTGAGAGCTAGAAATTGCTTATAATCCAAGGTTCTCCCCTGTGAGTGGGTGGAGCAGGTGACCATTATCCATCTACTATACTCTGACAGAGACAGGTTGACAAGCTCCATCCCAGAGTTTTATTGCCTTCATGAAAAAAACTTTTAAGCCCTACTCTGGCCTCGCCTATCAATCATCACAACTACTTTTTATTGACTGTTCCTTGGTCTTGAGCAAAGCCCATGGCATGCATTCGCTTACTTAATTGTATGGCATGGTTTGTCAGTGGCTTTTCATTAAAAAGATAAATTGACATTAACAAGCATTGATTTCCAAAGACTTATGTTGTCTTCTCTATTGTGCTCTCTCTTGGCCCAGTAAGATTTTACTTTTAAAAGGCATTTTGTAAAAATACAGGAATGTGGCTTGGCAAAGATGTAATGTATATCTTTAGGAAGAATTATCTCTGCCTAGTGAATATATTGTAGATTTGGCATTTGAGCCTTATCCTAACAGAATATTTGCTTTGCTAACTATACATCAGGTGAAAAAAGAGCATGTTTGGGTGGGAATCAAGAGACTTGAATTCTTTAGTCCTATCCATCCTGATTACAGACTGGAAAAGGAAAGATGAGCTGGATGGTTTTAAAATTTCCCTCCTGTTTTAGAATTCTGGGCACATAATGTTTATTTCAAATAAGACCGGATAATCAGAAGAATTGAACAAAATTCTTCTCGTTGTAGTTTCTGGGAAGAAATCCTAGGTTGTTTGACTCCAGTGCCTTCATCTTAAATGTCTGTGTGGTAAAATGAAGGTACATAGCCTGCCCTCTCAGGGCCCTGGGTGACATTGTCACCTTCATGGCATGAACCAAAGACAAAGCCCAATGGCGGAGCACTAGAAACCTTCCTCTCTGAATTGAAAGCCATCACTTAGTTACCACTTAGAAAGCATGTTAGCCCGTTCTGATTCCACTTGAGTGTATGACTAACTGACCTCAAATTGTTTGTACATTGAAAGCACAGATGAACACAGTTTTGTTTTTGTTTTTTAATAGGGTGTCTCTTTGTCACCCAGGCTGGAGTGCAATAGTGTGCTCATGGCTAACTGCAGCCTTAAACTCCTGGGTTCAAGAGATCCTCACCCCTCAGCCTCCTGAATAGGACTACAGATGCATGCCACCAAGCCTAGCTAATTTTTTTTCTAGTTTTTTTTTTTTTTTTTTTTTTAAGAGATAGAGTCTTGCTCTGTTGCCCAGGCTGGGCTCGAACTCCTGGGCTCAAGAGATCCTCCCACCTCAGCCTCCCAAAGTGCTGGGATTACAGGAGTGAGCCACAGTGCCTGGCTGACACAATTTTTAAAGTGTACCATTATGTTACTAACATTGCACTATCTTATTCTCAAATATATGGAAAGAGGTTTTATCAAATAGCTTGTGAGGTCAGCATAGACAATAGCATTCACTTGATCTAGTAATCCTATCTAAAAATAGAAAATACATTTGTTTCGGCAATACAGTATGTCATTGATGTAGAAATTATGAATGTACAATTACAGGATAAATTAAAACTGCCCAGCCCTTAAGTTATTATGGGTTAATGCGAGTGGATATTTGTCATCTGCTGTATGAATGTCAGCGTCATACACAGATTTTTAGGGAATGCTGAATGTCAGACAGCTCACAAAGAAGCAAAGATCATAACTCACTATAACCTCAAACTCCTGGGCTCAAGTGATCCTCTTGGCTCAGCTCTTGAGTAGCTAAGACTACAGGCCTGAGCCACCAAGCCCAACTGTTCCTCAGATTTTGACTTTTCCTCGGAGATGATCTAAATCTGCAGATTCTGTGCTATGAAAACATTGTGTGCTTTTTAATGACTTAAAATATTATTGGTAGATTCCATGAGATCACCGAGATTTACTCTTCATTGGTTGCCCTTTCTACCCAATAGGATATTTTATGTTTGACCTGGCAGGGATCATTATTTCAAGTTGTCCCAATGCTTTTCAATTTTCAAAGGCCACTGACTATTTAGTGGATTAAAGGACCTAAATGACTTCATCCTACTTCTAATTTCCATCCTAGAAGATAAACAGATGAGACAATTGAACAAAAGATTGCATTTGAATAATGTGAATATATTTTAAAATGTGTGGCCTTGTCTTAGTGTGAATTATCATCAGCAATAGACCAAATGAAATAGCTCCAATTTTTGTGCAGTTTGTGTTTTATACCAACCGTGGCCCACCCAAGCAGCTGACCCAACAAGGCACTGGTTTTCTGTAGACTTTAGTCTGAGGGCCATTGACTTACATATCTATAAGTCCTGGGTACTTTCCTGAACTAGCAAAAGCAAGAATGCTAACATCAGAAAGTAAATTTCGGATACTTCAACAAGCCACATGTTGGTAAATTTCAAATATTTTGTCTAACTGCGTGTTGGATAGTCACGTTCTTCTGTAAATTAATGGTTTTCAGTCTTTGGTGTATCTCAGAATCACCTGGTGTGAGGCTGCTGGGTCTAGGATGTTCATCTCCCTTCATTTGAGTAGGTAGCTTCATGAAAGTCACACTTGCAGTAGAGTCAAAGGAAGGTGACAACTACATGCTCACTCAGATCACCTGAATCCACCCTGCCAGTTAGAGGGCTGGCAAATATATTCCTCCTAGTCTATCAATAGCCTGTTTTTTTAATTGTAAAAAGTACATAAATATATTGTTTTAATTATATTTAACAAATTGTAATTCCCAGTTCGTGAAAAGATCTTAACCAATCTTAAAACTCTCTATCAGATTTCTGTTGAGGGTGGGGAAATACATTCGAATGTTAAGTTTGGTTTTTCAATTTTTATATATTTGATAGCACTAAGTTTTATCCATTTTGTTTCTAAAATACATCTCCAAGCAGATAACAGAGCCTGAATTTTATTATAAAATATCTTTGTAATGGTTTTATTGGTTTATCTTTTCATTTTTTGCTCTTAGCAATCTGAAGATAATAATTTCAGTGTAACTGCTTTGAGAGGTTGAAGGGCACAGGTTAGTAAGATCAATGCTGAGAAAAACTTAATTGCACCATATACTTTCAAAGAAACAGTTTTGACATCTTGCCCCAAAGAACGCCAGGAGCCCAGTGGAATCCATCCCAGGGTTGGATGATGTTTAGAGGTCAGTAAGAGCAGGTGCATAGTCACTTGACCTGCACAGTCAGAGGATGGCTTAGGTCAGTAGGAGTGGTGATGGAGCTGGGGCCATGCCTGCTGGGTTGCAGGGCTTCCTACCTGATGTTCTTTTTTCCTTATAACCATCCTGCTGAACTGGTCACTTAAGACCTAGCGTATCTTAGAGCCAGGACAAGCTCTATAAGCATCTTGTCCATGGCCTCGTGACTGGCAAGTGACAGAGCCAAGATTAGAACCTTAGAACCCAGACCTCCCAATTCCCATCCCAACCATCAGAGCCAACCATCTCAATAGATTTTTGAGACCTTAAATGTTTAGACAGGGCCTGATTGTAAATAAACCAGTTTCCATGTGGGTTCCCCAAGCCATTTCTGTGTGTGTGTGTGTGTGTGTGTGTGTGTGTGTGTGTGTGTGTGTGTGTGTACTGAGCTCTTCTACATCCCTTTACTCACCATATATTGGTGAGTAAGCCTGTGCCTGCCTTGTACTATAGTATCCATAGCTTATTTATGAAATGTCATCGAGCCAGTAAGGGGAAGGTACCAGTGACCTGCCACAGCAGCAAAAGAACAGACTCCTATAGAATCATCACATACACCCTTAATCCCACTGAAATTGCATTAGCATGCCACCACATGGCCACAGCGACCCCTGCCCCCTTTCCCTTGCAGTGACAATTTACTGGATCAGGCCTTGCAGTGAGGGGCCAGCTTCTGAACTTGCAGAGCCAGGTACAAAATGAAAATGCAGGCCAGTTGTTCAAAAGGCAGGAAAAAAGGGCCATTCACGATACAAAAATAAAAACGTTTCCCTTTCTTCCAGTTTCTCTCTCGATTTGTCAAGACATTTTTGTTTGCAACTTAATGTCATTTTAAATTATTAGTGTGAATCTTACCAACCATCCTTCAATTGTACAGTGCAAATTTTAGATGCAAGTATAAGACCATTTGCTATGTATGTGGGATCACTGACACACAATTTGTATTTTGTAGCTAGTACATACGTGTATTTTATACTAACTAGAACAGTGGAAATGCTGCACAAAGTTAACTCAACTGTTTTGATTTTACTTATTGATATTAGCACATCCTCAACACTCCCGCCCTGTGGCTTGCTAGTAAGTAAGGAAGAACTGAAAGGAAAAGGAACTCGGTTGCCCTATCTTTCCCTTTCCTTCTGGATTATTTTCAGTTTAAGTGCTTGGCCAATACAGGGAAGTAACAGGAGTAAGGAAGGATATGGTCAGGTTCCTTGGTCATTCATGTCTCTTAGAACTCCAGTACCTTCTTTCTGCATTTGAAGCAAGTTGAGCTTAGAACAGAAAGTGTGACCTTTAGGACTGTTCACACCAGTGCTTACTTAGTCATAGGTGGAACATGCTTACCTTTTACGGACTTTGAGTCCTTATTGAACTCCCCATGCACCAGGGATTCACAAGAATTCTGAGCTCATGGGACATCATGAATGTGGTATGCAACTGAGGTGGCAAGGAGCACGTAGCTCCTTTGCTCACATGCGTGCATCATGGTCCCGTTGGACTTCACTTGAAAACACAGGTTCGAAGATAAAATGATTAAGAATTTCAAGACAGTGCCATCAGAGTATTAAACCAAGCTTCAGGCCCTTCTGAGGGCAAGGCTCTATGCACATCACATGCCCCTGTAGCTGACCCTGCTTGCCTGATTCTCTGACATGAAGAAAGAAATTCCACTGTGCTTTAAAAAAAAAAAAAAAAAATTCAGGGCAGATTTAATTTGGACTTGAGTACCCAGGTGTTAGCAATATCCTACAGATTCCAGAAAACAATTTAGTCCATTGTTGAAAGAGTACCCTTGAAGGCATGTCTTTTTTTAATCCCATTATCTTATTCATCTCAGTTCCTTTTATTTATTTGCAACTTAGTCAATCTCAGGTCTCACATCCAAACTGGACCTCCTCAGGGAGGACCATGCTACAATTTGAGGACAGAGCACAGGTCTGGGGTGGGACCGGGTAGAGTGGGGAGTGCCCCTAGAAATCCAGGCCAGGCAAGGGCACAGAAATGAACTTTTCAGGGTCAGGGAAAGATCTAGAAGGACGTGAAATCACCAGCTAGTCTTTCCTCTCTCTACCTCTCCCTGGGACCTGTATGATGGTGGTGGGAGCATAAAGGACTTTGAAAATAGAAATAGCATTTTGTAAGTGTCATGTAGGAGGTATCGTGCTGAGGTGCTGCATGCAGTGTTACACTCCTAACAATAGCCTTATGGGGGAAGTTCTCTTATGAGTCCTTTTGGTAGACAATGAAGCTGAAACTCAGGAAGGTCACATGGTATCATAAGGCTGGTAAGCATTGGAGTGGGGCTGGCAGGGATGCTGGACAAGGTTGCAGACATGAGAGCCTTACTGAGTTGCGGAAGTGTGTGGCCCCATGTTTTATCAGAGTTTGAAGGGGAACTCCAGATTACTAGGTTTTGGGGAGATAGTTGCAAGTGATGGAATAGCCATTCTGAGTGAAGCTTTCTTTGGTGGTGACCTGGAATCTCTGAGTTCAACAGTTGATGCTGCTGATCACCTAGTCACCTGGGGCCTTATTGAGCTTTCGTTCCTGCCATCATTGTTGCCTGACTCTTGGTTTCCCTACTCTGGCATCCAATGGCCTGAGTCAAGGTTCAGCTCAGCTTCTGACCAGCTTCTTGACCACCTTGGCCAAGTCCGTGTGCAGTTCCCTTTGGTCTTTGTTTCTTCATCCATGCAAGGGGGATGGTGATGCCCAACTCTCAGTACTGTCATGAAGGCAAAAATGAAATAACTTGGGTTAAAGTTATTGTAGTAGTGCTGGTGCTGAGGAGACCCTCAGCTTTGAGTGTTGGCTTCTGTCCATTCCTCCTGGGCTACTGTCACATCTCATGTGGGTGCAGTGGGTCCTCTGGACACAGCGTTGAGCCCAGTCCATGAGTTCCTCATACAGCCAGCACCTTGGCCTGTAGCAAATAAAAACAAACCACTTGAAAGGAACTCGCCAAGTATCCCTGATAGCTGGCACTCACAGTTTGTTTGTGTGATGACTTTGCATATTAGTCATTTTCCTGTTGCTTATAACAAGATACCTGAAATTGGGAAACTTACAAAGAAAAAAAATTATTTCTTACAGTTACGGAGGCTGAGAAGTGCAAGGTCCAGGGGGCTGCATCTGGTGAGGGCCTTCTTGCTGATGGGGACAGTCCCAAGGCGGTACAGAGCATCGCATGGCAAGGGGGCTGAGTGTGCTAACTCAGGTCTCTCTTCCTCTTCTTATAAAACCACCAGTACCCTCCCATGATAATCCATTCATCCATTAACACATTAATTTATTAATCATGAATGATTAATAAATTATCATGACCCAATCACCTCTTAAAGGACTCACCTTTCAGTACTGCCACATTGGGGATTAAGTTTCCAACACATGAAATTTGGGGATACGTTCAAACCATAACAGTTGGTGATAGTTGCAGAGGAGCATGTACAAAGATTAGAAAAATATAACCAACCCCTGGGTTTGTTGGATGCTTTCTGTTGCTCAGATCATTGTGACATGAGCACTGTAGGAGGGGTGGATTTGAAGGGGTCTGGTTCCCCAAGAGGTATGTGGGCATCTGTGTGCCTGCATGAGAAAGCACCTTTCCTGGCAGCCCGACAGGTAGAAACTCATTAATCCACACATTGACTCTATTTCAGGGAAAGATGACGTCAACTCCTGCATGTTGAAGGCAGGGAGTGGCTGAAACAGCATCAAGGCGTGAAGGCTTCCCTGAGCCACCCTGAGTTCTCAGAAGGGTTCTTAAAGAAGTCACGTCATCTTTATCGCTACTTCTGCTGCACTTATCCCATAATTTTCCAACTTCTGTTGTGAGAACTTTTACAGCCCAAGTGTCCTGTGATTTAACCTTCAATTTGGTAATGTCTGTCTTCCTTTAGCAAAGCAGGCTGAAGGTGTTGAGATCCGCCTACCTTGGGAAGCTTTCCATGGTGGCACAGTATTGAAGGTTAGGCCTCATCCAAGTTGGCACAAGCCTTTGTCTCCAACCTGGGTGGGAGGAAGGTCAAGGCAGATGAGTGTCCTTTCAGTGCAGGGAACTGCCATCCAGGGAGGCTTGCATTTATAACTGAGAGACAGCGGGGTGAGTTAGAATGCTAAGAAGGGGGAAATAGGCTGGGCGTGGTCACACCTGTAATGCCAGCTATTTGGGAGGCTGAGACAGGCAGATGGCTTGAGCCCAGGAGTTTGAGGCTGCAGTGATCCATGATCGCACCACTGCACCCCAGCCTGGGTGATAAAGTGAGACCTGGACTCTAAAAAAAAAAAAAAAAAAAAAAAAAGGAAGTGGGTAGTTCACCAAGGAGGCTTTCTAAAGGAGATGGACTTTAGCCCGTGCCTTTCAGGAGGGGACTTGGAGATGGGGAGACAGTGCAATTGGGATTTTGGCAGATGATATAAGGCAAATCTTCAGCAGAGCACCCCGGGTTCCCCCAGCTTTGTGGTTGAGTTGCAGACTCTTTGAGTGAGAGAATAACCCAGCCCCGGTGGTTTCTGCTGAACCGAGAAGGAACTGCTCCAGAAACATGACAGGGATTCCAATAACGGCGGTTAAACAGCTAACAAAGAGGAGTCTGGAAGGCTGGCCCTTGTTCATGTTGGCTGGAACATGCTGGGTAGATGAGTTAATTGGGGGCCCTCACAGGGAATGCTCATTGTGCCACTCTTAATGAGAGAATCCAAGCGCCCCATGGGATGTAATAATTAGGAAGCATGTTGTCAGTAGATCAGCTGTCTGTCTCCTGATGTATGCCTTGTGTACACAGGAAGAAATAGAAGCTTTCCTTTAAAAAAAAAAACAAAAAAACAAAAAACCAGGGTCTCACTCTGTCACCCAGGCTGGAGTGCAGTAGTGTGATCATAGCTCACTGCAGCCTCCAACTCCTGGGCTCATGCGATCTTCTCACATCGGCCTTCTGAGTAACTGGAACTATAGGTGTGCCCCGCTACACTTGGCTATCTTGTATGTATGTATGTATGTATGTATGTATGTATGTATGTATGTATGTATGTATGTATTTTAATAGAGGCAGGGTCTTGCTATGTTGCCCAGGCTGGTCTTGAACTCCTAGGCTCAAGCAATCCTCTGCCTTGACCTCCCAAAGTGCTGGGATTACAGGCATGAGCCACACTGTACCTGGCCAGAAACTTTCTTAAAGCTAGTTTAAAAACCCATCATTTGGTCCTCATTTCCCATTTTGGCTTTGTTTCTTCAGCGTGGCTCTGTCATGTTGGGGCCCATTCCCCTCAGGATGGTGAGACGTAAGGTAAGGGTATTCCTTGTCTCCTTCACTCTACCTCCCTAGGGTCTCTGTGCCCCTGGAAACTCAGCCCCACTCAAGTCCCCGGGCAGTCTAGACTCAGGGCAATCCACCTACCTCACTAAGACCCAAGATCATCGTGCCTTCCGTTTTGTCACCCATAAAACAGAGCTGATGCTTTCTCCTTCTTAGGGCTATGAGGTGAACTAAATCAAGACACAAATGTACCCTTCTCAATGCTGGACAGGTTGCCCTTTTAACCTCTCCATCCCTACTACCTCTTCTAAGATGAAATTCCTTAAATCTTGGAGTTGGATGACTTTTCCTTTTCCCTCTATTTCCTCTTCCTCACTTCCATTTCAGAAGGAGAATCATCACATCCTGCCACCCACAGCTGGCCCTCTTCCTCTCCTGTGATCTCCATTCATCATCTGTACATCTTCACCGGCATCTTTTGAAACCTGTCTTTCAGTGGCCGTCACTGCCTTTTCAGCATAAGACATGTTTGGGCCTCTCTTCCTGACTGTGTTTTTCTCCTTAAGCTGCCTGCATCTTTCTCTGGCCTTCCCCTCACCACCAAATTTCTTTAGAAAGTGGGCTGCCCCTGCTTCCTCTTCTTCACTTCCCAACCGAACTTCTGTAGCCCCCCTGTAAAGTGGTTTCCATTCCAGGCTTTGCACTGATGCTGGCAAGGACATCGGAATTTTCCATTTCAGTGGCCTTTGCCATGTCCTCGCCTTCTGGTTGCCTTGACTGTGGGGACACCCCCTCCTTCTTAAAATTCCCTCCTCCTCTGTGACAGGGCCCTGTCCTGGATCTTTGCCAACATCTTGTGCGTCCTTCGAGGGTGGTTCTCCCACTAGAGATCCCCTGAATTAGGAGGCACCTGAAAGGTTTTCTCCTCTGTACCTTCTGCCTTGGCATCCCACCCACTCCTGTGATGATAATAGGTTCCTCTCTGCTGATGGTAACGCTCAAGTCTTCATTTCCAAACTCTGCTTAGGTTGAGCAGCTGCACAGACACCACCCACATGGCTTCCAAACTTGATAGTCCTTCTCACTCTCCTTATCTGGTGTGGGTAGGATTGTGTCCCCCACCCCCCTCAAAAAATATGTTGAAGTCCTAACTCCTGCTACCTATGAATGTGGCCTTATTTGGAAGTAGGGTCTTTGTAGGCATAATCGAGTTAAGATGAGGTCATACTCAATGAGGGTAGGCCCCAGTCCAATGTGACTGGTGTCCTTATAAGAAGAGACACAGACATACACACACAGAGAGGACACCATGTGATGACGGAGGCAGAGATGGAGTGATGCATCTGCAAGCCAAGGAACGTCAGGATTGCAGGCTGAAAAAAGGATCTTCCCCTAGAGCATTCAGAGAAAACATGGAAAACACGGCCCCGCCCACACTTTGACTTTGGACTTCTCAGCTCCAGAACTGTGAGAGAATAATTTCTGTTGTTTAAAGCCACCCACTTTGTGGTACTTTGTTCTGGCAGCCCCAGAAAACCAATACATCACCCGATCTCTCCAGTTCCCTATGGGACTCACTATCCTTTTAGGATCCAAGCTGAAAGTCTCAGGATCAACCCTGAATCTCTCCCTCTTGCCTTAATACCCAGCTTTTCATTTCTGCCTCAGCTGAGTATGCAGTCCCCACCTCTTCCCTAATCAAGTATGGTCGCCCTGACTCTGCCCTCTTCAGTCTCCTATCTGTCCATCCAGCTGCCCTCTGGACAATTTTCCTAAAACAGCTGTGATTGTATCACCATCATCGTAGCACACATTGTCTGTTTCCCTCCTGCCTCCAGCAGTTGGCTGCATATTGGAATTACCTGGGGAGATTTGAAAGCTCTCATGCCCACCACACAACCCCATCTGTCAAATCAGAATCTCTGGGGGTGATGCCCCAGCATCAATATTTTAAAAACTTCCCCTATGATTCCAGTGCACAGCTAGGCCTGAGAACCGTTTGCTGATAGAATATCACAATAGCCAGACGAAGCTTAGGGAAGAAAAGATAGCTCTAAGGCAATGGTTCTCAACTGGGGATGATATTACCCTCCAGGAGACACTTGGCAGTGTTTAGAAACATTTTAGGTCATCAGAACAGGGGTGGTGCTCCTGGCATCTACTGAGTAGAGGCCAGGGATGCTGTTACACATCCACAATGCCCAAGACAGCCTCACAATAATGATCCAGCCCCAAACATCACTAGTGCCAAGGTGGAGCAATCCTGATTTAAGAGCGAGGAGAGGAGCAGCAATACCGACCTTGACTTTGGGACAGACAGATGCAGTAGACACCAGTGCTGAGGAGGCACATGCCCCCTCATGCCGCAGTACTGCCTGTGCTGTGCCCATTTGGCAGCCCAGTATGTTGAAACTTTTCATGCAGCACCAGTTTCAATCACAGGAAGCCTCAGCCTGCTGGTGCCAAACTTATTCTCTTGCTCTCCTTTTGAAAATGAGGTTCAGTGGAAGCTGGGTGCGGTGGCTCATGCCTAATCGCAGCACTTTGGGAGGCTGAGGCAGGCGGATCACTTGAGGTCAGGAGTTTGAGACCAGCCTGGCCAACATGGCAAAAACCCTTCTCTACTAAAAATACAAAAGTTAGCTGGGCATGGTGGCACACGCCTGTAGTCCCAGCTATTTGGGAGGCTGTGGCAGGAGAATCGCTTGAACTCGAGAGGCAGAGGTTGCAGGGAGCCGAGATCATGTCACTGCACTCCAGCCTGGGCAACAGATCAGGACTCTGTCAAAAAAAAAAAAAAAAAAAAAAAAAAAGAGGTTCAGTGGAATGTTTTTGTCAGGAGAGAAAGGGTCATTACAACTCAAGTTGGCTTTTGCCAAACTCAGCAATCACTGTTTTGGTGGCTCCTGAGGCTCCTAATGAGGACACTGACAGTCGTTAAATAAACAAGTGATTAAGTTGAGAAGAGACTGGCTAACAGAGGTTCCATGTGTGCTCATTGTCATCGATGTTAGCCAGTTTCATGACAGTGACCTGCCTGGGCTCCACCTCTACCATTAAAGAGAAACACTAGCAATGATGGCTTATAGTTCACGTAGCTTTACCATTTATAAGCATTTTCCTATACACCAACCAGTTTGATTTGTCTTTTCAACTCTTAGCTTTATGCAGTGTCATTTCCTATAAAGGAAAGTATAGCAAATATACAAGAGGTACTCAGAAAATACAAGAAGAAAAAAACTAAAAAGAGTAAGGGATCAAAAGATATTTTTTTAAAAACCCACATTGGATGAAAAATGAGAAATTTAATTCCGGTAATGGAGGACAAAGTCTTTGCCAAATTGATAAAGCTTTGGGAAATTCTGATTATGGAAAGGACCCAAATGTAGACAATCACATTCTAAATTCCTGGCTCCATGCTATGTGTCCAGTTTCTGTGTTTTTAAATGTATGCAGCATTTTTAACATCACAGAATTATTAATATGTTGAATATCATTGCTACTTTATATAAAAAGTATCTTTTCTGTCTCCTATTTAAGAATTCTTGCTGTATTCATCATTCTGTTTTCTCCAAGTAGACAGAGGGCCGATGTATTTGATACCAGAACACATCTTTGATTTTGTCATGGGGAGCAGTGTGAAAATAGGAGTCACAAGACCAGGCGTGGTGACTCATGTCTGTAATCCCAGCACTTTGGGAAGCCAAGGTGGGCAGATCACCTGAGGTCAGGAGTTTGAGAACGTCTGGCCAATATGGTGAAACCCCACCACTACTAAAAATACAAAAAAAAAAAAAAATTAGCTGGGCGTGGTGGCCCCACGCCTGTAGTCCCAGCGACTGGGGAGGCTGAAGCAGGAGAATCGCTTGAACCTGGGAGGCAGAGGTTACAGTGAGCCGAGATTGCACCACTGTACTCCAGCCTGGGCAACAGCGCGAAACTCCGTCTCAGAAAAAGAAAAAAAAAAAATAGGAGTCACTTAACACAAACTTATTTTAAGCACAATTTATTTACAATTTAGAAAAAAGAAAAATTGCTGTGTAATGGGGCTTGAAGAGAAAAAGAAAATTTGTTGAGGGAGGTGTGAGCTTGTTCTGGGTATTGATTTCCTTTGAGGGGCAATAAGGAAGGATTATGCCAGGGTGTTTCTTGTTGCTTAAATGTTCCATGAAACACCAAAATTGCAGAGGTATTAGTAGTTAGAAAGAATGTGGAAACATCCCTCCTTCTGATTAATGACTGCCCCCTGAGGAGTCCTTCAAAAGCCAGAAGAAACCTAAAATATCATCCTAGAAAGTTGGAAGGAGGCATTTGACAAAGTCTTTGCTAGCTATGTGACTAGGATAAGGATGTGTCAGTATATCATTATGCAACTTGATGAATTCTCGGTCAGCTGAACAGTCATAGTCATATTAGCATAGAATAGTGATTCGGGTCCGGCACGATGGCTTATGCCTGTAATCCCAGCACTTTGGGAGGCTGAGGCAGGCGGATCACCTGAGGTCAGGAGCTCAAGACCAGCCTGACCAACGTGGAGAAACGCCGTCTCTACTAAAAGTACAAAATTAGCCAGGGTGGTGGTGCATGCCTGTAATCCCAGCTACTTGGGAGGCTGAGGCAGGAGAATCACTTGAACCCGGGAGGCGGAGGTTGCAGTGAGCCGAGATCACGCCATTGCACTCCAGCCTAGGCAACAAGAGCAAAACTCCGTCTCAAAAAAGAAAAAGAAAAAAAAACTGATTTGATTTCTGGCCTTTAATAGGTGCTTAATGAATCTTGGATGAATAAACGAATGAATGAACAAAGAAATGAAAGAATGAACCAGCCAACTGACCAGGACGATGTCCATAGAGGTCTACATGGGATTCCCTCACCTTGGTCTTGTTGTGTTCAACATTTCTATCAATGATTTGAATCCCAGACACACAAAGCATATTTACTATACTTGGAAACAGAACAAATCTGGGAAGATCATTAATGTAATAGATCACAGAAGAAAAATCCAATATGATCTTGCCAGGTTAAAAACAGGGCCAAGATGTACAGGCATCAGCCAAAGCCCTATGTATGAGTTTAACATGTCAACTGGACCTTGGGAGCCTCCTATTTTGAGGGTGATCGTGAAAGAGACTGGGAAGTGTTATATCCTTCCCCATCATTCAGCCTTCTCACAGAAGTTCCAAAGGCTATTTGGTGGTAAAACTCCTTTCTGCTTGCTAGTCCTCATCCTTTTTCCTCCTTTTATGGTATTTGACACTATTTTACACTGTTAACTTGATGCCCTTCACAGAACCTTTCTCGAATTTCATGATTCCACTTTGGTCTCATTTCCCTCGTTTTCTAATTTGTCCTTCTTTGTTTCTTTTACCCTCTTTTTAAAGTTTTTCCTTTACCTTTACATTTAAAAGGTAGTGTACCCTAAGCTCTAATCTTGGCATACTTGAAATCTGTATCTCTCCCTGGTTGTTTAACATTCATTTAAAATAGATTTTGTTGAGAACCCGCTATGTGCCCAGAAGTGTTCCAAGAGCTCTTAGAATGCAGTGGAGAATAAGACAACAATTTCTGCCTTTAAGGAGCCTGTATTCTAGGAGGATGGGAAGTGATGAACAAATAAGTGAATAACAGTGTTGAGTCGTGGTTAAAGCTATGATGAAACTCAAATCCAGATTAAGGGGACCAGGAATGTCAGGGCTGCTATTTTAGACAAGAGTCAGGGAGAGTCCCCTGAGAAGATGGCATTTGAGCAGAACTGGGCTTCTTGTACTCCCAGGGCTACCTCCACACTGAAGACTCCCGGATGCTGCTCTCTGGCCAGCTCCTCTCCTCTGGAGCCATATTCCTGAATGCCTCTTAGTCCCTGCAGGATGTCCTAAGAGCACCTTCAACCACGCTTGATAATCTCCCCTACCAAACTTCTTCCTTCTCTTTGGTTCCCCATATTGGTTCCCAGCATGACCATCTCCTCATTCACCCAAGCTAGAAACTCTAGCCTCCCCTTCAAATCCTCCTCCACCTCTACTCATACAGATCTAATCCGATGACATCTGGGTCCTCACTTCCTCCCCGTGCCATAGTTCAGGTTCACACTATCTCTTACTGGTACTGTTTCAGGAGACTCCTGACTAGTTTGCCAGCCTCTAGTCTCATCATACTCCACCCACCCTGTCTTCCACATTACCAATAGAATGACCTTTGTAAAGCACGATCAGCTCTGCTCTTGAGCCTTCTATCTCTACCTACTGCCTCCAGGGCTAGCAAGGTGTTCAACCTACCTGGTTCCCAACCTACTGGCTCAGCCATCTCCCTTCAGTCCCTCTGTCAGAAAAATCACTTCCTGACCCTTTGACAGTACCCTCTTTTTCCTCTCATATGCCCTTCAGTTTTTCCTAGAACTCTTTCCGTTCCTCTTTCCTACTTTTCCCTTCCCTACCCTACCCAGCAGGTTTCTAAGCATTACTGCAATAGCCAACTCAACTCTGCAAAGCTTTTTTCAAATTCTCTTCCCCCTCCATCCATTTTCTTTGTTGTGATACCATAGTGCTTGTGGCAGGCAGGAGCACCCTGTTTTAGAAGAGTTTTCTGTGTCCCATTAGCCGTGGGTTACCTGGAGACAGGCATCGTCACTTGTGCATGTCTGTGCTGCTTGTAGATGTTGGCACTAGGGAGGTTACTTCATGCATGTTTACTGAGCTGGCTGCAATTATACAGAAGACTTACAAACATATAAGTCAAACCACGTGAAACTGCTGTTTTTCTTGGTCAATATCAGCAATTTCATATGTTTATTCTAATCTGTTTTGTTCAGTATTTTGTATTCCTGTTTTGGCTTTCAGAAGTGTTCTTACCTTCAACCAGACTGCCTTAGAGCATGGGGCTCAAAGAAATATTTTCAGCTCTGGAAGACATTTTCCATCCTACTTCTACATATAGAACTTTTCTGGCCAAAAATGGATGCATATCTCAGAAATGTAATAAGCAATACTCTTCTCTCTTCCTCTTGACAATTGTTTTTCAAATGGTTTATCATAAACATCAGTGAGATCTTGAGGCTGTTATAAAGTGATATAATGGTAATTTCTAGAATTGTAATACATTATCCTAGTGAAAAGAAAATGATGAAGTTGTGAATAAGGCAAAAGTGATGAATTGCTCATTTCCATGTAGTTTTTCAGGCGGAAAGTAGGTGCAGGTATCGACTGGAGGATGTGTGAATATTTTGTCTAATGGTTTTGATCTCGATATAGAACTAGAGTTGTTCTTAAATTAAGAATGTCTTTCATATTCTGCCTTTTCAGCAGCATCACTATTAAAATAATATTCTTAAGCAACAGCCAAAAAATTATTAGGATCTGCTGGTTCTATAATCAGATGATTTTGCTGGACACTTTAAAAACCAATAACAGCTAATCACAGTGTCCTCTTTTGTGCTGAATTGAATTTTGTTTTGGTTTTAATTCTCATTCGAACTGCTGGGAAAGCAAGCCTGTTACATACCAACACTTGCCACCTTTCTATATTTGAATGGACCTAAGTAGTCTTTGCAAAAAATGTCTAAGACTGTCCTATCCGGACACACCATAGGGTTTTCCCATGGAAATAATTATATCACAAACGAATCTTTTTTCTAAAGTCTGTGGTTTTAGGCTGCCATACTTCTCAATCCCCTGACCAGGAGACAATAAAATTGGCTGGGGCCTTAATTTGAGGGAATACATATTTGATTGTGGGCGTGGTCTTCTAAGACAATGGTAAAGGGAAAAGCAAGATGTAAAATTAAATGTTGAAACAAGCTAAACTGGTTTTCAAAATCTTCTCGACTGTAACACATCTAGAAGTTCTAAATATAAGAAGGTTTGAGGGATTATCTAAAACCAAGGTATTAAAAGATCAGGTTTTTAGAAGATTTTGATTCAGTACCTTATACTTTTTTTTCAAGGAGTTGAGCAAGAAACCATCAAAACTTAGGAGAGTGATTTTAGGAGAGGGTGGTCTCCAACTTGTCTTTATGTTTGCTTCCAAGATAAGTGTTAAGCCCAACGAACTAGCAGACTATTCATGATCTGGGAATCCTATCAGTGGTCATCCCTGTATTTGACTTGAGTCTCTCTCATTTTTTATAGGGACGGCGAAGGCCAGTTGGTCAGCCAAATGCATAAAAAATGGTGCAGAAATTAGTGATGCTTGGAAACATGGCTCATAATCATGATAAAGGCTTATATGTTGGTATGGGTTGAGAATGTTGGCCTCATGGTATCTGGGTATGCAAGAAGGCAAATCATTATTGGTATACTAGCCTTTATGTTGAATATTTAGAGAGCTCTTGAAAACACCCCTTCGATTTGGAGCGAGGAATTCTAATGAGTAAAACTCCATGTAGAAATAACCATATCCGATTAAAAAACTATTTTGATTTTCATTCCAAGAAACTACCAAAATGTCAGCTAGATATACTTGTGAACATGTTATGCTTATTTTTAAATAAGGAAGGGTGCCTTTTTACAAATTAGGCTTGAGTTTCTCTTACTATCATGTATATTAACTATAGACAAGGGAGTGGGTTCTAATAACAAATTGCTACATTGCTATCGTTAAATCCATGTTTGAGTTTTCTTCCCTCTAATGTATTTTCTCCCTCTCTTTAATTTATATTTTTAAAAAGCAATGTACTTATCTAGAAATTGTATGAAAGACAAATATTTAAGAAAGTAAATAGAGACTATGGGCACGTCCTTTGAATATGTTTTGCCAGGGTCGAGGGATAAATGAAATAAACTGATACATCATAAATGGACCACACAGGAAAGAAAGTGTCATGCCTATGCAAAGACATGCATTCTCCTTAGAGACGACATATATTGCTGTCGACCAACAAAGTCACGTGGTGGGAGGGGGCTCTTTTCTTTCTCCTTCACATCCCCTCCTCTGATGTCACAAATCTATTTTTTCCTGGGAGAATTAATTAGCATTCATTGGGTGTACTTGGCTAGAAGAAATGAGGTGGGGAGAAAGAGAGAGAGAGAGAGATCGAGATTGAGATCTTAAGAAAGAGAGCAAGGAGGAAGAGCCCGGTGGGGAGCAGGTCCTTCTCCCCCACCCCCCTACCCCCAACTCCCACCGGAGCCACATTGAGACTGTAGGCACCACCGGGTGCCAAATGGCTGTTTTCTAACTGGGATCCTCGGTGACGTATGGCTGCCTGCCCCTTGGCAGCTGTCTTTATGGACCAGTAGGCAGAGCGAAATTGACGCTGACAAGACTTTTGCATCTTGGAAGGGACTGTAATCTACTGTAGTGAAGAACAGAGCCTCTCAATCAGACGGGTGTAAATAAGAGACGGAGGGGAGTCCAAAAGAAAAGGAAGAGGAGGAAAAACAAGTGTGTGTTGGGGGGAACAGGGGGAAAAGCATTTTTGGTGGATGGTATGAAGCCAGCCATGGAAACTGCAGCCGAGGAAAATACTGAACAAAGCCAAGAGAGAAAAGGTACCCAGCGCTCTGACAATAGCCTGTTTAAAGCTTTTCACTGGGGGGTGCTTAAAAAGGGTTAGCTGGGTTTTGTCTCTCTTTTAAAATGGCTCTGAGACAATCCCTATGGCATGGTCTTGCTTTCAGGGTTGATTTTTTTCCTGTGGGCTGATGTTAAATTAATAGAGCAGCCTTTCTTCAATCCATTCCTGTTCCAAATCTTTCTACCGACGTGATATTTCATAGAGGGATGTCTATAGTTTGTCACCTTGGGCTGATGCATTGGGGAAACTGTCTTTTTTTATTAATATAATTAATCGTAACTTAGGTCTTGTGTCCTGCATGTTATATTCCAGGAACGTGGAATGTGTAGTTTTCTGCTAATGCTGAGGAGGAACTGGAGGGGCATGCATGTTAATTCTGCTTTGGTTCCGCTAATGCTGTAGTGATTTGGGCATTCTCTAATTTTCTCATTCTAATATGATTGCTCTTTCTTGTATCAGGCCCTGACTACGACATGTAATAATCATTTACAGTTGGAGCTTCAGAGAGGGGACATCAGCTCTGTCACCCAGTGCTGATGGAAAGGCAGGGCGGGGGATCTTCTGCTAATTATGACTTGGAGACTGGGGGGAAGAAAATTGATAAAGGTCCTATTTCTTAAAGAGAATCTTAGAATGTACCACAATTTTCATATGCAGAATGGTTTTTTGGAGGAATAAAGTGTTTTTGCAGTAAGAAAATGGCAGAAAGTAGGAACTAAAATTAATCTCTTTTTTCTAAATAATGACTGATTTCAAGTTTGATGTCCCATAGAATCGACTCAGCCACTGTTAGGTTAATGGATCTCACTGCATTGTAATTTTCCCTCACTCAAAGTCATAGACTGTCATAAATGCCCAAAAACATATTCTGTAACCGCAGTGGCTCTAATATAAAAAGCCATCATGCTAAGGTTATTTCTCACAGCCCTTGCGTCCACTGATAGTCACTAAAGAGTAATTCTCCAGTACGGGGACAAAACTTCGTTTTATTTATAAAGATACAGGCTGAACCATATGAAATTGCTGATAGTCAACCATTTTAAACCTACAAAAACGGCAATTACATGTACTTCAGCTTCACAGTATGCTGGGGTAAAGACTGCTTGTTTTTATATAAAATTTCTTTGGTACACAATAATATTTTATCCTAAACAGAGCAATTTTACTTTTTAAATTAATTTTTTTAGGTATCACACAATACACATAACATAAAATTTACCATTTTAAGTATACGATTCAGTGGCATTAAGTACATAGCACCTTAATTTTAAAATCGTTTGTTTAGTTCAATCCTCTTACCAAATCTACACCTCCCCACCAAAAACCCAGCCTGTATTTTCTTGTGTGTCTTTAAAAAAAAAATCTTCATCAATGACCAAATAGCTATAAGAGAAGCTCTTGGGAATATTTATCAAGATGAAGAAGTGAGATCAAAGTTTTTTCCATGATGACTAGAGACTAAGTTGATTGCATGTTGTCGGGGCATGATAATGTAATAGCATTGTTCCAAGGAAGCCTATCACGATTTTATCCTAAAATGATGATTTTACTTAGTACATACTTTTAATTTTTATTAATGTGGTATTCAACCATGGCAGATAAAACCGTTTTGGTCTTTGCAAAAAAATCCCTTTTTTAAATTTCTCTCTGAAAGGAAGCAAAGGTCATAGAACCAATATAAAATCATTACTACACAACTGTGTATCTTATCACTTAGTCTTATGGACTGCTATTATTTTATGTCAATTAAATCTTATTTAATAACAGATCTACAGGTAGCTAGTACATCCCTGACAACCTGTATATGAAAAGTCATTAGTTGTGATTTTAGAGACAAAATTAGAAGCAAAAGATAATTTCCGAAGGAACTTTAAAAATTACCTAAATGTATAAACACTAGCTGCTTGTTAAATAATTCAAAAATATCACACTACCAGAAGCTAGTGTGACATGTATGGTACATGCTTGAATAAGAATACAAGCCAGGGGATTTGTTTTTCCTGATCTACAGCAAGAGGGGTTGTGATTGTTGTGTGACCCACCATAATTGTTGATCTGGAGGGTGGCTTATCTAATCTGCATTTAGATGAACAAGTTCATTTGCTGGCTACACAAAATCAAAGCCCACACAAGACACTTTGTAGTTTCCCAATTTGCTCACCCATCATCATTAAGGTACACATAGGATAAAATGATAGCCACAAATGTTTCTGCGTGATTGTCACATCAGTATTCCTTCAGATTTAACTTTAAGTTTATTAAAAAATTATTTTTCCATTGAAATTAACATTTGAAAACTTGACATAATTATTTATAGAATGTGTTATATAATTCTTGAGCTGGTGGATCCGTTTTTTATGTTTTTCTTTTAAGCCTTTCAGCAAAGGATTTTATTCATTAAATTTAATCCTGTAAATTTTGTCACTTTACGCAGAGTTTTTTATGCACATATATTTTTTTTTCCTGTGTTTCTCCTTTCCCATCTGTTTTCAATGGTTGGTGATGGAGTGATGCCTGTCTCTTAATTTGGGGCATTATTGCCCAATGGCTAATACCCAATAGCATGTGAATTAATATCTTTGGATAATTATTTCAGTGTCTATTAAAAACTAAGAATGTAAATTAAACTTAGCTTTATAAATTGACCTTGCTTTTCTAGTTGGGATCTTTCCTGGGAGTTTCAGCGGGACAACACAACCCAGCTATTGTGATTCACTAACTCCTACAAAGAGAGCTCTTTCTTTAAACTTAATCACAATGACTTTGTTTCTACTTTAGACAAAATTAACATGTCCTTAAAAAAGGAAAGCATTTGTGTTTTTTCAGTCTCATAGTTTTCATCACAGCATGCTACCAGATACCAAAATTCACAAGAAGTATTTAGTAGATATTTAGGGATTTTTAAGGAAAACAAGCAGATTTTCTTAGATGGATGTAAGAAATGCCAAATTATTACAAATGATAGTTTTTAAATTAAAAGCATTAAAGTGTGAAGATTGAGTAAGCAGATTCACTGACATGGAATAAGCAGAGGAAATGAATAAGACAGAATCAAAAGAAATAGATCATGGAACCCAATAATAAAAAGATGGAGAGTCGGTTTCCATTGATTTCAGTGGAGTATTACTTGTTGTCATTTCATTTGTGAAAATAAATGCATCTGAAATTGCTGAGAGTGGATAATCACTGAGTAGAAAAACAATTGAATCATAACAACTTTGTATGCTCTATTATGGGGGAAAAATCTATCTGTTATGAAAATTATTTTCATTATATGTAGGTAATTGAATTCTACTGAAACAATTACAGTCAGGTTAGTTAACTTCCTATGAATCATTGCTGAAATAAATTACAGGCATCAAATTAAATTCCTAACCACACAGGAAGAAAAATATAGTGAATGGGAAACAATGTGTAATTTAAAATAAATTACAGGATATAGTCAAAGTAAGAAATGAATTTAAATTATTGACTTCCTTAAAAAATTAATACATCTATTTTAATCTTTTTGATCAAATAGATACAATTTCTTATGTTTTTTTTTTAATTTAGCAAAATGTATGCACTTTTGGCTCTCATTTTTCGTTTAGGAAGAAAAGCACTCCTCTAGAATATACGACTTGTGTGATTAAAAACCCAAAGGGACACATAACACACATCACACTATTCCTGATGATCTGCCAATTATTGCATTTTGAAATTTGTGTTGACATTTTCTAACTTGGCTATATAAATATGGTACAGAGGAAGTTTTAGATGCAGTTATTATCTGTAAGAATTTGCCAAGGTGGACATCTGAAGAGTTGGTGTCTGGGGAATAGGCTGTAGAGAAAAGTGGCTGGCCAGATGGTGCGGAACATATGTGGTAGGTATGATACAGCTTCCTTTGATTTTTTTTTTTTTTTTTTTTAGAACATTTAAATGTGGAAAAGATCTCAACGAGCCATTTGGTACATCTTCTACTTTTACATTATTAATTCCATTAGGATTTTTTTAAAGACTTGGCCTTGCTATTTCGTTAGAAAAAGAATTCTGGGCCATTTTTGGAAATTTAGATTTGCCTTCCCTGAAATTGAGTGTAAACCCTGAATTAAGATTATTATGATTTTCAAGATCACATTTCTCTGTTATTTGGAAGTACAGGGTCAATTTAGACTAAATGATCTTAATAAAGTGACTTAGTCTTGATGTATCTGAGAACATGCAAAATAACCAGTGTCCCCATGACTTAAACTTCCCCTCTCTGTGACTGTGATGGATTGGATTGGATTGTTACAAAGACACTCTCGCTTTTTTCTCCTTTGGACCAAATGTACATACATGGGAGATAGTTGGCCAGGAGTAGGGATGGCCATGGAATGGAGGAAGAAAGTGACCACACCGACTGTTTTTAAGAGAGGAAGGTTACAATCCCAGTTTCACAAATGTGCTTTGTTGTTCATTCATTGATTCGTTTAATGGTGTTCTCTGCCGGGTGTGGTGGCTCATGCCTGTAATCCCACCACTTTGGGAGGCCGAGGCGGGCGGATCAAGAGGTCAAGAGATCAAGACCATCCTGGCTAACATGGTGAAACCCAGTCTCTACTAAAAATACAAAAACAAAATTAGCCGGGCGTGGTGGCGTGTGCCTGTAATCCCAGCTACTCAGGAGGCTGAGGCAGGAGAATGGCGTGAACCCGAGAGGCGGAGGTTGCAGTGAGCCGAGATAGTGCCGCTGCACTCCAGCCTGGGTGACAGAGCGAGACTCTGTCTCAAAAAAAAAAAAAAAAAAAAAAGAAAAAAAAAGTGTTCTCCTTTGAAATGTCATTCTTCCTCTGTCCCTTCAGCTCACGTTACAGGAGTACAAGGGTGCTAAGTCATCGTAGGGACCATTAGGGGTAGTATAATCTTGGTTTTAATAATAATTTTGCTGATTGGTGGCAGATTAAATAGCAGACAAAATGCCATAGACGAGAATTTTGATCCTTAGCCAGCTGAGTGATATTTCTCGTCAAAGAGTGTATAAGAGAAAATGTAATAATTTCCTATTTGATAAGCTGATTTTATCAATTGCATTAACTGCTTTATGTAGCCAAGCCTTACTATGGTATATTTAAAATCAAGGGTCAACACACTTTTTCCGTAAAGGTCAGATAGTAAATATTTTAGGTGCTGCAGACCACTCAGTGTCTGTTGTAACTATTCAAATCTGCCACTATAGCATGAAAGCAGCCCTAGATAGTATGTAAACAAATGGGTGCAACTGTGTTCCAATAAAACCTTATAAATAAAAACAGATGGCTATAATTTACCAACCTTTACTATATTTATAGCATTGTTATGGCATTCCTTAATATTTTAAATAATAGCTAAAAATGAAGGATAATAAATATAGCTTTGAAAGACCTTGCTCAGTGAATATGGTCTTTCTTGGAAGCTCAGTGTTTGTCACTTAGTTGCTTCCGGTGATAATTTCCTAGGTGCTAAGAAGCATGACAGTCTGAAGTTCATTTGTTCAGCCTTCTCACTAAATTACATTAAATAAGTAAATGGGGAAAAATAAACAAGGCATTGTTTTGCTTTCCTTTTTGCAATTTCCCCTTGTTTCATGCCCACCTTTGGCAATGACCACTCACAGCTGTGTCTGTCTTCATAAGCCACCACTGGTCACCTCATCTCTATCTTCACTCTCTTAGGGGGAACATTTTGCAGTTTTCCCTCTGCAGGGCATAAACCATTTTCCCATTTCTTTCCAGGTGCCCAGAATCAAGACATTTTAAAAGACCTTTTGAGCCAAGGCATCCTCTTGGAATCCTGTGACTGCCTTTTAGGTGTTGGAATCCTGTCCTTGGGATTAAAATGTATACTGTGTTTTTTGAAATTTTATAAATAACTTTATATTTAATGCCTTTATTTAAATTTGGCTCAAAAATATAAAATAGAAGTGATTTTTCTTTTCTTTCATATCTAAAGATTTACTGTTGTAAAAAGGCCCCTCCAGAAGTGTAGGTCCAGGGGATTTGGAACACATCCATCCAGTTGCCGATCCCATCGGTGTGTCTTCTGGATCTATTCTTTTTTTTTTTTTTTTTTTTTTTTTAATCCTGAATTAAGGGTCTTAGGCATGGCTGCCATGTTTTTCTCAGAAAACACGTTAACATTGAGCAGTCCATGGTTTTTCATTGTCATTGCCTAGCAGCCTGTGCTTGCTTGCCTGAACATCTGGAGACTTATCCCATCCATATGAGGAGATGAGCACAGAGCATGGATGAATCTTCTGCAGAGATACCCTGAATTGCATGGCCTGGCTTGGGTAAAAGTCAGCATGGTGGGGGATCTAGAGGTCCATTTCTGGTCCACAGGGTCCCAGGGTGCTCCCTTCCTTTCAACCAAATATTTATTCAGCCAGCGTTTATTGGGCACCTGTGTGCTGAGTATATAGAGACAATTTTTTTAAAAGGATAAAAATTTCCAGATCAAAAGTGATAGAACTACTTAGAATCCTCTTGCTTAGGGGTCTATGTGGAGGGCTCATAGCCCCCTTTACCAAGAGGAAATCAGATCATACCATGAAGTGCCTTGACCTTCTGTTTTTTTTCTGTCAGCCCCACTGGGTTTTCTTGCCTTTGAAGAATGTAGCAACATCTATTTCTGAGAGAGAATCTCCTGAACAGTAAAGCAAAAATCTAAATCTGTTTTTTGGGGGTTTTTTTTCTTTCTTTTTTTGAGACAGAGTCTCACCCTGTCACCCAGGCTGGAGTGCAGTGGCATGATCTCAGCTCACTGCAACCTCCACCTCCCAGGTTTAAGTGATTCTCCTGCCTCAGCCTCCAGAGTAGCTGGGACTATAGGCGTATGCCACCATGCCCGGCTAATTTTTTTTTTTTTTCCTGAGATGGAGTTTTACTCTTTTTTTTTTTTTTTTTTGCCCAGGCTGGAATGCAGTGGCGCGATCTCAACTCACTGCAACCTCCATCTCCTGGGTTCAAGCAATTCTTCTGCCTCAGCCTCCCGGGTAGCTGGGACTACAAGTGTGCGCCACTATGCCCAGCTAATTTTTGTATTTTTAGTAGAGACAGGGTTTCACCATGTTGGCCAGGCTGGTATCAAACTCCTCACCTCAGGTGATCTGGCTGCCTCGGCCTCCCAAAGTGTTGGAATTACAGGCATGAGCCACCACACCTGGCCAATTTTTTTATTTTTTTTTATTTTTAGTAGAGACAGAGTTTCACCATGTTGGCCAGGCTGGTTTTGAACTCCTGACCTCAAGTGATCCGCCCGCCTTGGCCTCCCAAAGTGCTGGGATTACAGGTGTGAGCCACCGCACCCAGCCCACAAAAATCTCAATCTAAGGAAGACTGAAAGTTAAGAAATTTTAAGAAGCCTGAGATAACATCAGTAGCTTAGGACCTGGACCGTTTCTTTAGGAGACACAGAAGCACAACTCAACTGCAAATGCACCTCAGAAAAACTCTCATTGGGTTAACTGTTGCCTCAGCAGAAGAGTAGAAAATTGCAATACATGCAGAGGTCACAGTAGGATGTATGGTGGTTTCCAAAGTGTGCCCTCTTGAGTGAAATTGCTAAGGTTCACATTCAGGCTTCTCTACCTCCTGGCTGAAAGATCTTGGGCAAGTGATCATTACCTTCTCCTTGCCCTCGGGTTGTTCCCTTGTAAAAATGGAATAATAATAGTACCTATTTCAGAGGGTGGTTGTGACAAATGTAATAAGTACCACATGCTGAGTGCAGTGCATAGTACATCATAAGCACTCCATAAATTTTTGCTGTCATCATCATTGACCACAAAAATAGTTTCATTGTGCAGTTCTGATCTTATCCCAGCATCTTTTCTGTACCTCCCTACCCTGGTTTTAAATGAGTTACGTATACCTTACCTTGAAGTCAAATAGATTTTTTCTAAAACACTCTAGAAAAGCATGTTTCTGCTTCCAAACTTGAAATACCTTACAAGTTTTCAGAGATTGTGGAGAGTGGAGTTGGGATTTTATAAAGGCTTTGTGAGGTTTTACTTGCCTCACACTGTGGCTTTAGTAGGTTCTTCTCCTCAGAGACCTGAGCTGCCAGATGGTGCATTATGACCTGATCTTCTGATGGAATCATTACCCACATCAATGGCACAATTTTTTTTTTAATCCTTAAATATTTGTGGTGCCCCAGAGGATATAACCCCTTATTAGGTTTTATGGGATTCTCGGAGATAAACTGGCCATAGCGACCTTATGATCTCTTTGAGATTTCAAGATTGTAATTCAACTAACTTTTATGAGAAGCCTACTCTGTGCCAGGCAAATTGGTAGGTATTTTTCTTTGCAATCCCCTAAGAAGTGGGAAATATTGTATCATATTACCAGATAGAGACCTGAGTCCTCAGGGAGTGCCACCTGTCACCATGTGTGTAATTAAGCAGTGGTTCGAGCCCAAGACCAGTAGCCCTTTCTGTATAGCACATGGGAGAAAATTGGAACAGGATTTAATCCAGAACATTCTAGACTCTGACGTTCTGAGTTTAAGATAAGGTGACAGACAATACTGCAGACGTCAATGGGAGGACAAGCATTTCATCCAAGAAACAGCAGACCATTGGGTTGTTTGCCAGGTTTTCTGGACTAGAGCTGGGTACCCTTACAGAGAGGGAGCCTGCGTTCACCTTTGCTAGTGCAGCTGGCAATAATTGTAGTGCTCTGTTAGTGTTCTGTTGGTCTGAAAAGGAAACAGAAAGAAAAATATTATTGTGAGAAGCCAAATTTTCACTATAAATAGTATCTTCCCCAAATGAGCATTTTAAGAAGCAGGATATGGTGTGTGGGGGGGAAAGATGTAGAAAATAAAGATCATTTTGGTGATTTACATAAACTTCAATTTAGAAATGGAGGACATTCTCAATGGATCATGCTGGTACTGAAGGGTTGCATTTCAATAGCATATTTTTTAAACTCCCCATTTCCTTTCTATGGTAAAGAATAAATAAAAATGCTGATATAGAATCTTTGCTGGAGATAGAGACACTGACTCTTTGCCACCTGAAATTGGCAGTGAACAGCAGAGCTGAAATGGAAATTGGCAGGTACCACTGGATGTACCCAGGCTCAAAGAACCACCAGTACCATCCCGTGCCAACCCTGGGGGACAGGGCTAGCCCCTTGAGCAGTCCAGGTAAATACAGCCTTGGGGTGAATTCTAATAGCAAGTCAACTGTTATCTTTAATATTATTTGTAATGGCTCTTGCAGCTTGGTGATATTTTATGTTTTGCTTGGTGCATTAATTTGTTCACACGGGCATGGGTGGAATTCGCCCTATAAACATTTTTTAATCATCTTTCTTTTTCTCTCTCCCTCTCCATTCCACCCCATCTTTCTCCACTTTCTTCTCCTTCTTCCCTCTTCCCTCTTTCACCTTCAATCACTTCTTCTCAAAGGGAACAATGTACAGTGAGATATGCCTTTGGTTAACCATGAAATTTCCAATGCCTGAACCAATAATGGGGGAGGGGGGCCACCCACATCCCCCATGTGGCCAAGAACTGGGCCAGGGCCTTCAAGGAGCCTTGGCTCTGAGAGTACTGTGAGTGTCCCCAAATGTCTTCCCAGCCCTGCTGCTCTGCACCACCCTCTCACATCAGTCATTGCCTTTGAGAAAGAGAAATCAAAGCTGTGAAAGTAGGATTGGATAACCATGTACCCGATTCCCATCAGGTAGGTTCAGTGGGTCCGGTTTCCATTTTCCTTGCTCGTGAGGAACATTGGCCATTCAGAACCGCTAGGTGCTGGATCTGGGTGAGGTGTGCGACAGCTGATTTGGGGACCTAGAAGGGGCAAAAGGTGAAGCAGTATGAACATCCAACCTCCCACGTTCCCAAAACCAACACAAGTTGTAATGCCCAGCTCAGTTAGCTAAAACTCAATGATTTTGCCAGTGTACAACCATAGTTCAAACTACATAAAATGCAGACATAAAGGGCTGGTGGTAGGTCGGATAAACACAGTAAGAGGCTTAAAGTATTTCTGTGATTTTGCATCAATCCATAACATTTCTCCCAAATGCTTGCTAACTTTTTCAGGAGTAAATGTAGCATGGTACAGCTCCAGAAAGGGCAATCCCAAGGTACAATGTAAGTTACCCATTGAATTACAAAGTCATAAAATCCATGATTAATAAAACCTTTTCCTTTAAAATCTAAATTGTGTTGTCAGGTTAATTAAAATGAAATCTGACGTTGGATTTAGTTCTGTCTTGGGTTATGCATTCCTTCATCTGTCCTATGGCTATCAGGTGTTGGTTCTGTGTGTGCCTGTGCAGCGCTGGCTAAATAGGGTGAGCATGAGGTGACATCAGCCATCCATTCTCATGGATCCTATAAAGAATATGGAGGGTTCTGGAATCTTGATTTAAAAAAAGTCATTAGACGTGATATATCCATACAATAGCTACTATTCAGCAATAAAAAGGAATGAAATATTTGTGCATGCTACAACATGGATGAACCTCAAAAACATCATGCTAAGTGAAAGAAGCCAGACACAAGAGACCAAATGTTCTACCACTCTGTTTATGTTAAATTTACAGAATTGGTGAGATAAGAAGTAGATTAGTGGTTGCCAGAGGCTGAGAGAAGGGAGGATTGGGGAGCAACTACAGATGGGTACAAGGGATCATTTTTGCTGTGATGAAAATGTTCTAAAATTAGATTGTGGTGATGGTCACACAACGCTGTACATTTACTCAAAATCATTGAATTGTATAGTTGAAACAGGTGAATTTTATAGAATATAAATTATATCTCAATAAAGCTGCTTTTGAAAAAAAAGCAGCAAAAAAAACCATGAGATGTGCATAATTCAAGGGTGGGGAGCGGGGAAAGGGGTATTTTTTAACATGACAAGAAGCCCCCAAGTTATCAGAAACTACTGCTTGAGGGAGGAGTCCCTCTTCATCTTAAGAGTCTTTAAGAGTCTTCATTTTAAGAGTGTTGAATGACATCAGGCCAGCTGGAAACCCAGAAAAATACTTATTCTTTTCTGTATTTTAGTTCATTAAACTGGTAAAGAATAAACACAATATCTTATTGGGGGGGAATAAAAGAAACCTCTATCAATTGCTCTTGAAGAGTTTTCTCCACTTGTTGAGCAGTTCCCTGTAAAAGCATTGCAATAATATTTGTGTGCTTTTGATCCTACGGTGAAACACCAGAATCTGGGCATTCATAGCAGCAGTGGCAGCTGAGAAGAAAAATACGAGGCTCCATTTTCTGTTTTTCTGAAACTGATTTCTTTCAGAATTCCAAAGAATTTGGGTTTCCAAAAGATAACATAGTGCATACATCATGTACTGCATGATACTACCACTGAGTGTCTCTGCAGATCTAACTCATTAATCTTTCTGGAGAGCCCAAGACTATAAACAACTCCTTGTCCATTCAGGTGAGATTTTGGCACCAAGGAAGATGAGATCAGAACAGGTTTTGCTGCCAGATGAGTTAGGGGAGAAAAAAAAAATTACTTTTCAAGTTTTTTGGAATTCCATAATGATATGATGAAAGATTGTGGAAGTCTAATAGTATCAGGTTGCTGGTGATACTACTGCAAGCGAGAATTCCATGAACTAACAGGTTCTTGCCTGAGGGGGAGAAACAAAATCACTGAATTTGATTTAAAGAATTATCTTCCCAGATCCTGAAACAATCTCCACCTACACATAGTTTTAACTTTTTGTGTGTATTGATGGAAATAATCGGAAAAAAGATGCCTCCACGGGGACTGTTAATGTCTGGAGCTGTCTGCAGAGACCTTATGTGTGATAGTGTAAAGCCTACAGCGCAGGCCACAGAGTGAAGGGACCCACTCCAGCCATGCCATCGCCTTTCCAGACACTTACAGATTTTGTTGGGTCCTAAATCAATGCCGTTGCCATTCTATACTTAGATCTCCAACCCCAACCAGATGGTACGAGGCAAAAAATAGGGAATTCTGTATGGCTCTTTTTTTTTTTTCTTTTTTTTTTTTTATTAATTTTTTTGCAGAGTTGTCAGCCTTTTTCCATGGGGGAAAAAGAGGTTTTGATACAGGCTGACCAGGAAATTTTTGCCAAAGGAAAATGCCTCTCCCACTCATGCAGTTACTGTAGCGGAGACTGCCCTTCTCCAGGAACTTCCTTATTCCCCATTGGAAAGGTCATGGCGGTTCCAGGATGGTTCCAGGGTCCTTTTCATGGTTTTCTTTTTCTTGCTACTACTTCCCAGTAGAATTCCATCTTTAGGGGTTAGATAGTTATTCTTTCCTTATCTCTTTTTCCTTTTCAGTTTTTAGCTGCGTTGGACATGTAGTGTCCACATCTTTTCTGCCTTCAGGAGATGAAATGATATATGGCCACATGGGCTACCCCCCCCCCCCCCCCGCCCATCCATGATGCTGCCCTAGGGGCCTGGCCTGAGGTGGTGGTCTGAGATGCAGGCAAGCGATGAAGCAGGAAGTAGTTCATGCTAAGTCTCCAGTCAATGGAATATTGTGCTTAACATTGGAGGGAGCACTTCCAGACTGTTGTAGATTGTGTTACACAGGCTCCAGAGGATAGCCTAAGAAAATCTAGATTCTCTATTCCAAGTGCGGGCTGTGGACCAGCAGAATCAACACCTCCAGGAGCTCGTTAGAAATGCAGAGTCCCAGGTCCCACCCAGCCCCACTGAATCAGAATCTGCATTTTCATAAGACTTCCAGGTAGTTCCTATGCACATTAAAGCTTGAGAAGCAGTAATTAAGAGCAAGGTCCAAGAGCAAGAAGGGAGAAGACAGGAAGGAATTGATTATGTGAATTTACCCTCAAGAGATCTAGAAATCTTTATCTTTGGAAAAGATAAAGAATTGCTCAAGGTATTCATCCTTTCTTCTTTCCGTTTCTATTTAGGGAGAGGCATGTCTAAGCAATGCCAAGGCAGTCATTAATCTGTTGAGTCCTGGCTGCTTTGAAAAACAGTGACCTTGCTTCTCTTACCTGCTTGTCTCATGAGGGGGTTTGGGGAAGGGGCAGTGAAGGTGAGAAAGGTTTGTTTCTTTGTGGCAAAGTGAGGGCCAGAGGAGAAAGTAGTTGATGGAAGCTTGGGAGAAATTCTCAAATGTCTCTCATCTCCCTCTTTAATATAATCCAGTGACATGCAAGATGCCATGACTAAATATAGGCTGCCATTTTTAGTGGACTAAGAATGGTTCTTTATATACAGTTAAATCTGTAATTCAGAATTCAGTCTCACAAGGAAGGAGTAGAATAACCACCCACTTCACATATCACCAATTTCCCCCTCTCAAATCCAAAATGCTCTGATGTTTCAGTTAAAATGGCCACAGATAATTCCAGAAGTCGGGACAAAGAGCACACCCTCTACATAGGGACTGTCACAGAGGATGTCGGGAGAGGAGGGCCCTCCGGAGTGTTGGTATTTAGCAAGAAGCCCAAGTGTTGTGATTTGCACCACAGAGAATGGATTCCTGAGTCGCCACGGGGTTGTGGGGTGGGGGCGGGTAGCAGACTGACGGAGGGCCCAGCACTGCTGTTAACTCATGTTGCACCTTGTCTGCCCAGATGTAACCACAGGCTGGCTCCTGGGAACTGCAGACTTTATCCCTTGGCCCCCTTCTAGGCTGAGCCTGGGACTTCTCTCTCACTGATCTGCTTTGTAGAGGGACACCTGTACCTATAAGTCCTGGGAAATGCTACTGGATTTTTGTCATTGTTCTTTAGTGTCACTCTTTCCTAACCTAAGGTTGTAAGGCCACTAAGTTCGAGGTCTTCTCCCAAACCACTTGAAATGTATTTTAAGGGGGAAGAAAAACCCTTAATCCTTCTGCGTGTACCATTCCACCTCTGGCCATAGTTGGGTGTCGACCATAAATGACAGTCTGGTCGTGCCGTGTGGGTTCTGCTGGTGGTATCATTCTGTCCCCAGAGGCTGGTTGCAGAAGCTTTTGTAGCTTATCCAGCCTAAGCCAGTGGGTACTCTCAGTCTGTCTGATGCCTTCCAGTTACTCAAGATATTTCTGATTGCATAGAGGTAAATGGTGAACACAGTGGAAGCACATTGTAGCTCAGGCTCATGCTGTAAAGTCCCTGAGATTTTTAGAGTACTTTGCCTTTTGTTTTCTGAAATGTATCAATTCTTTCATTTTCAAAGCACCTGCAGTTTTCACCAAAAAAGTGCCATATACAGCAGTTAACGATTTTATAGTTTATTTACTGACTGCTATGGCAGTCTTTATATATATATATATAAAATAATTTATATATAGCTGTAAACAAATACTTATCGATATAAGTAATTTCTTGATTGTTTTTGAACGTTCCATTGTTTATGCGCTATATTGTTAGTCTGTGATTAGCACCTGATTATGTAACAATGGCTTACTGTGTCTGTGACATATCAGCTCCCTTTGTCTTTTGGTCTCACCTTTGCTTCTCACCTTAGAGTAGGCAGACAGAGAAAGCAGAGATAAAAAGCAGATCGATGAGTATTGAGTGTTGATCTCGGGCTTTCTGTCAGACATGTCTGATTGTAGGGACACTGACTTGGATTATTCAAGACTGAGTACTTCTCGGTCTTTGAGAAGTAGTGTCATCTGGTCTTTGCTGCCTTTGAAATGTCCCTTATGTTATATGTTTTCATATAAATCTAACTAGAGTCCATTGAAATTAATTTTGCTTTGAAATCTTTTGCCACCCTTAGAGGTAACTGGAATTACTCTGAAATAGCTGGGGAGTAGCTGAAATCAGCCACTTAGGTCTTCCCACCTCCTCAGGCTGTGTCCTTTTGGGTGCTGAAGTTCACTCCCAAATAAGCCACATATACCCCCACCCCCTGAGTGCGTCCACGTCTATGAAAAGCTTATATGAATTGGCTTTTGTACTAAACGGAATGCTCTGGGTGTCAGAGTCATTTAGGTGGGACAAATCTTCCTCTGAAGATCATCATGCTTGTATTTTCTGGAGACTTCCATGAACAATGCTTTCACCCCCAACGACCAGCTCTAGGGGTGAAATGTCAGGCTGGTAGGAGAGGTAATGGGATCGAAACAAGACTTCCTGTGTCTTGAGAAAACTTTGTTTATATTCATGTGCTGTTTCCCAGTGGCAATAAATCGACATTCCTGTGAGGATTTGACAGACGAGGCTGGTGATGCCACCCACTGTTTTTGTAAAGAAAGTGTTATCGGAACCAGCCAGGCCCATTTGATTGTCTGTGGCTGCTTTCGTACTCCACTAGCAGAGTTGAGAAGCTGCAACTATACACCCTGCAAAGCCAAAAATATTTGCCATCTGGTCCTTTACAGAAAACAATTGCCAATCCTTGAATTAGAATTTGCAAAGTGTGTCAAAATGCAATACTCTATCTACTGATGTTAGGCAACACCTAAAAACTTTGCTCGGCACTCAGTTTCCTAAAATCTTCTCCATCAAACATCCCTCATCCTCTGCCCTCCAGGCCCCAGAATCCTTGTTCTCTGTGGGGAATAGGGACTCCCTGCTCACAGGCTGTCAACTAAGGCTCAGCCCTTCTTCAGAGAATTTCTTGGTACTTTCTAGAAGCTCAGCCCCTCTGGCCTCTTTCAGGTCCTTCTCTGAGTTTTCCCATAATAAACCAAGTCCCGTTAAGTGGATACTGTGAGCTACTTTCATCTAGTGTTCTATTCAGTGCACTTTAGCAAGTTTTATTTCCTGTGTATAGAAAAGATATTTGTGGTTTACTAAATGTAGTGTTGGGGATCATTTCTTTCTTTTTTTTTTTTTTCCAAAGTATGAGGTTCCAATGCCCTGAATCGGAATCGCCAAGAATGCTGGTTAAAAATTCAGATTTCATATGGGCATGGTGGCACACATCTGTAGTCCCAGCTACTTGGGAGGCTAAGGCAGGAGGATCACTTGAGCCCAGAAGTTCAAGTTCAGCCTGGGCAACATAGCAAGACCCGATCTCTTAAAAAGAAAAATCAGATTCCCAGTCCCCACCTACCCTCTCTGCGATGGGTCCCAGAAATTTGGCCCATTTTAAGAAGCTCCCCCAGGCAATTCTAATGCACAGTAAAGTTTGACCACCACTGCTATATACATAGAAGGCCATAACCCCTCATTATAACATCTTTGGTAAAGTATCGTTTCAGTTCAGCCTGTGTATGTATATGTTCAACCTGTATATGTATTTACAGTTAAGATGCTCAAAGTCAAACCTCCGCATCCTTAGCAGACAGTACTATTGAATTTGAAGTAAATTCCTCTTGAAGTAATGTTTCGCTATTGCCACTATATCTTTGTGTATAAGAGCCAATGCAAAAACATTATATTGTAAAGCTGTAGGCAAACATCAGAGCTCAGGCTGTGTTATCAATTGTTGCATAACAAATTCCTCCAAAACATAGTGGCTAGAAATAAAAATGTATATTATCTCGGCTTCCTTAGGTCAGGAGTCTGGGCTCAGCTTAGCTGTCTCAGAAACTCTAATGAGATTTCAGTCTCATCTGAAGGCCTAACTGGGGAAGGATCCACTTCCAAGCTCATTCATGTGGCTACTGGCAGGACTTGGTTACTTTGGGACTGAGGGCCTCAGTTCCTCACAAGCTGTTGGCCTAAAACCTCCCTTGATTTTTTTCCATGTGTGGGCTCTCCATAGCTACTTCATGACATAGCACATGACTTCATCAGATAGAGAGAGCAAGTGAGCAGGTAAGAAAATGTGCCAGCCAGAGAGACAATGCTAACAGGACAGAAGTCAATTTTTTGAAACCTAATCAGGGAAGTGACATCTCATCACTTTTGCCATATTCTAGTCCTAAGAAGTAAGCTACTAGGTCCAGCCCACATTCAGGGGAAGGAATTACACAAGGCCATGAATGTAGGTTTATGGGGATCATTGGGGGTGGTGTCTTAGCTGCCTGCCACAGTCTGTATAAACATTTCACAGTGCAAATGCATCCTCCATCTCCTTAATGATCATAACCTCTTCACTTTCTCAAAGCCTCACCTCTCAGAGAATGTATCCTGGGTTAAATGAGTACCTGGCAGGTGTTTGACGGCCTTCCTGAGGTACTAGACTCTAAGCTCTCTGTGAGCAGAGGTCTTCATGCCTTGCTCCCTGCTTTGGCCTGGCTCGGGACCTAGGACCAAGAAAGCAGTCGTTCATAGTGTTGAATGATGATCACTTTATTTTTAGCACTCATGATGTGTGACTCTATATGAAATTGTCTAATTTTAGTGTCCATTGTGTACATGGCTCATTTCCTGGGCCAGGCTGGTCAAGACCTTGCACTCTGAGAGTTGCATAGGAGCTCAGCAGGTATTTGTTAAGTAAGTTCAGATTGGCTACTCGTTGTCAGGAGTTTGAGACCAGTCTGGCCAACATGGTGAAACCCCATCTCTACTAAAATAATAATAATAATAATAATAATAATACAAAAATCAGCCAAGAGTATTGGTGGGTGCCTGTAGTCCCAGCTACTTGGGAGGCTGAGACAGGAGAATCACTTGAACCCAGGAGGCAGAGGTTGCAGTGAGCAGAGATTGTGCCACAGCACTCCAGCCTGGACAACAGAGCAAGGCTCTGTGTCAAAAAAAAAAAAAAAAAAAAAATTAGGTTGGCTAATCGAGGTTTCTAGAATCATCTGCATGTAAATAGGGTTAACTTTGTGGGATGATTTTCTTGAATAAGAAGTTCTCAGCCTGAGCTTCACAGTAGAACCCTGGAAGGAAGGGGAGGTCTTTTAAAATTCCGAAGCCACATCCAGACCAAGTCATTCAGAATCTTGAGGGTGGGACCCAGGCATCAGTGTTCTTGAAAGCTCCCCCACCAGGTGATCCTCTGTGCAGCCAAGGTTGAGAACCACTGTGGTAGACCAGTGTTTCCCAATCCGGGGGGGTTTCTGCCTTTCAGGAGATGCCTTTTAGGCATCTAGTGGTGTAGAGGTCAGGGATGCTGCTAAACATCCTACAGTGCACAGGACAGCCCCTCCCCAACAAAGGATGGCCCATGCCAATAGTACCAACAGTTGAGAACCCCTGGGCTAGGTCCTACGCTTTGAGTCAGGAAATTGGTTCTAAGTGAAGCAGTAGAAGTCCGTGGGGTAGCTTTGTCCCAGATGTTAAGCTTATTGCAGGCATGGATAGCTTGATAAGTCTGGAATATTATATACAATCTATGTATCGGTGTTCCCTGAAGAGAAACTCACTCTTTTAAAAGGCACACAGTGCATAAACCAATACATTTAAACCTACATATATTTATTTATGCAACATAATAGCATACACGTGTGTTTGCATATAGCACGTGCTATAAACACCCTATGCATATAGAGATGTATGCAGGGCATATGAGTGTGTTATTGTGGTTAGAGGAACAGGTATGTCTTCCTCAGCGCCGTTTATTTTCCTTCCACCTCACTGTAGCCTCCTGCCCTCTGCTTGTCTAGTAAAAGCCCTAAGGCCTCCCTGACCCTTGCTGTCCTTACCCTCAGTCCAGAGGATGCCTCTGCTGTGCCTTGCTGCCTGGAGGGTTCCCATCACCCAGGTTAATGTGGCTCTTGGCTTTCACCACCAATCCTTAGTTTCTCAAAGGGGTTCACAACCTTTTTAAATTACTGGTGTGTTTTGTAGAAATTGAACTTCACAAACAGGTCTTTTGAAAACGCTTTCTTGTGGTGTAATTGATATGCATATGGTGCATCTCTTTAAAGTGTCTGACAAGCCTTGACATACATGTGTGCTCATGAAAGCAGCACCATGAGCAGAACGGCAATGTGGCTGCCACTCCCCACTCTTTCCACCCTTCCTATGCTCCCACTCTCCCCAAGCAACCACTGATCTGCTCTCCTTCTCTGTAGATTAGTTTGCATTTTCTAGAATGGCCCTTGTGAAGATGTGTTCACATAAATTCTCTCACCCTTTCTCACCCGAATAGAAAATGTTGCATGATGTTGATTGCTTAATAGCTCCACAGCTTTGTCCAATTTTTATCCTTCCTGCTTTTACTGAAGATGTCCTGCCCCCATGAATAAACCTCAGAAGACCCATTCTGCCACCGCCTACCACTGAAGAGTTTAGCTTGCACCCACTCCAATCCAGCCCACACACCAGTGCCAGATTCATCTCTTAAAAGCACATCCTGAATCACGTCTCGCCTGCTCACAAACCTTCCCTCTTTTCCCCTTGCTGCAAAGTGAAGCACAGAGGCTTGAGGCTGGCTTGGACATCTTCCATGGACCAGGCAATGGGGGGACCTACCTTCCTGACTTCTCCCCAACATTACCCTGGTGTCCTTGATGAACTCGGCTACACCCTGAACGCTCCCCACGTCTCCCACACCACATTGGTCCTGCTGTCCTTCCTTTGTGCTTTTCATGGAATCCTTCTGTTCTTCAAGGCCTCTTCACCTCCTGCCATCCATAAACCTTTGCCTTAGCAACCCACACCAACCAAGGAGATCTGTCCCTACCTCACTCCCCCATATCCCTGTGTCAGCACTCTCTTTATTCTACTTTAGTGATACCTTATGTGTCTGTGTGTCTTACCGCCCCCTCACCCCACCCACAAGGATCAAAGCCAGGAGGGCACACTTGCAGACCCCACCACAGTGGCTTGCACATGGCAGGGATTGGACAGACACTCATTGAATGGAATGGAATCCAGGAAAGTAGAGACACTGTCGCCCAGATGGTCAAGGAAACTGATTGCTGCTAAAGCTCAAAATTGCAGATATTAAATACTTCTCAAATGTCTGGAGTAGCCTCCAGATTGCTGTGCTCTTAAAATCTGTGTCATCTGGACTTAGAGCTGGCTTCCCCTACTCTCCATTGATCTCCATGATTCCTTGCTGTCCCACTTTACCAGGCTAAAAGCCTTTGGCAAAACCAAAGCCAGTTCCCACAAAAGGCAAAGGAAGAGACTAACAAGTATCTGGTTGTTGGATTTGTTTATTCCCAGTCATGGAAGCGTATCATTGCTTTTATTGACTTGCTTATCTTCTGCTAGTACCATATTGCAAATGTTAGAGGCTCATCTATTTTAAGACTTCCATAGTGTTTTCAAAAAAATGAAAATCCCTTATTAAACAGATTTTAGGACAAGCTTCTAAAAGGACCTGCCAAAAAGTGATTTCCTTTCTATCATTAGAAATAGTTTCCACATTCTTATCGTTATGTAGTTGAACTTTTATGTCCAGGACTGCATGAAAGACGTGAGAACTGAGAAGCAACCTATATTTGATTTCGCACTTTGTTCTTGGACAGGAAGCCCCTGTCAACTGACTTCACATCTTTTTAATGCACTATATTAGTGGTTCACAGAACTTTCTGGGTGTTAGGTCCCTTTACGTGCTTAGAAACAGTTGACCCCAAAACGCCTTTGCTCTTCTGAGTTGTGCCTATAAATATTTTCTATATTAGAAGCTAGAACTGAGGGCTGGGCATGGTGGCTCATGCCTGTAATCCCAGCACTTTGGGAGGCCAACGTGGGCAGATCACCTGAGGTCGGGAGTTCAAAACCAGCCTGGTCAACATGGCGAAACCCCATCTCTACTGAAAATACAAAAATTAGCCAGGCCAGCCGGGCACAGTGGCTCACACCTGTAATCTCAGCACTTTGGGAGGCCGAGGTGGGCGGATCACCTGAGGTCAGGAGTTCGAGACCAGCCTGACCAACATGGAGAAACCCCGTCTCTACTAAAAATACAAAATTAGCCAGCATGGTGGTGCGTGCCTGTAATGCCAGCTACTTGGGAGGCTGAGGCAGGAGAATCGCTTGAACCTGGGAGGCTGAGGTTGCAGTGAGCCGAGCTGGCACCATTGCACTCCAGCCTGGGCAACAAGAGTGAAACTCCATCTCAAAATAAAATAAAATAATAAATAAATAAATAAATAAATAAGCCAGGCATGGCAGCATGTGCCTTAATTCCAGCTATTTGGGAGGCTGAGGCAGGAGAATCACTTGAACCTGGGAGGCGGAGGTTGCACTGAACTGAGATCGTGCCACTGCACTCCAGCCTTTGAGTTTTTTAAGATGGAGCGAGACTCCATCTTAAAAAAAAAAAAAAAAGGAAAAGAAATTAGAACTGATAAGTTTATTACTTAATAATAAACTTAGTCATTTAAAATAATAGCAAATCCATTATATGTCAACCTAAGTAATGTTTAGGAAAGATAACGATTTTCAAAAAGAAAATAATATTTTAGTGTGAGGAATAGGACTGTTTTACATTTTTGCAAATCTCTTTAATATCTGGCTTAACAGTAGACAGCTGGACTCTTACATCTGCCTCTGCATTCATTCAGAGGCATCTTGGGGTATCTTGCTTTGGTTGAAGTATATGAAGAAAACTCAAATTTCTCACAGGTATGTGCTTGGAGAATGGAGGAGTGTTTTAATGGCCTTTGCAGATAATTATGAAATTCTTCCTTGATACTACACCGAAATTCAGCAGCTAGTGGTTTCTTAAAGACTACTTGTAATGTGGAATCTGAAACCATATTGATGATATTTTTGTACTCTGTTCCACTAAAATTCATTGCTTGATCTTGCACTTTGATTGACTCTTATATTCAAGAATTATTTTCCCTTGGCTATTTGGAAAATATTGGTTCTCTGAGTTGTGCAGATCTTCCAGACGTTGACACATTTAATTAAACCATGTCAAAAAAATTTCATTTGTTAATATCACCACCGATTTCATCAAGAAGTCTGGTAAGTATTTGGAAGCTGTCAGTCTCACTATGGCAGGTACAAGTTTTCCAAAATTGATTGGCAACAGATACTATCAGTTGTTTTCTTTGAAGTGACAAGCTGTTCATTTTTGAGAAAGTTTCTGCCAAATACTTAAGTCTAAAAAACTATATCTTGTCAGGCATTCTTTCAAGAAAGGGGGTGTTTGCCCCCAGAAAGGTACAAGTTTGGCTCATAACTCAGTTACATAAGAATGTTTCCTGCAGCCCACTGTCACACGCTGGTTTGCGGCAGAAGGGCTCTCTGCATCCTCTCACTCATTTCATTACACAAACTGTTTGAAAGGCACATACTCGGGGGTTGAGATTTAATCAAATTAATAATTTTTTATTGCATCGAGGACATTTGGAAGTGAAACTGGCTTTTTAATTTATTTTCTTGCAAGCGCATGGTGGTGAGGAATGTGTTCCTGCTAAGTACACTATGGAGCCACTGCCCGATTCACGCTCAGGCATCAGCAGTTTTACTGTGCAAATGTCAAGCAGTGAAAAAAGTAAATAACATCTTGGTGCTATTATAAAAAGTTTTGGCTTCACAGTCCTCCTGCAAGGATCTTGAGGTCTGCCGGGGCTGCACAGACCGTCTTTGAGGGCCCACTCCTGGCTCAGAGTGAGACTGGTGGGCAGGCAGGATAGAATCTCTTGGGAGCTCAATGTCCTTTCCAGACCTGCCTGAACAGAATCTGCGTTTTAATGAAGTCCCGAGGAGATTTATACGCAGGTTAAAGTTTTCCTGTAGTCCCAGCTATTTGGGAGGCTGAGGCGGGAGGATGGCTTGAGCCCAGGAGGCAGAAGTTGCAGAGAGCTGAGATTGCACTGCTGCACTTGAACCTGGGTAACAGAGTGAGATTGTATCTGGAAAAAAAAAGAGAGAGAGAGAGAGAGAACCACTGCTCTTTAACAGAGGTCTGCAAAACTTTCCTTTAAAGGGCCACATAGTAAATACCTGTGGCAACAACTCAACCCTGCCTTTGTAGCTTGAAAGTAGCCATAGACCATATGTAAATGAATGAGCGTGGCTGTGTGCCAATACAACTTTATTTATAGACACAGAAATTTGAATTTTGTGTACCTTTCATGTGTCACAAAATAGGTTTTTTAATATATTCTAAGCGGTTAAAAAAGTAACCACTTAGAATCATGTCAAAATCATTCTGAGTTTGCAGGCCATGAGGAGAGCCAGATTTAGCTGGTGGGCCACAGTTTGCTGACCTGTTCTATATAACACTGAGTGCTCATTGAAGTTACCGGGGGAGCTTCAAAAAAACAAACCCCAACCCTCTAATTCCTGAGTCCCGTCCCCAATAAATTCTGATAAAATTGGTCTGGGGTGAAGCCAGGGCGTCAGGATTTTCAGATGCTCCCCAGATTATTCCAATGTGTAGGAAAAATGGAGAACCTCTGCTCTATAATGTTTTCCAAGAAAGTTAGTTTTCTTTTAAGCATTTCTTTTTAAGATTTTAGAATTTGGCAGTGTCACCAAATGTCTGAGACCAGAATTATGTATTGTAACCTTAGAGCAGGGTTTCTCACTCTTGGCACTGTGAACCCAAAGCTATCTGAGATAGGTCTCAATCAATTTAGAAAGTTAATTTTAGCAAGCTTAAGAACCTGTGACACAGCCTCGGGAGATCCTAATAACATATGCCTAAGGTGGACGGGGCACAGCTTACTTTTATACCTTTTAGGGAGACATGAGACATCAATCAATACCTGTGAGATGTACATTGGTTCAATCTGGAAAGGCAGGACAACTCAAAGGGGGTCAGAGGGTGGCTTGCAGGTTATAGGAAGATTTAAAAATTATGTAAAGACCTGGAATCCATAGAAAGGAATGTCTGGGTTATGATGATAAGGGGTTGTGGAGACCAAAGTTTTATCCTGTAGGTGAAGCCTCCAGGTAGCAGGCTTCAGAGAGAATAGATTGTAAATGTCTCTTAGCAGATTTAAGGTCTGTTGATGTTAATGCTGGTTGGCTTTTCCTGAATTCCAGAAGGGAGGAGGGTATAATGAGGTATGTTTGACTCTCCCTTCCAATCATGGCCTGAACTAGTTTTTTCAGGCTAACTTTGGAATCCCCCTGGCAGAGAGCAGGAATCTATTCAGATGGTTGGGGCTGGGGTGGGGGGTGCTTAGAATTTTTTTTTTTTTTTTTTAAACGGAGTCTCGCTCTGTCGCCAGGCTGGAGTGCAGTGGCGCAATCTCAGCTCACTGCCACCTCCAACTCCCTGGTTCAAGCGATTCTCCTGCCTCAGCCTCCCAAGTAGCTGGGATTACAGGCATGTGCCACCACACCCAGCTAATTTTTGTGTTTTTAGTAGAGATGGGGTTTCACCATGTTGGCTGGGATGGTCTCGATCTCCTGACCTCGTGATCTGCCTGCCCTGGTCTCCCAAAGTGCTGGGATTACAGGCGTGAGCCACCCGCCCCGGCCCAGAGTTTTATTTTTGGTTTATAGCACTATTGGCATTTTGGGTGTGACCATTCTTTATTTGGGGATGGGGGCTGTCCTGTGTATTATAGGAGGTTTAGGAGCATCCCTGGCCTCTACCCACTAGATGCCAGTAGTGTCCCCCACCCTCAGTTGTAACAACCAAAACTCTCCAGACACCGCTAAATGTCCCTGGGTGGCAAAATTGCCTGGATTAGGAACCAGTGGTCTAAACGATGTAGATGTTTTTTTATGCTACTTCAGAGAATCTCCACATTGGAGCTATTGACATCTGGGGCTGGGTAATTCTTTGTTATAAGAGCATATTCTGTACACTGTGGGTGTTGAGCAGCATCCCTGGTCTCTACTCACTAGATGCCAGAAGCACCCTCTCCCCCAGCTTTGGCAACGAAAAATATCTCCAGATATTGCCAAATGTCCCCTGAGGGGCACAGTCACCCCCTGTTGAGAATTGCTTGGCCAGCTCAGAATCAGGGAAGCTTCTGTCCACTGACATTCACTGCTGCTTCTCTTAGGATTTTCGCCCTCTCCATTTTCCCATTGCTTGTTGCTTGAAAGTTGTAAAGCTTGGTTCCTGCATCTTTTCTTTTTAATTTTGTGGCTCATTAGGAATCAGTAATATAGCAAGGAAGGCCCCATGTAGAGAGGTAAGGGGGTGGTTTTTTTGTGTGGTGTTTGTTGGGGGGTGTTTGGGAGGGTGTGTGTGTGTATGTATGTGTGACATTCATTCCCTGGGGAAGAATCTGAGCCCTTGTTCCTGCCAGCCCTACGTCTGAGCCAGCATTAAATCTGCAGCCAAGATCACAGACAACTTGGGCAAATCACTTGGCCATTATGAACTCACAGCCATGGCAACGGCCATCCACAAGCCTGAGGACAAAAGGTGTTTTATTCTGTTGTTCTGCACAAAAGGTTCTAGGGATACTGGAGACAAAATAGCCTTTGAGAGTTAAAGGCATTGATGTGTATTTTTTTTTCTCCCTACTACATGGCTTATATTTAAACTGTCTTAGGCTAATGTACACTGTAATTTTTGTGTGAATCAAAACCTAAAATTCTTTTTATCCAGAGGCCAGCTAAATGAAGGCATAAGACAGCCCAACAGAGGCTTTTAGGGTTTGGTGAGAGGTATTGAGAATTACTAGTAAAATGTGCTAGAAAGCCTGGCATTCTAGCCTGGCCAACATGGCAAGACCCTGTCTGTACTAAAAATACAAAAAATTAGCTGGATGTGGTGGCATGTGCCTGTAATCCCAGCTACTAGGGAGGCTGAGGCATAAGACTCACTTGAACCCAGGAGGTTGAGGCTGCAGTGAGCGGAGATCACACCACTCGCTCCAGCCTGGGCAATAGAGTGAGACTCTTTCTCAGGAAAGAAAGAAAGAAAAAAACCTGGCATTGATTTTTATTTTTTTACATGAATACATCACAGTCATCAAAAAAATGCTTTCCTTATTTTTTCTCGTTCACGTTACCCAATGTTGTCATTGCTGGTTTGAAGCTTGGGAAAATTCAGTCTGTGGATTTATAGGAGCATCCAAGAAAAGCACTGATCTTCCTTAGCTATCGTAAACTTTTAACAGCATGGTGTTCTGCTGGTACTTGGCACCACCCCTATATTTAAAAACATCAGCTTGCCTATGACTACTAAGGACAGCCTGAATCCCAGATCTACTTCCTTTTTGTGCACAGGCACTCCCAGCACTGCAGGGGGTTGGAGTGTGTGTGTTTAGAAATCTGCTTTCTCAGGTGACTCAATTCCCGTCTTCTCAGACCCTGTCTATGGCATGACACTAAAGCATGAAAAATTCCAAGGTTAACAGTACTTGTTTGGCTCACAAAAATGCACTCTAGCTGCACTCTTTTCAAGATGGCTGGACAACTTGGAACATTTTGTTTTTCTTAACTGTAGTCCTTGGAACTTGCCATTTGATTCACAAGTGACTGGAGGGTTATGGCCAAACCCAGTGGGCCACGTCTTAGAGAAAAAACATCACACACCATTGAATATGAAAGCAGGCACTTCAAACAGACTCAGGATGCCACACCTGAGACCGGGAAGATGCCACTGTTGACTAGAAATGGGCTTCTCAAATTTTCATGTGCACACAAATCACCCCAGAGGCCTTGTTAAAATGCAGATTCTGACTCAGTCTGGGGTCACTTCCAACATTCTTTATTTCTCACAAGTTCCTCCCTGCTGAAGCTGACACTGCTGGTCCAATGAACACACTTTGCAAAGCACATGGAATTGACAAATGACAAATGGTCCACTCATATCTTTTCTTGACCTCTGATAGTTTTCCTTGTTGCCCAGTAGAAGCTGCCAGCATCCAAGTTCAGCTCTTCTCAGCTACAGATCCATATATCCCTTCACATCATCCAGAGTGATCTTTCACAACCCCAATCTGTTTCCCATGCTTAAAAATGCTCCCTGGCAGACCAGGCATGGTGGCTCACACCTGTAATTGCAGCACTTTGGGAGGCTGAGGCGAGAGGATCACTTGAGCCCAAGAGTTTGAGAACAGCCTGGGTAACATAAGGAGACCCTGTCACTACAAAAAATTTAAAAAATAAAAAATGAGCTGGGTGCAGTGGCATGGGCCTGTGGTCCCAGCTACTTGGGAGGCTGAGGTGGGAGGATCGCTTGAGCCAGAGAGTTCAACACCGCAGTGAGCAGTGATTGTGCCACTGCACTCCAACCTAGGCAACAGAGCAAGACCCTGTTTCAAAAAACAAAACAAAACAAAGAAAAAACCGCAGTGGCTTCCCATGATTTTGTTTTTTTTGTCTTTTTTGTTTTTGTTTTGAGATGGAGTCTTGCTCTGTCACCCAGGCTGGAGTGCAGTGGTGCGATCTCGGCTCACTGCACGCTCCGCCTTCCGGGTTCACGCCATTCTCCTGCCTCAGCCTCCCGAGTAGCTGGGACTACAGGTGCCCACCACCACGCCCAGCTAATTTTTTGTATTTTTAGTAGAGACGGGGTTTCACCGTGTTAGCCAGGATGGTCTCGATCTCCTGACCTCGTGATCCGCCCGTCTTGGCCTCCCAAAGTGCTGGGATTACAGGCGTGAGCCACGGCGCCTGGTCAAGGCTTCCCATGATTTTGAAGATAAAGTCCAGAATTCTTAAGGTGGCCTGGAAAGCCCTAGGTGGTCTAGCTCCTATATTACCTATATCCTCTAGCTCCTAAATAAACACATTTAGCTTTTTCTTACTAACTTTTTGCAGCAGTTTTGGTTCCTCTAGGATGAGTGTGTGATATGTGACTAAATTGCCCAGTGTTCAAAGATATCATGCACACTGTGACCAGAGGTGGCTTCTATACTGACATAGAAGATACAGTGGAGAGTGATCCATTTATAGATTGTTGGATATCTACCACACATGCAATCTTAACCCTGAAGATAACTGGTCAACCAAGCTAGAATAAGCTCTACATCCAGCTGTATTATGTCCTATAAATTTTTCCCATATTTTATGTCACTAGCTTCTAGTCATGTTGGCTGGCACAGTCCATAAGAGTTTTATCTGTGCCAGTGGAGCAAAGATGGTGATTTCTGTTCTATAGGAGCCAGGGTTCCTACAGCCACAAATAAAATCATCTGCTGAAAACCTAAGAGCATTGGCATCTGCTGAGAGAGCATGATTCATTGAAGTGATCCCCCAAATTCTTGAGTTCCTGGTTTTCCCTGCTGTTATAAAACTAGATCCACAGCATGAGGTATATACAGAGTCCTTGAGAGATATAAATTGGAGGGAAACTTTAGCTTTGATCTAGTATTGAATTTGGGATTGAACAGCATCATTCTTCTAACCCCACTTGTCTTTTTGAGCCTGGGAGAGCTGTGATATTTCTTTGGAATGCTCTAACCATTTGGATGAAAGACTGTTTGAAGTGGCAACTGTGGATTTGGAAGGATGAGTTCTATCATTAAAGGGCGAGTGTGCTGCACCATAACACCTAACCCTAACTCCAAATGATGAAAAAGGGTGTGGGTTTAGTTTAAAAATATATATAGATGTATACATCTATATATACACACAGAGAATTAATGAACAATTTTATCTGGTTATATATCAGTGTCACCACATCAGCTGTTTAAGTATTCTGGATACTAGATCTTTCTGTAGAAGGACCCATCCAGTATGAATTATTTGCCCTTCTGATCTTCCCTGTCCCCCTTCTCTCCACTCTCTTTCCACTGGCTCTGCAGGGGTCTGGATCTTTGCCCCCATCATGCTGGACTATAATAATTGTGTTACTTGTCTGCCTGCAGTATTGGATTTATCTTGAAGCCAGAAAGGTATCTTATTTCAGTTTTGTGTACTTGGCACCCAGTAGGTCTTCACAAAGTACTGAATTAATGAAATCCAACAGAAAACCCAGTTAGAACCCAGCTCCTGGGTTATAGAAAATCAAATATGTGACAATTCAAAATGTATCTTCCAAAGCAGTGTTCTGTGATGATGAAATGTCCTATATCTGTGTTGTCCAATATGGTAGCCACTAGTCCATGTGGCTTTTGAGCATATGAAATGTGGTTTGTGCAACAGAGTACCTGAATTTTTCATTTTATTTAATTTTAAATAAACGTAAATAGCTACATGTCTTAGTGGCTACCATTTTGGACCACACAGCCCCAAGGCCTCACATCTTTATCCTTTAAGAACCAGATACAACTTTGTTAGCCAGGAAAGCAGGCATTCATCTTTTTCTTAACATGATCATAGAGGCTGAGAATGTGGGGAGGTTGTGGATGATACAATACCCATGTCTGTTTTCTCTTTATAATGAGATACACCAAGGCCAAGGATTCTAGTTTCTCTTAGTTTGGGAACCTGGAGAGAATTTGGACTTTGAGTTGCATTCCTCTCACCTCAGTCCCCAGAAAGTCATGTGACAAAATAAGATTGAGCTCTAACATCTCTGCTCACAAATCCCAAGTGTCTGAAGCTCTTTAAGATACTGACTTGCTAGTGAACTTGAACCATATTGTGCACTGGTTCCCTTTTTCTTTTTTTGAGACGGAGTCTTGCTCTGTCGCCCAGGCTGGAAGTTGAGTGGCGCAATCTCGGCTCACCGCAACCTCTTCCTCCTGGGTTCAAGCGATTCCCTTGCCTCCGCCTCCCAAGTAGCTGGGACTACAGGTGCCCACCACCACACCCGGCTAATTTTTTGTATTTTTAGTAGAGATGGGGTTTTACTGTGTTAGCCAGGATGGTTCCCATTTTATATAGTTTCCCCAGTCCACTTCAGGGAAGTTGGTCTTCCTAAAAACAGCTGCTCATCTTTTGAAATTAAAGGAAGCACAGCTTTCTTATGAAGCCCTGATATTTTTTATTTTCTAATGAACTAAAGAGAAATCTAGTAATGAGTTTTCATAGTCACTTTCCGTAGGTTTAAGCGAATGCTAGTTTAAAAGGAATGCTCACTAAAATGAAAACATTCATCTATGGTGTTTTATGCTGGGTTGTCATTCCATGACAACTATGAAGACCATTTGGGGGATTTTTTTTTTTTTTTTTTTTTTTTTTGCCGGCATAATGTGCTTGCCCTAAAGTAATGAAGGGCCCTTGATTGCTGCTAAACACCATAATGCGTTTAAAGTTCAATTTCCCCGACAAGCCATTTACTTAAGGGTCTGGATAATATAAACAGAGACGGGAGGTTAGGAGAGGTACTGACATTATCCTGAGGCCAGTGCTGCCTTTACTGAAACATAAATGTCTCCAAACTGAAAACGTCACCTGGCTCTGCCCCTGAGGCAGGTCTTTATGGACATCTCAAGTAAAAGTTTATTTTAAAAATGAATACAAGTCTCATCTTTTCAAGATTAAGAGTGACTTACGGCTGTCTCTCCTTCATTCCACTTCATGGATGTTCATTTTGGTTTTGTTTTTTTCTTCTGTTCTTTTTTCTCCTTCAAGTACTTAAATATCACCCACCAGTTCTGGGTTCTGACTCTGAACGTGTGTGTCGGGGAAGGGGGCAGGTGGAAGCCGGGGAGGAGGAGGACTGTGAATGAATTGCTTGGGCTGACTGGGCTGGGGGGAAGCATTTTTATTAAAAATTTGAGATAATTTCTGATGTCAACTTGAATGAAACTTGAGTAGACCCACTTGAGTGGCTCTTGGTGACTTTGTTCTTCACTGAATTATGGACCAAAATACCTGTGACCTTTCCAAAACAATCACCTTGCTATTTGTTTGAACCTGGCGACGGCATACGAACCTGGCGACGGCATAATTGCTGTATCAGATTCTCCCAGTTGCCCCGGAGGTCCAGGGCTTGGGGAAAGCCGTTGGTTGCCACAGCAGCAGACGTATTGAAACCCCAGAACTGTGAGGCTGGAGACGACCTGACTGTTGCTTTTCTTCACAGAGCTGCAGCTTTACTGCTGTCCTCTCTTTTGACTGTGTTAGTGGAATGAGTGCTTCTTGTTGGCACTTGAGCGGGGCTCTCCCCACCACTCAGTCGATCAGGAAGCTCTAGAACTGTAACTACCTTATAACTCTTTGTCAATTGACTGCTCTGCCATTCACTACCCTTCCAGATTCTGAGCAAATTAGGTTACATTCCCTTTTGGAGCCTCAGGGTCCTCACCGCAGAATGTGAGATCACGGTAACTACCACACTGGCCCTTGGGATGTCGAACTATTAATATTAACCATAGAGCCTGAGAGGGGAGATGGAAAATTATAAGCCTTCTCTGTGAATATGGGGTATTCTTGAAGACCAGAGGTGTTCTTGCCCATAACGGCTATATTTTCTCTCCTTTGGGTTCAGGCTGCTTTGAATGCTGCATCAAGTGTCTGGGAGGAGTCCCCTACGCCTCCCTGGTGGCCACCATCCTCTGCTTCTCCGGGGTGGCCTTATTCTGCGGCTGTGGGCATGTGGCTCTCGCAGGCACCGTGGCGATTCTTGAGCAACACTTCTCCACCAACGCCAGTGACCATGCCTTGCTGAGCGAGGTGTAAGTATCCGGTTCCCTTTAAAAATGTATCTAAGGCCTGGCGTGGTGGCTCATGCCTGTCATCCCAGCAATTTGGGAGGCTGAGGCAGGCAGATCACCTGAAGTCAGGAGTTCAAGACCAGCCTGGCCAACATGGTGAAACGCCACCTCTACTAAAAATACAAAAAAAAATTTAGCTGGGCGTGGTGGTGCGTGCCTATAATCCTAGCTACTTGGGAGGCTAAGGCAGGAGAATCAGTTGAACCCAGGAGGTGGATGTTGCGGTGAGCTGGTGAGCCGAGATGGCAACACTGCACTCCAGCCTGGGTGACAGAGTGATACTTTGTTTAAAAAAAAAGTATTTGAGATGCAACCACCTCATGATGTTTTTCAGAAAGACTACAGTGTGCTTTCCTAGCAGAAGATGAATGCTTTTACTTAAAGCTCACTTTATGTAGTTAGAAAAAGGTTCATGAGAGAAGGAAAAAGAAAGGGCCTAGAATATGGTAGGTGTTTAGGCCCCAGGGTGGAATGTTACTTGGGAATGGTAAGGTGCACACATAGGACACTCCACACATGGTAGCTGTGGACATGGGGAGCTGTGACATGGTGATAGGTGATGCTGCCGATTGTCTCAACAGAATTGTGTTGTTCCCAAGATGCCTCCAGCTTTCTCCCAGGAAGTGACCATCCCTGGAATGGTAGGAGCCCTGTTGAGGACTGACCCCAACTCTAAGCCTACAGGAGCAGTATTTTAACATTAACTCTTCCAGCAGAAGAGCAGATCCCAGGGCATCCTCCATTGCAGAAGAGAGGAAGGTCCAGGGGTTTAGCAGCAGATCTCTGCCTTTCTTTCTGGAAACATTCTCAATGGAGTCGCAGTGACTCCCACACATAGATTCTTGTAGCTGTGCAAGCTCAGCAGCAATCTACTTATTTCCTTCACATGTCTTCCCCTTTCTCCATTTCCTTCTACCGTTTCTTTTCTTCCCTTGAATCCCAAAGTTCCAGTGTTAATGTGTCTTATGATTATAAGAAACTTCTTCACCAGACTGAAAAAGACATGAATGAATTTTTATGGAATGGTCATGGAGTCATGTTGGAGACTCTTCAGTCCTTAGGGAATTTTATTCTTTCTTATCTGTTCACAAATGACCTCCAAAGAAATGAACACAGGTTGGGGAGATTATAAGGAGGGCTCAAGCGGGACAGGGGACTCACTGAGTTCCAACTATGTGCAAAGAAGAAATGTTTACCAAGACTGAACCTGGGAAAGGTGTGTTGATTTAATTAGGTAGTGATCTCAATCTGTGGCTCTCAAACTTCTGAGAAGCTTTAAGAAAATCCCCATGCCTTACCCCAGACCAATTAGGACATAATCTCTGGGGGCGGGATCCAGGTACCAGTATTTTCCAAGCTGCCCAGGTGATTCCAGTGGGCAGCCGAAGGCTGAGGACGTCATTTGTCTTTGTTAGCTTTTGTGGGACAAACTGCATTGTGAATTAACTTTCTGTATCTTAAACCTACTCGACCTACTACTATTTGTGTGGTGGGAGTCACAGTGCAAAAGACATCTCCCCAGATTACCCCCTAAAGAAGCCCTGAGTGCCTACTTAGGGGTTTTATCAGAGTGACATTAACCACTAGGCCTGGTTGGGAGGCATTGTGAAAGGGCAGAAAGAACATGTTGTCCATTGGGCCAGGGTTCAGATGCTGGCTTTGCCACTAACTGTGTATCCTCCGATGAGGAGCTTAACTCCTCAATGCCTGTGTTTTACTTATGTGCAAAATGAGGATTCTAACCCTGGCCGCCCAGGACTCAGGTAAGGATTAAAAGATTACAACTGGATGCTGCCCTGAGCAAAGGAAACATCATTCCCACCTTGGAAGGAAGGCCCAGGTTGCTAGGACATGGGCAGGGATGCCGCCCAGGATGCCCCACAAGTCCATCAAAGCCATCAGTGGGGCGAGTGACGCACTCACAGGAACATCCCCCTCATGTCCTCTCTCCAGCGTCCAGAAACATAGTCACTACCAGGCAGTGAATTTAATGGTTCAGGATCTCTTCTTCTCTTTGTAGGATACAACTGATGCAGTATGTCATCTATGGAATTGCGTCCTTTTTCTTCTTGTATGGGATCATTCTGTTGGCAGAAGGCTTTTACACCACAAGTGCAGTGAAAGAACTGCACGGTGAGTTTAAAACAACCGCTTGTGGCCGATGCATCAGTGGAATGGTGAGTTGAACCTCTGATAACTGATTGTTTGATATACAACCAGAGCCATGGCTTGATGTATTTCCTTGTATTTGGCAAAAGCTACCAGGTATCGAGCGTGAATGGAGGGTCCATGACACAAATATTGGCCTTACCAATTTAGAGTTAGGACTATAAAAACCTTCAACATGTTATTGATAGTAAACTAAAGTCTATGGCTGGCAGAAATAAATCAAATGTTTTCATCAGTGTAAAGGTGAAAAGGGTGCTGAAGATTTTTCAAATGCCAAGTTCCCACTATAGAAGGAGGTAACTTTCATGTGGTCTCAGTGCTCCCCTTTGGTTGTCTTTAAATATGGATCATGGCCATAAAGACATACATGAACCATGGAAAATCGTCCTGATCCTTCTGTAAATACTTACCAGTACCTGCTGTACAGAGCGCCTAGCTGGGCTTTGCTAGCCACTAGAGGTGCAAAGATTAAAACACAGGCTGCTTTCTCAAGCAGCTTATAGTCTAAGACAGGGGTTAGCCAACTAGGGGCTGTGGGCCAAATTTGACCTACTACCTGTTTTTGTACAGCTCAAGAGCCAAGAATTTTTTTTTTTTTTTTTTTTTTTTTTTTTTTTTTTGAGACGGAGTATCACTCTGTCTCCAAGGCTGGGGAGGGCAGTGTCGCGATCTCCACTAACTGCAACCTCTGCTTCCCGGGTTCAAGCGATTCTCCTGCCTCAGCCTACTGTACAAGTCAGGGGAATGGTTACTTTTGTAGGGGAAGGAGGCAGCTGTTAAATAAAATGCCTGTGGAAAGCAGAGGGAAAATAGCCACAAAAAGTGGGAATCCTCCTCCAAAGGAAAAAAAAACCAAAAACACCTCCTCACAGCTTTAAAATGACAGCTTTCCCCCTCACTTCTACCCATCAAGTTTCAAAAATAGAGGTCTAGTTTCCACCAGGGCACAGCATTAAGTCATCCACTGCCTGATGTTTAACATATTTGGATCCTTTGAGCATTGGTCAGGACACAGTACATGGTGGAGAGGAGAGGAGCTTGTTTGTACTTGAGCTAGTGGCACTTCACCTAGAGATGGGGACACTGTGAGGGATCCACAGCCCACCTAGCATGGCCCGCTTTTAGCTCTTCTGTCAGATTTTGTTGGAGAAAGTCGAAAGCCCCCTTAGACTGGAGAGGAGCTTGACCATCTTGCTTGATTTCATTGCCAGTCATTCATGCGCTGTCTGCATCTCTGGCCACTGGCACCTCATGTGCTTCCGTTTCATCCATACGCTTAACAGATCACAATGCTGACCTGCCTTGGAGGGTGTGAGGAAGATGCAGGTGACGGGGCAGGGCTGAGGATGCTGGGGACAGAAACAGGACAGAAAGTCATGTGAGGTGGAGAAGGTGGATGAGATCTGCCCGCTAGGGAAGCAAAGCTGCCACTCCATCACCAAAGGCCTTTGTCTCCTCAGTCCTGTGAACCCAAAAGTATCTGAAACAGGTATCAGCCAATTTAGAAAGTTTATTTTGCCAAAGTTAAGGATGCACCCATGACACAGCCTCAGGAGGTCCGGACAACATGGGCCTAAGGTGGTCAGGGCACAGCTTGGTTTTATACATTTTAGGGAGACGTGAGACATTTATCAATGAATGTAAGATGTACATTGGTTCCGTCCAGAAAGGTGGGGACAACTCGAAGCAGGGAGGGGGCTTCCAGGTCACAAGTAGGTGAGAGACAACTGGTTGCATTCTTTTGGGTCTCTGATTAGCCTTTCATTGAATATACAATTCACATGGGAGAGGAGGGTAGAGGAATAGTCACTTATGCCTGGTCTGGCTTGGTGAAAAGACAGGGCAGAGGAAGCAATCAGATATGCATTTGTCTCACATGAGCCTCAGAGGGATGACTTTGAGCTCTGTCCTTTGTCCACGAGGAATTTCCTTGTGGGCAAATTGTGAGGGAGGTATGTAGCTTTATCTTTGTGCTATCTTGTTTAGGAATAGAATGGGGGATTTGCCTGTCGCAGTTCCCAGCTTGACTTTTCCCTTTGGCTTAGTGATTTGGGGGTCTGGAGATTTTTCTTTCGTAGTCCTGTGTGGGAGGTTTGTGCCCAGGAACTCACTGAGGAAGCAGCTCTGGACGCTAGAGGCCTCCATGACAGGGCCAGCTCGCAGCGGGGACCTCTGGGAGGGGGACAGTGGCCTTCCCTCTGGAGTCCTGGCCTCTGACAGAAGGGAAGGCTCACTGAAGCCAAGAACCACCAGCTCCCTCCTGCTCAGGTCCTGTTTTCTTTTGAAGGGAAAGAAACCTAGTCTGGAGCAGCAGTGGGAGGAAGTGGGAGGTGGAACTGCTGAAATCTGCTTCTCTGAATATTTTTGGAGGTGCAAATGCTTCCTTGCAGTGCAAGGGAAAGTGTCTCGTTTCTGCAGTTTCCTGGCATTGTGACCATCAGGAGGTGGCCTCCAACCGCCCAGGTATCTCCTGCAGCACAGAAAGTTAGGGGGGACCATCAGGTCTCCACCATCAGCTTCAAAATAGAAAAGCCAAACTAGCACTCCACACCCTCTGTGGGCGCGCCTTCTGAGAACACAAATACCACGTTTTTGAGGCCGCCTCACAAAGCTCTCTGAAAAGTGGTCAAGGCAGAGGAAAGCCAAGCAACGGGATTCTATTCTTCCTGGATTGCCCATGACAGTGTGTGGGTGAACACCTGAAGCTTTTTCCCTAAGCCGTTGCTTTGCTTGCAAAGCTGCTGTGAATCTTAGAGACAAAAGAAAACTAGAGGAAAATGAGAATTTTATAGATCGAGCATTAAGCTTGTATTCGTGATTATTTGAAACTTTTGGTAATTTTGCAGAATCAGGAAACTAGCAAAGTTCTTTTTGAGAGAGGGCTTCTTGTGGCAATTGCTATTCTCTGTGAGCCAACCTGTTACGAAAAATAAAGGTAACTTTTGAGAAATTAATATGAAGTTATAATTCAGTGGTATATGGAATACATCCAGAATCTATCCCATGTTAAGTAGCATGTTCTGCATTTTCAGAACGGCTATTTAGAAAGAGCACCTCTTGAGAGGCTGCCACTGATTAGCTCTGTGACCTTGGATGAGTGAGATCACCTCTTGGGGTCTCCTGTCCTTGTTAGTTAAGAGTGACCCGAAAGGTCCTGACATTGCTTCGGGCACTCCAATTCTAGATCCTCTAGCTCTGGGGAATGTGGCTGGCTCTTACTTCCCCTGCTCCAGTGCTGGCTTTTCCTTCTTGCTACCAATGCCGGGGCGAGGGTCCCCACAGTGTGTTCCACAGGTCAGTATTGGGCCTGAAAATGCACAATCCTTCGACTCAGGGGACACACATCTACCTGTTTCAGTGATGATTGTCCTTCCTCTTGTTTTGGCCTAGTTCGTTTTCCTCACCTATGTGCTTGGAGTGGCCTGGCTGGGTGTGTTTGGTTTCTCAGCGGTGCCCGTGTTTATGTTCTACAACATATGGTCAACTTGTGAAGTCATCAAGTCACCGCAGACCAACGGGACCACGGGTGTGGAGCAGATCTGTGTGGATATCCGACAATACGGTACTTCCTTCTAATTCACCCCTCCCCCAGTTATTTCATTATCCTCTCGTGCATATGTCTGGACCTAATTATTACATGCGCATCCTTTTAATTGTCATGATCTGTTTCATCCCTTCTATTAGAGTAATTTTATACTTTTCCCTTCAATATGCTATTTTCTGGGTGGAAACTTTAGGGAGGCTTTTAGCTTGCTAGGTATCAAAATTTTGTTATATTTTCATGTTAAGTGTGTAGTGAAAGAAGCTTTTCTTAATATGAAACTACTTTATAATGCAGTTCAATCAAAAAAGACTTCTGGATCTCCGCTATAAAAAGATTATATTTTTTCTTTATTTTCAGTTTTATAACATCCAACTTTCCATTCAAAATAATATTGCACACATTGTATAATTCAATTAATTTGCACATCCAACTTCTCAAATCTGGTCTTTTTAAAATGACCAACTGCCTAAACTTCATCTGTATTGAAAAATACAACGTTAGATCCAGCCATATTTTAAAGTCATCAGAACATACTCTATAAAAATCATTATCAGCTGTTAGAAACCAGTTCAAACATTTTCTAATGAGTGAGATCCTTACAATGGGGATCTAAGGTTGGTTCATTGTGACAAACCCCAGAAGAGACCACTGGCTCCTCCTGTCAATTAATTTGGGACGCGACTTCGCTGCTGAGTAAGAGAGGGCAGCTGAGTAAGAGGGCAGCGTCCTAAGGGAGGAGTCTAATTACTGCTTCCAGCCACGATGGTAGGAAATCTTTTCTTGGCAGAAACAACCGGGGGTGGGGGGGAATAGCTTTCATCAGAATTGAAGAGGAAATAACTGTCCTTCCAGAGCGTTTCTGAAGAGAGATGACTATTTCATTTTTGCTGTTTTTCTCATGTGGCTTAGTCTCAACATCTTACATTACAACATAATACTAAATTTGCTTGAAACTACCTATCAGACTAACCTCTTCTCACAAAGACCAAGGCTGAACAACACTGTTCTTTATGATAGAGCTAAAAACGGAGCCTAAAGTTGGCTGTTAAAGTTATTTGTAAATGAATATCTAAATGTATATCATTCTCCTATTCCTTAAAAGTAAGTGTTTTGCCACAAATTCTTGGTAATCAGCAATCATCTTTTTAAACCCTCTATATTTGCCTATTTATTGTTATAGTTACTGGTTTCACTGATAATTTGGGGTAATTTCCCATGCTTCTGAAGTATAAAGATGTACTCTTGGCCCGTGTCAAGGATGAAAGGAATAAGGATTTTTTTTCTTCTAATACTCCTTTCCTTAACCTCCTAGGAGTGTTTAATATTTAAGCACAAACTTACGCATTAAAGGGGAAAAAAAGCAGCAGCCCACTGGACAACTGTCATTGCAGAGGAGCCTCAGGGTTTAAGTGAGAGAGAAATCATAGACTCTGCTTGTCCCACCCTCTGGGGTAAAGGACAGTAGTGTTTTTCCTTTTAAAAAATTTCCGGCCAGGCACGATGGCTCATGCCTGTAATCCCAGCACTTTGGGAGGCCGAGGTGGGTGGATCACGAGGTCGGGAGTTCAAGACCAGCCTGGCTAAGATGGTGAAACCCCGTCTCTACTAAAAATACAAAACTTAGCTGGGCATGGCGGCAGGCACCTGTAATCCCAGCTAGTTGGGAGGCTGAGGCAGAGAACTGCTTGAACCCGGGAGGTGGAGGCTGCAGTGAGCCAATATCGCAGCACTCCACCCCAGCCTGGGCGACAGAGCAAGACTGTCTCAAAAAAAAAAAAAAAAAAAAAAAAAAAAAAACCAATTTGATTTTCAGTCCAAAAATATTTTCTAATATGTTTATAAGACATAATAAAAATGAATATAAAAACAAAGACAAAGTACAAATCCAGAGTTTTTTATTGGATTCCCACAAACATAAATTACTCTGTCAAATTGCCATGAAAGTTTGAGTGTATACTTGCAATTTTGGAACTTAACTCCTGGCAGACCAGTAACAGAGCTTGGACAGCAAGGCCACAGACCACAGCATTCATGAGGAAATGTATTTTGACCTCAACGTGATAAAATGCTTTATGAGGGGGTTGTCCTGCAGTAACTATAGGGAAAGCCTGGCTTTGAAAATTAATCTTTACAAATATGAACTTCCAAATGTGAACCCTCACTGAATAAAGCACAATTTGTAGGGGGAAAAAAAATCAGGCTGTTTAAATCTCTTATGGACTAGTTGGCTTTGCTTTTGGCCTATTGTTCAAATGGGGCTATTTATTCCAAAATGCTTGTTCTGCAGACAGCAGATCCATCAATTCTTAATGAAGAACATAGCCTACAATTACACTGTAACTGGCATCCAAAGTGGTGGGGTCTATTAAGAACATGAGGCACTATAGTTTGTACTAACATCCTATTGGGGTTCATTTTACAGGTATCATTCCTTGGAATGCTTTCCCCGGAAAAATATGTGGCTCTGCCCTGGAGAACATCTGCAACACAAACGAGGTAAACTCATCACAGTTCAGAATAACCCTTGAGTATTAGGCTGAGAAAAAAGGGTTCTCCCAGCTGTAGAAAGAGCGAGAGAGATGGTTAAAATGCCATTAAGGAAAGCTCCTTGTTTAGAATCTTTAAGATAGAGCTATATGTAACCATCACTATTCAGCCATTTTTGACCTACAAAAATGGTCACTTCATATGGTCCAACACATTTGGTGAAAATCCTTAAGAAGTGGAGGGCTTTTCCTTTGGGCAATAATTTAGAGGTGATCCCAAACCTAGAAATCTAATAATATATCTAGGGCAATAATTTAGAGGTGATCCCAAACCTAGAAATCTAATAATATATCTAGATTCTTCTCTCACCTCTTCTACTTCTACTCTTTCTACTTTGAAAGATTTTCAAAGTAGAACACCTGTCACAGAACGGATGTAAGTTAATTTTCATAGAGGAGTCCCTCTATTTCATAGAGGAATTTGTGTATATACCCAACTTTTAATAAATGAGGCCACAGTTAATCATTTATATTTCTGGAATGACTTGCTACTTCTCTAATTCTCATTCGTCCTTACTAGGGAGTGTGTCCTAACACTTTGGTTTAAATTGTCTCAGCCCTAGAACATTTCTTCAGTCATTGGCTTGTAACTGTTTATAAAGGAAAATTCTTAAATGCATTCGTAGGTGCTTGTATATTTAAGAAAATCCTGGCAAGCTTTTAAGAAGCAGTGAGTTACAGAAATAATCAGCTCCTACCCTATCTGACTTGTCAATTTGTATATCCATAATATGCAGTGGCTTGAAGCAGGGCTCCCCACCGTGGCTGCATGTTACAGCCATCAAGGCAGCACTATGTTATACTGATGGCTGAGGCCCAGCCCTTAGGTATTCAGATTTAATTGATTTGGGGGGCAGTCTGGGCATCAGAAAGTTTTTAAAGCTCCTCGGGTGATTCCACCATGAGGCCAGAGCATGAAGAGAAGGCAGGCCTGTGCCCAGTCTTGCAGAGAATAGCTGCAAAGGAGACAGATGAAGCAGCACCCCACAATGAGTGTAGGCCATTTCATTTAACATCAAATGCTTATGTTGATGCCCTGTTCTTTTGTAGTTCTACATGTCCTATCACCTGTTCATTGTGGCCTGTGCAGGAGCTGGTGCCACCGTCATTGCCCTGGTGAGTAATGGCCCCAAGACCACCCTAGTCTAGCCTCCTCCCTCCAGCCTCTAAATGACAGATTTCCCTTCCAGCTTTTACCAGCCTATTGAAGCCAATGATTCTGGCACTCAACCTTGGTTAACTGGCGCCTGTGTTAACTTACCACATGTAGTTTACAGAAAGTATTAGTTGGTTACCTTGGCACTGATTGTAGGTGATGTAATTTGGACTCTGGAAAGAAAAGAGGGTATCAACACCTATCAACTAGGCCTAGCATATTACCTTGTTGCACTGAGCACTTAGCTTCATGACTTCAGTCGCAGACAGATGCAGTGCTCACGTGAGGCATTACCCATTTCTTTGCCAAGGGATATTAATTTACAAGTGGAGATATGCACATATACATACATTTATATAGTCACTCATACAGGGTAGCTGTGTTCCATAAAGTCACCTCAAGCACTGAATTAGCGAATGCTGGACCACTGCTCCTAGGGGAAATACATGGCTAGGTTTCTGTGAGCCTCTGGTCACATCATTTTCAGCAACCTATCAACACATAAGCTTGTTTCGTGTGTTTCTGTGTAAATACACCATATTTAATATATATTGTTGATTCCTTAATATTGAATTCATGGCCAATAGCTCTATCCCTATGCCTGAATGAAGCTTCTCTAATGAACATTTTCTCTGGTCAGGCAGTTTGCAACCTTCTTGCACTTAGGGACTCTAGACAGCACTGCAGCACTATGCTTGGGAGCCATTTTAAGCAGCAAAATCACCCACAAAATGCACAAAAATGTGAAAAACGTGGCACTAAATATACTTCGAGTATACTTATTTACAGTCTGAGAGCTGAAACAAGAAGGCAGAGTATTGCCTTGTTCAGCCTCAGCTGGGAATGTGCATACCAGGCAACTCAACTTTCACCGCTCTGCACATGTCTGCTAATAACTGCGAAAGAAGTGCCTCAAGTATTAAGGATTACAAATGAATCTTAGCAAGTAGGCAGTCACAAATATGGAATCTACAAGTAATGAAAATCAACTGTATAAATACACGCTCTTATGTATGTATGTTTGTATACATGTAATTTTGGAGGGCTTGGTTTGTGATTTCAGGAAAACCAACTAAGATTGGTAGAGCAAGGGAAAAATCTCAGCTGCTTGTAAATTATTCATTCCCAGTTTTTCTGACCATTAAATCCCCTTAGAATCTATGAAAAAAACCACCTGTAAAATCATGGGGTGACCTGTTCTTTTGGTTGAGCAACAGGTAGGAAAGATAACTGCCTGCTGCTGAGCAGGTGGTTTTGGAAAGATGAGAGGATTAAGGCATTTAGCTTCATCCTTCTCATGCTGTTGACCCAGCTCTCTGTCTTGTTATTCTTGAAACACATCCAAGTCCTTTTAATAAACTCACTGAGGGCAGAACCAATGACTTACATTGTACATGTGTGATGAGAAAAAGTCTGTGTCTGCTAGATAGGAAAATTGTCTGTTGTGATTTTAAGTGGGAAAAAAACACCTTAGACTATGAGCAGGCACCCGTCCCCACCCAAGTTTAGAAGTGTCATGGCATCGGCCCTCACTGCCTGTATCTTACTGTCCTGTTTTGTTCTCTTCCACCAGCTGATCTACATGATGGCTACTACATATAACTATGCGGTTTTGAAGTTTAAGAGTCGGGAAGATTGCTGCACTAAATTCTAAATTGCATAAGGAGTTTTAGAGAGCTATGCTCTGTAGCATGAAATATCACTGACACTCCAGACTAAAGCAGAGTCTAGGTTTCTGCAATTTTGTTACAGTAATTTGTAAATAGCTTTAGTAAACTCACCTTGCATGGTAGATTAATAAGATGACTTACTGTACATGAATTACACAATAATGAGATCTGGCTATTTCCACATTTTGAAAAGGATTCAGTTATTTACTGACAGTGGTGAGCATCCTTTTTAAAATAATGTTCTCATACTTAAACATTAGAGAGCAGTATCTTTAAATGAATTATTAACACTTTGGAATACTTACATTTTCTGTTATTTTTGATTGCCTGATAACCAGTTTCAATGATGAAAATGAAAACAAGTGCTGAAGATGAAATGGAAGAGAACCGTTTTAATCTGGATTTTGTTTTGTCACACCTTCTGGAAAATACTTTGCAAATATGTTCTAAATTTAAAACAATTTTTTTATGATCACATGCTTCACTACCAAATGACCCTCAAATAAGCCAGATGAAAATTTGAAGAAAAAGGTCACCCAGTTCTCTGAAAAAAAAAAAAAAAAAAAGGATTTATATGTGGGTAGTTTTTTTTTTGGTACAACACAATCATTCTGTTAGAGCCCACAAAATTGGTAACCTTAAATTGTGTGTTTTGGTAAGTAATAACTGTTTCCTCATAGCTAGTTCTCAAGCTGCATGTAAGATTTTAATGGGAAGAGAAAATAGGCCTGGACCTGAAGGTCTCAAATATGTTGAGAAGGAAGTATGAACTATAAGGAACTTGAGATGTAGATTTATTTTGCAGGAAATACGAGGAAAATAGGAAAGAAGTGTTTGCCGCATCAGGTGTAAAGAATGATACTGAGGATTTTTACATTTTATGAAATGAAATAATGGCATTTACAAAATGAAAAGTAGTTTCACAACTAAATTTTGTTAACAGAGACTGCATGCTTTGCTTATAGTTCTTAATTTTGGTTTTGACATTCATTTAGTTTTTTCCATGTTAAATATGTAGTTTAATTATTTACCCAAAATAAACATTGTTCATGCTTTTAGGCCTTTGGGGGAATTGATTTTTTATCCACAGGTAGAAAATGGTCTTTGCACACACTACACTTATTTCAAATATACAATGTGCTCCCAAACTTTCGCATTAGTCTTTAAAATTACTCTCAAAATGGTATTAAAAAAAAAAAAAAGCACCCTCTCGTATTTCATTTTTGCTTTTTCTTAACAATACCTTTGGCCATTTTTTTCCAGTTCACTATGTTTGTATACTAACTTTTCTTCAGCCTTTTAATGCGAAGCCAACTAGTAGAGCATGCTTTCAGGATCTGACAGCTCTGCTAGTAGAGCGAGTATTAATACTGAATTAACCTTCGTCCCTTTAAAGTCAAGTCCGTCTAATCTAACTAGCGCCTCGCTTTGCCTTCTCACATGCTCACTAGCCATCATGCTCACCCTTCTCTTCCAGATCCACTTCCTCATGATACTGTCTTCTAACTGGGCTTACTTAAAGGATGCGAGCAAAATGCAGGCTTACCAGGATATCAAAGCAAAGGAAGAACAGGAACTGCAAGATATCCAGTCTCGGTCAAAAGAACAACTCAATTCTTACACATAAATGTTTGCCAGAGTGTTTCGGCCGACGTATTTACAGCTCTGACAAATCATCAGACAGCTGCTCTGCAGTACAGATGTGTATCCCACCAAACTAATGTAGATGTACAAACACTTCACTGTCTGTCTCAAGCTGCTGGGATGTATCTCTAGGAAAACCTTCCAGTGGGTAAATCTTTTTCTTTAGAACAAATATTGGAGGTTTCATGTTAGCCATTTTAAAAGGCAACACTTTGACAAAATGATCGTTCATACTTTGGGAATTTGTGGCATGTTCACATTTATTGCTAGGGCAATTCTACCAAGACACTCAATGGAATATGTCACACTCCTTAATAGGGACCTGTGACTCCTTAATAAGGACCTGTGACATGCCAGCATCAAGGGATAAGACCGTAAATTCACATATATGCCATCTGTCCTCAAGTGTTATCTACATAGGAAATAAAATGGAATTGATGTAAAGTTCCATTTCTGACAGCTGACATTTATTAAACTTTGGATCAAAGATAATGTGATTCTTATGATTGATTTCTCAAATTAGCTTTTCCCTCCCAAGTCCAGGACCCATTAATTTCCTGAGCCAATCAGAAATATATTTTTCAATAATGCTAAAATTAGCTACAATTCTGCTGACCCTACTATTAAAGAATCTGGATGCTGGACTCATTGACAAGCTTTCCAGAAGCAATTTTATAACAGATTTCATTTTAACAAAATACTGATCCAATTTTCATTATTCTTGAGAAATGTCAGCTTTGCCTTAATGAGTATTTGCTTTAAATTTCTAAGAATTTATATCATCACTAGAGACCCAAATATCTTTCACAGAATTTTGTTCCATAAATGTTTTTCTTAATTAAGAAGTGTTACCTTATTAAAATGACCACCATTCTAAACCATTTTTCAGTGGTCTGGATACTAAGTTTACAGTTTCATACCAACTATCTAAAACCTAATTGCAAATTGACCACAGACCTCTAACCTCCTACTTTTATAGACTTGAATACTTAAGTAATTTAAATTAGGGTTGGTATTTCATTTTTTTCTTATCTATATCTTAGTTTCCTGGAATAATAAAGTTTGATGTTCAGCAAGAAAACTGCTTGAGTTTAAGCCATTTTCAAAAGAAAATTGCCTTTTACATTATTGTGTTCCAGAACATTAAGTGACTGTAGGTACTGGGTATTAGTGATGGTAAACTTTGTGTTGTTCTTTATGAAATGATCCATATAACTGTTGGGTGCATCAGTGCTTTTCAAAGGGGCTGCTTACTATAGGGTTAACTATGTATATTCATTGTTAAGAGTTAACTTGTGGTTTGGCTGTTTCCTGGATTTTATAACATATACATGTGCAGAAATGTATTCAAATGAAAGGAAGCATACCTTTATCAAGATGCTATTAAAATTGAACATCAAGTATAATATTTCATTTGGATTCTCTTTTTTGGTTAATGCCTAAAAATGCCTATTTGGGATTTTTTTTTTTTTTTTAATTAAGAGAAGCTCTCTTCTGTGTAGAACAGTTGTTCCAAAATAGCTTAGTGTTTTGTTTTCCTGTTGCATGACAGATTTAACTATTCTTTCCAGCAGTGGAGGTGCTGTCAGAGTCCAGTGTTCTAGAAGAGGCAGTGTCTAAAGCCTAATTTTACTTTTCTAATTCTGGTAGCTATTACCAGGAATTTTTGAAAGTTTTGTTTAAGTAGTCTAATATTTTTTATGTAAAGAGCATTAAATTTTGCTATGTATAAATTTTTGTAACCTAACAGTGAATCAATATTTTCTATCAGTGCCAAGGGCTTCCTGTAGTTCTATTCAAGTGTTACAATAAATATTTGTAGATAATAGTCAATACTTGTGTATGCTTATTTTAAAGATCTATTTAGGTGGAAATAGTTGTGGATGTACTAAGAGTAACGAAATAAAATTATAGCTTCATTCACTTGCCTTTTTACCATACATAAATCCTATCTTTCTTTGTTCTCAGTATGGTTTCACTTTTGAATAATGTGCAGAGTCAAGATTTCACATTGGTATGGAAATCAAATCTGTGAGTGCCAATTGTTTTATTTCTGGCAAAAATCTCTTCAAAGAAAATATTAAATAATCCACTGGGCTGTATTGGGCATAAAAGTGCCACTAGCACGTCTGTAGTTCTCTATAAAGTAAATTTTTCTGACTAGTTTTTCAACAAATAAATGCCATCTACCTATAGGATCAACAAAGCTTAAACTTGGGCAAAGCAGAAACAAAATAAGGGCATGTGTGTAGTTATTTTTCAAACCAAAGGTACAAAAGTCTATTGAAAGATTTACTCTGGAATACAAAAAAACCTAGTTCTAACAGTTGACTCTCTAGAGTAGCCGAGCTAAATATGTTACTTAGGATTTTATTTTATAATCTGTTTAAACTCTTATCTCTCAACATGATTATGCATTTGGATTCTCTGCGTCTGACCTTTCTTAGTGAGGCCCAGTCTTTGTCACTATTGACACATGGCCATTCCTAAATGAGGTGCTGACTCTAGATCATCACCCTTCCTTCATGCATGGCAGAACAATCAGGAGGCTCAATTAGTGTGCTATTTGTCACACTACTTAGTATCTTCTGTTTAAGTAGCATTTTGTGCAATTATTTAAGTCACATGAGTCACCAGAGGAAAACTGTAAATAATGGTTAGATAAAATCACAAGCAGCCTCTTAATTATCCATAGTGATCCTGCCACAAAACCTAGGACCCTTTAGAGGGTTCAGTAGAGATTTTTTTCCAGTTCTGCCTTGTAAAACTTGATTTTTTAAGAGATGAAAATGAAGTCAATTATAGGGAAGGAGCCCATTCATTTAAAAACAAACGAAATACTTGAAGCCCATTCATTAAGTATGAGGACCAAAGGTTCCATAATAAAGATGCTATCTCAGTCTGTTCCTGCTGCTATAGCAAAATACCTTAGACTGGGTAACTTACAAAGACCAGAAATGTATTTCTTACAGTTTTAGAGGCTGGGAAGTCGAAGATCAAGGAAGGCACTGGCAGGTTCGATGTCTGGTGAAGGCCCGGTCTCTGCTTCCAAGATGGTGCCTTGTTGCTGTGTTCTCCAGCGGGGATCAATGCAGTGTCTTCAAATGGTGGAAGGGCAAAAGGGCCTAGCTAGTTCCATTGAGCCCTTTTATAAGGTCACTAATCCCACTCTTAGTCACCTGCAAAAGGTGCCACCTCTTAATTCTATCACACTGGGGGGTTTAAATTCCAACATATGAATTTTGGAGGGACACATACATTCAAACCACAGACATCAGAAGTAAAGACCAGAGGCAGTATCTTTCTTACTATTTCTAATGCCTAGAAAAATCTGTTTTTATGTTCAGGGACAAAACAGGAGTGTGCTAGGAAAAATGACCTCCTGTTTTACAGGTGGCAGCCCAACTTTGGAGAGAAAAGAACACAGCTTAAACTTCCAAAATGTAGGCCTGCAGTTGAGCAATAAGATAGGTTATACTCATTTATAAATTTAAGACAAAAATAAGGAGGTTAAAAGCCAGTTACTTTTATTATAATGAATGAGAAATACTATGACTGGAGAAGAGGTTTCACGTGACTCGATTATTCTTGGTTCACACACTATGGTATCAAAATTAATTATGGAAAAAACCCACATTGGATTACACACATTTTTATTGAGTTTTGTCTGATGATAGGGAAACATTTACAAAGGAGTAAATGTTATGTAACTTCTCACGGTATGTAAGTTAGAAGCTGGGCAGCAAACATGGTTACCAAGAGTCGTCTAGTTCTTCATGAGAAAAGCCTGTTAAACTAAATTAGGGAAAGATAAAAATTAAAATGTAAAAATTTGTGTCAAGTTTATTTGCTATCTTCATAATGTTCTCAATTCCTTCCCTGGGGGGTTTCTGCCCTAGTTTACAATTTATATCAGGATCAATTTCACAAGTCAAAAAACTCAATTGTTTTTATAGTCACTAATTTTGACTGATTCAATAACTTCTTACAGGCAATCTCAAACATCTAACTGTTTCTCTTGGCTGACAAAATGAGCAATTAACAGTTTGTGTATGAAAGTGTGTAGGGAAAACAGGTACCTTTCGACTTTGTCACTAGATTGCAGCATGTCCACTAGGGAGCCTTCTTGGACCATCTTTTTTGAGCTCTGATTACATGGAGAGGGTGGAAAATTTTGAAATTAGATATGCATTAATTTTATGAAATACTTTAAGAACCATTTTTGAAATATATATGTAATTTAAAAGTCTAAAAAAGAGGTGACTTTTAAACATGAAATTTAGCAAGCACATCAAAATAAACTATAGGGTATGCATTTAACACCCATAATACTTCAGGCCTACATAAAATATTAATGTCAGTATTAATGCATTTGATAGATCTTTTCTTTCTTAATGAGCCACCCCAACTTTTACAAATTAAAATCTCTTAAATCTTTTACCTTAAGCAAAAAAGCTATGAATTTTTGTCAAAAGAATAGTATATTTAAAAGACTCAAGGTTCCATTTGAACTTTGGATTTTCTATACTTTTCACCTTTTTGTCTTCAATGGAGAAGACGGATTCCCGTCCCAAGAAGTTAAGCCATGGAAGCCCTGGATGTCCCCCACCCACAGATTGCCCTGCCCATGGCACTGGCACCTTATCTGCCGACTCCTGGTCTTGCTCCTGCTGGATGATTTTCATGTATTTCTCTAAAGGATTTTCACTGTGAGCAGATTTGTCTTTTATTTCTTGATTACTCATTTCTAATTCATTTTCCATTTCTAATTCCTTTTTTATTTTAATCTTCAGTGATTCTTCAATCATCTTCTATAAAACAGGCACCAAAACAGAAAATACACAAATACATTTGTAAAACTTTTAAGTGTTTTAAAAATGCACTAATATTAATCCCGATCCTCCAAGTACAGCCTGTATGCCAGAGGACTAATTTTTAAAATTGAAGTCATTGCTATCATCAAAGGAAGACAAATATGTCATCTCAATGAAGGAAGGTATTAATTGGCAAGTGTCCTGTGCTTTGGACTTGAATTAACCAAGAGTCCAAGGAACATTCATATGTTAGAGTAATTCAAGCAAGACTTAGCAGGTGTGTTAAGTGGACAGAGTAATCCATCTGCTAGGACTAGAATTGGGACACAGAAGGCAAGAAGAGAAATAGAGAAAGGAGGGAGGGAGTGTGTGCCCCTGGAAGCAACTGTGAACTGGCAGCCATCTCCTCCTCCCTTGGGTTCTAGTCCCAGCTAGCTGGCACTGACAGTCTCTTCTTTAAACCCTGTTTTCAAAGCAAAGTTCTGCAGCAAAGCACAGTCTACCTTTTTTACAGGCTTGTTTTAAGGATCAGATGAGAATGTACAAAAATTACCTTCAAAAACTATCCTTTACTACAAAACTCCTAAGCTTCACATTCTGTGCAGCCTTTCCCACTGCTTTTAAGACAAGGAGAGGACAGGGATGCCTTTTAAGGCACCTGCCGCACCTCTGACTTTGTACACCAATTGACTCCCCTCCCTGAGCTCAATGTACTTACGAAAGGTGTACAATGGAGCAACCAGTTCAGAGAATCAAGTCATACTTATTACCCTTTCCTGATACAGTTTTTCCAGTTCTCTTCGTTCCCTTTCTAAAACTTCTTGTAGGTTACTCTGCCTTCTTTCTTCTCTCTGCCTTCGTTCTTTCACTTGCTGTTCCCGTATTTTTTCTTCTTCCTTTTGTTCTTCAATTTGTTTCTGATCTACACCTAATAGGACAGAAAATAAAGAGTAGCTTCCAGTATCAGATTATTCAAATGAATGCAGGACCAGTCTGCAGGAGCCCTTGCCAAGACCCACGGAGACTCTGCTTGGCTTTTAGTTGACTCTGTGACCTGCTTCAAGTCACTATTTCATTTTCACTGACTTCAAGCTCCCGACCCCACTCCTTGAACTGTACCCTACTTCACTTGACTGAGACAAATACGTCACCCTCACCATAACCAACTCCAACTGTCCTCCTTCCATGTCACATGTTCTCATCCTCTTCACAGATCTCCTCCCTCCTTTCCAAGGCAAACCTGCATTTCTGCCTCTGCCTTTGATTATAATCCCTCCGCTATCTTTAGGACCCAGACTGAGCCATTAATCCCTATTTCTGTACACAGTAGTTTTAGAAGTCTTACTCCCATCAAGATGCTCAAGTCTGTCCTACCCCAACAAAACAGAACAGAAATCACACCACTGCCCTCCCCCTGCCATTCCAGCCATCTCACTGTTCATTCCCCACTTCCTCCAAACTGACGGCAGCCCTTCCTGGGGTTTTAGCGATCACTTGTATATGGATCCTTTCCCTATCTTTTCCTCTACTCCTGGTCTCTCTCCCTAGCCTCGCGTCCACATTTCTGATAGTTCCTTGCCATCCGCATGTGGAAACCCCACGGCACTAGCTTCATCCCGGGCATGATCATCCCGGTCCTTCGATCATGCTCTTTCTACCCTCTATCCACTCAGCCACCAGCGTTTGCAGGTTCACACTCCCTGTCCTGTGGCTGCAACAGGGGCCCTTCTCACCATCTCCCTGGACTACTGAAACAGCCCAGTCAAGGCTCTTCCTGAAGCCAGTCTCTGCCTTCCAACAACCTGTGGTCATCTGCACCAGGCATTTCCTGAGGGGAAGATGTGGATCTGCTGTGCAGCATCTCCGCTAAGAGTCCTACGCCACGGTAGTCTGGGCTCTGACAACCTGCCCTTTTCTTCCCAGATTGATTTCCTACATCACCACCAACTTTGTACGAGAAATATTTCATCTGTACCAACCCACTCACTGGGGCCTGGCCGTGGCTCTATCTTCCTTGCTTGACATTCACCTTCACTGTCTCCTCAGCCTGTAGCACTCCCTTGCTCTCACAAAGTCTGAAATGCTATTCAAGACCCAACTGAAATGCCACCTCCTCCTTATTCCTGAAGTGACAACTAACCACTCCAGCATCTTACTTGCAGGATATCTTGTACCTGATCTGTCAAAAACTACATGTACTTGTTTCTTCCACTTCTATTCCTTCCAGGCAAGGCCCATACTTTAATTACTTGTCTGTTCCCTCTGCATCTTGGCACAGGTCCCTATATCTCAAAAGTTTTAATTAGACCCCAATCCCAGAGACAATTATGCTGACCTTTCTCTTCTGGCTCTGACCCATAACCTACATTTTTTTTTTCAACCCAAGCAATGCTAATAAGTAGAAAAATTCATAGGTTCAGCAGAGGACTTTGAACCTTTTTGCTGTGCCTTGTTCTAAAGTGATCAGCAGGAACTGAGTTTTACTAATAGGAGAGAAGCAACACAGTTTCTTCTCTCTCTCCCCCATCTCTTCTGAATCCTTCTCATGAAATTAAAATACCAGAGGAGACAGCTGATCATTTCCACAGGCAGAAATGCAACTTCCTCCTTGCTAGAGAAGAAAAAATAGTTACTCCTAAACAAGATCGCTTTCTTATATGGAATAGTAATCTCAAAATAGGAATGTTGTTTAAGCACCAATTACAAAATAAAGAGGAAAAGTGAGCTGCTTCTCTACTCTGGTGTATATTTTGTAGCTGCAGGGTGGTATACAGAAATCTCTTGGACACAAGGGGAAAGGAAGGAAGCATGTCCACGGGGCACCTCCGAGACACCAAATTTCACCCTTTTTGAATTCCCTTTGTGCCCAGATGAAGAGATGAAATGACAAATATAACAATTTCTCAATAACCAAAATGTCACTCGCCATGCTGCTTAATAATTTTTAAAGCAAATATTATAATCTATGTTCCATCTCAGCGGCAGAACACCTAGTTACTCAGTTGATTTCCCTTATCCTATCACGTTATTTGTATTCCCTCGCTCAGGTCTGTGCCAAATGAGTGCCTGTAGACACTCCCTCTTGTGGCCACGGCCCCTACTCAGCTGCTGCAGCCCCTCCCTGCTGCGGTCCTGGGTGATGGCCTGCTGACCATCTGCCTCCCCTGCTAGAAATCCAGGAAGGCGAGGGCTTGAGCTATATGCTCAGCGCTGAGCAAAGTGCCCAGCAGAGACAAGGCTTCTAGATCATGTCTCACTGAATGCTTTCCAAAGCAGATTTACTCTGGAATCAGCAACATCAACCCTCTCAAAATCTCTTGCCTCTTTCAGTTATTTTATATGTTCCTGGGCACCATGACTAAAACCAAGAAACTGCTAACAGGGGTTTTGGGTATGATGTTTTTCCAATGTTTGGGAGGGACTAAGAGGTGGCTTTACTTGAGAAAATTCCTTTCAGATTTGAGGATTAAACACTTGGTCCAAGAAGAAAAGGACCTGGCTGTTGGCTGAGCCCTGGAACAAAGCACAAAGCTCCCACGGCTCTCTTCCCATCTCCCTCCACCCGCAGGGAGGGAAGTGGGTAATCTGGAGGAGAAGAGGAAAAAGAGGAAGTGGGCCAGAGAAGAGAAGTCTGATGGCCAGTTTTCCTCCAGTGCTACGCTAACTCGGTGTCACAGCTTTTCCAAAGATTGAAATACGAAGTTTTTCTGTCCTAATTTCTTAAGACACAAAGGAAACAAGTAGATAGAAAAATAAATAATATTTAAATGTTACAATCATATTAAAGATATATGCTGGGAGTTAATTATTATTTCAGTTTTTCACTGTGATTTCCCAAACTTTAAGGTTCCCAAGGAACAGTTTTTGCAGAAGAGTCTTGGGGAAAAGTCCAACTACTATGCCAGGCACTGAAGAGTAAATGAAAACACTTTTTAAGCAACTGGCCTGGGAAGCCTAAATGAGAAGCCTTTCCTTCCAACGTGTCCTTTCTCAGCACTGTCTTTACATGTTCACATGGGAATTACTTCAGAAATGTCATTAACAATATAATGACACCTATAACCCCCAACCCAAGATTCTGACTAATTTACACCTACAAGATGACTTCAGTGATACATGAAATAATTCACAGAGCACACGGACTGGTATTTAGTATGCGACCCTGCTGACTGTTAGTTCAAAAAAAGAACTTACTTGGGTGCTGATATGAGAGGGGCACAGCAGCTGCAGCAGCGTCCACATGAGACATATCCCCGGCAGGAGAAAGCCCGCCCATTTCCAACTGCCTTGGCACGTTCCCTGCAGCTGCATGAGGCACAATTGTCCCATGAGTCCTTAATAATAACACCAAGACAAAGAAGGGCAGTGCAGTGTGGGGGCAACTGACTGGAGCACGGGAACTGAAGCCAAAGTAACTGGGTGTGCCCTTTCCTAACAGGATTCTATGAAGTTCCCAACATAACCACTTGGCAACATATTTGCTTGTCAGAGTGTTCTCGTAGTTGAAAGAATTAACTTTGTTTACAAAATTAGATTCGTTACCCAACAGGAAAATCAACCCAGTGACAGTGAAGAATTCAATTGGCTTGCTGATCATCATTTGAATTCTATTAAAATATCAATGATTTAACACAAAGACTTTAACAAATATTCACAAAATTTACCAAGCCCTCTCATTTAACTGTTCAAAATATTAACACTTTCAGATTTGAAGATGAAGTTTACAAGGCTAACCAATAGCTTATATGCAAATATAAAGATTTCTCAAGCTGGAAAGAACCTTAGAGATGATAGGCTCTACATGCTTATTTTACACTTACAAAGTGGCTACAAAGTAAGACAGTCTAAGGCAGGGCCATAGCCAGGACACCAGTTTCTGGACTCTTAATATTCTTTTATCTCTATTCTTTTACTAAAAATGAGGTTTTCTAAATCTGAGGCAATCAACTGAATCAGTACATTTAAAAAATAACATCCTTAGGCCGGGCGCAGTGGCTCATGCCTGTTATCCCAGCACTTTGGGAGGCCGATGCAGGCGGATCACTTGAGGTCAGGAGCTCAAGACCAGCCTGGCCAATATGGTGAAACCCCATCTCTACTAAAAATACAAAAAAACTAGCTGGGTGTGATGGCATGCACCTGTGGTCGGTCCCAGCTACTCAGGAGGCTGAGGCAGATGAATCGCTTGGACCTGGGAGGAGGAGGGAGATTGCAGTGAGCCAAGATCGGACCACTGTACTCCAGCCTGGGCAATAGAGAGAGACTCCATCTCAAAAAAATAAAAATAAACATTCTTGTATTCCATCAAAGGAAAAAATAAAGAAAAATCACTTATTTAACATCTGATAAGTTAATAGTTCATTTATAAGCTTAGCTCAAACTCTGAAATTATTAGTCATACTGAAGTTTTTAAAAAGTAAACACACACATGAAAATCATCATGGTAGAAAAATGAGGTGATACATCTGTACTTGTGGTTGTATCACAAAATAATGACCCAATTTGTAACTGCTTTTCTTTTTAAACCAATGGATACGTTTCACCAAAACTAAGCTTTCTAGATTTTCAACATATAAAAACTGGTATTTATATTTGAACTTACATTCAAAAGATGATTCAAACTCCTCATTATCCTTAAAAGCTAGCTTGTCCACATCTGAAAATTCACTTTTGTCTTGAAGTTCAGTTTGTCTTCGATAAAGACTAGATTGGAAGGATAAAACTCGTGAAGTTTCAATAATGGAAAACCAAAGAGTACAAGGTGACAAAAAGCCTTTTGTGACTCAAGAAAAGGCTCTACAAAATTCCCTTTCTCTGTCTTGTAAATAGCTCCACCTCACCACCACCACTAGGCATTGTTCTCAGCAATTAATACCTGTTTAATCAGTTACTCCTTGTAACTATTTCATGCTGTGAAGTAGGTACTACAGTTGTTAATAAAGAATAATGTTGTACTCTGAATGCTATTCCTAGGAAATAACCATAAAACATTTCTGAAAAAAAATTCTGCACACTATCAGCATGAACCAGATGAAGATGCAACACCACAACCTTGAGTGAGCAAAGCGCCCTAACTCAGCATATGTGTGTGTCTTATCCTTCCTTTTGGCTTATCACAAAAAAAAAAAAAGCTTTAGGACTATGACAGGCCCATGTGGCAGAGAACTACATTAACATGCAGATGCCCGGGATCGAGCCTGGAGCTAAGGAGTCAGTTCCCTCTGCTGTGGGGCCCAGGTATGGGTAGGAGTCTGCTCATGACTCAAATCATAGCCTGGCTGACCCAGTGGCCTAGTTTCTAAAAACATCCACTCCTTCCTGTTTCAACAATCATACACCAGAGCCCGCTACCACGTTTGAATTTATTTCAATGATATGCAGGTCAGAACCTTATCTGTTTATATTTCAATGCCAAAATATTTTAAAAATGACTTTTTAATGATGTGTAAAATTGTTCCAACTTTAGAAATAACCTCCATTTGTTTGCTTTCAGATTTTGTACATTTGTTTTTTATCTTAATAAACCAAATCTATTCACAGAACTAGGAAGATGCTTATTAATACCAGATTGCATGGTCCATATATCAAGTTTAGCAAATAAGCATTATCCACTTATTTGCTAAAAGCAATCTTTTTCCCTCCAGGTAATTTAGATGATTCTCAAAGATGACATATCATTTTGCAATCTGATTGCAAATTCTATACTGCCACATGATCTATAATAATTATCTCAAAAAAAAAAATCCCAGTAAAACAAGTGAAGGCTGACAGAGCAATTAACATTATTCAGCTGAAGCTAATCAATCAGAACGTTATACTTACCCCACTTTCTGCTCCGGAGGGCTGGAGACAGGAGGGATGGAGAGGCTGTGCCTAGACTCAGTGGGTGATGGTAGGGGCATTCTGTCAGGACAAGGACTGGGGGAAGCAATGTGTGATCTGCCCAGACCTAAGGTGCAGAAAGAACCAAGGCAAGAATATTACCAATTGCACGGAGAAGATACCAACGTGGTTTCTAAAGAGCTCTATTAGTTTGAAAATAAACTGTTATCCTCACAAATAGCCAATTATGATGCATAAGATCCACAAAACTCATGATTCAAGCACCTAAATTAAATTGCAGTGGCAATAATAAAATGCAGGAAACCAACAGGCAGCAAAGGCAAGGCAACTATCACTCTCTAAACAGCTCTGTGTGCCAAACACTAGACCTTGCCACTCTGGCCCGCTGACCCTCACGGCAACCCTGTGTCGTGGGCAGGGTGGCTACCCAACTCCAGAGCACCCCGCAACCCTTTGTGCGGGTGGCTTACCTCCCAGATACATTTCACTTTCGAGGCTTCTTTTTGCTTTTGGAAGGGGTGTGGAGGAGAGGCGTCTGGAGGAAGTGCCCCCGCGGAGCCTCGAGGCTGCACTGCCTGTCAGTGCTTCCACGACGTCATTCCTTTCTTCAAGTGTGCCCACTTGAGGCTGCTCAGAGACAACTCTGTCCTCTCCAAAAATATGTCTTTCCGGGGAACTGGAAGTAATGTTTTTGAAGGCTTCCAGCAAGTGCAGAGATGGTGGGCTCTTTGCTGCTAGTGGGCTTTTGGCAGAGTTTTTAATGACTCTCCGATGGTAACTTCTGAAAGCCTTTTCCAAGCGTTCGGCCTCTTGCTGAAGCTCTTTGACCCTTGCCTTAGTATTGGCTACAAACTCAAGCTCAGAATCAGGGGAACTACCCTCCACCCATGCAGTTGGATAATTTGTGATCCTTGATGCAACCATACGTGCTAGAACATTTTCCTGTTTAAAAGGATTGTTCAAGAAATCCCCGCTTATCTCACCATTGCAAGGCACCACATTGCCATTTATTAATCCATTGACAGAACGATCGATCACAGACTGCTTTGGATTGCAGTACACTTCATTCTCTAGGGCTGCAGGGTACAAAAAGCCAATTTCAGAAGTAAGTGGACAAGGCAGAGAAGAAAATATACTTGAGAATATTATTTTTTTGAAAAATGGAAGAGAGTAATAAGGACAAACTTGCACTATACAGTTTCTGAAGCCATGGTAACGATAACCACTAACATTTACTGAGAGCTTATTGTACCAGCTACAGCTTCGTATGTCTTTTGTAACACGATATAATTTCAGAATCCATTATGCACAATTTTGAAAGCCACAAGGCTCTGAGAACTGAAAATTTATTCATAATTTATTTGGTGGCAAAGCCCAACCAGACTTGAACTCATTTGGTTGAAAAGTTTGACCTGAACTGATGTAAACCCATTTATAATCTTTATTTATCCCAGCATGAATATTCATACAGTTGACTGCAAAATAATTAATGTGCTTTACTATAGGATGCTGTTCAGAACTCCCAGGGCTATTGCGAAATCCACAGCATATGGCCCGAGTTTCATATAAGGAAGTGAGGACCTGCATTCACAACAACACTGTGGTCAAGAAACTCTCACTGCTCCCATTTTACAGATGGGGGACTAAAGCTTACTGAGGCTGGGTCACACGGTTAGCAAGTCTAAGAGCTACTGGGCTTTCCTAATGCAAAGCCAGTGCACCTGCCCCTCTCTCCTGCAATGCCTCCCCGTGATGCTACAAGAAAGAAGCTTGCCCTCGGCAACACATGCATGCGAAAGAGTTCTATCCTCATTCAACTATTTTTTATTGATAGGAGACTGCTATGATTTCAGCTGTGAGAAGTTTCACAAACAGAACTGAAAGAAAATGAGGAACAGAAAAAAGCAGAAACGAGTAGAGATAAAAATAAAACAAGTGCTGGTAGAAGAGAGCAAGGAGCTGATGAGGAAACAATGCAGGTGGGAACAAGGAAGGCTCAGACCCAGTTGAACTGGTAACACATACGTACTTTCTTTGAACTTGAAAGCAACTGAAGAATAAAGTATCTGAACTTTAATATCCTTCTTACGAAGTAGGAAGGGGCAGAGATGCATCCACAGTGAAGACACAATAATAAAATGATACCAATAACCATTTCCTGAGTGTCTTTTATGTCCCAGGCACTGGACTGAAACCCATTTCATCTTTTTCATCATGGCTCAGTAGGTATTATTATCCCCATTACAAATGAGGAGACTGAGGCCCAAGGAAGTTAAAGTAACATGCCCAAGGTCAAACAACTTCAAAACGGGTCCAAAAGAAGAACAGTTCTCTGATTCTGAAGGCAATATTCTTTTTGCTAAACCACCCTGCTTGTCCTGTATATTTATATATCTATCAAGGAATCCGTAAAACTACTGAATTGGTGTTAACATTGGGGTAACAAATAAAAAAGGAAATCCTAGAATGAATGTGGGGACTTCTATGTTACCACCACGCCTTTCCTATTGGGGCATGAGACTCTCCCAAGCCATGAGGCACCTATGAAGCAAAATACTTTTGCTGATGATCCAGATGGTATTACCAAAATGGATAGGGAGTTTTACTTCTAAGATGACACATATTTCTATGGCTTTTCCCCTAAAACAATAATTAATATTCAATAAATTATGATCATTACATTTTCACAGACACCAGAAGCTTTATACATACAAAAATATTTATGGGTTAAAACGTCTCTAACCTGTCTGAGTTTGCTTCAGTTGCAATTTTAAATCGGCAACCTGAGTAGTTAAACTCTTTACAGAAGCTTTGTAACCTAGAATCTGGGCCTTCAGCTGTGCAGAATGCTCAATCTGAAAAGATTCAGAATAGGAAAAGAAATCAATGTAAAACAAATCACAGCTTGCTTCAAAAGGAAAAGTTCTCTTATCATGTTTGTACTCTTTTTGTTCTGCCAATTCCAAGAAGCTTTATGACAGTAAACAACAGGGTCCCTGTTAAAAAAAAACACAAGCAGAACACACAAACAAGTTCTTCACCATCTTTTTCAGTCATATCAAAGAACTCTAGGGCATGCAGGCAGAAATCAGAAGACAGTGAATGTTTGTAATACTTATCAGGATGAGAATCAAGAGATAACAGTGGGCACCATCAGGCACTCAGAAAATTTTATGTTTAGGTGAGTTTGCTTTCTTCTCCATTTTATTACTATTACGAATATAAAGTCACGTTATCACTGCAGAATTTTCTCAGATGAGAAACGATACCTTTAGCATATTTGGGGGAGTAATGTTTGATGTTAAATCTGATTTACACTAGTGTGACTTGTGCCAAGTTTACGTAACTATGAAGTGTACTGGTATCACACTAGAACTGAAGAAGAGCAATACTCACTTCGTCTTGCAGTTGTTTGTGCAGAGCTTGCCTGCGGCTTTCGAACTCCTCATGCTCAACCACTATAGCCTTTTCGGCTTTCCGTAGTTCTTTCTGAAAGACTGCAAGTTCAGGAGCCGGCTGAGCTAGGCCTAAGAAGGTAAAAAAAAAAAAAAATCCTAGTCATTACCAACCTTAAGTTTTCTTATTTAACTTAACAAAAACAGTTAAAGGGGTTTTAAAGTGTTCTTTGCTTTGTACTGACTCAATAAATATGATAATAATTCTATTAAATGAGCTCAGAGCAATCCTGACTCTCAAATTTCACAACAAAAGAATTTAGTGCATGTTAATGCAAACTTTATTACCCTTGGAGTCCTACTCCAAGTAAAAGAACTCTTTCAAATTCTCAAATTAACCTGAAAGCCTGTTTCTCTCCTCTACTGTGCACAGAAGGAGCTCTCTATCTGTTCTACCTGTTGATGACAGCCCTGGGATCCAATATGATCTGGGCATCTGACAGCAGCAGTTGGGATCCAGGCAGAAGGCAGATGGCTCTCACGGTCAAGGTCATCTAAGAACCCTTTAATAAAGGTTGACTTATTCAGGGTATGCACAAAGGATGGTGGAGTTCCCTGGGTGGGCTAGTAACAGGGCCATACTGTTAGCGCTCCTTGGGCCTGGGGAATCAGAGGAGGGAGAAATTCTCAGCACTGGAGACAGGGAGGTGGTGCAGAGCACTTGGAAGAGGTAATCGCAGGCACTATGGCCTCATTTGGCCATGAGGCACAGTGGCCAGCCTAGGGCCACTGTATGTAGAGGCTGGTGTCCCCACTGGCCAAACCCAATCAGCAGTCAGAGGGCAAGGGAAGCTTTGATACCACCTAGAGGCAGGTTTGCAGAGTTTAATCCAAGAATCTTAATTTTATAAATCTTCCCAATGTAAGCCCCCTACCTTATACAAGTACAAAGCATAGTTTTATAATACTGACCTAATGCGAATTACTAAAACATGCAAGTCAGAAGAAAAGAAAAATAACATACGGTTTAGGAGACGCAAGTTTTCATTTCTACTCTCTTCCAGTTGTTGTTTAAGTAATTTATTTTGTGCCAGAAGCTCCAGTTTCTCTTCTTTTAGTAGTGAATAATCACTCATCTCTTTAACCTTTTCATTCAGCATATGGTTTTGTTTTGTTATTGCCAAAGACTGGGCTTTGACAGACTCTAATTCAAGCTAAAATTCAAAAAGGAAAATTTACATTTGAATAATGACTTTATAGTACTGCAAAAGTAAAAGCTGGCAGGCTCCTTTAAGCATGGTGTCACAATTTAATTAAGGTCACTAGACAGAAGTCTGATTCTCTACAATAAGACTCTAACTACAATAACGAAAATTATCTTCCGCCCTACAGTTGGGGCAGAACTTTTATAGGCCCCATCCCATGAAGCAAGTCCTTCTAAGATTATCATCCCATTTTCCAGAGGCAACCAAGAACCCAACAATAATCACACATCATAGCAATATATATTTTTTAAATATGAAAGGTAAGATAAAAATGGCTGAGCATGGTGGCTCACGCCCGTAATCGCAGCACTTTGGGAGGCTGAGGCAAGAGGATTGCTTGAGCTCAGGAGTTCGAGACCACCCTGGGCAACATGGTGAAACCCCATCTCTACTAAAAATACAACAATTAGCTGGGTGTGGTGGCACATGGCTGAAATCCCAGCTACTCGGGAGCTGAGACATGAGAATCACTTGAACCCGGGAGGTGGAGGTTGGTTGCAGTGAGCCAAGATCACACCACTGCACTCCAGCCTGGGCGAAAGAACAAGACTCTGTCTCAAAAAAAAAAAAAAGGAAAGAAAGGAAAAAAGATTCTGTAAAATGTTGTGAAGTGCTTCCCTTTTCTTAGTATATCTCATATTTGAGTAAAAAGCCTACAAAGTTCTCACATAAGTCACAGTTGCTAAAATAAATTTTATATACAAAATATGTTGTAAGTACCTAAAGTTCCAGCTTCATCCTTCAGACAGCAAGCACATGAATGAACAGAAAAGTAAAGAAGCAATGATATGTGAAAAATGTACCTCATTTTGTTTTAATCTGTAAGATAACAATGTAATGACAGGAATTTTGTTTACCTGCTGCTGATAGAAGGAGACAACAGGCTGATGTAGAAACTAATAGTAATGGCCACCTGCTATGAACTAGGCACATAAGTTAGCTTACTGAATTCCCTCAACAACCCTATAATGTGGAAAACATCCTAGTTTACAGCTCAGGAACCTGCAGTCACAGAACTTACCTAGCGACACACAAGCAGTTAGAGACACAGACAGGATGTGGGCAGGACTCCAGGACCCAAAGCTCTATCTACACTTTCCTATGTGACACTGACTGAAATTAAGAACTATTGAATTAACTTCAGCCAACACCTTCTTAGCCATATAAATGGCAGTCCAAACATCTCAACGGGATGACTTAGGATAAATTATGTATGACTAAAATTTCATATATTGCTTAAAATCTATTTCAAAAACCAACATGCTTAACAATTACCTCAAGTTCTTTCACACGATTTACAGATTGATTGAGTTCCTCCTTTTTTGAATTAATAGCTATGAGCTCCTCTTGCAAATGAACAGCTTTTTCTGAAAAAAAGAGCCCACCAATTAAACACCATAATGTTTTCCTAGTGAATACAAAAGCCATTTAATATTTATGACCAGTATGTCAGACCTAATGACCACTGTTTCACAATCCAAATAGCAGATGTAGCGGGCAAGTAAGAAATAAACCCTGTTACCCAACAGGTGATGTGAAGCTATAACTGTCACATATGTGGTGAAATTCCACTTGCTATACATGCTAACCAGAGTTATACCATCTGCTCAAAGCACAGGGCCCTAATACCCACAGCTCTTAACTTCCTTGAAGACAAAGATCTGTCTGTTACTATATTGTAGTTACTATTTTGTAGTTTTCACTTCATCTAACACAAGTCTATGTAGATATATTATCAAACCATAATTTGTTACATACGTAATGGTATTAATGCATAAAAGAAGTATTAGTCTCCACAAGATAGTAAAAGGGGCTGGGCACAGTGGCTCACGCCTGTAATCCCAGCACTTTGGGAGGCCAAGTCAGGCGGACCACCTGAGGTCAGGAGTTCGAGACCAGCCTGGCCAACATGGTGAAACTCTCTCTCTACAAAAATTAGCCAGGCATGGTGGCGCACACCTGTAGTCCCAGCTACTTGGGAGGCTGAGGCACAAGAATCACTTGAACCCAGGAGGCAGAGGTTGCAGTGAGCTGAGATTGTGCCACTGTACTCCAGCCTGGGCAACAGAGCAAGACTCCGTCTCTTAAAAAAAAAAAAAAAAAAAAAAAAAGACAGTAGCCACACATTGGGTATCTGGTCAACATCAACTATCTAACCCTGGTTTCCTCCCAAGAATCTACTTGAAATTTCCACCAAAACTTCAACTTCTTGTTACAGCAATTTCCTAGGAATACATTGAAATGGGTCGGGCGTGGTGGCTCACGTCTGTAATCCCAGCACTTTGGGAGGCCGAGGCGGGCGGATCACGAGGTCAGGAGATCGAGACCATCCTGGCTAACACGCTGAGACCCCGCCTCTACTAAAAATACAAAAAATTAGCCGGGTGTGTTGGTGGGTGCCTGTAGTCCCAGCTACTGGGGAGGCTGAGGTGGAAGAATGGCGTGAACCTGGGAGGTGGAGCTTGTAGTGAGCCGAGATCGCACCACTGCACTCCAGCCTAGGTGACAGAGCGAGACTCCGTCTCAAAAAAAAAAAAAAAAAATACACTGAAATGTAAAACATCTGAAGATTGAAAAATTATTCAACTTCCATAGTCTCAGGCCAATGTACACAAGAGTTCAGAAGGTTATACATCAAGTAAAAATATTATAAAGCATAAAAATATATTAGAAGCAAAAGAAATAAGAAACTAGGTCACAGAGGACAGAGAAGTTAAAGTTTTCCGTAAGTGAAAAATAAAGTCTCTCATGGTTAGGAGTAATACGTACTTGACAGCAATAAGTTGCTGCTACGTTCTTGACAATTGCAGATTTATCAAAATATATGAAATAAAGTTGGATAAAATATCCATGATAAATCACTGGCCTTTGTGAATATACAAACTATTAAACATGAAGGTTCCTCAAAAGGCAGTGAAGACCATGATTTTTTTTTAATTTATAAAATTAAAATTACAAAAAATGTGTAATTTTGTATGAACAATGAAGTGTAAGCTGTATTTTTTAGAATATAGAAAAGACCCAACTTGGGAAGCTAATAACCTACAGCAGAACTGAAAAATACAGCTTATTTCCCCCCCAAACATCACCTTTATTCTTCCTTTCATCTTCAATCAGTCGATTAGTTCTAATGATGTAGTCATCCTTCAGTTCAAGTTGATACCTGAGAATCAGAGTGACTAAATATGAGCTCCTCAGTCATTTTTCTGGAAAGACTGTTATCAGTGCAGGAGCTTATCTATGGCACAGGAGCACCTGAGGGCGCTAAACATGACAACGTGTAAACTTCAAAGTCCTCAATACTAAAGCCAGGGATATAACCCCTGAACATAAAATGCCCAGTAAAACCCTTCCTTGATCCTATAAACTGGGTCCCAAAACTCAAATCACACAAAATGAAGCGTCGTGTTATCATAAGGTTACTTACTGAAAGCAATCACTTTTCAGTTGGTCTCAACTGACACAAAGAGCAAAGGGGTAAATTAAATTTACACAGCACACAACAGACTCAATCCCAAATGATAATCAGACAGTCACTTCCAATCCACCTGTACCATCTGCCCACCCCCAACCAAGGTAAGAACTTTTGTGCTCAGGGACTAAGCGCAGTCCTGAGAGCCAACTGCCAAGAGCATTATATCCGGATTAGCAATACCAAAAGGCACATTTTCACAGTTTCACTTCCCTTTCCCAGCTGTTACCAGCTGCCCTTTTGGTTCCAAAAGGAAATAGAAGCACTCCTGTGGCGAAGAGCCTCCAAACTCCAACACCTGCCAAAGTCATATGAGGATTCCCAAAGCCAGGCAGACACCATGCAGCCTGTGGAAGCTGTCACAATGACACCAAATAGTTCACTAGCTCCATAACTATGTAAAATTAACACACATACTTTAATTCATTTATTCCTAAAAATTCAGCAACTACAGACACTTCCATTTTAGCTATTTTAGTATAGAAACTGACACAGAAGATGTGGGTAAAATACATCATTTCAAAATCAATAGATAAAAAAGCTGCCATATTTTTTAAAAATAGGATTTGTTTAAAGGATTACCTCAAGAAACCTTTGCAATACTATGTAATGGAATATCGATGACAAATTATGAGGAAGGCAATAAAAGAGGCCAAATAAGAAATGCCCAGAGCACCTGAGTTGAATCATTTCCTCGTGACACATTTACAACAAATATTAACTGAGCACTTTTTATGTGCCAGATGCTTTCCCACACACTGAAGAGAAATGTTACCACATGGGCATAATGTTGTAGCACTGAGATATTATTCACTGATAGACAAAACTCAGACTACAGAAAAGCCAAAGTTACCATAGTTGTCCATATTTTCCTTTCCCTATATCACTTTTTGCCTCACATAGTTAATTTTAGCTCTTTTGATTCTGGCTTTGCTGAATCTTGAAGGAATACAAGGCACATGTTCACTGACAAATACTATGACCACTAGTATAATTTATATATTGTCAGATAACCCCATCCTTGTGACTGTATGAGTGAGGTAGAGGAAAAGATAACTAAAAGTGGTTATAATTCCAATTTTACAGCTTATCAACTATGCAAGCTAAGCAAGTCACAAGGTGTCCTGAAAATTAAAGCAAATCACAGCCCACAATAAACGTTAGAGAAGCCATAAGAAGCGCAGAGGATGTGCTTCTCTGTATTTTTTTATTGTTGTTAATTTTTGAGATGGATTCTCACTGTCATGCAGGCTAGTAGAGTGCAGTAGCACAACTTCAGTTCACTGCAACGTCTGCCTCCCGGGTTCAAGTGATTCTCCTGCCTCAGCCTCCCCAGTAGCTGGGATTACAAGTGCCCACCACCACACCCAGCTAATTTTTGTATTTTTAGTAGAGATGGGGTTTCACCATGTTGGCTAGGCTGGTCTTGCACTCCTGACCTCAGGTGATCCGCCCACCTCAGCCTCCCAGAGTGCTGGGATTATAGGCATGAGCCACCACACCCGGCCCTTATCTTTTAAAAACTATCCTAACTCAAATGCAGGAAAGGATTGACTGTATCGATAAAACTATGTTTTTTTTTTTTTTCAAACACTAAAGTTTGCCTAAGTTACAGACTACTTTGTCAGTTTTTGTTATGTTTCTACCAACTTAATTTAAACATATTAGTTATTTAAAAATGCTAAACAATTACTTTAGAAGTTCATTCTTGAGCTTTCGGTCATAGGTCTCCTCAAAACTCTTTATATTCTGCTCCTGTCTCCTAAGTGCCTCAGTTATGCTTTTATGTTTTTCTTCCTGGAGCTTCTGGTTCCTGAAATTAACAAAAATATAAAAAGTAAATAAACTACCATAGCTGAGCTAACAAATTTAGGAAAAAATCACATGTGTCTAGTTCCACAGACTAAAACTGCTACATGATATCACTACTGGGAAGTAGAAGGAAAGAGCCAGAAGTCCTCAGTGTATTTTATGAACTGACCTAGTTACAGCATATCGAAACTAGCAGAACTGACTGTGCTTTGGGCTGAGGGGAGTGGGAGAGTCTCAAGAGGGAAGTGGTTTCTCACTGAAAATAAACACTCAAACAATGGTTATAGGTGATAAATAGCCAAAATCAATCCTGGGATGAAATAATGATATTATTAGTTACAAAGTAACAAGTAAGTGTACTTATGTGCTTAAATCTTCTATAATGCTGTTTCTAACTGTGGGATTTAATTAATTAGTCCATACATATTCAAGGTACAATATTTGTTTTTGTCATTTAATAACCAATCAGCTTTAGCCAAGTGTGGTGGCCCGCACCTATAATCCCAGCTTTTCAGAAGGCTGAGGCAGGAGGATTGCTTGAGCCCAAGTGTTTGAGACCAGCCTGGGCAATACAGAGAGACACAGTGTCTTAAAAACAAAACAAAACAAACAAAAAACCCTATTGATTGAATATTGAAAAAAGTACCAAAAGAGAGGGCAAAAGATAGATGGATCAATCAGGGCTTCCAAATACTGAAAAATAGAATGGTCTTCATAGTGAGACTTTAAATCAACCATAGCGCCAACTCCTTAGCCAGGGAGGTAGGTTCACGGGTGGTGAGATCCAGCCATCCTGAGAAGTGCTACAAAATGCTGACTAGTCTAAGAACAGGTAAAGGCTCTAGGTATTAGCTCCCTCTGCTGGTAATCTGGAAAGCCATGGAGAGGTAAACTACATTTATTTAGTTTATATGCTGAGAAGGAGGGAACAAGAGTAGAGAAAATGGAGGTAAAGGAATGATGAACTCTCTCCGCCCCAATTTTGTGCCTATTTTCTCTCTCTTGATCAATTTACCTTTTCATTATTGCCAAAAAGAGAGTAAGGTAGACAGAGAGTTGAAATCAAACAAATCAAGCCTATAGAAGTGAGAAAAAAACATTAATGGAGACAAATTCTTTAATGAACTAAGATTCCTGGAGTATCTATGGGTGTCAATAGCAGATTCCCAAAGGAAGAGAAGGCTTATTGCACAAACTATAGACAGGTGAACTTGCCATCAATCCCAGGTAAGATCTCAAGGATGAAACATTTGTGAGCACTTAGAAAAAGTGAGTAACAAAGAAATGGTTTCACCAAGTACAAGTCAAGTTGGACCACCATACTTCCTTTTCTGAGCACACAGCTGGTAAAAGCTGCAGGCCTGGATATATGGAATTCAGTTACTATACATACACACACGGAACTATCAGATCTGAGGGACTGAATGTAACTGCAAAACATACGATCTGTTCCAGTATTAACAGCTTCTCCAAATAATCTGTCTGGTCTTACTGTAGCCTGATGATAGCATCTCATTCGTCTTTTCATCTTAATGTTTAATATTTCAAAAACAAAACCCTAGTGTTTGTTCCTCTTAATTTGTACCTTCTAGGTGATATCCCCTTTACAAATAAGAACTCTACTTGGCAATGAACATTAGAATATTTAGACATATATTTAGTAATTCTTTTTAATCTCATCATTCTGAATATCCAAAATGAACATGCATTACTTACAATTCAAAAGCTTCAACTCTTTGCTTCAGCTCTGCTTCTCTTCTTCTTAGCAAATCCATATCTTTTAGTAAAAGTTGCCTTTGAGCATAAATTTCTTTTGTTTCAATCTGTATAGAAAAGCATTAATTTTTAGCAAGCAAGCTAATGAAAGCAAAACAGATTTGAATGAATATACTGCTTCCTACATTCCAAAAAGCAAAGTACAGACATTTAGGATAACAATTTCACCTTCAAGAGATTCCGACTCAAGGTATACTTTTTGCGTATTCTAGTTGCATAAAAATTTACTCCCCCAATGACTGTTAAACTACCATTACCCTACAGTCCTAACATGCCATGTGAAATTTATGCTATTTAGTTCTTTAACATCTCTCAGTCCCTTATCTAAAAAAATTTTTTTTTTTTTTTTTTTTTTTTGAGACAGGGTCTCACTCTGTCACACAGGCTGGAGTGCAGTGGGGTGATCTTGGCTCACTGCAACCTCCACCTCCCAAGCTCAAGGGGTCCTCCCACCCCAGCCTACCGAGTAGCTGCAGGCACTACAGGCACACGCCACCAAGTCCGGCTGATTTTTTGTATTTTTGTAGAGATGGGGTTTTGCCATGCTGCCCAGGCTGGTGTCGAACTTCTGGACTCAAGCGATATGCCTGCCTTGGCTTCCCAAGGTGCTGGGACTACAAGCATGAGCCACCACACCTGGCGCCCTTACCTAAATTTTGGCAAGTTCCCCAGGAAGAAAAATTAAGCAAAATGTACATTCAGCAGTAAAACTCCAAAAGAATTGAATCCCCATGGTTTTTAGTGGTGGTGTCGTCTGAATGTTTCAGTTCACGGGTCATTCTGACTCAGAGTTAGCAAGCTCATATGAACTCCTAAAGAATGGGCCATCCTTCCATTTGTGTGTTCACAGAGAAAGAATTTACTAACTACCTATGACATGTCAAGCAGCATACTGGGAACTGGATATAAAAAGGTAGACAGATATAGTCCTCATCTCTAAAGACCTCACAATTTAGTCAGGGAGTGAGAAACAATCACACTAAGATGTGATGATTTTGTAACTGAAGTACATAAAGACTGATGCAGGAATGAGGCCTAAATGGGCCGCTCAGTGGGAGTCAGGGACGGCATCACCCAGGTGACATCCAAGCTGGGTCTTGAAAGACACTATGGTTTTTATCAGGGAGAGAAGGGGATGGACAGTCCAGGTGAGGGAATAAAGATATGGTGCTTCTTATGAGGATGACAATCTTCTTCAAAGCCTTCAGATGATCAGATAAATAAACAGGGATCTAGTCAGTCACCTATCTTGAAGGTTGAAGTTATTAGTCTAAACACAATCCAATCATCTCAAAGATATGTGCTTCTGACATTCATTTTTATAGCTGAAGCAAACCCAATTCCCAGAAATGCTATACAAAATTTTAGAGGGGGTGCCCTTAGCATTAAACAACTAGGTCTTATTGAGAAGCCCCAAGCAAGAGTGGACACTAGGGGGAAGCATTCCTACTTTCAACATCTGACAGCAGTAGTTCTGGATGTATGTTGGAAATAGTGCTGTAAATCTAGTTTGGTCTAAGACACGCCCTTGGGAAAGGAATATGATTTAAAGGAGTAGATCCAATCCTGCTTGCCAACATGGACTCCCTCTCACTCCTCACCCTCTCTGTCTCCTGTCCAGTTACTTTCTGGGGTGACAAGATCAAATGGTCACATGGATGACCCTTGTGGTGACTCCTTTACCCCAGGGACCTTCACCCTTGCTCATTTCCATGGCTCTCTCCAATGGCAGCATACTGCATTTGGTTTCTAGTCTCCACCTGAAACCTCATCCTGCAATTCTGTAATCTTGGACCATCCTCATTCTTCCACCTACCAGTCTATCCAGATCGAGTCCTTGATCACTGAGACTGCCACTCAACCCTCCCTTTCCCCCTAGGTTAGCAGCCACCTGCCCTCTCCTCTGCTTCCCTTCACTACCCAAGAGAGCCCCAGAATCTTCGATTAAGTAGGCTGCCTTTCTCTAGTCAAATAAGGCTCTGAAAAGCTCCACTTCCCAAGTATCTCCATCTTTCCACCCTCACTGAAAGGGACAGAGAGATACTTACAAATCCTCCCCAGAACTAGAACAGAAAACTCACTTACAAGCATCTGGTTTGATCTCTCTCAATTCCAGGCTCCCCCAACCACAGCTGAGCCCTCAGTACAGGTGATCAGTCCTCTCTGCTTTAAAGGGCTGTTCTTCCCTTACCCACAGGAACTACTCTGCACCTCCAATCTGCTCCTAAAACCCAAGATCTAACCCTCTAATCTGCCTGAGGAGATGGAGCTTATTTAGGGTGTGTTTCTCATAATCCCAACTTGATTGTTCACCTCCACAGTTCTCGCCTTTCCATCAGTCTCAGAGGAAGCAAATTTGTGTATCCTTTTCAAGGACCATCCTTCTATTTGCACTCTTGGCCCCAGTCCCTATTGCTCTTCTGGGGCCTTGTTCCATCAACTGTACCATCCTGTTGCTGGATCTCGAGCCAACCTACTAATAGCTGCAGGAAATAGCCACCCATAAAATATTTGTAAATACCACCTCTTGGTGCTTGTGAATTCTTTCAAGGGTACTCTTTTCCCGAAGAACGAGAGCTTCAGATTTTGCTTGACAAGCTTTTTCAAAATCATTCTGGAACATGGTTAACTCCTTTTCATACTTTTTTTTTGCTTCCATTTTAATTTTTGCTATCTCGGTATCTTTAAAAAACTTCAACTGCAAATTGATCACAAAAAATTAAAAATACCAACTATTATACTATAAAAACAGGAACAAGTTCTCTCTCTACATCTAGGTTTAACATTAATGCTCTGTCCAAATATATTTATTTCATGTTAGTTTTATCTCATTCACTGTATTTGTAGGATTCACTCAAAAGGCATAAACAAATGTCACCAGAAATAAAAAAAAAATTGCACAACAGTACAGTATCCCATTCGTTATTAAAAGTTCTAGATATTTTCCCATATACCTATGGTTAAGACTTTAGAAGACAAACAAAAACATCACTCTTGTTTACAGTAACAAGATAAAGCTTACCTTTTGACACATTTCTGCCCGAAGTTGCTCTTCTATTTCTCTCTTATACTCATTTAGCTTTATTTCTAAAGATTCGAACTTGATACGCTGAGGGTAAGCATCTGCAAACTGATCATCAATAAGCTGAAGCTTCTCAGCTATTAAAAAATAACACATCAAATTAGGACATAGAAACATCGTCAGGTGCGTAAGACGCCAGACCTCTGGTTCAAAAGTAAAGAGGATACTTAGGGGAAAGTGTAGGGATTATCTGCAACTTACTTTGAAATACAAAAAAAGGAAGGTGGATGAATGGATGGACAGATAAAAATGATGAAGCAAGTATAACACAAGTGTAATAGTGACATCTAGGTGGTGGGTATACAAGTGTTCACTAAAATTGTTTCAACTTTTCTGTATGTTTGAAAATGTTCATCATGAAATGTTAGAGGAAAAAGAAAGCCAAGAGTACAGTTTAAGTCAGAAAATACTGGAGTCTCTTCCTACTCTCTAACTGCTAAGGCAGAGAGCTCTTTATTGGACTCTGGTTAAAGCTGACTTACATATTCAAAACAATAACTTTAAAAGAATCAAAGATCACGTATGTCAACCCCTCCCCTTTACAGATAAAGAACAAATGCTGATATAGCTTAATAAGTGACTACATGACAGCATAACCAGGATTAAAGTGAGGTCTACTGACTCTTCCCTTAGTCCATGGCCCTCAAACCAACTATGGATCAGAATCAACCACATAGCAAAGTGCAAATCTGAACCCAGAGTACAATCTCAACCGTGTATAACGCCCACCCAAAAAGTATGCACAGAGGGGAAAAAGGCTGGCAGAAGTAGATTAAAACATCGATAGTGTTTATCTCTGGTAGGGATGACTTTAGACATGTTTTTCCATCTACTTTTCTGTATTTTCCAGATGCTGTCCAATACAGGACTCTCCAGCCACATGGGGCCATTGACACTTCAAATGTGACCAGACTCAACTGAGATGTGCTTTAAATGTAAAAAACACATGAGATTTCAAAGACAGTGCAAAAAACAAATGTGAAATATCTTAGTATTTTTTATATTGAATATATGCTGAAATAATATTTTGCATGTATTGGGTTAAATATATTATTAAAACAAATTTCACCCGTTTCTTTTTACTTTTTTCAACGTGGCTACTAGAAAATTTAAAATTATGTATGTGGCTCACACCACTGAACAGCACTGCTTGATAATTAGCAAGTAATATGTTTCTAATTGAATTAAAAATACACTTAATTAAAGGCAGTCATATAATACATTTTATGAATTATGAACTTATCTTCTTGCAAGTTACCATTTAAGAGTAAGGAAGGGCCAAGAAATCCATTAAGCATATCGTTTTAAACAGCTGTTTCCCATCTCTACTGAGCACGAAACTGACAGACAGCATGGTACTGCAGACCAGCTGGATAGTACAAAAAGCTCCAGATCATGGATGGGAGAACTTGGACTCCACTATTAGTTCTGATGCAGACTGAGTGTTTCCAAGTTGCTCTTCCTCTGAGGACCTCAGTTTCCTCAACTATAAAATGAAGTGATAAGTCACTGACTTCTCTAGTACTTTGCAAAGCAAGTAGTTTATAATCTTCTAACTGGGTGGCTGTAAAGTTAGACAAGACACGAGGAAGAACCTCCCAGTTAAGAGAAGTCAAACTCAACAAACAAGGAAGAATATGGGCCTTTGAATCCCTGCATGATTTGGCCAGTGTAGCCCTGGCATTCATGAGGCTAGGGAATGACACTGGAGAGCACTTCCTGGTCCCCCAAGATGATTCCAGAAATGAATTCCCTTGTTGCCTGCCGGCTGCATCCCTCCAGTTCAAGGAGCAATCACACAATATGGTAAATCAGATAATTTCCTTCATTCAAAATGAAAACAGCAGAACTGAAATTAAGAAAGAAGGCTATAATTACCCAGAGAATCTCTGTTAAATGTCGAACTTGTCTGAGTTTCCATATTACAACTCTCTTTAGCTTGATGATATTCTGCCAATTCTTTTAAAAAATGCATAAGAAAACCTAAAAAACATATGCATACAGTTTTGTTTCAGAACTTTCAACCACTGCTCAGTCACTGTTTTTACAATCTTAGTTTTAGGACATTATCATTTTTTACATTATATATCTTTCCTTTTTTTTAGAGACAAAAGTCTTGCTCTGTCACCCAGGCTGGAGTGCAGTGGTGTAATCATGGCTCACTGTGGCCTCGACCTCCTGGGCTCAAGCAATCCTCCTACTTCAGTCTCCCAAGTAGCTGGGACTAGAGGCGCACACCACCACCCACCATGCCCAGCTAATTTTACTTTTTGTATAAACAGGGTCTTGCTATGTTGCCCAGGCTAGTCTCAAACTCATGGCCTCAAGCAATCCTCCTGCCTGGGCCTCCCAAAGTGCTGGGATCACAAGCATGAGCCACTGTGCCCAGTCATAGCTTTTAATAAATCTGAGAAAAGGCCTTCCCAAGCATGATACAGAACCTGGAAGGAATAAGGAGAAATATTTATCAATCTAACTACATAAAAACTGAAAACTTACATATGGCATAAAATAAAAAATAACACACTGGGAAAAATAGTTGCAATAATATGGAGGCATAACCAAGACTAAAGTGATGACATTTTCATAACATCAAAGAACTCTTACAAATCAGTTTAAAAAAAAAAAAATCAGAAAAATGGGGAAAAACACGGGTAGTTTGCAGAAAAAACTACATTGTCAAAGATGAACACAATTTTTAGATGCTGAATAAACATGAACAAAATCATAAATGCAAATTAATACAACAGAGAAACCATTATTTTCCCTATAACACTGCTAAGATTAAAACTTGTATAATGCTAAGTGTTGGCAAGGGAGTGGATATATAGCTATACTCATTCACTTGGAAGAGAAATTTGTCAGTGCTTATATATATTCGAAATGCATGTGCCCTTTAGTCATTCCACTTCTATGAATTTACACAGGTATACTTTCACAAGGGCACAAAGGGTGCACACTGCACATTGGTTACCTGTAATGGCAAAAAGCAAACAATAAAACAACCAAATCTCCATCAATAGGGAGTTAAATACATTATTTAAAAATAATTAGTCTATACTGCTACAGAAAGATACATTGGTGGATTAAAAAAAGCAAATTGCATACAGTATCTATGATATAATCCCAATTGATTGTGTTTTAATTACAAATACATAGTTTCAACCTCAAACAATTCTAGAAGATAAACAAGAAACTGTTAATTCTAGTTATCAGTGGAGTGAAACTGTTAATTCTAGTTATCAGTGGAGCGTGAGATTAGAGAACATGGGCAGAAACTGCTACTTTGCTTTCACTTTATATCCTTCTGAATAGTTTGAAACTTTGTTTTAAACCACAAGCATAAATTACTTAAGAAATGTTTAGTTTCTTGGAACTAAAAACAGTAGTTAGCTCAGCACCTTTTCCCCCACCCCCACTCCCTTCAGGAAGGGGATTAGATTTTGTCACAGTCTGCATACCATCCTGGGATCACCTGACCTAAATTTGCAAACATTAAGGTTCACTCTTGATGACATAAAGCTCTATGGGTTTTGACACTGGGTCTTTCATTCTCTTAACAGCGTCTTTTGGCAGGGTGCAGTGGCTCACGCTTGTCATCCCAGCACTCTGGGAGGCTGAGGCGGGCGATCACCTGAGGTCAGGGGATCGAGACCAGCCTGGTCAACATGGTGAACCCCATCTCTATTGAAAACACAAAAAAATTAGCCAGGCGTGGTGGCAGGCGCCTGTAGTTCCAGCTACTCAGGAGGCTGAGACAGGAGAATCACTTGAACCCAGGAGGCGGAGGCTGCAGTGAGCCGAGGTCACGCCACTGCACTCCAGCCTGGGTGGCAGAGTGAAACTCCGTCTCAAAAACAAAACAAAAAGAACAGTGTCTTTCACAGAGATGTTTTTAATTTTAATAAAGTCTAACTGATCTACTTTTTTCTTTCATGTATCTTGCTCTTGGTGTTACATCTCATCACGAAACCCAAGATCACATAGACTTTCTACTGTTCTCATCTGGAAGTTTTATAGTTTTGCATTTTACATTTAGGTCTATGGTTCATTTTGAGTTAGTTTTTGTGTAAGGTATAATAAATAAGATCTGTGTCTAGGTTCATTTTTGCGCATATGAATATCCAACTGTTACAGCACCACTTGTTGAAAAGACTATCTTTCCTCTATTGAATTGCCTTTGCACCTTTGTTAAAAAAAAAAAAAATCAATTGACTATATTTGTGTGGATGTATTTCTGGACTTCCTAATTCTGTCCCCATTGATGTATATGTCTTATTCTTTTGCCAATTGCAGATAAGAATTTTAACTTCCAAAAAGCAAAGGGCCAATGTCCAAATTTTCTTCCCTCATCCAAATTTTGTGCACATCATTTTCTGGATATTGTCAGGCCTCTGAGCCGAAGCTCAGCCATTGTAACCCCCGTAACCTGCATATATACGTCCAGATGGCCAGCTAAAAAACCACAGAAGTGAAACAGCTCCTGCCTTAACTGACTGACCAACCTTACGACATTCCACCATTATGACTTGTTCTGCCCTGCCCCAACTGATCAATCGACCTTGTGACATTCTTCTTCTGGACAATGAGTCCCAAGATCTCTCCACCATGCACCTTGGGACCCCCTCCCCGCTAACAATAAATAACCACCTTTAACTGTAACTTTCCACTGCCTACTCAAGCCCTATAAAGCTGCCCCTCTCCTATCTCCCTTCACTGACCCTCTTTTCGGACTCAACCCACTTGCACCCAAGTGAATAAACAGCCTTGTTCCTCACACAAAGCCTGTTTGGTGGTCTCTTCACACAGACACGCATAACAGATATCATTATCTCTGAAAGGAAAATTAGCAGTGGGAAGAATGGGTGACTAGAATCTAGGAGGAAAAGTACCAAGGCCATTCAACAGCTTAGCACCCTCTGAGCATAGATATGGTAGGATAAGACCATAGGTCTGAGTCAGGGGACAGACAACGGTTAAGTACACAATATCTTCCTACATGTTTTCTGTTAGCTAATTAGAAGACACCAATTTTTAAAAAAATTTTATCTTACCAGGAGCTATTTTGTTAGCTAAGAGTTCTATCCAAATTTTGGCACTAGGATGCCTGACCTATCTGCTACTCATAGTTTTTCTGGCTTCCAGAAATTTTACTGGGATGCTAGGTGAAGCTGGTAAGGGCTGTTGGCCAGATGTCTTTCTGAACCAGATGCATTTAAAGAGACTGTGTAAAAACTATTTTTTTTTTTTGAGACGGAGTCTTGCTCTGTCACTAGGCTGGAGCGCAGTGGCGTGATCTCGGCTCACTGTAACCTCTGCCTCCTGGGTTCAAGCGATTCCCCTGCCTCAGCCTCCCAAATAGCTGGGACTACAGGTGCACGCCACCAGGCCTGGCTAACTTTTTTTTGTATTTTAGTAGAGACGGGGTTTCACCATGTTGGCCAGGATGGTCTTGCTCTCCCGACCTCGTGATCCGCCCACCTCAGCCTCCCAAAGTGCTGGGATTACAGGCGTGAGCCACTGCGCCCGGCCATGGAAAAACTACTGTTAAGGATAATGTATCTATAGTAACTACATAGATTTTTTTTTTTTTTTTTTTTGAGATGGAGTCCAGCTCTGTCACCCAGGCTGGAGTGCAGTGGCGCTATCTTGGCTCACCGCAACCTTCGCCTCTCTGGTTCAAGCGATTCTCCTGCCTCAGGCTCCCAAGTAGCTGGGATTACAGGCACTCACCACCACGCCTGGCTAATTTTTGTATTTTTAGTAGAGATGGGGTTTCACCACGTTGGCCAGGCTGGTCTTGAACTCCTGACCTCAAGTGATCAGCCAGGTTTGCCCTCCCAAAGTGCTGGGATTACAAGCATGAGCCACTGTGCCTGGCCCATAGATTATTTCTTAATATCCCTTCAAGCCACAAATTTCCTTTTGAAGTAATAGTTAAGCAAAAGATACTAGCTATATACCTCAGAATTATGCTAACATGGTAGTCACTATGCACGTGTAGCTAATTAAATGTAAATTAAAAATTCAGTTATCCAGTCACACTAGCCACATTTCAAGGCTCAAAAGCCACATGAGGATAGCAGCTACCACATTAAACAGCATAGATACAGACATTTCCATAATCACAGAGAGTTACACTGGACGATACTTAGAGTACAGAATATAGGATCATTTACCATACTGAACTTCAGTAGAGATGGTCTAGTTTGCGGGCAGTCCAGAATATCTTGTGCTCCAATTTATTTATATTCTGCTAACATTACTACCAAGAGACTTGGCGATTAAGTCACAGACTTAATGGCTGGCAGAAAATAAGTATTCAAATGATTAAGTTCTAAATGAATTGGCGAATGAATGGATGAATAAATGAATGTCCTTGTGGGGATGATAGTGCAGGCAACAGACAAAATCCAAGGGTGTACCAACACAAAAGGACTATTACTAACAGATTATTTTAAAAGACCTAAAGAATAACTATGCATCAAAGCCAAGTTGCCAGCTTATGTTCGTGCTACAAAGCCCATCATCAAGTCTAACCAATGGCCTGAAACCCACAGTAGTTATGGACTCTATGAATGGCTATTATCAAGGCCAAAATTAAGGCAATTTATTAGGTCTATATAAACATTTTTTTTTTTTTTGAGACGGAGTTTTGCTCTTGTTGCCCAGGCAGGAGTGCAATGGCGTGATCTCAGCTCACCGCAACCTCTGCCTTCCGGGTTCAAGCGATTCTCCTGCCTCAGCCTCCTGAGTAGCTGTGATTACAAGCATGCGCCACTACGCCTAGCTAATTTTTTTGTATTTTTAGTAGAAACGGGGTTTCTCCAGGTTGGTCAGGCTGATCTCGAACTCCCGACCTCAGGTGATCCACCCGCCTCAGCCTCCCAAAGTGCTGGGATTACAGGCGTGAGCCACCACGCCCGGCCTGTATAAACATTTAAGAACAAAAGATATATAACACATTACTGAACACAACTCTCATTCTTTAAGGAAATATTAATACATCTAATACCCTACCAATTATACTTGAGAGGGATACCTAGTATACAAAGACACTTGGCCTAAAAGTTGTTTTTTTTTTTTTTTGCAGAAATATTCCCAACAGTGGGTATTTTTACAAACAGTATCTTTCAGCCTGTCTGTAGGGCCTTTGATACTGTCTGCAGTTTTTTTATTTGAATATCTAAAAGTTATTACAAAAATGGAAATATAGGGGAAATGACCTGCAGAAATCAAATAATTTAAATCAAATTAAATTTTACTCTTCTCCCTAAAAATTTGCTTCATTCTTTTAGAGGAAAAAGTACATAGAAAACTGTTGCTGTTCTCTACAAAGATGACGGCTCCTACCTTTTTGATTTTCTTTATCAGATCCTGAAACCTGTTAAAAGAAAATATTTCACTTTTATTCAGCTATTCAGTTATAATTAACAAACCAAAGTAGATTACAGAAACTAAGCCATCTTACCAGTGATTTGTAGAGACTGGAAGTAGGGTTGATTTTAATGAGTTGTAATAGATCCTGCATAGTAAATACCTTAAGAAAAAATAGGTTACTAAGTAGACATATTTTTATATCAGTGTTTAAATGATAAATTAGGATATGTTTCTGAATATGAAATTAAGAAACATCCTTCAGATTAAATAAGATTATAACTATGCTAATAAAGCAAATTTCAAGCTCTTTCTTACACTGTTAAATAGATTACTATAAACATATCAAGGTCAAAAGGATAAAATATCTTTATCATCTAATTAACTTCTAAGTACTTCACATCAAAGATGATATGCCTAACAGAAATGTTTAATGCCTTACAGATGACACTGAAATATCTGATGAACCAATGAATACATGACTGAGTTCCTGGGTCATTCAATTACAATTTTTTAAAAAGTATTCATTGTTTAAAAATGTAAATAGATTTTTACTGTCCTTAAAACCGTAATTAAAATGTACTTAAAATATTGTTAAACAGACATTTTGGGTAGCTATTAAAATATATTTCTACTACAGTATATACCATTCACTATGTCTGCTCTGAGAACACTGATATTTGTTTTCAATTGGTTTTCCTTTAAAGTAAATATTCTGCATGGGCATTTTACATTAGTAGAAACCGTTAAGTTGTATGAATGGGATTAATTCCTGCTATATAATTGTATTATTGACTATTACACAATAAGTAAAAGTATAAAGTGATTAGAAAGTTAGAGAATGATGTATCAAAAATGAATTCCAGGCCAGACACGAGGGCTCATGCTTGTTATCCCAGCTCTTTGGGAGATTGAGGTGGGCAGATCACCTGGGGTCAGGATTCGAGACCAGCCTGGCCAACATGGTGAAACCTCCTCTCTACTAAAAGTAAAAGAGTTAGCCAGGTGTGGTGGTGGGCACCTGTAATCCCAGCTACTTGGGAGGCTGAGGCAGGAGAATTGCTTGAACCCAGGAGGCAGAGGTTGCAGTGAGCCAAGACTGCGCCATTGCACTCCAGACTGGGTAACAGAGCAAGACTCTGTCTCAAAAACATAAATTAATAAATAAATTCCTAATGCTAACAAATAAAATTCGGTTGCTTATGAAGAAATGCAAATTATTTTTCATTCAAATACTGTACTAAGCTTGTGTCACTAAAACTTTGGAATATGAAACTTTTGGATAATTACAGAAAACACAAAGAAAGTAAAAACGTATGAACACCACCAAGAGTGAAATTTATTTTATTTTTGAGACAGTCTCGCTCTGTCACCCAGGCTGGAGTGCAGTGGCATGATCTCGGCTCACTGCAACCTTCACTGTAAACTATGGCCTCTGGGTGATAATGACATGTCAGGGTAGGCTTATAGATTGTAGCAAATGTACCACCTTGATGCAAGATGTTGACAGTGGGGGAGGCTATGAGTGTGTAGGGGCAGCAGGTATATGGGAATTCTCTGTACTTCCCACTTAACTTTGCTGTGAACCCAAAACTGCTCTGAAAAAATGAAGTCTATTAAAAAAAAAAAACACGCACATATCCACAGGGAAAGTCTGCTGTATCTGCCTTTAAAATAATAAAGTAGTACTAATGTTCAACAGTAATGGTGAAGAAATATAGTTAAAATAATTAGAAAAGTAGTAAAAAAAAAAAAAACAAGTGTTTTTAATATTTGAGAACTTTACAGATTTTTTAAATTACGTATTTCTCACTTATCTAATTACAAAGAAGAGAAACATCTGAAGAAACTAGTGCAGGAAAAAAAGAGCTCATGTTAGAGATCTAGATTTACCACCCTGCATTGTCACTTAAAAGTTACTTGATGTTGGGCAAATTGATTCACCTCTCCAGAGTCTGGTTCCTCATCCGTAACACACAAAACATCTGCAGTGTGCCTATCACAGTGCCAAGCTTACAGCAGACATTCAGCAGATTGGCAGAGTCTTATTAGACAAGATAGAGGATAGATAGATCAATTATAGGTCTGAAACATTTAGAGATTCTATACATCACTGTTTTACGTGAGACTAAATGAGATGCCAAGAAATTAATTTCAAATTTAGTACCCACTTGTTATATAACAAATATATTATGTGCAGGTACAATGTGAATTCAAAGAGGAAATAGAAATGGACCTAGTCGAGGAGCACTTAGCTATCATACAGCACTTTACTGTCAGCAGAGGAAGAACCTGTTAATAAAAACTTCAGAAACAGAAAAGGAAAGACTTTACCTTTTCTTTTGCCAAACCACTTTCTGGAAAGAAAACAGAAAGTGAATATTCATAGCCACATCTTTGTAAGTGATCTGCCACTAAAGAGTTAGAGGCGCCTATTAAGAGGGAGCTCCCTTCTACTGAAATGGACCGAGGCTGCAGTTCTCCACTCAATACAGGGTGCATCAACTCATGAATTAGCTGGTTTCGAAGTTGTGTCTAGCATAAAATAAAAACAAAAATAAAAAAGAAACACAAGGGAAAGAAATTTCAGCAGGATTGTTTCATTAGATATATACACAGATGAGCTACATTCATTGGAAACCTTCCTTCTATTTCCATAATGGTTCTAGATCCATGGCCAGAAGTTAGAAACCTTCCCCTGCACACTTTGTCTTACCCCGTGAGACAAGCAGTCCAGTGGGTTCTAGAAAAAGCTTTCTTTCCCCAGCTTCCAAATGAAACGGGTGGTTAGCCAGATCCGCTTGCAGACTCATAACTTCACTTCCCTAGAAGCCCATTTCAGCAGCTTACGATTGGGATATTAAGTATAGGAAAAAATTCTGCCACTTCATCACACCTCTGTGGACTGTTGGAGAATATAACCAAAATATTCAACAACAGGGGACTGCTATATACATTACAAAAATATCCAAAGATAAGCCTGTTGCCACTGAAAATGAAGATTTCAAAAAACTTTTAAGGAAACAGGGAAATGCTCACCATATAATTTAAATTAAAAAAGGATACATACACAGGATATAGCTACATATTTTAAACGTAAAATATGCTTTTGAAATGCATATTTCAATGAAAACACGTTGAGCTAATCCTACTCCGGGCTGTTAATCCAAATATAAAGCATACTAATAGGTATTTTCTGCCCAAACTAAACATTCATACATTTCAATATAGTTTAAAGATGAAATTTTTCATTTCCCAAACTATTATTAAGAAGTACACTAGTATTTTCTATATGGTGTCAATGTCCTTCATCCAAATGTATTACAAACCCACTTATTAATTTAGGAACCTATAAGCCATATTTATAAAACAAGCCTAATCTTACTGTGTTCATTATATAAATATTTCCTTCTCCTATCTTATTGTCAGTTCAATTAATTATTTGAATATGCTCCTTTAAGACGACTCAAACTCAACATTTTCTCAAACATTTTCAAGAGACTGTAATGTTTCAGGATACAGAGTTATTCGGGAATATAAAAATGTAATTCACCAATACAATCTATGTATCATACGATTATTAAAACCTAAACCTTGATTGAATTTGAACTACCTGTTACAGGTTACACTTGTAAAAGTTGACACAGATACGCCTAAATCCGATACCTTGAGTGTATCCAGTATACCCCGATCCTTAAACGTCTGGTATAGCTTTTTGCGCAGTTCATCTTGACTCAACACATCAGCCACGGTGAACATGTTGGACTAAAAGACAAAATGGTTATAGGTTACCTGCGGGGCAGAGGGAACGTGAACGTCTGAAAACAGACCAGTGGCCTCCGGGGAAGCCATAAGAGGCCTAGCGGCGAAAGTTTAACGAACACAAAACAAGACTTTATTTCCGCCCGAGAAGGGGCAGGTGTGTCTACCTGCGCCATCATCAGGCGTCAGCTCCCTCCGGAGCCCGCCTCGCTCGCCCCGCCGCGGCCCGAGTTTAGTGCCCAGCCCGGGCGGTGGGGCCAAGACGAGGGGGAATCCCTGCCCTCAGAACCCTGCCTCTGTCCCGAGGGTTCGGGAGGAACAAAGGTGCTGAACGTTCTCTGCCTCGCACTCCCAACTAGGTTTCCTAGCAAACACGCGAGCTTCCTTTCTTCGCGGTTCTGAGGCAAGGGCGAGGACCCAGGCACGACTCAAAGGCGGCTGGAGGGCGGGGACCCAGACACTAGGGACTGAAGGCAGCGAGGCAGGACCGCCTCACAGCCAGTCCTGCAACTTCCGGAAACCTGCTAAATATAGCCTTCCCGAGCTGAAGAGCTACGGCGCATGAGCTTGGTTGCCCAGCACCGGCCGGAAGCTCCACCTACGTATCGCGAGAGCACATCCCAGGGTATCGCGAGAACTGCTTCGGCGTTCTGGCTACAGGTTCGGGGCGCGGGTCTCTTCCGCGGAAACTGACATTGCGTTTCCGTTGTCGGCCTCCCACTGCAGGTAGGGAATGGAGCAAGTGAGGCGGGGGGCGGGTGTTTTGAGTCCCTGGAGGACTTCGTAGCCCCTGCGTGACGCGGATGTTGGTCCTGTACCTCCACCCCTCCCCGGGGTGGCCGGGCCGGACCTGCCAGCCCTCCGCTGGCTCATCCGCGCAGCCGTTCCACCTGCAGACGTCCGCCCTCTCGGGGGCTGTGGTTTCGCGGTTCACTGGGTCATTCAGCTAACCCAGGGTTTCTTAACGGCTGCACTGTTGCCTTTTGGAGCCGGAAGATTCTTTGTTTTGGGAGGCTGTCCTGTGCATTGTAGGTTTAGCTGTATCCTTGCTCTCTATTTTGTCAGTATCACCTTCTCCCCCAAGTGTGACAACCAAAGATGTCTCCAGATATTGCCAGATGTCCTCTTGGAAGCAAGATCGCTCCGGGTTGAGATCCACAGAGCTAAACGTTTTAGAGTACCAACCATTGTGTGCTGTGAGGTAAAGGTGAGCCAGTCCTCATGATGCTTAAATGTAATTAGAAAGGAAAGGAACCAAACCTCTCAGAAGCGATAATGAAAATGTTACAGCCAGAGAATTGAACAAGAACTAAGATACATTGTAGACTGGATAAAGAGTTTAAAGGGGAGGTGGTTGAAGATGGAAGTGATCCAGATCATCTCTGTGGAAAAAGTGTGTCTTTATCGGGGCCTCGATGGGTAGGATTCGGGTGGTGAGCAAAAAGGAGAACATCACAGGAAGGGGAAAAATGAGCAAAGGAATCATTAAAAGAAAAAGAAAAAAAAAAGCCACGACCTTCTTGGGAGCAGTGAGGAATCTAGCCTGACTCCAGAGTTGTGTGCTGGGAATATAAGCCTTATATGGTATCTAAGTCCTGTGAGGACAGAATTGGATGTCAGCTTTGTGTACAGCATTGAAGATGAGTACGATGAGTTTTGATCTCTGGCTGTGAGAAACTTAAAGTATTTAAGAGGCAGTAAGAGTGACAGGACTTCATAGGAGGTGGAGAACCTGTAAGTTTTTGTTGGAAACAATGGAAAAGGAGGAGAGGCTTAGTTGGATTTTAAAGGATGGGTAGTGGTTGCAGACAGAATAAAGGAGAGCATTCCAGGCATGAAGAGAGAAATGATAGTAGCTCTGAACTCGATACAGTCAAAGTGAATTTGGGAGAAAAAATAAGTAAACGAGTCAACGCTAGCAGAGGTGGAACAATAGGGCTGAGAAAAGACACGTGGAGCAATGTGGGAATCTTGAATACTAGTACATGATCCTGTAGCTGAGATGCATCAAAGGCTTTTGAGTGGAATGATGAAAACAGTGTTCTAAAAAGATGTTGATATGTTGTAAATGTTGTTAAGTAGAATCACTTGTCCACTGTTTAAAAAAAAAAAATGTTCCTGAAGACCCCCTTACTCCCACCTCCACCTTTGGTCCCACAGTTGAATACATGAATATAATTAGATAAAATGTTCTCCAAAAACTAGCATAACTTCTAGGGGAGGGAGAATTGCTTATAATATTAATAGAAAAATGTCACATTAAAGACCTATCAGTAGTATTCCTACTGCCCCTCCTCATTGTAATAGACATGTCCCATGCCATACCAGTTTAGTCTCATGACCCCAGGTTTATGGAACAACTGAAATCACTGCTCTCGCGAGCACAGGGCAGTTTTTCTAGAAGCTCTTCTATAGAGGTTGTAAAGAGGCATGCTACAAAAATGGATGTCTTTGGAACTGGAGTCCATGAGTTTTATCTTGCATTTGTCTACAACTTAAGAGAAGAGACTTCCAAGTTCACTGAGCATCCTCCCACTCTGGCACTGTTGGTGTTCCACCCACCCCTTAGTTTCTAGTTTCCCAGTGACTTCAAATGAGCAGCCCTGGGCTTGGCCTATGGAACGGTTTGGAATAAGTCTGTGTAGTCCAGAGTCAGCAAATACTTGGCCCTCCTGTAGGTACTGCACTTCCCCAAATTCATAGCAGACATGGATAATTGATCACAGCATTCTTTCCTGGTGACCACATTTAGTCTCAGAATCTTTCTCAGCGCCAGTTCCTGGCAGTCACTACCAGTTGATTAGAATTCGCTTATGAAAGGAAACTCATTTGCCATCCCTAGCCAAGTCCCTTTTTCATTAGATAGCTTATCGTATTTAAAGATAGTACTGTGCTGTACCCCACTCCCTTTCCACCCCAAAAAGGTCTCCCCTACTCCGTTTAAACATCCTCTGTTACTTCAGTTGCTCTTGTCTGGTTTCCAGAGCATTTCCTAGCCTAGATCCTGCCCTCCCTTCCCCTGTAACACACAGAGTTATTGATCCTTTTACAATATGATTCCCAGAACTGAGTACCTTCCCCAAAGATGATAATATTATTGAAGAGGACATCAGCATTCTCCCTGACCTTGCTCTTAATGCCACCTAGAATTGATTAGCTTTTTTGACAAACCTATCAGACTTTTGCCTCTTACCGAGCTTGCAGAACTTTTGGGTTGATGTAGATGAACTGTTCTTAATCTAGGTTTCCCTTGTCCTTTTGTACAGTTGATTTTTAAGCCCAAGTACAGGGCTTGCTTTCTTATCCTCTTAACTTCTATCTTGTTAATTTCACCTTACTCTCCTAGCCATGGAGATCTTTTTTAATCCTAACTTCTGCCTTCTAATAAGTTAGCTGCCCTTGGTGTTATCTTTGAATGTGATAAGTTATCTTCATTCAAGTTATTGATTCAAATACTGAGCTAGACTAGGTTAAGGTCAACCTCAAAGCCTTACTAGAGACCCTGTGCCATAAATTGACACGGAGCACCCAGTGTTCTCCGAGTATTGACACTCAAGTCGGCTATGAGCCACCCCTCATTCAGCAAATAATGAGTGCTTTTTGGGTCCCTGGCACTGTTGTAGCTCTAGGGATACCATAGTGAATGAGACGAATGGTGTATCTGCTCTCATGGAGGGCAACATTCTAGCAAGACTGTATTTTCACTCAGGCTCCAGGACTCCAGTTTGTTCTTAGGTAGATACCAAAATATTTCGTAAAATGACTTTCTGTTTACCTACCGTATCTCCCTTCAGAAACAAAAAATGTAAATTTGGTATGACTTGTTCTAGTACAACCAGGAGTATATGAATGAATAATCTGTTTTTATCTAGGGATTCACATTAAATGAATTAATGTATAATAAAAGTGCCTGGCATGGCATCTGACTGAAAATAAACATTTAATACACGTTTCTGTTGGTGTTCTAGTCGCTCTGAATGTACCCTTTTATAGACTAGGAGATAAGCCTTTTTCCTGTTTCTGAAAATAGGAATAGCATTTAACCTAGCGGATGATATGGCATTTTTCTTGCAATTTCTCAAATGTCACTGATCAGCAGTTATGCAATCACATTTGTTAATCCAAGGTATATAATTTGTCAGGACCTGATGACTTGGATTTATTGAAATGTCTAGATGTTTTCTTTTTTTTTTAGTTATACTTTTAAGTTCTAGGGTACATGTGCACAACATGCAGGTTTGATACATAGGTATACATGTGCCATGTTGGTTTGCTGCACCCATTAACTCATCATTTACATTAGGTATTCCTCCTAATGCTATCCCTCCCCCAGCCCCCCACCCCCTGACAGGCCCCAGTGTGTGATATTCCCTGCCCTGTGTCCAAGTGATCTCATTGTTCAATTCCCACCTATGAGTGAGAACATGCAGTGTTTGCTTTTCTGTCCTTGTGATAGTTTGCTCAGAATGATGGTTTCCAGCTTCATCCATGTCCCTACAAAGGACATGAACTCATCCTTTTTTATGGCTGCATAGTATTCCATGGTGTATATGTGCCACATTTTCCTAATCCAGTCTATCATTGATGGACATTTGGGTTCATTCCAAGTCTTTGCTATTGTGAATAGTGCCACAATAAACATACGTGTGCTTGTGTCTTTATAGTAGCATGATTTGTAATCCTTTGGGTATATACCCAGCAATAAGTTTGCTGGGTCAAATGGTATTTCTACCTCTAGATCCTTGAGGAATCGCCACACTGTCTTCCACAATGACTGAACTAATTTACACTCCCACCAACAGTGTAAAAGTGTTCCTATTTCTCCACATCCTCTCCAGCATCTGTTATTTCCTGACTTTTTAATGATTGCCATTCTAACTGGCGTGAGATGGTATCTCTTTGTGGTTTTGATTTGCATTTCTCTAATGACCAGTGATGAGCATTTTTTTCATGTGTCTGTTGGCTGCATAGATGTCTTCTTTTGAGAAGTCTCTGTTCATATCCTTTGCCCACTTTTTGATGGGGGTTTTTTTTTTCTTATAAATTTGTTTGAGTTCTTTGTAGATTCTGGATATTAGCCTTTCGTCAGATGGGTAGATTGCAAACATTTTCTCCCATTCTGTAGGTTGCCTGTTCACTCTGATGGTAGTTTCTTTTGCCGTGCAGAAGCTCTTTAGTTTAATTAGATCCCATCTGTCTATTTTGGCTTTTGTTGTCATTGCTTTTGGTGTTTTAGTCATGAAGTCCTTGCCCATGCCTGTGTCCTGAATGGTATTGCCTAGGTTTTCCTATAGAGTTTTTATGGTTTTAGGTCTAACATTTAAGTCTTTTTTTTGTTTGTTTTTTGTTTTTTGAGACGAAGTTTCACTCTTGTTGCCCAGGCTGGAGTGCAATGGTGCAATCTTGACTCACTGCAACCTCCACCTCTTGGATTCAAGCAATTCTTCTGCCTCTGCCTCCCGAGTAGCAGGGATTACAGGCATGTGCCACCACGCCCGGCTAAGTTTGTATTTTTAGTAGAGACGGGGTTTCTCCATGTTGGTCAGGCTGATCTTGAACTCCCTACTTCAGGTGATATGACCACCTCAGCCTCCCAAAGTGCCGGGATTACAGGCTTGAGCCACCATGCCCAGCCCTAACATTTAAGTCTTTAATCCATCTTGAATTAATTTTTGTATAAGGTGTAAGGAAGGGATCCAGTTTCAGGTTTCTACATATGGCTAGCCCGTTTTCCCAGCACCATTTATTAAATAGGGAATCCTTTCCCCATTTCTTGTTTTTGTCAGTTTTGTCAAAGATCAGATGGTTGTAGATGTGTGGTGTTATTTCTGAGGCCTCTGTTCTGTTCCATTGGTCTATATATCTGTTTCGGTACCAGTACCATGCTGTTTTGGTTACTGTAGCCTTGTAGTATAGTTTGAAGTCAGGTAGCGTGATGCCTCCACCTTTCTTCTTTTGGCTGAGGATTGTCTTGGCAATGTGGGCTCTTTTTTGGTTCCATATGAACTTTAAAGTAGTTTTTTTCAATTCTGTGAAGAAAGTCATTGGTAGCTTGATGGGGATGGCAGTGAATCTATAAATTACCCTTGGGCAGTATGGCCATTTTCATGATATTGATTCTTCCTATCCATGAGCATGGAATGTTCTTCCATTTGTTTGTATCCTCTTTTATTTCACTGAGCAGTGGTTTGTAGTTCTCCTTGAAGAGGTCCTTCACGTCCCTTGTAAGTTGGATTCCTAGGTATTTTATTCTCTTTGTAGCAATTGTGAATGGGAGTTCACCCATGCTTTGGCTCTCTGTTTGTCTATTATTGGTGTATAGGAATGCTCGTGATTTTTGCATATTGATTTTGTATCCTGCGACTTTGCTGAAGCTTAAGGAGATTTTGGACTGAGACCATGGGGTTTTCTAAATTTACAATCATGTCATCTGCAAACAGGGACAATTTGACTTCCTCTTTTCCTAATTGAATACCCTTTATTTCTTTCTCTTGCCTGATTGCCCTGGCCAGAACTTCCAACACTGTGTTGAATAGGAGTGGTGAGAGAGGGCATCCTTGTCTTGTGCCAGTTTTGAAAGGGAATGCTTCCAGTTTTTGCCCATTCAGTATGATATTGGCTGTGGGTTTGTCATAAATAGCTCTTATTATTTTGAGATATGTTCTATCAATTCCTAGTTTATTGAGAGTTTTTAACATGAAGGGCTGTTGAATTTTGTCAAAGGCCTTTTCTGCATCTATTGAGATAATCATGTGGATTTTGTCGTTGGTTCTGTTTATGTGATGGATTATGTTTATTGATTTGCATATGTTGAACCAGCCTTGCATCCCAGGGGTGAAGCTGACCTGATCATGGTGGATAAGCTTTTTGATGTACTACTGGATTCGGTTTGCCAGTATTTTATTGAGGATTTTCGCATCAATGTTCATCAGGGATATTGGTCTAAAATTCTCTTTTTTTATTGTGTCTCTGCTAGGCTTTGGTATCAGGATGATGTTGGCTTCATAAAATGAGTTAGGGAGGATTCCCTCTTTTTCTGTTGATTGGAATAGTTTCAGAAGGGATGGTACCAGCTCCTCTTTGTACCTCTGGTAGAATTCGGATGTGAATCCGTCTGGTCCTGGACTTTTTTTGGTTGGTAAGCTATTAATTATTGCCTCGATTTCAGAACCTGTTATTGGTCTATTTAGGGATTCAACTTCTTCCTGGTTTAGCCTTGGGAGAATGTATGTGTCCAGGAATTTATCCATTTCTTCTAGATTTTCCAGTTTATTTTCGTAGAGGTGTTTATAGTATTCTCTGATGGTAGTTTGTATTTCTGTGGGATCGGTGGTGATATCCCCTTTATCATTTTTTATTGCATCTATCTGATTCTTCTCTGTTTTCTTCTTTATTAGTCTTGCTATGGTCTATCAATTTTGTTGATCTTTTGAAAAAACCAGCTCCTGGATTCATTGATTTTTTAAAGGGTTTTTCGTGTCTTTATCTCTTTCAGTTCTGCTCTGATCTTAGTTATTTCTTGTCTTCTGCTAGGTTTTGAATTTGTTTGCTCTTGCTTCTCTAGTTCTTTTAATTGCGATGTTAGGGTGTAGATTTTAAATCTTTCCTGCTTTCTGTTGTGGGCATTTAGTGCTATAAATTTCCCTCTACACACTGCTTTAAATGTGTCCCAGAGATTCTGATACTTTGTGTCTTTGTTTTCTTTGGTTTCAGAGAACATCTTTATTTCTGCCTTCATTTCGTTATTTACCCAGTAGTCATTCAGGAGCAAGTTGTTCAATTTCCATTTAGTTGAGCAGTTTTGAGTGAGTTTTTTAATCCTGAGTTCTAATTTGATTGCACTGTGGTCTGAGAGACAGTTTTTTGTGATTTGTGTTCTTTTACATTTGCTGGAGTGCTTTACTTCCAATTATGTAGTCAATTTTGGAATAAGTGCAATGTGGTGCTGAGAAGAATGTATATTCTGTTGATTTGGGGTGGAGAGTTCTGTAGATGTCTATTAGGTCCACTTGGTGCAGAGCTGAGTTCAAGTCCTGGATATCCTTGTTAACCTGTCTTGTTGATCTGATATTGACAGTGGGGTGTTAAAAGTCTCCCATTATTATTGTGTGGGAGTCTAAGTCTCTTTGTAGGTCTCTAAGGACTTGCTTTATGAATCTAGGTGCTCCTGTATTGGGTGCATATATATTTAGGATAGTTAGCTCTTCTTGTTGAATTGATCCCTTTACCATTATGTAATGGCCTTCTTTGTCTCTTTTGATCTTTGTTGGTTTAAAGTCTGTTTTATCAGAAACCAGGATTGCAACCCCTGCTTTTTTGTGCTTTCCATTTGCTTGGTAGATCTTCCTCCATCCCTTTATTTTGAGCCTATGTGTGTCTTTGCACATCAGATGGGTTTCCTGAATACAGCACACTGATGGGTCTTGATTCTTTATCCAGTTTGCCAGTCTGTGTCTTTTAATTGGAGCATTTAGTCCATTTACATTTAAGGTTAATATTGTTATGTGTGAATTTGATCCTGTCATTATGATGTTCGCTGGTTATTTTGCCTGTTAACTGATGCAGTTTCTTCATAGCATCAATGGTATTTTACAATTTGGCCTGTTTTTGCAGTGGCTGGTACTGGTTGTTTCTTTCTATGTTTAGTGCTTCCTTCAGGAGCTCTTGTAAGGCAGGCCTGGTGGTGACAAAATCTCTCATCATTTCCTTCTCTGTAAAGGATTTTATTTCTCTTTCACTTATGAAGCTTAGTTTGGCTGGATATGAAATTCTGGGTTGAAAATTCTTTTAAGAATGCTGAATATTGGCCCCCACTCTCTTCTGGCTTGTAGAGTTTCTGCTGAGAGATCTGCTGTTAGTCTGATGGGCTTCCCTTTGTGGGTAACCCGACCTTTCTCTCTGCTGCCCTTAACATTTTTTTCCTTCATTTCAACCTTGGTGAATCTGACAATTATGTGTCTTGGGGTTGCTCTTCTCGAGGAGTATCTTTGTGGTATTCTCTGTATTTCCTGAATTTGAATGTTGGCCTGCCTTGCTAGGTTGGGGAAGTTCTCCTGGATAATATCCTGAAGAGTGTTTTCCAACTTGGTTCCATTCTCCCCATCACTTTCAGGTACACCAGTCAAACGTAGATTTGGTCTTTTCACATAGTCCCATATTTCTTGGAGGCTTTGTTCGTTTCTTTTTATTCTTTTTTCTCTAACCTTGTTTTCTCGCTTTATTTCATTAATTTGATCTTCAATCACTGATACCCTTTCTTCTACTTGATCAAATCAGTTATTGAAGCTTGTGTATGCATCATGAAGTTCTTGTGCCACGGTTTTTAGCTCCCTCAGGTCATTTAAGGTCTTCTCTACACTGTTTATTCTAGTTAGCCATTCGTCTAATCTTTTTTCAAGGTTTTTAGCTTCCTTGAGATGGGTTCAAACATGCTCCTTTAGCTCAGAGAAGTTTGTTATTACCGACCTTTTGAAGTCTGATTCTGTCAACTCATCAAAGTCATTCTCTGTCCAGCTTTGTTCCATTGCTGGCGAGGAGCTGCAATCCTTTGGAGGAGAAGAGGCGCTCTCATTTTTAGAATTTTCAGCTTTTCTGTTCTGGTTTCTCCCCATCTTTGTGGTTTTATCTGCCTTTGGTCTTTGATGTTGGTGACCTACAGATGGGGTTTTGGTGTAGATGTTGTTTTTGTTGATGATGATGCTATTCCTTTCTGTTTGTTAGTTTTCCTTCTAACAGTCAGGTCCCTCAGCTGCAGGTCTGTTGGAGTTTGCTGGAGGTCCACTCCAGACCCCGTTTGCCTGGGTATCACCAGCAGAGGCTGCAGAACAGCAAATATTGCTGCCTGATCCTTCCTCTGGAAGCTTCATCCCAGAGGGGCACCCGCCTATATGAGGTGTCTGTCGGCCCCTACTGGGAGATGTCTCCCAATTAGGCCATACGGGGGTCAGGGACCCCCTTGAGGAGGCAGTCTGTCCGTTCTCAGAGCTCAAGCACCACGTTGGGGGAACCACTGCTCTCTTCAGAGCTGTCAGACAGGGATGTTTTAAGTCTGCAGAAGTTGTCTGCTGCCTTTTGTTCAGCTAAGCCCTGCCCAGAGAGGTGGAGTCTAGAGGCAGTAGGCTTTGCTGAGCTGCAGCGGGCTCTGCCCAGTTCGAGCTTCCTGGCCACTTGTTTACCTGCTGAAGCCTCAGCAATGGCAGACACCCCTCCCCCAGCCAGGCTGCTGCCTCACAGTTCAATCTCAGACTGCTGCGCTAGCAGTGAGCAAGGCTCCGTGGGTGTGGGACCTGCCGAGCCAGGCATGGGAGAGAATCTCCTTGTCTGCCGGTTGCTAAGACCTTGGGAAAAGCACAGTATTTGGGTGGGAGTATCCCATTTTTCCAGGTACAGTCTGTCATGGCTTCCCTTGGCTAGGAGAGGGAAATCCCCCAACCCCTTGCACTTTCTGGGTGAGGCGACGCCCTGCCCTGCTTCAGCTCGCCCTCCATGGGCTGCACCCACTGTCCAACCAGTCCCAATGAGATGAACCAGGTACCTCAGTTGGAAACGCAGAAATCACCCATCTTCTGCGTTGATCATGCTGGGAGCTGCAGACCGGAGGTGTTCCTATTTGGCCATCTTGGAACGGATCCCTAGACGTTTTCTTAATATACCTATCTTGAGGTTCGCAGCCTGCCTAACCTTGTTTCTTCCATGCTTGCTATTTGAAAAGCCATTTAACAGAGAAAATGGAAGTTAAACAGATCAGCATCCACCATTATTTCAGTGTGTGGCAAGCGCTTGAAGCAGTTGACCCTTCTCCCTTGCTTTTTCCTGATCGTAGCCTAAAAAGCCTCTTTTTTTTTTTTTTTTTAATATATATCACACACTTCAACTCATTGTAGGCCTTTGCCCTTCTGATGCTAGCCTCACTGATTTCTGGTCCCGTTTTTATGTTCATTACTAGTTAGTGTCCTACTTCTTACATCTTCCATGTGGCCTCTTTAAATTTAAGGTAGTCAGAGAGCTCTTTGTATCACCAAGTTTATTTCTTTAGTCTTCTCCTTCTCAAAAGCCCAGGTTTCCCTAGCCACTGAAGACAGCTGCTGTTTCCACCACAAGTGAGAGTCCTGGCTCTCACTTGAGAGCCAAACAAGAATCTGTTTCCTTGTACTTTCCAGCTTCTAGGGGCCTCCTGCATTCCTTGGCTGTGGCCCCTTCCTTCATTTTCAAAGCTGTCAAGATCACATTGCTGTGACCATTCTTCTGTCACTTCCCCCTGACTTTCCTCTTTTGCTTCCCTATTCTACTTTTAAGGCCCTTGTCATGACATTGGGTCCACCTGGATGATCCAGGACAATGTTCCTATCTTAAGGTCAGCTGATGAGCAACCTTAATTCCTCTTTGCCATGGGCCCTAACATACTCACAAGTTGCAGAGATTAGGATGTGGACATCTTAGGAGAGGGGCCACTGTTCTGCTTGTTCACCTCAGCTAGACATATGGAAACCATCCTAGATTCCCCTCTTGTCCTCAATTTCCCAGTTTAATGTATTCCCAAATTCTGTGTAGCTACCTCCTCAACACCTCTGGGCCAAGCCTCTCTTGGAGATGCTTCAAAGGCCCCTATTTAAGGTGATGGGAAAATCGAGCAGACCATACATACACAGTCATGTCAACGCAGGTAATTCAGTAATGGCAGTTGCTTTATCTGTATTATATATTGGAATTCTAAGTAATACTTGTTTTTGTTGGTGAAGGGAAGGTGGAGGAAGTCACAGAACTTTTATAAAACGTTTGGAATCAGGCCGGGCATGGTGGCTCATGCCTGTAATCCCAGCACTTTGGGATTACAGCTGTGCTGTCTAGTACTGTGGCCACTAGCCACATATGGCTATTTATGTTTAATTAAAATTCAGTTCTACATTCTCACTAGCCACATTTTTTTTTTTTTTTTTTTTTTTGAGATGGAGTCTTGCTCTGTCACCAGGCTGGAGTGTGCAGTGGCACGATCTTGGCTCACTGCAAGCTCCGCCTCCCGGGTTCACACCATTCTTCTGGCTCCGCCTCCCAGGTTCACACCATTCTTCTGCCTCAGCCTCCCGAGTAGCTGGGACTACAGGTGCCCACCACCACACCCAGCTAATTTTTTGTATTTTTAGTAGAGATGGGGTTTCACCATGTTAGCCAGGATGGTCTCGATCTCCTGACCTCGTGATCCACCCGCCTTGGCCTCCCAAAGTGCTGGGATTACAGGCGTGAGCCACCGCGCCTGGCCTACACTAGCCACATTTCTAATGCACACTAGCTCACATATTGGACAGCACAGGTGTAGAACATTTCTGTCCTCGCAGAAAGTTCCATAGATTGGACAGCGCAGAATCCTAGCGTGTGTCTTACCTTTGCTCCATACCCTCAAGTATTTGCTAAGTGTTTGCAGCTGTTCCCCTCCCAAGACAATGAGGTCATTTTCTCCCAGGGTTTTCAGTTCTTCCACTTCACCTGTCAGTTTTTCCTTGGCAGAACTGAATGAAAAGCTACAGCCCTTCTTGCTTCTTCAGCTGTTTACAAAATCAAATAATTGGCAGCTGAAGTCAAGCATGGAATGTATATAAAGAAAGCTCTGTCTCATCTTTTGCGCAGCTGGGTAGTTGGTAACAGCATCCTCATGCAGTCGGTCTTTGAGTTCCCTTTCTGTCTTCCTGCTGACTTAGCGCCATGCTGCTTGCCCATTCGTGGCTTTCCATATAGGGGTGAGTGTGGGGATGCATGTTATCTTGCTTATACATATATGTACATATATTTCCTTCTGCTGCTGCTTTTGCTTTTTTTTTTTTTTTTTTTTTTTTTTTTTTTTTTTTTTTTTGCTGCTGCTTAAATGTGCTGAAGAAAGTAAGAAGCCCTTCCCTTGGCAAACTCCAGCTCTGAAATCTAGTCCAGCAAGAATTCATGATATCATTGTTTACTTGGTTCAAATTTCAACTCCCTGTCCTTCCCTTCACTTTGGAGAATTATTGCCAGTTCTTCTAGTTTTGCATAGCTTTTTTATCATTCCAGCTCGTCTTTGTTATCCACTTTTTCTGTTTGGACCTTTTTCTTATCTTTCCCCTAAAACAGGGGCAAACATTTTCTTTAAAGGGCCAGATAGTAAATATTGTTGGCTTTGTGGGACAGCTGGTCTGTGTCACAGGTGCTTAACTCTGCCATTGAAGCGTGAGAGCAGCCTTAGATGGTCGCAAAAGGATGGGCAAGGCTAGATTTGGCCTGCAGTCTATAGTCCCCCACCCCTCCACCCCTGCCCCAAATAGCATTTTAAATCCTACGTCATCATGCCAGGAGTTCTGATCTGCCTTTTCTTCCATAGTCATGGCCTTCCAATTCTAGAGTTAAAAGTGCCAGCTGTGCCTTGATTTCCTTTATAAAATGTGTCATTCATTAGCAAGTACATATCAGATTTCTTCTGATTTCATTGTGTGTTCTGTGTGAATCAGCAGAAGGCCCAATGAGGCTTGCTAAGTCTTGGCTTCTAACACACCTCAGATGTATGTTCTAGGAGACTGACTGTAACTCCCGGTTTACTTGATTTCCACTCCGTGTTGAGAAGTTACTAGTCACCACATCCCAGTGTGCATACGGTCTCCCATGTTATTCCACATAACATTAATTGAGCATGTACTGTGGGTCAGACACTGTACTGGGTACTTTACATGCATTAGATTGTGTGATCCTCATAAGTGCACCATAAGGTGCTACAGTGTTAGCACTATTTAACAGATGAGAAAACTGACATTAGGAAGTTAAGGACTGCCTGTGGTCACACTGCCAGTAAGTAGCAGAGCTAGACCTGAACCTAACTTTGACTCCAAAGTCCTTGTGTTAAAAATACACACCGTGGGGTTACCTTGGGGTAAATCCATCCATGCCCCCACCCATCCATCATTCATCTGGATTTCAATTATCTGTGCTAAAAGCCATGGAATCACTTATATTTTTCCCCCCAGTTTCTCATAGTTTCATCTCTTCTGCCAATCTGTTTTTTTTTTTTTTTTTTTTTTGAGACAGGGTCTCATTTTGTCACTTAGACTGGAGTGCAGTGGTGCGATCTTGGTTCACTGCAGCCTTGACCTCCCTGGGCTCAGGTGATCCTCCTGCGTCAGCCTCCTGAGTAGCTGGGACTACAGGCACATACCACCATGCCTGGCTAATTTTTGTATTTCATGTAGAGATGGAGTTTCACCATGTTGCCCAGGCTGGTCTCGAAGTCCTGGGCTGAAGCAATCTGCCCATCTCAGCCCTCCAAAGTGCTGGGATTACAGGCGTGAGCCACTGCACCGGGCCCAACATGTTAAACTTAGTTCCAAGATCTTTCAGTGCCTCAGAATGTCTTCCTTTATGGATTATTTCTTCCATCTTTTCTAGAATACAAAACTCTTCCTTTCTTATAAATTGGTGTATAAAGAGGCATATCATAGGCTCTTAGATTTGCAAAGACTTACATTTATAGCACACATACTTCAAGTAGAAAGAAGACAAATACAGCACACGCAGTCTGCGAATCAGTGATACAGTGTCTGTCCTTTCTAGGTAAGTGACATGAGGTAGAGCTGGTTTTAGCTTCCCCCGACGGATGCCTCCTGGAAATTTCTAAGGCAAGGTAATTACTTCCTTGGTCTTCCCACTACTCTGTATTGTCCTTGACTTACCACCACCTTCTGTTAATCCTTCTAGGTGTCCGTGCTGCTACTAACTGGTCCAGTCCAAATGAAGCCCAGCTTACTCTACCAGACACTTAGGGCCCCTTGAGCTGAATGAGCCATATTTTCAGATCATGAGAATGTTGTCTTTGTGATTTCATGTTAGAGGTCTTCCAGTTTACTTATGAAAATACATTAGATTCACAGAGTCATATCATAGATACATAATTTGTTTATTCCAGAAGCTACGTATCTTCGCTAGTATACTGGAAACTGCCAAGCTTAGTAGCATCTTCCTCTACAATGTCAGGTTTAAATTAAAAAAAGAATTCTACACTTCCCATTAGTCATTTTTTAATTTGAAGATTGACTACTAAAAATGTGTACTATTTTTCACTTAATTAGGAGCCATATATTGAAGACCATGTCTGGGAGCTTCTACTTTGTAATTGTTGGCCACCATGATAATCCAGTTTTTGAAATGGAGTTTTTGCCAGCTGGGAAGGCAGAATCCAAAGTACGTAAGAATTTTTATGCTATTGTAATGATATGGTATAATATGATTTTAGAACTGGAAGATCTGGACAGATAAGGTAACTGAAATCCACCACAATTAAATGAGGCTTGCTCAGGAGCCCACAGACTGATAGAAGCCAGCCAGGGTATGTCCTTGGAGATGTTTATTCATCCGTTAGTTCAGCACAGACTAGCATGACGCTCTGGCATTCCCATCATACTCAGTTCACTATGTCACCCACCATGAATTGCTGTTGCTTAAGCACATAAAAACATAGTTCACCTGTAGTGGATTGCCGCCTTGAAATACCATGAAAGTCCAGGCTGTTTTCATGAATCATGTTTTTCATCAGGACCTACTGGGTTAGAAAAGACCCTTACTTCCCTGTCTTCCTGCTGCCACTGGGTCTGCAGCACCTCACTTCAGGGGCCTTCTGCAGCACTTCCTGGCTGGGTTGAGCCTGTATGCTCCCCTCCCCAGTGACACCTTGGCCATACACAGGAAGCTCAAAAGCAGCACCAGAGGTGATAGCACCCGACTTGCTTGTCAAGAATGGTTCCAAAAACCAAGCTTAGCTCGAGGACATATTGCCATTCAGACCCATAGAGTATTTTTTTTTTGTTTGAGACAAGGAAATGGACCATATATTTTAAGAAAGATTACCATCCCAAATGCTTAAAATAAAACCATTTGGATCTTATTTATTTATTCTTTTTGAGACAGAGTCTTGCTCTGTCGCCCAGACTGGAGTGCAGTGACACGATCTCAGCTCACTGCAACCTCTGCCTCCTGGGTTCAAGCAATTCTCCTGTATCAGCCTCCCAGGTAGCTGGGATTATAGGTGCGCACCACTGTGCCAGGCTAATTTTTGTATTTTTAGTAGATACAGGGTTTCGCCATCTTGCCCAGGCTGGTCTCGAACTCCTGACCTCAGGTGGTCTGCCTGCCCTCGGCCTCCCAAAGTGCTGGGATTGCAGACATGAGCCACTACACCTGGCCCAGACCTGTAGAGTTTTGACACGAGAAGAGCCCAGTTCTTTCCAATTTCTGTTTCTAATAAATTGCTGACAAGTTTGCTATGTCTCTCCCAACCTCCAAAAATTGGCTTTAATGTCCTTTAAGGAATTGATGTTTTAAGTTAATTGTAATGCATAATATATGGTATTTTTCAACTATTCAGGCCTTGCCACCAAAATAAGATAGGCATTTGTTTACGGGATTCTCTATGAGGTGGAGTTGTGACATTATTTTCTCATATTATGAGAACACTACTCATTAAAACTTGTTTTGAGGTATCTCTGTACCAGTACTGCTTTGTGGGATGCAGCTACTTGTATGTAATTTCTGTGCACTCCACTGCCCTTGTGTTGGACAAAGCACACATAAAAATACTTGGTTGCATAACTTGATTTTAGTTCTTTCTCCTGCTACCACTCACTTTCTTAAAGCGTTTTCAGTTTGCTCCTAATTCTTCAGGATTGATCATCATTGTAAAAGAAAACACTGCTGTGAGCCAGACACAAAAACATCCATTTCTCTAAGGATTCACTTAGCTTTGTCATGGCAACATGAGTGAAGTAAAACATGCTTTAACTATGCGTGGGATTCCACGGCAACGGGCCGCCCTCCTCCAGCCCAGGCATGAGAACAGCCTCCTTGGCAAGGAAGCCGTCTCGGTTTCCTATGGCTGTTGTAACAAAGTACGAAAAACTGAGTGGCTTGGGACAGCAGAAATTTATTGTCTCAGTTCTGAGGGCCACCATCTGAAATCAAGGTGTCAGTGGGGCCATGCTCCCTATGAAGGCACAAAGACAAGGGTCTGTCCAGGCCTCTCTCCCAGCTTCTGGGAGTTCCTTGGCTTGTGGCAGCATAACTCCAGTCTTCATGTGGCATTTTTCTCCCTGTGTGCATCTCTAAATGTTCCCTTTTTCTAAATACACCAGTCCATTGGATTAGGGGCCCACCCTACTCCAATGTGACCTCATCTTAGCTAACCACATCTGCAACAACCTCTTTCCATATAAGGCCACATTCTGAGGTACTGTTGCTTAGGACTTCAACAAAGGAATTTTAGAGAGGAAACACTTCAACCCATAACAGGTATTCTTTGAAAAATGGCTTGGGTTTTTTTGAGACGGAGTTTTGCTCTTGTCCCCCAGGCTGGAGTGCAATGGCGTGATCTCGGCTCACTGCAGCCTCCGCCTCCCAGGTTCAAGCAATTCTCCTGCCTCAGCCTCCCGAGTAGCTGGGATTACAGGCATGCACCACCACAGCCGGCCAATTTTTGTATTAGTAGAGATGGGATTTCACCATATTGGACAGGCTGGTCTTGAACTCCTGACCTCAGGTGATCCACCTGCCTCAGCCTCCCAAAGTGCTAGGATTACAAGCATAAGCCACCGCGCCTGGCCAAAAAATGTATTTTCAAAGAACTACATTGGAGTAAGACTGCATTCCAAGTTCTGAATTCCGTCTTCACATTATGGTCAGACAGTCCCACCTTCTGTTCACTTAAGCCATTTCAGCCCAGGAAAAGGACACTCCCAGCTCTGACAGGACTGTGTCCTGCTATTGACACAGGCGACTGCTCACAGCTGGGGCTGAGCATCACCTCCCACTACTCCTAGGTCCCGCTGTCATGTAAGCTCCATGCACTGGAAAGAGGCCTCTGGCAGGCCGTTATAAGCGCCATTTCAACTGTCTCTACTGCTTACCTGGTGCCACTGTGCAGGAAGCCCCACCCTCTCAGTTTCCTCCCAGACCTTGAGGCCTGGTGTGAATGGCACCTCTTCTCCACAGGATCTTGTTTTTTTTTTTTAACATAGTATCCTTTTTTTACATGTTTAGATGGTTACAGAATTTGGTAACTTCCTTCTTGAAACATGAAAAAAAATTTATATGAAAAAGATTTTCAATAAATGATTTTGTATAAATCCTCTATATATACATTTCATTTATTAATTGGCTGTTTCTGTTGAGATGTAGATATCAAATTTAAAAATAGAATATAATATGAAAACAGATCTTTTATAAGTCTCATGACAATAACAAAGTATAAAAGCAAACTGTTTTCTCCCCACAAGAAAACCATCTATAGAATTTACAGAATGAAATGTCAGCATTCTCGATGCCATATGCAAATGTTAATCTGTGGTTGCTCACACTGTCATCTAGGACGACCATCGTCATCTGAACCAGTTCATAGCTCATGCTGCTCTCGACCTCGTAGATGAGAACATGTGGCTATCGAACAACATGTACTTGAAAACTGTGGACAAGTTCAACGAGTGGTTTGTGTCGGCATTTGTCACTGCGGGGCATATCCTTACCTTCTTAGTAAAGGTAACTAACTAAAGTTTGGGCTCACAAACCAGAAGAACATGGAACATAGATGCCAGGCTCTGAGTCTGTAGACTTCACAGTCAGGTGAAAATGTAAGTTTCCATTTATGGGGCTACTTTTCTTTTTTTAGGGGGGAAAAACATTTTGTTTAATAGCTAATTTTAAAACTAAGTCTCATACACAAAAAGAGTTTATCTGGACCCTATCAAGGGTGATTTTACTTTATTTTATAGTTATTTTCTAACTTTGAAAGCTTATGTTCTCTTTATGATAAAACTAAGCTAATTTTAAACCCCGTTTATATATTCAACTTTTCCATCACAAATACACTGCATGTGACTAATTTGAAGAATACTGTATCAACGAACTGGTTGCTTTTTGTTTTTCATTTCTAAGAAAGATTATGCCTTAATTATTTCACATATGAGGTTTATTATGCTTCATGACATAAGACAAGAAGATGGAATAAAGAACTTCTTTACTGATGTTTATGATTTATATATAAAGGTACGGTATGTTCTATAATTTTTAAATTCTGATGAGAAAGGATTTGACCTTTGTCAGGAAACTGGCCTATTGAAGTAACTCCCTTAGGCTGCAGTTTACCTTTCAGACTAGCTTTCCCCCATCAGAACTCTCTCTGGCAACTCCCTCCGCAGGTAAGTCTTCACAGCCAGGTGAATATGTATTTAGGAACACAACTTCATGGTAGTTACCTTTAGATGATTGTGAAGGTAAATTGGTTTCATTCTTCACCTTGTTGTCCTCATAGCTGATTTTATTAGGGATCCCTAAAGACAGCAAGAAAGCAGCCTATATAAGGGAAAATTACTTCATAATTTAATCTAAAATGTTTCCATCTACTTTACAAATAAGTTACAGTGCAATAGAGATCATAAACTGGCAGGAAGTGATTTTTATATGATCAAATAGCCACTCAAGAAGAATGGCGCCACTTGCATTTCTTGATTTTGAAAAATAAAATAATAATAGGACGTCATGGTTACACTGCAGTGATAACAGTAGTATGTTTTGTTTTGGAGACAGTCTTGCTCTGTCACCCAGGCTGGAGTGCAGTGGCGTGATCTCAGCTCACTGCAACCTCTGCCTTCCAGGTTCAAGCGATTCTCCTGCCTCAGCCTCCCAAGTAGCTGGGACCACAAGTGTGCACCACCACACCCAGCTAATTTTTGTATTTTTAGTAGAGATGAGGTTTTGCCATGTTGGCCAGGCTGGTCTCAAACTCCTGACCTCAAGTGATCCACCCGCCTTGGCCTCCCAAAATGCTGGGATTACAGGCGTGAGCCACCATGCCTGGCCCGTATGTTTTTAATAATTTAAATAAGTTCTGTATTTGGACAGAATTTCTTGCATATCAGCACAGTAATACAATTTAACAGTATTCCTAGTCAGAGGTAGTAAGTAATATTTAGCCCTCTTATAAAGATGAACAATGTCAAGTGATTAAGGTATAAAAATCAGCAATGCCTTTCCTCATTAGAGATTCCATTTAATGATTTTCTGTCATGCGTTATGATACACTAATTTGAGAAGCTGATCATTTAGCAGTCTTGTGTTAAAGGAGAGTATTAAAAACCTGATTGTTAAAAGATTACCACACAAGAATAGCTTTTTCTGAACTCTGAGCACATGGCAGATTTTTTTGTTTTATGTAGCCAAAGGGCCATAGAGATTAATCCATTTATTTATAATGAATATGAGTATTTCACACACAGGGTAAATTCTGAAAGTTAACTGACACAGGCAACATTTATCATACTGCCATTAGTTTTGCCACAGATACTTCTCAAAACCAAAACACCAAAATAAAAATTTCCTTAAGAGGATGTTATTAACAATGCAGCATTTTCAATAAAACTTAAAAATGTGGTCTTTAGACTTTGGAATGTCTTTGGTTTTTAATTTAAAACTTTAAAATGATTTCCTTTCAGAAACTTAAGATTTGTCAGCTTTTTTGCTTCACTAATACTTTCTTCTTTCCTAGTTTTCAATGAATCCATTTTATGAACCCAATTCTCCTATTCGATCAAGTGCATTTGACAGAAAAGTTCAGTTTCTTGGGAAGAAACACCTTTTAAGCTGAATGCAGAAAATTCCAAAATAAATGATGTCACCACAATGGTGTATACTCAGGAATGTGTACATTGTAAGTTACTTGATTAAATAGCCTGGAAAACTTTTGTGTATTCTCAGCTTATCTAAACCTAATGAAATTCCTTTTATATTTAAAAATAGTACATTCTGTCTCATGTCACGTATCAATAGATCAATTGGTATTTCCTTGTGAACAGTGTTATTTATAAAGAGTTCATTATCAATAATCATGTTTTTTTTTTTTTTTTTCTGATACAGAGTCTCACTCTGTTGCCAGGCTGGAGTGCAGTGGCGCAATCTTGGCTCACTGCAACCTCCGCCTCCCAGGTTCAGGCGATTCTCCTGCCTCAGCCTCCAAGTAGCTGGGACTACAGGCGCGTGCCACCACGCCCGGCTAATTTTTGTATTTTTAGTAGAGACAGGGTTTCACCATATTGGTCAGGCTGGTCTTGAACTCCTGACCTCGTGATCTGCCCGCCTTGGCCTCCCAAAGTACCGGGATTACAGGCGTGAGCCACCGTGCCCAACCATGAAATATTTTTACTTAAAAATTGGGAATAAGCTCGCTTTTTTTTTTTTTTGAGATGGAGTCTTGCTCCTGTTGTGCAGGCTGAGTAGAGACAGGGTTTCACCATATTGGTCAGGCTGGTCTTGAACTCCTGACCTCGTGATCCACCCACCTCAGCAAGTGCTGGGATTACAGGCGTGAGCCACCACGCCCGGCCATGGAATATTTTTACTTAAAAATTGGGAATAAGCTTTTTGGTTTTTTGTGGGTTTTTTTTTTTTTTTGAGATGGAGTCTTGCTCCTGTCGTGCAGGCTGGAGTGCAGTGGCACAGCCTTGGCTCACTGCAACCTCCACCTCCTGGGTTCAAGCAATTCTCCTTCTTCAGCCTCCCGAGTAGCTGGGATTACAGGCGTGCACCACCACACCTGGCTAATTTTTGTGTTTTTAGTAGAGACGGGGTTTCGCTATTTTGGCCGGGCTGGTTTCAAACTCCTGACCTCAGTTGATCCACCCGCCTCAGCCTCCCAAAGTGCTAGGATTACAGGCATGAACCACCGTGCCCGGCCAGGAATAAGCTTTTGACTTGCCCAATTCAGATAGGTTGATCTTTGGGGTTTTTTTTTTTTTTTTTTGAGATGGAGTTTCGCTCTGTTGTCCAGGCTGGAGTGCAATGGCAGTTGTTTCACCGTAACCTCTGCCTCCTGACTTCAAGCAGTTCTCCTGCCTCAGCCTCCCAAAGTGCTGGGATTACAGGTGTGAGCCACCGTGCCCGGCCCAGATAGGTTGATCTTAATGTAACAACCCAAAAATAAATGTCATAGTCAAGATTTGGTAGATAAATTTAAAATTAAAATATTCTGCAGTTGGGAGTGAAATGTGATAGCACATACGTTGACATTATGCATTTAGAGATGTTATAAAAATGTATAGGCAGTATACACAGCACTACTCAAGAAGCCAAAGAAACACTTGTGCAGTGCTAAGTGTCACATGTCTGCTTCCACCAGAGGCTAGGAATAGTGATCCTGCTATAATGTGAGAACCCAAATCATGTTTATAAAATAGGAGGCTGGGAGCAGTTGCAGGCCACAGTGAAGTGTGTTGCTTCTGTCACTTTATATTCTTATATTTCCTTTCCCTCAGACAGTAAACTGTTGATACTCGTACTTGTAAAAAATTGTAAGGCAATTTTTAGTATTGTTGTCAAAGAAAAGCTTGGATTACATTAACATTTGTATTCAGCCTTTTAGGTGATACACCAGAGGGGGCTGGGAATTGTCTCTTTGTTCCTATAAGTAGATCTTAATGTAAAATAGTAAATGTCCATTGAAAAGCAAGTAATACAGCCTGTGCTAATTGGGAGCACTTGAACAATTTTGTTCCATTCTGAATAACTTTTGAGCAAGTAATTCTAAGCTTTGTCTTGTATCCTTGTGTGAAATTGCATAATTTTTACCCTATTTGATTTCTTAAATAAAGATGTTTGCTCAAGATCGTGGTAGTTTAATATCCATTTTTAAAGTGCTGCTTTCGTCCTATTTCTCCTATTGATAGTCTGCAAACTAATATGACGTCTTCACCTGTTATAGAGCTCAGATTGACTCAAACTAGATGCCAGAGCTTTGGGAGCAGAAAAATTTACATACTCATCTAGAAATCTAGGAGTGATTTCAGCAAACGTGTATTTTTTTGTATATAGTTGGCCCCTCCCTCAATGAGCATATCATCCAGAGGGCTGTGATGCAGGGCAGCCAAGAGCAGCAGGGTGATTGAGAGCAGGAAGACTTGGCTCAGCTGCACAACAGTGGTACCCTGAAAATAGCCTTTTCTCCAGGCTGGTGAAGGTGAGGTAGGCACTAGTAATACACTTGTGAGTATATTACTAAAGTTAAATGCCAAATTTCATGTGTGACTGAGTCTTCAAAGGAGCTGGAAGGGAAGTGGAGCATTGAGTGGGACCTCCAAGGTAGGCTGCACAGGAAAGCATTGCAGGTGTGAAGGTGTGAAGAGCACTTGGGCACATGGGTGGAACTGACAGCTGATAGATAGATAGGAGCTGATCATGAGGAAAGCTAAGCTGGCAAAGCTTGGATCTGGTAGGTGATGTTCCTTGAAGGTTCTGGAACACAAGAGCAATGGGGTGAAGTCAGTCGTAAAATCAGGCTCTCCTGAGCACATGTATGTTAGCACAAAGTTGGTTATCTGCTTTAGTGCTCCAAAAGTGATCCAGATAAAACGTACACCGAGTTTTGTCATCTTGCCATAGCCAGAAACTTACTAGGATGCTTCCTTTGGCATGGACATAGATCGTCTTAGTCTCTGCTCTGCCCATGCTATTACCCATGCGCTTTAATTTTTCAGTCACTTCAACACTTCCTGGTTGACAGTCCAGAGTTCCAGAAACCACTGACTCTCCAGACACCACCTTTCACTGGGTACCACACTGGTGTGTTTTTCTACTTAACAAACACTTTACTACTCTACAAGACACGGATATTGTGTGAGAACTTGCATGGTCGTGTCACAATATTAAAATGAAAAGTTTGTACAGAAATATAAAAAGGTTTTCTTCTAAGACAAGTAATAGTAGGAATGTTTTAACTTCAACTAGGAAACTTTCCCCAAGGGTGAAAAATAAAAACATTTAGTCCATTAATGAATTGTAATTTTGTATCTTCCACACAGCACATTGTAATTGTTACATCAGTTATCAAACGCAGGTTTGTCTGTTCTCCAGTTCAGTAGTTTGCTTTTTTTTTTTTTTTTTTTGAGCTGGAGTCTGTCACCAGGCTGGAGTGCAGTGATGTGATCTCGGCTCACTGCAACCTCCACCTCCCGGGTTCAAGTGATTCTCCTGCGTCAGCCTTCCGAGAAGCTGGGACTACAGGCACGATGCCCAACTAATTTTTGTATTTTTAGTAGAGACCGGGTTCACCATGTTGTCCAGGATGGTGTCGACCTCTTGACCTCGTGATCTGCCCGCCTCGGCCTCCAAAAGTGTTGGGATTGCAGGCGTGAGCCACCGCGCCTGGCCTTGCCTTTTTTCTTAAAACCGAACTGTATCTCTGCTGGGGGCAGTGGTTCACTCCCTACATGACAGTCAGCTCCCCTCACCCAGCATGTCCTTTGATATCCCCATCACTCCCCAGTTGAGGGTCTCATCCACACTCAGTCTAGGCTTTGGTTAGCCTCCATAGAATCAGATAGTCACCAACCACACAGCATATGAACTTCATCCACAAAAGACCACAATTTGCTTTATCAAGTCTGATCATTGCAACAAGTCTTTTTGTAACAAAAAATCTCCTTGAGAGCAAATCACTAAATGTTCAGTAATAGAGAAGACACTAAGTAAATACATTGCCGAATAAAGATGTCTTCGTTTACCCTCTCACAAAGTACAATCCTTCTTAGTATTTCTTCTGAGAGTGATAAAAGTTAGCTTGTGTCTTGTGTTATAAAGGAATGTTTTAACTTCAATTAAGAAACTTTCCCCAAGGGTCAAGAAAGTAACAAAAATATTTAGTCCATTAATCGAATTGTAATTTTGTATCTTCCACACAGTACATTGTAATTATTACATCAGTTATCAAATGCACATTTGTCTGTTCTCCAAGTTCAGTAGTTAGCCTTTTTCTTAAAACTGAACTCTATCTATGGAAAGGCTTTCCATTCATAGACAACTTGAATTTAGCTGGATGTATTACAGACTGTATGAAGCAACTCTTGTACCACTGGGGGCCCACCCTCCCCCTGAGACTGTGGAACATGATTTATGGGGGTGGGGGTGCATGAATGGCACACAAATGATGAGTAATTACTAGTGAGAGTAATTCTAGTATGTAGAATGAAAACAGGAATGGTTAAATCATTTTGAAGAGAATGAAGAAGTAAATTAACAATGCATTGCAAATACATTAGATTTTAATCTTTAATATCTAACATTATTGCTTTAGGAAAGTATTTCCCTGAACCAAGAATACAATGCTAATTGCATAAAAACATACACATATAAAAAGTAGTTCTCCATTTTCCCAGGAAAAAATCCAAGTATAACTTCTAGAATAGTCAAGTTTCTTATTTTTATTATAATTAAAGTCTTGGTCATTTCATTTATTAGCTCTGCGACTTACATATTTAAATTAAAGAAACGTTATTAGACAACCGTTACAATTTATAAATGTAAGGTGCCATTATTGAGTAAATATATTCCTCCAAGAGTGGATGTGTCCCTTCTCCCACCAACTAATGAAGCAGCAACATTAGTTTAATTTTATTAGTAGATGATACACTGCTGCAAACGCTAATTCTCTTCTCCATCCCCATGTTGATTTTGTGTGTATGTGTGAGTTGGTTAGAATGCATCAACAATCTAACAATCAACAGCAAGATGAGCTAGGCTTGGGCTTTCGGTGAAGATTGACTGTGTCTGTCTGAATCAAATGATCTGACCTATCCTCGGTAGCAAGAACTCTTCGAACCGCTTCCTCAAAGGCTGCTGCCACATTTGTGGCATCTTTTGCACTTGTTTCAAAATAAGGATAGTCGCCGTTGTCCCTGCACCAAGCTTGGGCTTCTTCTGTAGACACCTGCCGTTCGCTTATGTCAATCTTGTTACCCAGAATCACAAAAGGAAAGCTCTCAGGCTCTTTCACATCTGCATAATATATGAATTCTTTCTTCCAGTTACTTAAGTTCTGGAAGCTTTGTGAATCATCGACACTAAAAGTAAGCAGGCAGCAGTCAGAACCTCTGTAAAATGGTGTCCTCAGGCTTCGGAATCGCTCCTGACCTGCCGTGTCCCAAATCTGCATGGTAACAAAATGTCCATCCACTTCCAAATCTTTATTTAAAAATTCCACACCTATTGTATGGAAGAGCTGGGTATCAAACTTATTAGTTACATATCTGTTCATAAGTGAACTCTTCCCAACTCCACCATCTCCAAGGAGAATTACTTTAAAAAGTGATGATTTTCCTGCCATCGTTAATCTCAAAAGCTTCAAGAACCCTGTAAAATAAAAAGGCACCATTACATTCCTTTATACCTACACATTCTTCTACATGATTCTACGAGTATCAGCATTTAGCTGAAATAAAACATATGGCCCCAGGGAATACCTAATAATAAGACTTGTTGTTTACTGAGCACTTAGCCATGTGCAGGCTACTATTCTACCATTATTCTCTGAAACAGCTGGGAAGGGCTCACTCTTCCCCTTTCTCAGGTCACAGTTGACTGTGAAGCTGGCACTCAAGCCCAAGTCTGACCCCAAAGCCCTTGCTCTGAACCGTTACTCTATGATAAGCCCCTCTCTGCTCATAGTAAGCCCCACCATTTGTTAGAGATGGGTAGGAGACCAAAGTTCGCATGTTGTTGTTGTTGTTGTTGTTGTTGTTTTGGTTTTTTTTTTTTTTTGAGACAGGATCTCGCTGTCACCCAGGTTGGAGTGCATGGGACCATCCTGGCTTACTGCAGCCTTGAACTCCCAGGCTCAAGCAATCCTCCCACCTCAGCCTCCCAAGTAGCTGAAATCACAGGTGCACACCACCATGCCTTGCTAATTTTTCTATTTTTTTGTAGAGACAGGGTCTCAACCCCGTTGCCCAGGCTGGCTTCAAACTCCTGGGCCCAAGCAATCCACCTGTCTTGGCCTCCCAAAGTGCTGGGACTACAGGCTTGAGACACCATGCCCAGCCCACATGTTTCTCTTAACAACTTCAAACAGCCCTTCAGTGCACAGTGATGGTGTTCACTTAAGGCCTCTCTCCTACCAGGGACTTTCTCTACTACTCCCTCCACCTCTCTTCAGACACAGGTGCTGTTAACCAGGAAAGCCAGAGACAGAAACTGACTTACCCGGCTGTGAAATAAAATATGAACCAACCACTGAGTAAATGGACTTTATTCTCTTCATTAAGAACATTATTTTGAATTTGTTCAAATTAATGTCAGCAGCAATGGAATTTTTAATATAATCTAGCACATTCTATCCACAAGATTCACTTGGGCAGTTCAAACACTTAAGGAACATGAGACTGCTGCTACTTGTGTGTTTTCAGGTAGAATGAAATAAACCTTAAATGAAAATGTGGTACTATATGTGTTCTTTAGAAGTCCTGTGGCAGGATTAAAAACTTTACTACACTACAAGGGCCAGCCTGTGGGGGGTGAGATTTCAGATGCCCGTTGACAGACAGCTACTTCTAGGTGCTGGTGGGAGCACAGTTCCTGGTTAATCCTTCTGCTTACATTTTTATTGTGAAAAATGTAAAACATGTACAAAATTTCTATATAATGAGTACAATACAATGAGCTCCCATGAACTCTAAACCCAGCTTCACAATTATCAACTTATGGCAAATCTTGTTTCCTCCATAACCCCTCCAACTCTCCCTTCTCCCCAGTTATTTCGAATCAGATTATATCATTTAATCTGTACTTTAGTATTAAATGGTTTTTAAGTATACTAAAATGTATATAAGAAGATAACTATTAGAGCAGCACTGTACAAGAGAATTTTATGCAACAATGGAAATGTCCAATACAGCAGCCACTTAGCCGCATGTGACTGTGGAACACTTGACATGAGGCTGATGGAAGTGAAAAACCGCATTTTAAATTTTATTCAATTTTAACTAAATAGCCACATTTAATGAGCCAATTGGAGAGCACAGATCTAGAGCAAATTTGGTCAATAACCTTAAGAGGAAAGTAGGTATTATGAATCCCTCCATGGGAAGGCAATAAAGACATGAACAATAATTGTTATATTGACCAGGATGAATTTGTAAAATCACTGCAGTAAACATTATCTGGCTGTCTCCTGGTTATATGCAATGTGAGCAACTATAGTGTAATTGAACACTTACTGTAACATGTAGGAATTCTGCACTTCTAGCCACATGCTCCACTGTTCTGATAAAAACCTTGTAGTCGCTTGTATAGTGAGAAATCAAGTGAATGGGAAATACTATTAAAAAATGATGGGACATACCTTAGTCCCTACCTCTTACTGGTTCTTTCAAATTACTACTACAGGCCAGGCACGATGGCTCACGCCTGTAATCCCAGCACTTTGGGAGGCCGAGGCGGGCAGGTCACTTGAGGTCAGGAGTTCGAGACCAGCCTGGCCAACATGGTGAAACCCCGTCTCTACTAAAAATACAAAAAAAAAAAAAAAAATTAGCTGGACGTGGTGGCGAGCTCCTGTAGTCCCAGGTACTAGGCTGAGGCAGGAGAATCCCTTGAACCTGGGAGGCGTAGGTTGCCGTGAGCTGAGATTGCACCACTGCACTCCAGCCTAGGTGACAAAGCAAGACTCCATCTCAAAAAACAAAACAAATTAATACTACAGTAATTACTACAATTAATATTATTACAATTTAAACTGTCCAACACAAGTGTGTGGCAGTTAAGGTGCATACCTTTTGAGAGACTTTTTCAATTTCAAATGTATTGCTCAATATCCAGACTATTAATGTTAAAGAGGAAACTGCAACAGTCCCAAGCCCCTTACTTTCCTGACATAGGTAACAATGTGCTAAATTGACTGCTTTAATTCTTTGGCATCTTGCTTCAACAACTTAAACTTAAAGAGAAAAGATTGAAAACCATAAAAGCAAACCAACTATTTTGACATAGGGGAACCATCTATCTAATGTCTCCTCAGAATTCTTCAGTGGGTTGTTTCCCAGAGATCCAGGACTAAGTCCAACTTCTAAGGCAAGACACCTGGCCCCTGCTCTTGGCCAGCCTCACTCTAGCCACCTTCCCCTCACAGTCTCTGCTTCAGTCATTCTGAATGCACCATCACCCGGAACTAAAATTCAATTCCACTCACTCAGCACACCCCACACCCTCTTGCCTCCACCCTGGCATATGCTGCTCCTTGCTGGTGACCCCCCCAATGAACCGCTGTGCCTTCAGAACTGCTTAGCATGGTCATCACCTCCACTGGGAACCCTGCCCCAGCAACTCTCCCAATGTTGTTCCTTTCACACAATTTCCATGTTGTGTTATGAGAGTACAACAGACATAATTTATTCCAGTATTTTAATAAGTCTCTACTGATCTAACAGCCTTACCAGACACAAAGTTTTACTGTACATCACTGAATTTTTAGCATCTTTATATCAAATTATAAGCCAGATCATGCAATCTAACAAACTCCACCCAGACTATTGGTTGCATATATCTACTAAATTAAGTTGTAGAAATTCCTTGAAAGTGGTAATTTGTAATTTTTCCAAGACACTTTGACAGTTTTTTCATAATAATGTGGGACTTCCTAGTTTGTCTCATTCTGACCAAATGAATTTGGGGTATGCCAGCCCACCAGGAAACAGAGTATAGGGTACAATTTTTTACATTTCCCATCTACAGTTTGAGGCCTACCAGATATTCCTATTTGGGAATATATTTGCATTTGCTAAAATAATTAATTTCTACATGAATATCTCTCTAACTCTAGAGTTGTATAAAAACACACATGGTGATATAAATCATTGTACACACCATCTTATTTACCAGTGACATCTAACAAAAGCCAGTTTCATTTGATCTATACATTAATATAACCACAATCAGCTTATGGACATTAAAAATATTATTTTTTCTTTAAAAACACTAAAATCCTTTGAAATTTCTTTAGTATAAGTTAAATAAATAAAGGGATCCTACTATGTTATTTTCAAAATTTGCCTAAAAAGGTAATGTGAAGTCTCTTATACTTCACAGTTTAAAATGACTGTCCAAAGGCAAACAATTTTCACCAAGGTTAAACATTAGTAATTCTGCTAAATTCTATAAAGAAATCTGAATAAGGGGCCAGGCACAGTGGCTCATGCCTGTAATCCCAGCACTTTGGGAGGCTGGGGCGGACAGATCACTTGAGGTCAGGAGTTCGAGACCAGCCTGGCCAACATGGTGAGACCTCATCTCATCTCTGCTAAAAATACAAAAATTAGCCGGGCGTGGTAGCACATGCCTGTAATCCCAGCTACTTAGGAGGCTGAGGCATGAGAATTGCTTGAACCTGAGAGGTGGAGGTTGCAGTGAGCCAAGATTGCACCACTGCACTCTAGCCTGGGGGACAGAGCTAGACTCTATCTTAAAAAAAAAAAAAAAGAAATCTATATAAGAAAAGCATATTACATAGGTCATAAATTTTACCTTAATTTAATTGTTCAATTCAAGCATCATTATCTACATAAAAAAGTTAGAAAGCTCACCTTAGCAGTGTATGTTTTCATAATTTTAAGAGTAAAATGAAGAATTAAAATGTTAAAGTACAGTATCTGACTTCTATTAACAGCCAGATTCTTAACTTAAAAACCTGAATACTATCCATGACCTTTCTCAGCCCAAAAAAGTCATACAATCAATATTCTACTTTAATCATTGCATTTTTCAAAAAGTTTTTCATCTACCCATCTTCTTTTCTAAGTTTTATATTCAGAGATAGCTATGAAATTATATCAAGAGGAAATGTGTAATATTTCATTCATTCTTCAAAACTTGCCCAAATTTTCGGTGGCTCAGAATGAGTCATATTCCAGAGAATAAAATAAAGATAACACAAAAGGGAAGACAGAAAAGGGCCATGTGAGGGAGGGGCACCAACGTGATATAGGAAAGGTCAAGCTAAGGCTCAAGGTAGCCCACCTTCAGGGCAGCCAAGGCAAAAATGAAAACGCTCTTGTTTCTGTGCAAATCAAAGCACACTGTCAGAAAAGAAAACTTGTTCCTGGCACCAAATGCCATGAGCACAGCCCCATGGACGAGCAATTTAACATCCTGAAGCCTCATGGGAACAACAGTGACAACAGTACCTACCTCCTAGGGTTGTTGAGAAGATGCACTCAAACGACACGGGAAAAGTGTTTCATCACAGTGCCAGGCTCATTACAGGAGTGCAAGAGTGTCTGTGAAATGAATACATGAAGAAGTCTTCACTGGCAGTTTTACAGACAGGTTCTTTTTATGGTCATGTCTTATATCAACCTTCAGTAAGGGCAACAGGCAGAACAAATTAGAGGATGATACAGGCCTACATTAGGAAGCTGAAGGATCCTAGTCCTACAGATCAAATTCAATGTCAAGGTCTCCCAGTGATCACTATGTGGAACTGTGCTAAAGTACTAGCCTCTATTGGTCTGAAGCAAAGGTTTCAACCACCCTCCCCACCCACCACTTTTTAAAGCAAAGGGCATTTTTGTGGGACTTACATATAGCAGTCCTTAACTTATAAATTCAATCAATAATAAAATGAGACTTCAAAATCCTGACATTTGGGGTTGAAGATGAAACGACAACAACAGCAGCTAGCCTTGAGCCCAGTATGGTATGCAAGCTACAACACTGTGTTTATTCCTCACAAGTTTCTTAGTACCTATTACACATGACGATACTGACTCAGAGAGGTTACATACATGCTCAAGGTCACACACCTACTAAAAGGTGGGAGTAAGATATGAACATGGCCGACTGACTCTAAAGCCCAGGCACTTAACCCACTAGGCTACGTCAATCCCAGCTGCCTATGCATCTGTTTCTGAGATTCTACTGTTGTTGCTGCAGGTAGAATGAAAATAAGCAATTGCAAATGGTAAGAATCTTTCAACCACTTGCTTTATTTCAAAATCTGCTCAAGAGCAAGGTTAACCTGACAGAACTAGTAATCTCCAATCTTACTGACATGTAGCATAAAGCACATGTGAGTGTCTATGCTTTATTAGAGTTTAAGTAGTTTAAAACATGTTTTACATGAAATGAGTCAAATTTTGCAGAAGCTTACCATTTGGTAGAACGATTGGGAAAGGAATTTTTCAATAAGTATTTAGTGAGTGCCTACTATGAGCCAGACCCTGAGGATACAAGCCACACATACAGTCCCAAGTTTGTGACATCCACACAAAAATGCATTTAAGTCACAACTGTACCTCACAAAATGAGAGGTATATGGTACAAAGTACAACTATTCACACTCAACCAAAAATCAAAGAACACCTTAAAATAGTGCAAGGGATTCTGCCCACCATCTCCCTCAGTGAGTGAGACACACAATGTGTAAACCTGGGGCTCTCTCAATCACACTCAGATTCCCCATGCCACTATCTTACGGAGTTGCCTGAGTCCGTGAGAGTCCAGCCACCTGGGGGACTTAATTTACATGCAAACATGATCCTGTAACACAAGCTAACTATTTCACTTGCTGAGCTACAGTTAAGGAAAAAGAGGTAACTTCTAATACCAGAGGTAAACTAGGCTGTGTTACACTGTGTTAATGAGAGACTGTACATCGGTTTCTAGTGTGATGTGTTCCAAAGCAATGTCTCCATGATCATTTTAGCCACGTGCTGCCATGAGAACACAGCCCTCACTAAAGTCTGATTCTGCTGGAGGGGGATTTGACCCAGGGGAAGTAGGTTTGACCACAGGCTAAGCTCAGCAGGAGAAAGAGAAAACTATGAGAAAAGAGGAGGGAGCAGGAACCAGAAAGTGGAACCAATCCATGCCAAAGCCCTGCCAAAGAAGCCTGGCCCTGGCATGAACTGGGAGAACTCAAGGTAGGCCCGAGCACCCGGAGGCTAGAGAGTGAAGAGTATGCTACAAAGACAAGACTGAAGGAAGAGGCCCAGGAGCAGGGAGGCGAGTAGAAGCCATGGAAAGGATTTCTGCCTGTACTCTAGGAATGATGGGGACCCTCTGAAATAGCTTCAGCAGTGGGTGACCTGGTCAGATAAGGAGTCCAGAAAGCTAACTGGATGCAATGGGAGAAGGGCTGTGGGTGAGGTGGGGAGGAAGGCCTTGGACAAGCTGGGATGGATGCTGCTATGATCCCTCTCCACTAACAGTGTCAGCTGGGCTTACGAATGAAAATTGAGGTGGTTATACCTCACACTTGATCCTCCAGTAAGATATTTACTATATGACTTCGTGTTTTACCTTGTTCACATTCAAATCCCTGGCCCTTTACCTGTCTAACTCCTAGTCAGCCGTGTGGATGCAGCTAGACCTCACCTCCTCCCGAACACCTACTGGACATCTCCAACTGAACCCCCTTCCTCGACACTCTTAACCATCTTGTGCGTGCCTCTACCATTTACCATAAGGAATTCTGTAATTGACATGCCTACTATGTCTAATAAAAGTGAAACATGCTCTCTTAACCCACATTACATGGATGTGTACTATCCAATTACAGAAATGTCCATACATTTCTGAGTTGTCAATGTTTTAGATTGCACCAAAAAAATGCATACCCATACTATTATCAAACCACCTTCCCCTAAAAAGAAAGACAATGTCCATCAATTAATGAATGGATAAATAAAATGCGTCATACATCCATGCAATGTTGTAATGTAGATAAACCTCAAAAACATTATGCTAAGTGAAGGAAGTCAGAACAAAAGGCTACCTATTGTATGATTCCATTTATATAAAATGTTCAGAATAGGCAAATATGGAGATAGTAGATTCATGGTTGTCAACGGATGGGGCGGGGGGCAGTGGCAGGTAAAGGAGGAGGGACTGCTAATGGGTATGGGGTTTTTTTGGGGGGGGTAATAAAAATATTCTGGAATTAGATAGTAGTGATGGTTGTACAACTCTGTGAATATACTATAAACACCAATCAATTGTATACTTTAAAAGGGTGAATTCGGCCAGGCGCCATGGCTCACGCCTGTAAACCCAACACTACGGGAGGCGGAGGCAGGCAGATCACTTGAGCTCAGGAGTTTGAGACCAGCCTGGGCTACATGGTAAAACTTCATCTCTACAAAAAATACAAAAATTAGCTGGACATGGTGGCGCATGCCTGTAGTCCCAGCTACTCAGAAGGCTGAGGTAGAAAGATCACCTGAGCCTGGGGAGGTCAAGGCTGCAGTGAGCTGTGATCACATCACTGCACTCCAGCCTGGGTGACAGAGCGAGACCCTACCTTGAAAAAAAAAAAAAATGTTACTGTATGTGAAAATATATATGCAAATCTCCTGAGAATTAAAAATATGACCCTAGAATTAGATTTACACTACTAGAGCTACAAATGTTCTCCTTGTCCCTTCAGCAGCATCCCTTTAAATAAATCATTTACATGTACAACAGACACTACTTTAGGATTCCCACACCACGTGCTGGTACCAACATATGCTGTATGTGTCATACACTAATCCGAATGTAAAGGTGGATAAGCAGGTCACTGGCAGGAAAAAAAATGAACCACATTGCCAGCAGATACAGCAAAATTCAAAAGACAAAAGAACATTTTATGTTAACCCTTTCCTTCTTATAACACTATTTTCCCAACTTTTCCATTATGTACTTTTATCTTATACTATCAATTGTTCATGAATAGTTTATCAGTAGTACCCTTTTCTCTGGCCTTCTCCAACCCCTTGCTGGCTTCCAAAGCCACATCCTACAATAAACCAAGGGGAAGAATAGAAAGCCTCAAGGTCCAAGCATCAAGAATTTAAATCTGCTGGCCACGCACGGTGGCTCATGCCTGTAATCCCAGCACTTTGGGAGGCCGAGATGGGCAGATCACTTGAGCCCAAGAGTTCAGGAACCAGCCTGGGCAACATGGTGAAACCCCATCTCTACAAAAAATACACAAATTAGCCAGGTGTGGTGGTGCATGCTTGTAGTTCCAGCTACTTGGGAGGCTGAGGCAGGAGGATTGTTGGAGAGGCAGAGGTTGCAGTGAGCCGAGATTGTGCCATTGCACTCCAGCCTGGGTGACAGAGTGAGACTCTGTCTCCAAAAAAAAAGAATATAAATCTCTAATATGACTGTGTATGTGACTGAAGTTAGACTTTTTTTATTGGTCCTGGATCTAATTGTCTCCATTCTTACAGATAACTAAATTCATTTATTTATTATTTTTATTATACAGGATTTTGAGCATGGCATTCAAAGAGCTATCCAATGTCAGTTACAAGCCTGTCCCAATTATATCCCTACTACTCACCATCCCCACACCTATCACTGGCATTTTCTGTCCATATCTTTGCTCGGGCTGTTACTTTGGCCTGGGAGGCCCCTCCCTACTTCGACAGCTATGACAATCTTAGTCATCAGAAGCCTAGTCCAGATTACCTCATGTAGGAAGCCAGGGCCGCCCCAGCAACCTAATCTTTCTCTTTTCTTTGCTCTCATCATTTCCACCTCTTTACAGCTCTCATTTACTTATGCTCTAATCACCTTCAGTTGTGTATGTGTCTGCTTCCTAATTACAATGTCAACTCCCTGGGAGGGACACACAACACCTAATTGCATCCATTCACTTGTCCCTTTTTTGTTCTGCCACTTCTCGTACAATGCTCTACATTTGGTGAGGTGCAAATAAATGCTAAATTGAGAACGAAGAGTATATTACTTCCTCTTTTATTCTTGTTATTCTATTATTATTCTATTTGTGCTTTCTGTACCTAAAATTCTTTGTTTCTCTATCAGTTCTCCCCGCATTCTATTTTTGAGGTCTATTAAAATGTGTGGGTAGGAACAAAAACATTGATTCTCACTTGCAATCCCAATGAGAATCCCACTTTAAAATAAGTACTATTGATTGACTGCGACAGGGAGCTGGCAAATGCTGAAAAACGACTACATTCCTTAATAAGCTGCCAAAGGGAGAGCAGGCATCATTTGTAAACTGCCTTCTCAAAACTTGAGATTTTAAAACACATACTCTGTAACCCCTCCAAAAACTTCAAATGAATTTATCACTCCTGGTTTAAATTTAGGAACAGATTTTTTTTTTTTTTTGGTCAAATTCACAAGTTCCTTTGGATTCACCCTGAATGTCCTACTTAGAGGTGTACTTACCACTTCATTTCACTTCATAGCTTGAGGAAATGAGGTTCAAAGAAAACCAGGGAAACAAAAGCATGGATAATCTGAAAATTATTTCTATTTTTGCTGGAGCTGTATTTATTTCCTCATAGCTTAATTTAGGCGTGTCTCACTTAACAGCCTAATTGGTTCCACTGTTTGTTTCTAAAAACTTCCTGATTGTCTTACAGAAATTTATGAGCAAGAAGCAAGTCAAGGAAAGTCATTATGTCTAATGGGTACCAGCTCTACAGCAAGAAATTACCAAGAAAAATAAATAAAGAATTAAGAAAAATACTGTCAGAAAATACCATATTTAGTGTGCAGGAAGAAGCAAAAGAAAGAAAAGGAAATACCATAGGAATAGGCCAACTTGGAGGCAAGACCTGCCAAGGTGAAATAAATTATCTAGTCCTATCTAGTTAATCACTGAGCATTACCTCAAGAACAGGAGGCAGCTAGAGGAGAAAAACTGTATTATCAAACCATACTATCGCTATGTCAGAGCACCTCCCCTATTGAAAGAACTTATTTCAATTAAGTAACTTTTTTTGAAGCTGAATCAGCTAACTTAACTTTTAAGAAATATGTTAACATTTTTCTTAAAACAAGGCACCTCTGTAGGTATGTTAACTAATCACTAACAGTGGTGGGGGGAGTGGGAAAGGAGGAAGTGAGAAGGGCCAAAAAAAAAAAAAAAAAGAAAAAAAAGAAAAAGAAGACTTAGTTAAGGAACTAAATCTTAAACCATCATGAAACTATATAGTGCAGCAAAATCCAACAGACCCTTCTGCAATGACGACAATGTTCTATAATCTGCACTGTCCAATATGGTAGCCACTAATCACATGTGGCTATTGAGCACTGGAAAGTAGCTGGTCTAACTGAAGAACTGAATTTTTCATTTAATTTTAACTAGTTTAAATTGCTACATGAGGCTAGTGGGAACTGTGTTGGACAGTGCAGGCCTAGAGTGTGGTTAATTGGGAGTCCATGAAATGAGCTTCAGGGAGAAAATACACTCCCTAGAATCACATGTGAAATAAGGATGAGAGCATTGGTGGAAGCTTGTGTGCTTGCGCTTTTTTTCTGGAAAGAACAAAAAATGTTTCATCAGATCTTAAGGAGTTTGGACACCAAGAAATGATTGCTACATGCCTGCATCATTTGTATGTTATGTGTGATCCATTTCTGTAGCTCATAACACCCTTCAAGAGTTTCTGTCTTTAGCAGAATTTCCTCTTTTTCTCCCTCACCCATGAGACTTTTATGAATATCACACTTTGACCATAAACTGTGATAGTTCAGTGAACAGCCTTACTCATGGGAAACTGCTAGTCCTGAGAAGTGAGAATAATTTTTTTTTGTTTTGCTTAAGTTTTAAGAACCAAGCATAAATCTACCTGCGATGACACTTACCTGTAAAAGGTACTTACAATACTTTTTGACAATAGAGTGCACTTTGGAAGACAGAATTAAAATGCAAAGACATAGATAAAAGTCACAAGATGAGAACATGGGGAATTAAAGGTAGATATTTCAGGAAGAAAAACAAATTATGAAAGGAATGAATTTGAACATATATGTCAGAAAAATATATTAAAGCAGCAAAACACAAATCAAAAATGATCTGCAACGTTCTGCTATCACCTAAAGAAACATTGGTTCTGAGGCCTCCCTTCCAGTTAGATAAGAAACCAAATGTCTTTAATTTACAGCAGACAAAGCTAGGGGTTGGGGAACTATACAAACTCACTGAGTGAGGGGCTCCACAAGGCACGGAGCCACAGCAAAAGGAAACTTCTCGACTGTTAGAGAAGTTAATTACAAGGAGTGAGGATTTCCTAAGAAGATATATTTAAAGAGGGGCAGCTATGTCCGGTATATAGGACTCGACTAGACTAGAGGCTCCCAAATACCACTCTGCAGGGAAGTTGTCACCAGCTCAACACTGCAGGCAGCTCTTCATCAAGTTCAGTTTATCCAATGTAACTGTCACTTTGTCAATGATCCCCCAGGTCTGCCCCTATCGAAGTGTTGAAACTGACTTTTCTCACAAAAAGCTTTCCAAGCCCAACCTCACTCTGCCCATCACTACCCATTTCTCAATGTGCCTGCAAACCTGATTAACTCTCTGCTCAGTTTATAGGACACCAGGGCTCCCACCCCATCCTTTCCCCCTGATTGTCAGCAAAAGTCACCAAAGACCTCCTAATGGCCAATCCAATGGCTTTTTCTCAGTCCTCATCTGAATGCCCTACGGCACATACAATCCTAAGGTGAATACAGGGAAAAGTTCTTCTCTCAGGACTTCATTGTGTATGTTTCTAGAAAACACCTGCAAGTTTGACCAGCATCTCCACCTGAGGCCCAGCTAGTATATAGTGAATTCTCTCAGGTGTAGCCATCTGTCTGAATGTGCATGAACTAAAATCTTGGAAGGGTACCCAAGTCTTTTTTCTTTTTTTAAAAGACAGAGTCTTTCTCTACCACCCAGGCTGGAGGGCAGTGGCATGATCATAGCTCACTGCAGCCTCAAACTCCCGGGCTCAAGTGATCCTCCCATTTCAGCCTCCAGAGTAGCTGGGACTACAGGTGCATACCACCAAGACTGGCTAATTTTTTTTTTTAATTTTTTTTTTTTTGTAATGACAAGGTTTCACCATCTTGCCCAGGCTGGTCTTGAACTCCTGGGCTCAAGCAAGCCTCCCTCCTTGGCCTCCCAAAGTGCTAGGATTACAGGTGTGAGCCACCGTGCCTGGCCTCAAGTGTTTTTTAAAAACAAATAAGGAAACAGGTCTAACTGGGAAAGTGTCTTACACAGGATCACACATCTAGCTAGAGGCACAGGGGAGACCTTCAAGTCTGAGCCAGGACTTACCACCCATTACTGCTTCTATCAGGTCCAAACAGCCTGGCAGTAATCCTCTTGAAAATGTTTCCTAATTGTCCATAAAACCACTCTGATAATAGGTTCTGCTCTCTCTCCTCCTTGGCCCCTTAGCTTTCTTCAACATAGACAGCTCCCTTTCCTGACAAGCTCTTCATGAAGCTATTTCACGAGACTGAAACCCTTACCTGTTTCCAGATGGTATCTCCCTGGGCTATAAAAATCAGTGATTCCTAAAGTCTACCTCCGCATGTCTGAGCCAGACAAGAATTTGCAACCCCTTGTATAGTATGTTCATCTGGTACCCTGATGGTAGTTCAAATTCAACATATCTAAAACTGAGCTAATTATTTTCTCCATTTCGAAAATCTCTTTCTTTTCTCTTATGCACTTCATTCAGCCACACATGAAATATGTCCACTTTTCGCACTACCTATTGCTATTGCCTTGCTTGCTCAAATAATAAATGCTATGGCTGTAATTATATTAGCAGCCACTATTAACTGAATATCTACTAGGTACCTGGCATATAGCACCTTAAAATTACCTGCAAGTTGGACACTATCATCCATGTTTTATAGATCAATAAATAGAAGTCCACAGACTTCCCCAGGTCTAACTAAATAGGGCAGGTCAAGTATGTGTTATCTTCACTCCGACCCAGTGACAGAAAAGGTCTACGTAAGGTACAAATCCAAAAAGGACACCAAGAAAGAACAACTGTAGATGCAAGACAGCAACAAAATTTAGAAAGTGGAAAGCAAATGGTCCGGGAGTGACAGAGTGAAGAGACAATGAAACCTAATGCGGAAAGCAGCAGCCAACAATAAGAAAGCTGATTCCCACCAGAGAACTAGAAAAGAACTGAACAGCACACGGGCACTTCTCGAGACTTCTCCAGACAGGCCGGGTCCGGAGGCTCGAGGGGTCCCTGAAAGGCTGTAGATTCCATGACCCACATCCTTGTGCTACCCTAGCAGACCCACTTCCTAAGGAATTGCACCCAGCAGAAAATGGAGAGAAAGCACAAAGGAAAGTGGAGCTGGAGGGACGATTTGCACAGGAAACCTGAACTGCAGTCTCTTTCCTGTCTGTCCCTCCCCTCAGCCTAGCAACTAAAAGGGTAGCATCCCAAAACTGCAAAGCTCTGGGGGAAATGAGGGGCCCAAGGGAAAAGCTTACAGATACTGGAAGGGGGGATGGAGAATTAAAAACGGACTTTGATGCCTTTTCTCCTCACCACTATACCTTGTAGTCCATAAACTAGAGCCAATAATACCAACTTCTAATCCTGAGGTTCCCAAACTGCATGCTGAGGTGCCCCAAAGCATCACGGCAAATTCACAAGGGCAGGGTGGGCTATTTTAAATTTCTGAGGGAAACATAGATACTTGACATTTGTAGGGCACCCCACTGGAGGGGAGTTAATTAGATTGCACTGCATTCCTTTCGATGACATCATATCTTCATGAAGCTAGGTTTTCCAGGACTGCTGTGATAAAAATCAAGTACTGGGCACAAATTAAAGTGGATTATGAGGGTGGCAACTGTTTGCTCCCAAACAACTATTTTTAAATGTTATTTAAGAATACTAGCACTCATTCCAAAGAATGTTCTGCATTCACCAATGGGTAGTCCTCAGGCAGTTCTAATCTGACTTCCAACCACATTATGTATGTATTTCCAGGTATATACATCTGATCAAATACACAGGTGTGAAACTGCACAGACCAGAGCAGTCACCTAGCTGCGTAAACACTCCTATCTGTTAGAGTTCTGCACACCAAGTTGTAGAAACAGAGGTCTGTAAGGCTTTTTCTTTTCCCCAGGTTTTTCTAACTCTGAGAACATAGACAGTCTTATGGGCACTAACCTTTTGGAAATTACCTTAGCTTCTGTACCCAAAAATCTAATCCAATTCACAGGAACTTGAAATTAAAATACAGTAGTCAGTTCAACTCCTTTATACTGTTTTGCTCTCTGTCACACTTGAATAAAGAATGTGGCAATGAAATGAATGTGTCCAGTTGTTCTATAGTGTTTCTCCATCCCCTGTCAAACAACAGAATATGTTTGTACGAGTCAGGCCTAAGACAAAAGTGGAGTCTGTGTCCACAGACTCCCAGAGAACTCCTGGAGAATGCAATGAGCTGGCTTCCATGCAGCCAGAATGTGAAGCCTGAACAGCCTGTTTCACTTCTCCATTTTTTTTCCAAAATACACACCCAGTCTCTCTCCACCTCAGGCAGATCTAGCTGTTACCTTACATTCATTTACACCTAGTCATCCTCACTGTATTCATAATAAGCAACATAATAATAACGCCTGAACTCACCATGGTCAAAAATTAACAAAAGGATTTGAAAAATCCAGAATGTGGAAATACCCAGAGCACACAGCTTCACAACACGCACAGTATCAAGAGTCATGGTGAGAAACAGAGATTTCTCCTCCAAGTTATCTAACTAGCCCTGGCACCCCTGGGCTCTCTGGCAACACGGCCTGGGACCGCCTCCGACCTCCCTCCCCTCTGCCTACACACCTAGGTGGCTCCACGTCTCCTCCCTCAGGCATCCTCGCCTTCCAATTGCATCATAGCTTTCCACCAAACTCCCTGAAACATTTTTTGAGTTCACCCTCACTCCTCTACAAAAAAGTCCTTAATAAATGTTCTCTGTTGATGGCCTACTTAGTCACAAATCCTATTCTCTTATGCTTGGTTCTGACTGAAGAGTCTATTATCTATACACCTTTCAAGTTAGATGCGTTGCCCAAACACACACACACTTCCATTTGGCTTACTTCCTCCTGCTGCTTAACTAACACATTGCCTGGGCAGAACTACTTGGAAGCTAATAATTTGCTGCCTCTACTTTGTGACATATAATCTCCTAGAGATTATGAAGCACAGCCATCTCATTTTACCCAGAAGGAAATGTGGTGACCTAAGTTGGCTGGAGGAGCAAGCCAATTAATGATCAAACAAGACAACTGTAGCACCAATTTATCTCGACCTTTCCCAGAATAAAACACGTCACTTTTGTTAGATTCCATGTGTATGCACTAGCAATCATTTTGAGGTGTGTAACTCAACATCCTCCCTACCCCACAGCAGACAACTCCTGATAAGAGGCAGAGAAATCTATTCATCAGCAAAGAACGTGCTGTGCATTGGCATGAGTCAAAAGCCAAAGCTACCGACAAAAAGATGCCATGTTGATTGCGTGAATAACACTCAGTGATGCCTAAAAAGAGATGCGATCCTTTTTGACTGCTCCAGTCAACCACCCCCTCCCAAAGTTCACCTAACAGTTAATACTGACACCAGAATGAAGCAGTACATATTTTGAAAGGCCTGATCTTAGACAGGCACGAAAAAGAGACCAGAAAACACCAGAAAGTTATGGAAAAGCCATTAAAAAATTCATCATTTCTTTCTCGATTCCAGCGATAAAATGCAGGCATAACTATTTGTCTGGTGAGGTGAAATTTAAGGATGAATTTTATGCTCAACAAGAATGGCTTCTCAATTTGATTCTTGTAAATATTCACACGTGGTTAACCGTACAAAACTATAACACACACATCAAGTTTTCTCCATTTTATTTAAGTCTGCCCACAGTAAACACCATGACACAGGTACTTCTGTGCCGAGTGTGGAGTTGTTTTCTTTAATTATTGTTATTTTTTTAGCGACAAGGTCTCACTCTATCGCCGAGGCTGGAATGCAGTGGTGTGATCATGACTCACTGCAGCCTTGAACTCCAGGGCTCAAGTCGTCCTTCTGCCTCAGCCTCCAGAGTAGCTGGGACATGCACCACCACACTGAGCTACGCTAATTTTTTTTTTAATTTATTTTTTGTAGAGACGGGGGTCTCACTATGTTGCCCAGGCTGGTCTCAAACTTCTGGGCTCAAGTGATCCTCCTGTGTGGGTCTCCCAAAGCGCTGAGATTACAGGCATGAGCCACCACACTCAGCCTGTTTTGCTTTTTTTTCCTGTTTTGCTTTTTTTTTTAATGAACACCTGGCCCCTGTCCTTGAGTAGCCCAGGCAATAAATTCTGTTCTAGGATGATGTCAGAACCTAATCTTATGACTGTGATTGGACTGTAAGCTTCAGGAAGGTTGGGACTCCCCACTGCCCTTCTCATCAGCACCTTTGTATCAGTGCCCCACAGGCTGCTCAGACAACTGAAATAATGCAGAAACTAAACTTTCTAAGTCCACTTTCATGGCTCTGAATAGCTCTAAAGTTCTTTTTGTCATTTTTGCCTTACAACAAAAAACAGATTCTGCTACCAGAAATTATTTGGTCTTTTTTTTTTTTTTTTTTTTTGAGATGGAGTCTCATTCTGTTGCCCAGGCTGGAGCGCAATGGCGTGATCTCGGCTCACTGCAACCTCTGCCTCCCAGGTTCAAGCGATTCTCCTGCCTCAGCCTCCTGAGTAGCTGGGATTACGGGCATCCGCCACCACGCCTGGCTAATTTTTGTATTTTTAGTAGAAACGGAGTTTCACCATGTTGGCCAGGCTGGTTTCGAACTCCTGACCTCGTGATCCGCCCACCTCGGCCTCCCAAAGTGCTGGGATTACAGGCGTGAGCCACCGTGCCCAGCCACTCACTCTTTAATCTTTCAAGTGAATATGCTTCTCAGTAGAGAGAATTTTCCCCTGCTCACTGTTAAAATGATGAGGTATCCCAAATAGGAAAACGACATTGCATTTGAAAAACTACAAAAGCAGTTGAAATGTAAGCTCTGGGGTTACTTGGACTGCTGAAAAGGAGGGTTTCTCAACCGTGGCACTAGTGACATTTTGGGCTAGACAACTCTGTTGCGGGGGGCTGTCCTGTAGGTTATAGAATGTTTAGCAGCAAAATTTAAAAATTAAATAACAAAAATAAAAATAAAAAAGAATGTTTAGCAGCATCCCTGGCCTCTACCCACTAGATGTCAGCAGCACCTCCCTTGCCCCCAGGTGTGAACCAAAAATGCCTCCAGGCATTGCCAAATGTCTCCTACGAGGACAAAATTGTCCTCTCTTCCAGTTGAGAACTACTACTCTAAAATTACCCAGACCTGCTTTGAATCCCCGCTCCACCCCATCACAACCTGGGTCATCTTGGAAAACAGATTGAACCTTCCTATGCCCCCCCAAATTCCTCAACTGTAACATGGCGCTCTTACTGAAGAAATGCTATGAAAATTAAATAAAATGATGTACGTACAGGATTTACACGTACGGAATATTCGCCGCAGAGTGAGTGCTCAATAAATGGTCAGAAATGAGGGGAGGCTAAAAAAAAAATTTCGAGAACTCAAGGATCTTATCTTTAGGCCTCCAGAGTACTGTAGTCCAGACAGAAGAAATGGTTGAGATAGAAACAAAAAGAGATGAGAGAGGTTGGAAAAGAAGTGATAGCACTAAGGTATTATTTCCCTTATCTCTAAAACCCGGCTTGGAGTCAAAGCCAATGATGTTCTACTTAGTTTTTGCCTATCTACTTTAACATTCCAAATAATAAGCGAAAAAATATGCCCAGATCCCAAAAGTCTCCAGAAGAGAAACTTTGTAGTATAAACGAGGAATTTACTACAGCAGACACAAAAATACTAAAAGCACCAGACTGCCACAGCATTGTCTTAGATTTAGGAATCCAAATAACTACTAAAGTTCTAGAGAAGCAATCATGATAACTTCATAATCTTCTAAAGGAAAAACTAAAGGCTGGCTTCTTAAAAGTTCCTAACTGAATCGTTCCAGGTTTCTTTATCTCTAGTTTTGCTACACTGGACAGCTTCTGAGAGTACAGGCAATGTAGGGATTTTCCATTACAATGGTGCCAGAGACCGAAGGACAAACACATTTTTAAAGAAGCAATCAAATTCTGCCCATTGATTTTTATCAGGACGCTAAAATCCTATGAAAAGATTGTGGTCACGTGCCGATTTGGAAACTAGCAGAAAAGTTATTCCTCAAAAGAACTGTAGTCACGAGATGTGTCATCCCTTACCAAAAAAAAAAAAAAAAAAGCAATACGTCCACCAACTATTTATTAAGTTCAGCACTTAAATTTCTCATCTTGCCTTTTTACTTACCAAGTTGGAAGAAAAAAGGGAACGCGATTGTGAAACGTTAGCCAGCGTCTGAATCAGATAATGCCCCCAAACCGCCTGCAGCCTCTAAGATTGGCTTTACTTTCCGAATTCCTCACCCGAGTGGTCGTAAGACATCGAGCAAACACGTTCTGCTAGGTGGAACTTCAGAGGTCGCCAAAATCAAGTCATGGGAGCGCCTTTGTTTTCCCTACATTAATCATTCGGGTGTAGGATTTGGTTTGGGGTCTGTGGATGTGTGTCCTGGAGTGGTTGGGGAAAGGCTGGCGTGTACGTGTGTTCCCAGGTGACCGGGTGTATTTCTCCGTGTGTATGTGCACGGGTGTCCGGGCTTTTGTATCTCCCTTTCTCCAGTGTTTGTGTGTGTTTCTGTGAGTCCCTCTCCCCCAAGGGTGTGGGGACCGTCTTTCCTCCTGCGTCAGAGAGGAGGCAGGGAGACAACCAGCCGTCCTCTCTCCCGGGGCGGCCTTGTGACCCGCGCTAGCCCCGCGCGCACCGCACCCCGCCCCAGCTGCCCGAGGCCCGAGCCGCCCCCTCAGACCCCGACACCCGCGCACTCCGCCCGGTCCCGAAGGAGTCCCGAGTCCCGCTCACCTCGCGGCCACACGAAAGACGACCCGGGAGCTCTGGGCCGGCCCGTCTGGGCGCAATGAGGACAGAGAGAGGGTCGGGGACCTGCACAGCAGGAGGCAGCCGCGGTAGCGCAGCCAGGCTCCCGCTCCAGCTGCTCCCGTCCAGCGCGGAGGGAACAACATGGCGACGGGCCGGGGCGGGGCCAGGGAAAAAGCGGGGCGGGGCCTGGAAGGCGGGGTCCCGCGGCCGAGACCCTGGGGGACGGGCGCGGGGAAGGTGGAGCCGAGGCAGGCGGGGCCTGGATCGTGCTTTTCCTTCGGGTCGATTGCTCCTGAAGTGTCCTCCCGTCTGCGTTCGGGCGACAGCGAGTACGAAATAACTGTCATTTTGAAAAGTTTACGTAAAGTGGAAATAAACAGACCTCATGAGCACAGTCACAGGATGTCGTGATTACAATGATAAAAACGACTAGTCAAACGGACAAAGAACAAACAGGTGGATGAAAAATGAAAACAGTTGTGATACTGTGGAAAAACAAGAACTTTTTAAATGAAGCTATTAAAACTTTCCTTTAATCTTGTTAAAATACTGCCTCTGTCATCTCTGAATAGAAAGCGATGGTGCAAAAGGTGGTATTGGAGAAGCTCTCCTTAAGTCCTTGCTTTATGTATGAAGTTGAGTGCATGGATCCTATGATACAGAACCCTACAGGCGGGAGGGACTCATAGGGACATCTCAGTACGTTTTGTACGGTGATTTAGTTTGTTTATCAGAAAACCAAATACTGCGTGTTCTCACTCATAAGTAGAAGCTAAATGATGAGAACTCATGGTCACATAGAGAGGAACAAGAGACACCAGGGCCCACTTGAGGGTTGAGGGTGTGAGGAGGAAAAGGAGCAGAAAAAAACTAGGTATCAAGTACTATGCTTATTACCTGGGTAACTAAATAATCCGTACACCAAGCCCTTGCAACAGGCAGTTTACCTACATGACAAACCTACACATGTACCCCTAAACCTAAAATAAAAGCTTTTTAAAAAAGATTTAGTCTGTTTATTTTCCAAGACAAAGATCTCACTTTTATGATGCTGGGGCTCACAACAAGTTAAATAATCTCCAGCTTTTGGGGGAGTCATTTTCAGGTAATGACTTTTCATTCAGCACTAGAAAGGTCATATTTGAGAAAGTTCCTCACAAATTAAAAAGGCAATTTTAGAATGCTTCTGAAAATGACACATAAGCTTAAATAATTGTTTTCTCATAAACAGAAATCTATTCCTTATCTGCAGGTCATTTCCCCAAGGAAATATGTATAAACGTTTATAAAATACAAATCTGTTAAATTGGGGGGAAGAAGAAATATACACTATCTTGTTTTAAAACACATATTAAAAGTACACAGTAAAACATTATATATGAACACTAGAGTTAATTTTCCAATAGAAAAAAAAGTCATGTACATTGGGTCAAATTGCAACAAGCAATCCACAGGGTAATTAAAGAAATGCCACCTGAAAATCGTATATCCTAACCATAGTCAAGGAGTGATCAAATAGGAGTTTATCTGTGCAACTGCTAATGCCAACTAGCTATTAACAAGTGATCTCATAAAATTATTGTATTTTGAGTTAAAATAAACCTTGACAAACCCAACAGCTTTCATAAAAATGTTCTAAGAAGGTTCCATAAGTGACTCTTAGGCTGTTCCAAAATGTAAGAAGGCATTCAAACATATTTGAGTGTAGCTTATAGTACCTTAAGAAAGAATAAGGAAAGTTACTTTCTCTAAAATTACTATCAGTTGGATACTAGCCAACTGACATTTAAGAATGTTAGTATATTCTGGTCTCTTCCACCATTCACTTCTTAACCACATTTCTATGTCAGTGCAAGAGTAAAGTGGGTTAAAAGATTTTTCTCTGAAGGGCAAGTTTGGGGGATTTTTGTTGTTGGATGTGTGTGGTTGGTAAGCTGATGCAAGTTGGATAGACAGTTGCTATCTCTCTTGCTCCATAAACTTGTTCCTTGATGAAAACATTAAAGAACTAACCTAGTTTGACTCCCTTCATCTAACGAAGATTTTCATCTTTATATTCTGTAAACACCAATGCATCACTCACGGGAGAGAAAGAGGCCAAAGTTGCTATGCATAAATGATTCTTTTACTTAAATAACACCTACTTATTACTATAAGTACTAGGAGTTAATACCCCATCTCAAGCTGGAGACTGAAAGAAATCACTTCTGGCATCTCTGATGAAAAGCTACAAGTGGCTGGGCGTGGTGGCTCACGCCTGTAATCCCAGCACTTTGGGAGGCCGAGGCCGGTGGATAATGAGGTCAGGAGTTTGAGACTAGCCTGGCCAACATGGTGAAACCCCGTCTCTACTAAAAATACAAAAAAATTAGCTGGGTGTGGTGGCGTGCGCCTGTAATCCCAGCAACTCGGGAGACTGAGGCAGGAGAATCACTTGAACCCGGGAGGTGGAGGTTGCAGTGAGTCAAGATTGCGTGCCACTGCACTCCAGCCTGGGCAACAGAGTAAGACTCTGTCTCAAGAAAAAAAAAAAGCTACAAGTAAGTGGGCCCTAGACTCGGGTACAGTAAATACTGATGATAATTGAACTGCTTTTATTTTCACATACAAGGAAAAACACAGAACTCAGTTGTAGACCATTTCACCATTATATTACATATGTAAATAGTCACAAATTTGATATTTTTCCTAAGTCGTTTGGCCAAATAACAGATTTGGTCGTAATACTGCATAGATGTTCTTCTATAGCTGTACTAAGAAGGGGAAAAAGCATAAAATATACATAAAAGTAACCCAAAATTTGTTATATTTGGCTTTAAAGTCAAGCCGGAGTGAAAATTCATAACAACATATGTTAAGTGAAAAAGAACATTACCAAATAGTATATGGAAGAAAAATCCCAATTTGGTTGAGGAAGCGTTTTTTATAATATATAGCTTTTCAACATATATTGACGTATTTAATAATGCATTTATTTATATACTTACATATTTATATAATATATACATCTTCAATATTTTATACCAATGTCACACTTACCCAGTTTGCCTAGATACTAAGTTCAGCATGTTTCTTGCACTAATATAGAACTTTTGATAGTGATTCTTAAGTCAGATAAAATTTCAATGTATAAGGAAATGCCAGAAATTGGATTTCTTCACTGCTCCGCTTAAAAAGGAGTTCTCAAGCAAAAATGAATAGGAGCATCATCCTTAATCCATATATCACCAGTGAGCAAATTTCAGAATTTCCAGACTCAGATTGATGTAAGCAAATGAAAATTCTGGCCCTCAATCAAATAAAACATATATTCTTTCATGAGTCCCATGAATTCTATCCAGTGGACACTGTCAAATGGCAACCTGGGCATCAAAAGCCATTGCCATGCTTCCTTCTGTCAACCTACACACTGTCAGAAGGGAGGTGGGCATGGCAGGCAGGAGCCAACACAACTCACGCCTCTCAAGTTTGTGGGTAACCACCACGCTCACCCAAATCCCTCCAATGCCTGCAGCATAGACACACGTTTACTGTCTCTTCCCTTGGGTGATTTTAAGATTTGCAGGAAATGAAAAGTCAGTTCATGTTAATACTTATTTATTCAACAAATATATAGTGAGTGTGTACACTGTGCTAGGTGCTGAGAATACAGAGTAAATAAGACACAGGAGGAATTCAGGGGGCGTCCCCAGCCACCATCCCCTTCTCTGAGGACAAACACCCTCCTCCACATTTTGGCTCCCATCCACCAGTTTTTAAAAACAAGTTATGTGACTTTTTCTTGGTGAACAAAATAGATTCAGTTCCTTTTCTAGGAGAGCTTAGAGAAGATTGGAGGAGACATTCAATAAGTAACTAAACAAACGTGTAGTTACAAATGGACTGCAGAAAATAATCAAGGTGCAGTAGGTGGGAATATAGGGCGATGATACCAGAGAAGGCAGGAATGAGGAGGTGACTCATGTTGAGCCCTAAGAATGAGCAGGCAGCAATGGGAAGGGCTGTGGAAAGAGTAGTACAAGCTTAGCAAACAAGGTCACAAATAACTTAGCACATAGCAGCTTTCAATAAATCTTTCTAAATAAAGAAAACAGGCAAACTATTATTAAATTTTCATAACTGGTGGAAGAACTTAAAATTGTAATGCTTTCTCTAGCGATGCAAGATCTAATGTACTCTCTTAAAAATAATATGTGTATGTTGAATAGTGCTGCACTTTCTCAACCACACTCTAAATATAGCTTAACTCAGTTAATTAAAAAAATGGCAAAATGGAACAAGCATTAAAATTCAGGAATGAAGTGAGGAATTCAATCCCTTTGCTGATTTGCTGATGAACATGAGTCAAAAACTGAACTTAACCTTTAAAGGCAATGGAAGGAAAATCGCATACACACCATGGTTACAATTATGTAAAAAGTATATGTGTGTGTTTGTATGAGTGTGTATATATGAGTGCTTATATACAAAAGAATGGAAGACAGCAAGGAAAATCAAAGCAGTTGAATTATTATGGCAGTAGGATTCTAGGTAATTTTTATTTAAATTTTGAATTCCATGTTATATTATTATTTTGGGAAGTAAGTGGAAGTTTTTCAACGAAGCAATTTTAAGAAAACTTTAAAAGTACTTCATAAGGCCTCGCAATTTAATCTTTGCCTTAGGCTATAATGGTTAGTGCAAGGCAAAAGTCCAGTTATCTTGCCAACTATTTCCTTCAGACATAAGCCCACACAGACATGTCCAAAACCATATGTGCTGCTCCTAAGACTCAGGATAGTGATGCTGAAGTGTTCCTCTTCCAGCCGTGCTGTGATCTTCTATCTAAATACCCAGTGCTCATTTGCAGCTTTCTTTACTTTTTGGTTTAAGAGCTGAGACCGCCATCACCCTCACATAACCAGCTTCTTATCCTCTCACCTCCCCTACCCTCACTCCATCCACAGGAGTATAAATAATCCAAGCTGGTGCTGGATCCTAGTCACAGCTACATCTAGGCTCCGGCTAAACGAAATCCCTGATTAAATTTGATAAATCCCTCACTCTATCTACCTAAAAGTGGAAAGGGTGAACCCTCACTGGTGGAAGACATTATGTGGACCATTTCTGTTTCATTTATATACTATGTCCCGCATGCAATAAAGTGTTAGATATGCAAAGAGGGAGGAAAAAGTGACTAATAAGAGAAAATAATAGAATTTCATTTGTAATGACTAATTTGGATGTACCTCAGGAATGCAAGGGTAGTTTAACATGAACAGTTCAAAGGGAAAACAACATGCAGTCAACTCAATAGGTGAAGAAAAAATTCATTCAATTAAATTCAACACCCATTTGTGATAAGTAATCTCTTAGCAAACCAGGAATAGAAGGGACTTCCCTAACCTCATAAGGAATATCTACTAAAAACCTATACCAAACATCATTCTTAATGGTTAAAATCCATTACGTATGCCATTTAAAATAGAAAAAAAAAAAAAGATAAGAATGTCTGCTCCAACCACTCTCTTCAACATTGCATGGGAGGTCCTAGGACACAGCAATAAAAGCAAAAACGTGTGAGGACTGCAAAGGGAGAAACAAAACTTATTAAACACAGACAATATGATTAGAAAATCTAAATCACACTATAGAAAATCTATCATTGAAAGGGTTTAACAAGGTGGCTAGATAAAAAGTGGTTAACAAAAATAAGTTCCCTTTATATAACCAACAAAACACAGGAAACATCGATTGTTTTTTTTTTTTTTTTTGTTAACTTTTGCCCACTTTTTTTTTTTTAATTATTATTATACTTTAAGTTTTAGGGTACATGTGCACAATGTGCAGGTTAGTTACATATGTATACATGTGCCATGCTGGTGCGCTGCACCCACTAACTCGTCATCTAGCATTAGGTATATCTCCCAATGCTATCCCTCCCCCCTTCCCCCACCCCACAACAGTCCCCAGAGTGTGATGTTCCCCTTCCTGTGGCCATGTGATCTCATTGTTCAATTCCCACCTATGAGTGAGAATATGCAGTGTTTGGTTTTTTGTTCTTGCGATAGTTTACTGAGAATGATGATTTCCAATTTCATCCATGTCCCTACAAAGGACATGAACTCATCATTTTTTATGGCTGCATAGTATTCCATGGTGTATATGTGCCACATTTTCTTAATCCAGTCTATCATTGTTGGACATTTGGGTTGGTTCCAAGTCTTTGCTATTGTGAGTAGTGCCGCAATAAACATACGTGTGCATGTGTCTTTAAAGCAGCATGATTTATAGTCCTTTGGGTATATACCCAGTAATGGGATGGCTGGGTCAAATGGTATTTCTAGTTCTAGATCCCTGAGGAATCGCCACACTGACTTCCACAATGGTTGAACTAGTTTACAGTCCCACCAACAGTGTAAAAGTGTTCCTATTTCTCCACATCCTCTCCAGCACTTGTTGTTTCCTGACTTTTTAATGATCGCTATTCTAACCTACTCATCTGACAAAGGGCTAATATCCAGAATCTACAATGAACTCAAACACATTTTTTTTTTTTATAGACAGAGTCTCACTCTGTCGTCCAGGCTGGAGTGCAGCAGTGCAGTCTCGGCTCACTGCAAGCTCCACCTCCCAGGTTCATGCTATTCTCCTGCCTCAGCCTCCCGAGTAGCTGGGACTACAGGCGCCCACTACCACGCCCTGCTAATGTTTTGTATTTTTAGTAGAGACGGGGTTTCACCGTGTTAGCCAGGATGGTCATGATCTCCTGACCTCGTGATCCACCCGCCTCGGCCTCCCAAAGTGCTGGGATTACAGGCGTGAGCCACCGTACCCGGCCAAAACATCGATTTAAAACTATATTAACTTCAATAACAAAATTATAAAATACTTAGGAATAAATCTAACACAAAAAGAGAGAAGACGTTCATGGAGAAAATTAGGTGTGGTACCTGAATGGACTAGAATTGTGCTGTTCAATATGGTAGCCAAGACGCACGTGTGGCTATTTAAATTTCAATGTAAACCAATTAAAATGAGATAGCATTCGGAATTCAATTCCTAAGTCATATTAGCCTCATTTGCACTGCTCTATTTAGGCACATGTGGCTAGTGGCTACCCAACTGATGGAGTAGATATAGAGCGTGTGCATCAGCACAGAAAATCAGACAGCACTGGACTAGAATATGTCCATCCATCACATATACTTTCAATTAGAATGCAATCATTTATACTACACTGCTTATGTCATACCTCTGTATTAGTCTGTTCTTACGCTGCTAATAAAGACATACCTGAGACTTGGTAATTTATACAGAAAAAGAGATTTAATGAACTCACAGTTCCACATGGCTGGGGAGGCCTCACAATCATCGCAGAAAGCAAAGGAGGAGCGAAGGCATGTCTTACGTAGGGGCAGGCAAGAGAGAGTGTGCGGGGGAACTGCCCTTTATACAACCATCAGACCTCCTACGACTTACTGTCATGGGAAAAACCCACCCCCACGATTCAATTACCCCCCACGACATGTGGGGATTATGGGAGCTACAATTCAAGATGAGATTTACGTGGGGACACAGCCAAACCATATCAACACCCATAATGGAAATGCAGAAGAGAGTTGTAAAGTTTGCTTATCTTCTTTTTCTTTTCTTTTTTCTTTCTTCTTTCTTTTTTTTTTTTTTTTTTTAGATGGAGTCTGACTCTGTTGCCCAGGCCAGAGTGCTGTGGCACGATCTCGGCTCACTGCAACCTCCGCCTCCAGGGTTCAAGCGATTCTCCCGCTTCAGCCTCCCGAGTAGCTGGGATTACAGGCGTGCACCACCACGTCTGGTTAATTTTTGTATTTTTAGTAGAGACAGAGTTTCACCATGTTGGCCAGGCTGGTCTTGAACTCCTGACATCAGGTGATCTGCCCACCTCGGCCTCCCAAAGCGCTGGGATTATAAGAGTGAGCCACTGCGCCCAGTCAAGTTTGCTTATCTTCTAAGTTTGTGGGGGATATTTGTCTTTTGTAGGGGATGCGGTTTGGTTAGCATCTGAAAGTCCTTCCGACACTTAAGAAACCAACTATCTTGTGAGTCTTTTCATTATAAAAGTCCCAATGGAGAGACACTTGCTCTTCCAGTACCCTGACAACAAAAATACAGGCACGAGACCCAAAAGACTAGCCAATCAGATACTCTCTTTGAAGAGCTGAGTCTTGGGCAAGCAACAAAGAGATGCTGCATTAGTTCAGGGTTCATTCTGGCACAGGTAGTGGTAGCCTCTTGTATCTAGTGACCACCATTGGTGCTAGTGTCCAGAATGCCAGTGGCAGTTTCCAGTACCTAACAGTGACAGCATCTTAATCAGGTCATTCACGTTCCGGCCATGGCTGCAGCTCCAGCCTCGTGGATTCCCTTTGGTGCCTGCCCACACTCCAAACTTCAGCCTTGCCTCTAAGAGCTACTTAATATCTCCCCGAATAAATTCCTTTTCTAAGTTAGAAGAAGTAGATGTCTTATAGATTATCTAGTCTAAGCTTACTGGGATTCATAATATAAATGCAGGTAAATGGAATTCTATCTCTCTTAAAACTTATTTATCTGTCAGCTTAGGCTAAGTTACGCTGTGGTAAAAAATGACCTCCACAAACCTCAGCGGCTTATAAAAACAAAGATTTATTTCTCACCTTAATGTCCATTATGGGTCAGCTGTGGTTCCCGTCCATGTCATCTTCCCTCTGGACCTGACGAACCTGAGCTAATGGATCAGCCTCTGTCTGATATATTGCAGGTATCACTGGTTGAGAGAAAAGAGACCAAAAATAAGACCCCTGCTGGCTCTTGAAGCTTCCACACAGAAGTGATGTTCATCATCTCCCCTCATATGATGTTCACCAAAGCAAGTCACACATCGTGATGTATAATCTTCCTAAAGAGAGGGACATTGCAAATCACATGGAAAAGCTTGATCTGAGTGATGTGGTATCCTACAATGGTCCCACCGGGAGGGTCATCAAATATTTGAACAAGAATACAATCTAACACAGCCTGTTATGACTCAGGGCTTTTTTTTTTTTAATTATACTTTAAGTTCTAGGGTACATGTGCACAACACGCAGGTTTGTTACATATGTATACATGTGCCATGTTGGTGTGCTGCACCCATTAACTCTTCATTTACACTAGGTATATCTCCTAATGCTATCACTCCCCGCTCTCCCCACCCCACGACAGGCCCTGGTGTATGATGTTCCCCAACCTCTGTCCAAGTGTTCTCATTGTTCAATTCCCACCTATAAGTGAGAATATGCAGTGTTTGGTTTTCTGTCCTTGTGATAGTTGGCTCAGAATGACGGTTTCCAGCTTCATCCATGTCCCTACAAAGGACATGAACTCATCCTTTTTCGTGGCTGCATAGTATTCCATGGTGTATATGTGCCACATTTTCTTAATCTAGTCTATCATTGATGGACATTTGGCTTGGTTCCAAGTCTTTGCTATTGTGAATAGTGCTGCAATAAATATACATGTGCATGTGTCTTTATAGCAGCATGATTTATAATCCTTTGGGTATATACCCAGTAATGGGATGGCTGGGTCTAATGGTATTTCTAGTTCTAGATCCTTGAGGAATTGCCACACTGTCTTCCACAATGGTTGAACTAGTTTACAGTCCTACCAACAGTGTAAAAGTGTTCCTATTTCTCCACATCCTCTCCAGTACCTGTTGTTTCCTGACTTTTTAATGACTGCCATTCTAACTGGTGTGAGATGGTATCTCATTGTGGTTTTGATTTGCATTTCTCTGATGGCCAGTAATGATGAGCATTTTGTCATGTGTCTGTTGGCTGCATAAATGTCTTCTTTTGAGAAGTGTCTGTTCATATCCTTTGCCCACTTTTTGATGGGATTGTTTGATTTTTTCTTGTAAATTTGTTTAAGTTCTTTGTAGATTCTGGATGTTGGCCCTTTGTCAGATGGGTAGATTGGAAAAATTTTCTCCCATTCTGTAGGTTGCCTGTTCACTCTGATGGTAGTTTCTTTTGCTGTGCAGAAGCTCTTTAGTTTAATTAGATCCCATTTGTCAATTTTGGCTTTTGTTGCCATTGGTTTTGGTGTTTTAGACATGAAGTCCTTGCCCATGCCTATGTCCTGTATGGTACTGCCTAGGTTTTCTCCTAGGGTTTTTATGGTTTTAGGTCTAACATTTAAGCCTTTAATCCATCTTGAATTAATTTTGTATAAGGTGTAAGGAAGGGATCCAGTTTCAGGTTTCTACATATGGCTAGCCCGTTTTCCCAGCACCATTTATTAAATAGGGAATCCTTTCCCCATTTCTTGTTTTTGTCAGGTTTGTCAAAGACCGGATGGTTGTAGATGTGTGGTATTATTTCTGAGGGCTCTGTTCTGTTCCATTGGTCTATAACTCTGTTTTGGTACCAGTACCATGCTGTTTTGGTCACTGTAGCCTTGTAATATAGTTTGAAGTCAGGTAGCGTGATGCCTCCAGCTTTGTTCTTTTGGCTTAGGATTGCCTTGGCAATGCAGGCTCTTTTTTGTTTCCATATGAACTTTAAAGTGGTTTTTTCCAATTCTGTGAAGAAAGTCATTGGTAGCTTGATGGGGATGGCAGTGAATCTATAAATTACCTTGGGCAGTATGGCCATTTTCACAATATTGATTCTTCCTATCCATGAGCGTGGAATGTTCTTCCATTTGTTTGTGTCCTCTTTTATTTTGTTGAGCAGTGGTTTGTAGTTCTCCTTGAAGAGGTCCTTCACATCCCTTGTAAGCTGGATTCCTAGGTATTTTATTCTCTTTGAAGCAATTGTGAATGGGAGTTCACTCATGATTTGGCTCTCTGTTTGTCTGTTATTGGTGTATAGGAATGCTTGTGATTTTTGCACATTGATTTTGTATCCTGAGACTTTGCTGAAGTTGCTTATCAGCTTAAGGAGATTTTGGGCTAAGACCATGGGGTTTTCCAAATATAAAATCATGTCATCTGCAAACGGGGACAATTTGACTTCCTCTTTTCCTAATTGAATACCCTTTTTTTCTTTCTCCTGCCTGATTGCCCGACTCAGGGCTTTGTTATTAATCTGGTAAATTTTAAATTCCATAACATGAATGAAATGAATTTATCTTGAAAAATCTATTTTTCTGGAGATTGGGTTTGAAACATTAGTAATAGTAATATTTGATCCCATTTATTAAGGTTAGATGCAGGGCTTCCAAAGTGTGACATCACTGTACAAAACCAAAGCAAAGATGAGGGCATATTGAAATTCTACTGTAATTTGAAGTAAAAATCTATTTTGCAAAATTGCATTAAGCATCTGCCAAACCTAGAGTTAAACCTTGGGGCTTTGAGGGGATGTAAATCTCACTACTAAGACCTGCATAGGAAACTTGATGGGCAATTAAAGAAAAAAAAATAAAACATGTTCACAAATAATATAAAGCAGTGATAAGATAGAGCAGAGATGGAATAAAGGAAGTCCATAGGATGGGCTAAGTATGGAATTCTGTAGCTTAGAGATATAATGGAATTGTGTGAGGAACAGATTACTTTTCAATAAGTCATGCAATGCAAACAATTGAATACCACCCCCACACACACGCGCACATACACACACATACATATGTATATTTTTTGAGATGGGGTCTCACTCTGTCCCTCAGGCTAGAGTGCAGTGGCACAATCTCAGCTCAACAAGCAATTCTCTGGCCTCAGCCTCCCAAGTAGTTGGGACTACAGGCATGAGCCACCAGCTAATTTTTGTATTTTTAGTAGAGACGGGGTTTCACCATTTTGCTCAGGCTGGTCTTAAACTCCTGAGCTCAAAGCAATCCACCTGCCTTGGCCTCCCAAAGTGCTGGGATTACAGGCATGAGCCACCATGCCCGGCCTACATATTTTATACCACAGGATATGTATGTTTGGGAGGAGACATACAGGGGAGAAAAAAATTGATCCAACTTCTAAGCATTCCTAAATTTTGTCCTTACTAAACACAATGGCTCTAGTGATGAAATTTCATTAAATTCTTTTTTGCCAAATAAGTTACAAAACTAGGGTAAAATATCCTTGCTTCCTTTTTTTTAAAGAAAAAAAATCTTGTGACCTTCATCTGTAGATAACAGTGAGTATCTGAATTTCAAAATGTCAAGTTTTGCATGTGGTTAATCAAAAATAATTTTTGACACAAAAGTTGGAAGGAGTATAATTGTGACAGGTAGAAATGTCAAATTATTTATGCAAATTCAGCTAAAGATGTACTTTAAGTAAAGGTCAGTATAGTTTATTTGGTTAGTAAAATATGGTTTACTTCTTGAGTTAAGAAAAAAGAAATGATGTGAAAGAAGCCAGACACAAAAACCTACATATTGTATGGTCCCATTTGCATGAAATGTCCAGGATAAGCAGATCCATAGAGACAGAAAGTAGGTGGCGGTTGGGGGGCTGGGGGCTGGGAAGAGGGTGGAATAGAGAGTGGCTATTAACTGGTACTGGATTCCTTCTTGGGGTAATGAAAACATTCTGGAATTAGATAATGATGATAATCGCACAACTTTGTGAATATACTAAAAGCCACTGAATTATAACAAAAATAAATGCATATAAACTTTAAAAAACTCGTAAGTTACAAATAGTGTTTATGTATATGATTTGGGGAAAATTATTTTCAAAGAGTCACTTCTAGAATTACTAACATATAGCCAAGTACAGTCTGTAATGCATGCTAACAGACAACTAAGTCAACAACCACAAAATCACCAAACAATTTTAATAACCTTTTCAACTATATTCCTTAAGTACTTGCAGGGTCTTCCGGCAAGTAAAACAGTGAACAAATAGAATTTTTTAAATCTCCTTTTCTTTCTAACAATGCTATTGAACATTAAAACAGAAAATAACACACAAGAAAGGGAAGGATTATAAGACAATTGAACAATTAGCTTTATAATAGAGTTTGAGCATATATGGCCTAAGACTTTATAGTATATGTGATGTTTACTCAAAGATACTACATACATGGAGAAGAAAAGCTCCAAAATGTTCTGGGGAAAAAAAATGCTCTCTCTTTTCCAATTGCCCATTCTTTCCACTCTCAAATTGTTTTGTCTGTCATAAACTACAATCACTCCCTCTGAGCTTGTTTTCAATCTTTTTAAAAATTTTTTTATTTATTTTTTTGAGACGGAGTCTCGCTCTGTCGCCCAGGCTGGAGTGCAGTGGCATGGTCTCAGCTCACTGCAAGCTCCACCTCCCGGGTTCATGCCATTCTCCTGCCTCAGCCTCCCGAGTAGCTGGGACTACAGGCGCCTGCCACCACGCCTGGCTAATTTTTTGTATTTTTAGTAGAGACGGGGTTTCACCGTGTTAGTCAGGATGGTCTCAATCTCCTGACCTCCTGATCTGCCCGCCTCGGCCTCCCAAAGTGCTGGGATTACAGGTGTGAGCCACCGCGCCCGGCCTAATCTTTTACCTAAATGTATGTATGTGTTGATCTGTCATATTCCTGGCTCTTCCAAATTTCTTAGGTGCACTCATTCAACAAATATTTCTTGAGGGCACTCTGTGTGCCAGAACTATTCTAGGGGCTGGAGATAAGCTGTGAACCAAAAAGACAAAAATCTCTGACCCCGTGAGCAAGAGCAAGGCATTGTATTTCTTTCTTTCTCTTTCTTTCTTTCTCTTTCTTTTCTTTTTCTTTCTTTCCTTTCTTTCCTTTCTTTCTTTCTTTCTTTCTTTCTTTCTTTCTTTCTTTCTTTCTTTCTTTCTTTCTTTCTTTCCTTCTTTCCCTCTCTCTCTTTCTCTCTTTCTTTCTTTCTTTTTTTTGACATGGTCTTGCTCTGTCACCCAGACTGTAGTGCAGTGGCATGGTCTTGGCTCACTGCAACCTCCACCTCCCGGGTTCAAGCCATTCTCCGGGGCCTTGGGCTCCCAAGTAGCTGGGATTACAGGCACATGCCACCATGCCTGGCTAATTTTTGTATTTTTAGTAGAGACTGGGTTTCACCATGTTGGCCAGTCTGGTCTCAAACTCCTGACCTCAAGTGATCCACCCACCTCGGCCTCCAGTGCTGGGATTACAGGTGTGAGCCACCACGCCCAGCCAGGGCATTGTATTTCAATGGTGAATAAGCTCTATTAAGGCATGGGCAAGGACTTCATGTCTAAAACACCAAAAGCAATGGCAACAAAAGCCAAAATTGACAAATGGGATCTAATTAAACTAAAGAGCTTCTGTACAGCAAAAGAAACTACCATCAGAGTGAACAGGCAACCTACAAAATTGGAGAAAATTTTTGCAACCTACTCATCTGACAAAGGGCTAATATCCAGAATCCACAATGAACTCAAACAAATTTACAAGAAAAAAACAAACAACGCCATCAAAAAGTGGGCGGAGGACATGAACAGACACTTCTCAAAAGAAGACATTTATGCAGCCAAAACACACATGAAAAAATGCTCATCATCACTTGCCATCAGAGAAATGCAAATCAAAACCACAATGAGATACCATCTCACACCAGTTAGAATGGCAATCATTAAAAAGTCAGGAAACAACAGGTGCTGGAGAGGATGTGGAGAAATAGGAACACTTTTACACTGTTGGTGGGACTGTAAACTAGTTCAACCATTGTGGAAGTCAGTGTGGCGATTCCTCAGGGATCTAGAACTAGAAATACCATTTGACCTAGCCATCCCATTACTGGGTATATACCCAAAGGACTATAAATCATGCTGCTATAAAGACACATGCACACGTATGTTTATTGCGGCACTATTCACAATAGCCAAGACTTGGAACCAAGCCAAATGTCCAACAATGATAGACTGGATTAAGAAAATGTGGCACATATACACCATGGAATACTATGCAGCCATAAAAAATGATGAGTTCATGTCCTTTGTAGGGACATGGATGAAATTGGAAATCATCATTCTCAGTAAACTATCGCAAGAACAAAAAACCAAACACCGCATATTCTCACTCATAGGTGGGAATTGAACAATGAGATCACATGGCCACAGGAAGGGGAACATCACACTCTGGGGACTGTTGTGGGGTGGGGGGAGGAGGGAGGGATAGCATTGGGAGATATACCTAATGCTAGATGACGAGTTAGTGGGTGCAGCGCACCAGCGTGGCACATGTATACATATGTAACTAACCTGCACAGTGTGCACATGTACCCTAAAACTTAAAGTATAATAATAAAAGAAAAAAAAATCAGAGGCCAGGCGTGGTGGTGGCTCACTCCCGTAATCCCAGCGCTTTGGGAGGCTAAGGCAGGTGAATCACGAGGTCAGGATATGGAGACCAGCCTGGCCAATATGGTGAAACCTCGTCTCTACTAAAAATACAAAAAATTAGCTGGGCGTAGTTGCAGGTGCCTGTAATCCCACCTACTCAGGAGGCTGAGGCAGGAGAATTGCTTGAACCCGGAAGGCAGAGGTTGCAGTGAGCCGAGATCATACCACTGCACTCCAACCCAGCAGACAGAGTGAGACTCCATCTCAAAAAAAAAAAAGAAAGAAAAAATCAGAGAGGGTGCTAGGGAATGTAGGAAGAGGCTAGGGAAAGCCTCACAGCCTCAGGTGACATTTGAGCTAGGGCTTGAGAGAGGTAAGTTAAGTCATTAGGAATCTGGGAGACTGGGTTCAGTTGTTCACGCCTGTAATCCCAACACTTTGGGAGGCCAAGGTGGGAGGATCGCTTGAACCCAGGAGTTCAAGACTAGCATGGGCAATATCATTGGGACCTCATCTCTACAAAAACAATTTAAAAATTAGCCGAGCATGATGGCATGTGCCTGTAGTCCCAGCTACTTGAGAGGCTGAGGTGGGAGGATCTCTTGAGCTTGGAAGGCAGAGGTTGCAGTGAGCTGAGATCATGCCACTGCACTAAAGCCTGGGGGACAGAGCTAGACCCTGTCTTAAAAAAAAAAAGGAATCTGGGGTATGAACATTCCAGGCAGAAGCAATAGCCAGTGCAAAGGCCCTGTGGCAGAAATGTGCCTGGTATCACCAAAGAGCAGCAAGGAGGCCAGTGTGACTGAATGCAGTCTCCAGCAAGGGGGTAAGTATTAATAGCAGGCAGGGAGCTCAGAAAGGTAACAAGGAGGGGCCAGATTAGTGAAGCTTTAAAGACCACTATAAGAACTTTGTCTTTCTCTTGGAGACAGGAGCCAACAGAGAGTTTTGAGCAGAGAGGTAACCTGATCTGATTTGCATATTCCCCAGGATCACTCTGGCTGTTGTGTTAGAGATGTACTTGGGAGACAAGAGTGGAAGTCAGGCAACCACTTAGCAGGTGGTATCTGTATGACAATTGGTCATCCAGGTGACAGTCAGCCAGGTGAGGATGATGCTGGCTTAGAACAAGACAATGGTAGAGAACATAATATGTGGTCATATTCTGGATATTTTTAAACAGTGTTATTGAGGTATAATTTACATATGATAAAATTCACTTGTTTTAAGTACACAATTCAATGATTTTTAAACAGATTTACAGAGTTATTTAGCCATTACCACAATCCAATTTCAGAACATTTCCATTACTCCAATAAGGTCCCTTGTGCCCATCTGTAGTCACTCCTCTTTTCTCCCACCAGCCCCAGGTAACTGTGAATCCACTTTCCATCTCTGTAGATTTGTATATTCCAGACACTTCACATAAGTGGAGTCATTCAATATGTGGTCTTTTGTGATTGGCTTCTTACATTTAGCAAATGCTTTCAAAGTTCATCTGTGCTACAGCATGTATCATTACTTCACTCCCTTTTATTATGGAATAGTATTTCTTTGAATATCTATACCATATCTTTTTGATCCATTCACCAGTTAATGGACATTTGGGTTGTTTCCACTTTTTGGCTACTATGAATAGTGCTGCTATGGATGCTCACAGATGAGTCTTCGTGTAAATGTATGCGTTCATTTCTCTTGTGTACACGCCAAGGTGTATAATTGCTGGGATGTATGGTAAATTTATGCTTAATTTCTTTTATTTTTATTTTTAACCGAGTCCTATGTTTACTATGATGCTTAACTTCTTAAGAAACTGCCAGGCTGGGCGCGGTGGCTCACGCCTGTAATCCCAGCAGTTTGGGAGGCTGAGGCAGGCGGATCACGAGGTCAGGAGATCGAGACCATCCTGGCTAACGTGGTGAAACCCCGTCTCTACTAAAAATACAAAAAAAATTAGCCGGGCGTGGTGTGGGCGCCTGTAGTCCCAGCTACTCGAGAGGCTGAGGCAGGAGAATGGCGTGAACCCGGGAGGTAGAGCTTGCAGTGAGCCGAGATCGCGCCACTGCACTCCAGCCTGGGCGACAGAGCGAGACTCCGTCTCAAAAAAAAGAAACTGCCAAACTGTTTCCCAAAGTGTCTGCACCATTTTATATTCCTGCCAGTAATGTACAAAAATTCTAATTTCTCCACATCCTCACCAACACTTGTTATTTTCTGTGTGTGTGTGTGTGTTTTGTTTTGTTTTTTTCTAATTATGGCCATCCAAGTGGGTGTGAAATGGTTTCTCGTGGTGGGTTTAATTTGCATTTCCCTAAGGACTAACCATGTTGAGCATCTTTTCATGTGCACGTTGGCCACTCTTGTATCTTCTTTGCTCTTCTTTGGTGAAGCGTCTATTCAAATCTCCTGCCCATTTTTAAGTTGGGCTTCTGGATATATATTTGAAATAGAGCCAATATGATTTGCCAACTGATTGGAAGTATGATATGAAAGAAAGAGCGGAGTTAATGATGACTCCATGTTTCTTTAGCTCAAGGTACACAAGGATGGAGTTGCCATTCAGTGGAGAAGGAGGCACTGGAGAGAAGATTGGAAGCTTGATTTTAAACATGTTAAGTTTGAGATGCTCACTAGACATGCAAGTAGAGTTGTCAAGTTGACTGTTAGGTTTCTGGATCTGGAATTCTGAGGGGGAGATGCAAGCCTGAAGATAGACAGCGGGGAGGTCCTTAGCATGGAGATGATGCAGGAAGCCATGGAACTAGAGAAGATCACCAAAGGAGTGAATGTAGATAGAAGGGATCCAAGGATTACATTCCAGGACATTCCAGTTAAAAAGTCAGGAAAGATGAACCAGCAAATGATACTGAAACAGAGTGACCAGTGACAGGGAAAACCAATGAGAGTGTAACCTACTGCAAGCCACATGAAAATGTTCTCAAGAAGGAAGCAAGCATGTCAAATGCTGTAGATAGGATTCAAGGCTGAGAACTGTCCCCTGAATTTAGTGACGTAGAGGGTGGAGGTCATTGGTGACCGAGGCAATCGGAGAGATCCATGTTAGTTTCCATGCTAGGATCTCAGGCATTTCATCCAAAGGTATAAGCAGGAAGGCAGACTTCATAGGGCCAGCTGCTGTGGACAGTTAATATGCAGTTGATTGCTGAGGACTTGGTGAAAAATGTAGATTCGGATTCAGTAGGTCTGGGATGCGGCCCTTGTTTTGGTATTTGCTCCCAGGTGATGCTGATGCCATTGATCCCAGGGCCTCAATATGAAGGGCGAGAGTGCAGGGCTGATTTCATTTGTGGTTATTACAATTCTTTTCTGAGTATAACTCTCACTGGGAACGAAAATGTCAACTGTTTGGGGTTGATTCTAGAGGATTTTTTATTTTCCAGGGGTTTAATATCATTGATAGTTCAGCTCAGATCTGTGGCTTGAGAAATGGGGAAGAAACACAAGGACCGATGATTTGGGATCCCCGTTGAGCCCTGTAAGCTGTGTGAAAGCAGGTTTTATGCAGAACCGCAAATGCTAGAGCCCAGGAAACTGCCCTGACAACTTTGAAGGCATTGGGAGACTCACTCTTTATCTGTCAGTGATGTGGCTGGGGCCTCCAGAAAGCCCCCTTTGAGAAAGACTGTCATTACGAGCACGTATAAATTGGGACTAAGGTTCAGAATGACTCACTGAGATAAATATCCAATAGAGACCCTCTCTCCAATTTCTTCCTTCCATTCATCTGATTTTTTTGGGTAACAGCTTTATTGATATTATTTATACTATACAATTCACTCATTTAAAGTGTACAATTCAGTGATGTTTAGCATGTGCATCCATCACCACCACCAATTTTAGAACATTTTTAGCACCCCCAAAAAGAACCCCCCATGTCCTTTTTGTTTTGAGACAGAGTCTCCCTCTGTCACCCAGGCTGGAGTGCAGTGGCACGATCTCAGCTCACTGTAACATCCGCCTCCCGGGTTCAAGCAATTCTTGTGCCTCAGCCTCCCAGGTAGCTGGGACTACAGGTGCGCACCACCACGCCCAGCTAATTTTTGTATTTTTAATAGAGACAGGGTTTCACCATGTTGATCAGGCTGGTCTCAAACTCCTGACCTCAGATGATCCACCCGCCTCAGCCTCCCAAAGTGCTGGAATTACAGACCTGAGCCACCGCATTCAGCCTCATTTTTAAATGTTCATAAAAATCCACTAAGTCATTTGGAAACTTTCTGCTGAGCAATTTGTGAGATTTCACAAAGCTGGGGGACAAAAGCCCATCTGCTGAAAGAAAACAAAACTGAAGGAATAGAAATCCTCGGTCTGAAAAGATAAGACAAAACAAGATGGCCTGGTGGACTCATAAACACCAACACACAGTCCATGTAAAATCTTCAAGTCCTTTTCTGCTAGACATGGGTGAACTTTGACTTTTAGCTCTTCCCAACTGACACGCACATGAAGTCACACGCCATGGGGAAGAGCTACGTGGGAAACTGTTGGACAAGTGCCTGGGTGTGCTGTGGTTAGAGAAAAAAAAACAAACTGAAACTGGTTTTGCAGCTCTGTCTTCAATCATTCACAGATAGGCGCATTAGGTGGAATCCAGCCAGATGACTCAGGGCCTCACCGGCACCTTGGAAATTTCTGAATTTTTTGTTTCAGTCTACAAAGGGGAATTTCGTGAGTTACGACATCACTCTGAAGCTGTAAAAGTAGCTGCCGGGGAGCTACCTGTATCTGTTTACCTGCATTTCAAAAGTGAATATGGTATATTCCAAAAATAAAAAGTAAAGAAGTTTTTGAATGGGTGAAGTTTTAACTTGCTTATTAATTGGATATGTAACTTTACCATGGTTGTTTTAGATTTTTTAAAAAAATTTGCCACCATTTGAAAAAGATTAATGACTACTTGGAACCTACCCCTATTTGTATCTCATTTACATTTTAAAAGAAAGCAAGAGTATGTCCAACAAATTAATTTTAATTCTATTTTTGACTCTCTGTCCAGGAGGGTACTTACAATAATTTAACAAAGGATTCTAAATAACTATTTTTTCATAATTGATTGTTATTTTCCTAGATCATACAGGCAGAACATGAAGATAGAAAGGCCCTATATTTGGCGGGGTATGGTGGCTCACATCTGTAATGCCAGCACTTTGGGAGGCTGAAGCAGGTGGATCACATGAGGCCAGGAGTTCAAGACCAGCCTGGGCAACATGGTGAAACCCCCGTCTCTACTAAAAACAATACAAAAAATTAGCCAGGCATGGTGGTGCATGCCTGTAATCCCAGCTACTTGGAAGGCTGAAGCACGAGAATCACTTGAACCTGGAAGGCAGAGGTTGCAGTGAGCCAAGATCGCGCCACTGAACTCCAGCCTGGGTGACAGAGTGAGACTCTGTCTCAAAAAAAGAAAAGAAAAGAAAAGAAAGGCCCTATATTTTATAGGAAATGATACCTGAAACTGCATTTATATATTTATAGTCTTCAAATTCATAAAAATATATAAACATGTAAATATCCCTTAAAAAGCAACATGTTCTTATACTGTCAAATTTCAGTATTTTAAAAATTACTTACTTTTCAGAAAACTGGATAAACCACATGGATGCCACGAGAAGGTGTCAGAAGAGCCAGCAATCCTAGCCAGGTGGTCCCTCCCAATCTCTCCATCATCAGGAGGAGTGCACAGTACTGGGGTAAGGTGGGATCCATACACCACATGCTCCTGTCATTGAAAGAACAAACCACAATTATAAAATAGCAGGACCTCACCTGGAATTAATAGGAAACCTGCTGTTATTTCTAGAAGCAATCTGACATGCAAAATAAACAAATAAAACCTACCCACTTTGTTATGAGTTAGTCCTGGCTTTGTCTCTGTGTACCCTTGGGCAAGTAACTTAATCTCTCTCAGCCTTAGTTTCCTCACCTCTAAAATGCTGTGCAGCAGGGTAGTTGTGAAGATTAAAGGAGATGCTATACATAAAGTGCCAAGAATCTAGCAAATATGGTGCTGGAACAGACTTTCCCATTTCCTCTGCCTGGCCATCTTCCTCTCAAGATTTGCCCTAAGGGTCACGGCCTCTATGAAGCTTTCCCTGACCCTCCCACACTGGGTTAGTTGATCCTCTGGGGTCATCTGCACCCCTTTCCAGTGGGTGTCTCTCTCAGAGCTCTTAAAAGGTAAAATGATTGCTGGCTGCATAGCATGGCGCTTCCCCTGCGTTTCGTGGGGCTTGAGGCCTGGGATGGTGTCTTAATCATCTCTTTGCTCCCGGCACCTGGAAAAGTGAAAGCAATGTGCAGTCATGAACACAGAGCATTTCTGATGATGCATGCTAACATTTGTGGAAATCTATTATTATTATTATTTTTTAGATGGGGTCTGTCTCTGTCACCCAGGCTGGAGTGCAGTGGTGCAATCATGGCTCACTGCAGCCTCAATCTCCTGGGCTCAGGTGATCCTTCCACCTCAGTCTCCTGGGTAGCTGACACTACAGGCACACACCACCACGCCTGGCTAATTTCTATATTTTTTGTAGAGACGGGGTTCAGACTGATCTCCAACTCCTGGGCTCAAGTGGTCCTCCCACCTTGGCCTCTCAAAGTGTTGGGATTACAGATGTGAGCTACCACGTCTGGCCAGGAATCCCAGTTTTAAATAATAATGCAAATGGGACTATATGAGGTTGTCATCTGGTCTCCCTTCTGATTGTGGGGCTCTTCTGAAAGCCTAGGTACTTACAGTATCTGAGAGATACAAAAATAACTACTTTAGTAAAATATTTTGCATTTACTGGGAAGTTATAAATAACAAAGCAGTCTGACCCAGAAGATGAAGGCCCAGCCCTTGCCAAAGCAGTGGAGCACTGCCAGCTGCAGGCTTCCTGACTGGTATTTAGAATGGTAGTGGCGAATGAAAGGAGCCTCTCATCACAGGAAGTGCTCAGGGAAGAGACAGAGCTCCAATTGTATCCAACTTTTTATCTCAGAAAAGTAACACAGACAAAAGGAGAGTGATGTGGGAAAATCCATCAAGAGTCAAGAGAGCGCTCCTACATTCAGGTATAACAACTGGTGTTTATGCCCTATGCAGGGACTCCCAGTAACCATGGCAACCCGAGTATAGGATATACTTGTCCAATGCTGAATTTCTGCATTGTCTATTATTGTTTATTATGGGCCATGGGTAGGGAATTTGGGATTTAGTGTATTTTATGAAATATCCATTTGCAAAGTTGTCAAGGACTTTGCTGACTATAAGGATTCGGGGAGCCCAGACTCTGTGTACTCTTGCTTGAAGCCAGTTATTTGACATTTGGATCACTGCCAAGGGTCACCTGTTGTCCCTGCATGCATCCTTGCTTCCTTCTCTTCTAATTCAATATAACAGCCAGAGTGATCCTTCCTAAAGGGTGTTAAATCTCATCACCACAAACTCCCTAGCTTCAGTGGCTTCCCATCATGTTTTAAGAAACCCTCCCAAATCCTTACCATGGCCGACCGACAAGAGCCCTCACGATGGCCTCTTTGACTGCATCTCTCATCCTTGTTCCCCTTGCTCACTGTGACTTAGCTGCCGTGGACTCTTGCTGGAACTTGAGTGTATCAGGCACTCTCCTGTCTCAGGGTCTTCCATTTGCTGTTTCTGTAAAAGTGATTTTAAATTAAAGAGTCTTGGCCAGGCACGGTAACTCATGCCTATAATACCAGCACTTTGGGAGGCCGAACACTTTGGGAGGATCGCTTGAGCCCAGGAGTTTGAAACCAGCCTGGCAACATGATGAAACCCTGTCTCTACAAAAAATACAAAAATTAGCTGGGCATGGTGGCACGTGCCTGCAGTCCCAGCTACTCAAGGGAGTGGGGATGCTGAGGTTGGAGGATTGCTTGAGCCCGGGAGGTTGAGGCTGCAGTGAGCTGAGATGGCGCCACTGCACTCCAGCCTTGATGACAGAGTGAGAACCTGTCTAAAAAAAAAAAAAAAAAAAAAAAAAAAAATCTTTACCCTGCAGTCAATTTTAAAGAAAGTCCTTTCCTTTTAGGGGAAAGGACATAGGATGTGAAAGAATTACCTATAGGCAGAAAATGTAATGCTGTCTCATTAACCAAAAGAAAAACACACAGATTACTATTTTCCTATCTCAAGTTGCAAAACTCACGAATAAAGATGAAATGAAATGAGGAAGACCACGCAGATTGGTTTTTTTGTTTGTTTGCTTGAGGTGGAGTTTCTCTCGTTGCCCAGGCTGGAATGCAATGGTGTGATCTTGGCTCACCGCAACCTCTGCCTTCTGGGTTCAAGTGATTCTCCGGCCTCAGCCTCCCGAGTAGCTGGGATTACAGGCACCCGCCATCATGCCCAGCTAATTTTTGTATTTTTAGTAGAGACGGGGTTTCACCATATTGGCCAGGCTGGTCTTGAACTCCTGACCTCAGGCAATCCGCCCGCCTCGGCCTCCCAAAATGCTGGGATTACAAGCATGAGCCACCGCACCCAGCCAGGCCATGAAGGTTTTTATATTTTGGAGAGTAAGGAAATTTCCATTTTAATTACTTTTATTTGTCTGAACATTTAGTTTACCAAATTCCAATATAAATAAAAACTACACACATACACACAAACCCCCAAAGCAAAACATAAACACCGACTTGAACTAATCAAATTTGGTTTTTATGTGCTGTGCTCTTTCGTAACCACTGAATAGTTTTTCAGATTATTCCAAGTCATATGAAACCACACTTTGTGAAACTTCAAGTTTTAGATGACCTTGCAAGTTAAGGACTAAACATGTTGCATCACAAAAAGCAGCCCTGGGAAGACACGGGAGCAAGTATATCAAAATAGATTTTAAACTTGATGGCATTGAGCCGACTCTTCCAAATTATTTGAAAATACGAACATATTTTACTTTTATGCACGTTTTGGAGAATTCTGTCAGGCAGGTAAAGTGTACACACAGTTAGGCCTTCAGAGCTCCAACAAAGGAAGAGAGTTAGGAGAAAAGAACTGGTGAGAAAGTGAAATGGTAGGTTTGTAGAGACCGCCAAAGTAAACTTTTTAAAACTATAAAACGGTGAACATTCCATGAGTTTTTTAAGGAAAAAAAATCAGCCATAATCACATAGAAGGCGTGTTGTAGTCAAACAATTATATAAACTGGTTAAACACTGTTTGCAAAGGCCTCAAAGAGGTAATTTTATCTTCAATTCATTTATTAGATAAACGTCTGTTACTACATTCAAAGGCTAAAGTGATGGGCTTCCTCTGACAGACTAATGACCATTAATGTCCATCTCAAGGACACTTGTCCTTGAGAACATGAAGACTCCTGACATCAGAAACTAAACATCCTAGAGTTTACATACCCCCGAAAAACCTGTTCACAGGGGGAAAAACAAAAACAAAAACAAAAACAAAAAACAACTACGAAACTCCTTCAACTAAGCAAGAGGGCTCCAAACAAAATTCTAACTGCGGGATGAGTTCCAGGGTGACTTTTGTGGTTGAAGGGAGACCTATAAATGAGAAAAGAGAGGGGAAAAGAATGAAGATCTAGTCACTCAATGTTGGAGTTTAAACACATTCTTCATTTTGTCCCCGACCTCCAGGAATACATTTCTCAGAAGTCGATATTGAGCCAGTCTCAGTGAGTCAGGAGGGAGAAAATCTGGGATCTGTCAGAATTGGTACTATTTATGGTTGTGTCACTTGGACATGTCACCACACCTCTGTGGACCTGTTTCCTCATTCGTGAAGTGCCTGGAATAACATTCTTGTCTTAGAGCTGTAAAAAGGATCAAATGAGAGCCTGTTTCTGAGTAGTTCTCAACTCTGACTGCATCTTAAAATAACTTGAGGAATGAAAAAAGAAATGTTGATGCCTGGGTCCCATCTCATAGGTTCCAACTGAATTGTTCTAGGGTGGGGTCTCAGCACCAGTGGGTTTTCAAAGCTTCCCAGATGATTTTAATATGCAGCCACTGCTGAGAGCCACAGGCCTATTGCTAAAGTAGCACTTCTCAAACTATCCTATCCTGGAAGATTACCTGGGGAAGGTGTCAAAATGCAGATTCGGATTCAATGGTGTGAGGCCTGGGAATGCATTTCCCACAGTCTCCCAGTTTATGCTGGGCTGTTCTCACCCACACTCTGTCTACAGTAAGGTACTAAATGGCCACAAGGCACAATATAAATAGTCATCCACTCCCTCTCCCCAAACTGTAACTTTTAGGGATGGTGGTGGCAGCTTCAGCTAATGACTTTCTTTCCTCCTTTTTCTGTTTTAGAGAGTAGTGTGTATAAGATTTTTAAAAGCACAAAAGGGTTGTACAAATAAAAGGTATCACTCCGGTTATCTGTTAAGAGAACACTGATTTACAGTTACAAGCACACCCACTTGCTATGGTACCACTGCTCCCCACATTCGTTACAAATTACATAAGTCATCATTTGTTCATCTGGGTTTGAATTCCGCACCCAGCTGGGAAGGAAAAGTGTTCCTCTGTCAATTACAGTGACTTTGCAATTGTATTTTTCACAGCGTCTGCATTTTATTTTATTTGTCTGTGTGCCATCAATTACTTGGGGAAGGTAATGTTCCTGGATACAAGATTCCGTGTAGGAGGCTCTCAACTGCTTCAGTTCCTTATTTGCCATCTCCATGACAGTCATTTCAGCAAATTCTCGTGGAGACGTGGTCCCAGAGAGCAAGTTTTGTTGTAAATGAGAATTTCTGGGGTTCTTCAAATTGGCAACTTTGCTTCTGATGCAAGTTTTATATTTTTTGATGTTCTTTGAATAAAGGGTAAAAACATGCTCTTCAATTTCTCTTGCAAAGTTTTGCCACAAACCAGCTTTGGGTTGATCTGTGGAAGAACTAGTTAAAGCTGCGTAAAGAAGCTCTATGCATTTAGTTCTCATGGGTGTTGTGGGATCCAGCAACTCACTCGATCTCTTGCCAGTGGATTCAGGGTCACCATCCCCAAAATGCTCTTCCTTAGGTTTCAATTGAGTGGCTCTATTTTCAGGCACAATCATTTCACTGAGTTTTGCAACGTCTTGGGAAGACAGAGAATTCGAGCTGCAGATGCCCAGTGTCTCATTCTGACTTGGGTCATGAGAAGGTCCTGAATTTTCTTCTTTATTATCCCTCACAGGAAATAATTTAGGGCTGTTCCTCGCTTTGGAGTGAGTCTGTTTATAAACAGCTTTCCACTTTGATAGCAAACACTTGGCTTTCTTTTTCAAAGCCACAGAGGGGCAGTTTTTGAGGACTCTGTACACAGCTCTGACCACATCTGTCTCCTGGAGATGCTCCTTAGTCACATAAATTGTTTCTAGCTCAGTAAGGTGGTTGCCAAGATCCTCAAAATTCCTTTTGGACATCAGTTGCTCAATAAGAGAAGCTCTGGCAGCTATCTGGTTCTTGTCAGACATCTTTACAGCTGCAAAGAAAAAAGAGGTTTCAGTTTTCTTAAGTTTGCCGTTGCTAGTCGCAGCTTCTGGATACTAAAATAGCACTTTCTGTCAGTTACCTAGGCAATGTTTTCCGAAGGAGTCATGTAATACAAATGTATGCGACACGCTAGAAAATGGAATCTTTAAGGTGGCATGGTTTACTCTCAAGAGTTTAATTCCTAAGAGTGAAAAACAAACAAACAGTATTGCAGAGCCTCTACATAACATCTGCTTAAGAGGCTTGCCGGAGGATCTGCTATAGCTTCTCCACCTCCAATTTTACAAATCAATGATCTTTCTAGATTAGTCAATCCATTTGGGTGGAATCCGGTGGTCATGTTGGAGATGAAATCATGCCGGTGTCAGCATCAATACGGCAATGCTGAACAGTGCTAGACAATTTTTCCCCAGAGTCAGCTATATAACTGAACTACTTGCTCATTTCATAATCTTTAAAGTGGTACTCTTCTGAAAATAAAAGAGAAACAAGACAGAAAGGGTTTGCTAATGTCTCAAGCAATCTAAGGAAAATGTGAGACAGCACAGGTTGAAAAGCAGCTAGAGATATGTCTGTGGGTCCCAAAAGCCAACAGGCTACACTGTGCTGCCTTAGGAGTCTTCTGAACAAGGGAAAGGTTCAGACTCAACGATCCAGATGATTTATGACTTTAGACTAACTGGTTCTTACATTTTGGTTTTGTTAATTTTTAAAAAATTTTTAAGTGTAAAGAGTTGCTCAATGATTATGTCTGTGTGAATTTCATCCTAGGCAGGCAAATGTTTACTTTTATCTATGCAGTCTATTTTTTCCCTCCACATAATGTACATAATCTTGTCTATATAATACCCTTGGATCTATATTTATCTGTCTGGTCTAAATGTGAACATAAGCATCTTGATGGCAGGGACTGTGTCTTTTCAAAAATCCATGGGCTCTGTTTTATAGCACTTGATATTAAATAATCACCACCGAACATACACAGGCTAAGAACACTGAAGTGTTTAGAGAGAGAATTCACGCAATCTTCCCAGACACCATATGACAAGTGACATAAAACATAATGACCTTTTAGTAATTCTACTTCCATAAATTTACTTTAAGGAAATGAGAGATGTGGAGACTGCATATGTAAGAATTTTCTTCTAAGGAGAAATTGGAAGGCCCTCAAATGGTTAAATGGAGAATGGTTAAAAATATGGCACACTCCTAGGATACAATAATATAACCATTTAAAAATCATGTATTTAGATAATATTTAATGACATGGAAAAATGGTCATAAAGTTAGATGAAAAACAATCAAGATGTAAAACTATATAAAAGATTAAACAGTTAACATATGGGCCGGGCATGGTGACTCACCCTGTAATCCCAGCACTTTGGGAGGCCGAGGCAGGCAGATCACGAGGTCAGGAGATCGAGACCATCCTGGCTAACATGGTGAAACCCCATCTCTACTAAAAATACAAAAAATTAGCCGGGTGTGGTGGCGGGCACCTGTAGTCCTAGCTACTTGGGAGGCTGAAGCAGGAGAATGGCGTGAACCTGGGAGGCGGAGTTTGCAGTGAGCCAAGATCGTGCCACTGCACTCCAGCCTGGGCAACACAGCAAGACTGTCTAAAAAAAAAATAATAATAAATAAATGAATAAACCAGTTATCATATGACCCAGCAGATCCAAGAGAAATGAAAACATATGTCCACACAAAAACTTGTATACAAATGTTCATAGCAGTATTATTCACAATAGCCAAAAATGGGAAATAATCGAAATGTCCATCAACTGATGAATGGATAAATAAAATGTGATTTATCCACACAACAGAATATTATTCTGCCATGAAAAGGAATGAAGTATTGATACAGTTACAACATGGATGAACCTTGAAAACATTATGCTGAGCAGAAGCAGCCAGACAGAAAAGTCCACATATTGTATGATTTTATTTACATGAAATGTCCAAAACAGGCAAATCTATACAGACAGAAAATAGATCAGTTGTTGACTAGGTAGGGTAGGGCAGAAGGGCAGTGGGGTGAAGGAGGAGGAGCAGCTGATAAAGTTCAGGGATTTTCTTGGGAGGTGGTGGCACACATAAATCTTCTCAAGATTTATTTGTGGTGATGGGTTATACAACTGAGTATACTAAAAAACACTGAATTGTACACTTTAGGTGAACTGTATGGTGCGTGAATTACATCTGAATAAAGGTGTTATTTAAAAATAGAATTTGATCCAAATTTTATTTAAGAATTACATGTGAAAAGACTGAAAAGAGATACACAAAATTTTAAAGAGGGGCATTTTCTGAATGGTAAGATTTTAGGTAATTTTCATTTGTTATTTTCCTCTTCTGTATTTTCTGTGATGAGCATGTATTGCTTTCATAATCAGAAAAGTTATTGGTCTAACGCAATTTCATGATAAACTATATGCACTTAAGATATACCTACTGAAAAATGGTATGAGCAATGAATCAATCACCTTCTACCCACCTCCCCTCTGGAACGAGAATGTACATAACACTACTGAACTGTATACTTAAAAAGGCTTAAGACAGGCTGGGCGTGGTGGCTCACACCTGCAATCCCAGCACTTTGGGAGGCCAAGGTGGGTGGATCATGAGGTCAAGAGATCGAGTCCATCCTGGCCAACATGGTGAAACCTTGTCTCCACCAAAAATACAAAAAGTTAGCTGGGTGTAGTGGCGCATACCTGTAGTCCCAGCTACTCGGAAGGCTGAGGCAGGAGAATTGCTTGAACCCGGGAGGCAGAGTTTGCGGTGAGCCGAGATCATGCCACTGCACTCCAACCTGGCGACAGAGCGAGACTCTGTCAAAAAAAAAAAAAAGGGCTTAACACAGTAAATTTTATGTTTTGTATATTTTATCACAATTAAAAATTTTTTAAAGAAATATGAAGAAAAGGTCAATAAAAGAACATATAAAATGAAGAGCAAAGTGCTTTTTGGTTGTTTATACATAAATACATTAACTTCTATAGATTTACTCATTTTGCTGGTAAGACAAATTGCTGCTTTCACCCCACTGAAACCCCGAAGCTATAATTACAATTCCCTTTAAGAATTACCTTGAAACTCAGACCTTCAGTTGAGAAATTCTGACCTGAGTCAAATATTGCTTAACTTCCTTTTGGGCGCTGTAGGCCCATCTCTTATTCACCATCTTTCTCAATGCCTAGCAAACCTCCATCCTGATTTCAATAGTAATGCATATAGAATGCAGGCACATTGAATGTTTCTTCTTTGTTAGGAAACTTTTCAACGAGTCGGGGAGGGCTCAAGTATATTGAATAGCTTGAAACTTTATCACTGTGACACAACTGCGTGACTTCAAGATCTGAAGCAGACAATTCTGAGAGAAATGTTCGCTAATAGAGGGTGTGAATATTTTTTATTTTTCTGTGCTGTCTTACCTGTTGTTTATTGAGAGTTTGATTCTTAGGAAGACCTCTTTTACTGTATGCAGTCTTTAAAAGTGGAATTTTAAAAAGGCAAAAAAGAATTATCTTTTAAGTGCTGGTTCACAATAATTAGGAACATTACATAAGATCCTGAATTGATGGCCCTTTGTGAAACTAACTTTAAAACAAAACAAAACTGACTGCCCCAGGTTTTCTACATTCCAGCTCCCTCTGGTGGTTAAAAATGTAGGACTCAGAATCTTGGTTATGTAAGGGTACTTAACTCTTCATATTTGGGGATAAAGTTTGAGGGGAGATGCACCTGTTTGAGATGCAGTAATCGATTTCTGAGGCAATTATGAATACTTATCTGAATGCAAAGCCACAGGTGATATAGCCACTCTTAAGAGACGATATTCACATTTCAGAGGGAAGGTGGGTAGAAGGTGATTGATTCATTTCTCACTATACCATTTTTCAGTATGTATATCTTAAATGTATACAGTTTATCATGAAATTATATTAGACCAATAACTTTTCTGATTATGAAAACAATGCATGCTCATCACAGAAAATACAGAAAAGCGTAAAAGAACAAATGAAAATTACCTAAAATCTCACCATTCAGAAAATGCCCCTCTTTAAAATTTTGCGTATCTCTTCAGTCTTTTCATATGTAATTCTTAAGTAAAATTTGGATCAGATTCTATTTTTAAATAACACCTTTATTCAGATGTAATTCACATACCATACAATTCCCCTAAAGTGTATAATTCAGTGGCTTTTAGTATATTCACAGTTGTGTAACCCATCACCACAAATAAATCAACTTTAGAAGATTTATCTGTGCCACCACCCCCCAAGAAAATCCCTGCACTTTAGCAGCCACTCCTCTTTCTTCACTCCACTGCCCTTCTGTCCCACCCCACCAAGTCAACAACTAATCTTTTTTCTGTCTGTATAGATTTGCTGTCTGGACATTTCATGTGAATAAAATCATACAGTGTGTGGTCTTTTGTATCTGGCTTCTTCTATTCAGCATAACGTTTTCAAGGTTCATCCATGTTGTAGCATGTATCAGTACTTCATTCCTTTTCATGGCAGAATAATATTCTGTTGTGTGGATAAACCACATTTTATTTATCCATTCATCAGTTGATGGACATTTTGATTATTTCCCATTTTTGGCTATTATGAATAATACTGCTATGAACATTTGTGTACAAGTGTGTGTGTGTGTTTTTTTTTTTTTGAGATGGAGTCTCGCTGTGTCACCCATGCTGGAGTGCAGTGGTGCAATCTTGGCTCACTGCAATCTACACCTCCTGGGTTCAAGTGATTCTCGTGCCTCAGACTCCTGAGTAGCTAGGATTACAGGCATGTGCCACCACGCCCGGCTACTTTTTGTATTTTTAGTAGAGACAGGGTTTCATCATGTTGGCCAGGCTGGTCTCGAACTCCTGACCTCAGGTGATCCACCTGCCTTGGCCTCCCAAAGTGCTGGGATTACAGGCATGTGCCACCACACCCGGCCTGTGTACAAGTTTTTGCATGGACATATGTTTTCATTTATCTTGAATCTGCTGGATTATATAACTCTGTTTAATCTTTCATATAGTTTTGCATCTTGATTTTTTTTCACTTAGCTTTAGGACTATTTTTCCACATCATTAAATATTCTCTAAAAACACGATTTTTAAATGGTTATGTTATTGGATCATCCTAGGAGTTTGCGATAGTTTTTAATCATTCTCCTATTTGGGGCCTTCCAGTTTCTCCTAAGTTTGAAGAAAATTCGTACATATGCGGTCTCCACATCTCTCGTTTCCTTAAAGTGAATTCACAGAAGTAGAATTACTAAAAGGTAAATATGTTTTATGTCACTTGTCATATGGTGTCTGGGAAGATTGCGTGAATTCTCTCTCTAAACACTTCAGTGTTCTTAGCCTGTGTATGTTCGGTGGTGATTATTTAATATCAAGTGCTATAAAACAGAGCCCATGGATTTTTGAAAAGACACAGTCCCTGCCATCAAGATGCTTATGTCCAGCACTCTTTTCATCCTCCCAAACTGAAAACTCTGCACCCATTAAACAACTCCTCATTCTTCCCTCCCTCCAGCCCCTGGCAATCACCACTCGACTTTCTGTCTCTATGGATGAGACTACTCTAGGTACTTCATGTGAGTGGAATCATACAGTATTTCTCTTTTTGTGACTGGCTTATTTCACTTAGCATAATGTCCTCAAGGTTCATCCATGTTGTAGCATGTGTCAGAACTTCCTTCCTTTTTAAGAATGAATAATATTCCATTGTCTATACATAACACATTTTGTTTATCCATTCAAATGTCAACGGATACTTGAGTTGCTTCTGGCTTTTGGCCATTGTGAATAACACTGCTGTGAGCACTGGTATACCAATCTCTCTTTGAGACCCTGCTTTCAATTCTTCAGAGTATATACTCAAAAATGGAATTGCTGGATCATATGGTAATTCTATTTTTAATTTTTTGAGGACCCACTGTATTGTTTTCCATTCCCTTCCACATTTTTAACAGGATTTAAATCCAGTCAAACTTTCTAGTCCTCTGTGGGACCATCATGTGGATATAAAGGATTTATTGCCCTAGGAGGGTATAATGTGGAAGCCATTGAAATACAAAATTCTGACAATTGCCATAAAAAGACAAAGTAAGGCATATGTCCAGCTTAGTTCTACATAGTTCATTCAATAAATATATATTAGGGATTGAGTATGTGCTAGATGCTGAGCCTAAAGAGACAGTCTCTGCCTTGAAGGAGCTGATAGCCTAGTGGAAGTAATACTGGCAAGAAACTGGCCAGTTACAACACCTGTGGAATTTCAACATGGACAGACACTGGCTGCTAGGGGAAACACACGCAGGATGGTACCAAACCCTATCTGGGCTCGCCATCATCTGGACAGCTACAATTTGCTTCTTTACTGCCTTCACTCTACTTCTGGTACTCACAAGGCCCAACTGTGAGTCTGGCACTTTGTTAGAGGGATCATCCTCTAGTACAGATCTCAGAAAGATATTCCCTCATTTTCCTGCTGAAAGCCCTTGAGAGGTTTCCCCTTGCTTTCATGATGGAGCCAAAGCTCCTTGGCCAGTGGCAAAAAGAGCCCTAGCAGGCCTCCCTCTTGACTACTCTCAACCACTGATGGGCACGGCTCTGTGCCTTTGCTCAAGCAGCATCCCGAGCCTGGCTGATCTCTCACCATTAGTGGTTCTCAAGCCTGGCTGCACATTAGAATCCTCTGGGGAAATTAAACAACAAAAAACAAAAACAAACAATGGCAGGGCCTCACTCCAGATAGGATGAATTAGGATCTCTGAGGGTAGGGCCTGCATATTGGCTCAGCTCTCCAGGGTGACTCTGATTTAAACCACACACAGGCATACAACCCTCTTCCACACCCCAGCAGGACCTGCCAGTTAGGCTGCCATCAGCCCCAAAGACAGCTCTGGTTCTGCTCCTGGACCGAATGCAGACAACTCTATGACTGGTTTTTCTAGATGAGTCCCATTCAGTCAGAAAAGATTTAAAACACCTACTGTGTACAATGCAGCTGACAACCTTCTCTACAAATTACAAATGACAACTGTAATATTTTAAGTGTCATAATGTACACAATTCCTGATATTCACCCTCTCACTTACCTCTTCACAGTGGAAGGCAACATATATTTATTGAGCAACTCTCCAGGCCATACACACTCCAGTCATCTCAATCCTCACAACACTCCTGAAATACAGATAATGGCTTATTTTCATCTTACAGGTGAGGAAACCTGCTAAAAACAGTAAATAATTTGCATGTTTTTTTTCATGGTGTTAATCACATTTAAAAAACGTTTTTACTGCCTTCCCCACAAGACCATAAGAGAAGATCCACATGTTTTATTCACCTATACACACCTAGCAAACACCCAGTCAGTGCTTACTATTACTTAACACATTTTTGTTGTTGTTAAATGAGTAATGAGCATCCAGGATGCTCTCTCTCTTCTCTGCTTGTGAGCTTCATTTCTTTTCACTACACACCAGCTTGCTTGTACTCATTGCACCTAAGCCCAGTGCCCCTTGGCTTCTTTCGTAGGAGACCAAGCCCATCTCGATTCTAGTTCAAAAAAATCATTCAAAAATTCTAGTTCAAATAAATCTTGTTAAAAAAAACAAAACAAACAAACAAACAAACAAAAAAACCATGGTGCCCACTGTGGGCTAATGAAGTGGGTTTGAGGGGTCAAAACATTTGCATAAGGAAAGTCAAGCAGGTCCAGTTCCCAGAAGTGAGGGGTGCTGAGCAAGTTGGATAAGTTTCTTGACCATTCTGTGCCTCAATTTCCTCATCTACAAAATGGGAGAAATCCAACATCCTAGGATTAATGAGAATTAAATGAAAGTCTTGATAAAGTGCTTTGAACTATGGCTGTCACACAGTAAGTGTGAATAATAGGATGTGAATCTACAATTAAAAGGCTTAAAAATATCTACCAAACCAGGCATTGTTCTACAGCAGGGGGTCAGCACACTTTTTCTGTTAAAGATCAGAAGGTATATATTTTAGGCTTTGTAGGCCATACAATCTCTATGGACTACTCAACTCTGCTGCTCTTGTAGCAGCAACAGCAGATACAGAAAATAACATAAATGGATAGGCATGATCTTGCTCTGGTAACACTTGTTTACAAAAACAGGCAGGCTGGATTTGGCTGCAGGCCATAGTTTGTTGACCCTTTTCTAGAGCAGGGCTGTGCAACATATATATAACATGTAAAACACAAATATGATTTAAAATTTTCCAGTAGTCATGTTAAAAAATAAAAATTGGTGAAATTAATTATACATTTTATTTAACCCAGTGTATCCAGAATAGTCATTTCAACATGTGATTAATACAAACAAATTGAGATATTTTACATTCTTTTTCATGCTAATTCTCGAAAATTCACTGTGTCTTACACTTACAGCACATCTCAATTCGGACTAGCCACATTTCAAGTGATCAAGCCTTATGTAACTAATGGCTATCATTATTGGGACACCACGGTTCTAGAACTGATGCTAATATGGATAATGCTTAGGTGCATACCTATACCAAAAAGTGTATACAGTGCCAGGAAAAGTAGGCACGAAATATGGTATTGGATCCATATAAAAACTTATAAAGATTAGCTAATATTATAGTAAGCAAGGTGCACACATCTGCACAAAAATGGCCTAAACCCTGAGAAGAACGAGAGGAAAGGTCTGGAAACAATGTTTCCAGAAGTTTGTAACAAGTCAAAAATAACCTAGATCTGTTCAGATCTTTAGATCTCTTTAAAGCCTAAAGAGAAACTGTAACTTTCTAGCCCTAACCCACTTAACAGCTCCCCAGCTTCACAGGGAGCCCCGCCCTCTATGGAGAGAAACGATGCCAAATGTTGGCAGCGGTGTAGCGGTTACTGAACAGCCACTCAGCACTGCACTAGGGCCATTTCCCTTAATGGTGACCCCTAGTAAAGGCGCAGCGAGAGGAAGGGACCAGCCCAACTGCCCGGTCTAGCCCGGGTTCGAGTTCCGGTGGGTGGGGTCGAGCAACATGCAAAGCCTGCCGCTAATCATCTTGGGATGACGGCCCGGCACCCAGCACACAAACAGCGACAGTCCCGAGGGTTCAGCCCACTCTGGCGACCTCGACAGTCAGAGAGGAAGGGGCGGGGGTGCGAGCACCTTCGGATCTACGCCGCCCAGGGCGCACCGGAAAGCTGCCGCGAGCCGGGGTGGGCTTCCGCTGGGAATAAGGGCTCGCCTTTTTGCGGGACACAGGCCCTGGCAAACCTGAAGCATGACTCACCGAAAAGCGCAGGCGCAGTTCCGGAGCCTTCAGCCGCCCAGTGCCCACGGAGAACTTCCGATCACCCGGACTGGGACAACGTCAAGGCTCAGCCAATCCAAGCCCACAGGCCGGCGCACGTGGTCCTGGGACCCAGTGCATGCGCGCTAGGGAAATGGCTGCCGTGGGACTGCGCTCGCGCGGCTTCCTAGAGGAGGAGCCATGGCCCCGCCCCGGGCCCGAGAGAAAGAAACTGCACTTTCGTTTTTTAGCAGCAAAGTTTGTTGATGTACTTTACAACTTATCTTTTCTGCTTCTACTCAGGACAGTCAAGACAGTGCTCAGCTAGATGTTCACATAACTGTAGACATAAATGTGAATCTATTTAACGCAGTAATTAATTCAAAAAGTGTTTTTAGCATCCTAGCATGCATCAGTTGATATGAAAGTAGTAAATGTTAATTGAGTGGTCTTGTGCATCCTGGACTTCTCATCTGTGCATATTCTCATTCTTTGCCTGCAAAGGGCCAGTAAAAGCACAGTGATGGTTGAACGAATGTGACAGCCTCCTTTGCTGATGCCTTACCCCAAGGTAATTTGGGGAAAGGTTCAGGGAAACAGAGTATCCAATCCAATACTCTGGACTGGGTGCTGGCAGGAAGGAGGGCGATTGTATGATTAAGTATCATAATAAATCTTACCTAAAAGGAGGGGAGACAAGACCAGTGACTCATTAACTGGGATAGGGGATGTTTGGTCATTTTTGTGGTTTGGACAATGTTTACGTTTTTTCAGCATTCCCACGTGATTACAAAGGAGTCTTGTTTTTGTCTTGATCCATCTGGTCAAAGAGTGGCCACGTCTGATGGTGTTCTGTGAAGTATTTATGTTCCACGCAGCACCAAGGCCCAGCTGTGACTGCCGGGGCAGCTCAGAGCTGTCAGGGGTTACTTTTTTCTTGCTGTCTATTATAGGGCTAAAATGTTTAAGGATTATATAATACCTTTTTAAAGAAAAAATTATTTGGCTGGGCATGGTGGCTCACGCCTGTAATCCCAGCACTTTGGGAGGTCGAGGCAGGCGGATCATGAGGTCAGGAGATCGAGACCATCCTGGCTAACACGGTGAAACCCCGTCTCTACTAAAAATACAAAAAATTAGCCAGGCGTGGTGGCACGTGCTTGTAATCCCAGCTACTTGGGAGGCTGAGGCAGGAGAATCGCTTGAACCCGGGAGGCGGAGGTTGCAGTGTGCTGAGATCGAGCCATTGCACTCCAGCCTAGCGACAGAGCAAGACTTGGTCTCAAAAAAAAAAAAATTATTTAATGACACTTGTCACTTGTTAAAGCATGGTAAGGAAGACTTTTTTCAGGACCACTGAGATAGACATAGGTACCACTGCAACAGGGTCTTGCAGTGGGGAAGAGAGATTGGGCTCAACTTCAATTGTAGCATGGAAAAGTGAGAATTTATAGCCAAGGAGCAAGGTAGGGGGGGTCAGTGGATGGAAAATTATTAAGAGGAAACATCAGGGGTAAGGGGGATTCTGTCTAAACCAACCTGACAAGATTCTTGCTGAAGACGGGCCAGGGTGATCAGATGTCACCTGGAGGTTGGTGGAGGATGAGGAACCAAATCAGATATTAAGGGTGATCAGATATTGAGGGTGGTTGCTTTTGGCTAAACTGATTTATGAAGGCTTTTTGCTAAAACTGGATTTTACAAGGAAGTGCACAGATAGGCCTAGTCAGGAGACTGACTAAAGTTTGGTTGGAAAAGAATGCTTGATAATCTTTACTTTTGCCTGTTAAAATAAAAAAAAAAATTGACGTAATTTAAATTTGGCAGAGTTTATGTGAGCAAAGAATGATTCATGAATCGGACAGCACTCAGAATCAGAATAGGTTCAGAGAGCTTTGTGGGCCGTGAGTATTTATAGACAGAGAATGGAAGTAAAATACAGAAATAGGCTGATTGGTTGCAATCAATGATCAGATCATTTGGATATGATCTGAGAAGTTGGCAGCTTGTGATTGGCTGAAGCTTGTCTGCTTGTGTTTGGCTGAGACTTGGCTGTTTATTATACTCTTCCTTAGGTTAAGCTTTCAGTGTATTTATGTACTAAGTTAAATTGCAATTCATTGTGTAGAAAATCAAAGTACAGAGACAGCCTTGAGCCAATAGCCTCCTGCTTATTTAATTTAACATGCTTTAATGGTATTTCTCTTCTCATTGTTACTTTTTTGGTTCATTTTATGAGTACTCTTGCCCCACTTTGTAAACACTGATTTAAAAATCCGAAGGACTATTGGCTCCTAGACCAACCATCTCTAGTTTTAGACAGTTACCTAGGAAAAATACTTTCTTTGTGATCAGATTTGTAACATGCAATTCTTAAAATATCTGATATTTCTCAAAACAATGGCACTCAAACTATGAAAGGCTCAATCTGAAGGAGTCAGTTTGGAAACTAGAAGTTACTACAGAAGTGGTCATTAGAGCTTTGAGGCATATTATAATCAATTTCTTATGAACTCTATACTGAAGAAAAAAACAGAAATTACTCAAAAGTCTAAAATCAAAAACAACCTAGTGTTTTCTCTGGTGTGAAGGATAAGACCATTATTTCAACTAAGAGGCAAGCTATAATTACTGCGTAGTCCTGCCCCGTCTACTACAGTAGCCACATGTGGCTATTCAGATAAAATTTAAACTTCAGTTCCTCAGTTGCACTAGCTAAATGTCAAGTTCTCAATAGCCACCTGTGGCTAGTGGGTACCATATTGGATAGCACAGATATAGAACATGCTCATTGCTGTAGAAATTTCTGGCTGAGTTCATCTGGAATGAATCTAGGGCTGCCAGTGGATTCTAAAGAGGTTGCTGAAAAGTTTGTTCTTTTGGGCAATTTAAAAATGGAATGCCTATAAAAGTACTCACATCTATGATAATTTATCATGCATAGTTTTCAGGCCTTTGTTTTAAAATCATCTTTCAGCTGCTTCAATACTCTGGAATTCTCTTTGATAAATTTCCCTTAGTGCAGCGGAAACCTCTTTTCAATCCTTATTAAGTGTCCGAGTGGCAATATATTAATAGATATTCTGAGCTCATGCAGACAGCCCTTTCCTGCGAATTCCCAAGGAAGAGAGACAAAATCTTATGGGCCTTCTCCAGAGGCTAATGTTACACATTGCTGAGGGAACAGTTACAGATGTTTTCCATGGAATGAGGTCATAGAAACTGCCTCTTTCTGGGTTCTGAGGTGCCGGCCGGTGTTCATTTCCTGATAAAACACCAGGACCAGACACTGGGCTTAACTGGGGATGTTCTTATAAGTCACAGTACATAAGGCATGGGATTAAAACGATGAAGAGTTCCCTTGAAATCTCAGGAGTTACAGAATATTAGGAAATAGAACAAAAAGTCATACATTATAGAAACAGAAACCTTATGTTTAAGTTCTGCAACGTATTTCTCAGACTTATGCAGGTGAAATGACAGAGAAGCAGCGAACATGGTATCTCCAGTGAACATCCCCAGAGGCTTCCAGAAGAGCTAGTTCCACGGGTCAGGCAGTCCCTGGCTGGTGGGCCACAGATTGCTTAAACCAACCTAATACCTCTTTTGTTCTTTGGAGGGGCCCACTTTGGAGATTTTTTGGAGGACCCTCCCTTTGCTGGTAGCCCCTTATTACCCATTCCATGGTTCAGATGCTGCACCCTCTGGTTAACCGCTGGCTCCTGCTTTTGGTAGCACATCCCACACAAACTTTTTCTGTCGGGTTACCTCACCTGCAGGCCTGCTGGTCAGGGTCCTTCCAAGACAGCCTAGGCCCAGCTGCTTGCTTGATGTGCACTTAGCCCATGGGAACAACCCAGCGGCTCTGCTCCCCGCCCAGCCCTGGAAGCAGGGCTGTTCCCTCTGCAGCCCTTCTCGTCATCTTCACAGTTGGTCTTAGGTAGTTCTAGCTGGCTTCTCGCCTATTCATTGTTTTTTGTTGTTGTTGTTGTTTTTTTTTTTTTTTGGAGAGTCAGACACCATTCTACAACAGGGGCACCTGTCAATCTCTCTGAGTGGTTCTCTCAAAGTCACCCTCACTTGCCTTGGAGTGGGGGTGGGAAGGAAGCTTCCAGAACTGTAACAACCCTCTTTCACTGTTGCCTTCTCCTGTACATAAGCTGAAGAGTGGCAAACGGGCATGGGTGACAGGAGTTTTTGGCTCATCATTTAGTAAGCCCTGGGTAAATGGTCTAACATCTCTCATTAGAACCAGCAGACACTTAACTTTGTGCTCTCACCTTTGGGGCCTTGGACAAAACTCTGAGTCAGGAAATATCCCATTTAACACCTTCTTGTACCTGTAGTAATCTCCAGATCAGTTCCATACCTCTTATTCTCCTTTTCTATACCATTTGTCCATTTTGCTAATTTCTCTAGAAGGTATGTTATTCTACCGTAGATTTATGGCAACATTTAGTGGAGGAATGATGAAGGACCAGAAAGTCTGGCTTCAGTCACCTCTTGGTTGATATGGTTTGGCTGTGTCCCCACCCAAATCTCATCTTGAATTGTAGTTCCTATAATGCCTATGTGTTGTGGGAGGGACCTGGTGGGAGGTAATTGATTCATGGGAGCAGTTACCACCATGCCGTTCTTATAATAGTGAGTTCTCATGAGATCTGATGGCTTTATAAGGGGTGTTTCCCCTTTTGCTCTGTACTTCTCCTTGCTTTCACCATGTGAAGAAGGATATGTTTACTTCCCCTTCCGCCATGATTGTAAGTTTCCTGAGGCCTCCCCAGCCCTGCAGAACTGTGAGTCAATTAAACCTATTTGCTTATTAAATTACCCAGTCTCAGGTATTTCTTCACAGTGGTGTGAGAATGTACTAATACATTGGTGCATATCATAAGAGGAAAATTCAGAGGCAGTGCAACATCTTTACTATTTTGTTACTAGGGATTCTTCAAAATTCTCTTTAATCAGAAAAATATAGAACACTTACAAAATGAAATGGAACAAGGGGACACCAACTCTACTCAAAGACCTCTGCCTGCCTGCGCAGTTGCTGTTTCCATTGCTATGAAGAAATCCAAACTGAGGCCTGTCATCTGGGGTTTTGTTCTGCCAGAGTGGCTTGTGACCAGGAGTAGTACAGTCTGGAGGTGATCCTGACATGTGGACTGCCCCATGAAATGCCTCACTTCATTTTGGTTTTTGAGTCTTTGTTTTAAAGGGAAGTAGTTTTGTAACAGCAGTTCATCGGCATAGCGAGACATAAGCATTAAACATTGAAGCGTTGGTCTGTGCTGCTTCCTTTATCTTTCGTTCTTGCACCGCGTGGCCTCATGACTCATTCTCATGGACTGACACTATACACACCACCCACAGCTGTCCTTTCATGATATGACCTGACATGCTGCCAGGAGGGCCTATTTATCAACAGTGACAATATAAAGGACAGCCATGTTCTCTTCTTAGTCTTCAGTGGGAGACACATTTGGCCAGAAGTATACCATTCTGATTTACAGTGCCCAAGAGAAGCGCTTTGCCATTTCAGCCTCATTTTCTCACAAAAACCTAGTACATGGAGTTGCTGCACTATTTGGCTCATATAATAATGTTTTTTTTAAAAAAAATTTTAGTCATTTATTTTTGAGACGGAGTCTCACTCTGTCACCCAGGCTGGAGTGCAGTGGCGTGATCTTGGCTCACCGCAACCTCTGCCTCCTGGGTTCAAGCAATTCTCCTGCCTCAGCCTCTCGAGTAGCTGGGATTACAGGCAGGTGCCACCACACCAGGCTGATTTTTTTGGTATTTTTAGTAGAGATAGGGTTTCACCATGTTGGCCAGGCTGGTCTAGAACTCCTGATCTCAAGTGATCCACCTGCCTCGGCCTCCCAAAGTGCTGGGATTACAGGCGTGAGCCACTGTGCCTGGCAATAATGTTTATATTAGTTGTTCTTCATTTCAAACCTTGACTCAGACCCCACCTAGGTTTCTGGTTGCTGAAGAGAATGAAGTTGTCAACTCTTTTGTCGTTATGAGAGTAGATCTATTACACTGGTATGTGGCCTGGGATAATTACATGTACTCGATCTCAGATTTGCATGATGGGGTTCATTCACATGGTGGGCTTTGGTGAGTTTGGACCACCCAGCTTCAGCACACCTTCCAAACAGCCAGTCAGGTGCCTATTCTGCCCTAGCCAGGTGGCAGCCAGATGACCCCAGCTGGCCCGATTGCACATCCTCCCTGGAATGTGAATTTTAAGCAGAATGATGTGGAGTCTAAACATGGTGAAAGATCATTAAGGTGAGGGTGGTGTCCTTATGAGACCATTCCTCCAATGGCTCCTTTCCCACAGTTCTGCTTCTAGCGCAGCGGCCCATTTCCAAAGCTGGCTGGCTGGTCTCTCCCTCCACCTGTACATTCCTGCTATCCTTACTGTAACTTCCCTCTGCTGGGTCTGTTTTGGTGGCTTGCTAACAGTAAACACTAACTGACACAGCCTGTCTTAATATGGCTGTGTGATTTGAGGGACATCAGAAGAGAACCCCTGACCTTACCATGGTGCTAGAATTCCTTTCTTACTCATTCCTTTGGATGATGACATTGAAAGCTGCTATTATAAAACAGCAACTATTACTTAGGAAAGGTTACACTTGAAGCTGTTTATTTGCTATGCCTGAGTTATATTGTAAGGATCGTCTCCCTTGTCAGAGACCAATGGAATGGGACATAGGATAAGTAAATGTTGATGGGGAGAATTGGGAGGGAATGAAAGGTCTGAAAGATTGGATTCTTCGAGATCTTAAGGGTGACTGAATTGGAAGGTTCTGGGTACCCAGAAAGAAGCATGAGTTCATAAAACACCAGGGAGGAGAAGAAATGGAGCAAAGAGGGACTAGGAGGAGATCCTGGAAACAGCTCTGCTGTTTGCCTGGTGGCAGCCACACACATGCAGTCACAAGGGGGCACTGCTGGAACTCTGAGAGAAGACTCCAAAAAACTGATGCAAGTGGAAAGCCGTTCACATTCAGCAGGAGAGCTGGGTGAGGTTAGCCTGGACTAATCCTAGGAGGAAAAAGACTTTTAAAAGAAGTAACAGGGATAGAAAAGGGAGACGTAGAAACTTCCATCATTGTCCAGAAAGACTAATAGATGTGGGGCAGGTGAGAATTCCAGGCTCTTGAGCAGCAGGAATATTTCCTCAAACTTCAGCCCCTGGGCCCGTTGAACTTCCTCTCCAGATTCCCATGCCATTCACCTCCAGCAGCCTGGATGGCAGGCCAGTGAACACCCACAACAAAAGTCATCCGTGGCTGGATTATACCTGAGTCTGTGTAGCTTCAGCCACAACCTACCTGGCGCTGAGAGCTGAATTCACTCTAGGTGTCCCGAGTCATTCAGCACAATGTCAGACAGAAGAGGTTCATCTTAAGGGGTAGGGGGAGTAATACTTTTATTTTTGAAAGAAGTTCTTACTGAAGTATGACACATATATAGAAAAGTCAGTGTACAAATCATAAGTGTACTGCTTGTTAATTTTCACAGTGAACATGTCCATTCAAAAGGCACCATGAAGCAGAATTACCAGCCCCCCAGAAATTCTCCCCTTGTGTTCCCTTCCAGCATCCCGCCCCCACCACGGGTAAAAGCATAAACAGAATCCCAACTTTACCGCTATAGATCAATTTTGCCTGATTTTGAAACTTAAGTAAATGGAAGTGTACAGTATGTACTTTCTGGCTTCTTTTGATCAATTACATATTTTTGAAATTTGTCTGTGTTGCTGTGGGTAGCGTTAAGCTATTCATTCTCATGTCTTCATAGTCCTTTATTGAATGAATACACTACAGTGCATCCATTCTAACAATGGACATTATGGATATTTGGGTTGTTCCACTGGGACTAATACAAATAGTGCTACTATTCATTTCTATTAGGTATATACCTAGCAGTGGAATTCTGGGTTGGTAATGCTATTTTTGGTCATAAATGATGACCAAAAATTTTAACCATAAATTGACAATGCCAAGTCTCTTGTATGATTTGTGTACCTGAAAAAGGCAATTTCAAATGTGTTTTGAGCAACATTGTCATTAAAATAAATATATAGGCCGTCAAAGAAATTATTGAGAAAGAAAGGGTAATTAGCTCTTACCTAATGACATTCAGCACTCTTAGTGGCCACAGAGTGGAGGAAACCAAACCAAACAAACAAATAAGACAACATAGAAATGTAAAACAATTTATATGACACTACCAAATTGATTAAAGATATACACAAGATAATTATTTTGGTCAAAAATATGCATATGTAACCCCTCTATCTTATGCATATGTAACCTTTCTGTCTTAAGCCCACTTAGGGGCAGCTCTTTCTGGCCCCAGGCAGACTCACCACCACACCATACTACTGCCTCCCAAGATGTAAGTCTATACTACTGCCTCCCAAGATGTAAGTCTATACTACTGCCTCCCAAGATGTAAGTCTATACTACTGCCTCCCAAGATGTAAGTCTATTTTACATCTATAAATCATTTTACAGATTTTTTTCATGTGCATATTAATACTAGAATTTTTTATGAAGCATAGACATGACATTTAAAAATGCCAGATTTCTAAAAAGGTCAACCTAGAACCCCATTCTCCACACACAAAAAGGACCCTTGCTTGTATGTACAAAAATCCCAAAGTTCATATTACCTTACCATTCCTTGACCAGACAGAATGATGAAGCTGCATCTACACAACTCCAGGACAACACTTTGAATAGAGACAGAACACAGCTATTTGGTATCTGTAGTCACGGTCTGATGGAATTAAAGAGAAAAAAGTTGAGTTCATTTACGTTGGTTTTTTAGATGTTGACCCAGTCTAAGCCTTTTTGACATTTTTAGAGGGCCTCAGACTTGTCAAAGGAGTTTTTTTTTTATCCCAATTAAAATCAATGTACTGAGATAAATTCACCAACATTCAATAAAAGCCAGTTTTAAAAATAGAAATGTGTCTAGCCACTACCTCTACCCCCTATTCCTTCTTGGGGAGAAACTATCGGTGCTTTAGATTGTTAGGCTGATAGCTTTCCACCTTCCATGAGAACTGCCTTTACCCGAAATTATGCTAAATAGTCATTATCCAATTCATCCTGTCAGGTTTCCAAAACACGTTAATTGTTCCAAGAGACAAGCCCATTCGACTCAAAAAACAAATAACCACTTTTAGAGGAGATTATCAAATTATAACATGTTCCAAAACTGTGATACTTCTCCCTCAAAATTTGGAATGATTTCACTCTATGTTTGTTTCTTTTGCAGAAATTAAATCACCTAACTGATATCTTATGGTCTGATTGGAACAGGATTTCAATAGCAGCCCTGGGAAAGTAAGTTCCAGAAAGTATACTTCTCTTCACTCAAGGAAAGGTAGCTGGGCCCATATAAGGGGAGAGTGTTATTTGCAATGTTACGGATTTGTGAGAGATCACCATTCCTATCAAATCTTTCTGTTGTCCCCTCATCTAATGAATTCTAGAAAGTGAAGAGTCTATGTTAGGAAGTGATTCGCCATAGGTCTGCCCATCTTATACACATAAGCCCTGGCAGCCTTTGTTCTGAACTATCTTTTCTTTTCTTTCTTTCTTTCTTTTTTTTTTTTTTGTGAGACGGAGTCTCACTCTGTTGACCAGGCTGGAGGGCAGTGGCAAGATCTCGGCTCACTGCAACCTCTGCCTCCGGGGTTCAAGCAATTCTCTGCCTCAGCCTCCCGAGTAGCTGGGATTACAGGTGCCCACCACAACGCCTGGCTAATTTTTTTGGTATTTTTAGTAGAGATGGGGGTTTCACCATCTTGGCCAGGCTGGTCTTGAACTCCTGACCTTGTGATCCATCCAGCTCGGCCTCCCAAAGTGCTGGGATTACAGGCATGAGCCACTGTGCCCGGCCTCTTTTCAAGGATGTTTGTATAGTGAACAGCCTCAGGGAACAGGGATAGCATCTTCCTTTTGGGGGGCAGACTTGGTTCTTGACTAAGATGATAAAGGTATTGTCTCCTTCCAGGACAAAGTTTGGGAAGCTTTGCTCTCAGCCCTCTTATTAGATTGGGGCTTTCCCAAACTCAGGGCTCAGCTGTGGCACAAGCCGACTGTGAATGCTGCACTCTGTGGCCCAGGCTGGAGTGCAGTGGCACGATCTTGGCTCACTGCAACCTCCACCTCCTGGGTTCAAGTGATTCTCCTGCCTAACCCTCCTGAGTAGCTGAGATTACAGGTGTGCACCATTACGCCAGGCTAATTTTAGTATTTTTAGTAGAGATGGGGTTTGGCCATGTTGGCCAGCCTGGTCTCGAACTCCTGACCTCAAGTTACCTGCCTGCCTCGGCCTCCCAAAGTGCTGGGATTACAGGCATGAGCCACCATGCCCAGCCAAGCTGTGTTTTTTTTACCAATATCTATGAAACCAGGACAGGACAACCTGCTAGCTTGTAATTCAGGTAAAACATCAGCCTTTTCACGGTTCTTTTTTTTTTTTTTTTTTTTTTTTGATGTTAAAGCCCATGGGCTAGTTCATATACGTCTTTATTTCTTTTTTTTTCTTTTTTTTAAATTATACTTTAAGTTTTAGGGTACATGTGCACAATGTGCAGGTTTGTTACATATGTATACATGTGCCATGTTGGTGTGCTGTACCCATTAACTCGTCATTTACATTAGGTATATCTCCTAATGCTATCCCTCCCCCCTGCCCCCACCCCACGACAGGCCCCTGTGTGTGATGTTCCCCTTCCTGTGTCCAAGTGTTCTCGTTGTTCAATTCCCACCTATGAGTGAGAATATGCGGTGTTTGGTTTTTTGACCTTACAATAGTTTGCTGAGATTGATGGTTTCCAGCTTCATCCATGTCCCTACAAAGGACATGAACTCATCATTTTTTATGGCTGCATAGTATTCCATGGTGTATATGTGCCACATTTCCTTAATCCAGTCTATCATTGTTGGACATTTGGGTTGGTTCCAAGTCTCTGCTATTGTGAATAGTGCCGCAATAAACATACGTGTGCATGTGTCTTTATAGCAGCATGATTTATAATCCTTTGGGTATATACCCAGTAATGGGATGGCTGGGTCTAATGGTATTTCTAGTTCTAGATCCCTGAGGAATCGCCACACTGACTTCCACAATGGTTGAACTAGTTTACAGTCCCACCAACAGTGTAAAAATGTTCCTATTTCTCCACATCCTCTCCAGCACCTGTTGTTTCCTGACTTTTTAATGATCGCCATTCTAACTGGTGTGAGATGGTATCTCATTGTAGTTTTGATTTGCATTTCTCTGATGGCCAGTGATGGTGAGCATTTTTTCATGTGTCTTTTGGCTGCATAAATGTCTTCTTTTGAGTAGTGTCTGCTCATATCCTTCACCCACTTGTTGATGGGGTTGTTTGTTTGTTTCTTGTAAATTTGTTTGAGTTCATTGTAGATTCTGGATAGTAGCCCTTTGTCAGATGAGTAGATTGCAAAAATTTTCTCCCATTCTGTAGGTTGCCTGTTCACTCTGATGGCAGTTTCTTTTGCTGTGCAGAAGCTCTTTAGTTTAATTAGATCCCATTTGTCAATTTTGTCTTTTGTTGCCATTGCTTTTGGTGTTTTAGACATGAAGTCCTTGCCCATGCCTATGTCCTGAATGGTATTGCCTAGGTTTTCTTCTAGGGTTTTTATGGTTTTAGGTCTAACATTTAAGTCTTTAATCCATCTTGAATTAATTTTTGTATAAGGTGTAAGGAAGGAATCCAGTTTCAGCTTTCTACATATGGCTAGCCAGTTTTCCCAGCACCATTTACTAAATAGGGAATCCTTTCCCCATTTCTTGTTTTTGTCAGATTTGTCAAAGATCAGATAGTTGTAGATATGCGGCATTATTTCTGAGGGCTCTGTTCTGTTCCATTGGTCTATATCTCTGTTTTGGTACCAGTACCATGCTATTTTGGTTACTGTAGCCTTGTAGTATAGTTTGAAGTCAGGTAGCATGATGCCTCCAGCTTTGTTCTTTTGGCTTAGGTCACAGTTCTGACCTATGAAGACATCTCCAGGTAAAAAACATTCCATAGCCAGCCCACAAGTATTCTGTGTTTTCAAGTAAAAAAGAGAGTACAAAAAAATGCAGGCTCCCAGCCTGGCGCGGTGGCTCATGCCTATAATCCCAGCACTTTGGGAGGTTGAGACAGGTGGATCGCCTGAGGTCAGGAGTTTGAGACCAGCCTAACCAATATGGTGAAACCCCATCTCTACTAAAAATACAAAAATTAGCCGGCTGTTGTGGCATGTGCCTGTAGTCCCAGCTACTTGGGAGGCTGAGACAGTGCTGCTTGAACCCAGGAGGTGGAGGTTGCCGTGAACCGAGATCACGCCACTGCTCTCCAGCCTGGGCGACAGAGCAAGACTCCATCTCAAAAAAAACCGGGCTTTCTCAGGCTAGGCTGGAAGCCAGTGCTGTCTTAGGGAGGCATCAAGTAAGTGCCTGAGCAGTGGGGATACAGGGGTCATCCAAGTCCCAGCTGCCATCTTGCAGAAGAGGTACAGCATACACCCTCCACGCTGGGTGGAAATCCCCTGAGGTCTGTAAGGGAGGGGCAGGACAGATATCCCCAGCCACAAGGAAGCTTTTCCCAGCCTCCAGAGCTGATGGTGAACATCTGAAGCGACCCACAGGTGAGGCAGAGGCCTGACAGGTTGGGTCAGGAAAAGAGGATGTGAGGGAGAGCCAAGACTGGGCTTCAGAACACTGGTGGTGACTCAAGGATAAAAAGACATGATCACGAAAGCAGAAGTATAGGCAGCCAGTGGACCTGCCAAGATGCCCCATCTCACCGTAATCAGCAAGGAGCCGGTGTCTGCCCCCAGTGAGGTTGACTACAATGGTTTGCTAATATGAACTGTGTGCAGAGGGTAAGGGAATACTACTCTCACCCCACTGCTAGTGGGCCTGTGAATTGGTGGAACCACTTAGGAGGGGAACCCAGCAGTAACTATTACAATGAAAAAAAAAATCTGTGCATGTCCCATGGGAGAAATGTGCACTGGAGTTCAATCAGCACCCTCAGAAGCCAGGTGCTTTCCCCTTGAAAATGGGAGAAAGAGAAGCTCTGTAGATGACATCTCCATGACAGCAGTGAGCATGTCCAGGCCTGATGACATTTTGTGCCTTGGGGTTTTACCTGGTTTGGGGTAGGCTTCCATGTTGCCATCCTCATTTGGGAAAATCTGAGGCAGAGAGAGGGTAGGTAACCTCCCCAGGGATTCTCACTACTTGGCTCTCAACCACTGTACTCTGCTGTGTGGCAGGGGAGTGGAGGGAGGCCACTGTCTTGTTGGAGAGTTAAAGTGACCCTCCCATAGATCCACACATCTTACAGATACTGAGCCTCCGCCCCAGAGCCTGCCCATAATTGTGCTGCTGTGGTAGCAATGCCAGCTCTGGAACCATCACTCCTGGCCTGGTCTTGGTTTGGAAGGCCTAGAGAAGGCCAGTGGGAAATTGATTCTCCCAATTGCTAGGGGATTACTAGGAGAACATTTTCCATACATCTGAAGGTTTAATGCTTCAAGATCCAAATGGTGGCCAGGCATAGTGGCTCATGCCTGTAATCCCAACACTTTGGGAGGTTGAGGCAGACAGATCACCTGAGGTCGGGAGTTCAAGACCAGCCTGGCCAACATGGTGAAAACCCATCTCTGCTAAAAATACAAAAATTAGCTGGGTGTGGTGGCACATACCTGTAGTCCTAGCTACTCGGGAGGCTGAAGCGCAAGAATTGCTTGAACCTGGGAGGTGGAGGTTGCAGTGAGCCCAGATTGCACCACTGCGCTCCAGCCTGGGCAACAGAGTGAAACTCAGTCTCAAAAAAAAAAAAAAAAAAAAAAAAAAAATCCAAATGGTTTCATTTTAAGCATTTGTGATGGTAATCTTTCTTAAAAATACATGGTCTATTTCCTTCTTGGTTTGTTTTTTAATGTTTTACTGTGGAGAATTTGAAACATACAAAAAAGTAGACCAATTAGTATTCTGAGACCCCCATCACTCAGTTTTGTCAATTATCAACTCATGGCTTTTCTTGTTTCCTCTAGACCAGAGGTCAACAAACTACAGTATTTGGCCTCAGTCTGGCCAGCTACAGGCTTTAAAATTAACTTTATAAAGAATGCAGCCACTCCCATTCGTTTACATATTGCCTATGGCTGCTTTTGTGCTATAGTGGCAGAGTTGAGTTGTGGTGACAGAGATGTCTGGCCCACAGAGCCTGAAATATTTACTATATGCCTCATTCCAGAAAAAAATGTTTATCATCTTTTCTTCTAGATACCCTCATCGACTCCCTCCTCTCCCCTCCATTGTTTTCCAAGCAAATCCCAGATCTCATGTAATTTCATTTAAGTAGTTCAGTGTGTTTCTCTAAAGGGAAGAATTCTTTCTTTAAAAAAAGCATAACTGCAGTACCATTATCCCACCTAAAAGTATTGCTTAATATTGTCAGATATCCTGCAAGTGCTCAAATTTCTACTTGTCTCCTTGTTTTCTTAAACAGTGAATACTCAACAACTACATGCGGAGCCAGTGCTCAAGTGTCATCTTCTTGCTTTGCTCTTAGAGATAATGGAGGGACATTTGAAGGTTTTTCACATGTGACAAAGTTCTGAGACCAGTCTTAAGGTTATAGCAACACGGCTCAGGGTTCTTTGTTCTAGGAGTGAGTTACCTAACTAAAGGTACAACCCCTCTCCAGGGCCCCCCATTCTGGACAGTTTTGGATCATTTCCTTGGTTAGGGTCAGCCTTCAGTCTGGGGAAGAGTGGAGGCAGTGTTTTGAAGAAGGAGTAGTAGCCCTTCTCCTTGGTCATGTGGCTGGACACAGCCACCCCTTTGTGAATTATTAGAAGAGGATCCTCACAGGCCAAGGACTACCCAGCCTGTTGCAGGCAGGCCTGTTCTCCCAGTTTGTTTCATATCCTCAGAGGGAGTGAGTGACACAGCCTGTAGAATAGGGAGAGGATCATGCCACAGCCTGTAGAATAGGGAGAGGATCATGCCACACAGGTCACATCTGCTGACAGTTGCCTACCTCCTTGCCTTTGAGACCTCCAAACAGTGTCATTCAGTACCCATCCTTGCTGTGATAAAGGCCCAAATGTGATCTCAAAATCCTCAACTCAGGGCTTTAGGCAGAATGACATTCAGCCTTAGCAGGCAAAAATGGGGGGACATGTCATTGTTATTTCAGTAGTTAATATTAACTTATGGGGCTGTAGGATGTGAGGACATGGTGCAGGAAGTCAGGGACCCTGAACAGAGGGACTGGCTGGAGCCGCGGCAGAGGAACATAAATTGTGAAGATTTCATGGACATTTATCACTTCCCTAATAATACTCTTATAATTTCTTACACCTGTCTTACTTTGATCTCTTAATCCTGTTATCTTCGTAAGCTGAGGATGTACATCACCTCAGGACCACTATTGTACAAACTGATTGTAAAACATGTGTGTTTGAACAATATGAAATCAGTGCACCTCGAAAAAGAACAGAATAACAGCGATTTTTAGGGAACAAGGGAAGACAACCATAAAGTCTGACTGCCTGCGGGGTCAGGCAGAATAGAGCCATAATTTTCTTCTTGCAGAGAGCCTATAAACAGACGTGCAAGTAGGGAAGATATCGCTGAATTCTTTTCCTAGCAAGGAATATTAATAATTAAGACCTTGGGAAAGGAATGCATTCCTGGGGGGAGGTCTATAAACAGCCGCTCTGAGAGCGTCTGTCTTATGCGGTTGAGATAAGGACTGAAATACGCCCTGGTCTCCTGCAGTACCGTCAGGCTTATTAGGGTGGGGAAAAAAAATCCCGCCATGGTAAATTTGAGGTCAGACTGGTTCTCTGCTCTCAAACCCTGTTTTCTGTTGTTTAAGATGTTTATCAAGGCAATACGTGCACAGCTGAACATAGACCCTTATCAGTAATTCTAATTTTGCCCTTTGCCTTGTGATCTTTGCTTTTGTCCTTGCCCTGTTACCTCAGAAGCATGTGATGTTTCTTCTCCCTTTTGCCCTTTGAAGCACGTGATCTTTGTGACCTGATCCCTGTTCATACACCCCCTCCCCTTTTGAAATCTTTAATAAAAACTTGCTGGTTTTGTGGCTCAGGTGGGCATCATGGTCCTACCGATATGTGATGTCACCCCCAGAGGCCCAGCTGTAAAATTCCTCTCTTTGTACTCTCTCTTTATTTCTCAGACCGACACTTAGGGAAAATAGAACCTATGTTGAAATACTGGGGGTAGGTTCCCCCCATAGGGACATCCTGGTGAATGTTACTTAGTGTGTACAAGCAAACAGCCAAGCACTGCTCAGTGGTAAATAATGTGGGCAGCACTACAGGTTTGTGGAAGGTTGAAGATCATGGTTTTGTTGAAGGCTCAGCCTGCACAGTTGTATAACTTTCTCTAACCATGCTTAGCAGCCTGGAGACACGATGGAGAAAAGAAGGCAGTTGGGTTGATTGAGGGCTCTTCCTGGTGGCAGTGGAAGACACACGAGCCTGGGACTTGAGGGGCATTGACAAGAGTGTCTTTGAAGAGATGATGGGCCTCAGAGTCTAGGCTATGTTTTATTAGAGAGGAAAGTCAAGCCAAGAGGAGGCCAAGAGATAGGAAGAAAATGGAGCTGTCAAGGGAATGGAGGTCTCAAAAAGGCCAAAGAGTAAGTGTAGGGGGAGTAGGATGAGGAGGAAGCCAGAGAGACCAGAGAGTGGGATGTTGGAGTTCAAGAGTTCAGAGGCAATGATCAAGTCCAAGGGGTGGCCATGGTGCAGTGACTGAGGAGGAGGTGATGGTAACTGGGATAGATGAGGTCAAAGGACTCTGAGGCTAGGATCCTGGATTGGTATTTGCATGGATATCGCCATGCTGGTCAATGACAATGGCTAGCCAGGACAGAAGGCTGTAGTACTACTTAACTGCATCTCCAAAGAACAGCAGCTTTCACATTACAGAAATAAGAGGTGGTGAATAAGAGTGGAGTAAGGAGAATGCCACCCTCAACTTTAGACCCTGCCATGTGTGGAATGTGGGAAGATGAGTGGTTTTCATTTGATAAGGCTGCAGGGGGAGAGGTGTCCCTGGGAGAGAGCTCAGTTTCAGCTAAGCTTGAGAAATGCAGGAAGAGCCCTTTAAGCATGAATTAAGATGGAGGGGGATTTGTTTACCAGACAATGGATCATGTGTGATGGGGGTAGAAATAGTGGGGAGAAGTGCCAAGTAGAGTGGGCCCATAACAGAGTGGGGATGAGAGAGGGGGAGATGATGGGTGAGAAGAGGGAGAGTTTGCATGTTGGGTGGTAGCCAGGGGCAACAGATACGGAAGTCATGGCTGAACTAGCTGACTTAAGTTCTGCAAAGGAATCTAAGTATGGTTTAGTGCTGGTGCAGGCTAGAGCTGATACCATAGGCTATTGACTGGAATTCAAAACAATATGTTGCTATTTAAGGATCTAAGAAGTTAGTCCATAAGACTCTCCCAGGAGAGTGATCACTTGGGTCTGCATTGTGCTGTTTGAAATCCTAGATAGGCCAACAGAGGGCTTTTCTCTTACTTAAGAAAATGTCCAGCAGTGACTAGTCTGGGATAGGGGTAGAGACTTCACAAAATCATCAGGGACCCAGGCTTCCTCCAGTTATGTACTTCACAAGGTGAGGGCCTTGCCCTCTTGATCACAAAGTGGTTCATGGACCTTCTGCCTTTACAGCCACATTGCAAGCAGGAAGGAGGAAGGGAAATGCCAAAAGAGGGGTCTGCCAGCTGGAAGCCCCCTTTAATGATCCTTCCTGAAAGCCCCAAGAATGACTTCAGCTTCCATCTCAGGGGCCTCCCCATCTGTAAGAGAGGCTGGGAAATGCAGTCTATTAGTTGATCACATTGCCTACCTCCCCCTGCTAAAAATCTATTTATATGTGGTCATACTGGTAAGGAAAAAGATGAGAATGGATATTGTGTAGGCAACCACGGTCTCTGCTGCAGACTTTAGAGAAACATGAAACTTAACTGAGCTTTGTGCACTGATTTTCTATCCATATGTAGCAGAGTTCCCAGGTCTCCTTATTTCATTTCTGGTTTAACGTTTCTTCCTTTAACCTAAATCACTCGGGCACTGCCTTTCATTGTAAGTTCTCCCCTCCATTGTCCTTTCTTTTTTTTTTTCTTTTTGAGACAGGGTATCACGCTGTGGCCCAGGCTGGAGTGCACTGGTGTGATCACAGCTCACTGCAGCCTCAACCTCCCAGGCTCAGGTGATCCTCCCACTTTAGCCTCCTGGGTAGCTAGGACTACAGGTGCAAACCACCATGCCCTGTTAATTTGTGTAGTTTTTGTAGAGATGGGGTTTTGTCCTGTTGCCCAGGCTGGTCTTGAACTCCTCGGCTCAAGAGATCCACCTACCTCCTCCTCCCAAAGGGAGTTGCTGGGATTACAGGTTTGAGCCACCATACCCGGCCCCATTGTCCTTTCTTCTAAGCCACATTGTGCTCTCAAATGTCCTTGGTCATGGAAGAGACAGGGGGTCTTCTTCAAGTTCTACCACAATATCAGAAATCACCTATATCAGTTAACTTTTGTTGTGTAGCAAACTACCCCAGAATTTTGTGGCTTAAAATAACCATTTTTATTATCTCTTAGGATTCTGTGGGCTGATTTGCCTTAGCTGGGCAGTTTTTCATCTGGTCTCACCAGAAACACTATTTTTGTGGTTTCCATAACTAGCAGTTATCCTAACAGATACAGTTACAGTCCTATATAGATTTTGTATGCCCAGATTCTCTCACACTAGGGATAAACAATGTGGTCCCCACCCCATCTTAAAAGGTTGTGTGTGTTGGTTGTATTAAAGAGAACATTGTTGAAGAAGAATTACTTAGGGTTTAAGTATTTAAAAACCTTCAAGAGTGGGGTTTTAATTTTGTATTAAAATTAAATTTTAAAGATTAGTAAGTGGATCACCTCTCTTTTTTTCCTACCATGGTTCAATGCCTTAATTGCTTTAGGTAACAGAGAGCAAATATCTGGAGAACCTTCTGTTTGGAGGGTGTCTTAGACCTGTTTCTAACCCAGAATCTTAAACATAATATAAAACCGTCCTCAAGGAATACACTCAAGATTCCTACACAAAGCTCTTCCTGAATTTGGAAGAAAAGAGTAAGACAAAGAAGTCATCCATGTTTCTTTGAGTCCTGCTACCTGCTCATTTAGTTTTAGGTAGTCCTCTGAGGCTTTGAGCTCAACAATATATGCTGGCTGGGTGCGGCGGCTCACTCATGTAATCCCAGCACTTTGGGAAGCTAAGATGGGAGGATCGCTTGAGGCCAGGAGTTCAAGACCAACATGGGCAACATAGCAAGACCTCATTTCTAAAAAATAAAAAACAAACAAAACCCCAATATATGTGAATCTGCTTTGCAGTTATAAGGCCTAATAAAGCAGTCATATTTTCCCATAATAGAAAGTACCTTTAAAGAATATGAAGTAATAGTGAAAAGATAAAAACTACATTTTTCAGAAAAGCAAATAATCATTTACATAAGTAAACACAGAATCAAGAACATATTTTCTTACCTAGAAAAATTAAACCATGACACAAGATGATGATTTTGATATTATTATTACAAAGAATTTAAATATACAAGTTTGGCTATGAAAGACCCAGCTAAGCCACTTAGGCAAAAGTCTATCTTTGATGTCATAGTTTCCAAGAAGTATCATAAGAGTCAAACAGTTAAACATTTCTCTGTGCTTTTTTTCTATTTTCTAGAAATGTTGTAGAGAGAAGCTCATCAACTTACTTATACAAATCAGATATACTGAGGAGGGGAGATAAACTGACATTTCCATATTTTATAATATAATGTGGAAAGATTCAGAAATGACTGAGAAGATACAGTGATACGATATTTAAAGCAAATATTGGCATATCTTATACAAGAAAGGCATCTTACAATAATATTTCTGTTGGTACATTACAATTTTTCAGCTAGTAATTCTAAAATGCCAGAGGTCCTATGATGCAATATCAAAAAAACCAGGGAACTGACATACAAAGTCAAATATAAAGATAGTAACATTCAGTCATCCACAGATAAAAGGCTATCTGGACATAAGCCTGAAACAAGCAAGACGCCATCCACTGCGATTTCGCCGGTTTTGCCCTTGCCACGTTCTGCTTCAAAAATGATCTAATAATGGAGAGAGAATAAAAAAATTACTCCAAACTGTTCAAAACAATGATATAATCAAGCTATTTAATAGCTATTAACTCGTGTCCCTATTTCATAGAAACCGGCTTCGACATTGAATATACTGTAATAGATTATTTTTTGGATGCCAGGTGTCTGCGCTGAGAGAACTACATTTGGTGAAAACAAGGTCATAGCAAAGCCCACATAGATTCTGAAAAACGCCATAAAGCTGAGAAGAATAAGATTTAAAAGGAAATTTTGGAATTCACATTTAAAGAAAAGCAAAACAAAAAATAAAATATGGTTTTCTTTACAAAAACCAAGTGAGAAGAAATTTGATATTCCCCTTGAACATCTAATAAAAAACTATATAGTCAAGGCCGGGCACGGTGGCTCACACCTGTAATCCCAGCACTTTGGGAGGCCGAGGCGGGTGGATCACGAGGTCAGGAGATCAAGATCATCCTGGCTAACACACAGTGAAACCCCGTCTCTACTAAAAATACAAACAAATTAGCCGGGCGTGGTGGCGGGCGCCTGTAGTGGCGGGCGCCTGTAGTCCCAGCTACTTCGGAGGCTGAGGCAGGAGAATGGCGTGAACCCGGGAGGCGGAGCTTGCAGTGAGCCGAGATCACGTCACTGCACTCCAGCCTGGGCGACAGAGTGAGACTCTGCCTCAAAAAAAAAAAAAAAAAAAAAAAAAACCAAAAAACAAAACTATATAGTCAAAGATATATTTAGATTTTGGTAGTTTATAAGAGTGTAATTATTTTTCTTTTTTTTTTTTTGAGACGGAGTCTCACTCTGTTGCTGGGATTACAGGCGTGAGCCACCGTGCCCGGCCTAATTATTTTTCTTAAAATATTGGTTAATGTATTTGGAGATTATCTGGAATGTTGTTTTCATGTGTTGAAAATATTTCATAATATGCTATAATCACTTTTGTCTAATAAATTTATTAGTAATCAAAAGAGAAACAAACTTCTTTATAGTTTAGAAATTTCTATATAGAGAGAACAGAGGATGAATACTAAAAAAATTATCTTCAAATTGGACACAAAATGACAGGGGACTCATTTAACAAAATTAAGGATATACAGTGACTATTTTATATTCATTCATTTATCCAAACATGTTTTCAAATAAATATAATTAAAATCAATATTTGCTGAATGAAGGTTTTGTTTTATTTATTTATATTTATATTTATTTTTTGTGAGACGGAGTCTTGCTCTGTCACCCAGGCTGGAATGCAGTGGCACAATCTCAGCTCACTGCAACCTCTGCCTTCCAGGCTCAAGTGATTCTTGTGCCTCAGCCTCTGAGTAGCTGGGATTACAGACATGTGCCACCACGCCCAGCTAATTTTTTAAATTTTTTAAATTTTTAGTACAGGGTTTCACCATGTTGGCCAAGCTAGTCTCGAATTCCTGGCCCCAAGTGATCCACCCACCTAGGCCTCCCAAAGTGCTGGAATTACAGGCATGAGCCACTGCGCCCGGCCTGAATGAATGTTTCTTCAATATTGTAATTTTTTAAAAAAAAATAGTTCATGTTAATTTTATAATCAGATAAAACACTAGAAATATTTGTTAAATTCAATAATTATGAAAATAATAATAGCTACAATTTATGGAGCACCTATCCAGTAACATTCACTCTAAAGAGAAGTATGTCTCCCATGCCTCCCATAAAGAGCAGACTAGGCCTAGAGGGTTTCTACAATCTTCAATATCCGAAATAAGCAGATTTAGAGGACAACAAAATGATCCTGATTCAAAGATGACTAAAGTTACCCTGGAACAAACATAGAGGGAAAAGAATATTTCATTTGGAACATGGTATTCTTTAAAATAACATGCACATATAGCCTATCAAAATGAAATTCAACAATAGCCTACGTATACTGCAGTTACAGATAAATAAAAATATACATTCATGTGCAAAGTAAAATGTGAAATATAAAAGCACTCATGTTACTGTAGTATGATTATGAATCTTTTCTTATTTTCAAAAAAGTAATTTCCTTTTGTCATTTCTAAACTTTTTAAGCTCAAACTTATATAAATTCAAACTTGTATAAATTGGCATTTTAAAGAAAGACCCTTTAAGAATCATGCTCACAACAATGCCATCATGCAATTATTCACTATCCCCAGCACCATCTCTTTTTTGCTTAATAAAGAATCACAGAATAGTCTTCAGAAATGAAGCAACTTTAGGCTTGCTGTCATCACCATAGCCAGTTTTCTCTGGCTCTCCAAAGAGGAGAAACCTCAGGGAACAAATGGAGATGACAAGGGTCTATGACTGCTCAGTACCTGGGCTGCTCTCTTTTGCTCTCAATCTGAGTGCATTTTCTTGAGAACTATTGGAAACAAGTTATTACTAAGCAGCCAGTGATAGCACAACTGGGTATAGAAGTTTCTTTTTCCTCTAGTCTCAGGAGGGAACTGCTTTCAGAAAGATGTTCCTTTTGCACCCAAAGGAACTTTTTTTAAAAAGTAGGGGTGAGCCAAACAGCAGACCCCTCACAGCAGCTGCAATGGGTGGGATAATGAGGGTGGCTATGTCTACATCTTGGCATATGGTGGCTTTTCCAACACTAAGACCCCTGACTGATAACCACTGGATAACTAGAAATAAATGTCCGGATAATTAATTGACATACTAATTTTGTGTTTTTCACTATATTTTTACCTCCTCTATCCCCCCCAAAATTAGGCAGGATTTTAATGTTCTTTTTTATCAAGGAGATTTGGGATATAACAATCAAAAGCAGACTTTTCTGGAAGATGGTCCCTTTCCTGACGTTTGTTACCCACAAGCTTAACTTTCTGAGACTGTGGCTGAAGTTAGAAGGTTAAAAGGAGAAGTGGTGAGGGGAGCCATGAGATTCTCCAGGACTAGGATGCTGTACCACTGCATCTCCCTGGCAGAGCCCTGGGCAGAAAATGGTTGCCTGATGTTCCTATTGAGGCTAGATTCTCAGCAACAAGATTCCAACCCCAGTAAAGGTTTCTGTGTCTGGGCCTGGCATGGAAGTTGAAGAGATGAGTGACTTCAAGGGCCACGTAGGTGCAGAAGATATGGGTATCCATGGCCCCCATGATGAAGTAAAGATGTGTTGCCCCCTTCTTAATGTCTGGACCATTTTTAGCCTTTCAAAAGCACAGGCTACCCTAGGGAGGGGGCCCCTATTCCAACCCTGAATGAGGAAATAGCCAAGATTAAATTTCCCCCCCAGCCTAATGGGATGGGGCTTTGGATTCAGAAATAGTTTGATTTCGAGAAAGCAATGTGACTTATCTTGTATGCCCAAGTTTATGCAGCAAGAGTCACATATGTTACAAATGTCCACAGCCAATATGACATTGCTAAACTGGAATATATTCTTTAGTCTGGATTAGTCAGCTTCCTTACCCTTCAATATCCCCCCATCAAGATTTCCCCTAGAACTAAAGAATTCAAGGAACAGATGCCTGGGTCTGAGAATGCCTCTTATGAAAGCACTGCTGTGTTCCAGTGTGATTGCCGGCCAGGCTCTTTGGGGGCATGTCTACAGAAATGTGCATTTAAAAAAAAAATCACTGTTTTGCTAGTATACCCTCCCTGCAAGCTACCATGTTATATTAAAAATATTCTCCATCACATGAATTCAGTCAACATGAAAGTAATTATGAATGCTGTGCAGAGGCATGTTTCAATTCTCCAGCAGGGGATATCATCCATATATAGCATGGCTCAGTGCCACAGTCCCCAAACCATGCTGCAAACACAACAAGAAAATACGTGGATTGGATTTGTATTGATTTAAATATACTGCTATAAGAATAAACTCAAATTAATGCATGTGTCATTCCTAAACAAGCACTGGCTGCTTTTACCTCAGAGGGGAAGAGTGGTTAGGAAATTCATTAACTGGTACCCAACATATACTTTTATTTATAGTCATGTCTCATGACATATTTTAAATAAGATGTTCTGCTTTAATTAAACTATGACATGTAAATGAAAAGATGTTAAATTTGCATTAGTCATCTTTCACAAGCAAAGTATAAATGGAATCCCAATACATGGATCTACTAATTGCTCTTCCTATTATCACCACTTAATGTACCTTTTTCTAGCTTTCACCCTTTTTCCTTCCCACCTTGACCAAACTTTTCATTTGTTTGTTTTTTCGGGTTTTTTTTGAGATAGAGTTTCACTCTTGTTGCCCAGGCTTGAGTGCAATGGCACAATCTCGGCTCACTGCAACCTCCGCCTCCCGGGTTAAAGCAATTCTCCTGACTCGGCCTCCTGAGTAGCTGGGATTACAGGCTTGCACACCTGGCTAATTTTGTATTTTTAGTAGAGATGGGGTTTCTCCATGTTGGTCAGGCTGGTCTTGAACTCCCAACCTCAGGTGATCTGCCTGTCTCGGCCTCCCAAAGTGTTGGGATTACAGGCGTGAGTCACCTCGTCTGGCCTACCTTGACCAAACTCTTTATAACGTCCACAGTGGCTGCCTTCAGGCTCTGATCCCTTCTCTTTTCATCTTTCTGAAGTGTGACCTTCGACCCTTCCCCTCCAAAGAAAGAACTCTTGCAAAGGTCACTAGCCACCTCCTGATGGGTCAAACTGAATAGACTCTTTGCCATTTTTATTCTGCTTGTTCTTTCTCAGGGTTTCATCCACTTGACCAACTTCCTCTTAAAACTCTGTTTCCTTTTCCTTTATTAAACCCACTGTGCAATAAAAGATTAACTCAGTAGGTCTGGGTTGTCCAAACCATACACATTCCAAAGAAAGGTTTGGCCCTTGACTGGTTCTTAGGAGATAACCTCTAAGCCCTTGTAATACCCTCTTTGATTAAGAGTGCCTTTGTTTACCTGAGGCCTTGGGCCATGCCAGATAGTTTATGGTAACAATGTGACTTATGGTGGGGGCCTTGAGTCACATGGTATCAACTTGACCACTAGAGAGGCTGGAGACTAGATAACTAAAGTCAGCTATGCAGGTGATCACATGGGCAGACTGACCCCCAACAAAAACCTTGGACATGAAAGTTTGGGTGAGCTTCCCTGGTGGGCAATACTTTGTAAGTGTCATCATGCTTGGTTGCTGGGAGAATTAATAGCTGCCCATATGACTCTACTGAGAGACAAAAACTGCAAGCCTCTGCCTGGTCTCTCCTGGATTCTGCCCTACGTGTCTTTTCCCTCTACTGATTTTAATCTATACAAACTGTACTTGTGAATATAACAGCTTTTCTGACTTCTGTGTGAGTCCTTTTATGGAATCACTGAACCTAAGGGTGGTCCTGGGGACACTGACAATAGCCACTCTCTCAGTTCCGTTTAAAAAAATATTTTAAAAAAATCACCTTCTAGCTGCCATTAATTGTAGTAAGTTCTGGGCATAGAATGAATGAGCATGACATTCTTTTACATAGTACGGAATGTATAGCATGTATAGCCTGATTTGGAAGGACGTTGGTGAGAGGAGCCTGACAAACAGGTTATTTCCATAGAACGTGATATGCATACGCCAGATAAGTATCCATGAGTTGTGCCGATTAATCACCTTGCCTATTCAGCTCCAGAACGTATTCTTTAAGTGTAGGGAAAAAGTCTTATCGTTGTATCCTTAATGCCTACATACTTCAGTAAATGTTTTGTTTCATTTGTTAAATCATTGCAAAAGAATGCAAATATTGAGTTTAATCATTTTTTTCCCACTTACGCTTTTGGTAGCATCAGTTCCTTGATACAACTGAATTTTCCCTGTCTTCCACTTTTCATCCTCACTCGTGGTCTTCTCCCATGCCAGGGCATTGTTACTGTTTTTCACAAACACTCGAAGTTTCCCGACTTTGTCTCCGGCCAGCCGGTAATCAAAGAGCAAACAGAAGTTGCTTTGGGGTTGCAGGTCAGGTAGGAGAAGTTTCAATCGGCCAATGTCTTTCTTGTGACCTGCCAAGGCTGGAACTGCCATATAGAAGCCAATAGCTTTAAGAGAAGGGAAAAAATGCACAATTAATGAGGCAATTGTAAGGAGTTTGGCTTTAATGTATAAAAAAAGCTATAAAAAGTAAACAATAGTCTCCTATAGGGAAAGCTGAAGTCCTTTTCATTTTGAACATAGGAATAAAAGTTTCATGCTAAAATGGATTTTAGGGATCACACAATTGAAATCTTTTGTTATATAGACAAATTGATGGTCAGAGAAACCGAGGAATTTTTTGCATACACAAAGCATACACAAAGATATGGGGTAAGAATCTAATTAAATGATCCTTTAGCACTGCAGGTAATCTGCAGTTGATGGAGAACTTGTGTTCCATAATTTCATTTCCATTTTGGTGACTTGAAACTTAGAATGCACTTCCCCACTGAGTCAATGACATGTAAGATGATCAGCTCCTTAAATGGGTCCAGAGTGTGGTGTTTAATCCAAAACACACCTGCACCTGTACTAGTGGTTTCATGGAGCTCAACTACCATGTGTAACATATCACTCCAATTTCTGATTTAGGATGACAGGAACACTCTCCTTCAAATCCTGCAAATCTTCTAAGTATCTTTTAACCTGTGGTGTAGTGGACTTTTGCTCATATCCAATCTTCAGGTTGTGGCTTTGATGAACTTGGGCAAAAACTCTCAAAGAGTAGGGTATGAAGAAGTTGATAAGAAGGAAAAATTTCTATAGAAGCCAGGAAGAAGACATTGGGGAACGGGTGGTCTTCTGCTACTGCAAGTCGGAGATACTTGCAGGACCCAGGCTGACATTGCCTTAGTTTTCAATGCATCCAGAATCTGGTCTTCTTCCCCAGCTAGTAGGGTATCCAGATTTAGCAAATAAAAATATAGGATGCCCAGTGGAGTTTGAATTTCAGATAAAGTACATGTCCAAGACATACTAAAAAGTATTAATTGCCTGTCTGAAATATAGCCATCCTATATTTCATCTGGCATCTCTTTCAGCTACGCTTTCTGTCACCTACTGTGGCAGGTTTCCCTTTCTCTCCCAGATAAAGTCCGCTTTGAGCTGTCTTTGTGGTTTTATCCCTCTAATAATGCTAACTCATTCATGTCTCTTTTCTTTTTTTTTTTCTTTTTTGAGGCAGGGTCTCACTCTGTCACCCAGGCTGGAGTGCAGGGGTGCCATCATAGCTCACTATAGCCTCAAATGCCTGGGCCCAAGTGATCCTTCCACTTCAGCCTCCTGAATAGCTGGGATCACAGGTGTATGCCACCACACCTGGCTAATTTTTTTCTTTTTCATTTTTTTGTGTTTTATTTTTTATTTATTTATTTTTTTGGAGATGGAGTCTTGTTCTGTCGCCCAGGCTGGAGTGCAATAGTGCGATCTCAGCTCACTGCAACCTCCGCCTCCCGGGTTCAAGCGATTCTCCTGCCTCAGCCTCCCAAGTAGCTGGGATTACAGGCACACACCACCACGCCCGGCTAATTTTTGTATATTTAGTAGAGACAGGGTTTCACCATGTTAGCCAGGCTGGTCTTGAACTCCTGACCTCAGGTAATCCACCTGCCTCGGCTTCCCAAAGTGCTCCCAAAGTGCTGGGATTACATACATGAGCCACCGCACCCAGCCTATTTTTTTTCAATTTTTTGTAGCGATGGGATCCCCCAATGTTGCCCAGGCTGGTCTCAAACTCCTGGGCTCGAGTAATCCTCCCACCTTGGCCATGTTTATTTTTCATATTTAGCTGTACAGAGGGAATGAAAAGCTCACCTAGAAATCCAATGGAGGTGCAGGAGGAGCAGGGGTATGATTTGAATGATGCAGAAGCTGAGAACCCTGGGGTTATTTGTGAATTGAGTGTTTGTAAATAGGGAACTTCCCTCAGACAGAAGACTCAACTTAAGACTTAACATAACCTTATATGAGCTGTGGAGGTCCTGGAATAACCTATGGGCTCCCAATATGATATAGCTCTGGTAGACATAAATTTAGAGATGCCATTATGGAAGAAAAGAGAAACTCAGTTAGTTATCAACAAGATAGCTTTTCCAATGATATGATGTTTTCAGCCTGGTTAAATTTGCCCTTTGCTTACACTGAATCTTTAGTAAAAGTCCCATTCACACAACTGCTGTGTGAGATGTAACCCCTCTCCCCTAACCCCAAGTTCAAAAAGGAATTCTTGTTAGGGGATATCTAGGTTTTCTGATTGCATGTGAGGGCATGAAAGGAAAGATGTTGGAGAGGAATTGGTCTAGAGGAAGGATCTAAAAGAAAGATCTTTTAACTGAGGGCTGAGCCTATACATCCCCAAAGAAATAATTTGATTGATAAGTAACTGGAGTCCTTGAAGGTGTAACAGTTGTCTTTAATTATATAGTCAGTCTTCAGGAGACAGAGATTCAATTTGTGCTCTAAATGGGATCTGCAAGACAAACACTAAGGGGATAGTTAGGGTCCGTCAATAGTGTTTAAGTAGGCAATGGGAAGAGTGGGAAATCCGCAGCTCACAGATAAGATTGAGAAAAATTCAAGGACAGGTGGCTCAAAAGAAATCCTCAAGCAACAAACAGAAGGGAAAGCTCAGTTCAGGAGTTCAGGTCATTGACTTGATGTTCATTATGGTTTTCATGCTTTGAGGGGCCACTCTACTAAAACACCAGGTTTAGGTGGAGGTTATATTTCCTTTCAAGATTTATTTCCCCCATGAAAACAAAACAAAAAACAAAAACTACAAGATGCCATGGCTGGTAAACTGGGAAGAAGAAACCATTTCTTTCTACCTTTTCCCTAACTCTCCCAAACTTTATACAAATCTCAACATCTCTCCCTCAGCAGCAGGAGAGTGAATATGGAAGAGGTTTGCTCCCATATCCTTTGTGGTGGCAGGTGTGTGGGAGACGGATTAAGCAGGAGAATATATGCTGGACCAAGTTAGTCATCTATCAAGGGAGAGCTCAGAAGGTCTAAAAGTTTCCAAAAATGACAAACAACCCTGCTCTGATGAGTAATGGGAATAACAACCCATCACTCATGGAGGGCTTTCTATCCCTTCACCATATTGCAGAACATGAAACTGTCAAATATAAATACCATTATCTCGATCAGCAGGATTCCAGTCAAAATCATCTTCTCTATCCTGTTTCCAGTCACAGATCCCATGATTGAAGCTGCAGTCAACCGAGATATTTAAATCTGCTAAAAAGAAAGAACATATTTCATAACCCCTAAAAGCATTAGGAAGATGTCTAACATTTGGGGCTTTGGAAGGCAATACCTTGTTTTCAGTCGCACAGAGTACAGATCATGACATACCCTGTTTTGAGTTATGTCTGTGAAGCCATTCTGAACAAATTCAGTTGTGATCTTAAAAAAACAAAAAGCTTTGGGAGGCTGAGGTAGGTGGATCACGAGGTCAGGAGTTCAAGACCAGCCTGGCCAACATGGTGAAACTCCGTCTCTACTAAAAATACAAAAATTAGCTGGGCATGGTGGCAGACACCTGTAATCCCAGCTACTCGGGAGGCTGAGGCAGGAGAATCACCCAGGAGGTGGAGGTTGTAGTGAGCCAAGATCACATCATTGCACTCCAGCCTGGGTGACAGGGTGAGACTCTGTCTCAAAAAAAAAAAAAAAAAAAAAAACCCAAAATAAAACAAAAACCCTTTTTTTAAAAAAAAAAAATAATAAGTAATGGGCGAGAACCCCATGCACAAAGAGAAACAGAATATAAGCAATTGTTTATCGAATTCAGGCCAGAAAATAAAATATCTCCTACCCAAATAAACCAGTGAAGACCTTGCCGGAACTTTCTACTTTCTTTTTCTTTTTTCTTTTTCTTTTTTTTTGAGACAGGGTCTTGCTCTGTCACTCAGGCTGGAGTGTAGTGGCACAAACACAGCTCACTACAGCCTCTACCTCCTAGGCTCAAGTGATCCTCCCACTTCAGCTTCCCGAGTAGCTGGGACTATGGACACATGCTACCATGCCAGCTAATTTTTAAATTTTTTTTTTTTGTACAGATGGGGGTCTCATTGTGTTGCCCAGGCTGGTCTTGAACTCCTGGGCTCAAACGATCCACCTGCCTTAGCCTCCCAAAATGCTGGTATTCCAGGTGTGAGCCACCGTGCCTGGCCTCTAAACTGTTAATGACTGCCTTGTTTAGATGTGTCAGAGAAATATAGGAGTTCATTCAGCTAGTTTTAAGTTTTGAACCAGTGCCTGTGGTTACTTTTATGTAGATCCTGGCCCACTGTCTGTTTTATAAAGTTTTATTGAAACACACTATGCCCATTCATTCACATAACATCAATGACTGCATCTGAGCTACAATGACGGAGTTGAATAGTTGTGAAAGTAGTTTATGGCCCACAAAGCTTAAAATATGTACTATCTAGCCCTTTATAGAAAAAAGTTGGCTGACCTCTGATGTAGATAAATACCACTGGGAAAGGGCGGGGGTGAAGAATGAGATATTTTTTATTTATAACTAAGGCTAGCCTCTGGCTCTGATTTTGGGGCTTTATATGTTTTAATGCTGGGGAAGAAAGGAATGGTAAGGAAAGGGAATAGGGTAAAAAGAAACACAGCAGCAGCTGATTCTTGACTCATTTTGATTTGCCAAATATTTTATATCATTTGATTAGGTTGTTTAAAAAAACGTCTAGCATCAGACTCATTTTCAGGAAACTAAAACTAAGGCTCAAGTTCTGCTGACACTGAATGCTGGAGTTGGACCTGAATCCCAAATCAGACTGCAATCCAGGACCTTCCATCTTGCACATATCCTAAGTGAGCACATACGGTCCCTTTCCTCACTTTCCTTTCTTCTTAACTCCCTATTTTTTCTCTGTGCAGCAAATATATTTTCTTTCTAGTCCCAGTTTTAAAAGTAAAAGATGCCAGGTAATACTTGCTTCCAGTCTTCAGTATTCTTCAATGAGTGCTAATACTAGTTAGATAGTTGATGTTATTATCCCACAAATAGTGGAATATCAGCTTTTCAGTTGGTTTACAATTGTGGTGGAATGTTTCTCCCAAACTCTTCCCCTTCCTCCACATGGGGAAAGCGAGTGTGTAAATTGGGATGATGGAATAGTATATAGCAAACTATTCCATACAGAGATAAAACTCAAGGCTTTGGTCTCACAGGCACATTCTTTCATTTGTATAGCACTTCATGGTTTGGAAAGTGCTTTCACATATATTCTCTGGTTTAATCCACACCTGCCTTGAAGCAGATGCTGTTGGTGCCACACAAATATCTGTCAGTACTTATATTCTCTTGCAGGCATTTGGCTTTCTACTGGAAACACTCACAGCTCTCTGTGTGAGGGTGTTCTCTGGCTGGAGCATTCTTGGCCCAACCAGGTGAGCTAGAATGCTGGGAAGTTATTTTCCCAGGGACAGCCCTCAACCAGTGATGGACAGGAGTTGTTGGATAGATACCTCCATTTCCTTGCCTTTGGAAAGGACCACTAAGTGCTGGAATTGAATGTGGACTAAAGTCAGTTTGGAATTCAGGCTTCCCCTGTCTTGTCGAGGGTCCAAGTGGGATTGAGATCAAGTTGCCCCAGTGGTGCCCTTCCTTGCTTTCATGCCAGGCCAGGAGCACCAAGGAATCAGCACCCTCCTGGGAGCAGCCTTCAATCAATGCCAGATGGGAGTTGGTATATATATGCCCCAGCCTCCTTACTCCTTCAGTAGGATAATTATGAGCCATGTGTTCTACACTGGCTTCTGGAGTTCCCCAATGGGATTGAGCTCCAGTTGCCCACAGTGGAAACTTGCCTGATAACATACCCATTATTGCCTCCTTGTCTCCCCATCTCACTTATGTACACCCCCAACCACCATTTCCTGGGATCATCTTCCACATAAACCACTTGCACACAAATTCTTATCTTGGGGTCTATTTCTGGGGAACCCAGCCTAAGACAGCACCTAAGAGATGAATATTGCTCTTATTCCAATTTTATGTATGAAAGCAAGGAGGCACTGCAAATCCAAGTGACTTGTCCAAGGCAAACAACCAGTGGAAGAGTTGCAGTATGCATCTGAATCTCCGATTGGGACTGAGCTTTCCAAGACAACTTACTCAAGGACTGTTGAAATTACAGGGTCATATGGTCATGTGCAAAATTTTAACCTTTCTGTGTTTCATTAGGAATCATGGAATAGAAAGTAAACTAAGAAATCTGGTGGTTTGGGGATCCAAAGAGGAGTCAACGGATTCCTTCATGTCACTTATCAAGGGTAGACAGAGCTTGGGCAGAACTTGTGAGCACCTGGAGAACGTAGCTTACCCCCTGTACAATGAAACATTTTCTTTCTAACCAGGAAAATGGGCAATAAGTTGTCTAATGCAGAGAAACAAAAACATAGAATACTTAGGAGAAATATGGAAGAAAACAAAATGCCTGTAGGAGTTGGGTCATAGGTTACTAGGCTTTGAAGAGTTTTAGTAGAAGCTTCTCAGATACAATTTGGAGGACTGAATTAGAGAGGTACATTTTTTTTGCGGTAGAGATGGTCCTGTAAACCAAAGTGATAGAACTGGGCAATGCACTCACGGGGTAAACACAAAAGGGAATCAATTAGCACAAGGTTATGCTAATCTTTTACTTACCACATGTATAGTGGTAAGTAAAAGGAAGTTTGAAAAGGAAAAGGTTATGCTAATCTTTTACTTACCACATGTATAGTGGTAAGTGAAAGAAACTTTGAAAAGGAAAGAGATGATCAAGGCATTCATACTTATACCAAGTGAAAGGGATAAATATATAAATGGGCTTTTCCCTGAGGTCTGTGTAATTTGTCATGAGTGGTGAATGTTCTAAATAAACCAAGAGGAATTAGGGATCATGCCTAAGAAACTCCAGATTATGAGGCTTTGGTGGAATGATCGCAAAAATGGTCCTGATTTTTATCCCTCTCTGTATCCACACTCTTTGTATGACTTCACAGCTCCTTCCACAACCTTGAAGTCTACGCTGGCCTTGTGACTTGGCTTGGCCAATAGAATATGGCAGAAGTGATGTTGTGCCATTTCTGGGCCTAGACCTCAAAATATCTTGTGTGCTGCTGCTCTCTTTCCTGAAACCCTGCTGTTGCCTCATGAGAAACAGTTTGGACTAGCCTGCTGGAGGATGAGAGACCACATGGAGCAGAGCTGAGTGAGTCCAATCCTCCCAACTGAGGCCTCAGGCATGTAAGAAAGCACAGCCAAGATCAGCAAAATCACGAAGCAGGCCCACAACTGACTGTATGTGGACACATGAGTGAGCCCACCCAGCCTAGCTCAGGGCAGCAGAACCGTCCAGCCAACCCATAGACTCATAAGCAAAAATAAATATTTATTGCTGTAGGCCACTGAGGGCTTGTGGTTGTTTGTTACACAGCATTATTATGGCAATAGGTAACTGATACAGGCACTTTGGGCCAAATTTAGTACATGAGGACTTTCAGGTTGTGGGTCCTCAGGCAGTAGAGTTGAAGAAAATATGTAAGTTTCTCCCATCTCCATATATACAGTCTGCTTCAACCATTCACTCTCAGCATCAGGTGGGAGTGGCGGGGAGAAGAGAATAGCCTTACTATATTTCAATCATTAGTACCAGTCACACAAGGACCTACTATTTTAATACTGGCACTGTGTGTGTGATGTAATGATTTTTCCCTTGGGGGTTTACGAATGAAGCAGGGATTCATAAACAATCATTTCACTGTATGAAGAAATGAAAACGACCAGGACAACGTGAAAGAGCATACACTTGGGAGAAAGAATTATTTACCTTTATGTTCCAGTTTGGAAGTTAGCGCTTTCCTTTGGACCAGAACCAGGCCGAATTCACCTGCTTCATTCACCTTAGGGACTAATAAAGAACACTTGGTCAGTTAAGAAAAAAACCTTAAAGCCCACATGCTCAGAAGGTATCAATCAAATGACCAAACAAAGAAGGTTAGATCATGTATTCTAATTACAGAATATATTAGAGCAGCGTTTCCCTAACATTTCCAAATAATTCACATTGGATCCAGTTTCCTCATCTAAAACATCTTTTCCAGACGTTTCCTTGGGTAAACTAAGCATCTACACTCTTGATACATCCCTTCATACTAGGTTTTGGAAATATGTTTTTTTTTCTTTTTTTGAGATTTTTCACTCTCTATTAAGGCAGAGAATGTCACCGGATGCTAGTTCTTGGATGGGTGGGCCTGTGTCTATTTTTCCTTTGGTTAAATCCATCTGGCATTTGTATATATGACCACCAGTCACAGAGCCGAGACTAGATAAGGCAAAATATAGAGGGAGCAACAAATGCCCAGCCAGAATGAATGGGAAAGTCTCAGTGTAGAGATGCAGGGTGGGTTAATATGGAAACCCTCCTGGGGGGACTGAGCCTTATGGTGGGTTCTGCACAGCAACTAGTGAAAAGGGAGTTACGGCAGTTCTCTAGTTCACATAGAAAACTTAAGCTCCACTATAAAATTTGTCCTCCTACATTTGTCGATTTTGGCTTTTAAAATCATAACCACACAACTGTGAGGTTCCATTTTCATAGACTAGGCCTGTAAAAGTGCCTTCAAGAAATAAAAAGGTAGAGCTTAGCAGATCCATGTGGTGAGCCTCTCTTTGATTTGGGGGCATGCCGCATGGAGAGCTGGGCAGCCAAACCACTGCCCTTGCAGGACTAGCAGGCTTCCTTGGCTGGAAGCTAGAAGAGAAGGTCTGTGTCAAATAGGAAACCCCCCAAGTAGGGGAACAGGACTTCCCCTCCTTGGTTCCTAGAGCAGCAGGTTTGATTGGGTATTTGCAGAAGGTATTCGTTTCTAGGCATTACAGAGAATGTTGCTTCTCAGGACTTAAGACCCAACCCATTTTACTTAAGCTGTGAAACCGGCTTTTTGTCTTCTTTCATTTGCCAGGAGAAATTGCAATTCATTTTTCATAAAACATATAAAATAAAAATAACACTCACAAAACACATCTCCTCGCAGGCTTCGCTCCTCTATGTCATTCTTCAGGGCTTTCTCTTCTCTTTTCTCATCCTCAAGCCCCTCTTTCATTTTCTCTTCATTCCCTTTTTTACCTCCATGAGAGTTCCCACCTCTGGAAACTATCTCTTCATAGTTGAAGGGCTGCAAGTTCACCTTAGGGGTAGGAGTCCTGGTGGGTTCTGGGGTAACATTTTTAATTTTTACCTTCTTTTTCATGCTGTTTTTGTGAGCAAGCAACTTCTTGATTCTGTCTTTGATGGTACCAGGTGCTCTGAGGACTTCCTTCACAGAATTTTCAGGGATAGCTAAAACAAATAAGAGGCAATATGTTCCAAATTGGAAGATAATTAAATTACTCACAAAATGGAGCATTTAAAAAGTGTTAAAGTGTAGTAAGTGAATGCTTCCAGAATGAACCCACATGAGGCTCTACTATTTGATAAATTAGGAAGAACTATATTTGTATTGTTTTAAGCAGTTCCACTGTTATGGTAGTTATCTTAATTACCTTTTGTTGCTTTTGTTTTGCTTCGGAGACCACTTTAGTGAAACACTTATTACTACCCAGTTGGGCTACAGATCCCAAAGACATGGATTTGCCATGTTCGTCTAATATTTCTGCTTTCATTGTGGTATTCTTCAAAAACTGGTATTGTCCTGATAGCCCTATAGATTTGTCCAAATTTGATATTCAAAAATTACAGCTACAGCATTAGGTTGAACCATATAAAAATTGCTAATAATGGACCATTTGTGACCTACAAAAATGGTGACTTATGGTGCAATATACACATACCCAATTTTCTTTCTCTCTTCTCTCTCCCTTTTGAATTTTTTCACCTCAGTCAACCATTATCTAAAGCTAAATGAGTTTATTTATTAAATATTTCAGAGAGGCTTCTATACTTACTATTTTTCATTCATTTTCTATTTCCCACCACAAAAGTAAATTACTTTAAAAATGTACCTCTAGATCAATTCTTCTTATCCCTCAGTGGACTAATGACCCTTGGAGGAAAAATGTTGGTGTCGAAGAACGCAAGAGGTACAAAAAAGTTCATTTAGTCCAGGACTCTTGTCTTGTCGATGAGGCAACTGGGTGGTGTTAAGTGACTTGCCCAAAGGCACTCATCATGTTAGGGACGGAGCTAAGATTTGGCAGTAGAGCATATGAATGACTATTTTTCTTTTCTTTTCTTTTCTTTTTTTTTTGAGACAGAGTTTCACTCTTGTCACCCAGGCTGGAGTGCAGTGGCACGATCTCGGCTCACTGCAACCTCCCCCTCCTGGGTTGCAGTGATTCTCCTGCGTCAGCCTCCCCAGTATCTGGGATCACAGGTGCGTGCCACCACACCTGGCTAATTTTTGTATTTTTAGTAGAGACGGGGTTTCGCCATGTTGGCCAGGCTAGTCTCGAACCCCTGACCTCAGGTGATCCACCCACCTCGGCCTCCCAAAGTGTTGGGATTACAGGTGTGAGCCACCATGCCTGGCCATGAATGTCTCTTTTTTCCAGTCCTATTTCTATGATAGATTTATTTCTGCTTTAAGATTAAGGTTACTTTTCTCTAGACTGTTTCAAATTCCTTGAGATCTATAATTCAAAGATATATGTCTCCTTTTCAGGGATATACTCATGATAATTCAGAATATCCAACTGATGTAAAGAAGTAATTAATTTTTAAAAAATTAAATACACTGATATTTGAAATCAAATATATTGTCTCACTATAAAATATCTACGCATGTACTAATCTAAGACTAAGCAAGAAAGGGTCTAATAACACCTCAATCAATTCACTTAATTCTATTATTTGGACATAGTTTAGAGAGAAGTGAAACAATGGAGTAGACATTAATTTTGATGCCAGAAAAGAGTACTATAAAAAATTGGAGTGGGATTTTATTAGAATATTTTTCTTAACAATGTTTTAACCTCTTCTCCTGCTTTGTTCCTTCTCCATCATTTGGCTGATTCAATCTATATCAAAGTAGTAGAAAAATAAACAAGCAGAAGTCCACAATATTTGGGGTAACCAAACGGGGGAAAAATGCTTTGAAAATATGTATGCTCTTAATTAATAATTGCTTTTACTTTGGAATCAAAAGAGCAACATTTTTCTTTTCAATGAAATATTCTAGTTATTTATCATTGTGACAGCCTGACTATAGGTAGAAAACCAACAAGCACTAATACAAGTAATGCATCATTACTCATTTTCCTGACCTTCAGATAGCCTGTTTCAGCTACTTTGCCAGAGATTGCATGTTAAGTTATGACCGTAATGTGTGATCATATATAGACCTTCCTCTGGAGGCCCCACTGTAATTCTATCCATGGTCGACTGCATCTTTCTCCAGCACCTGGCAAGAAAAATTAACAGGAAACCCCTATTCCCTGCAAATTTCCTTTTTGCAATCAGTAACATAAAACTAAAGACCTTTAATAAATAATGAGGAAAGGGTTTCAGCTCACACCAGGCAAACCTAAACATCTGCTTTCAGTTTCTGCTTTGAAGTTTCAAATGTTCCTATTGAAAAGAAACAAAAACTAAAACATCATAATCTTGATAGTGTTGACAATTTCATTCTCTTAGTATGTAAACAGAAAGCTGGGCAAGGATAAAAATGCACTTTAATGATATGCATATGCATAAGTAGATTTGGATTTATCTAGGTATTGCTGTTTCAAATTTGACATTATGACGGTTTTCTCTTAAAGATTTATTGATTATTGCATCATCTTTTTGAGAATATAAAAATGTGGGAGGGCCCAGGCATGGTGGCTCACGCCTGTAATCCCAGCACTTTGGGAGGCCAAGGCAGGCGGATCACTTGAGGTCAGGTGTTTGAGACCAGCCTGGCCAACATACATAGTGAAACACCGTCTCTACTAAAAATACAAAAATTAGCTGGGAGTGGTGGCAGGTGCCTGTAATCCCAGCTACTCAGGAGGCTGAGGCAGGAGAATTGCTTGAACCCAGGAAGCAGAGGTTGCAGTGAGCTGAGATCATGCCACTACTCTCCAGCCTAGGCAACAGAGTGAGACTCCATGTCAAAAAAAAAAATATATATATATATGGAGGGAGTTGCAGTAGGAGGGTCTTTGGCACATTTGGGGAACTCAGATATAAAACTTAGGAATTTCAAAGTCTTCAGGTTCACAGTCCAGTTTTTTGTAAAGTTGACAATTTCTCTTGGGAGGTATTTGAGATTTCTCCAAACACCCATGTTGTCAAACACTTCTATCAACCTGAAAACCCTAATTTTAATTTCATATCTTTGGAATAAAACTTTATAGAAGATCACTCTTAGATGAGAATATCTTACCCAGGAGGAATATGACTTTGACATTCATTCAACTGTGCTTAGTGCATTAGATGATCTATCATCTGGGAGGAGAAAAGTTCTACTAATCTGAGCTTTGGACACAGTCCTGGAAGAAGCAGCTTAATCACAGATGAAGAATGTGTTCCAGCATGGGACCCAGGAAACAGGAAGGGGCTAGGACAGAACAAAAGATGAGCCAAGAGAGTTTGCTGAGGGCAAACTCTGTGAGTTCTCCATCACAGAGGATCAACCAATTGGTCATGAACACACCTGTCCTGTGTTTAAGCACATAATCCTGAAGCCCATTTTCCTGAGTTTGACTCCTAGCTCCCACGTCTTCTAGCCATATGTCCTCAAATGAATAATTAACTTCTCTTTGCCTCAGTCTCTCCATTTATAAAATTGGGATAAGAACAGATTTTTTTGGGAGGCTTAAATGGGTGAACACACATCGATTACTAAGATTAGTGCTTGGCACACACTCAGCATGTGTGCTATTATTTTTAGCATTCATGACCAGAATGTTTAAAATCTTTTCCAGAGTTAGAAAAATTCCCAGGCCATACCTCCACATTTCTAATGTTTATAATTGAAGAAAAAAAATGGGGATGGCCTGGTTGTAGCAAAACCCATATTCTTGAATACACACTCTACAAACTGAATTAAGCCATCAGCATATTTTTAGTGACTAAAGAAGCTGCTTTTCAACAGAAATGACTGTTGAATTTTGGTAAGGAGGGCTTTGTCACTATTACTCCTACTCCTAGCACATACTTATTGAACATTTCATATATTCTGGGCTGGTGCTAAGCTCTTTAGATGGACGCTCACTTATTCTGTGTGAATAAATTTAATCATCAAAACAATATTAAGGGCTAGATACTATCATCCCTATTTTGCAGGTGTGGAAACTGAGGCACTGAAAGGTTGAATAATTTGTTCTCACTCCACAGGTAGTAGGCTAGCAAGTCAGGAATCAAGCTAAGGTAATACGATTCCAGAAGCTGTGCTCCTCATAAGCCAATGACAGTTTCCTTTCCTAAGTTGACTGTTACTCCCCAAATTGAGTATTATCTGGGTTTTGATTTTCTTAGAATGAGGTGTAGCTGCTGTCAAATCAAGACCAAATTATCTGGCAGTATATTATTAATACTCATATTAGAACAGTGGAACATATACACATCTACATTTAGGGTGCTTCTTCCTTTAGGTACAGAGAATGGGTTAGGATAATCTAACTCTTTTTCCATATTGCAATGTAGAGTCTGAAATTTTCAAAACAATGAACTTAATAAAAGTTGCTACATCAATGCCATATATATGACATATATATATATGTATATATTTATGGAGATGAAGTCTCGCTCGGTCGCCCAGGCTGGAGTGTAGTGGTACGATCTCAGCTCACTGCAATCTCTGCCTCCTGGCTTCAAGCAATTCTCCTACCTCAGCCTCCCGAGTAGCTGGGACTACAGGAGCACACCACCATGCCTGGCTAATTTTTTGTATTTTAGTAGAGGCGGGGTTTTACCGTGTTGCCCAGGCTGGTCTTGCACCCCTGAGCTCAGGCAATCCACCCGCCTCGGCCTCCCAAAGTGCTAGGATTACAGGCATGAGCTACTGCGCCCGGCCTATGCCCTAGATTATATAATAACAATTTATGTGCATACAAATGTATTTGTAATATAACATTTTATAATGTTTTATAATGCTGAATGCTAACTAGATGCAATTCTCTCATTTTTGTTTTTATGACTCTTGTATGTACATAAGCGTGGATTTTGGCCCGGCCAGCCGCCCCGTCCGGGAGGTGGGGGGCAGCCCCTGCCCGGCCAGCCGCCCCGTCTGGGAGGTGGGGGGTGCCTCTGCCCAGCCGCCCCGTCTGGGAAGTGAGGAGCCCCTCTGCCCGGCCGCCACCCCGTCTGGGAGGTGTACCCAACAGCTCATTGAGAACGGGCCATGATGACGATGGCGGTTTTATCGAATAGAAAAGGGGGAAATGTGGGGAAAAGAAAGAGAGATCAGATTGTTACTGTGTCTGTGTAGAAAGAAGTAGACATAGGAGACTCCATTTTGTTCTGTACTAAGAAAAATTCTTCTGCCTTGGGATGCTGTTAATCTATAACCTTACCCCCAACCCCGTGCTCTCTGAAACATGTGCTGTGTCCACTAAGGGTTAAATGGATTAAGGGCGGTGCAAGATGTGCTTTGTTAAACAGATGCTTGAAGGCAGCATGCTCGTTAAGAGTCATCACCACTCCCTAATCTCAAGTACCCAGGGACACAAACACTGCAGAAGGCCACAGGGTCCTCTGCCTAGGAAAACCGGAGACCTTTGTTCACATGTTTATCTGCTGACCTTCCCTCCACTATTGTCCTATGACCCTGCCAAATCCCCCTCTCCGAGAAACACCCAAGAATGATCAATAAATACTAAAAAAATTTAAAAAAAAAAGAGTGGATTTTGGGGCATCCTTCTTTAAGCAATGAATGTTAAGACCTTCTTAAGATGAATTTTCAATAGTAACATGGCTGTTTATTTTATGGAGAATTAGAGAATTAAAGCAAAATGAAAAGGGTTGGACAAGTAATATAGTAAATGACCCAAAGATAGTTTTCTCCTTTAAATAAACATTCCAGTGAAAGACTAAAGAAATAATTTAGCTGCAGAATGGATAACAAAATGCATAATTTTCAGATATTGAATAGAACAGTGTGATGAATTTGAGGTTTCAAAGAATAAAGACAAATTTCTTTTATCCCAAAATAAAGTTGGATGGTCCAAGAAAAACAGACATTTTCTTGACACAAGAAATGTTTGTGTTGATGTGGGATTTACAATTTCAAAGCACTGAGTTACAATATAGAAAACACAGGCTGCAAACATCTAATTGCATGCTTAAAGATGTTGCCTTCATTTGAACATTAATAATACATTGCAGTTTAAGGGGATCAAATGACGAGGAAGAAAGATGGCTCCAGGTTTACTCTGGGCCTTCAATTCCCCTCTAGGGGTAGGAGAGTGAGTATGTGGGGGTGAGTTGCCCACTTATTGAAACAAATGCTTTCCTGAGGTGTTTTTTGTATGCACAACATTTTCATATTTACCTTTGTGAAATTTCAGAGTGGGTGGCCCTTAACAAACAGCTGATTGAAATGATACTAATAACAATAACAATCACAGCTAACTTTAATGAGCATCTACTATGTGGTCCCGCTAAACTAAGCTCTCTCTCTATATTACCTCATTTAAACCTCACAATGAACCTCTGTGAGACATATTTGTCTTAGTGTGGGTTCCTCTAAGCAGAGCCTGAGACAAGGATTTGGGTGCAGATGACTTATTTGGAAGGTGATTCCAGGAGGCAGAAACTGGGGAGAGGAGACAGTGAGACAGGAAGGGAGAAAAGCCAAAAGATGGTGCTTAGATGGACAGGTAATCTCTGTGGGTAAGTGGGGCTCAGTCCTGCTGGGGACATCTGGGAGCCAGTGCAGAACACACCTCAGAACTGTCCCACCCCGTGAAGTGGAAGCTGGAGACTCCTGTCAGAGAGAGCACTGCTAGAGATACGCATGCAACTGTCTACCCTACCTCAATAGGATTAGGGAGCTCCAAGGGACTGTGGACTGGCCCATTACAAGAACCCACCACAGTACTACCATAAACCCCATTTTGAACAGGAGGAAACTGAGCTTAGAGAGGTTAAGAAATTTGCTAAAGGTCACAGCCAGCATAGGGCAGAGCTAAGATTTAAATTCAGGCCTTCCCAACCTGGAATGTGCATGTTCAAATTTGGTGGCATAAAGGAGCTTTGAGCACAGGTCCCTTGGGCACTCATCCAATATGGAAAGCTGATTTATTCAGTCTCCTCTCTGGGGGCCTCCCAAGGTTATGGTGTCCTTCCCCCCAACCTACCTATGCACAACCCTGCCTGGGCAGCCAATCTCTCTCTCTGAATCAAGTTTCAGAAGGACATCATTGGATACTTCTATCTAGAGGGATAGAAACCATGGCATCCAGTTGCTGGACACTAAGTGGTCATTTAATACCATCTCCAGCCCAATGCAGGAATCCGTCTCAGAGCCCCCAGCCTGCAAGCCAGGGGCAGTGGAATGTCCCTACTCCATGGGGCTCCCTGCTGCACTCTTCAATACCTAGCAGCCATTTTTAAGAGAGAATGTAACCTCCACCCACTGGACTTAGTTTGCTTGAGAAAGCCACTTTTATTTCATATTTCTTAAAGTATTTACAGGCACAATTTATGCTTTTCCATACTATATTTCCCAGACTAAATGCTGCCCTGTTCTTTTGGCAGTTCTTCACAGAATTTGATTTCCAGACTCATTTTCTTTGGTTATATTCTTTTATACATACTCTTGTCCAGTGGTGCTCAACAACAGCCCACTGGGGTACTGTGAACCTTTTATGGGTGTGGCGCTAAATGTCTAGCATGGTACATATAGTTTATTTTTGTATGACTGAGTAGATACTGTTACAGTCATTTGCATCATTGGGAGCATTGGCCAGATGGGTGTATGGAATGTGACGTAAGTTAGGGTACACCTTGCAGCCATATTTATTGAACATGCGGGAACTCTGCTAAGGGGTATATAAGAGAGTTGAATCAGGGCAGTCAACAAGTCTAGTCACACTATGAGCTAGTGCTAAAAGGGTCATGACCAGAGGGATAAACCTGGATGACTTTATTTATTTATTTATTTTTTAATTTTTTGAGATGGAGTCTTACTCTGTTGCCCAGGCTGGAGTGCAGTGGTGCGATCTCGGCTCACTGAAACCTCTGCCTCCCAGGTTCAAGCAATTCTTGTGCCTCAGCCTCCTGAGTAGTTGGGATTAGAGACGTGCACCACCATGCCTGGCTAATTTTTTTGTATTTTTAGTAGGGACAGGGTTTCACGATGTTGGCCAGGCTGGTCTTGAACTCCTGACCTTAGGTGATCTGCCCACCTGGGCTTCCCAAAGTGCTAGGATTACAGGTGTGAGCCGCCACACCCAGCCGAACCTGGATGACTTTCAACATTGTAAGATATTGTTAGGGAAGTGATTGTGCTGTAATCATAGCTGCCTTGCCTTGGAAGACATTCCTGGTATTCACCAAGATTTCTAGTTTTCTTCTCTTTTGGGGCACACAGCAAGTTTATTATTATTTTTGTCCCTTGAAGTTAGATACTTCCAAGCTGAATAAACTAACAGCTGGTGCATGACTGTTCATGCTTCTTTCTCTGCTGTGACAAACCTTAAGGCCTTGAATTGAGACCATGGTACCATAAAATGATGGGGCCTCTGTCAGCCTGTGTCCTTAAGTGATTTTATTGAGAAGAAACCCCTGAAAAATTCTCTTTGGACATATTACATGAGTGAGAAATAAACCTTTATTGTTGCTGTAGTTATTAATAACAGTGACATTTTATTGTTAGATGTCTGGTTTATAAATTTAAAGTTTTAACAAAAAGTATTAAATAATTCACCAGCAAGAACAATGGAACTCTCTGCTATATACGTTAAAACAAGTGGATCCAGCGTTGAGGATGACAGATAAAGTAATGATACTTTAATGAAGATCAGCTTTGCCATACTTTGTTTTGGTTGTGCATTCTGGAAAACGTCCGGATTCACTTGGTTAAAAAACCTTTGTGGTTTTAAGCCACTGTTATTTTAGGTTTGCTTGTTACTGCAGCATAACTCAGTCTATCCTGATAGATACATTTGCTCAGTGTCTTTTGTCCTTAAATGTTATGTTCAGTATTTGAAGTATGGCATGGCCAGAAAGATATTAAGTACCCTTGCTGTTCTTTAAGTTTAGTGCCTACAACTTCAGTGAGTATTGGAGACGTGGTCCAATTAGCAAAGAGGAGAAGGCTGAGGCAGAGAGTTAAACACTGCACACACACACAGAGTGAGAGTAAGGGAGAGAGAGAAGGCGAGGAAGACAAAGAAAGGAGAGAAATAGAGGGAGGAAGGAGATATGGGGAGAATGCTTCATTGGGAATAGCTAAGACACCATGACCAAATGCTACTTACCAGAACACCGAAGTCCATTGCCTTTATATCCCTGCTTGCATTTACACTTGAAGGACCCTTGGGTATTGAAGCAATTGGCATGGTGGCTGCACGTATGGCTATCCATAGTACATTCATTTATATCTAAAAAAGAACATTCCAGTGAACGACTCTGTGGTACAGGGCTTGCTGAAAGACTCACCCTTACACTTGATCAACTGTAGGGCCAAGCACTAAACACCCCTGACAAACCAAGCATTGCCTGAGAACTGAGAGGTGTTCAGAACTGCAGGCTCATTGGCCAGCAGCCCTGGCTTTGTTTGCTGCCTGGTATGTAGGGAGTGTTTGCTGCTTCCCTCCCCCACAGCAATTTAATCTCCTGCTTATCAATGCTATTGAAATCTGTAAGATGTTTAGGTTTTTCTCTTAACTTTTTCCTCTAACTTAGAACTAAATAACAATATCAGAAAATCAATTCTATATTCAGAAGGTCTTGAAACTCCTAACAAACAAAGGCAAGATCAACTAGGAACCGTTGACATCATCTAACTTATAGGCACAGGCATTTTGTTCTAAGACTGCCAGGAGAAAGGGTCAGGCTGGCCTGAGCTTGTCTGCTGGGTTTAGAGGAGGAAAATTTGCCAAGTTCCAGCCAAGCGAGAGGTTTGTTTGCCGTATTCTCCACCCCATTTTCTATCTACGCATTTGTAGACATATATGTACAAAATAGTCTGTTGGTTTTAATTTAGCCACAAAGCTGAGCTCAGATGTTAATCTTAGTCACCTTTAAAGTCTCAAAGATTTGTTTCCTTTTGAACCTTTCCATGTGAATTCCACCCTGTTCTGTGGAACCTCCCCTTAGGTATCAGGAAACAGGATTAAACTCTGTAACACAGCATCATAGGATTACTGGGCTGGTTTGGTCTGCAGGAGGGCATGGGGTCCAAGTCCACGAGAAATATGGATTTTATGATCCTCTCTAGGATGGACTTTGTGTTTGAAATTTGAGGGAAGAGTTGTAGAGGCTTCACAAGACGGTTCGAAACCCAGCAATTGTGTGTTGTCCCAACATGATTACACAAGATGTGTCCTGGGAAGCCCTGAGTATAGGGTTGAAAGAAATCCTATTTTTTCTCAACTATTAGCCTTCCATGTCATGCATATAGCTTTGTTACACGTGTTATGGGCAGAGAAATCCACAGAGAGCCCGAATTTCCCTTCACTATAGGGCAGGCCCCATCCTACATTATATAAAGGGCAATGGGAATGCATCCAAGGTCTCCCCAAATACCCCACCTCACTTGTTCATGGAGGCCTGAAATTCATTCACTAAGGAATAAAATATTTATTTCACATAGATTAGGACAATAGCTGACTGGTACCAGAATCTTATCAGAGAGAAATTTTGGTAACTGTGGAAAGGGAACATTATATTTGGAGCTTGAACTATGAAAGGGCTGAAAGAGGGGAAAGTAAAGAGCATAGGCCTTCATGTCTCTCATACATTTCTCTAAAGCCACCCCTGATGGAGACTGTTATAAACAGATCACTGAGATCAAGATTAGATAGACCTTGTTATTCTTCCTTTTACCAAATATAAATACTGCTTTATTGTTCCGATTTTTAGATGTGTAACTGGAGATAAAACAAAAAATATAAACAAAACAAAAAGCCAAATTAAAGAGAGTCCCACCAGAATCATCTCGAGATAATCGTTTCCACAAGAGAGCTGTATTCCTTACTTTAAATCTTTATTGACCTAGCTTTATAATTGATGTCATTGGAATTCCCTAAATGCCAGACACCTAAAAAAATAACCTTTCCTTATTGTTAAGCTGGTCAGCACAGTAGATTGTTCAACTAATAGCTTGAATTGACATCAAAATATCTGCAGAGAAGGCTCAAAAGTTTGGTGGGGACAGGAAAAAAAGGAAAAGGTGCCATCGAATCTTACCTATACAGTCATATCGTCCACTGATATATTGTAGTTCGAAACCAATGTGACATTTGCAGTAGTAGCTTCCAAATGTGTTCACACATCTTCGATTGTAGGGACAGATGACTTTACCAGAGGCACATTCATCAATATCTAGGGTGTAAAAACCAGAAGGTGTCAGTGATAGCAAGAAAAGTAGCCACATACATGCACGCATGCACACTCACAGCTACTTTTCTTTATCTGGGAAACTGATAATAGTATACTGGTGCCAACATCATATCCTCTGGCAAGTGTTCTAGATCCCCCAGGCACACACACAGCTCTTCGCTTTATGTATTTATATTATTTTATACCTTTTTAAGATGCATTATCTTTCCATAATGTCATTACTTACATTCACATCTTCTGTTAGGCCCTGGCTGTTCTCAGGCAGGGAGCATGTGTCTGACACTTGGTACCTATACATTACGTGTGTGCTGAGTGAATATTTTCTCCAGCTGAGTGAATATTGTATATTGTATAACATATACAATTTTTGAAACTAGAGTCAGATAGCTATACTTTAAGTAAACCAAACACACAGACTTTTACAATTTGCATTTTACAAAATAACTATTTCATGAGTAAGACTGTCCAAGGCCCCTGCAATATTGACTCACAGAAATGTGGTTGTGAAGGCATGCACTTATGCATAAATTGTGGGTCAGGTGTAATTATGTAATGATGTAATTTTAGCCAACAATAGGTGTGTTGTTCCTTTTCTACCATTGAAAGTCAGGTAACAGAGGGGCTGACAGCTATGCTGACCAATCCACTAAGACTCAGGCTTGGTTTAACTTTCAGATGTCAAATCAAATAGATGTTAGTTTGTTCTTCTGAACCTGGCTTAAACCGGCAAGTTGATGTTGTCTTACTATTTCCCTTGCAATCTTTTTTTTTTTTTTTTTTTTTGAGACAAGGCCTGGTCTGTCACCCATGCTGGAGCATAGCAGAACAATCATGGCTCACTACAGCCACAAACTCCCCAGGCTCAAGTGATCCTCCCACCTCAGCCTCCTGAGTAGCTGGGACTACAAAGCATGTGCCACCATGCCTGGCTATTTTTTATTATTTTTTTTGTAGAAATGGGGTCTCCCTATGTTGCTCAGGCTGGTCTCAAACCCCTGAGTCCAAGCTATCCTCCCACCTCAGCCTCTAGCATAGCTGGGACTACAGGGGCAAAGTTTTTTATAGAGATGGAGTCTTGCTATATTGCCCAGGCTGGCCTCTTGCATTTTCCAAATAATAAATAAGTGTTGGGTTGAACAAAATTATTTTTGGTGATCATTTTCATGCACATCACCTTTCCCTTCCAATAAAAATGGCACCCAACAACTCAAAGAGTTGGGTGGAAATTTGTATTCAGTTTGGTCAATAATTAGCCTTGTCATATAAATCTTATTATACTAAAAAGTAGTAAATCCTGTGAACCTAATTAAACCTTTGATTATTCTCAGAGTAGAGACAAAATTTTAATTTACATGTATATTTTTAAAAAGTGTTTAGCTAATTTAGGATCCATTTGGCTGAGCTTTCTAAATGCAGTTTTTTTTACATTATGTATAGTTAGGATAAATAAACATCTAGCACCTTGACTGAAAAATATTTCTATTGTAGTGAAGAAGATTATGAAATCATACTGATATGTGCTTCTTTAAATCACAGATTAAGAACTCTTTCAACATTCTGATTTGGTTTGACATCCCTCATTAATGCTAAGTGCTCACTTACTCTAAATATTATGTATATTAGGTGCAATGTAATTAAGTGTTATGAGTATATACAATTTGATGGCAATTTGATGGTTGAACATAATTCAAATCCACAAAGGAACCAAAGCACAAAGTGAAAAAAGTGTTGCTTCAGTCACTGAGGGTGCCCTGTGGGTGATCCATCCATAGCTCCTCAGCACTCAAGTTTCCATACCTGCCAAAGGCTGCTTGCTGCACCTACAACATTGTGCTTTGCTCCCGACCCAGGCTAGGCTGGGAGTGCTGGGGGGTCATGTCCCAGAGCAGCCTCCCATCAATGAAGGGCAGAAGTTGGTGGATGAATATCCAGCACTCCTGCCCCAGAGGGAAAATTCAGGGGCAGCTTCTCTCTGCCTCCCAGAGGTGCCCCCAGCTCATTTAACCTGCTCATCAGATTTACCCAACACTGGTGCCTTCCTTTCCCTGGGTTACTTCCCTACTCCTCAACCAGAATCTTACTCATAAGATTCTGGTAACAGTCAGCTATTGCCCTAATCTATGTGAAATAAATATTTTATTCCTTAGTGAATGAATTTCAGGCTGGGATCACCTCCCAAATCAACTACTTGCTCAGGGTCAGCTTCTGTGGAACCCAAAACTAAGACACAAAATAAGACAAAGGAGAACAAGAGAGGAAAGTTCTAAGCCAATGAATTTGACTAAATTCAAAGTTATAAACAAATAATTTTTATGTTCCCTTAATTAATATTATGGACTTAATCTGCTCATTTTCTCCAGTTAAATTAATTATACTTAGTTCATATAACTTGGAGCAAGTTTTAAAGACAACATGAAATTTATTACATGCTAATGTAAATTATATAGAAGGTGTATACTATTTTCAATAATGTTATATCTAAAAAATAAGTAAATATAGTTTTTCCAGAAAATATTAGCTAGAACCCAGAATAAAACCCAATGGTCCTTAGGACCTTACTCATTAAATGACAAAATATAAGTAGTGGAGTTTATATTGGATGGTAATGTAAATAAAATGTACATAGTAAATATACTAAAATTATCCATTTTCTACTATGGCATTAAGGCAATACAAAATAATAGAAAAATGCATTTTTTAGCATCCCAAAGTATGTTTAGAGCATATGTGGCTAAAAGTATCTCAGAAACTGATATAAATCTGTACTTTTAGAAGTTTCCAATGTCTAGTCAACAAGCTGATTGTGATGAATGAAAAAAGATTCAGTAAAAGGGGAGTCAAGGGAGGAGAAGGAGGAGTAGAGGTGATTCCTGCTGTTGTACCTAGACAGTCTCTTCCATTTGGGGCCAGGCGGAGTCCTGAGGATGGACACAGGCACTGTGGCCCTTCTTCTGTGTCTTCACAGCTGTACTGACAGTTTATCATGGCACATGTCCTAGAGTCTGAAAAAGTAGACAAGGATTAGCCTTTCTCTCTTGAGATGATAAAAAGAGCTTACTAAGAAACTATCACCAAATTCTGGGCCATTGAATGGAACACGTTGCATGGCATTATAGGACAAGTTTCATTGTTTGAGTCCCAAATGGAGAGCCAAAAGGGATCAGTAGGGGTGGCATCTTGGTGGCCCTGGGACTGAATCCTACTCATGGTCTGCTTTCTTGGCCACTTCACTGAATTTGACTGTCTTTAGGCAGAGCATGCACCCCTCAAACTGTATCACTTTCTCCACTTGTGTGTGCTCTAGCCACTCTTTTATGTCACCTGGCTGGCCTCAGTAGGTTGAAATGCAACTGCTGATGGAGATTATCAACCTGAGTAATCAGGGTAAAAGAATCTACTCTGGAGATCTCTCCATACATATCTAGCCTCAGTGAGAGTCACTTAAGTCACAAGACTCGATCTTTTAGGTGACTGAACTAAAACGTGTGGCAGATATAGCTGATCAGCTATCTGAAAGCCATTCTGGACTCTTCTCTTGCCATTCCCAGCACTGAGGCTTTTCCCAGCTTTCCTTCAGCAAGGAGTGGCCATATGATGCAGTGTGGCCAAAGAGATACAAAAATAAGTCCACTGGAGGGAGTGGGACTTCTGGAAAAGATATTACTGCATGATAAAAAGAGACAGGCATGAAAGAGGCATTGGTTCATTGGCATCACCCGTACCCACTTAGTTTTGTCTATTTTCCATGTGTGTGTGATGTCTGGAGCTAGGGCAGCCATATTGTAACCATGAGGCCACAAGTGTGAGAGTAAAATCAATACTCTGAGGATGACAGAGATGGACTTTTTCTTGAGCTGCTCTGGAACTGCTTGCCTTCAGCTTTTAAAGTAAATGAGACAATTTACTTGGCTTTTTTGTCACTTGTTGCTAAATATAACTTATCTCACACAAATGCATTTTCATAGCAGCAGTCCAGTATGTGTGGATTAGAAATGCAGGGGGGCTAAGAAACTCATATGGTTTCAGCCCAATGTCCATAACAGAGGGGCATGGTGAATGTACTCCCTCCCTCCATCCCCCTCCAGAACGTGCCAATCACCCAGCTGGACAAAAGAGACCCAAGGGGCCTGGTGGAATCCAATCAGCATCCAGGAGAGAGTTCTAGGGCTATCTGGACACTTTGAGCTATAAACAGGGAGGCACAGGTAACCCCTAGATATACAGAAAGAGACCCAATGTATTGTAACAAACATCTACCTATGATTATATTACTCCTTTATTCTTTCATCTTTTCTCTTTAGTTGTCTTCTTTTAAAATTAATCTTCAAAATTAACCTAATTCTATCTTTCCATTTGAGGAAAGATATCTTTTTTGGCACTGACTGGGTTTTCATGGAATGTTTCAGAAACATCCATTAGCGTACATCTTTTTTGAAATTTTAAGTGATTACTATAAAAGCCTGGATAGTGGTTCCCTTTAGGGAGGGGTGGGAGGAGGAGGTTCTGGCAGAGTTCTATTTGGTGATGATTACAAGGGTGCTTGACTTATAAGAATTCATTAAACTATGCATTTGTTTCCTGTGAGTTTCTGTTTCATTTATAATAATAAGGATTTTTTAAAAAGGCCCTTCCAATGCCCATTTTCAAATGCTTGCTTGCTAGCAGAAGATCTACGTGACTGGTGGTGTTGGGACACTTTGCCAAGGAGAAGCCCGTGCACTAGGCAGGATTTTATAATCTCGGGAAAACCCAGGATGGGCTGGGGAGTCTGTGCAACTCCGCAACCACAGGAAGCTGGCTGAAGGCACAGGCTCTGGGTTTGTTGGGGGCTGCAAGGCAGAGGAAAGAAAGATGGAGAGAGAAAAGGGGAGAAGGGAAGGCAGGCAGGGAGGGTGGGTTTCCCTTTCAACTGGAACATAAAACCTGAAAAGCCTTCCCTCTCAATAAATGAATAGGTATAGACTCTCACTCTCCCACAGGACATGGGTTTTTCTTTATCACAGAAGGGCTTTTCTTTCAAGGAATGTGAGTAAGTCGGAATGTATTTCCAACAAGTATCACTAATCTTTGGTAGTGGGGCAAGGGGCGTGAGAAAGTTAGCTGGTGGGAAGAATTGATGTTCCGAGAAGGAATTTAAATGTATCACTTCCCTAAAACAATCTGCTTATTTTGTTCAACGTGCTTATTTTCATGAGGAAACTCAACAGGGCTCTGCATATATATAGATGCAGATATAGATATATAATTTATTTTTCTTCTAGTTTGCCTTTTTATTTATAAAGTAAGCATCCAGAATAGGCAAATCCCTAGAGAAGGAAGGCAGATTTGTAGTTGCCAGGGGCTGGAGGAGGGGGAGTGAGGAGTGACTGGGTCTGGTTTCCTTTTGGAGTGATGAAGATCTTCTGGAACTCGATAGGGGTGATGGTTGTACAACACTGTGAATGTACTAAAAGCCACTGAATTGTTCACTTGAAATTTAAAATAATGTGAATTTCACGTTATTTTACCGCTTTTTTTTTTTCTGAGATTACAGGTGCCCTACCATGCCCAGCTAATTTTTGTATTTCTTTTTTTTTTTTTTTTTTAGTAGAGACAGGGTTTCGTCATGTTGGCCAGGCTGGTCTTGAACTCCTGACCTCAGGTGGTCCACCTGCCTCAGCCTCCCAAAGTGTTGGAATTACAGGTGTGAGCCACCGTGCCCAATCAGCATTTACTTTTTTAAAAAAATTATGGAAGCTGGGCATGGTGGCTCACGCCTGTAATCCCAGGACTTTGAGAGGCCGAAGTGGGTGGATCACCTGAGGTCAAGAGTTTGAGACCAGCCTGACCAACACGAAGAAACCCCCTCTCTACTAAAAATACAAAAAGTAGCCAGGCGTGGTGGCATGTGCCTATAGTCCCAGCTAGTCGGGAGGCTGAGGCAGGAGAATTGCTTGAACTCAGGAGGCAGAAGTTGCAGTGAGCTCAGATTGCACCACTGCACTCCAGCCTGGGTGACAGAGCAAGACTCTGTCTCAAAAAAAAAAAAAAAATAAAGAAGAAGAAAGAAAGAAAGAAGGAAAGAAAGGAAGGAAAAGAAAGAAAGAAACAAGTGCCACAAAACATTTTAGCTGGGGGCAATATTAGAGATTTTTTAAAAAATCACTGAAGTCAGCTTTTCCCCAAGCATCAAATGGCAAAAGCCAAGCCTTAAACATTGACTGAGATCAGCGTGGCTGTTGAAACTTACTCACACACGTAGCATCTGGCATGAGCATGTGGCCACTGAGGCAAAAGCACTTGTAGCTTCCGTGTGTATTCACACATCTGTGTTGGCACGGCCGGGGTTTCATTCCACACTCATTCACATCTGCAGGGACATTTAGAAAACAGGGAAAGGTGAACTGAATCAGGAAACTTCCAGATGGGGAATATTAGACCCTAGTCTTGGAAAGGACAACTGGGTTAGCTTCCCTGAACACCACCACTTACCCACCTTCTCTCTGACCATCAAATTCCATTTTAAAGGATTGGCGACAATGTGTAGCAAATGGAATAATTATACACCACTGGAAGGAATGTAAATTGGTACAACACTTTGGAAAACTGCTTGGCAGAATCTACTAGAGCTATATTTAGACATACTCATGACCTGGAAATTCCAGTCCTGGGAATATACCCAAGAGAAATATAGATTTTTGCCCACCAAAAAAACCCCTACATACTAAAATGCTCATAATAGCATGATACTAGATAGCCCCAAACTAGAAGTTATCCAAACACCTCCCAACAGAAGAATAGATAAATGACTTGTATATTCACACAATGGAATACTATATAGCAATGAAACTGAACAAATGACAACTATAGGCAACAATGGATGAATCTCACAAACATGATATTGAGTGGAAGCTGGATATAAACATGTATATACTGTATGAGTCCATTTATATACAGTTAAAAAAATAAGCACAGCTAATCTGTGATATAAGAGGTCAAGATATGGTTCTCTCACTGGCAGTGGAAGTGACTGGAAGGTGTGTGAGGGAGTCTTCTGAAGGGCCAAGTTTCTGGCTTTTGATCTAGATACTAGTGACATGGGCATTTAGAAAAATTCATCGAGCCATACATTTTTTATATATGCACAATTCTATGTGTATACTACTTGAACAATAATTTAGAAATAGATAATTTATATATTTCTGCCTTTCATGCTATCCCAAGCAGCCACTGACATAGGCTGACAGCACAGCCTCCTGTCAATTATTATTTTGGCTGGCCCCTGCACTGGCCAAATTGCCTTGGCTCACATTCCTCTAGAGGGAGCCCTGTCAGACAGCTCTTAGTGGTGAAGTTGGAGGACAATATTTAATCCTAAGTAAAGATGTTCACAGGATGACATTTGGGCTGGATGATTTAAAAAAAATATATATATATATGAATTATATATATGTGAATTATATATATGAAATATATATATGAATTATATATGTGAATTATATATATGAAATATATATATGAATTATATATGTGAATTATATATATGAAATATATATATGAATTATATATATGTGAATTATATATATGAAATATATATGAATTATATATGTGAATTATATATATATGAAATATATACATATGACGTTCACAGGATGTTAAGTGATAAAAGAAGGTTACAAAACTCTGTGTACAGATCATTCCAAAATTGGTTTAAAATATACATAGGAAAAGAAAAGCCTAGGAGGGTATGCTCTAAATGCGACTAATGGTTATCTTCAGGTGGTAAGATCGAGGGTGACTTTCTTCTCTGTGCTTTTTTTGTTTTCTAAAACAACAACAACAACAACAACAACTTAAGAATAAGTAACATTTTTATTAAAATAAAAAATGACATAGAAGGAAAATAAAACTTTAAAAAGGATTATCTGTAGAGGATGTTGACTTTGGAAATGTGGTCATGTGAGGGTTTCATATCTTAACTCTACCAGGGAACATACAGAGAGGAAAAAAACAAACAAATTCCATGGAAGGCAAAAGGTCAGCATGGTAACAGATTCTTGAAAATAAGGAGCTGCTTTCATCTCTGAAAATATCCTTATATGGGGATTTTCCAGCGCCCTAGCTGGACATTTGAAACCCTCTTCTCCACTGCCTATCCCCTTTACCCTACCATCTCCCTCATAGAACCTAACCTCTTCAAATGGGGAAATTGAAAAATGCTGATTGGACATAACGGGAAACCCAGGAATATCCCATAGCTTGCCCTAACTCTGAGGTGACTCACTCATTTCTTGGAAGAGTGTTTTGGGAAAGACATGAGTTGAGGGCTGAGGCCTGTCACCATTAATGGATGTACGTGGACTTTGATCAGGCTGCCACAGGGCAGGGAGGCTGTGGGAAGAAGACAGACTGCCTCAAAACTTGATCCAACTGGACCACTCCCTCAACGTTAATATTTTGCTGAGACTTTAAAACTAGCGTGGAAAATATTGTCTCTATTCCAAATCTCTTGAGACAGTATCTTGGTTCAGAATCCAAAACATATGGAAAACCAAGTTTTCTGCTGTAAAACCTCTGGTGAAGGGTATAGCTGAATTATTACTTATGAAAGCATGATTTTTTTTTTTGAGATGGAGTATCGCTCTGTTGCCCAGGCTGCAGTGCAGTGGCGCGATCTCAGCTCACTGCAACCTCCACCTCCCAGGTTCATGTGATTCTCCTGCCTCAGCCTCCCGAGTAGCTAGGATTACAGGCATTTGCCACCACGCCTGGCTAATTTTTGTATTTTTAGTAGAGATGGGGTTTTGCCATGTTGGCCAGGCTGGTCTCAAACTCTTGACCTCAAGTGATCCACCCACCTCAGCCTCCCTATGTGCTGGAATTACAGGTGTGAGCCACTGTGCCCACCCTGAATGCACGATTCTTGAAGCACCTCTCTCAAGCAATTGCATGCAATTCTAAGAAACATCTCCAGGGCTCTGGCCTCTATGCTGGTGGCAGGACGCAGAGAGCCAGATTGCTCTCCGAGACTGTAGGGCTGGCAGCTCAAAGAGCGGCTATTTCAGTTTATGGGGCTAACCTCTGGGCTTGGCAGCAAGGGCTGGGAGTGGTAGAGTGGAGTGGGTGTCCAGTCTTCTCTGAAACTCCATTCTCCAAGGGCAGCTGAATTTGATTTACTGCTCTTTGTTCAACTTCCTTATAGGACTGGGGACCCTTTCTGAATTATTGAAGATTTCTTCATGCCAGGGTTTCTTAACTTCTGTTGACACAAATCATTATTTGTTGTGGGGACTGTTCTGTGCATTGCAGGATGTTTAGCAGCATCCCTGGGCTCCATTCACTAGATGCCAGGAGTACCTCCCACATCCAGTTATGACAACCAAAATTGTCCCCAGTCATTGTCAAGTATCCCGTGGATGACAAAATCACCCAAGTTGAAATCTGCTGATCTATAGCAAAGACCATATCCCTTGCTCCAATGAGGCACTTTTATTCACCACGTTTAGAGCAGGGTTTTTCAGCCTTGGCACTACTGACATTTGGGTCTGATCATTCTTTGTTGTGGGTACTGCTATCCTGTGCATTGTGTAAGGTGCTTAGCAGCATCCCTGATCTCTACCCATTAGACACCAGTAGCACCCCCTTCAAATGTCTTCAGACACTGCCAGATGTTGCCCGGGATAAGGCTCCCAGATTTGGCAAATAAAAATACAAGATTCCAGCTGGGTGTGGTGGTGTGTGCCTGTAGTCAGGAGTCTGAGGCGAGAGGATTGCTTTGAGGCCAGGAGATCATGGATGCAGTATAGTCACTGCACTCCAGCCTAGGCAACATAGTGAGACCCCCATCTCTAAACAAAACAGTAAAGGATTCTCAGATAAATTTGAATGTCAGATAAATGACTAATACTTTTAAAGTATACACACTTCTCATATACTATTTTGAGAGCTTGTTTGGAGGTTCTAGCAGGGGAGCACAGCTAATATACCCTTGACTGAAGGTAAGTCCTCCTCTATCGGGGATGGTCGTCCTCTCCACACGAGCGCGCAGCTTCAGGAGGGACACACATGGAGCAGTGAGGGAGGAAGGGGACATCTGCCTAGCCAGCCAGATCAGCCAAATCAACCCAGGTGAGCAATGGGGTGACAGATGTCACAGCTAGATCACCCTCACATCCCCTATATACTATTTTGAACAAACATATACTATAAAATTATTTGTTGTTTATCTGAAATTTAAATCTAACTTGGTATCTGTATTTTATCTGGCAACGCTTCGTGGGAGACAAAATTACCCAGGTTGAGAACCACTGTTATAGATATTATCATCTCTTTAATGTTTTCAGACAAACAATCTAGGATGAAAGTTATAAATTATCTGTTATGATATATCAAGGCCAGGTGTGGTGGCTAAGCCTTTAATTCCAGCACTTTGGGAGGGCAAGGCGGGAGGATGGCTTGAGCCCAGGAGTTCAAGACCAGCCTGGGCAACGTAGTGGGACCTCGTCTATACAAAAACTGTAAAAAGTAGCCAGGCATGGTGGTGTGTGCCTGTGGTCCCTGCTACTCAGAAGGCTGAGATGGGAGGATTGCTAGAGCCCAGGTGGCTGAGGCTGCAGTGAGCCATGATCACGCCACTGCACTCTACCCTGGGTGACAGAGCGAGACTCTGTCTCAAAAAAAAAAAAAAGTATATGAAGTATAATAAAAATATGCACGTTGTTCAACCCAACAATTCCACTTTTAAATATTTTTCCTACAAAAATATTCATTCAAGAAAGCAGGGCTATGCATAGAACAATGTTAGATTTAGCACTGTTTGTAATGGCAAAAAATTGGAGACAACATAAATGATAATGGTTAAATAAAGCACATTTTTGCACAAAGGATAAAAGTATTCACACTAGGGACTAGGATACAGCCTTAAAAAATGTAAAGTAGTTCTGTGTGTGCTGACATGCAAAGATGCCTATGAGAAATACTTACATTTATACTATCACAGAAAAAGACTTCCAGGATCTAAGACAAACTTAACTATGCTTATAGTAAAAACTAGTGGTGATCACTCTCACTTTTAAGTTTATATTTTTTTGCACTGCTGGATTTTTAAAAATAAAAATATACTTATAATACATAGGTAGTTTAAAAAGCAATAAAATTATTTACTTTTTAAAAACGCTCTTTTTTTCTGTGTTACGGAAAGAGATGAAATAAAAAAGTAAAAAATATAAAAGACCTTTAGCTTATTTAAAAAAGTTAAAAAAAAAAGAAAAGAAAAAAGGCCTTTTATTGGGCATCTTGACAAAAACATCAGACTTTTTACATTTTTCAAGGAGAAGAGATTGAAAAACTTGTCCTGAAAGCACCTTCATTTGAAGATTTGACTTTAAAAAAACCCTAAGAAATCCTGCGTACCATGTTGAGTCACCAGCCCTGCTGCAATGATTGAATTTGAACTATGACCCTGGGCTACCTTACTGACCTTGACTGCAGGTTTTCCCGGTGTATCCTGGAAAGCATCTGCATTTGTTTGGTCCCACGCACTCACCAAACTTACATCCAGGTTCGCATGCAGCTGTGGAAGGAAAAGATGTCTTGATGATAAAAGAACAGTAGTTAGTGTAGTGAAATGCACGCCAAACTTCGCTGCGTTCTGTGTGGCAGAGAACTCCATGGGGACATACAGAGGACAATCTGCCTCCCTTTGAAGGGAGGCAATACCACACTTCCAGTGGTATTCAATGAAATATAAAGCCTTCCAGATCACAGTCAGCCAGTTTTGCATGCAAACACAAAAGATTTAATAAAATAAGTATAATGTTGGAACTGGAAGAGACTCCAGAGTAACCCTGGGCAAATGCCAACGTCATTCCCCTTCCTTCTGTCTCTTGCCTCATTTCATCTCCTCCATATTTTCTCCATTTCTCTTTTAAATGATCAAAATCTTTTAATGCTGCACATTATCAGTCAGACTGAACAACCAACAGATTGGAGGGAGGAAGGTGCTACTTCTAGCCCTAAGGATGGGAACTAAAAGCATCGTGATGATGATGAGGATGATGATGGAGGCATGAGAAAGCATGACAAAGGTAGGATTTGTTTTTCTATTTTATTCACTTCTGTATCCCAACTCCTGACACAAAGTAGACAATAAATATTTGTTCAATGAATAAAGTGGTAGAAAAACAACAGGGGTAGGATGTTATAACCGATTCAGTTGGGGGCAAGAAAACAAACAGTCAAAGATGATGGACAGTTTCATTCCAGCTCACAGGGAGGTTATAAGGAGAAAAAGCAGTAGATAGGAAAAAAGGAAAATGGGAAAGCCTCAAGAGTAGAAAGGGAGAGGATATAATATATGAGAGAGAAAGGAGACTTTTAGGGTATCAAGGACTCTCAGCAGTTTCTGGATATAGTAGGAGCTCAAGAAATAGCCATAATAGGAAAGAATGACTCAGCAATTGCCCAGGAATGGTGCCTACTTCTCCATCCATCAATTCCCCTGGCTCACAGTAGGTCCACCTCTAAGAAAGCCTATTCTTAAAGATACCAGCATCTTTCCCTACAACCCCAGATCCTATTTTTTGTTATTATCATCATTCCTCTACCAGTTACCTGGACTCAAAAAATTCAGTTGTCTATTTTTTCTTGTCTCCAGACCACTCAGTTGCAACATCCTATCCCTGTTTCTACCACCAACTCATTCATTGAACAACTATCTATCTAGCTAATGGGAACTGCCTTGCCCACAGATACTTGGAAGATGATGCTGAATCCCTCTCCCTGCTTTCCCCACCACAGCTTGTGACCAGTGCCTCACTGATGCGGGAGTCTAACAGCCTAGTTCCTTGTTTCTTGGCAGGACAAACTCTGGTGCAATTAACCCCCTAGAGGTCCCTGTGGGATCAGGCTGAAGCTAGACTTCTTCTGAAACCATATCTCTGCCTAGCCCCTTCCCATGCTCCCTCACTCCCTTGCAAATTGCTCCTAAGATACCTTTCAATGGAATATTTGTACAAGAATCCCCCTTTCAGGCTCTGCTCCTAGCAAACTTTACGTCAGACACGACATTAAACTAATAGTCCAAAAGCATAGCTCTGATCATGCCACGCCTTGCACAGAGGTCATAATATAATCTTTGTTCCCTCCTGAATACAGTACAGGTATCATAACCAAGTTAAAACTAGCATGATCTGGCCAGGCATGGTGGCTCCAGCCTGTAATCCCAGCACTTTGGGAGGCCGAGGAGGGTGGATCACCTGAGGTCAGGAGTTTGAGACCAGCCCGGCCAACATAGTAAAACCACATCTCTACTAAAAATACAAAAATTAGCCAGGCGTGGTGGCGGGCACCTGTAATCCTAGCTACTTGGGAGACTGAGGCAGGAGAATCACTTGAACCCAGGAAGCAGAAGTTGCAGTGAGCTGAGATTGCGCTGCTGCACTCCAGCCTGGGTGACAAAGCAAGACTCTGTCAAAAAAAAAAAAAAAAAAGAAAGAAAAAACCTAGCCTGATCTGGCCTCCACCTTCTTTTCTAGCCCCCCCACCCCCCCGACAAAGGCAACACTGTGGGCAAAAGATATTGCTTGCTATTCTCTAGACCTACCCTTTACTTTCTACCTTTTCCTACCCCTCCCTAGGATACTCTTCCCTGGGTTTCCAGTAGTTCATATCCTCCCCATTCTTCAAGGACCACCTTGCATGGCCCCTTCTTCTAAAAGCCTTTACAGATTTCTCCAGCCACCTGTGAATGCCCACTCAACTTCGAGAACTCCACAGAACTTTGGCAGGCCTCTCCTGTGCAACTGATCAGTTTTTGTCTTATTAAATAATGAGGCATATATTTGGCTACAGTGCTTGTCTTTCATCCACTACTTGTTTCCAAGTGCCTTCAGGACAGGGACTTAAACATTCATAATTGTTTCCCCTGTAGCATTTAATATAGTGTTGTAAACATGTTAAATATTTGAATATTTTTGAATAATGAATAAAGTAATTACTGTAGAACTTTTAATGGGGGAACATTTTATGGCCCTGAACAAATCATAAGGGAAAAATGCTTCCCCAGCAAGGTTTTTCCACTTTTAGAGACAAAAGAGAGAGAATTTAATTTCCAGTGTCTACTTTGTTATGGATATGTACTTGGAGTTGCAACTTTAAATTCAGATGTTAGAAAAATAAATCTTTTTTTTTTTTTTTAAGCCCTGAAGACCTCTAGTTGTTCCCTGGAAACTGATTTCCAATGTGGTCCAGACAGGAAAGCCCAGCATAAATGCCAAATAGAACATAGGAGAAATGGTGAATAATACCCTTGCTATAAGGTTAAAGCTTCTGTAAGATGTTTTCAATTTACAGTAACTTTGGATCTGTGACTTCAACAGTCAATCGACAGCAAGGGAAATTCAGTTTGTGTTTAAAATGGCCTGAGATTGAAGCATGATTTAGACAAAGTAAAAGTCTTATTTAGTTCTCCCCCAAACTTCTCTATCTGAAGCTTTTCATCAGGTACTTGTTTATGGACAATTCTGTATTTCATCTCACTGAAGTGGCATACATTTTAAGGTTAATGATATCGAACTGATGAGACCCTGCCTTGGGAGGAGATTTAGACAGGGTAGAGGCTGAGAGCTAGAAGGCTCCAGGATACATAGAGGCAGGGCTTCAAAAGGAGTGAAGGGCAAATAGATGGACAGAGGGGAAGGCCTGGGTAGACTGTGACCTCACAGCCTGGGGTCTGGCTCTCCTTGTTGGGGCAGGTTGATGTGTATTCTTATTATCATGCAACCCACAACTCTGGCTTAAAAATCAGAAACCCAGCAATCAGGGAATAACTACCCTGTTATTTGGTGCTTCAAGAAACATGACTTTACCATCAAGAAGGACCATGCAAATTGGATAAAACATGATACACATTTTAGATCTAAAAATCATTGCAATTTAAGACCTGAACATTTGACTGGAGCAGTAGGTGTGCTGACCGTCTCTTCAGCTTGCAAAACTTGCATAGTGAGCATTTTGCTTGAACCCCCTGCACTTGCCCTTTTAACACCTTGCCTTCATTTATTCACCAGCGACATGCTGGGTCTTACAAGTTTTATGGCAGTAGACGCTGATGTTCGTGCAACTGTAAGAGAGACTCTAAATCATGTGTTTCACGTGGTTTTTGCCCCTTTCCACCTGACTGACTTCAAATAAAAATGTGTTATGTTGTGTGTAGCAAAAGAATAAAGCCACATTTAATTCCCCCATCACCTGGTGCTTTAATGACGAGAAGTCTGTGATGAGAATTATTGGTCCTTCCTGAAGGAATGGTAATTTATGAGGTATTTTCTATGCATGCCAGGTAATGAACTCACCCTTTAATGCATACCTTCCTTACTCTCAGAGGTAGGTATTGCTTTCTCCAGGTTGCAGAGGAGGAAATTGAGCCTTAGCTAGCTTACCTTAGCTAGCTTGCCCAAGGTCACCCACGTCAGTCTGGTTCTCAATGCCCTTGATCATGACACTATCAATCCAATCAGGATGAGGACCCACCCTTTTAATTGACACAAGTCCCAGGAGGATATTCTAACTTCCTTTATCTAAGTGGGCAATGATGATCTTTGTTTTTGTCTAGTATTTTTATGCTCTTGTCATCTTGTCACAAGCAAACTATGATGGCAGAAGGTTTAGCATAATATGGAACATGTGGGAACGATATCAATGTTTTCTATTGTTTTATAGATTTTGGATATTATCAAGTTCTGACCCCACTTATGGTCAATCCAGATATTTTTTAACCAGCCAGAGAGAAGGAGGTTGGGGCAGGAACAGACTAGCAAAAAGAAGGTAGCATTGTTATTCCTAAAAATAGCTAACATGTTAGTGCTTTTATGGGACCTGCAATTGTGTTGTTATCCCATTTAATAGATAAATAACTTAGGATGAGGCACATGCTACCTACTGAAGGACACAGGGACAGTGAGAGTAGACTACTGCCCTGAAGGAATACACCCCTGGTGAGACAGTCAGGAGGAATGTGGATTTGGTTCTGCTACACTGCCAGTGTTGGTCGTTATGGAAAGTCATAAAAAGAAAAACAAGGCAAAAACTTTATGCTCATCTCTGCCCTCCCCAACCTCCTTGAAATGATCAGAGGCCTCTCTCGGAGTTCCTAACACATAGTCTGAGAAACAATGTCCAAGGCAAATTATGGTTCCTTGGTTTGCAATGTACAAAAAAATCAGCAAAATACTTAAAATCTTTGCATATATGCATATGTACCTTGAAAGCATTTAGAAATTGGAAGTATGAATTTTAAAAATGTGAGTTATAAATCTATAAGCTAAAAGGTGTACTTATTTTGTGGCTGAAGCCTACTGGTTGGGTGATTAATAATTAAAGTTTATTGCATTGGAAATCACTTAAACTATAATTAGAGGAGAAATTTACCAGCCTGCTTTTGCCCATCTTAGTTCCTTTAGATTAAAAAGAAAACCAAAAACAAACAACCCAGTCATACTCATTAAGATAATCACAAAAATAATTGACAAGACAGTCTTCTAAAATAAATCATGCCAAGTATGATGGCGTCAGCCACATTTTGTCTGGGAAGAGATCTCATAGGAACCCAGACCTTGGTTATTGGTAGTTATGCATGTCCTTGCCTGAGAGATCCACTGGCAATTTTGTGGCAGTTCATGGTATGACAGATAAAAACCGAAGGGCCCTGATCCAAGTGCAGGGTCTGAGTTTTTACAAAATTACCTTCACAGACTCCCTTGCTGTTTCTTCTCCAGCCGTAGCAGCAGGCCAGTTTAGTTCCATAGTGACAGACCCCAGGCTGACGTGCCGATGCTAACAACCCGTGATGCCTTGCACTGCAGATAAAGAACTACATGTTAGTATTGAGAAAATAGAAAAGACAACAGAAACTCTTCCCTACTACTAAAAGAACCAGAGATGTCAATTACCTGGTTAATTTCAACGAACCCGCAGTAAGTGCTAAATTAGATTTTGAAAACCTGAATTTTGGGGTTGCCAGCCAGCCTTCCTCAATAATTAGTTTCAACCATTTCCTTCTTCCCCACGGTTAAAAGAATCTATAAAACTAGGGCACATGAAGATGTCCAAAATGTATGTTTTTGAACCTTGTAGAGTGCCACTTTTCAGATCTGCTCTGTATATGCACAGCAACTATCCAGTTCTTTGTCTATTTCAGTCACTTTCTAATCCTGTGGCTTTGTCCCAGACCAGAGCTCTGCACTTTTATCCCACTGGCACCTGGGAACCATTGAATAGACTGGAATCAACATACACTATAGATGATTAAGAGCTGGAAGGGCTCGTTCAGCAAAGCCCTCTTATGTTACAGAGGAGGAAACTCCAGTCCAATGGAGTGGAGTCACATCCCCAGCAGAGCTGGGTGTTGGGAATTCTAGCCCAGGGCTCGTTCCCATTCCACATGACCTCCTGGAAACCCAATTTGCTAAACTGCTTAATTTTAGAGCAGAGATCGGCAAACATTTTCTGTAAAAAGCCAGATGGTAAGTATTTTAGGCTTTGTAGGGCCATAAGATATCTGTCCAAGTACAAAAGCAGCCATAGGCAATAGTAAACAGATGCGCATGACTGTGTTCCAATAAAACTTTATTTATGGACACTGTAATTTGAATAGCATATAATTTTCCTGTGTCATGATATAGTATTCTCCTTTTGCTCCATCTTCTAACATTTAAAAATGTAAAAACTGTTCTTCGCTCATGGGCTGTTTATAAAGAAGGGATCACCTAGCTTTGGCCAGCAGGCTGTAGCTTGCCTGATCTAGATGCCTGAAAAAGGTGAGCCCCCTGTCCCCCACCAAGTGCCCCCAAGTAGTGCCGCCATGGATGAAGCTCACTGCATGTTTACCTACTTATTGTCCTGGTATTGGACAGGGTTGCTACCAGACTTTGAAGGAAAATACTTGCATTGTATGTTTAGTGGAGGGCTGTGATTATTTCCTTACACATATTAAATACACTGTAAAAATGTTTCCTGGGCTCTTTAACAGACAAAGGAATGCACATTTTACCATGTGCTTTCTGCTACAGAACTGAACTTTATGCAAGTTAATAATATCTAAGTCAAGGTCGGGAAGTTAAACAACCTTGTAGATTTCCCTCAAGATCTGCCTCTCCCACAAATGTGATTACTCAGTTAAGAGCTATAAAGATATGGTCTGAGACATTTCATTTACTGAGAGCACCAAATGCGAGGATGATTTTAACATTTACTTTTTCTTGAAGGGGACTTTTTTCCATTTTTTAATGGAATTAATTTTAGGGATTCATAAGTCACTCAAACATTTAGAATAGGGTTTCTCAACTTCTACACAACTGATATTTTGGGCCAGATCATTGTTTGTTGTTGGGAGGTGTCCTGTGCATTGTAGGATATTTAACAATGGTCTTTATCTACAGTTGCCAGTAGCACACACTCCTCTAGTTCTGACAAACGAAAATGTCTCCAGACATTGCCAAATGTCCCCTGGAAGGTAAACTTTTCTTTCATTAAGTAGTAGTACTTTAAAGCAAAACATTTATTGTGCATTTGCTATGTTCCAAGTACTGTCTCAGGCACATAGAGTACAGTGACGAAAAGGGCCTGGTCTTTGCTCTCTTAAGTTCACAGTCTATTGGAAACATATGCATTCAAGTATAGGATAGCATGCTAAATATTATTAAAATGCTCTGCTAAAGAGTTTTGACTGAGAAATAATGCAGCCATGTGTCTAATCTAATTTGTATATTCTAACAATTCTGCAAGGGATACCACAATCTTGACCCAGTCTGCGCCTAACAGTTTCCAAAGAACCTATGATAAACTCCAATATTCTGTAGCACAGTAGGGTGACTACAGTTAGCAACAATGTATTGTAAATTTCCAGGTAGCTAGAAGAGAGGATGTCAAATATTACCAACAAATAGAAATGGTAAATACTCAAGGTATTTGAGTATTTGATGGGTACCCCAAGTACCACAACTGGATCATGATATAGTCTATGCATGTAACACTCACATGTACCCCATAAATATGTAAAATATTTTGTATCAGTAAAAAAGAAGAAACTATGGGCAACTAACCATAAAGTATGCTGAGTAAATAAGTGCCAGTCCAAATACAGTGATGTCCTTAATAATTTTTTTACTTTAGTATTTTAAAAATTGAGATATAATTTACATAACGTAAAATTCACCATCTTAAAGTATACACTTCAGTGGTTTTTAGTATTTTCACTATGTTATGCACTCATCACTTCTATTTAGTTCCAGAATATTTCCATCACCCCAAAAATAAACCCTATACCTATGAGCAGTTCATCTTAACTAACTTTTCCCTTCATTCCCTGGCAACCACAAATCTGCTTTTTGTCTCTGGACAAAAAGCCTGTTCTGGATATTTCATATAAATGGAATCACACAATATGTAGCCTTCTGTATCTGGCTTCTTAGTATGTTTTCAAGTTTGATCCATGTTGTAGCTTGTAACAGTACTGTATTTCTTTTTATTGCTGAATAATATTCCATAATATGGATATACCACATTTTATTTATCCACTCATCAGTTGATAGACATTTAAGTTGTTTCTACATTTTGGTCATCATGAATAATGTTGCTATGAACATTGGTGCACAAGTTTTTGTGTGGACATATGTTTTAATTTCTCTTGGGTATATACACAGGAGTGGAATTGTTGGGTCATATGGTGCAATGGACAGAATGTTTGTGTCCTCCAAAATTCATATATTGAAACCCTAATCCCAATGTGATGGTATTTGGTGGTGGGGTCTTTGGGAGGTAATTAGGTCATGGGGTTGGAGCCTTTATGAATGGGATTAGTGCCCTAATAAGAAAAGGCTAGAGAGCTTGAGAAGTCGGCAGCCTGCAACCCAAGAGTGCCCTCACCAGAACCTGACCATGCTGACACCCTAGTCTTGGAATTCTAGCCTTCAGAATGGTGAGAAATACATTTCTATTGTTTATAAGCCACCCAACCTATGGTAATTTGTTATAGCAGCCTGAACTGACTAAGACATATTATAGTTGTATATTTAACTTTCTGAAGAACTGCCCGACTGTTTTCCAACATGGCTATATCGTTTTACTTTCCCATCAGCAATATATGAGAGTTCCAATTTCTCCACATCCTCACCAGCACTTGTTATTGTTCATTTTTAAAAACTCTAGACATCCTAATGCTTGAGAAGTAGCATCTTGTTTTGATGTGCATTTCTCTGATGGCTAATGATATTAAGTGTCTTTCATGTGTTTATAGACCATTTATATATCTTCTTTGGATAAATGTCTATTCAGGTCCTTTGCCCATTTTTTAACTGGGTTATTTGTTTTGATGTTTTTAAGATTTGAAAACAAGATTGAAATTTGTTGGTAAAAACAACTATCCCCATACCTTGGTGAAAAACCCCTTCCACATAGATAAACAGTAAGTCCATTTCTTAACCATACACATCTGTGAGAAACCTTGACAAAGTACTACAATCTGCTTTTACCTCTTCCTTTAACAACATGAAGCTGATGCCTGGGGGAGCAGAATGGAGAGAGGAACTAACCTTGCTTGGGAAAGAGGAGGAAAATGTCACAGGGTAGGTGACATTTGAGTTGGATTTCAAAAGAAAACATGATGAAAGAAAAGCTGTATAGGGGGAAATTCTGCCTTTGGAATTTTAATTTCATATTTTTATAAGAAATGTGGGATTCATTTAATTAGAATTCAATCTAGCAACAAAATCTTAGAGATGATCTGTCAACTTCTTGACTGCAGGTTTGCAAGCAATATGCTCCCCAATCACAATAGGAAGGACCTTACCTATTTCCTGATGCCAAAAAAAAAATCAGTATAATCCTCAATAGGGCATTAATATGTATGGACTATAGTGCTAGGTGCTGAGGATACACTTATAATCCTGGCATAGAGGGTCCCCTACTCATGAGCTTTTAGACAAGGGGTTCAGGGTAACAGAGGCACTCAATATATTCAGTCTATTACAGAAGCTTAAATCAAAGGAACATAATCCAGTCTAAAGGGTCCCAGATGTTCCCTTTGAAGGTGCAAACTTTAAATTAGACTTAAGACAAACAGGGTTCAACCACATAAAGTGAAAGAATATTAGAGGCAAAGGGAATAGAATGAGTGCAGACTAAGAGGTAAAAGACACCATGCTTGTGCTTGAGGAATGAGTAGATGACCAGAGGATTAGAACAAAGGGAGGGAGGAGTCAGCTTGTGAGAGATGAGCCCCGAGAGGTTGGCAGAGGCTACATCACAGAGGGTCTTGTGAATCAAGTTAGGGCTTTGGGTTTTACATCTTAATGGCAATAGAACAGCACTGAAGGGTTTTAAGTAGGAATGTTATTTGATAAGGTTTTTCTCTTGAAAAACAGTACCACGAAAGCAGTCTGGAAGATAGATTGGAGGGAGACAGAATGGAAGAAAAGATACCAGTTGGCTCAGAAGATAGATTCTGGTTGCTTGGACTGGAGCAGAAGCAGTGGAGGTAAGGAGAAATGAATGGCATCAAAGTGGGACCAAAAGATTTGGTAATGGATTAGAGTCATTCATTCATTCATTCATTCAACAAGTATTTATTGAGTGCCTATAATGTATCAGACACTGGGCTAGTTTCCAGAAGTTCATCAGCAACCAAAAGGGAAATAAGATTTCTGTCCTCATGGAGCTTATATCCTAGTCGATTGGATATAGAGCGTCAGAGGGATGCACCATCGGGTAGATGTTAGCACTGTATTTCTGGAATGAGGAATATGGGTGGAGGAACACGTTAGGGAATAGGATAGATGATGAATTCTCTTTGGCACATGCTGATTTTGAGTACTCATTAGACGGACAACCTAGAAGAGGTGTTGAGTAGGAAGTTGGATATTTGGGTGAGGAGTCCAGGAAGCAGAACTATATTTGGGAATCATCTGCAGGTAGATGGTAACTGATTCTACAGAAGTGGATGTAGTGTAAGAAAAGAAGGAGGCTTAGGGCACAGTCCCAAAGATGCCAGCATGTAAGAGATGGACCAAAGAGCAGGAAGGTCCAGAAAGAGGCCCAGGCAATGCTCAGAGGAACACCAAGTTAGTACATTGTTGGGAAAGCCAAATGAGGAGAGTTTTTCTAGTAAGAGAGTGGGATCAACTCTGAATGTTGAGAGGCTGCATAACATGGTGGTCAGGACTATGGTCTCCTTCCTGGGTTTGAATTCTGGCTCTACTATATATTAACTCTGACCTTCAGCAAGTGACTTTGTCTTTCTATGCCTTAGCTATCTCTTTTCTAAAACAGGGAAAACAACAGTATTTACCTTAAGGGTATTTGTGATAATGAAATCATTAAATATATGTAAAGGGCTGTGAATGGTGACTAACACAGTAAATGCTCCCTAATTGATTGCTTTTATTATTCGTAGTAGTAGGATTAATATTATCAGATGTGTTGACCTTCAGAGGAGAGCCACGTTTCCCACAGAAGGACCTGCCTTAGTATCCCTGCCATGCTCAGTCATTGGTGGCAGCAGCCTGTGGGAGTTGCAGCCTCACTTAAAAGTGGTGCTGGATTTCCAAGAGCAGAGTAGTTGGGACCCTGGGTCAATTATGCTCCCTGCAGTTGGATGTCTGCGAGGCATATCCTCATAGCTGTCACAGGTTCCATGTGACTTGCCTTTTTTATGTTTGTAGGAATAACTGTTCATTCTAAGGGGAGATTATCATAGAATTTCACCTTAAAGAAAGCAACCTTAGATATCATCTGGTTCCAACCTATCATTTTGTGCATGAAGAAACTAAGGCCAAGAAAAACTGAGTATTTCATTGGTATTAGGAGCCAGAGGGGAACACACTTCACCAAACTATTCACCTACTCATTTGTCTACCCAAAATTTATTAAGTAACTACACACATCAGGCACTGTACTAGGCACTGAGACTACAGGAGGTATATGAGAGAAGCCCCATTATATTCCAACATATGACCCTACCAAAGGGGCAAGTTCTCAGGAGCTAGAGGGAGATATGGAAGTTAGTACATTGGGATGGGTGGGTGAGGGGTGTTCTGGAGGAAATGGGGCTCAATATGAATGGAACTTAGCCATGGAACTTAGGAGAAGTGGGAGGAGGCTGTATGGTGGGGAAGGTGTTCCAGGCAGAAAAAATAGCCTGTGCCAAGGACAGCACCATTAAGAACATGGGGAGTTGGTGGCCTGAAAATTTGAGTGTAGATCATGGTGTGTGTTAGGAGCAGGAGTGAGAAGGGCAGCAGGGGAATGGTGGGATAGAGAAGGGGCAGGGAAACAGCAGGGGGCAAAAGAAAAAGGCCTGTGTCCCTCCTGCAGGCTTCAGACAGTGACAGGTAGATTTCAAGCAGTTGGAAATATCAAGAATTTTGTAATACACAAAACAGCCTCCTTAGAAGTAGGGTGAGCTCACTAAGCTCCAACAATATTTCTGAAACAGTTAGATGTGAAATCACACAAAACCAAATAGAAATTTGTTGAAATCTGATATTTTTAAAAAGCCTAATCAGAAACCAGCCGCGAGTCCTTGGTACAGGTGGTCAAACCTACTTCATATGTACCAGTCAAAGTCAATTACTTGGGATTGCAAAGAATACTGCCTGGGGTTAACTAACAGGAGACAGTTACCAGAAGATAAAATTCATATACTGTTTGACATTACCACAACTCTCCAGAGAAATCCTCATTTTCTCAATCTTTATTGCTTTCACATGCCTGCTTTCAGGTGAAAAGGTGAAACTGAGAAATCTGAGGTGTATTAATTTCTCCCAAATCATTGTTTTTGATGTCGTATAAAGTGTTACTTATAAAACTCCCCCAAATGTTAATGACTAACACTTGGGCCATCAAAAATTTATTAACTTTGTTAATAAATTAAGATTTCTTATCTGCTGTAAGGAATTCCTTTCTCAGTCACAAAAGCATCTTAGTATTATAGTTCTGTCGAAAGATATAGGAGATTTGCCATCAAATCTACATCACTCTCATTTGTTAAAAAATGGAAGTAATTGTTTAAGAATCAACTTGGCCGGGCGCAGTGGGCCACGCTTGTAATCCCAGCACTTTGGGAGGCCGAGGTGGGCGGATCAAGAGGTTAGGAGATCGAGATCATCCTGGCTAACATGGTGAAACCCCGTCTCTACTAAAAATACAAAAAATTAGCTGGGCATGGTAGCAGGGCCTGTAGTCTCAGCTACTCAGGAGGCTGAGGCAGGAGAATGGCGTGAACCCGGGAGTCAGAGCTTGCAGTGAGCCGAGATTGCGCCACTGCACTTCAGCCTGGGCAACAGAGTGAGACTCCATCTCAAAAAGAAAAAAGAAAAAGAAAAGAAATAGAATATCTAATTTTGGACTGTGCTAATCCCATCAACATCCTCTGCCACCTTGGAAGGTCTAGATGGACTGGCCAGCTTCTCTCTCACTCTCTCTCTGTCTCTTCCTAAACAATATTTTGCAGATATGAGGCTCAGGGAACCGAGTCTTGAGACAGGGAAATGCTAATGTAGGTGAACAAGTCTCTGTGGATTGGAAGCCCTGAGCTGTGGGAGTCTTAGCTAAATGCTGAATTGCCCAGTTTCTTTAATGCATTATACAGCTTGCTGTCTACATTGATCAAATTAATCAGAAAATCGCCATCTCCACAGCTGAAGTTAATTTAAAAACATTCCAGGGATTGTGTAAGTAGTGTAGTATTTCTTCATAGGATTCCTTATTTTCTGCAAAAATATACTGTGCCAGAATTCTTAGTATGTTTGTTTATGGTCAGGTTCCAGAAAACTTCATGATATTCTCCAAGACAAATTGAGAAATTAAACTTCTTTTGCCGATGTTTAAATACATTTAAATATTGCCATATAAATGAAATAAAAGATTTTCTAAATAGGGATAACAAGGTCCAGCCATGAAGATTTTTGTTGGCGGTGGTTTTGATTTTTGTTATTTTTTTTATCATAGCTCCCAGTATGGCAAGTTCACTGTACTTAGCCAGTTAAAATTAAGTCTGGGTTCCCATCTACCATCAAGAAACAGAGTACAAGTCCAGCGGGTCCAGGGATACCCCAAGACATCTCACTTTCCCAGATGTGTAGGGGCTTATGTGCCCAGTGAAAAACTTGCCTGGGTTATAAAGCTCTCCTATACTAGTGTGTGTTGATGTGTCTTCAAATTTCTAATGCCATGACTGGTAGGGATAGTAGTAAACTTCAGGCAAAAGTTGGAACTTTCCATTGCTTCCTCTATTTCCCTCATTTATCTTCCAAGCTCAGGAGTTATGTGGAGATTGGGGATGGGGAGTGTCTTGGTTTTGGCTACCCCAGAAGCAGACCATGAGACAAGAATTTGCATGGAAGTGGTTTACTTAGGAGGTGAAGGGAACGTTGATAAAGGAGTGGGGAAGTGAGACTAGGAAGGGAAGGCAGTCAATAAAGCAAGTGTTATCAAGACAGCTACATTTATTCTCCCTCTCATTCATTCATTCATAGTAAGCATGGGGGAGAATGATATAAGATGGAAGATGGAGTTAGAGAAGTAGTCAAAGTCTAGGTCAAGTAGAGCCATTTATGTCATTTTAAGTAGAATGAATTTTATTCTTAATCTGGTGGAAAGTCACTGAAAAGTTTTAAGAAGAGGGCTGACATGGTCTAATTTAAATGTTAAGAGGAACAGTTTGGAGCATGGACTAGAGGGAGCAAAAGAAAAAGTAAAAGGAAGCTATTGTGGTGGTTCAGGTGAGAGATAATGGTGGTGTAGCTGGATGATGGTAGGCAGGGGCAGAGAGTGGGGATAGAAGGAGATGGACTTGAGACATGGTTTGTAACAGGACTTAGTAGCAGATGTAATACAAGTGGGGAGGAAGAACCCCACCTGTCAGCAATGATACCCCAGTTTTTGGCTTGAGCCAGTTTGGATGCTGTTTGTGCTGGGGTGGGGAGAAAGGGTGAAGTGGAGGGAAGCAAGTTCTGAATGATGATCAAGAGTTCAGTTTTGGATGTCTTAGGCTCAGTGAGACATCTCAATGAATAGGTCAAGAATGCAGCAGAAAGAGGCTGGGGCTTGAGATTCACATTTTGAAGACATGAATATATATATAGATGGCATTGAAAGTGCTAAGACTGGGAAGATAACCTGGAGAGTGTAAATAAGAAAGAAAATAGGGTCAGAGGTTAATCTCTGTGGAAATACAGCACTTTAAATCCTGTTGAAGAAGGGAAGAGTAACAAGTGTGGGCGAAGGCAAACCAGAATGTGTTGTATGCTGTGATGGTTTTAAAATATGTCCATAAATGATCTGATGCTCATCCTTTCAAAAGGTGAAGTTTAATTCCCCTCCTTTTATGTGGGGTTGTACTTAGTGACTGATATCTAACAAAGAATACTGTGGGAGTGATGGGGGTAACTTCCGAAATTAGGACACAGAAGGCATTGTAGCTTCCTCCTTGCTCTCTCTCTTGGATTAGTCACTATGGGGGAAGTCAGCTAACAGTTGTGAGAACATTCAAGCAGCCCTGTGGAGAGGTCCACATAGAGAGAAGCTGAGGCCTCCTGCCAACAGCCATGTGAGTACGCCATCTTGGAAGCAGATCCTCCAGCCAGAGTCAAGATGTCAGATGACTATAGCATTGATCAACAACTTGATTGTAACCTTGTGAAAAACTCCAAGCCCAAGCAGTATGGCGATTCCTCAAAGAATCTACTATTTGAGGAAATAGTAAAAACAGAACTACTATTTGACCCAGCAATCCCATTTCTGGGTATATATCCAAAGGAATATAAATCATTGTACCATAAAGACACATGCACACAGTGTTCATTGCAGCACTATTCACAAAAGCAAAGACATGGAATCAACCAAAATGCCCATCAGTGATAGACTGGACAGAGATACTGTGGTACATATACACCATGGAATACTATGCAGCCATAAAAAGAATGAGATCATGTTCTTTGCAAGAACATGGGTGGAGCTGGAGGCCATTATCCTTAGCAAACTAATGCAGGAACAGAAAACCAAACACCACATGTTCTCACTTATAAGTGGGAGCTAAATAATGAGAACCAATGGGCACAAAGAGGGGAACAACAGACACCAGGGCCTATTTGAGAGTGGAGGGTAGGAGGAGGGAGAGGATCAGAAAAAATACCTATTGGATACTAGGGTTAGTACCTGGGTCACAAAATAATCTGTAAAACAGCCCCCCATGACATGAATTTATCTATATAACAAACCTGCACAGGTACCCCTGAACCTAAAATAAGAATTAAAAGACTCCAAGCCCTTTTGCTATGAATCTAAAACTGCTCTAAAAAATGTCTAAAAAAAACCCCAAGCCCCATCTTGCTAAGCTGCTCCTGAATTCCTGATTCACAGAAAATGTGTGAAATAATAAATGTTGCTTTAAGCCACTAAATTTTTATTTATTTATTTATTTTTATTATACTTTAAGTTTTAGGGTACATGTGCACAACGTGCAGGTTACATATGTATACATGTGCCATGTTGGTGTGCTGCACCCATTAACTCGTCATTTACATTAGGTATATCTCCTAATGCTATCCCTCCCTCCTCCCCCCACCCCACAACAGGCCCCGGTGTGTGATGTTCCCCTTCCTGTGTCCAAGTGTTCTCATTGTTCAATTCCCACCTATGAGTGAGAATATGCGGTGTTTGGTTTTTTGTCCTTGCGATAGTTTGCTCACAATGATGGTTTCCAGCTTCATCCACGTCCCTACAAAGGATATGAACTCATCATTTTTTATGGCTGCATAGTATTCCATGGTGTATATGTGCCACATTTTCTTAATCCAGTCTATCGTTGTTGGACATTTGGGTTGGTTCCAAGTCTTTGCTATTGTGAATAGTGCCGCAATAAACATACGTGTGCATGTGTCTTTATAGCAGCATGATTTATAATCCTTTGGGTATATACCCAGTAATGGGATGGCTGGGTCAAATGGTATTTCTAGTTCTAGATCCCTGAGGAATCGCCACACTGACTTCCACAATGGTTGAACTAGTTTACAGTCCCACCAACACTGTAAAAGTGTTCCTATTTCTCCACATCCTCTCCAGCACCTGTTGTTTCCTGACTTTTTAATGATTGCCATTCTAACTGGTGTGAGATGGTATCTCATTGTAAGCCACTAAATTTTGAAGTATTCTGTTGCATAGCAATAGATAACTAATAAATGTGATATCCAGAAACCAAGCAGAACATACTGAAGAGCAAGGTGATGATCTTTGTTGATGTTTGTTGCTTTGGTATTTTGAGTTTTAATTTTGTACTTAAATTCATTAAATCTGAGATATCATAGATTATAAGCATTCTATTACTATGTACATTAGAAAAGAAAAATGCTGCTAATTAAACTAAACTATAGCTCATTACCTTAATAATTCTGTGCAATTGTGTCATAATTCTGTGCATGAATTAGTCACGATCGTGTTAACTTTAAAGAACACAGAGCCCGCAATGGCCTGTTTGCTTGCTATTGTTGTCAGAACCAAGTCCAAACTCCTTGGCTCAGTGTACTGGGCTCCTCACAGCCTGGTTCCAGCCTGCCTTCTTTGCCTCTTGGCAGCCACTGGGCTTATTACCTAAGATTCTGGCCAGTCCACTTTCTGTATCTTGGGCTGATGCTCACCTTATGCATTCTTTTTGCAGGTACGTATCTATCCATCCATTCATTTACTCTTATGCAATACCTACTAGGAATTAAGCATTGGAATGTTTGCTTTCTATGCCCATTTTATATCAGGTGGGCTCACATTTGCTCCATAAGAACACTATAAGTGTCATCCACTGTATTCAGTTTTCCCTGATTCTCTCATGTGGACTCAGTTTCTCTCTTATCTGTATTCTGTGGAATGTTTTATATGTTTATATATATATGTATATATATAATATGTATATATATACACCCTATATAAACTTATAGTTTTATATGTTTATACATATGCATATAGACATATATTCATTCTTTGAAATGCTATACTGTATGTGTGTGTGTGTGTATATATATATATATACATATTATTCATATATAAATAACATTATGTGTCTCTCCATCCCCCCTCTTTGGTCATTTATTAATTTACCTAACTTTTAATTCAGCACCTACTATGTGCCAGGCACTGGGCTAGAACCTGGACTTGTATCCTTCTTCCCTGGCTTCCCTGGCCAAAAAGGAAAGAAAGACATTTTGATGGCCCTATGAAGTTGTCTAGTGAGGGAGGCAGTAGTTATGAACCTCTGGCATTCAGAAGAATGTTTGGGCACATCAACTGTTCAGTTAATGTTGCATTAAACTGAATTAATTTTAACACTTTTTATATTTTTTTTTCATAAACAAGACCTTCACATTGAAAACAGGTCAGTTATTAAAACTTACCCACTGGGACCCAGCAAGTTAACTGATGAAACTAGAAGTACTACTGATCTCTCTGGGTAAAATATTTCATGAAAAGTGACTTAATCATCCTTGGGAAACACCATGGCTTTTAAATCTGTCACCTGTTCAATGTGAGATTCTGGGCAAATCATTTAACAATCTATCCTTTTGAAATTCAGTTTACTCATCTATATAATTGGAGATGTGATCTGTAATTTACGCATGGTCAACATTGCCAGTGGGACCTCAATCTCTGTTCTCCCCTTCCTTCTTAGTAATAAGACCCCTATTACATAGCTACTCAGAATATAGGCTACATTTCCCAGCCTTCACTTCAATAATATGTGGCCATGGAACTAAGTTCTGGCCAATGGGATGTAAACAGAAGTGCCATGTGCAACACTTCCAGGATGTGGCTGTGAAGGGAGGATGATGTTCTTCATTTATTTCCTCTTATTGGCTGGTGATATAGATGGGATATTTATCTCTCAAATCTCATGTTTAAATGTAATCCCCAAAGTTGGAGGTGGGGCCCAGCAGGAGGTGACTGGATCGTGAGGGTGGATTTCTCATGAATGGTTTAGCACCATCCCCTTGGTGTTGTCCTCACGGTAGTGAGTGTGTTCTCATGAGATTTGGTTGTTTAAAAGTGTATGAGTGTGTGGCACCTTTCCCCGCCCTTGCTCCTGCTTTTGCCATGTGAGACACCTGCTCCCGCTCCACCTTCTGCCATGATTGGAAGCTTCCTGAGGCCTCACCAGAGGCAGAAGCCACTATGCTTCCTGTAAAGCCTGCAGAACGGTGAGCCAATTAAACCTCTTTTCTTTATAAATTACCCAGTCTCAGGTATTTCTTTATAGCAATGCAAGAACGGCCCAACACGGCTGGAATTTGGACATGTTTGCTGAAGCTCAAGAAGCCATCTTAGGCCACAAGGGGAGGGCCTTCTGATGGAACCATAAAATGGCAGCATCTGGGTCCCTGACTCCATTGAAAGCCAGCCATATCAGCCCAACTACCCACACCTTTGTGAAAGAGAAACACATGTCTATCTTGCTTAAGCCAAGGTTATTTGAGTTTTCTATCACTTGCAGCAAATTCTGAAGGATCAAAAAGCAATGTTGCCATGCTAGTTAGCTGCTATGTGCCCATTATCCATATTCTGACATTTCCTGCTTAAAACCCCCAATGTCAAATAGCTTGTGAGGCCAGTTTTCAATTTGCATTCAACCGAAAATAAAGATCAGGTGGACTTTTGTTTTTTGATCCTATGCGGTTTCTATCTTTTCTGAACGTACCTTATGTATTAGTTTGCTGGGGCTGCCATAACAAAGTACCACAGACTGGGTGGCTTAAACAACACACATTTATCCTCTCACAGTTCTGGAGGCTGGAAGACCAAGATCAAGGTGTTGGTAGGGTTGGTTTCCTCTGAAGCCTCTCTCCTTTGCTTGAAGATGGCTGTCTTCTTTTTGTGTCCATACATGGTCTTTCCTGTGTGTGTGTCTGTGTCCTAATCTCCTCTTTTTGGCTTGTTTTTTGAGACAGAATGGCATGATCTCAGCTCACCGCAACCTCCGCCCCTGGGTTCAAGTGATTCTCCTGCCTCAACCTCCGGAGTAGCTGGGATTACAGGAATGCACCACCATGCCTGGCTAATTTTGTATTTTTAGTAGAGACAGAGTTTCTCCATGTTGGTCAGGCTGGTCTCAAACTCCCAACCTCAGGTGATCTGCCTGCCTCGGTCTCCCAAAGTGCTGGGATTACAGGCATGAGCCACCATGCCTGGCCTGTTTGTTTGTTTGTTTGTTTTTAAATAAGCTTTGGCAAGTTTTAGTAAAGAATAATTTTGTATGGTTTACCTTTCACCAGTCTGTTATGGCATGCTTCTAATGATATCAGAATCATCTGGATAAATGATAGCTAGTGTGCAGAATCTGTAGTATTTTCTGCATGCTGTGCACAATTCATTATTATTGCCACTGTAGTGATGGACACCAGTTTTGGCCAATATGCTGTAATAATGCTATTTCAGATTTCCTCAAAGCTGTACAATTGTTGGCAAGGATGACAGTTTCACTTTGCCTTGTCTGATCATCTTCAGAGTCTTCTTGTACTCCAGCATGTACTTTTCACTTTTCATAATGAGTTGGAGCCTACAGTTGATTGACTCCGGTGATTTTTTTTTTTTTGTCTTTTTTGCAGCCACAGTCTTCCTGTCTTAGGTGTGGGATGGCCCCCAGCCAAGAGCATCCACCAAGATGGCTGGGGAGGGAGAAAGGCCCTAATCTCCTCTTCTTATGACAGCAGTCATATTGGATAAGGACCCACCATAATGAACTGATTTTAATTTAACTGCTCCTTTAAAGACCCTATCTCCAAATGTAATTACATTCTAAGGTAGTGGGGTTAGGGCTTCAACATATGTATCTTGAGGGAGTACACAATTCAGTCCACATCACCTCAGGATACCTGCATGTCCTGCCCCCACTGTCCTCAGAGGAGTTTTTGTCCTGAAATTTGTCACCAGGAGCACAAATTCATCAGTGGTAGTTCCCTGTTTTACTGGCTCAGTGGCAAATAGCTGTTGGCACATTGTGGAACCTGACCAGCCTCATTTCACGATTCCTGAGAACTTTTTGTCTTGGCAGGAGCCAGCTCTTCCTGTGTGCACAGTAGGCTGAAAGTGCAGAATCCCCTTCCCCAGAAGCCCTCAACCAATGACTGTTGGGATTACAAACACCCCGGCTCCCTTGTCTTCACAAGGGATAACTAGGATTCTCGTGTTCTACTGTCTCCTAGAATTCCCCAGCAGGATTGACAGAGTGGTGACTTATTTTTACAACACTTCTTTCCCTTTTCTGTCCCACTTCCCCACTTCTCTACGAGAACTTCCTGGGGTCACCTCTCAAATAAATTACACACAGAGTCTGCTTCTGAGAAAATGCAAACTTAGAAAGGAAAGTGGTGGTACTGGGTGGATGGAGCACTTACTCTACATATGTCCCTTGAATGTGCTGAACTAGAGTCAAGCTAAACAGGATCACTGGTGATCATTTGTAAGAAAGCCCTTTGTAAAAATGTCAGCTTTTCTGTATTCACTTTTTTTGAGGGAATAAATTTGGAATAGTGGGACAACACTGGTCTTAGAGCAGAAGACCAAATCAAATGTAATTCATGGGAAATCACCTAATTTCTTCAAGTTTCTCCATTCCCTTGTCTGTCAAATGAACACAATACCCATTTCTTAGGGTTGTTGAGAGGATTGATTGAAATAACATTGAAAATGGTTGACACTGACTAGGGCCTCAATAATATCTGTTGAATGCCAATCTGATTTATGAAGACTAGGTAATATACTTATTTTCATTGTAATGTTTACATAGCCTTGATTTATGCTCATGAATTACACATAAATAGGACTTTAACACTTTCTAAGCCAGTGAAACTAACTATTGAAATAAGGCTGCCCAGAAATGATTTTTAAGTTGTAATTAGATGATTATTATTTCCCAGAAACACACAGCTCTTTAGTTTTGGGTACATTCTCACAAATTACAGCTTGAAGAATAAAGAAATAAATGATATACCAATCATTCGAAAATCACCAAAATCATGTTTAAAGATAAAATCTAGCCCATAGAAATAAGAACAACAGACTTACAGCTCAGGCTTCCTGTGAAAGGCTGAATAACGCCCCCACCCCGCAGAGGTATACATCCTAATCCCCGGAACCTGTAAATGTTATCTTATATATCAAAAGGGACTTTCCAGATGTGATCGAGTGAGGGATCTTGCAATGAGAAGATTATCCTGAATTATCCGAGTGGGCCTGATATAATCACAAGGGTTCTTCTTAGGAGGAAGAAAACAAGGAAGAATCAGAGAGAAGGCAAAGTGACAAAGGAAAAAGATATTGTGCCACAAGCTAAGGACTGTTGGCAGCCTCTAGAAGCTGGAAGATACAAGAAATGGATCCTCCCTGGAGCCTCCAGAAGAAACCAGTCCTGCTGATGCCTTAATCTTAGCCCCATAAGATTCATTATGGACTTCCGGTCTTCAGAACTGTAAGACAATAAACTTCTGTTGTTTTAAGCCATGGAATTTGTGGCCAATTTTTACAGTGGCACTTTGCTACCAGGGCTTTGAGAAAAATCAATTACCCACATAGCATGTGGTCTCTGTAAGTAAAGCCTCTCAGCAGGAACCTAGTCATTCCCTCCTCTCTCACATTATTTTTACTTGAATTCAGTAGAGAAAAAAATATAAAACAGAAATATGTTGTAAGGAAGGAGTTGCTCCAAACGTTAATCTCCAGAATAGCAAAGTTAATAATATATTTATCTTAGGTACTCAAGGCAAAAAGATCCCAGTGTTAGGACTTAGAACACTCGAGATGGAGTTCAGATCAATAAATGTTCTAGACCAGCACTGTCCAATAGAAATAAATATCCATATATGCCATTTAAAATTTTCTAGTAGCCACATTTTTTAAATGCTAAAGAAACAGAAGCAATTAATCTTAATAACAATTTTATCTAATGCAGTATATCCACATTACCATTTCAACATGTAATCAATATCAAATGATTAGTGAGATAGTTCCTGTTCTTTTTTTGAAAATTAGATGTGTATTTGATACTTTTTGCAGCACATCTCAACTTGGACTGGTCACATTTCAGGTATTCAATAGCCACTTGGGGCTCCTGGTTACCATCTTTGCTGTATTGGACAGGTCTAGGGTATCTAAATAGTTCCAATACCCAAAGGACATAAAAAATATAAGGCAAGCCAAATTCTGAAGCTTAAGGGCAGGTACATGCATGGAGCTAATGATTTATTCATTTGATGAGCATTAATTATGTACTATGCACTAAATACCATTTAAGAAGCACATAATTTTCTAGGTTATAAAATCATAGTGCAGTGTTTCAATTAAAAAGAACTGATGCTTATACTGGAAATCTCTATACAGCAGCCACAGTTTTTCCTATAAGTTGTGAAACCCCAGGAAATAACCAGTAGACACAGTTTTCTGCAATGGGTGCCTTGCCTTCTCTGTAACAGTGTCTTATCCATAATGTGGAATCTAGAGCTGATTAAACATGGGTCCTGGACATTCCTGAAGAGCTGACCACTTGACATTTCCAAGCACATTGAGCAAATAATAAACACACCAGCTCATAAACTTGATAATCGTCTAAAGAAACCATGGTTCACATCTTGAAAACTGCAGAATTGCAGAATCCTGACATGGATTCTCCAGTTTAATATGCTTTGGTTTATCCAGGGGCTTTTGGCTTTTAATTTAATTAGGTGGCACTTTGAAAGTGAAGCTCCTGGAGGTCAGTTTGCTGGCCGCTAAAGAACTATTAATCTCATCTCCAAATAGCATTTGGTCTTTTTTAAGTGGGCTTTCTAGCAATGCAAGAACCTCTAGCATTCAAGGAAAATGTGATTATGAGCAAATTGCATCTGCTTACATTTTTATCATGAAAAGGAAATTGAAACTTGCGATCATACATTCTAAGAACCTGGTTTGAGGTTTGTTCTGTTTTAACTTCGAAATCCTTTAATACCATGGCTAACTCTGATGAAATATTTTTTCCTGTAAGTCAAACAAAGATAGGCAAACCTTCGAGAAGCCTGTACCAAACCAAAGCTCTTATCCTACTCTCCTCAGGAATCATCACTGAAAAATTTCTATAGTTCAGCAGTCTCCGCTAGGAGCAATTGTGCCCTCCAGGGACCTTGGGCAATATCCCAAACCTTTTTTTTGTTGCCACAACTTGGTGGTGGTGGTGGGGGTGGGGGGTGGGGTGGGGTCAAGGTTGCTACTAGTATCTAGTGAGTAGAGGCCACAGGTGCTGCTAAACATCCTACAACGCACAGGGCAGCCCATCACCCCAACAAATAATTATCCAGCCCAGCCCGAAAGGTCAATAATGCTGCGGTGGAAAAACCATATTCTAGTGGACACCTAAGTAGAAAGCAAGACATCACAGTTAGAGAACCAGAAAACCTCTTCCGTTGCCGGAAGGCTGCCCTAGTGCCCTGGTGAAGAACAGACTTTGGGCCAGAATACCTAGGTTTGCACCCTGGCTCCATCTCTTACTGGCTATGCTTCCTCAGGCAAATTACTTTACCTCTCTGTGCCTCGTTTTTCTCTTCTACAACACGGAGATGATGATAATAGTACCTTACACACAGAGCCATTATGGCTTTGGGTAGGTTAATAGTCCTGAAGTGCTTAGAACAGTGCCAGGTCGACAGTCACCATGTAAGCGTGCATTTACTAAGCGTCTTTGCCGATCTCTGGAAAAAATATTTCAGGTCTCAGCTAAGCTTAAGGGCAGTAGGGAACGGCTTCAGAGTCTGCATTGCCATAGCAAGAATGAGAATGGTTGTCATCTGACAACCGTGTCCTTTCTTTCCAGTTCATCAACCCTAATCAGAGAGCAGTGAGGAGAGCAGCCCGGCTGGCTCAGCTCAAGAACAGTAAATGCTTTATCGTCCTCGGTTTCTTTCCCTCCTTCCCCAGCAAAACTAGCGACTGACAAGCACTTGGTGTCCTGTGAATAGAGTGGAAAACATAAAACCGCACAGACACAGAACCCACCCACCGACACGCATACCAACCCTCACACACCTGCCCCTACAGCAGGTCTGCAGACCATCAAGCCCGCACGCACCCACGGGTCTGCGTGCAGAGCCTCCCTCCTCCTGAAACCCTCCGGACGCAGCCAGGTGGGGCACAGCTGATGCAAAAGGAGCTAACTAGGTGCAAAGCCCCGCCACAGGAGAGCAGGGAGGAAAGCCCGTGGGCGCTCCCGGCCTGGTATCCAGGTTAAATCCCGTCGCAGCGCGCACAGGCACACGTGCACACTCACACCCATACACGCGGGGGTGCCTGCAAAGACATGGGGCCCCAAAGCGGGACCTCAGGCCGGGGGTGGGGGGAAGCCAATCGCCAGTCAGACACTCACCTGGCCGCGTTCCCGAAACCACCTGCCACCCAGGAGAGCAGCAGCGGGAGCGCAAGGCTCCAGGGCAGAGGCATTCTCGCACGGGTCCTCCTTCCTCCTCCTGAGCCCCCCTCGGGAGGGCGCCGGCCGGACCCCGTAGCAGCTAAGCCGCCGCCTCCTCTCTCCTCAGCCGCTCGGGTCCTCCGCTTCACTCGCAGTTACCGGGTGCTGTCCCTGCAGGCTGGGAGGGGAGGCCAGGCACCGCGGCAGGGGCGCTCGCGGCCTGGGGAGGGGCTGGGGGCGCCCTGGCAAGCCTGGCCGAGGCTCCTCTGCGGATGAAGCTGGACGGGGTGAGCGAGGCAGGGCGGGGCGGGCTGTGCACATCTGGCTGGGACCCGCCTCCAGCATGACCCGCGCATCCTCCGCGCTCTCTGTTCACCCAGAAACTTCCCCCAGATTCAGGTCACTTCACGCTTGTCAGAGTCACCATCTACTACCATGTATTTCAGGCATGGGGCAAATTTCGGTGATACCTGCACTCCAGGACTTAAGAATTTAGTTGAGAAGTCGAAGCAGGATGGAAGGATGCAGGTTCCTAAGACATGATCCCTCACTTCTCTTTGGGTTTTCACGTTCTCCCGGTTTTCTTCTACAAACTGCAAATAATGGGATGCTAGAGCTGGAAGGTCACTAAGTCCTGGGCAACCCTGTCATTTGGCAAGTAATCTCTCAGGCCCATTTGCAACAGCTTACTTACATGGGACCCCAGATGATATCCCAATATAGTAACCAGTGCAGAAATTCATGGCAGAAACATGAATGCTATATGAATTCAGATCCATTTGGGTACTGACACATTCTTTGTTCTGACAACGTGTTACATTAGAATGAATGACTGATCCCTTTCTGTCCTTCCTACGTCCACACCCTTTGGCTTCATGGTAGGCAGACACTGTGACCCCACACCTTGGCTTTGGACTTGGCCGTGTGACTTGTTTGATCAATGGTTTAAGGGCAGAAAAGTTGCAGTGTTCCAGTTCCAAGCCTAGGTCTTAACACACCTGACCCTCTATCATGGACATGAGAAGACCTTGCACCACCTAGCCTGGTGGTCCAAGGAGAATGAGAAACAGGTGAAAAAGCTACCTCGTCAACCTGCAGATCTATAGCTTGAAGCAGAGCTACTCGGTGGAGCCTCATGTATATTACCCAATCCACACGTATATGAATGAGCTCAGCTAAGGTTGCCCGGCACCAGCCAATCTACTGAGGCTTATTGTGATAGTCCTCTGACACACAGTGGCCCGGTGTGAGAAATGAAATGAAAAAGGATACAGAGAAAGAGGAGGTTTATCTTGATTGGAAGCTTGATTCATGGTTTTATAGGCATATGCCTTAATTCTGGCCAATGAAATGTGAGAAGTAGGGAGGGGGGAGATTCTTGCTGCAGAATCTTGCTTTACATTGTAATAGATGTTCTTATTGGTGCAAGCCATGTTTAGTTGGGTCTTCTATTTTACAGTTGAAGGTATCCCCATGGATTCAGTATTCTTGGGTAACTAGTTAGACCATTGAGCTGCTCGTAATTAATAGTGTCAGACCTTGTCCTAAACACATATGTTATCTGATTGAACATCCACAAGCCTATGGATGGAGACCATTAGTTCCCCCATGTTTGAAGTGTCAAGAAACTGAGTCGGAGAGGTTAAGCAGCTTGCCCGACCAAGGTCATACAGCTAACAAGTATAGAACCAGAACTGGAAACCAGGGCTTTTCCCCACTGGGCTCTGCTGCTGTTATATCAATCTCTTTTCTCATCTTCTCACGTATTGGCAGATTCACATGTCAGATGAGTATCATGAATAAGGTAATAAGATGAGCTCTTCAAGGTTGTCATCAAAACACTTTGAACTCTTCATACCATAACTTATTTTATTTACTGAAAATATTAAAACTAAAAGAAAATAATATAAGTTATGAACTCTATACCTGTGAGGATCTTAAAGAAAATGGAATATAAAATTTGTCTTGTTGTGGGTTTCCCCTCAAGCAGGCCCTGAGGCAAAGATTCAAGTAAAAGTAGTTTATTCTGGAGGTACAGAGAACACGGGTAGGTGAGTGAGGAAATGAGTTGGGAAAGAAGACAATATCAGGCATATATTAAGTTATCATTGTGAGCAACTGGAGGTTCATGCTGCTGGGGATCTCCCAGAGCCAGCATAGAACAAGCATCTCCAAATGATTTTACCTAAAAGGCAAGGGAACTGGGTATTTATACACCACTTCCATTCACTCATTACCTGAAAGCTTCAACTGTGGTACTGATCCTAGAACTCAGTCTTCTGTGCTGAAGACAGAGTGGGGCTTACAGCCAAAGAAAGCCCTCAGGCAAATGGCTAGAGATACTGACTGTTGAAGGTCCTACTGAAATGTAAGGCCTGAGGGGATACGGGTGGTGGCATGACATTGGCAGCTACCTAATATCTGGAACTTGAATCGAATTAAAAATTATGGATTTTTGCCCATGCCACTTCTCCCTTAACATTTGGATACTAATCACTCCCTCCTCCAAATAAACCATTACTCAAAAAAGTCCTAACTAAACATGATTAGTCTAAAATGTGAGGGCTATCTGCCTTCTTAGTCCTGAGTTACAAAGTCAGAATAATATCTTGCATTGACATTATCTGTAACTTTCTAGCTTTAGTTTCAGTATTTTGATGCTTTGTGCTTTTTGTTTGTCAGAGCTGAATTCTCTTTTGTAGGCTTAAAGGAGGTAATGGACATTACAACAGGAAACTTTGGGGGAGGTCAAACACTCCCCAGCCAACCCACCTATTATTTCCTGGGGGAGCTGTGAACAAAAGAGCTGTCACATAATATGAGCAACAGAGAAGGAACCTGCAAATGATGTGTTGCCAGGTGAGAAGACGTTGGATACAAATTGCCACATGGAGGCAGTTGTTTTTAATAACTGCACTGGTGTTGCTGACTTTGAAGAGGAACCTGGAAACTGATCTTTAGGGGACCCTACTTCATCATTCTACAAAGAAAAAACAATCTTTGATCAGAATCTCATAAAATCGTCCGTGCCTTTTACAGGGCTACATTTTCTTCCAATCTATTTCCACTTAACCCCCTGTGTGGAACAGGTGTGATGGGATATTTCTGTGCTTTCTGAATACATATACATGACACACGTATAAAACTTTTAACACTTACAATGTGCCAGGCACTGAGATCTAAAAATTATTGTAATATCAGCACCAAAAGCAAAGCATTGTCAGAAGAAAGAGCTGCATAGAAGAGTGCCTAGGCCAGTGTTTTCAAGATTTAATGTCAGTACAGGTTGCCTGGGGATCTTGTTAAAATGCAGATTCTGTTTATTTAGGTCTGAGGTAAGGTCTGAGAATCTTAATTACTAAAAAGATCTCAAGCGACACCCATGCTGCTTGTCTGAGGACCACACTAGGGGTAGTGAAGATCCAGAAATCACCTGGATCAGTAGTTCTCAAGTTTATCTGCACATTGTGATCACCTGGGAAGCTTTGAAACTACTGATGCCTGGGGCTCCACCTTCCAAGATGCTAATGTCTGGGCTATGGCTAGAGCATGGGCACTTTCAGAAACCCCTCTGGTGATTCTAATGAACAGCTGATGTTGAGAACCACTAATATGAACCAACTCCCACATTTTACAGATGTAAAAGCTCAGCTCCAGCCTGTGGAGCAACTTTCCTGATGTCCCACATAGGATGAATTAATGTCTCTGTGTTTCTACTATAGAGTCCTCCCCTTCAAACGTCATGATGTTTTATTGATCATCATTCCTACTGAAGACAAAACTGGCAACTCTTAATTGTTAATCTTCTGTGTTAACTGTAGCCCAGTGCCTTGTTCTAGAAATTGATATATTTTCCTGGTCTGTTTCTTTCCATTTCTTCTTATTCAGTGAAAGGAGTCAATGAAGAATTATATGTCTTTTGATGCAGACACTGCTAAATTCTGTATGGGAAGGTGTTTCTTGAGATACACATCAATTTTCTTCATCCTGTGCCTGTCAAGAACCCTGCTCTTGGAGCTCTATGGTAGAAGAAAAGTCCCAATCACTTTCAGTCTTCTTTTCCTTTCTTTTCCACCCATCCCTCCTTTTCTCTCTCTCTGTTCCTTTCCTTCTTTCTTGCTCACACATTTATTGGGGCCCTACAAAGTGCTGGGCCCTGTGCCAAGTAGTGGGGGCCCTTGGTGGAAATGTGTCCACCAGACAGTTCCTGTTTCTTTTTTCTCCCTGGTGAAGTGGGCTGGATGACTAACACGTGGTTCTTAGAATGTCTGGTCTCCCTCAACAATATAATTCTCACCTCTTGTAGGGCAGGAAAAAAAAACTAAGGCAAGATTAAAAGGGAAAAAATGACACCTTGATGCATTTTTCTCTCAAGTTTTGCTAGGTCTTAGAACTCACCACTTAGTAATTGAGGGAGAGGAAGAAATTGATATTTGTAGAATGATTATTATATGTTAGATATTTTAAAAAGAGTAATCATTTAATCTTGACAACACCTGTTTAAGGTGGGCATTATTATCCCACTTTACAGATGAGGAATGTGAGGTTTAGAGCAGCTAAATATCTTGTCTAAGATTACCTAGCAATGTAATGAAAAGAACATGGGCTTTGAAGTCAGACCTCACTGGAGATTAATTTTGCCACCAGATTTCATTCTTCATAGCAGGGATTTTTAACCTGGCAAATGTGGGGTAGTATCAATTCACCACAAGAAATAGCAAATAATACTTTATGTGTAGGAGAGTATGTTATGGTGAGGGACAACATGGCTTTCCTCTGATTTTTTAAGGGGGGTGGTCCATGGCTCTTTAAATGTCATTATTAAATAAAAGAATCCCCTTGCCTGTGATTGAAACCCCATTGCCTAGATGTTAGCTCCCTTGACTTTAAAGCAAATTCATAAATTTCCAACTGAAGGCATTCAATCAGCAGGGGCTTTTCTTTTTGTCTTCATTGTGGGGAGGATTACTGCTTGAGTCTATCCTGTATGCTTTCTTCTTCCTGGTCTGTGTATAAATATCCTTTGCTATTTTATTGTTCACAATTGAATGTAATAATAACTTGGCATACTCTTGCAAGGCTTGTCTATTTATTTTTTCCTACATAAATTCTATATAATAATTTGTGAGAGTGAAACCCAGGCAACTCCGTTTAGATACGCCTTAAAAGTAAAGACTCTTATTCAGAGTCACTCCAACTTGATTTGGAAATGTTTGGTTGAGAAATGCTCTGTGGACTTAAAATTGGAACTACATTTGTGATCCCTTTGTTTTAAAGAAATAAAACCGGTAAAATTTTCTAAAACAAAAAATTTCTTTTTTTCTTTTGTAGAAAACATATACCTTCCTATTTTCAGAAAGTTCTCATCTATGGTTTATAGGCTTGTTCATTCCTTTAACAAATATTTACTGTCCCTTCACCAATCATGTGCTGGACACTGTGTTTGGTTGGAATATAAAGATGAATAAGACATAATCCCTCCCCCGAGTCACATAAATGTAAACATGTTATTAGAATTAATGACATAAGTATTAACAGAAGTACTTCAGGGTGCTGCAGAAACAAGGGAAAAAGATCAGTTCTTCCTGCCCTATACATATAACTGTCCTTGTTTTATCCCCTACTTTTACAAATCATTTTATGAAGTAATTTTTAGACGGCAAGATTTTTAGAAAATAGAAAATCTTAAAAATGATATTCTCTCAGATAATAACTCGTTGTGAACCACGTTGTTCTGACACAAAGGAGTTCTGCTACTCTTGAGTGAGGCAGCATTGTTGGGTAAAGGAGCCTAGGACTGGAAATTAGGAGGATGAAGATCTAGTTCAGGAATCTACCAACTAACTTCCTCAACCTGGACAAGCCCGTTCACCTGTTTGGGCCGCACTTTCTACATCTATATCTCGGCATACCTCATTTGATTGCAGTGCACTTTGTCGTGCTTTGCAGATACTGTGTTTTTCACAAACTGAAGGTTTGTGGCAATTCTACATTGAGCAAGTCTATAGTGCCACTTTTCCAACAGTATGGGCTCACTTCGTGTGTCTGTCACATTTTGGTAATTCTCACAATATTTCCAACGTTTTAATTATCGTTATATCTGTTATGGAGATCTGTGATCAGTGATCTTTGATGTTACTATTGTAATTGTTTTGGGGTGCCATGAACTGCACTCACAAAAGACGGCAAATTTCAATAAATGTGTGTGTTCTGACTGCTGTGCCAACCTGTTGTTCCCTGAGTTTTTCCCTCTCCTCAGGACTTCCTATTTCCTAAAACACAATAACATTGAAATTAGGCCAGTGAATAGCCCTACAATAGCCTCTAAGTGTTCAAATGAAAGGAAGAGTCAAAGGTCTTCAGCCACAACATTCCCTTAAGCCAAAGCCTAACCCAGAGCAAGGCCCTAACTCTTCAATTCTATGAAGACAGTGGTGAGGAAGCTGCAGAAGAAAAGTTGGAAACCAGCAGAGGTTGGTTCATGAAGTTTTAAGGAAAGAAGCCATCTCCATAACATAAAACTGCAAGGTGAAGCAGCAAGTGCTGATGGAGAAGCTGCAGCAAGTTATCCAGAAGATCTAGCTACCATCATTGATGAAGGTGGCTATACTAAACAACAGATTTTCAGTGGATATGAAATAGCCTTCTATAGGAAGAAGATGCCATCTAGGATTTCATAGTTAGAGAGAAGTCAATGCCTGGCCTAAAAACTTCAAAGGACAGGCTGACTCTCTTGTTTGAGGCTAATGCAGCTGATGACTTTAAGTCGAGGACAATGTTCATTTACCATTCTGAAAATCCTGGAGCCCTTAATAATTATACAGAATCCACCTGTCTGTGCTCTATAAATGGAATAGCAAAGCCTAGTTGACATCACATCTGTTCACAGCATGGTTTACTGAATATTTTAAGCTCACTATTGAGACCTATGGCTTAGAAAGAAAGATTGCTTTCAAAATATTACTGCTCCTTGACAATGCACCAGGTCACCCATCTGATGGAGATATGCAACAAAATTAATGTTGTTTTCATGCCTCCTAACACAACATCCATTCTGCATCTCATGGACCAAGGAGTAATTTGAAGTCTTATTATTTAAGAAATACATTTTGTAAGGCTATAGCTGCCATAGATAGTGATTCCTTTGATGGATCTGGACAAAGTAAATTGAAAACCTTCTAGAAAGGGCTGAGTGCAGTGGCTTACACCTGTAATCCCAGCACTTTGGGAGACTGAGGCAAGGATTACTAGAGGCCAGGAGTTCTAGATCAGCCTGGGCAACATAGTGAGACCCCATCTCTACTAAAAATAATAAAAAATACTTTCTGGAAAGGATTCACCATTCTAGATGCCATCAAGAACATTTGTAATTTGTGGGAGGAGATCAAAATATCAACAATAACAGGAGTTTGGAAGAAGTTGATTACAACTCTCATTGACGACTTCGAGAGATTCAAGACTTCAGTGGAGGGAGTAACTGCAGATGTGATGGAAGTAGCAAGAGAACTAGAATTAGAATCTAAAGATGTAAATGAATTTCTGCAATCTTATCATAAAGCTTGAATGGATGAGAAGTTGCTTCTTATGGATGAACAAAGAAAGTGGCTTCTCGAGATGGAATCTACCCCTGCTGAAGATGCTGTGAACATTATTGAAATGACAACAAAGGATTTAGAATAGTACATCAGCTTAGTTGATAAAGCAGCAGCAGGTTTTAAGAGGATTGACTCCAATTTTGAAAGTAGTTCTACTGTACATAAAATGTGTGTCAAACAGCATCACGTGCTACAGATAAATCTTTTGTAAAAGGAAGAGTCCATCAATGCAGCAAACTTCATTGTTGTTTTGTTTTAAGAAATTGCCATAGCCACCTAAACTTCAGCAACCACCATCCTTATCAATCAGCAGCTATTGACATCAAGGCAAGGTCCTCCACCAGCGAAAAGGTTACAACTCACAGAAGGCTCAGATGATCATTAACATTTTTAAAAAATAAAGAATTTTTAAATTAAGATATGTACATTTTTTAGACATAATGCCATTTCACACTTAATAGACTATAGCATGACCTAAACATAACTTTTTTTTTTTTTTTTTTTTTTTGAGACGGAGTCTCACTCTGTCGCCCAGGCTGGAGTGCAGTGTCGCGATCTCGGCTCACTGCAAGCTCCGCCTCCCGGGTTTACGCCATTCTCCCGCCTCAACCTCCCGAGTTGCTGGGACTACAGGCGCCCGCCACCATGCCTGGCTAACTTTGTTTTTGTATTTTTTTAGTAGAGACGGGGTTTCACCATGTTAGCCAGGATGGTCTTGATCTCCTGACCTCATGATCTGCTCGCCTCGGCCTCGCAAAGTGCTGGGATTACAGTAAACATGACTTTTATATAAATTGGGAAGCCAAAAAATTTGTGTGACTCACTTTACTGTTATAGTCTCTTTATTATGGTGGTCTGGAATGAAACCTGCAATGTCTTTGAGGCATGCTTGTATTTGCCAAGGATTCTGGATCCTCAAGTGCCTTCCTTTAATGTTCTGTGATTCCAACATTTTCTTTGGCAGGACAGTGAAAAAAAAATCAAACATGACCCCAAAATACTGTATTTGAAATTGCAAGGTTGGGTTAATTTCACCAAAGAAGGGATGTTAATCCAATGAATAAATGATCAACTCCCCCCGCCCGACCCTGCATTTTGTTAACTAGTTCCTACAATCCTACTGAAGTGGTGGCCAAAAATAGTGGTTTGTACCCTATGACTCAACTGTCCTAGGCCATAGCTGATTGGACCAGGGTGGATATAAAAGCCATGTTATTCCTTTCAGGAATGTGGAATTGGGACACTAAGGACTGTAGTTGTGGTGGGACAAGTCAAAGGCATGTCCAAAATCAAGTTAGAGCAGGGGAGCTCTAACTCAGTTAGTTGGGGGAGCAGGAGGAACAAGTTCAATGAATCAGGAGGGAATGCTTAGGAACTGGGTGGCCTTGGATATATCTATATCCATATGTATAGGTTGGTGCAAAAGTAACTGTGGTTTTGCCATTACATTCCATGGCAAAAACCGCAATAACTTTTGTACCAACCAAGTACATCTACATATATATACATTGATATCTAGATATTTCTCAATATCTATAACTCTATGTCTATAATTATATCTCTATAACTTAACTATAATTATATCCATATTCATCTATATCTACATATCTCTAATTATATATCTATCACTATTGCTATATCTATATATGCATAATTATTTCTCCCTATGTCTATATATCCCTAACAATATCTCTTCTGTATCTCTATCACTATATCTGTATCTACCTACATGCCTATAATATCAATATCTCTATATCACTATATGTATAATTATAGCTCTATCTCTATATCTTAGTTATCTATATCCCTATGGCACTATCATTGTACCTATATCTGTATATCTATAATTATATCTCTTGCTATAACTACATTTATATATTTGTAACTATATCTCTTTCCATTTCTCTATCACTGTATCTATGTCTATCACTATATGTATCCCTACCACTATCTCTCTATCTTTATCTTAAGTTAGTTTTATGATTCTTCTGTTTCATTAAGACCTGGATCTACTTGCTGCCCTCCATCTCTATAAGACTCCCTGAATCATTTTAACATACTTCCTTTGAATGTTGAGTTAGTTTGAATGAATTTCTGTTTCCTGCAGCCAGAGGAGTCCTGGCTAAAACACCATTCCATTTTACCTCCCAGCTTTTTGCATAAATGTCAAACAAACAAAAAACCACACACACACACACATACACACACACACACACACACACACACACACACACACACACCAAAAAGTCCCCAGCAGTTGAATCCTAGCTCATTGTTTGGCCCCACACCTTCCATTTTACTGATCTTGTAAACGTGATGTTTTTGGGTGTGGTATGAAATTTGTATGGTGTGAAAATGAAAAAACAAAAAAATCGCATCTTTTAAATTTTGTTTTCAGTTCAACAAAATACACCATAAGTTCCCTAAATAACAGATTTCTGATGTATGTAAACTCTAGTATTTCCTGCTTTTGTCAAATGCATTTTACTGCTTGGATGCCAGGGACAAGAATTTATGTAACTGGGAGCTTATTGTAAAAACACAATATGTTAATAATTACATATTTCCTAGATATAGTTATCTTTACCAAACAGAAAAAGAAAACTTAATAGTATTTTGTTGATGTTAAATGGTCTTCAGATTATGAAAATAAAATATCCCGTATTTGCTACTGAGTTCCAGTAACATCGCAAACCATTTTAGATGAGTGTATATATTCAGGAATTAATAATACAACACAGCTCTGATGGAAATATTTGTGCTTAAAGTTTACAGCTAAAGGTTGATTTTTCTTGTTCTTTCATTCAACAAAGGTTTACCTAGTGCCTACCATGTGCTGGTCACTGTGGGACAGAGAAGGGGACAAGAGAAAACTGCTCTAAGAGAGCTTCCTCATAATGAGGAAAGATAGACAAACAGGTACACAAATATATAAGTAATATAATTGATACTTAATTTGTAGACAGATTTTTTAAAATAAGCTGAACATTTTGTTGCATATATACATAAATATATAAGTAATATAATTGATAACTTTAATTGTAGAGAGTTATTTTTAAATAAGCTGAATATTTTGTTACATATATAGACCTTTTTCTTAATTTGGCTTTATAATAACAGGAAAAGGATTGAAGGTTTTAGTAAAGTTGTTGGTCCATGTTTGGTTTTACACAATATTTATTTAAACCACAACTGCCTTCTAAAGTATTTTTCATAGAAACATTTTTACAAAGATTTTTTAAGTAGCAAAACATTCACTTGGATTCTTTTGGATAAATGGATAGGGGTATTAATTACATGTGTGTTTTGCAAATGTGACACTGGAGCTCATGCAAAACAGCTGCCCAAAGCCTAATATGAGGGGTCTCATATTAGTTCATGGAAAATGTATATTATGAAAAAAGTATGCATGGATTTCCATTTTTTTAACAAAAATAAACTTTATTTTATTTTATTTTATTTTATTTTTGAGATGGAGTTTCGCTCTTGTTGCCCAAACTGAAGTGCAATGGCATGATCTCAGCTCACTGCAACCTCTGCTTCCTAGGTTCAAGTGATTCTCCTGCCTCAGCCTCCTGAGTAGCTGGGATTACAGGCATGCGCCACCACACCTGGCTAATTTTGTATTTTTAGTAGAGATGGAGTTTCTCCATATTGGTCAGGCTGGTCTCGAACTCCCGACCTCAGGTGATCTGCCCGCCTTGGCCTCCCAAAGTGTGGGGAGTACAGGTGTGAGCCACTGCACCCAGCCCCAAAATAAACTTTTTCACTTGTTATAACATGCCTGAACAGGATCGCGTTTGAGGCACTAAGAAGGATAAGACATCAGTTTGAAAAGAGTCTAAAATTAAAGCAAGAACAAACATCAAATTTATGGTGCTCAGCCTGGGCAATGTGGCAAAATCCCGTCTTTATAAAAAATACAAAAAATTAGCTGGGTGTGGTGGCAGGCACTTGTGGTCCCAGGGAGGCTAAGGTGGGAGGATCACCTGAGCCTGTATGATCGAGGCTGCAGTGAGCTGAGATTGCTCTGATTGCTCCACTGCACTCCAGCCTGGGTGACAGAGTGAAACCCTGGCTCCAAAAAAAAAAAAAAAAAAAAAAAAAGGTGAAGCTTGGGTGGAAGAATGGTGAAATCATTGATGTTTAATGAAAAGTTTATGGGGACAATGCCCCAAATAAATCAGCAGTTTACAAGTGAACAATTTGTTTTAAGAAGGAACGAGGTGACGTTGAAGATGAAGCCTGCAGCTGAAGATCATCCACATCAATTTGTGAGGAAAAAATTCACCTTGTTCATGCCCTAATTGAAGAGGATCGACGATTAACAGCAGAAGCAATAGCTAACAACATAGACATCTCAATTGGTTCAGCTGACACAATTTTGACTAAAAAATTAAAGTTGAGTAAACTTTACACTCAGTGGGTGCCAAAATCATTGCACCCACATCAACTGCAGACAAGAGCAGAGCTTTCAAAGGAAATTTTAAACAAATGGGATCAAGATCCTGAAATTTTCTTCAAAGAATTGTAATGGAAAATGAAACATGGCTTTCCCACTACCATGCCAAAGACAAAGCACAATCAAAGCAATGGCTACCAAGAGGTGGAAGTGGTCCAGTTAAAGCAAAAGTGGATGGGTCAAGAACACAGATTATAGCAACAGTTTTTTGGGAATGCTCAAGGCATTTTACTTGAGTTTTTGGAGGGCCAAGAAACGATAGCATCTGCTTATTATGGGAGTGTTTTGAGGAACTTAGGCAAAGCTTTAGCAGAAAAATTCCTGGGGAAGTTTTACCAGAGAGTCCTTCTCCACCACAACAATGCTCCTTCTCATTCTTTTCATCAAACAAGGGCAATTTTGTAAGAGTTTTGATGGGAAATCATTAGCTGTCCACCTTATAGTCCTGACTCTCTCCTTCTGACTTCTTTTTGTTTCCCAATTTTAAACAATCTTTAAAGGGTGCCCATTTTTCCTCAGTTAATCATGTAAAAAGACTGCATTGATATGCTTAAATTCCCAAGACCCTCAATTCTTTAGGGATGAACTAAACTGCTGGTATCATCGATTACAAAAGTGTCTTGAACTTGATGGAATTTACGTTGAGAAATGAAGTTTCTATTTTTATTTTTATCTTTTAATTCAGTATTTCCAGGAACTTTTTGAGGTCCCCTCATGTTACTAAGTCCCAAATGCTCAAGGGATCATTCAACATCAGGAAATGTGAAAAAATAATACAAGTGTGAACTTTGGTGATAAAGCAGCATAGGATATCCTACTCCTTAAAAGAGGGAAAAAAATGATGTCTTTACAGTAGTTGCTCTGTATTGTTTAATTTTACTTCCAGTTTGAAAGAGCTAAGTTAAGAATCTCCTGTTCCCTATCATTCTTAATGAATTGAACTAAAGACCTCACCTAAACCTGCCATGGGTGTCACCTAGATGTCAACAATACTATTGAAGTGTAGCCCAGGTCTGATCTCATCACCCTGAATTTTGCATGATCCATTTTCCTGTAATGAGAGTCCCAGGCATGGATTTATGAGATCAAATATAGCTGGACTTCTAGGACTCACAAACCAAGTGATTTATCTAAAACTGCTACTAATTCTTGGTAAAGGTGAATCATTTGATGTTGTATTTCTTCACTCATCTCAGAGGGTTAATGAGAATAATTTTAGGATATAAGACATTTAGAAAGTTTGTATTCTCATTTGAGTGTAGGTAAAAATAGATCACAGGCACCACTTTTAAAAGAGGTGGGTCAAAGCCTGCCATCCATGGTATTATGCCATGATTCCCTTCTGGTGCCTTTCCCTTTCTGTCCAACTCAAATTTCTTCTAAAACTGAGAACTCTGGTTTCCATTCTTATTAGTAAGGTTATGGGCATGAGAAATGATGAATTATAAGACAAGGTCTCACTCTGTCACCCACACTAGAGTGCAGTGGTGCAATCATGATTCACTGCAACCTTGAACTCCTGAGCTCAAGCGATCCTCTCACCTCAGCTTCTCAAGTAGCTGGAACTACAGGTACACACTACCACACCTGGCTAATTTTTGTATTTTTTTGTAGAGATGAGGTTTCGCTATGTTGCCCAGGCTGGTCTCAAACTCCTGGACTCAAACAATCCTCCTGCCTCGGCCTTCCAAAGTGTTGGGATTACAGGCATGAGTCACCACACCCAGCTAAAGTCAGTGTTTATTGCAAGAATTTTGCTAACACTTTCTAACATTAAAAAAGCTTATTAAAAAGACATGTCCTGTTTTGCCTCTTGTGTTCTATAATAAGGCTTTATTCTGAAGCTACGTAAGATCTGCAACACTCACAAACATGCCAATGAGAAAATTCAGTCAAAAAATGTTTATCATATGGTGATGTAGGGAAACATTTGTGTTTCAATGAAAAGCAATGCATTGTTTAGATCACACTCTTCTTGGTTTTCTGACTCTAGCCTCTCATTGTCTTTGAACTATTTTACAAGCCTTCAAGTTATAGGTGACTATAGCAATGCAAAATCACTTTTATCTATAGATGTGTACATCCTGTCCGCTGGAAGTTCAAGTGACTTTCCTCACCCAAGCCCTTGGCACACACTTTTGCATTTAGTCATCATATCAGCCTATGACATAGGAACTATTATCATCCCCATTCCCCCATCAGGAAACGGAAGTCTAGAGAGATCCAGAAACTTGCCCAAGTCACTTTGCTGGTAAGCAAGGAAATCAGGATCAAACCCTGTCAGCCCGATGAATACAAATTATGTTAGTTTTCAGGTTATCATAGAGAGAAGTATGTTTATGGTCAGGAGGGAAGACATTCCTACTACCAATTTGTCATCAAGTGTAACTTGTGTTGTTAATTTCCTCCTTATAGAGTTATTTTTTTAAATCTAAATAGATTACAGTTCCATGGCTTACCTCTGCATTTCCCTCTGTACCTTCTTCCTCTCATCTCCAAAGGACAGACACCATCTGTGAACAGGTGCAATGGTATTTAAAGAGGACAACCCCTCCTCTAGGGATCTCAATGCTAGTGCTCTAAATATGGCAGGCAGAGCTGGAAACCCTGCTGCAGCGCCAAGGAATTTCCAGGATTCCCAGCGAGTGTCTTGAGGTCTCTTGGAGATATAAACCTTTTGTAAAAAGATCTCCTTGGACTTATCTGGATGGTATAATTCAAAGCATGCAGCCCTCGTGTCAGAGATGCTCTGGGTTTGAAGAACCTGGGCTATTTTTTAAGGAGTCCTGAAAAAAACCAGAAAAGCTCTCTCTTGTATAAGTCCTGGAGTAGCTGGCACCAGGTCCCCGATCTGCCTGCACTTGGACTGTGGCATAGCGAATAGAAAGTATTATATAAGGAACATTTGAAAAGGAACTTTGAGAGAGGACTGCTCTGTTTCTGAAAACTTGATAGCTCAAAGCAAGACCAGGTTTATATTTTTAATTTTTATTTTGGAAAGTTTTAAATATTTGCAAACGTAGAGCAGTATAATGAGGCCTCATGAACCCATTAGCCAGCTTCAACTATGACTGTCATTCTGACATTAAAATTCCTCTTCTATTTTGCTGGAGAATTTAAAGCAAATCTAATGCATTTGTATACTTTCACCAGTAGATACTTCTGTATTATCTTCTAGCAGATAAGGCCTTTAAAATAATAACAATAATGCCTATGTATTTAAGAGGAAAGAAAATGTATCCCAAGTCTATTACTCTGGGTAAAGCCACTTACATAGGTTATTTGCATTCCTTTTTAAAAGGAAGAAGTTTGGTTCTTGGGGGAGCTAGTCTGTTCTGTGCAGTGTCTACCTGGCTGTCTTCACAGGAGCCAAGCGGCCTCCCTGAAGAACACAGCTATGTTGACAGGGAAGCCTACAGCTGATTGGGAATGAGGATCCCTCCCAAGGGCTCCTGAGAAGGTTGGAGAGCCTAGCCCCTGGATGGAGGATGGCCATAGGCCATTGTAGAGGCAAGCTAATTCCTCTACCATTCAGGCAGACTGAGGCAAAAGAGGAAGACCAGCCTGAGGAAGATACCATAGACTCCAGAAGCAGCCCCATCTAGTCATCAATTTAAAATTTTTACTTTCTGTTTTATCGTTTCCTTCAGTGATGTACAAGCTTTCAGTCAAGCTTTGTTAAATACTGAGCAGAGCTTTGTTCAATATGGTGAGCTGCACAGTGTAGCATGTGGCTGTGGCTTATTTGGCTATCACAGTTCTCAAAACACATGTTTAAAACAATGTTAGAAAATCGGTAAAATTTCCCTCCAAACCTGTTCCTCTGGCTTCTCTTTCAAAATCAGAAAATATGGCAACGTGAAACCTGAACTCTGCCATGGTGCCATTTGATGGGGGCTGAATAATACAGCCTATGTCCCTAGACTGGACACGTTTGCCCTATTTCCACCCTCACCATGGGCTCTGTCATCTCCCCAACACTCAGGCTGAGGGCAGTTGTCATTTATTAATGAGTCTGAACCACTCTTTTTCTTATAGAGGAGAAATATTTCTTTGTATCCAGTTTGTTCCCTAAACTAGTAAAATGAGAGATAAAATCTACCGAAAACTTGGCAGAAGTTTTCAAGAAAAATGGGAGAGAACAAATGTTTAAGTGAGGACCATTTCTACTTAATATCCAAACAGCTCTCCCACTCCTTCTCTTATCTTTAAAAAATTTTTAAATTATTCATTTATTTATTTAACTGACAAGTTAAAATAATATATATTTATGGTATACAACATGATGTTTGGAAATATGCATACATTGTGGAATGACTAAATAAAGCTAATTAACATATCCATCCCCTCACATACTTATCATTTTTGTGGTAAGAACACTTAAAATCTACTCTTAGTAATTTTCAAATATATAACACATTGTTATTAACTATAATTGCCATGTTGTACAATATATCTCTTGAACTTATTCCTCCTGTCTAACTGAAATTTTGTATTCTTGAACATCTTCCCAACTACCCCTTGTCTTGTCTTGTCTGATTCCAAAGGGAGTTGTACTTTAGGAGGGTATAACTAAGGTTGTGTCCCCATAAGTAGCCCCTAAGAAAAGAGATTTACTGGGAGGTGTTACCAGGGAAAGTCAGAAGGGAGGTGGGAAGGACCAGGAAAGGAAGGTGCATAGGCAAATATGTAATGTTGGGCAAAGTACTACAGAGAGTTCTGTGGCCCAGTCCCACAGGAGAGCTCAGGAGATAGCGAAGGTTGTGACTCAGAGTTGTTCCAGTCAAGGTGCAAGGGAGCTGGAGTATTTATACCTCCTTACACATCAGTCTTGAGTTGATAGCTGTTTTTGGCAAATACATAAATTCCCACGTGTAGGTGAAGTGGGGTCAGGCAGCTGGAGGCTGTTCCACCTACAAATGGGCATCAGTGTGTTGCTGGCTATTGAGAGTGAATGCATGCTGGGAGGTACTGTGCTCTGAAATGCAATGGGCACCAAGGGCAAGTGGCTGAAGCACTGTCAGCATCTGCTACAGAATGGGACGGGGCCAAAGCCTTATCTTTGGTGGGGACAGAGGTGTGAGAAGGGCAGCAGCTTCATGGAGGATGGGAAAGTCAAAAGGCAAGAAGTGATAGCTGAGCAGAGAACCTGAAGCTGTGCTTGTCAAGTGAAAGAGACAAGCAACAACCGGGACAGACTGGGGGAACAAGCACATCTCCTTCACAACTTCCATAATTCTAATTCACTGGGAAGGGGATTTGGTAAGACTCCTTGCCACTCAAGGGGATCAGGGGCTTGCTCCTTGGTGACTTGGAAAGGAAAGAGTTGTCCCTGAAAGCTGGAGAATCTGGAGATATCTGACCTATAGAAACATATGTACATATTTCCCAATAGGCTAACCACAGCATCCTATAGTCTCACCATGCCTGCCACATATTCCAGAACACATATTGCCTAGTGCCACAATACTGAAGGAGAATTCTGGGCAGCCCTGGCCCTCTGAAGATGTACATTATTCCAGAGAGCTTCTGTTTATCACTTATGGGCTCAGCTAGGCTACTTGTTGTGCCTAAACAGACAACAAGATCTCCAAATGTCCAAACCTATATCTTCCATGACTGCCTGCCCCCACCCCTACCCCTTACCCTGGTAATTCCCTGGAGAGAAATGGGGTACTCAAAGCATCTGAGACAAATACCTACTTTATCTCTTCATCACTGGCTAGGGTTAGCTCCTACTCTGGCCTAAGCTATATGTAATCCTCAAGAACTCTTTCTGCTTAAGACCTATACTAATGCAGACCTACACAATTTAACCTCCCAGAGAAACATACTTTTTGTATCTTCTGAGAAGGAGACATCTCAGGGCTCTGGCCACAGGTGTTAAAAGAGAAAAAAGAGTGATTGAAATGGAGTAGGAGTTGTCAAACTTGTTCTGTAAGGACCAGATAGTAGATATTTTAAGCTTTACAGGTCATGTGGTCTGTCACAATTACTCAACTCTGCTGTTATAGTACAAAAGCAGTCACAGATAATACTTAAATGAATGAGCATGGCTGTGTTCCAATAAAACTTTATTTATGGACCTTGAAATTTCAATTTCATGTAATTTTTATGTGTCAAGAGATATTATTCCTTGGCCAGGTGTGGTGGCACATGCCTTAATCACAGCACTTTGGGAGGCCGAGGCGGGTGGATCACTTGAACTCAGGAGTTAGAGACCAGCCTGGCCAACATGGTGAAACCCTGTCTCTACTAAAAATAAAATAAATAAATAAATAAAAATTATCTGGTTGTGGTGGCATGTGCCTGTAATCCCAGCTACTTGGGAGGCTGAGGTAGGAGAATTGCTTGAACCTGGGAGGTGGAGGTTGCAGTGAGCTGAAATAGTGCCACCGCACTCCAGCCTGCCTGGGCAACAGAGTGAGACTCTGTCTCAAACAAAAAAAGAAAAAGAAAAAAAAAAGGAGATATTACTCCTCCTTTAATTGTTTTTAAACCATTAAAAGAAAAACATTCTTAGCTCACAGATGTATAAAAACAGCTTGTGGGCAGGATTTAGTTCAAGGATCATATTTTGCTGAGTCCTGCTATAGACAGAAGAGCAGTTGCCCCACCCACTCATATTTATCCACTTTTTATTTCTCCTATTACACACTCCCATATCCTAGCAGACCAGGCTTGATGTGTAATCTGAAAACTCTATTTTGTCCTCAATGATGATGAGTTTCCCTTTCTTGGAGGAAGAGCTGGTAGAGACCTAAACTCCCCTTGGATGTTAAATTATGGGACCAAATTAGCCAATGTTGGGTGGAATTTTAAATTTAAAAAATTAAATCGAAAACTTAAGTAATATATTTCCAAAAGTTTAATGAGGCCATTCCAAATGTACACATTTTTTTCCAACTTGAACCAGAACACGAAAATATTATAGAAATTGAAATGACTGAATAAACAAGCCACTTGGTCTGCGTTTTTGGAGAAAGAAGAAGCTATGGAAAATACCAAAACCATTTAACATTTGTCTGTGGAAAGCCCTCAAAGACAGAGCACAGTAGTTGATCCAACATGAGAATTTCAAACATTTAACTGGGAGTTAAACATTTTGAGTGTTAGGGCCTCATCAGAATCATAGGCAATGTTTTATTTCTTGTCAAAATGCCTTTCCCACTGTACATTCAGCATAAATGACTGTCATTTTAGTAAACATTCAGTCCTTAGTGTAAAAGAAAAAGGAAAGTTATATTAAAATGACTCAGTGTTACAATGAGTTATGTATTACATAAAAAATACAGTTACAGGTTTTGCAAATGTCAGCCTCTGGTATTATGAATGTTGACTTTCAAAATCAATCAGTTAGGCAGCTGAAAGCAGTTCATAGGAGTCATTGGGGTTTAAATTACCAGAAAAAAAAAATAATTTGGAGAGAAACAGTGGCAAGGTTATATTTCTAGACTTGAGGGGGTTTAAAAGGTTTTTTAGAAAGTTTGGCACTGACTGAGACAGGACTGCTGTTTTAAATAAAGTATTGGTTTTGACAGTAGCCCACATTTTATTTGTTGTAGCGATACTATTTTGAGGTTAGAGTTGTAAGTTGAGGAATTTTTTCTGCATTTACTTATGGAGAAACACAGGACAGACCATTTCACCTGGAAGTCTAAGACACTATAATGGTTCTAAGAAGACCACATCAAAGTGTCCTGTTCACTCTTAGAATTACAGTCCAGGGAAAGGAGGAATTGTGAGGAAGAATAGAGAATACAGAGAATTGTGGAATAGAACAGAGAATTGTGGGATAGAACAGAGTATTGTGGAATTATGGAGTAAATGGTGAATTATAGGAAAGGCAAGGAATTGTCAGAGAGAATGGGGAATTGTGAGAGCCACATGGAATTATGGGAGAAATAGGGAATTTTGAAAGAAACAGAGAACTATGGGAGGTAATAGAAATTATAGGAAAGGCAAGGAACTGTGGGAAAGAATGGTGAATTGTGAGAAAAGTAAGGGATTGTGGGAGAAACAGAGAATTGGGGAAAAGAAAGTACAGTATTCCCCACTACCAAATCCCAGTGGATGCCTAAAACTGTGAAGAGTAGCGAATTCTACGTATACTATGTTTAATTTATAAATTAAAATAAAAATTAAGTGAATGTGGTCTCTCTCTCAAAATATCTTATGCTACTATATTCACCTTTCTTCTTATGATGCTGTGAGATGACACTGTGACTAGATGAAGTGAGGTGAATGACGTAAGCATTGTGATGTAGTGTTAGGCTACCACTGACCTTCAAGTGACACGCCAGAAGGAGGATGGTCTGCTTCAGGTGATCCTGGATCATCGAGCCATGATGATGTTGATGGTTGGATGCCAGGAGAAGTTGATGGTTGGGGATCCTTGATGGTTGACGGTTTTGTTTGTTTGTTTGTTTGTTTGCCAAAACCTTTTGGAGAACATTGTAATTGGAGGTTGTTGTCTCTTTCTCTTTAGCTCATCAAGATGTTGCTGCAGAGATAGTAGATAGATAGTCCTTCCATGGTCATACGAGTGCTTTTAATGCTGCGTTCCATCCAAGGATAGTATTCCATAATTTTGTCCGTTAATGTATGTGCACTTCGAAACACTTCAGCAAATTTCAGTATCGACCTCGTTGCTGGTTCTGTATGCTAGCATAAATCTCCTTTTCCTTCTTCACAATTTCACAGATAGAAAATTCATTTTTACCATAGATCTTAGCAACCTCAAAATACAAGTTTTTTTCTTTTCTTATTAATTGGAGAACCTCATCTTTTCACTTAAAAGAAGCATTTTACAGCTTCTCTTTGACATATTCAAATTGTTACCATCACTACTCTTGTGCTTTGGGGCATTAAGGAAATTAAGGGTTACTTGAATATGAGCACTGTGATATCACTACAGTCAACCTAATCTCTGATTTCTGATCTCAGAGATGCCTCCTAAGGTATGAGATTTTATCATGCTACTCAGAACAGTACAGAACTTAAAACCTATGAAGTGTTTATTTCCGGAATTTTCCATTTAATATTTTTGGACTGTTGGACTGTGGTTGACTGCATGTAACTAAACCTTGGAAAGCAAAACCATGGATAAGGAAGGACTATTGTAGAACTGTGAGAGAAAAGAGAATTGTGGGAGAGATGGAAAATTGTTGGAGAGGCAAAGAATTGTGGGAGAGACAAGGAATTGTGTGAGGGACTGGAAATTGTGAAAGAGAATGGAGAATTGAGAGAGAAACAGAACTGTAGATGCTCTGAGAAATGCAAAAGCAGCACTGATAATAAAGATGAGGAACTGTAGTTTGGGAAAGGTGACTCATTTTACCAGGGCCGGTTGTAAATTCAGTTTGTAACTCCCAGAAAGCTGCTGATTTTTACTCTCTGCTAAGCCCTGGGTTCTGCCAGCAGCAGTTCCATCACACTACCATGAACTGGCAACTTCACAGGCACTGCCCGCTATGTGCTAGTTCCGAAGTCTAGGATTATTACTCTAGACTGTCTCCATTCTCTCCCCACAGAGCTTGCTCTGCCACAGTATGGAAAGTTAGATGCTGTGCTCAGTGGCCCTTACATTTGCCATACCTGTGGACCTACCGTTAGGAGCCCTAGAGATGAAGTCAAACTTAGGCAACTGGAGACACTCATTTTTCATGCCACTTTGGTTGTCAGTTTATAAAGAAAAAAGCAACATATATGCTTTGCTGAGTGACATTTTCCCTCTTTTGTACTTTAGTTTTCATTGAATGCTGGGAGGTCTTCTCATTCACCAGGAAATTGATTGTTTGTCATTTTCATGAATAAATGTGATGAGAATGTTAGTTTCAGCTTGGAAATATGCTAAATATAAATTACTGGCTTTGGAATGAAAAAAATATATTTGCTCACTTCTGTCCAAAAGCTGAGAGCTTCATATTGCTGCATTTATACATAGGTAATTTAGTCTCTTATTTCCTAAGTGTTTATAATTATAACCAGGGTGATATCCTGGATGTAATTCAGGACTTTTTCACCCTTTGGTCTATAATGCTTTCCACATGTTGGTTTAGAAATGTACTTCTCTCTGTTTTCTCTTCTTAAGAAGCCATCAGCTTTTAAAGACATTTAGGAATATTTTACTTTTTAAATGGGAAGAGCATTGTAATGTTACAAGTAGTTCATTTCTCTTCAGGTACTTTTGTGCATATACATATATGTGGGATTTCTAAAGACTTTGCTGTCTAACTGAAAGCTAACAATCACTGGGGATAAAAATAGTTAAATTAATTCCTTTTCCCAGAAACAAATGAGTGGAGGCAGAAAGTGAGAATTCAATTCTACATTATCACAAAAAGAAAGGCATTAAGGCAGAGAAATGGTGGTTGGTAAGTCGAGTTAGCGGCAGAGTTGATCAGGATTGTCACCATCCAGCTTTGATTCCAGCAGGTCAAGCATAGAATGAAATCAGCTAGGTAAAGCCAAACATCTAAATAATGCAAGAAGAATTACATTCTCATTATTTGATTTTTTGTCATGAGCTAATCCATTTTGTTGTCTAAGAACTTGAAAAAAAAAATCCTCAGTACAAAATTCAAAAGTTTCCAAGTTGTATAAGTGAAAAGTCAGCCTCCATTTTGCCCCATCCCCTAGTCACTCAATATCCCTTCATAGAGACAATATTGATACCAGTTTCCTACGTAGAGATGATTCATTTTCAAAAGTAAACAGGGTCTTGAATTTGAACTATTTTCTACTAATACAATTGAATATTTGATGTAGCAATGTTCCAACAAAATAAGTTGCAATGAACTGAAGTGAGATATGACCTGTATTTGTGTAGCCCACACTCGTGAGCATAAAGTGGTTAAGTAGCAAAACAGACAGTGGGTATATCTGAGTGGGAGACACTGAATTATTGAGTAAGTGACTTCTGTGCTGGGGGAACTTTTTTGCGTTATTTTAAATCTATACATTGCTACTTCAAATATCCTGCAAATTAAACCCTCTTCAGTGACTTTACTGCAACTTACAAAGGCAAAACCCAGAATGTCCCCAAATTATGCAGTCTAAAGAGAAACAAAAGACATGCTGAAGTTAACAGGGGATGGTGGCCAGCATTTCCAGGTTGTGTAAAAGGAGAGATGGCCTACCTAGAGCAATTAGGCAAGAGGAAAAAATAAAAGGCATCCAAATTGGAAAGGAGAAAGTCAAATTGTCCCTGTTTGCAGATGACATGATCTTATATATAGAAAAACCTAAAGACCGTAACAAAAAGCTCTTAGAACTGATAAATTCAGTAAAGTTATAAGATAGAAAATTAACATAGAAAAGTTGGTAGCATTTTCTATACACAGTGAACTAGCTGAAAAAGAAATCAAGAAGGCAATCTCATTTACAATAGCTACCAAAACAGTTTTTTTAAATACCTAGAAATAAATGTACCCAAGGGGGGGAAAGATCTCTACAAGAAAAACCACAAAACATCAATGAGAGAAATTGAAGAGGATACAAATAAATGGAAAGATATACCACGCTCATGGATTAGAAGAATTAATATTGTTAAAATGACAATACTACCCAAAGCAATCTACAGATTCAATGCAATCCTTATCAAAATACCAATGGCATTTTTCACAGAAATAGAAAAAACAATCTTAAAATTTGTATGGAACCACAAAAGGAGAAACTGGGGGACAGAACTGGGGAAGCTACATTGCCATCAGACTTCAATCCAAGTCTGACCCCAAGTGAAGAAGAAAAGTTTGGTGAAAGAATCCGACTGCTAAGCAGACAAAAGGAAGGTTTGGCAGAGCTGCCTGGAAGTCTTGAAGTCAGAATCTTCCATTAGAGGAAACTTGTGTATCCCAGTAATGGGCTGGCTTAGTACCCACCACACTCAATCATCAGCAAGGGCAAGGCATGGAAGGGGTGGCCTTGGCACAAATGCTGTGATGAATTTCAGAGGCAGCAGCTGGGGCCGTCAGTCACTTCAGCTCCTTGCAGTTAGACATCTGCAAGGTATATTTTAAGAGCCCTCATGTTTACAAATCACCCCTTTCCACTGAGGTCCATTTGGGAATTGTCACAACTAGCCCATCTCTAGTCCTGCCTTAATCTTTTTGCTTAAGTTAACTATTTATAAAGCTGTGTATAGTTCATTTTCCCAAAGGTGGATTTAATTATTCTGAAGTAACTTTTCTGTTTTCATGCAATATTGTTGGTAATGTAACTCTTTCAATTGTGGTTAAAAAATAATTGGACTGGTGAATTTTGGCAATTGAAATCAAGTTTCAGGTGCTCAGAAGAGGCAGATCAAGTTAACACTGTGCAACATGAGTTCTGATAAGGCCTGCATCTTTGGGTGTGTAAACATTACCTAAGCACCTGTAGGGCAAAAAGCCAGGGCCAAAATATGATGGAGCAGGTGCAAGCGATGAAGGAATAGTAAAAGGAGGCTGCCAACTGAAGCCAAAAATATAAATGGGAACAATAGCAGGCCCCAGTGGTGAGAGAAAATTCCCCAACTCTGCTAATCTCCTGTGCCCTTACAAGGGCTCCATGTGACAGAACTGCAGTGCTTCAGCAAAATCCCTTTGAGCAGAGGAATAGGAATGCTTTATTTGCATGTATTTGGGCCAGAGTTTGTCTCTTATTTCATGGTTTGTTCTTCTAGTTTGTATGAGAAGTGGAGATTACAAAACTCGGCACATTTGTGGGAATGGACTTCAATGCCTGGCTGTGAAATTAAACCCAGGGAGAGATAGGGGGTGTTTCTTCAATGTGGCATGCTGGCTTCGCCCACATAGTCCCCCTGACATCTATCTGTAGGAGCGAAACTCAGAACCGAGTTATCGAAGCACTGGAAATGCTTCTTGGCTCTCAGCACTTTCCCCAAAATTTCAATGAACACTGCCCAAGTCTTCTCTCTACATGCAAAGCCATTTTGGAAGAATTTTAAACTGTAGCAAGAAAAGAGGTTTCCAGAATTTGTGGTCTTAAACTGTTTATTCATTTAAAATATAGTATTTGTTTAAAATTTAAATGTATGTTAGGTAGTCTTTTTTTTCTTTTTTTTTTTTTTTTTGAGATGGAGTCTCTGTCTGTTGCCCAGGCTGGAGTGCAGTGGCGTGATCTCGGCTCACTGCAACCTCTACCTCCTGGGTTCAAGTGATTCTCCTGCCTCAGCCTCCCAAGTAGCTGAGACTACAGGCGCATGTCACCACGCCTGGCTAATTTTTGTAATTTTAGTAGAGACGGGGTTTCACCATATTGGTCAGGCTGGTCTCGAACTCCTGACCTCAGGTGACCCCCCCCACCCCCCACCCCCGGCCTCCCAAAGTGCTGGGACTACAGGCATGAGCCACTGCACCCAGCCTGGTAGAAAAAATTTTTAAAGTACAAAAGGACATGCCATGGAAACCACTGCTCCTCTCTCCAGTGACAATATGGAGCCTTACCTGAGCCCTACACACCTGGAAAACAGCAGAAGGCTCAGAAACCCCCTCACCCACTTTTTTTGTGTTGCAGGAAATGACTATTGCAAAGAACTACCTTTCCTCATATGATGATTTAGATAACCCCCCCTCGTTTACCTAGTACAAAGCCAGATACAGATTCTCCAAATTTCTATTCTTTTCCTTAAAAATGACTAGCTGAGCTCTTTTGTCCCTGCTGATCAATCAGGACAAAATGCTCTTTCCCCAAGACTCTGACATTCTGGCCCAGCCGCAGTCTAAACCAGCCACTCCAGAGAACAAGCTGGCCTGGGGGTAAAACCTTCTCTGATCTGCTGTTCCACGATGCCACTCTCGTTCATCCCACTGCCCACCCCTGCTCATTTTTGGCTTGATTTACTCATTCCTATAAAAGAAAAGTCATTTTTGCCTAAACCTTGAGAAGCTTGCAGATCTTACTGTTGGAGTATCCTGCCTAGAGCAATAGTCCCTTGCACCCCCTTACAATAATACTAATCACCTTTACCTACTAAATCTGGATTATTATATTTAGTTTTCTATGTGACATCAGTCCCTCAATTTTTCTCCCTGAAGATAACCACTGTTACCTTTTTTTTTCAGACCTTTCCTTAGTCTGTGTATTTATAAAAATATGTTTGTAAATATTTACCCTGCTTCTACTCTTATTTTCATTTAACATTGTAGTTTACAGATTATTCCAATTATATTTTAAGGTTATAAAGTCTTCCATGGCATTTTATGGGTGCACCATCATTTACTTAAACAGTCCTCTCCTGACAGATATTTAGGGTGTTATATAAACTCCACTGTAATGAATTTTACATATATTTGATATTATGCATATGTGTGAGTATGTCCATGAGAGAAATAACTAGTTGGGGAATTTCTGGGTCAGAGCGCACAGGAAATTTTAATTCTGGTAGACAGTGCTGAATTGGGCCCCAACTGAGATTTATAGAATCAGAATTTGCACTTTAACAAAGCCCCAGGTGATTTTTTTTCTTTTCACATTAAAGTTTGGGAAGCTGCCCCTAAAGCAGCAGTTCTCACCCCTGGCCACATATTTTACTCACCTTGGGAGTTTTTAAAAATTCGGATGCCCAGGGCTCATTTCAGACCAATGAAATCAGAATTTTGGCCGGGCATGGGGATAGGGGTGAAATCGATGCATCAGGATTTTTTAAAAGCTCCCCAGATGATTACAAGTTGGCAGTTATAAATGATCTATTTTATTATTACCTGCTTCTTTTTAAAAATGAAAAAGCAGAATATTTTTAAAAGCCAGTTACATAAGGGTTTGGTGAGGAGTGTTCTGGCTAACTACATGATTATACTTGGCTGGATGAAATGAGTTTGGCATAATACTGACTCATAATAATAGTGTTTATACATAGCATTTTATGTTTTGCTATATGGCATCTGATTTAAATTCTCTTTCATAAACCCTGTTGGAGCACTAACTTTGTACCAGGTTCTTTGCTAGGTACTGAGAAAACTGGACTGAGGTATGTCTTATTTATGCCATCAAGAGGCCTCCAGTTTAGAGCATGTCATAACCAGCCATAGGCATATTGGGATTTCAGTAACATGGGCCAGTGGGTGAAAATTGGGCCTGTCGTACTCTGGAGAGAAAGCCAGCAGTCCAAGTTACAGTGTTTAGAGTAGCCTGGTGAATTGGACTTGATTAAAGCATCAATATGGGGGAAAGTGGGGAGGCAATGAAGAAAAGCCTAAATTTGCTGTAACGAGTTTTGGGCATGATTCGTTTTTGCTAGGCTGTAGGATGGGCAAATCAGGAAAAGAGTAGCATCATGGTTTTCTTGGATTTTCAGGGTAGAGTGCGGCTCTCACCAGCAGCAGAGCATTCAGGGATGGGGCCCAGTTTCCAGGAGAAGGGGGACTAGCTTACACTAGATCTGGAAAGCTGAAGAGGACGTACAGACTGCAGCCATGTGGTAGGAACTGGACAATCATGGCTGGGTCTAGGGAAGTCCGTAGACTGGTAGCCATTCAGGACACTTGGGGCTCCCACTTCCCATAGGCAGAAAAAAAAGAAAAAGAAAAACCATGATGTGGACAGCAAGGCTAATTCTTTGTGTGTGTGCGTGTGTTATTTGGTTATATGAGTAAGTTCTTTAGTGGTGATTTGTGAGATTCTGGTGCACCCATCACCCGAGCAGTATACACTGAACCTCATTTGTAGTCTTTTATCCCTCACCCCCTTCTCACTCTTTCCCCCAGAGTCCCCAAAGTCCATTGTGTCGTTCTTATGCCTTTGCATCCTCACAGCTTAACTCCCACTTACGAGTGAAAACATTTGATGTTTGGTTTTCCATTCCTGAGTTACTTCACTTAGAATAATAATCTCCAATCCCATGCAGGTTGCTGCTAATACCATAAATTCACTCCTTTTTATGGCTGAGTAGTATTCCATCATATATATACCACAGTTTATCACTTGTTGATTGATGGGCATTTGGGCTGGTTCCACATTTTTGCAATTGCAAATTGTGCTTCTGTAAACATGTGTGTGCAACTATCTTTTTCATATAATGACTTATTTTTCTCTGGGCAGATACCCAGTAGTGGGATTGCTGGATCAAATGGTAGATCTACTTTTAGTTCTTTAAGGAATCTCCACACTGTTTTCCATAGGGTTTTACTAGTTTACACTCCCACCAGCAGTGTATAAGTGTGTTATTCTACAATGAAAATAGTTTTTAAAAATTAAAAATTCTAATCTTGAAGTACGAAGTTAAATCCTTCTAAGGATATTGGTTGCAGTTGGTGCAGAAGTCACAGTTCCTTTATTTATTTATTTATTTATTTACTTAATTAATTTTTGAGACAGAGTCTTGCTCTGTTGCCCAGGCTGGAGTGCAGTGGCACAATCGCATGATCTTGGCCCACTACAACCACTGCCTCCTGGGTTCAATCGATTCTTATGCCTCAGCCTCCTGAGTAGCTGGGATTATAGGCACACGCCACCAAACCTGGCTAATTTTTTTTTTTTTTTTGTATTTTTAATAGAGACAGGGTTTCGCCTAGACATGTTGCCCAGGCTGGTTTCAAACTCCTGGCCTCAAGCAATCCACCTGCCTCGGACTCCAAAATTGCTGGGATTACAGGCATGAGCCACTGTGCCCAGCCCCTAGAAGTCACAGTTCTGTTGTGGACTATAAGTGAGGGCCAGAACATAGATCTTTTTTATATTTTTCAAAAGTATGAAATGAAGTGAAATATGTGCAGGTCAATATGTTTATGACTATTTTATGGTTATTTCTTCCAGCAGTCTTTAAGATAGTAAATATAGGAATTTCAAATGACTTCTCATGAACCATATCACTATACATGCTCTCTTTTTTCCTGCAAATCGGGTTATTTTCTTTGAAATAGGAATAGGAAATTGAATGGAATGGAATGTCCTTCCACCCATCTTTCATCAAAGGAATTTTTATTGTAAGTAGCACCAGAATCCTGGGCCTGACTCTTGAAAGGAAAAATGAAACACATCTCTTCCCACCTCCTCTGCCAACAGGCATTAGCTATCCCAAATATTAACAGAGATAACCTCCCAGCAAAAGATTTAGGCCCTTAGATTTCCTTATAAGCCCTTAGAGGAAGAAAAAAATATACCGCCCTAATCCCGAGTAATTCCTGAGCTATGCGGCTCAAACAGAAAGTCAAATAAAATAAAAGTATATCTTTCTTAAGTGAAAACTGTTTTGCAATGAAAGTCAGGGTTATTTATACTGGCTGTGACTGAGTGTTGCCCGCAGAGGCATCTTTGCATTTCCCACAAGCCATTACAAGTTGGGTGCTGCTCATCTTTGGTGGAGAGAAACCAGTTCCTGATCATATTCCCCTCAGCCAGACCCGCCATCAGCTGGTTCCCCTTAAGTCCTTATCTCCCTGTTACGTCCCACTACCATTTCCAGGAACAATGTTTTCTTTTTTATTCCTTTTTTTCCCCCTTTTTTAGAGACAAGGTCCCACATGTTCCCCAGGCTGGCCTTGAACTCCTAGCCTCAAGGGATCCTCAGCCTCCTTAGTAGCTGGGACTATAGACACATGCCACTGCCTGGCTCGGGAATAATGTTTTAATAACTAGGTAGCAACAAGGGAAGAAGAGCTCTAATGAAAATGTCTCTGGGACACTCAGAGGCTGGGCCAGACTGTAAAGTAGAAAAATTTTTGAACCTTTTCCACGCATCTGTCAGGAGCAACCCAAGCCAATGTTGTTTTGTCGCCTCCACAGCTACCTAAGGGTTGTGCGTTGTTCTACCTTTCTTTTTCTTTTTCTTCTCGTCCTGCTTTTATATTTAAGAAATGAAATTGTATTATTTTGGGTAAGTTCAGGAATCTTAAGGCATGCCAAATTACCTGGGCCAGGTGGGTAGTCTCCCATATATATTATCTAATAAGAGTGAGTATCATTCCATCATTATTATTTATATATTGTTATTATATATGAGTTTAATTTAAATCACTTCAGTAAGCACTGAGACTTTTATGTGTCCAATTTGTTTTGGGCACCAGATATACAATTTCATATTATCTCAAAGGCATTTTGAGCAGGGCTTAGATGTATAAAAGCAGCTTCTCAAAACACAGGGTGCCTCAAAAGGTCAAGGACCTAAAAAACACAGATGGAATCTGGATTCTGACCAACAGAATATTTTAGCTGTGTCCAGAGACACATGGGTAGGCAGAAGAGACAGGCTGCTGTCTGCTAGGAATGCCTTTTTGTTGGTTTCCCCTAGTTGAATCAGCAGCCACATCTGCCATGTTGGGGCAATCTAGTTGTTAAATGTATCACAGGACTGATTAACTGGAAGGACAGAGTGGCACTCCAGGTATGCTCACTAGGGAGTATAATTTGGAATTTCTTCTATTTGAAACATTTTCTTGAGAAAAATATTTAGAGAAGCTTGGCCAAATAGTATATGGTCCATCCATTGCTCTAGGTTAGCACTGCTCAAGGTGTTTTGCATCAGAATCAACTGATAAGGCAGTTAAGAGTACGTATGTTATGGTTTCATCCAAGGGTCATTAATTCTGAGGTTTAGGAAGGAGTCTAGACAGATGAATTTGGAATTAGGTGGCTCTTATGTCTGCACATGGTTACCCTTTCATGAACACCTCCATTCTCCATGAGGTCCTCACCCTAGCACACGTAAGGGATTCACTACACAGTCATGGTAATACATTTGGGGACACGCTTCATGGAAACCTGTCAAAAGGAAGGGAGTGGTACTTACATAGTTTGAAGAAGCTTTCCAGTTGATTCAAATAGGCCCCCTCATTTCCCTGTCTAGACCAAGAATCACAGCTTTACAATTGATCCTTGTACTAAACAATCTATCAGAAAGCTGTTTAGGCCAGGCACAATGGCTCATGCCTGTAATCTCACCACTTTGGGAGGTGCAGGTGGGAGGATCACTTAAGCCCAGGAGTTCCAGATCAGCCTGGGCAACATAGGGAGACTGTGTATCTACAAAAATAAAAAATAATAATAAATTAGCCAGGCTTGGTGGCAGGCACCTGTGGTCCCAACTACTCAGGAGGCTGAGATGGGAGGGTCACTTGAGCCTAGGAGGTAGAGGCTGCAGTGAGCTGTGATCATGCCACTGCACTTCAGCCTGGGCAACACAGTGAGACCCTGTATAGAAAAAAAATAAAAAGGAAGCTGTTTAACTGGACAAAGATATATTGATTTCCAAGCTCTTTGCCTAAGAATTGTCTTTCGAAACTTTCGGAGTTGCATATTTGCATTGGCCTTACTAGAAGAACAAACGGATCAAACTTGTTTATTTTTCACAGGGGTGTTGATGAGGTCCTTGTTAGGCACTTTTGCCCCATCCTCTTTGCTAGGACTAGGGGAGAAAAGAACTAAGAATTAGTTTATGCTTTCTGGATGCTGAATCATGTAACTGCCTATGTCTCTGTCTTTGAGTTGGCTGCTTGAAGGCTTAGAGCCTAAATTTTGGCCACAGTATGCATGTTGAGTAGTTCACTCTTGGCTGCTTCTTATTTTTCTTTACCTAATTTCTTCACTTACTTTTTGTTTGTTTGAGATAGAGTCTCTCTCTGTCAGGTAGGCTGGAGTGCAGTGGCATGAACACGGCTCACTTCAGCCTTGATCTCCTGGGCTTAAGTGGTCTCCCACCTCAGCCTCCTGTGTAGCTGGGACCACAGGTGTGTGCTGCCACATGTGGCTATTTTTAATTTTTTGATTTTTTTTTGTAGAGACAAGGGTTCACTGTGTTGTCCAAGCTGGTCTGGAACGCCTAGGCTCTAGCAATCCTCCCGCCTCAGCCTCCCAAAGTGCTGGGATTACAGGCATGAGCCACTGGGCCTGGCCAAGTTCAGAGCCCTTAATATATCAATAATATTTGTTTTAAGTTTCTTATCTGATAATTTCAAAATCTGAATCACATCTAAGACTGATACTGATGCTTGTTTTGTCTCTTTAGACTGTATTTTTTCCTTGCCTTTAGCTTATCTCATAATTTTTTTTGTTGGAAGTGATCATGATATATCTGGTAATAAAAACTGAGTTAATTAGGCTTTCAGTGTAGGGCTTTATGTTAATTTGGCTAGGAGGTGGGCTATGTTTAATGTTAACTGTAGCTATATGTGCCAAAGGCCCTACCCAGACTAACTTACTTTTTAAATGTAACCTTATCTCTTGTGTTTAAACGTTGTTCCAATCAATACATTTAAAAGTACATTTGTAATAATCAATACATTTGATACAATGTATAAAAAACACACATGTAGCAATTGATATATTTGTAATGATTGATACATGTATAGCAATCAATGAGTTTAAAAAATTTGCAATGTTTTATATTTGCAATGATTTATATTTAAATCCATTATTGGAGGATAGCCTGGTATAAACACAAAAACAACAGATAGACACTATTGTTTTCTAGATGTACTGATGAAATATCCAGTAATTTTAAAAGAACATGGCTGTTGGTGGAGGAAATGGGGTACAACATGCTTTTACTTTGGTCAGTGGCTTTTCCAAATTGTTTTCATCTAGGACTTCCCAAAAGAGGATCACTTGGGGAAACTGAGGCATCTTAATGCCTTTTAAATCTGCAGTAACTCAGGTCTGTCTGCTTAGCAGCATCCAAACTGACCATTGTTTCTAGATTTCTAGGGTTCTCGCTGATGTCTGATTCATCATTGTCTCTAGTGTCTTCTTGATATTAACGGGGATCCCAGAAACAAACAAAAAATTACACTTTTTCCATGTATATACACATATACGTTGTATAAACCATATTTTAAGAAAATGACATTTTAAAAGAAGCCATTCCTCTTTATCAATTCCTCTTTTCATTCTCCTTACTCCTAACTGTGCCCTGACTATGGTGATGGTGCACATATTTTCTTTAAAAATGAGGGAATGGCCATTCGAGGAAAATCTGCTTCGAATCTGAACTTATTTTCTACTCCACTCTGGGAGATCCTTTATAATATGGTATAAAATGAGGCCTCAATTTCCTCAGCCTATAAAATATCCAGAGGTATTCAAAGCTGCCTTCAAAATGCTGGAAACCATGCCATCTGAGACTCAGAGGAATAGCCTACGCCTCACATTTGGAAATGTTGTTAAAACCTCATCCCAGAAGTTCATCGTTTTCCTTCACTCTACGAATCCTGCTTTCATTTGTATGAAATGTGTCCTGGTGGAAATAGCAAGAGTGAAGCTGGCTGGGGCTGCTGGGACCCCGTGAGCCAGTGGTGAAGGCAGTGGGGGATGTTCTGCTGGAAATAACAGAACTTGAAAACAATGAACTCATATGATGGGGTTTGCCTGCTAAGTCATTCCTTGGTCCCTTCCATTCAATTCTGAGAATGGGTCTTAATAGGCAAGGCCCCCTCAGAGGCTGGGGAAAATGACCAGAAAAAAAAAAGGCTCACTGGGTATATTTAGTGAAGAGAAAAGAGCACAAAATATAATTCACTCTTAGACCAGTGCTGTACAATAGAACATTCTGTGATGATGGAAATGTTCTATATTTGTGCTGTCCAATATGGTAGCCACTAGCCATATGTGGCTACTGAACACTTGAAATATGGCTAGTGCAACAGAGGAACTGAGTATTTAATTTTATTTCACTTTTATTAATTTAAATTTTAATTGCCACATGATGGTAGTGGCTACTGTCTTGGACAGTGCCGCCTTAGACAATTTTGAGGATAATGAAGTATGATTTGGCTCGCAGACATGCAAAATGCTAGGCCTGCTCAGTATTTCTTAGCTACTTTCTATGTGTCTAAGGCTGTGATCCCCAAGGATTTGTATCACTCAAAATAAGTATGGCTGTGTGCCAGCTTGTTTATCTCTGCCATTTTTGCTATAGGTTCCTTCCTCTGCAAACAGACTTTCTTTCTTTTCAGCTTGCTTTTTGCAGAGAGCCAGAAAACAGGGCTGCCTGCCAGTACTTTACCCCCATGGCTAGGCTCAAAGAGGATGAGAGCTAGTCTCTCAGGGAGGATTTGCTGAGACAGATCTCTCCAGCGGTGAGGGCTGGGGCAGTCTGCCTTAACACGACTCAGTTACCTTCTCCTAACAGAACGCCAGGTGAATTTAAATTACTTACAGATGGGGAATGTAGGTCACTAGCAAAGCGAGGTCCTGAACAAATTGTGAGCCTGACAATGCTACTTCAAGTTTACCTCTAGCTGGGGCTATGTGACTGTTGAAAATCAAATACAAGACCCTAAGTCTGGGTTTGCTAAGTCATTTCAAAGCCCTGTAAGTGGTAACTCCAGCAGTCTTACCCCTAATTAGGAAGTTGGCCCAGATCACAGGTTGTGGCAAACCATCATGACCACATTTTGCAGCCCTGGCCTGGGTCACAGCATGGCCCGCAAATTCCAAAATCAGATGATAGCAGCTGAAAACTAGACCCACAGTGCATGATAAGTGTGTGTGTATCCATACAGCGATTCATTAAAAACACGGATTAAGTGGTTACTATTCACCAGGCCCTAAGCTGGGAGCTAGACATTCAGGAAAGAAGGAAAAAAAATCCTCTGCCTTCAAGTTGCTCACCATCCAGTGGAAGACATAGCAGAAAAGACTCAAATATTGCAATAGACTGTGGTAAGAATGTGTCATGATAGGGTGAATGGGATATTGTGATTGTGGAGCCTGGATTCAGCTTTGAACTTCACCAAGGCAGCTTCCTAGAGGAGATGCCACGGGTGCTGGACCTGAAAACAGAGTAGGAATTTGTCAGGTGGGCAAGGGAGTTCTAGGCCAAGGCATTTGTCCAGAGGAATAGAAGCAGGAGAAGCTTGGTATATTTGGGGTAGCCCAGGTGGTGTATTCTGACCCTCAGTGTATGTGTAATGACTCAGAATTACACAGAACTGTCTAAAATAGAAAGTCCAAAAAACTCTTTTGCCTCAAATTTCATGACCCAGAGACAACCACTGTTAACTGTTTGATGTATCCTTATAGACTGTACACATAAGTATAAGAAATGGTGCTTTTACCTAGTAACTGCTCAATAAAGTTAGTTCCATAAATGTTGACTGTGTGTGTGTGTGTGTGTGTGTGTGTGTGTGTGTGTGTGTGTCTGAAATGGCCACAAAGTTCAGCTCAGACTCCCTCATTCTCCCCCAAACATGAACTCTCCATGTTCTCCTGGTCATCTCCCTCCATTCTCAGACCTGGAAATCATGAGAGAGAGCCTTGGCAGCTGGTTTGAGGTCTTTGTTGATGAGACACAGTCTCAGGCATAGAGCTTTCTGGCCACTGAATGTCATGGTTTGGCTGGGAGGTTGGTTTTAGAATCTCCTACCCCCAAATCCCATCTCATCTAAAGCTATGCCCCATTTGAACCCTGAAGAGAATCCCCCTAGTAGGGCTGCCTCAAAGCCATAGTTGCCATTTAAAATCGACTTTGCTCCCATTTGCCTGGTTCTTTAGCACTTAAAGTGTGGCTCATGGACCAGCAGCATCAGTATCTCCTAGAAGCTTCTTAGGAATGCAGAATCTCAAGCCCCACTCGATCCGAATCTGTAGGCTAACAAGATCCCCAGGGGATTTGTGTGCGCATCACAGTTTAAGAAGCTCTGGCCCAGTCAACACAACCTCTTTTTGTGACAGAAACCCAATTGTTGGCCCTTCACCTCAGCTCAGCCAGCCCTTCCCCTTCTCCCTCACTTGCTTTGGCTTTTGAAACCACCCTAAAGAGAAAATGGTAAATTTCTGGAAGGTCACTTGTGACATTTTCTTCTTGGATTAGCTAGGAGCCCTTCATGCTCTTCCTGACCCTCCAAACACTCCCAGTTCCCCTTGGAATTGCTACTCTCAGCCTTGATCCTCTGCTGGTCCAGCTTTGTGGCTTCTGTCCTCTGCCTCTGCCTCACGTTTTTAGTTATGCAGAGAGATGGCATAGGACAGTTAACCCATGTATGACTCATGGTACTCACGTGCCAGGATTCCAACCCTAAGCACTTGTATTGCTTTGGGCAAGTTACATCATTTCTCTGTGCCTCATACGTGAAAACAGGGGATACTGACAGTTCCTGCCTTTCAGGGTTGTTGCAGGGAGGATTATGTGAGTTAATAAGTATATATGAAGCATCATACGTGGGAGCTCTTTGTGGTAGATGAATACTAGCTGAACACCAAAATCCATGATTATTTTTTCTCTCTGGGCACAAGTGAAACTTTAAGTTTGGGCGCATGGCTAAATTTTCCAGCCTTCCTTGCAATTAGATGTGGCCATAAGAGTGAGTTTGAGCTATGAGAATGGAAGCAGAAGTGATGAACATTACTTCCAGGCTTGACCCATAACATCTCTCATGTATGTTTCTCCACGTTCTTCCACTTGGCTTGAATGGAGATCACCTCTGGGGTGGCCTTGGAAGCTACATGTTGAAAATAGCAGAGGCTTTGTAAGCTGTTTACCCCTTCTGGACTACTATAGGAGGGAGACATACATTTTTGCTGTGTTTGAACCATTATTCATTTTTTTAGTCCATTTATTACAGCAGTTAGCCTACCCTAACTAAGATACCATTATTGTCTGCCCTTGTTAGCTCACCTGCCTGCCCTGTCCTCCCGCACCCTCTCTTGGATCTGGCACTAGCTACCTCCAACCCTTCTGTGACTACCTTTATTGTTCATAGTATGCTTTCAGACAGAGGCTGGCAAACAGGCCAGATGGTTTTGTTGCAATTACTCAACTCTGGCATTGTAGCATGAAAGCAGCCAGACAATATGGGAATAAATGGGCATGGCTGTGTACCAATAAAACTTTATTTACCAAACAGGAAGCAGGACACATTTGGCCAGAGGGTCACAGTTTGCCAACCCCTGCTGTAAGTCCAATTTTGGTTGAAACTGGCAGAACCTCAGAGAATCATATTTGACTTGATTGACTGATGATTTTTACAGAACTGCCTTGATAATCATATCTGTATTTTTTTCCCCAGAATCCAGGACGTTTACATTCTAAGTCCAGTTCAGTGCAGACTATAGAGAAGTTGTGGATCTCTGCTATAATGTCAGCCTGCTTTTCTGAGCCAGATGATAAAAAAAATTTAGTCTACTTGCTCCTGTGATTATTTCACATTTTCTCTTGTCAGCTAGCTGTTGCCATTCTCTCACTATTGTAGATGGTTCTCTTTTCAATGTGGTGAATCTGGCAGCTCCATTTCCCAGAAGACCCTTCCCTGTGTGGTTCTAGGTTAGAGTAGGTCAATGGAAGAACTTGTGTGAGATTTGAAGGGCAGAAGCAAAGAAGCAGCCCTTAACCTTGGAAGATTTTGAGGCCAAAGAGGGTGAGGGACAGACATGGAGGTGCCCAGCAGCTCCCAGTTTATCCTGCTTCTCTATCACCTGCATCTAGCTTTTTTCCCTAACTCTAGGCTGCTGACCATCAACAGTCTCAGGCCCACTACCAGATGCTGGTCTGCAGATCCAGAAGGGTGGTAACCAGAGGCAGCTGCCTCCCTTAGATCTCACCACCATCTCCCCCATTGCATTCTGGACACTAAGCTGCTGGAAGAGCTTGGTTTCTAAGGTTCCTTGGTTAGTGCGTCCTCTGATGATCCTCCAAATTTCCCTTTGGATCTTCACTTACCTAACCAACTCTCCCCCACCAAAATTATGTAATGTGTAATTCCTCTCATGAATCCCTTATGCTAAAAATTCTTAGTGGTTCTGCATCCATGAATGGACCCTAGTACACCCACAAAGAGTCACAAGTTCTGGTAGTGCCATGGTTTGGATATCCTTCGTTTGTCCCCACCAAATCTCATGTTGAAATTTGATCTCAATGTTGGAGATGTGGCCTAGTGGCAGGTGTTTGGGTGATGGGGGTGGATCCCTTATAAACAGATGAATGCCTTCCCTCAGGGGTAAGTTCCCACCCCATTATTTTCCATGAGAGCTGGTTGTTAAAAAGAGCCTGTCACTGCCTTCCACCCCTTGCTTTCTTTTTTGCCATGTGATCTATGCACATGCTGCTGGCTCTCCCTTGCCTTCTGCCATGAGCGGAAGCAGCCTGAGGCCCTCATCAGATGTAGATGCCTAATCTTGAACATTCCAACCATCAGAATCATGAGCCAAATAAACCTGTTTTCTTTATAAATTACCCAGCCACAGATATTCCTTTATAGCAACACAAAAAAGATTAAGACAGGTAGAAAATATAAATGGAACACATAGATTAAGAGAAGTTTCTGAATTAGGTCAGCAGTCACTGGTGTTTTAGTTGTACTTGCTTACCTCTCTAGATCCCTGTCCCCTTGACTGTCCTATCCATTGGTCCCGAGTCCTAGCTTGTTCCTGCAATCTTCAAGTGTTTACTTGTTGGTCCTTTTCTGCCCAACATCTTATTGGCTCCTGAATTAATTTGCATAGACACACATCCACACTGGTGTCTAAATCCTAACTCATGTCATTTTTCTAAGCTGGCCTTTTCTACCATGTCCAAGACTTCCCATGCCAATGTGACACATAGAGAACCACTCCAGAGACAATAAATGGATTTACTGTTTTCTTGATTGTGATTTACATAGACTGGCTGGCTGTTGGCCCTACCCACAGGATAGAACAAAGGTAACCAATTATTTTTCTTGGTACTATTTATGACTATTTCAGATGCTTTGATAGCTTTCCCTCTCAGAGAATCAAGGACTTCAATGAAGGCTTCATAGTGAAGCTAGGTTCGTGCACACTTTTTTTTTTTAATAGTGAAGCTGGGTTCATGCACACTTTCCCAGAGTTCTGTTTATCCAAGTGGTGAGAAGATACAAAAAGGCTGGATCTAGACACATCTAAGAATAACCCATATTTACTATTTTGCTGATATATAAAATGTATACATATTTCAATTTTAAAAGGAGAGCTCTTTAAAAATAAAATAATATGTACACACTGATGATCAGTTAGCCTACTCTAAGTAAGACACTGACTAATGTAGCTCCCAGCTTAACCAAGTTGGCAAGAGAAAAATACAATGTGGGGATGGAGTTGGGGAAGTGGTAGTGGGATGGCTACACTACATAAAAGTGAACTAATCGCAGAGGCAAGGAGTGTGTGTGTGTATTTCCATATGTACATACACATACGTATGTGTTTAAGAGGAAAGTGTTATTTTGTCCATGTAACTGATTCTGAAATCCAGCAGGATTTGCATTGCTAATTATCCTAAACAAATGATTCAATTGTCTACCTAAAAAGAAATCAGAGGATAGTGGTACTTGGGGGGTTGATCACTCAAAATCCATCTTCATTTCAGTGATGAAGGTGTTTCTGTATCAGGAATAGAAACAGTGTTAGCTCTAACATAACACTCATAGGTCCTCTTATCATGTTATGGAACCAAGTCTGTGGCCTTGAACTTTAGGACACAAAGATGTCTCCATGGCTTTTGAACTGTTATGGATTGTAATCTTAATTAATATAAATCTAAAGTTTAGGGAAATAACCCAAACACAGCTCTTATTTGTGTAGCCTATGGCTTGTTAATTTCATTAAGAAAGCTAGGGGTTGAATGTGAAATTCTTTGAAGCAAAATGTTACATTGCTATGGATGAATCTTGAAAACATGCTCAATGAAAGAAGCCAGATATAAACACCACATATTGTATGCGTCCATTTATGTGAACTGTCTAGAAAAGGCAAATCTACAGAGATAGAAATTAGATCAGTGGTTGCCTGGAGCTGAAGGTGGGAATGGGGGTTGACTGCAGATGGGTACTGTGGATCTTTTTGGGGTGATAGAAGTGTTCTTAAACTGGATTGTGGGGATGGTGGCAAAACTCAGTAAATTTATTAAAAATTACTGCATTGTACATTTAAAATGCAAAAATTTCATGGTATGAAATTATACCTTAATAAAGCTGTTAAAAATCCACATTACGGCTGGGCATGTTGACTCACACCTGTAATCCCAGCACTTTGGGAGGCCAAGGTGGGCGGATCACTTGAGGTCAGGAATTCGAGACCAACCTGGCCAACATGGTAAAGCCTCATCTCTACTAAAAATACAAAAATTAGCTGGGCCTAGTAGTGCGTGTGCCTGTAATTCCAGCTACGGAGGCTGAGGCAGGAGAATTGCTTGAATGCGAGGTGGAGGTTTTAGTGAGCTGAGGTTGCACCATTGCACTCCAGCCTGGGTGATGATTTGAGACTCCGTCTCAAAACAAACAAACAAACAAAAAATTGAGATTGCCATATTCCCCCATCAGTAACATAATGGTGACTTTCTTTCGGGGCTCAATAACATTGTTGCTGCTCACTCCAGTCTTTTAGCTATGTAACTTTTGTCTTTTGATTACCCTCTTTAATATGTAAAATGTAAACAGTGAATGCAGGATGATTTGGGATTTTAGGGGGAACAGTGAGGACTGGAGACATGTATTTCATGCCAGTTAATGTAGTATACAGTGGATTTCTAGTACCCTAATGCTATGGACTGAATGTGTCCTCCAAAATTCATGTGTCAGAAATTTAATCCCCAATGCAACAGTGTTGAATGGTGGGACCTAATGGGAAGTGTTTAGGTTATGAGGGCCTCACATTAATGGATTGATGCCACAATAAAATGGACTTGCAGGAATAAGTTTTTTCTCTTCTACTTTTTTGCCATGTGAGGGCATAGCATTCGTTATTTCTCTTGCCTTTTTGCCTTCTTCTATGTAAAGACACACCAGATGCTGGCTCCTTGATCTTGGACTCCCCAGCCTCCCAAACTGTGAGAAATACATTTTCATTCCTTATAAATTATCCAGTCTCAGGCATTCTGTTACAGTAGCCCTAAATGTACTAAGACACCTGGCATCATAATTATCATCATCAGCTTGGACCAATAAGATGAGGAAAGGAAAATAAAATTCATTCTAGCAGTTACAGGCTGATTTGGTTCTCTTTGAGTTGAATTGAGAGTTGACCAGATAATTGCCCACTTACTCCAGCCCTTCTCCAGGTGCAGCTGGATTTTGAGTTAAAAACTATTGGAGAAACAGAACCAAAGACAAAAACCACATGATTATCTCAATAGATGCAGAAAAGGCCTTTGACAAAATTCAACAACACTTCATGCTAAAAACTCTCAATAAATTAGGTATTGATGGGACGTATCTCAAAATAATAAGAGCTATCTATGACAAACCCACCGCCAATATCATACTGAATGGACAAAAACTGGAAGCATTCCCTTTGAAAACTGGCACAAGACAGGGATGCCCTCTCTCACCACTCCTATTCAACGTAGTGTTGGAAGTTCTGGCCAGGGCAATCAGGCAGGAGAAGGAAATAAAGGGTATCCAATTAGGAAAAGAGGAAGTCAAATTGTCCCTGTTTGCAGACGACATGATTGTATATCTAGAAAACCCCATCATTCAGCCCAAAATCTCCTTAAGCTGATAAGCAACTTCAGCAAAGTCTCAGGATACTAAATCAATATGTGAAAATCACAAGCATTCTTATACACCAATAACAGACAAACAGAGAGCTAAATCATGAGCGAACTCCCATTCACAATTGCTTCAAAGAGAATAAAATACCTAGGAATCCAACTTACAAGGGATGTGAAGGACCTGTTCAAGGAGAACTACAAACCACTGCTCAATGAAATAAAAGAGGATACAAACAAATGGAAGAACATTCCATGCTCATGGGTAGGAAGAATCAGTATCATGAAAATGGCCATACTGCCCAAGGTAATATATAGATTCAGTGCCATCCCCATCAGGCTACCAATGACTTTCTTCACAGAATTGGAAAAAACTACTTTAAAGTTCATATAGAACCAAAAAATAGCCCACATTGCCAAGTCAATCCTAAGCCAAAAGAACAAAGCTGAAGGCATCACACTACCTGACTTCAAACTATACCACAAGGCTACAGTAACCAAAACAGCATGATACTGGTACCAAAACAGAGATATAGACCAATGGAACAGAACAGAGCCCTCAGAAATAATGCCACATATCTACAACTATCTGATCTTTGACAAACCTGAGAAAAACAAGCAATGGGGAAAGATTCCCTATTTCATAAATGGTGCTGGGAAAACTGGCTAGCCATATGTAGAAAGCTGAAACTGGATCCCTTCCTTACACCTTATACAAAAATTAATTCAAGATGGATTAAAGACTTAAATGTTAGACCTAAAACCATAAAAACCCTAGAAGAAAACCTAGGCAATACCATTCAGGACATAGGCAAGGACTTCATGTCTAAAACACCAAAAGCAATGGCAACAAAAGCCAAAATTGACAAATGGGATCTAATTAAACTAAAGAGCTTCTGCACAGCAAAAGAAACTGCCATCAGAGTGAACAGGCAACCTACAGAATGGGAGAAAATTTTTGCAACCTACTCATCTGACAAAGGGCTACTATCCAGAATCTACAATGAACTCAAACAAATTTACAAGAAACAAACAAACAACCCCATCAACAAGTGGGCGAAGGATATGAGCAGACACTACTCAAAAGAAGACATTTATGCAGCCAAAAGACACATGAAAAAAATGCTCATCATCACTGGCCATCAGAGAAATGCAAATCAAAACCACAATGAGATACCATCTCATACCAGTTAGAATGGCGATCATTAAAAAGTCAGGAAACAACAGGTGCTGGAGAGGATATGGAGAAATAGGAACACTTTTACACTGTTGGTGGGACAGTAAACTAGTTCAACCATTGTGGAAGTCAGTGTGGCGATTCCTCAGGGATCTAGAACTAGAAACACCATTTGACCCAGCCATCCCATTACTGGGTATATACCCAGAGGATTATAAATCATGCTGCTATAAAAACACATGCACACATATGTTTATTGTGGCACTATTCACAATAGCAGAGACTTGGAACCAAGCCAAATGTCCAACAGTGATAGACTGGATTAAGAAAATGTGGCACATATACACCATGGAATACTATGCAGCCATAAAAAAGGATGAGTTCATATCCTTTGTAGGGACGTGGATGAAGCTGGAAACCATCATTCTCAGCAAACTATCGCAAGGACAAAAAACCAAACACTACATGTTCTCACTCATAGGTGGGAATTGAACAATGAGAACACATGGACACAGGAAGGGGAACATCACATACTCGGACTGTTGTGGGGTGGGGGGAGGAGGGAGGGATAGCATTAGGAGATATACCTAATGCTAAATGACGAGTTAATGGGTGCAGCACACCAACATGGCACATGTATACATACGTAACAAACCTGCACGTTGTGCACATGTACCCTAAAACTTAAAGTATAATAATAATAAAATTTAAAAAAAACTATTGGAGAATAATAAGCATTCCTGGAAAGATAACACATTGTTCACAGAAAGAGTCATCAGGTGCCTGATATACATTGTTGCCTGAATTCTGCTATTCCCTTTTGGAGATTTGTCACTTCATACAGCCAAACTAGCTATAAATTTGGAAAGACTTGGGGAAATTTTGAGGGCCAAACTCCACCATGTTGCTCCTGAACTGCTGTGAAAAACTGTGTGTCACTGTTGCTTAGATATTAAATATGATCTCTAGAAGAGATTTTGTTCTTCTTTGCCCTGATGTGGTCTGTCAAGGGGCTTGGCTGCCAAACGTTTTTCCTATGCTTCTGCGTAATTGTACAGCACAAAAATGAGAGATTTGAAAAACACTTAAGAATGGCTCACCCAATGGTACATGAATATATGCCAGAACCCATTTTATAGCAAATAAAAATGTTAGATAAGCAGTTTTAAGCCTTTTGTGGAACCTCTTAACTTAATCCAGCAAATGTTTGATGATGCTTAAAGCTTTTCTTTCCTTTTCTTTTCTTTTGAGACAGAATCTCACTCTATCATCCAGGCTAGAGTGCAGTGGCACAATCATGGATCACCACAGTCTTAACCTCCCGGGCTGAAGTGATCCTCCCACATCAGCCTCCTGAGTAGCTCAAACCACAAGCGTGTGTCACCGTGCTAATCTAGTTTAATTTTTTAGACATGGGGTCTCGCTATGTTGCCCAGGCTGGTTTCGAACTCCTGGCCTCAAGTGATCCTCCCACTTCGCCTTCCCAAAGTGCTGGGATTACAGGCAGGAGCCACCACACCCAGCCAAAGCTTGTCTTTTCTTAGTGGCCTGAAATGTTTAGCAATAGCTACAAGAATTTTTCTGTTACTTAGTTGTTCTAGGTTTCAAAACATTCTTGATTTTAATCTCATCAAAATGAGAATTTTGATCTTGAGCACTTGCTGTAATGTGGTTTTGTTGGTACTCCTGATAACCAAAGACCTCCTTCAATGTCTTCGAGGTTAAGCCAATTGTCAAAACTGTGAAGGGTTTGAGTTGTTACCCTATTTACAAGCTAACAGGTTGGTCGACCATAGTTCCCTACAGATGGGCAGAATGTAGAGACTCCTGGGTCAGATACAAAGGACTTATGAGCCTTCTGTTCACATCAGTATCTCTTGCCCCTGAGTCCCATAGGGTGATGCAAAGGTGGATGTTGTATATGTAGTGGCTCTGTGTCAAAGCCCAGGAACCCTGGGCTTAGAAAACCCCTGATTGCATGTAAACCTGCCCAATCTTTGCCCTGGAGGCAGACATTATCTTTATTATCCCGATCAGGAAATGAATCTGCCTTCTGCCTCAGAGAGAGACACCATCTCTATCTTCCAAGGCTGGCTGCTATACAAACATCATTGGAAAAATAATCTGGAACAAATGTTGCCATGTGTTTGCTCAAAAGATGGGAAGAAATGCAGAAGACCTATGGAGAATTTTCTCCAAACACCACCATCTTCATCAGGTGTCTTCTCAGATGGCCTCTCTCTAAAATAATCCCTGGTTGTCACTTGCTACCCCTTTCTTTGCTTTGTTTTTCTGCATAGCACCTACCATGTCCTGATATCACATTACATTGTTATTTGTTTATCGTATGTTTCCTCCACTAGAATACAAGTCTCATGAGGGCAAGATATCATCTGCTTTGTTATTGCTGTATAAGCAGGGTTTAAAACAATGCTTGGCGCACAATAGGTATCCAATAAACATTTACTAAAGTAGTCAATAAATTAATGATAATCTGTCATTGAGTATCTCCTTTGTCCTAGGCACAACATGTTGAATGAGAGTACCATGTGTATCTGAACTTGCTACCTTTTCCCAAAAGAATTTATTCAGATGCTCTGCTCAATAACAGGGAACTCTTAGATCATGCACAACCCCCCAAAGTTTCCAGGATTCCTTGATCACCCCACATTCAGAAAGATCCTGCCCATTTTGGGTCCAAGCTCATAGTGTAAAGCCTTCATTTCTGCCTTTTGGTGATAATGACACAGAAAGAGAAGGGCAGGACTCTAGGACTGATCTCTTTGGAGAAAGTTCAAAACTGCAATAACCACATGTCCTGTGCTCCTAGCCATTAGAAACCTAAGGCTGGACGCAAAATGTCTTGGGAAGTAATTCATAGTGGTACGGAAAACAGACCACAGGCTCAACAATTTAAACCAAGACATTGGCATTTATGAGAACTTTATTGCAAAGGAAGAGGAGAATGCCCACTAGCCAGAGACTTGAAACCCCATGCTGTGGTTCCTTGACTCTCAAAATTATGAACTGCTTTTAGAGCTGAGCATACTCAAGACACCCATCAATACCCACTCCCTTGTTTAGTAATGACTTTGTATTTACCAACAAGCTTCAAAAGATTAAACTGATACTTTCTTTGAAAACAAGGGTAATCACAGTAATCTGTTCAGAAGAAAAAAGGAAGTGTGCCAGTTATTAAGCTCTTGTCTCTCAGCCCCCAAATCACTCTGCTGCATTTCTGCTTTGCCGGTTGCGCCCTGTCAGACTCTGCCATGAAGGGATAATAGAGGGATGCAGCAAGACTGGAGGAGAGAGAAGAATGTGTTCCTTCTTGTTTATTAACATTCCTATTAGTGTCTTCTCATGAATGGTTCTCCCTAGCAGGTGGTTCCAATTCTTGTTTTTTCTCCTACATCATTGGAACCATCCTTATCCCACCCACTCAACCATCAGGACCACCAGAAAGTTTCCCCACTCAGAGCTATGGGTGACAGCCTCATAGGGACCCTCCTCCAATCTTCTAGGTTCAGAAACCTCTTCTCCCTGTTCCCACCAAGCCCTAGGGGTAGTGGCTGCTTCCTGCAGTTACAATCTCTGAGACAACTCAGGATTCTCTTTACTTATCAGTCCTCCAACACCATTAACCAATTCCTTATATTAAATTCACTCTATTAAAATAACTGGTATAGATCCTGTCTTCCTGATGAAACTTTGACTGAAAAAGGAAGTATGACATTGAAGATTGGTCAAGAGTCATGGTATTTGTTCACATGAGTAAAACATTAATGATCTCTGTTAGTTGACCTCTTCAACTTTTGGATTAGATGACACGAAGCTCTATTGACTATGGAGAGATTGACACCACCGTTAATGGTGGGCAGCACCCCTTCGTTATTATGAACTATGTTTTTCCTACTTATTTCATGGAATCAGTGAAGAAGTGACTATTAGGTACCTTGTGCATTGTGGGATGCAAGCACAGAGTCCTATATTCTAGTAATAATAGTTTCAGTGCATATGTAATAGACCATGCATTTTTCATCATATCACAAAGAAGTATGATCTATGCCAGATGTCACCATGCTCTATTTTAAGTTTTTCTAGAGGACAGGCATTTCCACACCACATATAAAACTAAAAGGGACATTTTCACAGTAATGTAAGGGAAAGGAGACGTTTAGCACAACTGCAAGATGACATCCCTTATACTCTGTGCTCCAAGAAGCCTTCCTCAACAATGTTTTCTGAGTTTCCTCTGGGCAGGATTACCTAATCACAGCTGGTCTCCTCAGGGGTTGGGGATGTTCTGTCTAAATCAGCATTTCACACCTGAAAACAGAAAGCATACATTTTTCTTATAAAAATAGCTCAAGGGACAAAGGATACTTAATATGCCTCTTGAGGAAAGAATACAACACCACCTACAGACTTGCCAAAGTAATTGAACTTGAGTCCATTTAGACCTCTGAATCCAGATGTCAGTGGAAGGAAATAGAAGACAAAGGTCAGGGTTGAACTGCCCATGAATAGGAAATAGCAAAATCCAGACACTTACAAATCTTATAGATTGACTGGCTTTGGTTTTTCAATAGGTAAATTATAAGAAAAGAAAGATGGAGGAAAACATATGTAATTCTTTTTCTTTCTTCTTTTTTTTTTTTTTTTTTTTTTTGAGACGGAGTCTCACTCTGTCGCCCAGGCTGGAGTGCAGTAGCGTGATCTTGGCTCACTGCAATATCCGCCCCCTGGGTTCATGCCATTCTCCTGCCTCGGCCTCCCGAGTAGCTGGGAATACAGGCGCCCGCCACTACACCCGGCTAATTTTTGTATATTTAGTAGAGACGGGGTTTCACCGTGTAAGCCAGGATGGTCTCGATCTCCTGACCTCGTGATCCACCCGCCTTGGCCTCCCAAAGTGCTGGGATTACAGGCGTGAGCCACCACACCCGGCCATCATATCAAGTTTTAAAAAATGAGCCAGACAAAACTCCAGTGTCTAGAGAGAGACACCGTCTGTTACAAAGATAAAGAAACACAAGGAAGTGATGACTAGAAGTCAGTGATGGTGGCTACTTTTGGGCTGTGACTGAACTAGGACAACTGAAGGGCTTTTGGGATGACTGCCAAAGCTCTATTTCTTGACCTGAATGATGGTTACAAGGCTGTTTATCTTATAAAAATTCATTAAGCTACGTCTTTGTTGTGCATAGATATTTATATCTGGATTTTATTTCATGGCAAAGATTGAGAAAGAGAATAGCCCCTGGCAGCCTGGCACTATCAGCTAGACCAGGGGTGTCCAATCTTTTGGCTTCCCTGGGCCACATTGGAAGAAGAAGAATTGTCTTGGGCCACACATAAAATACACTAACATGAATAATAGCTGATGAGCTAAAAAGAAAATTGCAAAATAATCTCATGATGTTATAATAAAGTTTACAAATTTGTGTTGAGCCACATTCAAAGCCATCCTGGGCTGTATATGGCCCACAGGCTGTGGGTTGGACAAACTTGAGCTAGACTTTGATGTTGCTAGAAGCTGGCTTGGTACTTATGGTTGGGTCTTGGTGCCCTCCTATTGAACATAAATATTTTATAAACCAACAACATCAGACAAGGCCACTCTGTGACCATGATGGATAAAGATAAAAATAAAGACTGGCCTGTAATCATGTGTGACTACAGAAGACGGAGCATTGTGAGTCACAAAAATGACCAAATATGGCCAGTAATAGAATTACCTCCACTTCTTAACAGCAACCACTCTAAAGCAAAACCTTGCTTCCTTAAACCCTCCCCTAAATCACCTAACATAAGCCCACACCCCAAAATAAGTTTTTTCTAAAAATCTCGTAATGAGATGTCCAATGGTTCCCCCATGGTGTGCAGTCTCCCTCATTGCAAAAAGCAATAATCCCAATGTGTTCAACTATAGGTATGTTCCTAGCAGTCCTGGGCTGGAGGTCTTTGACAAGATAAACAACAAAGAAAGAAATAAAAACGAGAGAAAAAAAAGCCCAAGGGCTACCAGTCCCTGTCTGTCTGACAATGTTCCAGGCAACCAGAAATCTCTTCAAGTCAAGGTACATATTTGCCGTGACTGGGAATATACAATTCTGTGTGCTGAAACATTTCTATTTCCTGATTCTTTGGGGAAATGGAGAAATACCATTGCAGTTGAGTGTAAATTGGAAAGCATGTTGGAAACATCTGGATATAAGTTCCAGAAATATCTGGCCTCTCTGCTGGCTTCATCCAGAGGGAGAAAGCCAGACTGCTTTGGAATAATCAGCAAGTCACTCTGAAACCACCTGACAGTTATCAAATTTAGGAATCTAAATTAGTCTGAGACCCAACACAGACATCTCCCGAAATATTCATATTCATTTCAGGTTGGAAAAGCTATTTTGTGCATGGCATAACCACAATCCCTTGTACTTGTGAGGCTTTATAAAGGCTTTAAAGAGCTTTCATATACCTGGTATTATTTTACCTTCAAAACAACTCTGAGAAAAACTGAAAATACATTGTTATACCTATTTTATGATGGAGAAAACAGAAAAGAGAAGTGACAATCTCAAGTACACATAACTAGCCAGGGCAAAAGCCAGGCCTCTGACCCTCTTAACTTTTCACTTTAGAAAATACTTAGTCATGACAAACCTTGATCCTTTCAGGGTTGATGTGATTGTTTGAAAGAGTCACATTTCATTTCAGCGAAGTCTGGACAGTGAAGTGAGTAATACTTTTTATGGTTAAGGAAATGTAGAAGGTGTTATTCTTAAGAGTAAGAGTGATTTTTTTTGTAAGATATTTTCTGGCTCCTTGGTCAATTCTCTTTCCAAAATATCATCACACAGCACATCCAGGGGGACAATTAAACTTTCTGCTTTAGGGTAGAGTAAATACAGTTCGAGGGAATGGAGAGTTTGCAGGGAAACATGTTTAACATATCATCCCTCTATTGCTCTTCAGGGATTTGTGAACACGAACCAAGACAGTAAATTCTATGAAAACAACGGTACAATATTTGCTTCTGGAACTTTCTGTTCACCCACTCAAGAAATGCAGTATGACCAGGCCATGCCAGAAGGCCCTTTGTGTTCTGTGGTAACTTTGAGGCCCTTGGGTAAGTCATGGAACCTTGCTGAATCTCAATTTCTTTGTCTGTACAGCGAAAGGTGGGACTAGAGGAGCCCAGGGTGGCTTTTAGCTCTGTAATGCAATACTGTGATCTCAGCAGGATTTCACATCCCTCCTCTACTCATCTCTGATGGAGAGCGTAGCTTAGGTGATCATTTTACCTTTATGCCGAGACACACACAGAGGTTTTCCTATACCGTTTTCTTACGACAAATATCCATACACTCTTTTTATAACAAATAGTTTACAGTGCCTGTTTTCCTAGTTTTACTTGAAATTCACAGACAATACAACCCACCTTTACGTACTTTTGCCCCAAAATTGGTATGATGCTCTAATAGTCATACAAAAAGGAATAAAATGAAAGTAATTCAGAATAAAATGTATTTAAACATGTAAACAGTCAAACATGACAACACTAGAAGTGTCCTTGCCCTCTGTCCTTCAGAAAAAAATTTTAAAGGCTCTGTGATCAAACAAACTTGGAAAGTTTTAGATTAATCCAAGTCCAACATTTTGCAGGACTTCTCAGAGACTTGAACATACTACTGTCCATTGCCAAGTTACAAGGGAGAATTTGGAATATAGCATTTTCCCAAATCTTAAGACCATGCAAGCCATTCTTTAGAGATGTTTTATGCAACTAGGGATCCTGAGGACATGCTTTGAGAAACTTTCCAACATCCATCATGAGGTACATCCAATCACGAGTGACAGCACGGCCCTGTGAACTGGTCATTGTCAAGGCTTAGTGTTATTGGGTGTAGGAACACAAACTAGAGCAGAAGCTCATTTAGCAACACCCTGGCCTTTACCCACTAGATTCCAGTAGCACTTTCCCACCCTTGCCAAAGTTCTGACAACAAAAAATGTCTCCAGACATTGCCAAATGTCCTCTGTGGGGCGAAATTGCCTCCTGTTGGGAACCCCTTATTAAGTAACATGCAATATATAACATTACTTTTCCCCTGCTCACATTTTATGAAAGATATTTTATTCAGATTCTCCACATTCAACTTCCAACAATGATGTCTTCACTATTCTGGGAAGCACTTCTGGAGCCATCTACAGGCATCTTCCAGGCTTCCACCATCTTTGTTTTTATCTAAGTTGTTTTGAGATACAGCCACTTGTCTCTGGGGACCACTGAGTATTCAGTTCTCAGCCATGGTTTTTACGTTCATTCTGTATGCATTTGTGATCTTCAATCTTAATGGCAGATTCTATTGCTTCTAAAGAGCTTCTGGAAACAGCTTCACATTACCTGCAGTGCTAGTGACTACCACTTTCTGGTACCAGGGAAACATCTGCTGCTCTTGGCCATCTCAGGGGTCTGAGAGACTCTTGGAGATTCTCTTAAACTTCCTGCAGACACAGCAAAACGGATGTGCCTTTTGCTCCCACAGTACGCTGGGTACAGGGAACCCTAGGGTCTTTCTGCCCACTTGAGCTTTAGCCATGGACAGAGCATAAGTTCCCCTTGCATTCAGATCCTCAAAGCTAGGCTGGTCTTCCATTATTTCCTCCTCTCTGCCCTGACTTGGCCTTGTCAAGGGCACAGGCCTGCTCAGGGACCCACTGACATCTAAAGGATTTTCATTTACCTTTTATCTCTCTTTCTCCCACACATCCCAGAGAATCTTCTCTAGGCTTGAGCATGGCACAACTGTACCTGCTTGACGATGTTTTCTTCCAGGTCTTTGTATCACGCCCAGCCTGGGCTTTTGGAACTCAAAACTTTGACTGCCTAGTTGCCTGTATCATCCCTTTCCTGAGGCAACCACGGCTGACTTCACAGACAGGAGTAAGGGTGGGGCGGGCCGAAAGAGTAGAAAAAGCAGCAGATGTTAATGACCTAAAATAGCATGCCATCACATGGTTAAAGGTGTTTCTGGTCATAGCTGAGAGACAGAGAACAAAGAACTTACAAAGCAAAGTTTGCTGGCTGCCCCAACAGAACAGGAGCTGATGCAGAGATGGGGAAGGAATTGGACTGGTTTAACAATTGTGATTCACTATCACACAGTCTATTATTAGTTCTGCAATATTAAATAAGAATTTCAAATTCAGTTACGGTAACAATGAGTCACCATTTTCTACCCCCAGATGAAGCTAAAGATAATGCCATAATAAGGTAAATGACACTGAAAATAGACCAATAACTTTTCTGAAGTGGTAGGCTGAGTTTTTGTTCATTTACTATTTGCCTGGGTATGGAGAAAGTGGAAGGGCGGTGATTGTATTTGTGGCGAGGATGTAATGATGTTTTTTGTTTGTTTGTTTACAGTTATGACTAAGAGTGTTAGTCGGTCCCATTGACCTGGGAAGGCACTCTTTCAGGCCTTGGCTCCTGGAGTGGGACATAAAGATTCATGGGAGCTGGTTTGCTTATAATACAAGCATATTTCATACTTCTTTACCCACATTTGCAGCCTCTAGAACAGGGGCTTGGTAGGTGGTAGTTCTGTGGAATGTGATTTACCATAGGACATCATCTAAAAAATTTCCAGTGGCTCGCTTTCTCTTGCCACGAAGGTTTCGATGGAAAAAGGTTTCCACCACTTTCTTTTCATGGTCTGAAAGGGCTTCTGGGTAAATAAGCCATTCATATGGTCCTGAAATGGTGCTTCACTTGGGCTCAGAGTTGGGGTCAGGACATGAAGAGCATGGCACCAGTCACTGGACCAAGCAGTTTTCAGGAGATAGTATGACTACGGCACTCCTGCACCGTCCTCTGCTAATTGGTAGGAAATCACTCGGTGTCCAGGGGAAGCTGTGATCAAGTATGTTAGCGTGGCCAAGGCAGAGACAGAAAGAGGAGAGAGAAAAAGAAGGGTCACAGGGGTCCTATACTTGATGCTGCCACAAGTTTGACAAGGAGATATAGCAAAATGGTCTTCCAGACTTTTGCTTTTGTTCCCAACTCTCCCTCTTCCCTCATGGTCTCCTGGTTTGCTAGGCTACAGGGGTCTGCAATGTTTGTATGTACAAGGCAAGTTCGTAAATATTGGAGGCTTTGCAGACTAATAGTCTCAGTTGCAACTATTCAACTCTGCCATTGTAGGGGCAAAAGCAGCCATAGACAATATGTAAATGAATGGCCATGACTGTGTTTCAGTAAAACTTTATTATGAACACAGGTGATGGGCTGGATTTGGCTACAGGTCATAGTTTGACTATACCCCTGTGTTAAGTCATGTGTATGCTGTAGTGACATCTTTTGCTCTGTCCACAGACAGCCCTAAGGAATGATGAAAAGGCACCTCCTTGGTCTCTTTTCCCTTGGCAGCATAATGATTGTGTCCCTTTTGGTTTGTCATTCTACTCTTGGTGAGAGATGGCAATGATCCACGTGGAAGTTCTCCAAGAGAAAGAGTGGCTTTCCCTGAGACTGGCAGTGTCTGGCCAAGCTGTCCACCTCAGGCCCCCACCTGGGTTTCTCCATGGATTTCAGGGAATGGAAAGCCCTGGCCTTTTCTGCCCCACTGGATCTATAGGAGAAGAGAGACTTTAATGAAGGTAACACCAAAATGAAGGGTGAATCCAAAGGGTGGAGCCAATGAGACGCCACAGCATTTAGAGAGCTGAACTCATCACATTGCTGATTCTAACCCCAGCTTCACAGCCCCCAAAGCCCCCGAGGGACACATTTTATCCTTGACCATCCTTATGTGTGGAGAGAAACCGTATATAAAAAAAGAAACACTGCGATTCCAAACATATTTGATCAATATTTCATCTTATTATTTTAATATCTCATGAAATATTAATAACTCTGGTTCACCCCCTACCATGATCCTACCTGCTCATCACAACCATACCTGCTCCATCATTCTAGGCATGTAGGAGCTAGTAGTGAATCCTGTAGCAGGGTGACCAGCTAGAGAGTTAACCCAGTTTACTAGGTTAACTAGTGTTTTGGTTCAGCTGGGGATGTCCCAGATAGTTCCCCTGTTCTTCCCTGGGAGATCAATCCTGGGTGAAGAAGAGGAGATCCCCCTGCCAGGTTCCCCTCCACCCTCTGATGAAACATCAAACTCCATTTGGAGAAAATGAGTGGAATCAACCCTTTGTGTTTCAAGGGCCTATACGAGCAAGAAGTAACTTGAGTTTTACTCAGTCTACCTCCCCACACATACACCTGATTGGAAAAGGAGATGCTGGCTGCATGTACCAAGGATGACATCACCTGAACCATGCCTGGACAGTGGCCACTCATGATGGCACAAAGTAACAATCATCAGATCACATATCAAGTTAACTTCACAAAACTAAGGGAAAAAAGAATGCAAATATCCTCTGAATAATTATAGTCCCATATTTGAAAAGCTGGACCCCCACCAGCTCTCACATGCCTGGGTGGTCTTCACTAGAGCAGTTAAATTCAAAGCATTGCTTCCTTAACACATGTGAGATCATTTTGAACCATGAGGGGTTTGAACTGTCAGTGTTTCCCACAGGAAGCATCATGCTGGGGAGAGCGGAAAACACACAAGGGGCCGACTCAGATCTGAGGCACATTAATCAGACACTCCTACTAATATATATCACTAAGGACAGAGAGGATTTTCTCCTGAAATTTGTCTTTAATTACCTAATTTCCTGAGATAGATGCAAAATTATTCTAATTCATACTGATCTGGATTTGACCTTCATGTGGCCAACAGATGTGTCAGTGGGTTACAAAACATATTTTCTAAAATAAAACCATGCAATGGTAAAAGAAATTAAGAACTCTGCCCCTACTGCAGTGCCCCAACTTCTGGGGCATGGAAAATTGCATGGAGAAGGCACCCCAGCAAAGCCTTCTGGGGCATGGAAAATTGCATGGAGAAGGCACCCCAGCAAAGCCTTCTCCATGCAATTTTCTTAGGCCTCAATTAAATATTAAGCAAGCCCTGCATGAATTGAATATAGACATTGGCAAGATTTTAGGAATTTAAACATTCTTTTGGTGACTCAAATAAATCATTTTCATGGGGCTGCTATCAGCCCTTCATGGGGAGTACTCCTTTTAGAACTTAGAAAAATCAGGACTGTGAGTCCTCAAACTCTTGGAATTGGAGTTTTGCTAAGCTGGGGTTCTAGATGTTGGTTGGCCCTCGGGTTTACTCAGTAGTAGATCACCTGTGGCATGGAAACCATATGATGAAAGAACACACAGGCTTCTCACTCTTGCCAGGGCCCACCCACACAGTTTGCAATGGAGAGCATGTTCTCCAAATTCTGGGAGTTCACACAATCTCAGGAAAACTACTTTATTTCAGAACATAGACTCCATCATTGAAGATTGAAGTAGGAAGTCTATTTCTCTTTTTTGACTCATAGCCAAACATCTCAATGAAAGTTATGTCCATTTTAGGTCATTGTCTATCTTTTTCACTGGCTTGTTTTCTTTTTTCAACTTTTAAATGTTGGGGTTCTTCAGCACTTTGTTCTGGGCCCTCTGCTCTTGTCCTTCAATCTAGGTGACCTAATTGGAAAAATTAAATGGCATCATTTCTCTCTTCCACTTAAAATTCATCAACGTTTTCTTATTGCACATATACTAAGATCCAAAGTCCATGATACAAAACAAAAACAAAGTCCATGATACAGTCGACTGGACCTTACAAGATTCACTGCCTGCCCGCCCTTCAACCTCCTTTTATGTTTTGCTGGAAGGGCCCTCACTGCTATACGCACTTTGCTCCAGAAATACCACTTCTAGAAACTTACCCTGGAATTTATGCAGATAAACTCCTACAAATGTGAAAAAGCTTAATTCAAAGTTACATATAGTATACTTTGGAATAGAAAAGATTTAAAACAATCCAACTGTCAATTAAGTATAAGGAGCTCATACAACTCTATAGGAAGAAATCTAATAATCCAATTAAAAATGGGGAAAAGGTTTGAATAGATATTTATCAAAACAACACATACAAATAGCAAACAGATAAATAAAAAGGTGCTCAACATCAGTGATTACCAGAGAAATGCAAATCAAAACTACAATGAGATATCATCTCACCCCAGTTAAAATGGCTTTTATCCAAAAGACAGGCAATAACAAATGCTGGCAAGGATGTGGAGAAAAGGGAACCCTCAGACACTGTTGGTGGGAATGTAAATTAGTACAGCCACTATGGAGAATGGTTTGGAGGTTCCTCAAAAAACTAAATATAGAGCTACTATATGATCTAGCAATCCTACTTCTCGGTATATATCCAAAAGAAAGGAAATCAGTATATCGAAGAGATAGCTGCACTCTTGTATTTGTTGCAGCACTGTTTACAGTAGCTAAGATTGGAAGCAACCTAAGTGTCCATCAACAGATGAATAGATAAAGAAAATGTGGTGCATATACACAATGGAGTAATATTTGGCCATAAAAAAGAATGAGATTCAGTCATTTGCAAAAACATGGATAGAAATGAAGATCATTATGTTAAGTGAAATAAGCCAGACACAGAAAAACAGACATTGCATGTTTTCACTTACTTTGGGGATCTAAAAATCAAAGCAATTGAACTCATGGGGATAGAGAATAGAAGGATGGGCTGGGCACGGTGGCTCATGCCGGTAATCCCAACACTTTGGGAGGCCAAGGCGGGCAGTTCGAGACCAGCCTGACCAATATGGAGAAACCCTGTCTTTAATAAAAATACAAAATTAGCCAGGCATGGTGGTGCATGCCTGTAATCCCAACTACTCAGGAGGCTGAGGCAAGAGAATCGCTTGAACCCGGGAGGCAGGGGTTGCGGCGAGCTGAGATCGCGCGCCATTGCACTCCAGCCTAGGCAACAAGAGCAAAACTCTGTCTTAAAAAAAATAGAAGAATGATTTCAAGAGGCTGGGAAGGGTAGTTGGGGGCAGAGGGGCTGGAGGGAAGGCAGGGATGGTTAATGGGTACAAAAAATAGTTAGGATAGATGAATAAGGCCCAGTATTTGATAGCAAAACAGGGTGACTATATTCAATAATAATTTAATCATACATTTAAAAATAAATAAGAGTATAACTGGATTATTTGTAACTCAAAGGAGAAATGCTTGAGGGGATGGATACCTCATTTTCAATGATGTAATTATTATGCATTGCATGCCAGTATCAAATCTCATGTACCCCATAAATATATACACTATGTACCCACAAAAAATTTTTAAAAAATTTTAAATGTTGAATAACTAGTGAATAAACTATTATACATTCATACAATGGAATACCATGCATCTTTGAAAAAGAACCAGGCAGCTCTTTTTATATCAATATGGAAAGGACTCCAAGCCATAACCCCACCCCCACTTCCCCAGGACTGAAGCACTTATCCCTTCGGATGCTGGAAAAGTTGGCAAATGACACTTTACAGCTGAATTCCCGTCTGGAGATTGCCCTTGGCTGAAGAAAGCCACCGTTCCAAGTTTGTGACCCCTTTCTTGGGCAGCCCACCTCTAATGACTGATCAGTGTGAGGTTATAAAGGCCTAGCCTCTTTGTGCTAATTTGAGACAACTCGTCAGAGCCCTCCCAAGTCTAGAACTCTCCCAGGATTGCATAGGTCTTTGTTGTGACTTGCATAGCAGCCCAAATCCTCCCTCTGCCCAGTCTGACTTCCTTTACTCTCCCAGAAGTCTTGATCTGCAGGGTCCCCACCAATGAACTTCCTGCATACAAATCTTCATCTCACAGTAAGCAACCTGTGATGATGGTTAGATGCAAAAAGCAAAGTGTATAGCAGCATGTGCCACGTGCTACCATTTGTATTAAAGAGGAGGGAGGAAAGGCTCTAAGAAGCTGTGTTGGTGCCTTTACTTCCCTTCCTTCACACTTTGAGAGTCCCTAAGAAGTCTGCAGCTATCACAATGTCAGTATGTCTTCGTGATTCTTTTTAGAGTGACTTCTTAACTTGAAAAGTGCCTGTAATTCCTGAAAGTATGAGAAATTGAATGCAGGCCAGAGTGACCCTTGCATGGCTGGTCCCAGGAAGCATCCCAGGAGGTTCCCCTCACAGTCTGCTGTGGGAAACACAAGGAACCCACAGTCTCTCCTTAGAGGAGGACACCAATCACAAAATCTCACGCTCAGACCTGTCTGCTGAGAAGACAAATGATCCCTTAGCTCAGAGGTGCCTCTCATTTTGCTGCCAAATTTCTTTCTTGACCTTTGACCCCAATGCCGTCTTCTTTCATTTATCATGTGCTTCCCTTCATGAAAGAATTCTTTAGGCTGAGTGTGGAGGCTCACGTCTACAATTTCAACACTTTGGGAAGCTGAGGCTGGTAGATAACTTAAGTTTGAGACCAGCCTGGGCAACATGGTGAGACTCCAAATCTATAAAAAATACAAAAATTAGCTGGGTGTGATGGTGTGTGCCTGTAGTCCCAGCTACTTGGGAGGCTAAGGTGGAGGGATGGCTTGAGCCCGGGAGGTTGAGGCTGCAGAGAGCTGTGATTGCACTACTGTACTCCAGTCTGGGTGACAGAGTGAGACCCTGTCTAAAATAAATAAATAAATAAATAAATAAATAAATAAAAGAATTATTTACGTTAAATTCCTGGGTGTTCCTCTTTCCCCAATAAAATATTCCTGAGATTTGCCTCAGAAGTGGTAAGATATGTTCAACATTTTAATTCACTTGTTCATACATTTGTTCATTACTTCAGCAGTTACTTATAACATCTCTTGTGTACTGTGCTGTGTGCTAAGGTGTAAATATTTGTTCAAGTCTCCCTCTTCTGGAAAAACTGTCCCATACTGCTGCCTCCTTCTCAAGCTATTCTCTTATCTCACTTCTTCCATTTTCTGTCAAAAGACCAATTTCAACCCAGTGTCTCCACTTCCTCACCCCTCCTTTTATTTCTAAACCCACAACAATCTAGCTGTTATCTCCTCAACTCTGTTAAAATACTTCTCTGTCATGTCACTATATTAAGGAAACTAACACTAATTTGGGTAACAAACAACCTCCAGTTCTCAGGGGCTTAATACAATAAACAGTTATTTCTTGTCCTGTCATTGCATTTTTTTTTTTTTTGAGACAGAGTCTTACTCTGTCACTCAGGCTGGAGTGCAGTGGTGTGATCACAGCTCACTGCAGCCTCTACCTCCCAGGCTCAAATGATCCTCCCACCACAGCCTCCTGAGTAGCTGAGGCTACAGGTGCACGCCACATCCGGCTAATTTTTGTGTTTTTTGTAGAAATGAGGTCTCACCAAATTAGCCGGGTGTGGTGGCAGGCGCCTGTAGTTGCAGCTACTCGGGAAGCTGAGGCAGGAGAATGGCATGAACCCAGGAGGCGGAGCTTGCAGTGAGCCGAGATCCTGCCACTGCACTCCAGCCTGGGTGACAGAGCGAGACTTCCTCTGGAAAAAAAAAAAAAAAAGAAAAAAAAGAAATGAGGTCTTACCATGTTGTCCAGGCTGATCTTGAACTCCTGGGCTCAAGCAATCATCCCTCCTCAGCCTCCCAAAGTGCTGGGATTACAGGTGTGAGCCACCATAACGGACCTAAGATATCCTTTTTGCATATCAAAAACTTTTGCACAACAACTATGCAATATTCTGCACGTGCCCTTTTAAAATTTTAATTTACTTTGAGACCATTCCATGTCAATATGTTTGGATTTACAGCTGCATTATTACTGTTATTTTATGTGGTCTTTCCTCAGTCTTGACTCTCATTTCACTAGACTCTTAGAACACTGGTTTGTCAGGTTAGGAATGAATTCAGTGATCACATGGTCCCAACCTCTCATTTTACCCATAAAGAACTGCAATCTGCCATAGTGGAAGGATATTTTTTAGCTGACCCTTTACTTGGGTTATATCTGAGGTTTCATAAATCTATGAGTGCATTAGGGTCCTCTCAAAAGGTAAGTTGAGGCCCATAAAAACCACCAGTGCACATAACACATATTAAGTAGTCAGTATGGATACACTTCTTACAGCTAGAAAATGAACTCTGTGGGATGTGTTGCCTGACAATGAGAAGAAAGTCAGGGAGGACTTTCAAGTTCCCAGCTTTGGGATTGGTAAGTCATGATGTACTAACTGAGGCTAGGAACAGCAGTTCCAGGGGGAAGTTGATGGGTGCAGTTTTGGATATGCTGAACTTGAGCTGGTCAAAGGAAGTTCACATGGAACTTTCTAAGCAGGCAGTCAGATATATTAATTTGAAAGAGTGCTAAGGCTGGAGATGCAGAGTGGAAAGTCATCATTTACAGGATACAGCCAAAGTCATAAGAGTGCATGAAAATATGCAAAAAAATTATAGAGAGAGCAGAGCACGGGGCCACGGGAGACACTGGGGAAGACCAATATTTAAAGAGTGGACATAGGAGAGCATAAAAGATAGATATAGGGAGTCAGAGATAGAAGGAAAAGCGGGCAAAAGCAATGTCAGGTCAGGGGCAGAGAAGTGAGTCTAGAATGTCAAGGAGCAAGTGGCCAATACAGCTGAAAACACACTAAGAAATGGACAAAAAAGAGTTCATTGGGTTTCATAGTATGGCAGTGATTTGTCATCAATTTCAGATCAGCTTTGGTGGCGTCACTGGGATAGAATCCAGACTGCTTGCAGAGTAAAGGGGAGATGGCTAGTGTAGATGACCCCTCTCAAGGAGCTGAGAAGAGCAGATGGAGATAGACTGTAGCTGGGCACAGGGAAGGATCAAGGAAGGCATGTTAGAGTGGGAAGCTTGAAGTGATTTATAGACCTAAAGAAAATGCCAGTGGTGAGGGGGAGGATGAAGACACAGAGTACTGAATGGGTGATTGATGGAGAAGGCTTCAGAAAAGAAGCGTTAGGGTCAAAACCAGAGACTGAGGGTTGGCCTTGAGGAGAGACTCCTCATCCTGTGGGATTGATAGGAAAGGATAAGGACAGGTTCAGATCCTAAGTAGTTCATTGATTGGAAGGAAATAGGCAGCAAGCAATACCTAATGGCCTAACTGTTCTGGAACAGTAGTTGGTCAAGTTTTTAAATGGAGAGCCAGACAGCAATTATTTTAGGGTTTTGGGGGCACACAATTTCCATCACAATGATTCGCCCTTCTCATGGTAGCACAAAAGCAGCCATAGATGATAAGTAAACCAAGGGACATGGCTGCATTCCAATAAAACCTTATTTATAGAAACAGGCATTGGGATAGATTCAGTCCATGGAGTTTGGGGTTTGCTGAACTCTGTTCCTGGAGATATAGGAAGTGAACCATGTGCTAAAAGTGGTAGGTGTGGGAATTGAGAAGAGTATTAAATGTTTTGGACAGTCAGGGGGTGATGGATGAGAAAGCTGACAAAGCATAGATAAAAAGGTTTCCATCCTCCCTGAGGGATCAGTTGGGGCTGGAGCCCAGGATTTTGTGATTGCACCAACCTGTCCTACTGCAGGTAGTGGAATTACCTCCGGCATGTGCTGGAGAGTAAAGGCAGAGTGAGGATCCTGGTTTGGAGTTTCATGGGTTGCGTCTGGTGGTAGGACAGTGGTACAGGGGAGTTGGGTGTGTTGATGAGAAAATGTTTAATGCCAGCCATATGATCTATGCTGGGTAGAGAAATCATGCCAGGAGTGGGCTGCTAAACTGGAAGAAACAGAAGCCTCTTCCATAAGCACAAAGAGAAGGTGTGTTGGAGATGAGGCAAGGATAAGAGACTGCAGCTTGAGATTTAAGAGGCTGGAGATGGGGGGCAATGATGGGTTAGTGCGGATTCAGAGTGGAGCTATGGAAGATGGTGGTCGACATAGAGGAGAAGTGAAGGTCATCGATGGACGTTCTTTGGAGATGCTCAGCTCTCCCGGTCCACTCTATGATTGTACAAATTGATGCCTGTGATCCATTTTGGTAAGGCTATTTCTACTTTCAGTAGCATTTCACCTTTTATTGATGTAATACAGTTGTATATTGTGCATCCTCTTGTAAGCATAATTAATTTGTTTGGCTTTATCAAAATAATATTTAATAAATTATGTGCCTTTCACACATACATCTTGGGTAACTGGTTCAGGCCCAGAAACTTGGAAGGCTAGCTTCCCAGGCTGCTGACTTAGGGATTGTTGGATCATGATGGACTAGCCAACACCATTTGCATTAAAGAAACCCAGGAGCTTTTATCACTTTGGTTTTGCGTTACTGTTTTCAGATATATTTGCCTTATGTACTATAATTTTGCTGATCTTGCAGTGTTAAACACAATAATAAATTCCAGTTGAAAATTTGTAATTTCTCAACACATAAAATAACTCATTTGGGAGACTGTGAGAGCTATTTGACCGTCTTTCTATGATGAATTGTTGCTTTAGTACTGGTGACATTTTCATATTGGAAAGACTGACCCCGTTACCTAAGAATGGAGCTTGGTCTTAGCAACCAATAGCCTTTCTAGCAACAATTCATTTTACTTCATCAATATCTATTTACACAGGGATGATGTAGCTTGAACAGGGAGTATATGTTCAGCTGGGACCTTCCAGTAAATTAGGAACCACATCCAAGGGAAACGTTAGATTCTTTCTGCCATTTCAGTATGAATCCTGGAATCAAAGGCATTGAATTTCTCCTCGACTTTAACCTTTGACATTTTAGTCAGCAACAAATTCAACCCTTCAAGACAGCAGGGAACACATTGAGAAAATATTATTACTCTTCACTGTTTTTTTTTTGAGACGGGGTCTCGCTCTGTCGCCCAGGCTGGAGTCCAGTGGCGCCATCTCGGCTCACTGCAAGCTCCGCCTCCCGGGTTCAGGCCATTCTCCTGCCTCAGCCTCCCGAGTAGCTGGGGCTACAGGTACTCTTCACTGTTTTAACCACCAGTTCTAGAGAACAATACAGTTTAAAAATGATATGTCAACCTATCTGAAGAAGTTGCACTTAGCTGCATTATTTATTTTTTAAATAGCTGAATTAATACTTTGTTATAGGCTTGATGTGGTGGCTCATGCCTGTAATCCCAGCAGTTTGGGAGGCCGAGGCGGGTGGATCACTTGAGGATAGAAGTTCGAGACCAGCCTGGCCAACATGGTGAATCCCCATTTCTACTAAAAATACAAAAATTAGCCGGGTGTGGTGGTACACACCTGAGGTCCCAGCTACTTGGGAGGCTGAGGCATGAGAATCTCTTGAGCCTAGGAGGCGGAGGTTGCAATGAGTTGAGATCGCACCACTGCACTCCAGGCCTGGGAAACAGAGTGAGACTTTGTCTCAAAAAAACAAAAAACAAAAAACCTTTTTTATAATAATAATAATTATTATAATATATATAACAATAATAATAATATATAATTCTTATTTGCAGCTCTTCCACTTAGATTTGGTTGATGGTGGCTTTCCTTTTGTGATGACATCTTCATCAAAAGAAATCAAAGTGTCCTAATGGAAGTTCTTAGATATAACTCCTTTGAAGCAAGTCTCCTCAAAGGCTCAAAAATCCTGAAATAAGTGGGGCCTGTTAAAAAAATCCCCTCTTCTGCCATGCAGCAAGAGCGACATCTGCTGGCCGATGTCAGACATCTTTATTTTGGAAAGCAATCTTTCCCTTCTTAAAAATTATCTTTGTTGTTTTTGCTGTTGTTATTTATTTTAAAAATATGTTCTCGTGCTTCTACAGAGTCCTTAATAGCAAGTCCCAGGCAGGGTTCTGGGGTTAGAATCAAGTTTCTACAGAAGAAGAAACGGCTAGCCCCATAATTTGCGGGGCTCGGTGTAAAATGAAAATGTGGGGCTCCTGGTTCACAAATTAAGAATTTCTAGATGGTCTAGATGACCTAGACCATCAAGCCAAGTGCAGGGCCCATCTGAGTGCAGGGCCTTGTGAAACTGCACAGGTCATACACTCTGGAAGTGGGTCCTAGTGTAATTGCCTAGTAGTTTCTTCCTGCCTACTGCACAGACAAATCATTTCACTGAGACTGCTGCATTGTAGTAGAGAAAGAGTTTGACATGAAACTGGTCACATGGGAGAACTGGAATTATCACTCAAATCCATCTCCCCAAAGGCTCAGAGATTAGGGTTCTTACAGACAATTTGGTGGGCAGGGGGCTACAGAATGGGTGTTGCTAATTGGCTGGGGATGAAATTATAGAGATGTGGAAAACTGTCCTGATACACTGAATTGGCCTCTGGATGGGACCACAGGGGCACTTGAGTCATGAGTCATGAGTCCGTATGGGGTCAGTCTGAAAGATGTCTCAAAAAACCAATCCTAAATTCTACAATAACGATGTTGTCTATACGAGCAATTGGGGAAGTCACAAATCTTGTGACCTCTGGCCACACGACTCCTGAGCAGGAAGGGATTATGGAAACTACATCTACGTTTTAGCAGAGTTCAGGCCCCCCTCAAAATCCTGTTCTTGTTGCCTATCATTAGTCTTACCTGGGTTGTTTTCGGTCCTGAGCAAGGAGGGCATTAGTTTTATGTAGGGCCTATTATCATCCTTGCTTTCAAGTTAAACTATAAGCTAAATTCCTCTCAAAGTTAGCTTGGTCCACGCTCAGGAATGACCAAGGACAGTGTGGAGGTCAGAAGTAAGGCGCAGTCAGCTATGTCCGATTTATCTTACCGTCATAATGTTGCACATGCAGTTTTACTAGGTGAAGGGTGCTGGGAGAATGAGCCCAGTGCTCAGCTTCAGAAGGTAGAGTGTGCAGGTGACAACTCAATGACTTTGGAGCCTACAAATGGCTCCTGTGCCATGTATCACGCCCACTCAGGAGGGACTGAGAGGAAAGTGACTTGAATTAAAGAGAAGGAGAGCAAGTTAGTCATTAGGGGCCACCATACAGACCACACCTTCTCATGTTCCTCCTCCTTGGTAAAGGTTTGGTGCTTGGAGAAGAGCTGGATGGGTGCTCAGGAGGGAAGGCCACCTGGGTTCCTCTAGAATTAGCTTCCTAGAGGAAGGGACTGAGTGGATAACACATTTCTGGTGTCTCTCCAATGTTTATGACTCTTTGGACCTTCATATCTTCCCCAATCATTGAATGACAAGGGAGAAAGCAGGGGTCTGAGGAGAAGCCACCCTCCTTTTCTTTTCTTTCTTTTTTTTTTTAGAGATAGAGTCTGCTCTGTCGCCCAGGCTGGAGTGCTGTGGTGCGATCTCAGCTCACTGCAACCTCTGCCTCCTGAGTTCAAGTGATTCTCCTGCCTCAGCCTCCTCATTAACTGGGATTACAGGCACGTGCCACCATGCCCGGCTAATTTTTGTATTTTTAGTAGAGACGGGGTTTCACTATATTAGCCAGGCTGGTCTTGAACTCCTGACCTCAAGTGATCCACCCACCTCGGCCTCCCAAAGTGCTGGGATTACAGGTGTGAGCCACCACGCCTGGCCACCCTTCCTTTCAAAATGTCCCCAGAGTGTCTTGATGAGGCTTAAGTAATCACAACAGCTAACATTTATTGCACAGCTATTTTGCCCTTATACCAGAGGCAGTGTAACTAACACAGATTGGGGGCCTACTATATACCAGGTATTAGTTCAAGTGCTTAGTCCTAGGTGCAAAGTACATGTACCATCTCGTGGAATTCTACCAACAAACCTATGAGATAGTTGCTGTTGTGGTACCCATTCTACAGATAAAGAAACTGAAGGCCAGGGGTCTTGAATAACTCGCCCAAAGTCATGAAGCAAATAGATCATTGAGCCAAAATGAAGAACCCAGGCAGTCTGACTTGAAAAGGTAACACCTGCTGAGAACATACACTGGGGAAAGGCCAGTGTCCTCAATAAGTGGTGCTGGGAAAACTGGATATCCATATGCAAAAGAATGAAACTAGACCCCTATCTCTCGCTATATACAAAAATCAAATCAAAATGGATTAAATAATTAAATCTAAGATGTCAAACTATGAAGCTACTAAATGGAAACATTGGGGAAGCTCCTCAGTTCGTTGGAATGGGCAAATATTTCTTGAGTAATACCCCACAAGCACAGGCAATCAAAGCAAAATTGGGCAAATGGGATCACATCAAGTTAAAAAGCTTCTGCATAGCAAATGAAACAATCAACAAAGTGAAGAGACAACTCACAAAATGGGAGAAAATATTTGCAAACTACCCATCTGACAAGGGATTAATAACCAGAATATATAAGGAGCTCAAACAACTCTATAGAAAAAAAAAATCTAATGATCCCATAAAAATGGGAAAAACATTTGAATAGACATTTCACAAAAGAAGACATACAAATGGCAAACAGACATATGGAAAGGTGCTCAACATCACTGATCATCAGAGAAATGCAAATCAAAACTACATTGATATCTTACCCCAGTTAAAATGGCTTTTATCCAAAATATAGGTAATACCAAATGCTAGTAAGGATGTGGAGAAAAGGGAACCCTTGTATGCTGTTGGTGGAAATGTAAATTAGTACAATCACTATGGAGAACAGTTTGGATGGTCCTCAAAAAACTAAAATTAGAACTACCATATGACCTGGTAACCCCACTGCTAGAGATATACCCAAAAGAAAGGAAATCAGTATGTTGAAGAGATATTTGCACTCCCATGTTTGTTGCAGCACTGTTCACAATAGCCAAGATTTGGAAGCACACTAGATGTCCATCAATAGATGACTGGATAAAGAAAATGTGGTACATATACACAGTGGAGTACTAGTCAGCCAGAAAAAACAATGAGATCCTGTCATTTGCAACAACATGGATGGAACTGAATATCATTGTGTTAAGTGAAATAAGTCAGACAGAAATACAAACGTCGCATGTTTTCACTTATTTGTGGGATCTAAAAATCAGAACAATTGAACTCAAGGAGATAGTAGAATGGCTACCAGAGGCAGAAGGGTAGTTGGCGGGATGGTGGGGGGAGTGGGAATTGTTAATGGGTACAAAAAAAATATAGATAGAAAGAATGACTAAGACCTAGTATTAGATAGCACAACAGCGTGACTATGGTCATTAATACTTTAAATGTACATTTTAAAATAACTCAAAGAGTATAACTGGATTGTTTGTGACACAAAGAATAAATGCTTCAGGGGATGGATTCTCCATTTTCCATGATGTGATTATTGCTCATTGCATGCCTGTATCAAAGTATCTCATGTATACCATAAATATATATACTTGCCTTGAACCCATAAACATTTTTTAAAATTAAAAAAATTAAAAACAAACAAACAAAATTTAGCAGGTGTCAGCGCCTTTTTCAGACCCAGGAGTCAAAGCCCTATAACTTAACAGCACAAGGACTTCAAAAACAATGCAGAAAGTTACATGGATGGAAAAACCTTAATTCTTTTAAATCTCAGTTTTTCTAAGCAATCAAATACCTAATAATAATGATGACATAGAAATTCTTGTGATAAAACATAAAATCTGTTTCTTAGGCCAGTTACTAAAAGGCAAAGAAAGCCCTTCTGCAGTGTGATTGCTACTCCTTAGGGGAAGCACATTTAAATAACCTGAAAGTCAAACCTGATGAAAAGGGTACTTGAATTAATCAGACACAGGAAGAGCATGTCCAGGGTCATGAGTGAACCTTATGTTATAGAGGAAACAAGAAACTAGATAACTAGTACTTTGAGCAAATGAATCAAGTTATGCTGGAGAAAAACACTGCTTTTCTAGACTTTCAAGAAAAACATTTTAGCATCAGGCTACAACAGCAGGTAGAACTGGAGGAAAAAATTACGTGAGCTGGTGAAAAAGTTGGAGGAGAGGGTTATCTCAGCCCTTTTGAAGGGGAGAAAAAAGGCTGAAAGCAGCAAGACACAACAAAGTTGCACTTCTGAGATATGAATCTGAGAAGTTTCCAAAAAGAAACAGATTATAGAATCAAAATCAAAACCTCTTGTAATTTTATTAACAGCAAATCAGTATTTTAAGGAAAACTTTTTCTAACATAGAGGGCCAGTCTTAACTTTTTCACATCTCTCTCCCCTACTTACTGGTTCCTTTTTATCTTGTTTCATAAAAAACCTTTCCAAGTCCAATTTTTTTTTTTTTTTTTTTCTGAGATGGAGTCTCACCCTCACGCAGGCTGGTGTGATCTCGGCTCACTGCAACCTCTGCCTCCTGGGTTCAAGTGATTCTCCTGCCTCAGCCTCCTGAGTAGCTGGGATTACAGATGCCTGCCATCATGCCCAGCTAATTTTTCTATTTTTAGTAGAGACGGGGTTTCACCATGTTGGCCAGGCTGGTCTTGAACTCCTGACCTTGTGATCCGCCCGCCTCGGCCTCCCAAAGTGTTGGGATTACAGGTGTGATTGAATTCACCTTTATATAACTTCTGAATTAGACAAAATTATTATTTTTCTCAATGAGAACACATCTTCTTTGGCACATTTTATATACAGAATTATGTATTAACTAGAATTCTTATTCTTAGTAACCTTAAATTTTAGTGAAAACCTAGGAAGAAATCCTGAACTGTCTATCAAACATTAGCATTTAATACATGAGAACATTCCATAATTTTAAAAAAGAACAAACTTGTTTCCCCATATCATCACCCTTTCTTAGTTGGAAATGATGCAGACATCTACTGAGCATCCAAAATAATATCAAGTTTTAAAATTACACAAAAAGTTCACCTATAGTGTTTATCCTATTTATATTTTATTCATTTTTAGCAGTTTATCTAGATTACTTATGAGAACTGAAATATTAGACAGAGCTAGTTATTATGTCCTTGTTAACCACTTTTATAACTTGTGCATATTAGGTGTTCACTTCAGTTAAGGACCTTAAATACATGGGTATTTTTGCCAATAACACAGAAGATTCAGCTGGAGTTTTGGTAACAATGTCATAGTTTATTTGTCACTGCACGTAATTTAGCCCATCTGGATAAAGGAAATGACAAACACTATCCTGAACCTTCACTTGAAACAATATATCCTGGAGATCTTTCCATTTTATTGATAGGTGCTATTCCATTTTGTAGATGTATCATAGTTTATTTAATTAATCCCTTTACAATGGACATAGTTTAGTTCCAATTGCTTGTCATTATGTATATATATCATTATATACATATGGAGATGGAAGAATGTTTTAAATGGTTGATGTGGAAAATGGGACGAAGATTTGACAAAGGAAACACAAAGATTGTAGCAACATTGAAGACCCAACTGATTTTGGATCCTATAAATTTGTTGTAGTGCAAATCTGAGAGATTGTATAGTTTTTTCTAATTCTGCTGAGTAGCATTAGAAGAGGCAGACAGTTGGACCCACTGAGGATGGGGTTTTGACAAATTGATTGGAGAGCTGGACAATAGGCAAGGGGAATGAAGACCTTGGCAGAAGAATGGTTGAAATGTAGGTCCAAGTTATCTGAGCTGGATAGGAAAGGAAGTGAAGAAAGGAAGAGAGTGTCTGGGAGGGAGGAAGTTTAGGGACCAATGGGCCTGATGAGGCAGGAGAACCAAAGTATTGGGAGAACCAAAGTATTGGAGAGGAAATATGTAGTCAGAGTGCCAGATATTTGAATTTGTGATTTCACAGATGACAATAGGTGTTCTTTCAGATGAAGGGTAAAGTTTAGGATGTGACCATGTGGCCAATATGGAGTAGAAGAGGTCATTGGAGACAAAGAGAAAAAGGAAATTAGAGGCAGGATTTGAGATGTGACATTCATTTGCGATGTGACATTCATAGTCAATTACAATGTCCAGAGTGGGATGATAATTAGCCTGGTATAACTGAATGCATTCAGTCTGGCCATTAAAATGGGGTGGTCCAGTCTCCTAAAATATATAGAAAATAAGCCTGTTTTAAACCCTTGTGTAGACATGGACCCTGACTCAGTAGCGGCTGGAAGAAGAGCCCCCTCGGAAGTGAACCACCCAGTGAAGACGAGTGAAGTCTGTTCTCTTGACAGATGTATGCTTCTGTTTGCCATCCTCAGCTACAAGCTTACATGCATGTTTACTTGGCAGTCGCATCAGCAAGTGTGGAGAGTAAACGTATGTATGTTTTGCACCTGCTGGCGATGTTTATTTTGAGTAAAGATATGCTTCTGCCTTTTTCTTGACAATGTGAAATGTGCATGTTTTTGTTTTCCTTTGCTTACAGTCGGGCATTGAGCAAATTCAGTCCGTATGTTTTCCCTTGAAATCTATCTTTTACTATTGGCTTTAAATATTATCGTGTCAGTTTGTTCTCATGACATCTGATGGCAACAAGCATTTCAGAGGATAGAAATGATTTTTTGCACTGAAAAGGTAGTTATGTGGCATTGTATTTAGCTGGCATCAGACACCACACTATTGCTACTGCTTGGCTACTCAGATGAGACTTTATATAGTACCTGCTTTCAGTGTTCCCACCTGCCTGGTGCCGCTTCTTTCCCTGCACCCACACACCCACACACCCACACCCATCTCAGCTTTAGCAAGATTGATTATCTCCCTGCTTTAAGTTATACAGCTTCTGCCTGCTTTTCCTGGATGCTAAGAACTTCAACTGCATGGAGAAGAGCTAAAGACTTGGAACTGACAGTTGGGTCGTTTGGACCAGTTTGAGATTTTCAGCCTTGGCAGGACTGTCAGAATAATAAACCCTTAGACTCTTCACTGTAATGTTTCATGAAATAAAAGAAGAAAGTGCTTATTTTTCTTAGAAGAGAGCACACAAAGCTGAAATAAAGTAAAATTATTTGTTACTAATTGCAAAGACAAGTTCACAGCGCACTGGTTTGTGAAGAGGCAAATTTAGTATTTACCAGTTGGAAAACCTATAGAAAGTAAAAATCACTCAACACATAGAACACAGAGACATAGAGCTTTTGTTAATGACTGTTGGGAGACAATTCTCCACCGACCTTTACAGTTTTGTCTTGCTGGCAGAGGTGCTGACAACCTTTGTTCTGCACATTTTTGTCAAGGATGTTTGTATAGCATCCTTTGAAAGGTAGAAAGAACATCTACTTCCAGAACTGAGGGCAAGTTTGTTTGCTGTCAAGTATAACCAAGATAATATCTGTCTCTCAAGCAAAAGTCAGGCAGGTTTACCTACCGTCCATTGTCAAAGATTTGGGTTTCCTAAACTCAGGATTCCTCAGTTGTGATGTAAACCCACTGCATACACGGCATCTACCTGGGCCACTCTGTGTAACTCCCATGGGACTCGGGAAGTGAGAAGGATCTGATGTGAATATGAAAACTCATGCTGCTTGTAGTTCTGAGAATAATGAAGTCTCTTTTGTCTCTGACCCAAGAGTCTCACATCTTTTGCCAGAATCCATGAAACTGTGGCAGACTAACTCATGAGACTGCTAGTAGGATCAAATCTCAGATCCTTCACAGTTCTTGACTCTGACAATGCCATAGTTTCATCCATTTCCCTGACTTGCAGTTTGATATACTGGTTTGAAGTTGAGATGTGGTTTCTTTTGGAGGAGCTATGTAACGGCATGCTGGAATGAATGTAAGAGACACTAATGTCTATATTCAAGGCTCAATCATTATCAATGGTTGAAAGTGAGATGTTATGGCAGAAGTGGAAGTTAAGGCTATGAGAGTTCAGATTTAATTCATATATCTTTTGAAGAAGCATTGTAGAGTGGTTGCTAAACTTTGAATTGAGATAGACCTGGGATCAAGATCCAATTCAATAACAGCAGTGTGAGCAAGTCCTTAATCTCTGCATGTGTCAGTTTCCTGACCTGTGAAATGGGAAGACAATATAATTTACCTCTGTGGTTTTGGGGAAACATTTAACACAGGGGTGGGAAATAAATTTCTGTAAAGAACCAGGTAGTAAATATTTCAGGCTTTTCAGGGCCCCACAGTCTCTGTGGCAACTACTCCCCTCTGCCAACACAGTATGAAAGCAGCCATAAGCAACACAGTAGTGAATGGGTTTGGCTGTGTTCCAATAAAATTTTATTTACAAAAACAGGCAGTATGCCAGATTTGGCCCTTGGGCCATAGTTTGCCAGCCTGTGACATAGCAACTTACTTGGCTCACTGCCGGTATCTAATAAAGGGGTTCTTCTATGTCACCCACTATAGTTTGTTTTTTTTTTTTTTTTAAATATAGATTCAGGGAACGTGCAAGTTTGTTACGTGGATATATTATGTAATGGTGGGTTTTGGGCTTCTAATGTAGCCATCACCCAAATAGTGAACATTGTATCCAATAGGTAATTTATCAACTCTCATCCTCTTCCACTTCCCCCTTATGGAGCTCCCAGTGTCTATCATTAATATTTCCATTTTTAAGTCCGTGTGCACCCATTGTTTAGCTCCCACTTATAAGCGAGAGCATGTGATATTTGATTTTCTGTTTCTAAGTTATTTCAGTTAGGATAATGGCTTCCAGCTCCATGCATGTTGCTGCAAAAGACATCATTTCATTGTTTTTTTATGGCTACATAGTATGCCATGGTGTCTATGTACCATATTTTCTTTATCCAATCATGTGTTGATGGATACTTAGGTTGATTCCATAACTTTGCTATTATGAATAGTGCTGCAATAAATATACAAGTGCAAGTGTCTTTTTAATATAATGATTTACTTTGGGCAGATACCCAGTAGTGGAATTGCTGGGTGGAATGGCAGTTCTATTTCTCTCTTCACATCATATAAATCTTTCACCATTTATTATGTTGTCTGTATTTGTTACTTCACTTAATCCTTGATAAGGTAGCTGATATCTCCTTTTTATAGACAAGGAAACTGAGGCTTAGGGAAGAGAAACAATTTGCTAAATTCCCATGACTGGGTAGTCAAGGTCAATTCAAACTCTGGCCTTCTGACTTTAAGTCATTATTTTTACCAACATCCTGTGTTACCTTTGGACAAATATCTCCATTCCTAAGAGTTTTAGAGGCAAACCTCAATTTTGTTTGGGGACAAATTCTTGTTTGTGGATGTATGTACATGTATAAAATAAGGTTTGAATTATACAAACCAATGATCACCAAAATCCTTAATGAGATTCCAGCTACGGATTCATAGGCATTTTTAGTTGTCCTATCCACACCACCAAATCTGATATATTGCAGAGCATTTCCATCAAGAAAGAGGGGGAAGTACGCTCTACAAGAATAGTGATGAGTAGGGAAAAGAAGGTTTCCCTGTCTACTACTTGGGTTGGGAGTTTATTACTTGGAAGAATCCAAAGTGAAGTATAAACCCAGGGTCCATCTGAAGAAAAAAGTTAACATTTTCTTATGGATTCAAATATACAAGGCCCTGGCCATGGCAAAATTCTGGAAGGATGATATTGCCTGGATAATTACTATATGTCAAGCAAATTATAAGGTGAACACCAGTTAATTATTATTAGAATAAAGGTACCATCAAAGCGAAAAAAAAAAAGACAAGAAAAAATCCCACCAACATCTTGAGTGATTATCATTTAGATATGGAATCATAGATTATGTACATTTTTTACACTTTTTCATGCTTTCCAAATTTTCTACATGGAGAATGGGTTGACTTTACAAACAGACAAAACCAAGAAATGTCACAAAACTTATTCATGTTGAATTTGTAATAGCAAGGGAAATGATTCTGTCATGATGTTAAGGATACAAATAGAAATATATTTTCTCTTTGTGTAAAAATAAATCTTGGCAAAAACAAAAAAGACTAGAAGAATATTAACAGAGGTAGTATAGGGATGTAAGTCTTTTTTTTCTCTTTTTTTTATTCTTTTGTAGTTTCCAGATTTTCTATAAGGAATATATGTTATGTTTAAAACTTTTTAAAATAAATAATTTAAAAAACAAAGCTGATGCTATTAAAAAACAAAAACACACACAAAAAGCTGATTACAATTTTGGCCTCAATTGCTTCGCTTCTGCTCTGTTCATGGAGCAACTTTTGCTTCAGCATGATCCCCAGTGCTCCAGACCAATCCTGCATACAGGCAGGAATTGGCTCAGTGAGTCCCATAGTATGTTAGAGGTGGTGTGTGTGCATGCACGTGTGTGTGTGTGCATGCACGTGTGTGTGTGTATGCATGCACGTGTGTGTGTGTGCGCGCATGCACACACGTGTGATGTTAGGGAGAAGGGAGAGTTTCTCTTTGTTGTAAAATCAGGGTTCCTATTTTTCAGACTCAAGGTGCAGTGTCCTTTTGCTTGTTACTGAACTCAGTAACGTTTTCCATGTCACCACCTCCCTCCCCCATGGCATCTCCACTCTGTTAACGAACATCTTTTTCTAAACTGAGCCCAAGCCTCCCATCTGTCCCGCATCGTAGTTGTGCTTTTTTTTTTTTTTTTTTTTTTTTTTTGAGACAGAGGCTGGAGTGCAGCCATGCGATCAAAACTCACTGCAGCCCCCACCTCCTGGGCTCAAGCGATCCTCCCACCTCAGCCTCCCGAGTAGCTGGGACCACAGGCATGTACCACCACACTGGGCTGTTTTGTGTTTTTTGTAGAGATAGGGTTTCGTCATGTTGCCCAGGCTGGTCTCAAACTCCTGGGCTCAAATCATCTGCCCACCTTGGCCTCTCAAAGTGCTGGGATTCCAGGCATGAACCACAAGGCTCGGCCCACAGTTGTGCTTTAGTCCCTGATTCAAATCCTCCTTCAGCTGGTTTACAAAGTATCCGTGTTCCTGCCTCTTCCTGGGGTCCTGACTTACTGTTGCACAAGGTGTCCCACCCCAGGATTTAGCCCTGTCCTCAAACCCCAGCTTGCTGGCTGGGACTTTTACTCATTGCTTGACTTTACAGAAGCAGCCTGATTTTACAGTAAAACTCTTTACTGCTTCAGATTCCCAGCCACTCTGTCCCCACACCTGGCAGAACATAGTGTCTTTTGCAGGGCCATTTGTGCTGTCATCCATCTTGAATTGTGACTGTGGCTTGCCTCCCCTGACCCCACCCTGCTGAACCTTTGGTGAGAACTGGCCTGCTTCCCAGTATTGATCTGTTCTAGAGCTGAGCTCTGTGCCAAGCTTCCTTCTGAGCCACCCTATTGCTGTGCCAAAGTTGCATCAGGTCTAGACATCCAAACCTGGATGGGTGACACTAGGGCAGATATAGAAAACAGAAGCCAAAGCACTGAGTCAACAGGGGTGGAAAAACTAGGGGGTCCCATGGTCACAATGGAAGTGATCCTAGGGTAATAGGCCTTGGCACTATTGCAATTTGGGGCCTGATGGTCCTTTGTTGTGGGAGTCTCTCTAATGTACTATAGGAGGTTTAGTGGCAGCCCTGGCCTTTACCCATTTGATGCCAGTAGCACCCCACTTCTCCAGCTGTGACAAAGAAAAATACCTGCAGATATTGCCAAATGTCCCTAAAGGACAAATATCACCCCCATTGAGAACCACTCATATATATTATTAAAGATTTCCCCAAATGGTTCTTCAGTTTGGACTTTGTGGACATGTTTGTTTTTAATCAAGGTTTATCAACCTCAGCTCTATTGATATCTTGGTCCCAGTAATTCTTTATTGTGTATGTTGGGGGCTGCTGTCTTGTGCACTGTAGAATGTTTAGCAGCAGCCCTGGCCTCCACGCACTAGATGACAGTTGCACCTGCCCACCTCCCAGTATTGACAAACAAAAATGTCTCCAGATATTGCCAAATATCCCCTGGGGAGCAACGCCTGGTTGAGAACTGTGGTCCCAGAGCAATGCTCACTCTTGCTGCTGGTGTGCATGGCGTGATGGGAGCAGAAGGGACTAGAAGGAAGCAGACAGTTAGAGAAGAATTTTGGAAGGAAGCCCTTCTCAACTGATTCTTTTGAAACTGAGAAATTTCAAAACAACAACACTGGTTTTTTTTTAATTGACAAACTAACAGTGAGTCTGTATTAGTGGTTCTCAACAGGAACAGTTTTTCCTCATAAGCGGACATTTGGCAATGTCTGGAGACATTTTTAGTTGTCAAAACCAGGAGGTGGGGATGCTACTGGTGTTTAGTGAGTAGGGACCAGGGATGCTGCTAAGCCTTCTACAATCCACTGAACAGCCCCCACAAAAGAATAATTAGCCCCAAATGTCAATAGTGCCGAGGCTGAGAAACCCTGGTCTATATGCATGTCATTCAATTGGATTTGATTGGAAGTCTTAGTGCAATTCACCACATTTGAATTCCACTTGCAAAACAGTCTTTACAAACAATGCAGGACACTCACTCCAAGTCTGGGTGACCACTTGTTCTACTTGTATTACTGAGGAACAACATAGTTTGCACTGATAATGCCAAGAGGGTTCCCAAATTGTCTACTTGATCACATACCCAACTCATCTATATGGATAATAAGCTCTGTCCCAACTTTCTACAAAGTTGTTCAAGGGCATAACTGAGGCAAGTGGCTAATTCAGAAATGTCCTGGCCAGCAGAGTTCCCTGTGAGAAGAAATCAGACCAACTTCAGGGCAGGAACTTTGTGATCATTATTTTTGGCTACCCAGAGGCCGTTCTTAGCACTGGTCACAATTTAAACTATGCCCTGGGTAGGGGAGGGATTCCTGCTTTTTTTCGTCATATGTTTGAAATGAATGAACTTTGAATTTCATTTGAGTCAGTTTCATCAGAGCTAGTATGGTCAAGTGCCCCAAATTAGTCAACCAAACAGCAATGCAGAGAGGAAATCAGTGGTTCTCACCTCTGGTGCACATAAGGATTTTTGAACAATACCAATTGTTCAAAATCGGGGAGTTTTAAAATAATACTGATGCCTACGACTCCAATTCCCAGACCAACTAAATCAGGATCTCTGATTTAAGGCTTCCCAGTAGAGTCAAGAACCTGCAGAATAAATGCAATTTGAAAAAGACCATAGTGGAAGAGCAAAGAGAGAAGATGGCCAATGGCAAAATCATGGGAACTGTACCGTGTTCTCATCACTCCCACCCCTAGCTCCAGATGGGGTTCAGCCCCGACAACAGACAATGATCCAACCTTTCATTAGAAAGGACAAGTGCTGCCTGTCACTTCTGAAGTCCTGTGGATTTTTTCTTATTTTTTTTTTCTAATCTTAGCGTTCCTTCTTTTTACTTTGCTCACTTTTGAGCCACCATACAGGTAAAAGACACAAATTCCATAATAAGGGAAAAAGATTTTTTAAAAAGCAAAAGTTAAGGCCGGGCGTGGTGGCTCATGCCTGTAATCCCAGCACTTTGGGAGGCTGAGGCGGGCAGATCACTTGAGGTCAGGAGTTTGAGACCAGCCTGGCCAACATGGTGAAACCCCTTCTCTACTAAAAAATAGAAAAGTTAGCTGGGCGTGGTGGCATGCGCCCCTAGTCCCAGCTGCTCGGGGAGGCTGAGGTGGGAGGATCACTTGAAACTGGGGGCGGAGGTTGCAGTGAGCCAAGATCGTGCCACTGCACTCCAGCCTGGGTGACACAGTGAGACCCTGTCTCAAAAAAAAAAAAAAAAAAAGGCAAAAGCTAAAATATGGGGCTTTATGGAAAAGTATTATAAAATGGGAACAGCTGGTGTGCAGTTATTATCAGCTAGAACTTCAGAATTGCTTCAGCAACACTTAATTTTGCTCCTTATGGAGAAACCAGCCTGCTATCTACAGTCTCTCAATTACCATTACCTAGGAAAATTTCTGAGAAATGTCTTGATATGACTTTTCTGCCATGTTACTCAAAGTTTGGCATCTATAGTTTACTTAATGGGTTTTCTGCACCATTAGGAGTTTCATGTAGGTTATCCATTTAATACATTTTTTAAAAACCATCATAATTTTAAAAATATAAAGAATAAGTTTTGATATTTAATAATAATAGATTCATACTAGTGAAAGGGAAGACATTCTTTGTAGTCTACTACCAAAGTGGCAGAGACTGGCTAGTTGTTCACCAAACCATTTCCTTTCCTCTCTTGGACACATGACCAGACTACATCTCCCAGCTTCCTTTGCAGTTAGGTGTAGCCATGAGACTGAGTGCTGGTGAGTGAAAGGTGAGGGGAAGTATGGGCTCTATCACTATCTAATGGTGCTTCTGGCTCTACAAAAATGAATGAGGGGTTTCTAGTGTGGGCTTCAAAACTAATAATTTATTAAGATATCATATTTGTAAGCGTTACCAGCTGTACAGTCCCAACATTTGGATTGGGGTAGGTGTTAATCTGCTTATCCTCTGATCCTCTTCCTATTTCCCCAAAACCTGAGGTGCCTGAGCAGAGGGCCTCTGAGACAAATGTTGATATACAAAGAGTAAGTCCTCTATATTTTTCTTACAATTTATCAAGAAGGAAATATTGGCTGGGCTTGGTGGTTTACGCTTGTAATCCCAGCAGTTTGGGAGGCCAAGGTGGGAGGATTGCTTGAGGCTAGGAGCTCGAGAACAGCCTGGGCAATATAATGAGACTCCCATCTCTATAAAACATTTTTAAAAATTAACCAGGCTTGGTGGTACGTGCCTGTAGTCCCAGCAACTCAGGAAGGCTGAGGCGGGAGGATCACTTCAACCCAGAAGTTCAAGGTTGCAGTGAGCTATGATCGTGCCACTGCACTCCAGCCTGGGTGACAGAGCTAGCCCCTGTCTTGAAGAAAAATAAAAATAAAATAATTTTTAAAAATATAAAAGAAGGAGATATTGAATCTTGAGGAGCAAAAGCTTTTAGCCTGAACAACTGGAAGCTTGGAGTTTCTTTTATTAAGAATGGGGTAGACTGCAGTACAGGCAGGTTCTCTTTTATACAAACAAGGTGCCCCTCCCTAAGCCCTCCAGGTATTGCTTTGGGATCCACAGGGAAAGGAGGGTCCTGTACTCACAGATATGAAAATCTGAAGATGTTATGCATTCTTGGGCAGAATATCATATAGATGATGTGTCTTTTTCAGGGTAACACATCTGGAGGCATACCATATTTTAATTTAGCTGCCCTTCATTGGTGATTTTAATTTAGCTGCATAGTATTCCATTGTGTGGATGCACCATAGTTGATTAACCAATGTCCTATGCTTCGACAAATATTACTGCAATAAATAACATTTTGCATATGCATTTTAATATCGTTAGAGGTGTATTGCAGTGTAAATTTCTACAAGTGGCATTGCTAGGTGGAAGGGTAAATGGATATGTGGTTTTGTTAGATATTGCCAAATATCCCTACATAGATATTGCACAGTTTTGCATTTCCTCTAGCAATGAGAGTGCTTATTTCCCCACAGTTTAACAACAGAACATGTTGTCAGGTTTGAGTTGTTGCCACTCTGATAGCTGAGAATGGTGTCGCAGTGTAGTTTTAGTTTGCATTTCTTTTGTTATGAATGAAGCTGAGCATCTTTTTGTAAGTTTAAGAGTCATTTTTACATCTCTTTTTGCAAATTGTCTGTTCAGGACTTTTGCACATTTTTCTATAGCATTTTTGGCCTTTTAAAACTCAACTAAAAAAGTCCTTTGCATGGTAGGAATTTTAGCTCCTTAGCTGTAAGATTTGTTGTAAATAGCTTCTCCCAGGGCAAGCTTCTCCTCATAGGGCAAGAAGAGCTGCTTCTTGCGCTTTGTCTTTTGATTTTCTTTACATCATTTTTTGCTGTGCAAAAAATATTTTAATTTTTATGTTGTCAAATTTATTAATCTTTTCTTACATCCGCATTTTTAGTTGTAGTTAGAAGGCCTTTCACTGTACCCTAAAAATCATTTTTACTTGGCAACTACTATGTCCAAGGCATTAGATGAGATGTTAAAAGGAAAACAAAACTGAACAAAACTCAGCCCTTATGCTGAAGAAAGTATGGATCATAGCTTATTTGTCCTCAATTCAAAAACAGAATTTTTATATTCAGGATTTGCGTACAAATAGGTTGCATGTAATCTTGACCAGAACTCCAGAAATCATTTTTTCTATAGCAGAAACCAACATACATCATCAGACAAATGGGATGGGTTTAGTTCTGCAATTTGCCAGCTGTGCAAATTTGGACAAGTTGCTAAACTCTGAATCTCAATTCCAGAATCTAATAATAACACTTTTCTTGTAGGATTGTTTGGGGAATTAAAGGAAATTATGTACAAAAAATGAAAAAATGCTTACCACAGTGCCTGACACACAAGAAAAGCCCCATGAAAGAAAGTTCTATTATTTTGTCTATACAGGTCTACTTTCTTCTAATTGTCCATCTTAGTACCCCATCCACCCTGGCCACATATATGAACTCATAACCTAGGCAAAGGCAATCGGAAACCTTCCTTGGGATTTAAAACATAGGATTTAAGAGAAGGCATCCTTTTTTCTTTTGGAAGATGGAGGTGGGGAAATATGAACCCAAAAGTGGCCAGCAGCCATGGTTTCTTTCTCATAGGAAAAGCCAATCTGAAGAGAAAAGAGAATGAAATTAGCACTGATGAAAGATGGAGAAAACTTTGATGCAATTTAGCCTCTTGATTCCTGTCCTCTCTGAGATCTAGCTGCACTTCTGACCTTAATGTTGATTAACATAGGCAGATAAATCCTCCCTTGGTCAAGATGGGTTCCGTTACTTAAATCCAAAAGGGTTCAAGTGATAGATGTTTGAAACCAGATTTTTTTTTTCAGCAGAGAAAGTGTTTAATTAATGCAGAGCTAGCGAAGCAGAAGGATTGGAGTTATTATTTAAATCAGCCTCCCCAAGAATTCAGATGGTAGCGTTTTTATGAATAATTTGGTGGGCAGAGGGCTGGGGAATGGGTGCTGCTGATTAGTTAATGATAAAATCATAGGGGTGTGGAAAATAGTCCTTGTGAGCTAAGCCTGCCTCTGGGTGGGGGCCAAAGGACTGGTTGAGTCATGAGTCCCGAGTTCGGGTGGAGTCAGCCGGTTGCTAGAATGCAAAATGAAATCAGAAATGTTTAGAAACATCTAAGTAGGTAGGTAATCCAACTATGACCCTTTGATAATGGGATGAATTCAGCTATAAAGAGGCTATATAACAAAATGCCTTATAAAGTACAAGGTATGACTTTTGTAGAAGATGATAAAAACACTTTTGAAAGTAAAAACTAGGGAGAGAACAAATACTGAAGCATTAATATCGATGTTGTTTGTGGCCTTTCATTTCCAGTCATTTCCATTTGCAAAGTATTAATTATAACCGTGATTAAGTTTGCCTTGTAGATTGCATTTGGATGAACTCTAAGGCAGATGTGCAGATTCATTATTTTGTATCTCAGTTAATTTACGTGTCCCTAGGAAAGCACATTAAATCATACAACTCATCTTTCATCAGAGTTGAGCACTTGTATTTATTTGTTTTAAATTCGTATCTTCATGCAAAGCCATTGCCTTCCATCTCCCTAAGTGAGAACTGTATTTTATTTTTCTCTCCCAAAGAAACAAACTCAGGAATCTAATAATGAACCCAAATTGGTTTACTGGGAAAGGACAGGGAAACAAATGGAGATGCTGTCCAAGTATGCTGCCACCCAAGGAGAACCCTGCTCCCAAGAAGTCGTTTTATTTCTAAGCAAATTGTTCTGAATATATAAAGCTCACAGGCCCTCTTCCAAACCACAATTTTCTCCCAGCAGGGCATCTGAAATGGAATTGTGACTGCTGCCTGTGCTATCCCTCAAGTCTCTCTCATCCGACACAGAACCCAGCCTAGTTAAGACGGTCAAAATCCCAAGTTTGGCTTCCCTATTTAATGTGTAAAATGTTTCCTTTTTTGTTTTTTGTTTGTTTGTTTGGAGATGGAGTCTCGCTCTGTCGCCCAGGCTGGAGTACAGCGGCACAATCTTGGCTAACTGCAACCTCTGCCTCCCGGGTTCAAGCGATTCTCCTTCCTCAGCCTCCCAAGTAGCTGGGATTACAGGTGCCCACAACCATGCCCAGCTAATTTTTGTATTTTTAGTAAAGATGGGGTTTCACCATATTGGCCAGGCTGGTCTTGAACTCCCGACCTTGTGATTTGCCCGCCTCAGCCTAAGTGCTGGGATTACAGGCCTGAGCCATCGTGCCTGGCAAAAATGTTTAAGTCTGATTTACATGGAGCTGGAACGTTTCCTTTGAAATTAAAAACCAAAAATCACAGATGACAGCAGAGGGCACCCTTCCCTCTCATATGCAGTTGACACTCTCACCACCTGGGGAAAAAGATTTTGTTTTTCTGGGTTTCTTGGGGTTGACAATGGACACACACTCCAGTTTGAGATGACACACCCGTTACTGGTTGATCCTTGTCTCTCCCCATTCCATTTTCCTTTTCTCTCTGAGCTGACTGACCTTATCTTTGGGGAACCACAGAATAAAAGGAGTGGTTGCCGGCAGAATCCCTGAGGAATGTATTTTTTCTGTACAGCTTGCAATGCTCCAGAAAGGACTAGAAGTCTTGCTTCTTTGTGGAGGCCTAAATGCGTAGTTGAGATTTGTGTTGGGTCCAGTCCCCCAATTATATTCCCCTAAGGGAAAGCAGACAGGAAGCTATAAAATTCAGAACATTCATGCCCTTAGCCTCCATTTCTCATTGTGCAATCTCCTTGTTTGGGACCCACACTGATCCTGCTGTCAGCAGTAATGAATGCACACAGCACATGTTGGGGTCAGAATGAAGGATACTTGAGAAACATCAGTTTAGAGAATCGTGGGTGAATGTTAGCCCACATAATCTCCCCCAACAGAAGAGCTGTTTCAGCAGCAGCTGGGAAATGCAGTCAGCATCATGGCTAGAAGGAAAATGAGTGAAATTATTACAGGAAAATGGCAGATTCTAAATATTTTCCTACGAGTCCTTTAAGAAGCAATGCATATGAAAACATTTACTTCTTGGGTCAATATTTTATATTTAATCTAGATAAAATGCCTACTTCCTTTATCTGACTCTCCATTGTTTTTCACGATTGTGGTTTTGATCTGGACTTTTCATCCTGCCCCCAATAGCCCTACAAAGAGGGCTCAAGATTGCCAAATAAGGCAATAGGTTCCTGCCCATCACCACATGTGGTCATGGCTGGGCTATGTGTGGAGGCAGCCAAGGAAACAGGAAAACTACAACCTTTTTTGGAAAGTCTCCTGTCTTTCTGCCTGGAGAAACGTGAGAATTGCTTCAGTGACTCATTCCCTCAAGGTTGTGGGGAGGATGAATTTTGGCTTAAATGCCTTTTAATTTGCAGGTTTAATGGTGAAAGTTACCAATCAGAGCAGGGTATGTATTCATCATCATTCATTTAAAACCTTTTCTTTAATTTGGAGAGCCACCACGTAAGAAATGTTTTGAAGGTGAAACCCCGTCTCTACTAAAAATACAAAAAATTAGCCAGGTGCGGTGGCAGACGCCTGCAGTCCCAGCTACTCAGGAGGCTGGGGCAGGAGAATGGCGTGAACCCAGGAGGCGGAGCTTACGGTGAGCCGAGATCGCACCATTGCACTCCAGCCTGGGTGACAGAACGAGACTCCGTCTCAAAAAAAAAAAAAAAAAAAATGCTTTGTGGTCAGCATTCTCCCTCCTTGGACTGCCTGGTATTCTCTTTCTTATAGTGACATCGTCTGCTAACAGAAGACAAATGTGCCAGGATGATGGTGATGTCCTAAGTGAGAATCATCTACTCAATCTCTTACTTCAAAATGTTTTCCTAAAAACTCTTGCCCCAAACCCCTTCAGATGTTAGCTGGCAGTTGACAATAGAATGGGGGATTGGTAGGAATTATGGGGCAGCACAGACGATCTATCTAGGATGCATGCATGTAGTTGTAGACTTTATCAGATATGTGTGGACTGAAGAGCTATATAAAGGAAAAGCCCATAGTATGGGTGGTTTTTGAAAATCATAGCTAAGATGAATTCTGGGCTCTGAATGGATTAACACACACACTAGGCTTGCCCCAGACTTCAACTCTTTTTAAAACCATAGTTTAAACTTTGCTACCAAGGACCAAGCACTTGGTGGTGTAAAGTAGTGATCAGGGCACCACCTCTTTTTCTCCGCCTGTCCTTCTGAAGCATTCCCCTGCCTCTGACTAGATTACCGTCTATTTAAAGACAAGACCAGATTTATGTTTTTTGGATTTCCATTCAGTGTCCACCACTTACATATTATAGGTGCCCAATTAACATGTGTTGAACAAATACAGTTGGAAGAGCCACCCCTGCTCTTTGCTGCGGACAAGGGAAAATACATCTCTATGCTTTTTCCTTTCAATTTCAGAAACTAGAAGGGGGTGGTAACCCTGCCTTAGAATTTTTTCTGGTCCAAGGTAAAGAATAGTGTCTGATTCTGATCTTGTGCCAAGCCTTTGTATACTTCATTTCTAAAAGTAGAAATTAAAGGTAAATGGCCCTGCTGTTTGAAGTGGTGCTATTATAGGCTTTGCTTCTTGTGTACTACGATGCCCCTAGCAATATTCTTCTTAGAAGCAGGACGGTGTGAATAGAGAACCCACCTTCTATACAGCAGTAATATATGTTGGTGTTTCCATTGTGGGAAGGAGAACCAAGGCAGATTCAATTGTCCCTTCATGGATTGAGACTCCCCAGTTTCTGAGAATCACTGTCCTTTGCAAGTGTGTGTGTGTACACACATGTGCACATGCATGTAACAATACATGTCCACCAAGAAGTAGTTACTCGTAGGAAACTGAGACACTGCAGGAAGAATAACAGAGTCTCCTTCCTGCCACTGACAGGTGCTTCAGAGGGTTTTCAGAGTAGCCCAGACTGTGGCTCCTCCATACTGAAGGTTTCTAGGCATTATCGTGTCCTGAGGGTGGCCATGGTGGAGAAAGGACCTAGACAAGTCCAAATATTGTCCATAGGGAGAAGGCTTGAAAATGGAAATGTGAAGAATGGACTCTGTCTTGAAGAGAGAAGCAAGGCAGGGAGCTTGGTTTGCAATATCAACTCTTAACATTTATTAAGGGCTTGCCATATGCCAAGCCCTGTGCTAAGCACTCTATACTCATTTATATATTGTAAACACCCTATGAGCAAAGTGCTGTTATTGTCCTTGATGCGCAGATGGGAAAACTGAGGCATGGAGCGTTGAAGCAATTTGCCCAAAGTCACATAGGAATGATGGATTAGACTTAGATTCATGCATTCCAGCTGCTTCAGAGCCACACCCATAATGACTATGCCACCTGCCTCTCACATTCCTGAAGGTACTGTGGTAAAGATGTGACTTTATCCTTATAACTTTGTTAAACTCTGGGAACAGCCTGATGCAGAATCCCCATACAAGCTATTTCCAGGCTGTCATTTTTCTACCTTTCAGTAAGGCAGACAGCATACATACAGCCTTGTGTTAATGTGTGAAATTAAGGAGAGAGTGGAGTATGAGAGCTTGGATTTCCCTGACTTACATAGAGAGGGGAAGATGCTGTCTCTGCATTCCCAGAGGGAAAGTGCAGTCAAGGAAGAGCTGGGGGCCATGTGGATAGATTGGCGGGGTGGGGGAGTTGGCGGGGGGCCTTTCACTAGGAGGATGGGACCTAGGGAGGTGACGCAAAAAAATAAAGATCGCAATGAAGCAACCCCTAACACCTGAGCAAGGGCCACAGAAGGAAATGGCACTTCTCTTGTTGAAGCAAGAATAGTATGGCTTCTTTGTCTGAAAGATAGAGATAGGGATAGAGAGAAAATTAAAAGTGGTATTAAAACTCCCTAGCTGGGTAAGAGTAACTTGGCACTTTCAATAACTTATTGCACTCAATTTGCAATTTCAGGGCGTTGTGTAATTGCCAAAAAGCAACAGTCGTGGGCTGTATTTAGTCCCACTACCTTATTCACATGTAGTCAAGCATATTTCTTAAATAATTTCGTGTTTTGGGTACTGCAATTTAGTGGCTCTGCAAAGTGGCACCGGAGGGTCTAAAGACCCTTGCTGAGATGGGTCAGGACGTGGGTTCACACATGGACTGGAGATGGGTGGGTGATAGAGGGGTTGCCTATCTGCCCACACCCCTCCGGATTTGTACCTTCATTGTCTCGAATGCCTTGGTTAGCACTTCCTCAGAAAACCTTGAGATATGGATTCAAGTGCAAGTCATTTATTTGAGAGGTGACCCCAGGAAGTACTGGGTTGGGAGTGGGAAAGTGAGATAGGTAATGGAAGGAGGCTAATACAAAGAGCTTTTATCAGGCAGTTTTCACTGTGGGCAACAGGGTCTTATTCCCACTGGGGTACCAGTGTGGAATATGTGCCTCAGACTTCTTAAAGGTTGAGGGAGGTCAGTCATACCTGAGAGCTACTTCCAGGCGGGGTTATTTTCAGGTACTTCCAGCCCGCTGTGGCTGGGAGAGACTTGGGCCACCATCAGGCAAAGAGCTGAGATACTGGCAGTTGGAAGTCAGGCCAGAGTGCATAAGGGGTATGGTTGGAGCCCCAACTTCTCCTTCTAGATCCCTCTCAGCCCCATGACTATTCACCCTCGGGTCCTCACCCCCCTCAAACTTTGCACCTTCTCAGCACGGGGGTGGGTTGTGGCTTGGAAGAGGAAAAAGCTCACTACCCTCTGTGCCCACATCTTGCTTTCCTCTTCACACTCATTGAAACAGTGACACACGTAGTCATTTGCTTTCTGGGCTAGCCAAGAAAGTCTTTTTTTCTTAAGGTTTCTGAGACACTGGCAAGATCATTATTTTATTTTATTTTAGCTTGGGACGAGAATGAATTGACTGGAGAATTAGGCTGAGGGCCTGCCACCCATTAAATCATTGTTCCAATATAAGCCTACTTTTAGAGTTCTTAAAACATGAATACAAATTTTTGGAAGAGATTCTCTTTGTGAGTTGGGTGTGGTCTTGGTTCTGCCTGTCCTCTGGGGTATGTGTGTCCAGGGTGTCTTCTCCATTATCACAGTGGCCCTTTGGTTATCTGTATTTGGATAAATGGGGTGGAGCACAGGATAAAATGCTTCAGAATTTGAGGCCTCCGTTCCAGGATTTTGTGGTGGAGGAGAACACCTGTTCTTTACCATCTATTCAAGGGGAACCATCTTACCTTCCCAATTCAAGAACATCCAATGTTCTTGAAGTGTTCTAGACAGAGGGCCGAGCTTCTCGTTAATCTGGGACATGCTCTTCTTGGGCGGTGGTGATTTACTGTGGGCGTGCGTGTGTTCTTGCCTAGGCAATAAAAGAGGTGCAATTGAGCTGTTGGGTTGATTTATTTGGCTCTTTCCTGGTATTGTCAAGAGAGCAGACACCTTAGAGAACTTGTGCAAAACTCAAGGAACAGACTGAAGGTGAAGAAAGTTCAAAAGGCAAGAAAAAAAATCATAAGATGGATGCCGTAAGGGCAAAAAAAAAAAAAAAAAAAAGAAATGGGGCCAAGGCAAACTTGTGAAATCTCAGCCTCCCTTCTCATTTTCCATGTCCTGCAAGATCGATCCAATACCTAAACAAAGGATTGTATGAACTGGACCACAGTCAGATGTGACTACAAAATTACAGACCAAACAAAGGACCACAACTGCCTAGGGAATCTGTTTCCCTCTTCATTCCTGTTCATTTAAATGTAATTCTTAGTCACTCTTGTGAGACAATTTTAAAAATAGAAGCTCTGAAATCCATTGGCAGGCTACTTGTTGACAAGCTAAAACTGTCAGACGCTTGATTGTTCCAAAGAAATGGAGAAAATCAACAGAGGCTACAAAATCTAGCCCATAAGTAAGAGACAAAATCAATAGAGGGTTCTAGCCTGTATGGCAAATGCTATCTTCCTTGCATATTCCTCTTTCTATAATCATTCTTGCTTCCTGAGTCCAAGATTTGATGGAAAAATTCGTTTTTATGGCATGAGGGAGCCTTCTGGTGTGCTCCAGAATACTCTATAAGAGAGGTCGACAAATTTTTCCTGTAAAGGACCAGATAATATTTTAGGATTCACAGACATGTGGTCTCTGTCATCACTACTCAACTCTGATGGAAGTGCAAATGCAGCAGATGATACGTAATCATACATAAACAAATGGGCACAACTGTGTTCCAGTAAAACTTTATTTACAAAAAGGAGGCCGGATTTTCTGTTTGTGGGCGGGAGTTTGCTCATGCCTGCTTTACATCTTGAGCTGAATGATAGTTTCATAAGCATATAGATATGGCAAATTCACCAAGCTCTGGCCCGCTTAGGATTTTGCACATTGGTATTTAGGTTATGCCTCCATTTTAAAAAAATGAGATACAACTTTTCTCTTTAATAAGCATAGTGTCATAGATTTTCTGGTGAATCCTTTTAAAATTGGTGTCTGCAATAGATAGGGTATTGATGCAGCAGCCTGTAACAGGGATCCACCACAGTGGCTTGAGAGTTGATTTCTCTCTGTGTACTGTGGCTCCACACATTAGGGACCCAGGCTCCTTCCCCCACTTGCTCTGCTACCTTAGCTTGTTATCTTTGTCTCCCTGGAAAGGAACAAGGAAAAAGGGGAGAGGAGGGCACCACCTTTCTTTTTTTTAAATTTTTAATCATTATGGATATATAATAGTTGTACATATTGATGATGTACATGTGGTATTTTATTATAAGCAAACAATGTATAATGATCACATGAGGATAGGTGGCATATCCATCACTTCAAGCATTTATCATTTATTTGTCTTAGGAACATTTTAATTCTACTAGTTTAGTTATTTTGAAATATACAATAAATTATTAACTATAATTGTTCTAGTGTGCTACTGAACACTAGATCTTATTCCTTCTAACTGTATTTTTTATTTTTAGAATTTTTATTTATTTATTTTTTGAGACAGAGTCTTACTCTGTCGCCCAGGCTGGAGTGCAGTGGCGCGATCTTGGCTCACTGCAAACTCTGCCTCCTGGGTCCTAACAATTTTCCTGCCTCAGCCTCCTGAGTAGCTAGCATCACAGGTGCACACCACCATGCCTGGCTAATTTTTGCGTGATTTTTAGTAGAGACAGGGTTTTGCCGTATTGGCCAGGCTGGTCTCAAATTCCTGACCTCAGGTGATTTGCCCACCTCGGCCTCCCAAAATACTGGGATTACAAGCATGAGCCACCGTGTCGGGCTCTAACTGTATTTTTTAAAATACAATTAACCTTGAGGAATTGCCACACTGTCTTCCACAATGGATGAATTAATTTACACTACCACCAACAGTGTAAAAGTGTTCCTATTTCTCCACAAGCTCTCCAGGATCTGTTGTTTCCTGACTTTTTAATGATCGCCATTCTAACGGGCGTGAGATGGTATCTCATTGTGGTTTTGATTTGCATTTCTCTAATGACCAGTGATGATGAGCTTTTTTTCATGTTTGTTGTCTGCATAAATGTCTTCTTTTGAGAAGTGTCTGCATATACCCAAAAGATTATAAATCATTCTACTATAAAGACACATGCACATTCATGTTTATTGCGGCACTATTCACAATAGCAAAGACTTGAAACCAACTGAAATGTCCATCAATGATAGACTGGATAAAGAAAATGTGGCACATATACACCATAGAATAGTATGCAGCCATAAAAAAGGATGAGTTCATGTCCTTTGCAGGGACGTGGATGAAGCTGGAAACCATCATTCTCAGCAGAGTAACACAGAAACAGAAAACCAAACACCGCATGTTCTCACTCATAAGTGGGAGCTAAACAGTGAGAACACATGGACACAGGGAGGGAAACATCACACACTGGGGCCTGTCAGTGGGTGGGGGGCTAGGGGAGGGATAGCATTAGGAGAAATACCTAATGTAGATGACAGGTTTATGGGTGCAGCAAACCACCATGGCACGTGTATACCTGTGTAACGAACCTGCACATTCTGCACATGTATCCCAGAACTTAAAGTACAAAAAGAAAAAAAAAAACCCTTAACAATTCCCTTTTATACCCCCATCCCCCACTACCCTTCCCAGCCTCTGGTAATCATCATTCTACTATGTCCATGAGATCATTTTTATTTTAGCTCCCACATATTAGTGAGAACGTGTGATATTTATCACTCTGTGCCTGACTTATTTTGTCACATCATTTCTTCTCTTATCCCTCTGGCCATGAATCAAATAAAGGCTGGGCATTCTGTTATTATAGAAGAAAGGAAGAACAAATATTGAAATATTGAGAGTCTACCAGCAGTCTGGTCTTTGTCTCCCAGGGAATATGATATCTGTTTCCCCAATGGCTTTTAACAGACTGTTACTTGTCCTCTGTATGTGCCAGTGATAAGTTGGGGGTTCTATAAAAATGATGACTTTCCAGATTCTAAATCAGAGACATTAGAGAAGATTAATTGTGCTATGCTTATATTTATTCCTCTACCTGTATTTACACATGTGGAACAATATTTTAATTAAATCTGACATCCTTCAGAATGAAACAGAGCCTGTTCTATTACAGGGGATTTTTTAAAACAGGTTGGATAATTACTGGTGTGTGGGCAGTCACCCACATATAATGACTCTTCAAGTCAAGTTAGTGATGAGAGCATCTTAGCCCAATCCCTGGACAAGCCCTGGCCTTCCCATGATCACGGTGAACTCTCCACGCTACAGAAAAGCAGAGGGTGGCCTGGGAAGTGCAAATGGTGAGGTGTCTGGGCAGGGACATCTTCTCTAGTGCAGCATGGAGGCTTGGCTTGATGAAAGCCAGCCAGGTGATGGCAGGATCATTGGGCTGCTGGGGAGAAGGCCTGGGCTTCATTCACTGATAATTCCAGTGTGATCTTGATCCAATTGCTTTATTTCTCTGAGTCTGTTTCCTCATCTCTAATGCAGTGATTCTTTGCTCTAGCCTTCTCTTGAGCCAAACATTCACAGCTGAAGTTATTTTGGAACCCTCTCCCCTTGGTTGTCTTGCAGGCTATGCCAACTCCACTTGTCAAAACAGAACTTACTGTGTACCTTCCTAATCTGCTCCAGTCTAGTGACCATTCCTGCTCATTGCTCTGAAATGCATCTGGCTGTATTATTTGAAGTGTCATTGTGCCTTGCTTTTGCTCTGGTCTCTGCCTGGATACCCTTTCCTTCCTTCTTTTTGGGATCAATTTGCAATCTTTCTTCCAAATAGCAATCACCTCCTCTATGAAGTCTCCCCTGATACCCTCTCTTCCTCTCAGGTTAAGTGCCACTTCTGTCTCCAGAGTCTCATGGATATGTCATGTTTGCCTCTTGGTGTTGACATTAATTGTGTATCTCTCTATTTGCTCTTGGGAGCAACTTGAATGACCACTTTCTTAATTCACTTTTTATCTCCAGTGCCAAGCACTGTGTTTGCTATTGGTAGGTGACTATGAACGTGTGTTGCTTTTGAGCAATCTGTTGATATGAGGAAACTTGATGACTTGTAGAGTCTGTGCCAACTGTAAAATACTAGGACTCGCCATCTCCAGCATCAAATATCTGAAATACTGTTGCAGGTGTAGTGGTGAGAGCAGAAGTTGGGATCTTTATTGCAAGAAAAGCAGTCATGATGACGTGGGAAATACAAATTCACTCCCCAAGCTTCTGAGTGCCAGCTGTACCAGGCAGCATACCAGGGCCTGGAAATACTGCAGAGAACAGGCAGTCTCTCCCTGTAGGGCCATTCCATTCCCCTGGGGGAGATAACAGTTCCTGCTCTCATGGGGAGATTGGCATGAGCCAATTGATGAGGAAATAGAATATCAGGTCATTGCAAGGGCCCGGAGGCACAGAAAGCAGGGTCAGGGAGTGGAGACACTGAAGGGAAGGAAGGTCTTTGTAAAGAGCTGACATCAGAAGAGACTGGAATGAAGCAATAGTGAGAATCGCATATCAGGAAAAACTTGGGGAGAGGTTGGTGCGTGGCATGGATGCGGAAAAGCTTGGCTCTTCTCATGGAAATTACTCCTTTTCAACATCCATTCTTAATCTGGGAAGCCGCATCAGGTAGATGGGCTCAGGAATCAGTCAACCCAGAGACCAGCCAGAGCCTTAAGGTGGGACCTGCTGGGAACAGATTAACTGGGCCAGGTAGATTTCACCCTTCAGGATTTTGAACTGGTAATACAGAAAGGATGCACAAGTTGCAGGCACAGAAAAACAGATGAGATTATCTGTGGAGACCAGCTGGGTTGTGTTAATGGTGGAGAACTTGGATGAAGATCTGGGGACTGGGAGAGCAGCCTGAGGTTCTAGAATTCTCCTCCACCTGCAGGCTCTGAGATGGTCAGAGAAGTATCTTGGCATCTAGGACCCTCCATCTCCCTTCCCTGCTCCAGGTGCACTCCAGTATTAAACCTCTCTTATTTCAGGAGGCTGAAGGAGCATCTGTTTCTTGCATCTAGAAGACTTCAGGCAAAAGAATTTGAGGGATTGAAACCAAACCTGCTAAGACATATTCCAAGGGGATTTAGCTCCGGGGCAGTAGATGGAGGCTCTGTGTAGTGCTCTGATTTCTCTTAGACAGCCTTTAAGAAACCAAAGTATTAAGTCAGCTCTTGCCTAAAGAGACATTCAGCAATTTCCAAGCCCATGATGTAGGGTTGGTAATGATGGGGAAGATTTTCCACAGACAGCTCGTGCCATATCTGTGCATGGGTGCCAGTGCCTGGCCTCAGTGTCCTGCCTTTATTCTGGATGGTGGGGATAAATGATCTCTTTTTCTGGGTGGTAGGCTTTCTTGGATTTATGGACTTCATCCATGGAAGAGCGGAAACTAGACTACCCCTTATCAAAATTGGCAGAGGTGGTCTTATTGTCTTGGAGGCTTTGGGGTTAGGCCCAATTAGGGCTGGATTTCAGCTCTACCACTCACTGGCTGGGCCTTTGTAAACCTTCGTAACTTTTCTGTTAACTGGTAATAAAAAGTTCTTCCACTTAAGTTTGATGAGAAAACTAAATGAGAATTATTTTAAAAGTAAAGTACCTGGTGAATATGGGTAATGTAATAAGGTTGTTTAAGGTCTAGGAGACCATGTAAGGGAAAATACACTTTCATAGTTGAGCAAACAGCCTTAGATTTGCCTGGTACAGATATTGCAAAGTCTTTACAAGCATAAATAAGTAGTGTTAAAATAAGATTTGTCTGGCTGGGCACAGTGGCTTACACCTGTAATCCCAGCACTTTGGAAGGCCAAGGTGGGCAGATCACTCGAGACCAGGAGTTTGAGACCAGCCTGGCCAACATGGTGAAATTCCATCTCTACTAAAAATACAAAAATTAGTCAGGTGTGGTGGCGCACGCCTGTAATCCCAGCTACCAGGGAGGCTGAGGCACGAGAATCACCTGAACCCGGGAGGCAGAGGTTGAAGTGAGCCAATATCACACCACTGCACTCTAGCCTGGGCGACAGAGTGAGACTCCGTCTCAAACAAACAAACAAAAAAAGATTTGTTTGTGGGGTTAACCTGACATTGCTCCTTTGGGATAAATAGGTGGTGTGATTATAGAGTTGGTGAGAAATCCATGCACAGAACTGTTAACTGCTTTATCAGAACGCTCTTGCTAGCAGCAGATTTGACATCAGAATTTTAAGAACTGGGTGTGTTTCCTGACTCTGTTACGCTGCACCATTGCTAGTGTCGCACTGATGTTTTACCCATTTTTGTTTCATAGTGCCAGCCTTTGTTCCTTCAGAGCTGATTTATCATCTCTGAAAGTTCTGGATGTCCAGGCATCAGTGGTGAATCTATCAAAGATGGCCCATGATCTCTTGGAGGCCTGACTCTAATCATCAGGATTATCCCATTAGGGATAGAATGGAGGCCACTCTACATGCACCTATTTGGTCTTTGATCATTCTCATGCCCCCAGCCAAAGGGAAATTGAGAAGGCTGTCTGGGTGATCAGAACAGTTGTCCATGACAAATTGAATGGAGGTCACCTCCTCTGGGGTTCCTGACAACTGGGAATAAATCCAGGCTGATGACCCAGATGGGAAGGCTGCCCAGTATGTAAATGGTCAGTCTTCATTGTTGTCTTGCTGGACAGCTTCACGGAGATTAATCTCCCTAAGCTGTCCGGCACCCTGAGTGAGGTGTCAGTTCAGGTGATTTCCCCAGTGTCCCGTTCTGATCTCTGCTGTCCGCTTGCAAACTTTCCTAAAAGGATTCTGCAACACAGGCAAAGTATTTGTTGCAAGAGTACAAGGCAGCAAATGCAAGGTATTTGTTTGGGATTGATATCATTAGAAGGAAGAAGAGGAAAGGGTTGGAGAGGATGACAACGAAAGAGAAAACCCTGGACACTGGCATATTCAATGTTCTTTTTAAAAGAAGAGGAGAGTGTGCGTGAATTTCTGGTTTCAGATCTGACTTATCAATTACCAATGAAACTTTACAGAATGGAATTCCAAAGCATACATGCTCCATTTTGAGTGAAAGTCAATAAAACCAGCCATACATATTTATTGCCCCTTGTAAAAATAAGATTGTGTCTTTATTTTTTAATACAAATTATTTTTAATGGAGGCTCTGCAGCCTGTGTAACCCTGTCCCCAAGCTTCCCTACAATCTCCCATAGCCGTTCTGAAATTTACATTTAGGAATGTTGTTTGCTGTGATAAACTGTTCAGTTGTGCTCCATTGGCTTTAGACCATTTAACCTCAAGACAGCTGCCTCTCCACCACCTCAACCCAAATATTCGATATTTTAATTTCATGCTAAGATGTAAAGAACGATTTGTGTTTTTCAAGTGTTGAAAAGAGAGAAAATACCCTTAAATGGTGATAGTAATGTTGCTTAAAGGAACTGTGTATTAGATAGAGGATGGGAACCCTATTTTGTAATCCCAAAAATTGTGATCTTTCCATTAAGTTGTTATTTCATATAGAACTTACTGTCAATTTAGACCTCAAGTCCTACATATTGTTACTAGATGACAGCTTCCCAATCTGATCCCTTTGCAGTTAATATTTTCCGCCTGAAGTGAAGGACCCTGAGTTGGTGGTTACCTGTCATCTGGGTAACATTGGTGTCTGAATTCAGCTTATTTAGGTTTACTTTGATCAGAGTTCTTTCAGAGACTCCCCGTCCCACACTCAGCTTTGCGCCACCTGCAAATCTTGTAAACCAGTATAATAAGGTGATCCTGGTTAGGACTGGACCTTAGTCACAGCTTTGGGGACCTCAAAGAGCAAATACTGAACAAATAGGTAGTTAAATGTTGGGGGTGTGTATTTTGCTACATAAGAGAGGGAGATGTGGATTTATATTTGAGGCAAACTATCCCTTTGTTTTGAGAAAACTTTCTTTTAGTTATATGAATATAAAGCAAGTGGTACCTATTGTTATTGAGGAAGGCCTTTGCTGTGGTCAAGTAACTAGATTTTACTGGGAAATCTCCCTATTTCAATTTGATTGCATACATTGCATACATTTTAGTAATATAATTTGTGTGCATCTTTTAGCTGGGTTATGTCTTTGCAGACTTCACAGTTTTTTAGGGGACGAGCTGCTACTTTTCTCAGTAAATTTAATTGTAAGTTATGTTTGGGAGGATGCACGTGTGTTCTCGTCCTAGGAGCTGTTTGCAGGACATCCAAAGGGAAGAACCTGAGAACTGCAATAAGGCCTGACAGCATGAGTTCTATTTCAGCCTGGACCACTGCCGTTATTTAACTCTGAATCATCCTGATGACCTTGGGAAATGGATAATTAGACTATTGCCTTCTGATGATTTTGGGGGCCCATGTTTCTAGGGAGTGGTCCCACTGTATTTAATCCGGGATAGAGTTTAATTTTAGAACAGAAAATAAAAAACTGGGGAAGGAGATCTTGAACTTGGGTGATGGAAAATATTCCTTTCCTTCTCAGCCCTCAACTGGATAAGTAGTTGTCTGTATCCCTCTGTGCGTCACTTATTCCCTGAAACGGTGGTGTCTGTTTTGCTCATCACTTTACCCCCACGCCTAGCATGATGTCTAACATGCAGCAAGCAATGAATATAGATTTAAGTGAATGATAGAATGAACAAATACTAAAAATGTTCACCAAAGGATGGCTAAAGATACAGCATTCTTAGAATAACTGTACCTTAAATTACAAGACGTCTTCCTTACTAGAACATACAGTTTTTGAGGGAAAACCAAAAAGATACGGTTCAGCTTGTCATCCAGCTTTTAATGAACCACCATTTGGGTCCTATTTATAGTGTGTTCTCTCTAGCTGGGTGGAAATGGGTTGGTTTTACTTTCCAATGCATGGGGACAAGCTGTGAAAAGTGCGTATCAAGATTCATTAAAACAAAAATGAAAGCAAGTTCAGTCTTCAAACCATCTTCTTTCCTTCATTGTAACAAAGAGTTTGCATTTAATGTTGGATCCTGAAACAAAAGTTTGCCCAAGAGTCAATTGTCCCTCTACCTAAGCCTGTTTCCTTCCAGAAGCAGGCAGTTTGTCAGGCCCCCAGAGGGAGGCTGGATCCCTGCAGAAACGGCTTTGAGGGTAGTTCTTTCAGCAAGTACACCGTGTCTGTTTCTGGTTTGGCTTTTCAGTTTCCTGGAGTTGTTCTTTTGAACAGAGCGGGCAAAGCCTTGCTAAATACTGCAGCTCATTGAAACCCCAGTGTTGAATCCCCATTTCGGATTGTTTTCAATGTATTGAACTCCCCTGGCTCTCGTGAACTTTCCCTTGGTTCACTGTAGAGGGTGGGTCTTGGAGTCCTGGGAGACTTCTCATATTCTGTTGTTAAACAGCTGTTTCCAGAGGCCTGTTATCCTCACACCCACACAAGTCTGAAAATAGCAGCCATGTCCCTCCCTGTACGGTCTGTGCTTTCAAAGGCACAGTTTTCTCAGTTCTGCCTTGCAGTTGCCTTCATTTCTCTTTCTGGTAAACAAAGAATCAGGCTATTTTGTTTAGTTGGTTACAAGTTGTTTTCAAAACACTTCAACCATGGTAAGCAACAGAATACATAAATGCAATGGACGTAAACCAGGGAAACAGCCAACTTTTTTCGATGCTTGCTCTTTTGGAAAGTGTTGGCTGTTCTGGCATAAAGGAGATTGTTTTGTTGACTTAACAGTCTGTATCAGAGTTACCCAGGGCTTACTTATGAGAACTTCTGGAAGAATAGCTCCCTGCTGCAGAGGGGGGCTCCTCTTCTGACATTCGCTTTTCAAAACTTTTTCTTTCACTGATCTTTTCAAGTTTTTAGTTGTTTTTAAATTGAGCTGAGATATGCATAACATAAAATTGACCATCGTAAAGTGAACAGTGCAGTGGCATTTAGTACATTCACAATACTGTGCAACCACCACCTATGTCTAGTTCCAAAATATTTTCATCACCCCCAAAGAAATCCCTATACCCATTAAGCAGTCACTCCCTATTCTTCCTTCGCCCCCTAGCGCCTAACAGCAACCATTCTTCTTTTTGTCTCTGTGAATTTACCTATTGATATAAATGGATTCATATAATATGGGATGTTTTGTGACTGGCTTTTTTCACTTATCATAACGTTTTCAAGGTTCATCCATGTTGTAGTGTGTGTCAGTATTTCATTCCTTTTACAGCCAGATAATATTCGTCATATGTATATACCACATTTGGTTTATCCATTCATCTGTTAATGGATAGTTTCCACCTTTTGGACATTGTGAATAGTCCTGCTATTTATATTGGTGTACACTTATCTGTTTGAGTGCCTGTTTTCCATTCTTTTGGGTATATACCTAGGAGCAGAATTGTGGCATCATATGGTAACTCTGTTTAACTTTTTGAGGAACTGTCAAACTGTTTTCCACAGTGGCTGCACCATTATACATTCCTACCAGTAGCGTACAAGGGTTTCCATTTCTCTGCATCCTCATCAGCACTTGTTATTTTTTATTCTTTTGATTATAGTCATCCTAGTGTGTTTGAAGTAATCTCTCATCATGGTTTTGATTTGCATTTCCCTAATGACTAATGATGTTGAGCATATTTTTGGAAGCTTGTATATCTTAGTATATCTTTGGAGAAATGCCTATTTAAGTTTTTTGCCCATTTTTTAAATGGGCTGTTTGTCTTTTTTGTTGTTGAGTGCTAAGAGTTCTTTATATGAGTCCCTGTACACTAGACCCTTATCAGATACAAGATTTGAAAATATTTTCTTCTATTCTTTAGGTTGTCTTTTCACTTTCTTGATAAATGTCCTTTGATGCACGAACATTTTTAATTTTGACGAAGCCCAATTTCCCCAATCCTTTTTTACACAAAGGCATGGAGGTGCAGATGGAAGAGGTCTAGTTGTTCCTGGGTCTAGCTTACGAACTAATTTGACCCTCAGAATATTGTTGAGCTGTGCTTGTCCTGGCTACAGAATTATACCCACAGGTTTTATTTGAAGATGCTTTATTTAAAACCATTATAATTTTGTATTTTACTTGTCTACAGATTTTCTTTATGTTAGAAAAGTGTACTATTATAAATCTAGGTATTCTTGGCTGGAATATGTTATTTACCACTGGAGCTTAGAATATGCTGTTACTTAGAAAGAGTGGAGTATGTAATTGATGCCACCCAATGTTATGTCTCTAGCTCAGACCGCTCTTCTGGACTCTGAATTCATGTGTCCATCTTCCCATGGGTGTTTACTACACATTTTGAATTTAGAGTATTCCCAATCAAATCCTTGTTTTCTACCCTCCTTTTATTAACACATGCTGGCCTCCTCAGTTTTCTACATCTCAGCAAACAGCAGCTTCATTTTTCCAGTATCTTAGACCAAACACACTGGATTCATCCTTGATTCTTTTCTTTCACATCCTACATCCAGATCATTAGCAAATTCTGCTTATTCGACCTCCGAAATATGGACATATCTCTTCGCCTGCAGGGGTATCAGCCAGTTAAGCCACATCTTAGTAGCCTAGATTCTTATCCTCTCACTCGTCTCCTGTTTCCCTCTCTTTTTTCTCTACAACATATTCTTCACATATAGCCAGAGGAATCCTTTCCAAAGGAGCATCAGGTCATGTCACTCTGGTGCCCCAAACCCTGCAGGGGGCTCCCATCTCACTGGAGTGAGGCCCCAGCATGCACTGCCCGCCTTCCTCTCACCATCTGCTCTGATGTCCTTGCACGCCCCTCACCCCAGGCTCACTCTGCTGTAGCTCCCAGGCCTTGCCGTTTCTCAAGGATTCCACTGGCTGTGTACTGCTATCCCTTCTGCCTGAAACACTGTTTCTCCTGGAAACCAAAGAGCTCATCCCTCACTGCCTTCAGGGCTCTGCTCAAAGTTCTTCTGCATCTGGGAGTCCTGTTTGACTCTCAAGCAGAGAGTCCTGCTGGCACAGCGCTCTCCACCCTCCTTACTCTGCTTTTCCTTCATCACACTTTGCACGTGGCTACTTTTACATAGCACATAATAGACATTTATTGTCTGTCACTATTTATTAGGTTGATGCAAAAGTAATAGCAGTTTTTACCATTATTTTCAGTGGCAAAAACTGCAATTACTTTTGCATCAAACTAATATTTCCACCAACACACACACACACACACACACACACACACACACACACACAGAGTTGAGGTCCAACTGAAAAGCTCAATAAAGAAAAATTCTGCATTCCATGCACATTGTGTGACTTTCCTTCATCGATATGAAAAATAGAGGGACTGGATGCATAGTAGTTTCTATTTCACGATGACCTTCAAGGTCTGCATTGCGCGCCCATTCTGAATTACTCAGTGTATTGATTTTTAAACAGGAGTGCCTCCATTTGTGTGATGCAGTCCATTGTGCTCCTAATCCATTCATTAGGGATTCCCAAGTTGCCTTCATACAATGGACCACATCTCTTTGAAGAAACTATTATGGATTTCCATGTGGAGTCCCAGAGGATTAAAATAAAGCCTTGAAGGTTAGAGGAGTGCCCCAGTCTTGTGATCAGTTAGGCCCTCTGAGTCATCTTGGCAATTGGTGATCACAGTTCATAAGATTCCAGGAAATGTGATTGTATCAGATGGTAGCATCTAACACGAGAGCAGTGACTCTTTCTGTTTCCTCTTTTTGTAACACAAAGGAAATTCAAACAAGTGTTTTTAGGTCTTATTGCATTTTACCAACTCTTTTCAGATGGGGAGAAAGTGTTTGGCATTCATTTTCTAGGTCATCAATATGTTCCGGGTAGAACACTCAAAGAAGGATAGGTGGAAGTGCCAAAGGGATTACTGAGTGCACTGTACCCATTTACCAGATTAAGAAACTAAGGCCTATGACCCATGTGGCTTGCCTGGGGTCCCAGAGCTAAATACTGGTAGAACAACTTATTTGAGGGAACTGAAGCATAGCAGATTGAGGTTCCTTTCCAGTGACTGCACAGCCACTCAGGGAAGAGCAGGAACTAGAACCCAGGCCTCCTAACTCCCTAGTCAGCATTTTTTCCCACTCAACTGCTGGACTGCTGGTTTGTCTCCAGCCCCTCTTTTTTTTTTTTTTGGAGACAGAGTCTCACTCTGTCAACCAAGCTGGAGTACAGTGACACCATCTCGACTCACTGCAACCTCTGCCTCCCAGACTCAAGGGATATTCCTGCCTCAGCCTCCTGAGTAGCTGGGATTACAGGTGTGCACCACCACACCTGGCTAATTTTTGTATTTTTAGTAGAGATGGGGTTTCACCATGTTGGCCAGGCTGGTCTCGAACTCCTGACTTCAGGCGATCCACCTACCTTGGCCTCCCAAATTACTGGGGTTACAGGCGTGAGCAATGGCACCCAGCGCCTCCATTCTTTAATGACATTCTCTTTAGAGAATTGGGGTTTATGGTGCTGTTCAGAAGGCAGCAATTGTTTAACTGAGTCAATGTCCTGATAAGATCAACCTGTCTTCCTTTTTGATAATCAGACCTCACTTTATTTAACCTTTGTAAATATGCTGATGCACGAAGACCGAGTGAGTGAAGATGTCCATGAGCTAGCTTTCCAAAGGCAATTGATTGCTTTAAAAAAATGTTAGCTTTGCACAGTGGTTCTCAAAGCATGGTCCCTGGACTAGCAGCATCAGCATCACCTTGGAAATGCAAATTCTTAGGCCTCATCCCAGACTTACTGAATCAGAAACTGGGTGAGGTGCAACAAGTTCTGTTTAACAAGTGCTCCAGAGGACTCCGGTGCTCACTCAAGTTTGAGAAGTGCTAGTTTAGTAGCTGCTGTTGATGTCTTGCCTGATACACTTGGGGTTCCTTTCACTAAACTGCTATAGGTGCTGCAGCTAAGAGCTCACACCTGAAGCCTGCTCCTGAAGCTGTCCTTGAGCAACTGAAGCTGCTTACACCGAAGATGCTTTGGGGTCTCCCTCACCCACATGAATGCAGGGTGGCTGGAAGCCAATGAATGACAGATGCAGGTTACCAAAGCCCTCTTGCCTCAAGATGGGACAGACTCCACTATCCTATTTATGTTCCAGAGCTCCCAGTGTGATTAGGCAGAGAGATGCTGGACTTCTCCTGAAACCACATCCTTGCTTTCTTCCAATCCTGCTTCCCTCACTCCCATGCAGATTTCTCCTGCAAGCCATCTGCCAATAAATTACTTGCCCAAGAACCACCATCTTATGCTCTGTTTCTGAGGAACCCAACCCAAGACAATTTGCAGTTCACATCAAAGATACTCCTCTTGTAGATGAACCTGTGGGGCTGGGCATATGGAGAGAACATTCTCAGCAAGTTACTCCAATTTGGGCAGCCCATTTTCCACATTGCTTTAAGACTTATATCCACAGTTGTCACATCCCACCTATATTTTTGAAAGTTTCCTTGACTAGTTGGTAATTCAGTCTCCTACAGATTGATGCTAGGTGAGAGAGATTCTAGGCAAGAGAAACTGGAAGATGGTTGGTCTTCTTTTAACCAGACAGAATTGCTGGTGTAGTATGCAGTTTGGTTTTGTTGACACTGGAAGTGGTGGTGGATTCAATATGGTCATTAGACAGATCTATTGCAATTGTTTTGGATCATTTGGTCTTTGGAGGCTCATAAGGAATATTCAAAGATCTCATTCCAAGAGTTAGCTCCTCTGTGGGAAAGGGCCACAGGAAGTCCAAGCTTGAGCTCCAAAGGTGCTTCTTAAGCTCCTCCTCCAGCCCTAAAATCAAGGGGAAAGGCAGCCCTAGGGAGCTTTCTATCATGAAGTGGAAACAAGATTCAGTGAAGGGTCTATTCCTAGGATGCTCTCCCATTTCCCTGGGCTCTGGAATTCTTGGTTCCCACAGAACCTCAAACAGATAGTTGCAAGTTTGATTCTAGGCTTATGAAACTTGAGCCAGCCCCCAAATGAAATTCACCTCCGGGTTGGCCAGGAGCCACTTTTTCTAATATGTTTCCTTTCGCGCCTTTCACCCTACCCCGCATAGGAGTTGACGATCATCATTAAATGTCATATGTTTTCACACAATGGAAATGAATTGTCACAATCACTATGTTGTAGGATTAGGAAGGGCCTTATGCAGGTTTTTGCATCCTTTAAGACTTAATGATAAAAAAAAAAACCTTATTTTTTGAAAATCTTATGAGATGGGCATGGTGGCTCATGCCTATAACCCCAAAACTTTGGGAGGCCGAGGTGGGTGGATCACACTTGAGGTTAGGAGTTTGAGACCAGCCTTGCCAACATGGAGAAACTTCATCTCTACTAAAATAGAAAAATTAGCCAGACACGGTAGCGCATGCCTGTGATCCCAGCTACTTGGGAGGCTGAGGCAGGAAAATCACTGGAACCCAGGAGGCAGAGGTTGCAGTGAGCCGAGACTGCGCCACTGCACTCTAGCCTGGGTGACAGAGTGAGACTCTGTCACGAAAACAAAAGAAAAAAAAAATAAAAGAAATCTTCCACTAGTGTTGTGTGGAAGAAAAAAAAAATCTGTTCTCATAGGAATCCACTGTAAAAGCCAGTTCTCACTCTCCCAACATTCTTTGTAACAAACCTGAAAGTCTTACACTGCAAATTAAGCTAATTTCCTTTTCATTTAGCCTTTGCAGAACTGTCTACTGATATTTCCTGGTTTAACGCATTATGATGAAAAGATGAACTCTGTTGAGAGAAATGATATTAATGGAAGTTTATTTTAAGGATGAGCTGACTATTCATATCTGGACACTCTACATTTGATTCCTGGCAGACCACTGGAGAGCTAAACATTTAGATCACATTGTCGGAGGCCTGCATGAAAAATTACTTTTGCTGGGAAGTGCATTGATATTTACCCTTGTTAGCTTCAGACACAGGGATCTTTTAATAAACACCCCTAGCACAGCAGCAATCACATTTATTCTAAAAGTGATGAAGATGTGGCCCATGTGAAGACCTGCATGGAAACGTTCTTCTAGATTCTATGTGCTAGGAAAAACTTTATTTCCTCAGAATTACTGGCAGGCTTTATTTCTTAGACAACATGAATCAAGCACTTGACTATATTTTCCCTTTTTGAGTGGGCCATCAGAAAGCTCAGTGCCAAATTTTGGGTTCATCTTTGGAGTGGAGCCTGCATAAATTTTTTTTTTCTATTTTTCCCTTGGTTTTGTCCATGTGTATTTTTGCAAGGCCCAAATTTTAAGTTTTATACCTATTTCATCTTAGCAGATCTATGGAGCCATTTAGAATACTTTATGTATCAAGGCAGGGAGTAAATATAGCATAAACATTCTAATAACCCCTAAGCTTAAAAAATTGTTTATCAAACTACCCCTCACTTACCTTTAAAAAAAGAAAAAGAACTAAATAAATCATGTGGCAGCTTACACTTTGAAATGGGGTCAGAATTTACAGGATAATTAAAATGCCAGCTCTGGTTCCAAGATGAGGGAAGACCCAGACACAAGATCACTGAGGAAGCCAAGATAGTATTTGCCAAATGTATAAAAGCAAAATGAGCAGGAAACATTTCTACCTATTTAAGAAAACATTGCAAATGAGAACTGCAATGAGGTCAGAGGACTGTGGATATGCAGAGCAGCTAGGGGAAAAATCCTGTCAGACCTTGTAGCATGGGTCTCCTGGATGACCCCACAAAAGCCTATAAGACATCAAGAGTGCACTGACTGTAACAACAATGTGTAATTAATCCCAAACAATTTGTGTATCTCTCAATAGATATTTGTGAGAGGTAGTATGATCACCTTCGTGTGGGACATATTTTCCTCTTCATATACCATTTACTTTCAAATGATTATTTGAGGAATCAGAGCCAGTGAAAAAAGAACTCTGGAGGAAGAATTATGAGAGGAAGAGAGCTGGGGAATTTATACTTTGCAGTGAGCATGAATTTTTTCTTTTTTGTTCATTTTTCAGCACAGTACTCAGGAAATATTTTTGAAGAAAAAGAAAACCACAAACAAGAATACTAATTAATCAAAATGCTAAGCAGGTACCAGTTCCCACATGGAATCTAACCATAACCAGTGATATGGAAACTCAACTTTTGGAAAAACTCAGGCCCAAAAATACATTTTGATAGTTTTAGGGCATAAAGGAACTTTAGGTCTTTGTGATAGAATTGGGAAGATGTGAGATATAAATGGTTGTGAGGTTTCATCAATGCAGGTCTTTGTTCATCAGGTTCAAATTAGCATTTTTTCTGCTAGTCCCTGAAAGTGCTGCTGAAGCTAAATTTAAAGACTGTCTGTATTAGTCCATTTTCACACTGTTATAAAGATACTACCTGAGGCCGGGTGCGGTGGCTTACACCTGTAATCCCAGCACTTTGGGAAGCTGAGGTGGGCAGATCACTTGAGGTCAGGAGTTTAAGACCAGCCTGGCCAACATGGTGAAAGCCAGCCCGTCTCTACTAAAAAATTAGCCAGGCATGGTGGTGTGTGCCTGTAATCCCAGCTACTCAGGAAGCTGAGGCAGGAGAATTGCTTGAACTCGGGAGGTGGAGGCTTCAGTGAGCCGAGTTCGCACCACTGCGCTCCAGTCTGGGCAACAGAGTGAGACTCCATCTCAAAAAAAAAAAAAAGAAAAAGTGGAAGGTGAAGGGAAAGCAAGGCATGTCTTACATGGTGGCAGGCAAAACAGAGAAGAGAGCAAAGGGGGAACTGCCAAACACTTTTAAAACCATCAACTCTGGTGAGCGAGAACAGCATGGGGGAAACTGTCCTCATGATCCAATCACCTCCCACCAGGTCTCTCCCATGACACATGGGGATTACAATTCGAGATGAGATTTGGGTGGGAACACAGAGCCAAACCATATCACTATCTCTTCCATAGCTATTTTCCCTCACATTGCTTTAATCAAGCCTCTTTCTCCCTGTGGGTCATCCTTACTTATGATCTCAAGAACCCACCCAGCCCAGCCTAGCCTCTCCCTGACCTTGTGCAAATGGTAGGAAGCCTGACGGTTTGCTCTGCCTTAAGGTCTTGCCTCATCTGCCCAGAGAACTCCAACCTGGCAGTAGGGAAGGCTGAAAACCAGCTCAAGTCAGAACAAGAACCCCCAGCAAATGCTCAGGAATTCATGGAACTAGACACCTCTGAAAATGGAAGGCAAGTTCTGCTTAAAGCAAGCAGATTTGTTAAACATCTGTATAAGAAGCAGTTAGAACCCCCAGCAGAGGGTAGGAGTTTTGTACCCTGGAAATGCTGAATCAGTGGGACTAGACTCTGGAAGGACACTAAATTCAGTCAAGGGTAATGGTACTGTGCTGGAAACAGGAAGATTATCTAGAAGTCTGCACACTGTTGGGTAGTACCCAAGCCCCTCCCTTCAACTGGGATCTCAGTCAGCCAGGTTTACATTCCTCAGACAGGATATGGAAAATACCCTCTCTGGAAAGCCTCTCTCATAGCCTGGCTTCTGCCTGGGGGCCTAAGCATGCCATAAAATACAAACAACAGCAACAAAAACTGGCCTATGTGCATCAGTTACTGATTGCTACAATAATGCCACATAACAAATCATCCCAAAATTCAGTGACATAAAAATCAATTATTATTGCTTATGAGTCTATAAGATGCCTGACTGGTTATTTTTGCTGTGTTTATGTACACATTTGTGATCAGATGTATGTCAAGTCAGTGGTTCTGGGATCTTGGCTGGGGTTTCTCACATGTCTGTCAGCTGCTCATTGGCTAGCCTGGGCAAGTTAACATGGTGGATGCAAGATGTGATGTTCCAAGAGAAAGAATGGGAGCTGCAAGATCCCTTCAGGCCAAGGCTTGGAACTGATATGCAGTCACCTCTGCCATATTCTATTGGCCAAAGCAAGTCACAAGGGCAGCCTAGATTCAAGGGATGGGAATAGACACTGCCTACATAGAAAGAGGCATAGCAAAGTTTCAGGTGAAAGAACAAAGGGGTGAAGAATTGGGGACATTGTTAAAATTAATCTACCATACTAGGTTTGTGTATTTTTCTATAACTTTGGATGTGTCATGCCTCATTTTAACCTTAAAAGGAAGGATCCAGTAATATTAAATGGTGGCAGATATTTTACCTAAAATTCTCATTGATGTTCTGGGATTTTTCTACTAGTAGCAAAGGTAGAAATTAATACTTAAACTGAAATAAAATAGCCAGCCTGTGAATTTCCCATGTGATGAATTACATGACTAATGTCTCCATCTGTACCTAAAACACATAAGCATGTGGCATATGGAAATATGATAGGCAGATGGGGGCTTCAGACAGGAAATACATCCTGTATGTAAACTGCAGCTGGGGAGAGAAGGCAGTCAGCATTAGAACAGGGAATGGAATCATTCATCACGTAACCTAAGCAGGAGGACAGCTGCAGCTTTGGGGTCTGACGCAATCAGGAAGGCTAGGCCAGAGTCAATACTGTCATAAAACCCTTCAGAGAGTAGCCCAGTCATTAAGAACATGCTCTTCAACACCAGGGAAAGGAAAGGGGCTAAATGCTTTCTCATTTTTCCTGACTTAACAACTGCAGTCTAGAAAGTTTCACCATTATAGGAAAAAACAAAAGTCACTCCTGAAAAACAAGCCTACAAACAAGGGCTATTTTGGGAAATTTAACAAGTGGGAAGCATCCCTTCTGAATCAGGACATCTGTGCTAAACTTTTATTTTCACAGCTGAGTTATTGGCCAGATTTTCCAGGGGCTTCCAGTATCTATGTGAAAAAATAGAAGATCCTGGGAAATTAAAAAATTAAGAGGCCTCCTGCCCATTCCACATAACAAGTGAGCTGGGCTGGCCCTTGGAGTCATAGAACTGGGAGGGTTCTGGAGCATCTCCTGATGTCTCTAAGATACCATCTGGTCTTCTGTGAAATGGGAGAGTGTATTAGTTATGTATTGCTGTGTAACAAAATACTCACACAATCTAGTGGCTTAACACAACAAACACTTACTCTGTGGGTTGATAATTGGGGAGCACCTTAGCTGAGTGGTCAGAACCACTGAATCAGAATCAGATTCAGGGTCTCCTTTTGGTTGAAGTTGAGATGTCAGCTAGGGCTGCAGTCATCTGAAGGCTTGACCGGGGCTGGAGGTTGTTTCTAACATGGTTCACTCATGTGGCAGGAGGCTTCAACTCCTTACCACATGGACTCTATAGGGCTGATTGAGTGTCTTCATGACTGCCACTTCCCTTCCCCTGGAGCTTAGTGATGAGAGAGAGAGCAAGAGCATGAGCAAAAGCACACCGTGTCTTTTATAACCTAATCTCTGAAGCAATGTATTATGATTTCTCCTGTATTCTGTTGATCACAAGAACCAACACTGGTATAAAGTCGGAGGGGACTATACTAGGGCGTTAATACCAGGCAGTTGGTTCCATTGTGGCATCTTAGAGGCTACTATGATAGAGAATTAGGCTAGATGAACTTTCTAGTTCCTTTTAGGTAAGTGGTTATGTGGTCTTGTGCAAAGGGGACACAGATGCATACACCACTGGCACCAGAAGGTATAAATATAAAATAGGCTTTACCAGGGTGGTTGCAGAGAAGACTCCAGAAAAGTAAAAAGCAGATTGTATACATTCTATCCACCCAAGCTCTCATGATCTCACAGGGGGTGGTACATAGCTGAGCTGCATATGCTGGGGAAGGGGCCCCATAGACTGGAAGCTGATTGCACTGTATATTTATATGGAAAGCAGGGAAGGGAATATTTATCCTGTTTAATCTTGTTCAGAGAAGTTGCCTTATTTAAAAGGGAGAACTTTTTGGAGCCAGTGACAGATAGCACTCAGAATCCTATTTCTAAAGGCAAAGAAGTATGTAATACGTAGGTTCACAGTTCTTTATGCACAATTGCATGATCTAAATGCTTTGAAAACCTGAAGTGTTTTTTCATCAGTGATTTGTTAGCAAAATTTGACTTCAATTATCCAGAGGCTATTTACAGTCTTTTTCCCATTTAGGGTGAATATTCATACATTACATTGCAGAAATGTTAATGTGTTTGATTATAGGGTGCTACCCCAAGACCTGCTGAGGGAATTAATAATAGACATTATGTACACTATATTGTCTTTTTCTAAAATATAAAAATACTCATCTCTATATGGGTAGGCACTACCTTTATGTAGTTAATTCTAATGACGCAAATTCTGAAAAACACCATAGTTATCTGACCTCATAGCAGAAAATAAACTCTATTACCTCATGACAGGACTTTCTACCTCACTGAAATCTAACTCCTGGACCACTAGAAATGTAAGTGGGAATCTTAATAAAATACAGGCCAATGATCCTTTACCCCAAATCATTGTGGCCAGATATGTTTTGAAATTCGTATGTTTGGAGATAATTACACATATAGTGAGTCACATGTGATAGAATGGTTTGAAGCCTGATCTGCCTTTTATTAGTTGTGTAGCCTTAAATAAATTATTAACCATTCTGAGATAGAGTTTCTTATCTGTAAAATGGGAATGATGATGATATTTACCTCAGAGGGTTATGGTAGGAATTCAGTGAGATGATGTGGCAGTCAGTGTCAGATAAATGATAGCTATTCTCTTGTCCTCTGCCATCATTTTTATTTCAAGTTCTACAAGGTGGATCTTGACTCTGGGAAGATTTCTATGTATTTTGTCCCTTTTTATTTATCTCAATTGATAAAATCATTCTTTTTTGTTTCAAGTATACCATGTGACCACACAAACAGAGATAAGATGTAACTGAATATACAGAAATGATTAGTCAAATCCAAGCCAACAAATTTCCAGTTGGTCCAGAAGTTGCCTTTACCTTATCAACAGACTTAAACTTTTCTGGATTTTGCTACATTTCATGACCCACAAAACAGCTGATATCAAAATGTCGAAAGGAAGAACGAGTATGTTTTAAACCAGGTAACTCTGTCATTTGACATTGAATTTAGAATGTGAGGCAACTGGAGTCCAAACCCTGATTTCTTAAATAATGAGAAGTGGTTTTTGGTTGTTAGCCCCAAGTTAGAAATTAGGATTTCAAAGAGCTGCCTGGTGAGCAAAGTTTAAACTTGTGAGCTGTAATTATTTTTGTATATATCTCATCTGGTTAAGCTAATTTCCTCTTTTCTTGATGGTGATCTATGCAGTAAACATTATATTTAACTCCAACCTACCCCTGAACAAATCTTTCCTTCGTTCCTCTCTCCCTTCCTTCCTCCCTCTCTCCCTCCCTTCCTTCTTTTCTTCCCTCTCTCCCTCCCTTCCTTCCTTCTTTCTTTTTTCTGCATTTTCTGGTAGTACATAAAAAGGGTACCATCTAAGAAGCAGTTGAAACAGCTTTACAATTTTTCATACCATAAGTGCTCTGTTTGCCTCCAGAATTTACATTATTTCCATTCTATATTAATAAAAAATCTAATCACCTCCTAATTTCTCCATTTCACTTTTCCCTATTCCATTTTTAATCCTTGCAGAGGATGGATTAAATCCAGAGTTGAATGAGTTCTATCTACTAAGGAAAGCAGTCTCATTGCATCAGTAAGTAAAGTATGTACCAGTTCTCTGCTCAGTCACCAGTTGGATAAATGCAGCACACTGCTGTTTAGAATTTATAATCAAAAAGCAATTGAGTTTGTTGCTCCTGTGAACTTTCTAATTCATATCATCTTATGATCAGAGAAGGTATACCCACAGAACGTAGAATGCTAAGTTTGTGTAAGTAATGTAGTGTAGGTTAAGCATGCTGGGTCTGGACCCCAGAGAATAGGGACTTGTTTGTCTCCTAGTTACATACGATTCACTAAATCTCACCAATGCCATGCTAAGCATAGGAAATACTATGTTTATTCTTGTTATAATTACCTCCCAAGATAGTATAGGTGAAGTATGTTGGCTCTAGGGTCAGAGTGCCTGGATTTGAATTCTGTCTCTGAGTTTCCATCAGTAACCCTACTAGCCGTGTGAGCTTGGGGAGGTATCTTAACCACTCCATGCCTCAGTTTATTTATAAAATGGGCTAATACAATATTTTATTGAATCTAAGACACAATATATAGATATTGTAGGATACAACATTATTTTATATACCACCGACAAACGAAAATGATGCTCTAGAGGGCATTTCTCATGGTCTCCATGTTGAAACAGGGAGGCAGGCCTTTGAAGGATGAAGTCTTAGTTTCAGCTAGGATATATTTTAATCTGAACAAATGGAATGCACTCTGGGGAGGAGGTGTATTTGATTTCCACGAGACATCTGCTTTATGGAAGCCATTGCCCAGAACTGATCTTTTTCCTCCCACGTGGCGGCCTTCCTGAGAGCTGAATGTATAGTCCTTCTGTCTGTCTACATGGCTAAATGGCCAAAGAAGGAGCTGCTGCAGAACAGAGGATAGGATGAGGGTCTTCTTTGACGAGATCAACCACATTTCTGCAGAGCGTTCTAGTGCTGCAGCCCAGGGCAAATGTGCAAAAGGAAATGGTGGGAAAAAAGGAGTGCACAAGGATTTGCAGCAAGGTATGGGCTCAACCAAAAGGTGCTAGTAAAATCTAGGTCTTATGACCCTTCCATTTAAAACCCTCTCAAGGCTCCCATTTTTGTTCAGGGCAAAAGCCAAAGTTCCACCAAGCCCTTACGCTGCTCCCCTTCTCTCTCCAACCTCATTACCTTCCATGCTGCCTTTTGCTGTCCCCACCCCAGCCCACAATTGCCCTCTTGCAGATCCCTGGACACTCCAAAAACACTCCTATCTCAGGGTCTGTGCTCCTGCTGTTCCTCTGCCTGAAGCCTTCTTCCTCTCCATGTCCCAAGCCTGCTCCCTTACCTCCCTCAGGCAGCTCAGGGGCCACTGCCTCTGTGAGGCCTCCTAGAACCATCCTCTGACAGTTGCAGTCCTCCCCACCCCGGGCCCTTCCCTACAACCCCTCTCCACAGCACTGCCCAGCATCTTACCTGCTGCAAATATTTCACTCCTTACTTTGTTCATGGTTCATGTTTCCTGACTAGAATAGAAATTCTGGATAGGAAGGGAAATCTGTCTGTTCTGTTTGTATCCTAAACCTTAGAATATTTCCTGAGACATGGCAGGCACTCAAAAATTTGATTGGCTTGAATGAGTTAATAGTAACATTAATATGGGCCATTGAGGCAGTTAACAGAGAATGTTTCTGTCTGTGCCATCCAATATGGTAGCCAGCAGCCCCACTGAGCACTGGAAATGTGTCCAAATCGAGACATGCTCTAAGTATCAAATATACATGGGATTTTGAAGACTTAGTGCAAAAAAGGATGCCAAGTTTCTCATTAATCCTTTTAATATTGATTTCTTGTTGAAATAATATTTTTTATATATGAGGTTAAAGAAAATATATTACTAAAATCACATTTCACCTCTTTCATTTTACTTTTTAAATGAACTACTAGTTTTGTTTTTTTAGAGACAGGGTTAGAACATTTAAAATACGGCTCCTGTTAGGTTTCTGTTAGACAGCGCTGGGCTATATGCTTGTCGTCAGGTAGCCATGTACTCCTTTTCAATGAGTTAGAAAAACAGAAGCATTGATTGAAGAGGTGTGGTTTTTGTTTTTTCTTCATTAAATATTTGTACCAGGTACAGTTCTAGGCATTGAGGAAATAGTAATGCATAAAACAGAAAAAAATTCTTGCCAGATTAACTGATACTTGGTCCTCTCTCCAGCAGGTTAGCAAAACATTGCCTATACCTCAGAGTTGAATTCATTGGTGGTAAAACTAGAGTTTGTAAATATGAAGTTGATTTAGATGTATGTGTAGTTAGTTGCACATGCTTACTGCATGTGGTCGCACTTTTATGCATGCTGCAAGTATGTATTAATTATCAAAATATTTTGTCATTAGTAACCTAATCAAAAACCCTAAGTAGATTTTTTTTTTTTTCTTTTTGAGACAGGGTCTTACTCTGTTGCCCAGACCAGACTGCAGTGGTGCGATCTGGGCTCACTGTAGCCTCGACCTCCTGCACTCAAGTGATCATCCCACCTCGGCCTCCTGAGTAGCTGGAACTACAGGCACGTGCTACCACACCCGGCTAATTTCTGTGTTTTTTTGAAGAGACGGGGCTAATTTTTATATATATATATTTTGTTGTTGTTGTTGCCCAGGCTGGTCTCAAACTCCTGAGGTCAAGAGATCCAACCGCCTCGGCCTCCCAAAGTGTTGGGATTACAGGTGTGAGCCACCACCCCTGGCTAGTAGATTTTTAATGTGCAATTGGATATAAGGAAATCTGGATGGATCCTAATCTGCTTAGCATTCCTCATGCTTGGGTGGACTTGTAGTCCTTTTCAATGGGTTAGAAAAACAGAAGCACTGATTGAAGCAGGTGGTTTTTATTTTTTCTTCATTAAATATTTGTACCAGATATAGTTCTGGGCATGGGGGATATAGTAGTTTAGAAAGACAAAAATTCTTGCCTGCCTAGAACTTTCATTCAATTAGGGCAGACAGATAGTAAACCAATACACAAATAAAGAAAGTGTCTTGGGTGGGTTATAAGTGGCATGGAGAAAACATTCCAAGAAAAAGTACAGGGAGTGCTGTGGCAATGGGGAGAAGTTGCTGGGGAGGCTGTTGGTGAAGGCCTACAGGATGAAACAGACTAGAGCTAAAAGGAAGTCCTGACCACCTAGGGAGAGGAGGCCCTCCAGATGGAGGGAATGGCATGTGCAAAGGCCCTACGCAGACAGTGGCCGAAGACGGGGCACTGGCTCTGAGTGAAATGAGGAGCCACTGGAGGTTTTTGAGCAGAGGTGTGGTATGATCTTTGTTCCTTCTTAAGAGAATCCCTCTGCCCGCTCCACAGAGAAGAGGCTGCAGGAGGCCAGGGCAAGAGCAGGGCGACAGCTGAGGGGATTGTTGCACTGACTGAGTTGGAGAAGACTGGGGCTGGGACCAGGGGGTCCCAGTGAGAGTAATGGGAAGCGGTTGGATTTAAAATATATTTGTTTTTCCTTTGATTTCCTTAGAAGCCAAAAGGAGGAAGCAAAAATCTGGGAGAAAGGTGTCATGGATGATATTATCTTGGGGTAAACTTTGGATGTCTTTGTCCCAGGAAAATGCAGCCATGTCCTATTGCAAGCTAATGGTGAGATTTAGAATCAAAGCTTGCTTGCCCTACTCATAGTTCTGCATTTGTCTCTTCAATCACGCACCTGTTTTCAATGATGAAGATTTAAATTAAGCTCAGGATAAAGAATATTTAGATTTCATGCATGACGAATCATGGCATATGATAAAGGCCACAGGAAAGATTTTCATGTCTACTTGCCCGGAATAAATATGCATTGTGTCTAGCAAAATGCTAGGCCTCCATTAATTTCCTAATAAATATCAATTGGTGACAAGATGCTAATTGATGACTTAATATATTTTGAAATAGAAGTATACATGTTATTTATAGAATGAGGTTTTCAAAATACCATGAATAGCCTTAAACTTGATTCTTCTGTCTTGTTCCTATAATCTCCACTATGTAGACTGGTGCATACCAAAATTTTAAAATTTTATATATTTGTACTTTTCCAATAATTCATTTTCTAAGAAGTTTGAGGTTTTCTAAGATACGATTTTTTGGAAAGAAGGAAAGAAGAAAGAAAAGAAGGAAGGAAGAAAGAAAGGAAAAAAGTAGGAAAGAAAGAAGGAAGAAAGAAACAAAGGCAGGAAGTCTCTGAGAGGCAACCATCTTGTTGTCATTGGCAGAGTAGGCCTTGTTTATATTCGTGAACTTGGACTCAAAGAGTCTTCCCTCTTCCAAGATAGGAATTTCTACACTGGGATGCGGTTCTCAGCACACACTGTGGAACAGCCTAGGGGGAAAAAAACCTTTAGGTTCTGCTTCTTTCAAACTTCATGTTTTTTCCACCTCCTGACATTTTTATTCAAGTGACAGGCAGATCAAAATAAGCATAAAGGGCTTATTATAAAGCAGAAAGGCATCCAATCACCATGTCTTTTGGAGGTGTGGGAGGTAGGTGCAGATGGGACTGCTGGCTTTTTCTAGCTATTAAGCAGGTAATTGTCATTATGAGCTAATTGTGCCTCGAATCTCGTTTAGTCCCAGCCAGGACCCCCTGTCCCCAGTGACATCCTATCCTGATTTGGTGACGGCCAAGGAGCTATTCATCTAAGCAGCTTCAGGCTTCCAACCTATTGTCCTGATTTTCCCCAAGGTAGGGCACAACCTGGCCGAATCAGCAAGATGACCTTTGCCTAACTGAGTGAGTGGAATTGGGAGTAAATGTTATTTCAATGCTTGCTCTAAAAATTATTTAAAGACTTTTAAAAAGAGAAAGAAAATTCTTCTAGATCATTAGTGGGTAGAGTCCCCATAAGAACGTCTAAGAAATAATGGTGCTTTACTTCTCGGAATTATTTTCTAAAACATCATACCTATTTCATGCTTTCTTATATGAAGAAAATATGTAGATTAGGGTTTCTTAACTGTGGCATTCGACATTCTGGGCAGGATGGTTCTCCGTCGTGGGGATGTCCTGTGTGTTGTAGGATGTTTAGCAGCAGCCCTGGCCTCTACTCAGCCAATAGCACTTCTCAGTTGTGACAACCAAAAAGTCTCAAGACATTCCCAACAGTCCCCTGGGGGGCAAAATCACCCCTGGCTGAGAACTACTGCTCCACAGATATAATTACAGATGTATAGATATATTCCCAGTAAATGAACTGAAAGCTCTTTAACAATTTCCCCCAGAAAATGAGATGAAGGAATCGTTTGGCAAGCCGAAGACTCACGTTTTATAATTTCTAAATCACTGTTTTGAATATATTTTAAAAGCCTATAGTACCTCTGTAATTTAAAAAAATATTCAAGAAACTCTAAATCATCTCTAATTCTTTCCCCTAAGCTAAGATTTCCAAGTGAAAGCAACCTGTTTAAATGCCTGAGAAAGAAGATAAGAACCTCATCTGAGGCTTGGAATTTGGAATTGCTCGTTCTTTAAAAGTAATTAAATTTGCCTGCAGAATCATCTCTTTTGCCTTGGTAATTCTCCAGGCTGCTGAAATACCACATTTGCAAAAGTACACCCACGATATAACCTATCCAGTTTTTTCCTTCCTTTAAGCTCACCCACACAGGCATATTGTGGGTGAACAGACAGCAAAAGCCAAAGGCACCAATGGGGATACAACAGGACAGCCGTTCAGTCCTGCCACCAGGTAGAGGGTCATATCCCTTTTAGTATACATCTGAAAATTGCCTAGCGAGACCTACTACTGAATGATAACAAAAGTAGCAAACTCAATGGTAATACTGATTGGCACTTTCTCTCCCCTCCAGGACACACTACACTAGTTTCGTTCCTTCCACTAATGAAAACCATAAGCTTTCTCATATTTTTAGTAAAATTCTCCATGTCCTCTCCATTACACTGCTAGCACACTATTCACAAATCATAGAACAAGCTTTGAAAATTACTGTACTATGACTCGTTACAGCTCTGGCTGTAATCAGTTTTTTTTTAAACACGTATTATATATATATATAAAAGTTGTCCAACTATTTTTCAAAAGTAAATTCTTTACAAATTAAATTATATATACATTATATATATACATTATATATAATAATATATATTTATATATGTATATACATTATATATACATTATATATATTTATATAGTATATATTATATATACTATATATATTTATATATGTATATACATTATATACACATTATATATATTTCTATATGTATATACATTATATACACATTATATATATTTATATATGTATATACATTATATACACATTATATATATTTATATATGTATATACATTATATATACATTATACATATATACACATTATATATATTATACATATATATACACATTATATATATATATATCGTTTCTCTGCTTTTCCCTTTACTATTGAAAAAGACAAAGAAGTAACATTAGGCAACCGGGATGGGAACATGTTATGAAATGCTCAGGGAAATTCTTAATAAGTGGGCAGACTTTTGGTGAAGAGAGCATTGTAAGTTGATAGTTTGAGGGCTCCTTGTCTCCAAACATTTTACTTTAAGTAAAATACAAAAATAATATTAAAAGACATAACACCACACTAAGGATAAAGTAAGCATCTCTGGGGGACAGAAATCAGGCAGAAGCACACATTGGTGATCCAGGTTGAGCCTGGGCCCAGAAGCAGAGTGGGACAGGAGTCTGGGGGTATAAGGGAGCAGAAGTGCCCATGGAGGCTGAGGACCAGAGCTTGATTCAGTGGTTGGTGTCCCAGCCAAGCAAGGCAGATCTAAACCTGCAGCATATCAATTCCAGCCCAGATGAATGAATGCATAGAGTTGGCGTCTGTCTCTAACATGTTTACTAACTTCCTGGAGTCACAAGATTGTCACCTAAGTACTTTTCTTCCCATCAGTTTCATAGCCCTATTCATATCACCCTACTTCTGACCTACTTCAATAGGCTTGAAATGGTTTCCCTGCTTTTCAAACTTCCTCATAAAACGAATTCAATTCCTTCAAAATATCTTGTTACACCAATACATGGCTCCAAAGCCTTGTTACTAGCTCTCTATCAGTAACAGAAAAGTCCAAGCTCTTTCTCATTTTCTTGCCCTTCAAAGCCCTCTGCATATTGGCTCCATACCTTTTGTTTTGTTTTGTTTTTTGAGATGGAGTCTCTCTCTGTTCCCCAGGCTGCAGTGCAGTGGCATGATCTTGGCTCATTGCAACCTCCACTTCCTGGATACAAGCGATTCCCCTGCCTCAGCCTCCCAAGTAGCTGGGATTACAGATGCCTGCCACCACTCCCAGCTAATTTTTGCAGAGACGGGGTTTCGCCATTTTGTCCAGGCTGGTCTCAAACTCCTGGCTTCAAGTGATCTGCCTGCCTCAGCCTCCCAAAGTGCTGGGATTATAGGTGTAAGCCACTACACCCAGCTTGGCTTCATACTTGAGCATCTAAAAATGAAGGCTCACATGGGACACTGCTCCTGCCTCTCAGGAAAGCAGACACGTCCACTTCCTCAGTGAAGTGAGGCTGAAGTGGACCTCTGCGGTTGTACTTCCCAGCTTCCTTCCCTTCCCCTCGGTTGTCTTCTAGGGACTGCCCCTGTGCCACTCCCCAGTTTAAAAGAGTTAGGTAAGGTTGACACCACTCTAGCTCCCAGGGACAATCAGGGTTTTCTACACAAGAGTGAATGACTTGGGGACAGGCAAGACCAAAGTCACTTTTATTAAACCCAATCCCTGGACTTGGATTTCAACTCCTGGGAGACAAAAGTTCTCTTTTGACTAGGGTTGCTATCCTGTGAAGACGTAACTTGGCAAAGCTTGTGGCCACGACGAGCATGCCTGAGGATGCAGGGAACACGAAAGAGAGCAGAGCCAACAGACAGTGAGAGAAGGCTTGCTAACGACACTATTGAAAGTGATGTCATATAATAGTATGTTCAGAGAGTAGAGAGCAATTAAAATAGGAAACACATGAACTCACTAAGGCTGCTACTCACCAGGACTCATCTGTTGTCAATCTCTCTTCTTTTTTTTTTTTTTTGAGATGGAGTTTCGCTCTGTCGCCCAGGCTGGAGTGCAGTGGTGTGATCTCGGTTCATTGCAACCTCCGCCTCCCAGGTTCAAGTGATTGTCCTACCTCAGCCTCCTGAGTAGCTGGGACTACAGGCATGTGCCACCATGCCCAGCTAATTTTTGTACTTTTTAGTAGAGACTGGGTTTGCTATGTCGGCCAGGCTGGTTCCGAACTCCTGGCCTCAAGTGATCCGCCCACCTTGGCCTCCCAAAGTGCTGGGATTACAGGCATGAGCCACCACACCTGGCCGTCAATCTTTACCTATGTGAACTCTTACTTTCCTCTTGCATTATGACTTTGATTTCTCATTGCCCTAACTTCTCCTGCATTGCAAGCCGTTTTTATATCTAAAACAGCTGTTCAAGCCAGCCTGAGCTTCTGGATAAAGTCAAGTCACCATTAATTACAGCTTCCCTGAGAAGAAGATAATAACTTGTCTTCTGTTTCTCATATTCTGACTTTCAGTCTAGTGCCTACAGGCACTGATTCAAATTGCAAAGTAACGTCTCGGCCTTTCTTTTTTGCTCTCACTCACTTGCACAAAAATTTATGAAAAAGTATCCCACTCAACAGAAGGAGAGAACTGGTCTTCATTGGACCCACCACATACCCATTCACACTCCTCTCCTTAGTCACTCAGAGCTCATCAGAAAGCCCACTTTTACAGAATGCCAAATACTTAAACTCAGTAGCTCTCCAGCACTATTCATAATGGCAGAGACATAGAATCAACCCAGGTGCTCATCAATGGTGGATTGGAAAAAGAAAACGTGGTACATACACACCATGGAACACTATGCAGCCATTAAAAAAGAATGAGATCATATCCTTTGCAGCAACATGGATGCAGCTGGAGGCCATTATCCTAAGTGAATTAATACAAGAACAGAAAACCAAATACTGCATGATCTCACTTAGAATTGGGAGCTAAACATTGGGTACTCATGGACATAAAGATGAAAACAACAGACACTGGGGACTGCAAGAGGGGGAGAGAGGGAAGAGGGTAAGGGCTGAAAGACTACTGGGTACTAGGCTCACTACCTTGGTGACAGGATCGTTTGTACCCTAAACCTCAGCATCATTCAATATACTCATGTGTATTAGTCTGTTCTCGCATTACTATAAAGAACTGCCTGAGTCTAGCTAATTTATACAAAAAGAGGTTTAATTGACTCACAGTTCCACAGGCTGTACAGGAAGCATGGCTCGGGAGACCTCAGGAAACTTACAGTCATGGCAGAAGGGGAAGCAGGCACGTTCTACATGTCTGGAGCAGGAGTAAGAGAGCAAAGGGGTAAGTGCTACACATATTTAAACAACCAGATCTCGTGAGGACTCACTCACTATCACGAGAACAGCAAGGGGAAAATCCACCCCCATGATCCAATCACCTCCCACCAGGCTCCTCCTCCAACATTGAAAATTCCAATTTGACATGATATTTGGGTGGGGACACAGAGCCAAACTATATCACCATGTAACAAACCTGCCCATGTAATCCCTGAATCTAAAATAAAAGTTGAAATTATATTTATATTAAAAAGAACCAACTAAATGGTTCTCAAAGTGTGGTTCCTGGCCCAGCAGCATCAGTATCACCTGCCGTGAAATAACACGAAATACACATATTGGTCTCTGCCCCCAGTCCTTGACACAGAGCTTCTAAACCCTTGTAATTGTCTGAACAATTGGAGTGCTGGGAGGATCTTTTGTTCCAATATTTGATCTTTGACGCAGGTTCCTGACACAGAGCTCCTAAATCCCTTGGAATTTCCTGGGTGATGGGAGCATCCTTTGCTCTAATGAGGAGACTCTTGGTGGCCTCCTGTACTGCCTCAGGTTGAGGGCTGGTTGCCAGGGGAACCAATCATGTGATTAGAGGGAAGGAACTTTCAGGGCCACCCCCCTGGCCTCTGGGGAGAGGAAACGGACTGAACTTTACGTTGATCACCAATGGCCAATGATGTAAACAATTATGCCTATGTAATGAGACCTTCATAAGAACCCAAGAGGACAGGGTTCAGGTGGCCTGGATTGCTGAACACATGGGGGTTCGTAGAGGGTGGTGCACCCACAGAGGGCATGGAAGCTCCACGCCCCTTCCCCATACCTCGCCTTATGCTTCTCTTCCATATGGCTGTTCATCTGGATCCGTTGTAACATTCTTTATAATAAATGCGTAAATGTAAGTAAAAGTGTTTCCCTGGGCTCTGTGAGCCACTGTAGCAAATTAATTGAACCCAAGGAGGGGGTTATGGGGACCCTGGTCAGTCAGAAGCACAGGCTATAACCTAAACTTGCGAATGGCGTCTTAAGTGGGGGCAATCTTGTGGAACTGAGCCCTCAACCTGTGGGATCTGACGCTGTCTCCAGGTAGATAGTGTTGGAATTGAATTGAATTAAATAAAGGTCACCCAGCTTGTGTCCTTTAATTCAATTAAGGAGAATTATCTGCAGAATTGCTTGGTGTGTGGGAAAAAAACCCTTTACACATGGGGTTATAGAAGTGTTGAGTAACTGTGTGAGAGTAGAGAGTAGGAAAATCACTTTGGTTGTCATTGCATCACTATATCTGGGAACTTGTTAGAACTGCAAATTCTCAGGCCCTGCCCCACACCTACTGAACCAGGAACCCTGGGTGAGGCACAGCAATCTGTGTTTTTACAACCCCTCTACCCGATGGTGATGCACCAGCTAAAGTCTAAAACATTTTATAGGTTGTTGCAAGAACTCAATTCTGCCATAGGCATTATGTAAATGATGGGCTCAGCTGTGTTCAAAAAAGCTTTATTTATTATACCAAAACAGGTGGAGGGCTGAATTTGACCCAGGGCCATAATTGGCTGATCCCTGATGGAGAACAATGGTTCTATAGTCTGGTACAAGCCCAGCCGCATCACCTTCACCTGTTTACTTATTCGAAATGCAAATTTTTAGGCTTATCCCAAACCTATTGAATTAGGAATTCTGCAGGTAGGACCTAAAATTCTGTTTTCTAAAGACTTCTAGGTGATTTAGATGCCTGCTCAATTTTGAGAACCACTCATCTAGAAGTGTTTCTCGGCCTTGGCTGCATATTAGAACTCTCTGTACTCACCCCAGACAGCTGACATGAGACTCAAGCTCAGTGTTTTTACAGTTCCCAGTGATTCTGATTGCAACCAGGCTGTGACACAGTGACCTCAAAGCACTGTGGGATGCCCCTTTATTCTCAAGGCTTACTGAAATGAGCTACTTCAAGTATATTTGTGCCCTAGTCATCATCTCGTTCCCATTTTGAGGAATTAGCTTCAAATCTTTTGGACCCATTGATTGATTCATGGGGCATATTTTTCAACTACTTAATATGAGCTCTGAAAGATCAAAGCTCAAAGCCATCTCCGGGCCCATTTGTGGTCATTTTCTGTGCTTGGCAGAAGGTGAGAAAACATATGCCACCCTCAGGAAACAGTCTCGAAATCAGAGTAGGAGAGTGGGAAGCGCTTTCTCTTCTGAGCACAAACAGAAAAACACTTCTGGGATCCCAGATATATAAAGGGTTTTTTGTTTTTGTTTTTTTGTTTGTTTGTTTGTTTTCCCCACACACCAAGCAATTCTGCAGATGATTCTCCAGTGGACACCAGGCCCTCTCCAAAACTCAACCTCCTCCAAAACCCAACACTTGCAACCAGGAATATAAGGTAGGATCCTCTTTGGCTTAACAACAGCTTTTGCTTTTCAAAGGCTGATTATAGATGAGACCAACACTTTTTCTTGGAATCCATCACCCACAGGACTCCTCTGTTCAGGTGATGCCATGACAGGTGGTTCTCACAGGGCAGTCAGGGATGAATTTCAGCATTGAGAGCAGGCTTCACAGTTGAGATTGGTTTGGAATCTTTCAAGAGGCTCATCTGGGTTTGATTTTGTAACTGGGCTTGGCATCTGTCCTTTAAATCCTTTCTACTCAAAGTGTGGTCCCTTGATCTGCAGCATGGGCATTACTTGAGAGCTTGTCAGAAATGCAACTCTTGGGCCCCACCTCAGACCTATTAAATCAGAATCTGATTCCACTGAGATCCCCAGAGGATGGTGTGTGTATTAAAGTTTGAAAAACACTGCTTTAAACCAATCTTTGCAGAAGTGCAATAGGTGAGGGATTTTGTAAAGCAAAGACAAAAATATAGCTGTGAATAGAATTTGAGAGCTACCAGATTGAGCAGGGGGGTGCTATGTCAGGAGTTATATATATCCCCAAACTGAGTATCAAGCATGAGATCTCATAGCTTTCTTTGGGCCCTAGAGGTTACTATGACTAAATGCTTTTAAATACTGGCACTGGGCTGGGCTCAGTGGCTCACGCTTGTAATCCCAGCACTTTGGGAGGCCAAGGTGGGAGGACTGCTTGAACTCAGGAGTTCAAGACCAGCCTGGGCAAAATAGTGAGATCCCATCTGTATCAAAAACTAAAAAAAAATTAGCCAGGCATGGTGGTGTGTGCCTGTGTTCCCAGCTACTCTGGAGGCTGAGGCAGGAGAATCACTTGAGCCCGGGAGGTCAAGGATGCAGTGAACCTTGATCGTGCCACTGCACTCCAGCCTAGGTGAAAGAGTGAGACCCTGTCTCTAAATAAATAAATAAGTACTGGAACCATTATCATGACTCTAGCTTTAAAAATAAAAAAAATTCTAAAGGAGACAGAAAATGAAGGATAAACATGAGGCTGAATTTCATGGTCGGAATGCAGAAAAGGTGACTACCACTGTGGATGTGGGTAATTTTACATTACAGGCCAGGCTTTCTAGAGGCTGACTACACTCCTAATGAAAGATGAGGGACTGAGATTCTTCCTCCTTATTTTTGAAGAAGGAGAAAATAAATTGGCTGAACCACTTCTATTAAATTCTGTTTCAATTAATTACAGTAATTGTTGATCAATATGGAACTTTGTAATGCATTCGATCCCCTTATTTTTATTTTTATTTTTTGAGGCCGAGTCTCACTGTGTCGCCCAGGCTAAAGTGCAGTGGCGCGATCTCGGCTCACTGCAACCTCTGCCTCCCAGGTCTAAGTGATTCTCCTGCCTCAGCCTCCCGAGTAGCTGGGATTACAGGTACCCACCACCATGCCCGGCTAATTTTTGTATTTTTAGTAGAGACAAGGTTTTGTCATGTTGGCCAGGCTCGTCTCGAACTCCTGACCTCAGGTGATCCACCTACCTCAGCCTCCCAAAGTGCTGGGATTACAGGCGTGAGCCACTGCGCCCAGCCAGATCCCTTTGTTTTTAACAAGAGAAGCCATGCACTGCATTGCTAAGGCTATCACAATGGCATTGTCAAATATACGAACACATGATGAAATCTGTGAGTGGCTCTAGACTAATTTGGTTGGTGAAAGAGATGGTCTAAATATACACTTAACAGGCCCCCAATCAATACCTGTTCAAAGAATAATAGTAGGCTGGGCACGGTGGCTCACCCCTGTAATCCTAGCACATTGAGAGGCTGAGGTGGGCAGATCACCTGAGGTCAGGGGTTCAAGACCAGCCTGGCCAATGTGGAGAAATGCTGTCTCTACTAAAAATACTAAAATTAGCCAGGCGTGGTGGCACATGCCTGTAATCCCAGCTACTCGGGAGGCTGAGGCAGAAGAATTGCTTGAACCCGGGAGGTGGAGGTTGCAGTGAGCCAAGATTGTGCCACTGTACTTCAGCCTAGGTGACAGAATGAGACTCCATTTCAAAAATAAATAAATAAATAAATAAATAATAATAGTAGTGGCTACAATGTATGAAGCACTTACTGTGTCTAGATACTATTCTAAGCACTGTCCATGTTGCAACTCATTTCATTCCATCAACTCTTCAAAGTAGACATTACTAAGATCCTATTTTATAGCCAGGAAGCATTCACAGAGAGTATGAATACTTTACCTGAGAAGGGGTAGTACAGGGATCAGAGCCAAGCAGTGGGTAGCAGAGTCCATGTAAGTAATTACCATGCTAAACTACCTCATGGATGAGCGATACCATCAGATCTTAGAAGTGAGATACAATCTAGCAAGGAAAATGAATTGGGTCTTGTAATCAGTAAGGTCAGAGATGGGGCAGGATGCTTATACTTTTAGAGAGGAGATGAGTCTGTTTTTCCCTACTGTTTTCTTATTCATTTTTCCAACCAATTCTGGACACCTCCTATAGCTTCTGTCCTTCCCTCATTTTTGTATTTCCAAGGGCTTTATTTTCCAGTGCTTTTATTTTTGAAATAAAAAGAATTTAGGCCCACAATCCCAGTGTTTTGGGAGGCCAAGGTGAGAGGATCACTTGAACCCAGGAGTTTGAGGCTGCAGTGAGCTATATGGTCTTACTACTGCACTCCAGCCTGGGTGATGAAGCAAGACCCTGTCTCAGAGAAAAAAAAAAAAAAAGAGAATTCAGACACACACAATTATTATTTGAGCTGGCATAGTGTTAACTTCCCCTGTGAATAGATTGTCTCCTGATCCATACAAGGGAATAGTCTTTAGTTCTGCTGTTTCTTGATTGGTAAGTTATTACAGCTGAGATGTTAATGGCCAGTAATGGCTTAAGACTTTGCTTCTCAAACTTTACTACCTATGGAAGACAGATTCTAGGGTGGCCCTCATGATTTCTACCTCCTGGGATTCACACCCTTGTACATTCCCCTCCCCTTGAGCATTGGCAGGACATGTCTTGTTTCTAAGCAATAGAATACAGCAAGCGTGACAGATGTATGTGATTTCACATATGTGATTATGTTACACAAGCAAGATTTTAATGTGTTTTGCTAGAAGACTCTCTCTCCCTTGCTGGCTTTGAAGAAGCAAGCTGCCATTTTGTATGCTGTCATGTGGAGAGGACCACACAGTGAGGAGCTGAGAGTCCGCAAGAAACTGAGGCCCTCAGTCCAGCAATCCACCAGGAACTGAATGCTGCTGACAATGATGTGAGCTTGGAAACAGATCCATCTCCAGTTGAACCTTCAGATGAGAACCCAGGCCCAGCTGACACCTTGATTGCATTCTTGTAGAGGATCCAGCTAAGCCATGCCTGGACTCCTTACCCACAGAAACTACAAGATAACAAATGTATGTTGTTGTAAATTGCCCAGCTTGTGGTCATTTGTTATATAGCAATAGAAAACTAATACAGATTCCAAGCAGATCTAACAACTGAGGGGCATGAGGTATATGTCTGGAAGGCTAGAGACTACCAGAAATGGTTTCTCACAGCAATAAATTGCTTTTATTTTGAAAATATGTGCAACATTTGCATTTTACCAATAACTTATGTTTTTGATTGCTTATCACTTAAATACCTTTAATTTTTCACCACTGGTTCAAATAAAATTGCTCTAGTAAGTTCCTTTTTGTTTATTCTGGGGATTCAAATTTCCTACCTTGTTTCTTGGGGAATGAAAATTCCAATTGGTTATACCTCTCTGAGTTGCATTTTCATGAGTCCCATGACCATATTTCAGAAGGTTTGGCTGAATATGATGTTCAGAGAGAAGTATCACAGGCCCAGGGGAAGAGAAAGAAACTGGAAGGGCTTAAGGCTAGAATTACATGAATCGATAGGGCTGAAGAGCTGGTCCTCAAAGTGGATAGTCAGTAGTCCAAAATATACTTCGCCAGGGTGAATCAAACCCGGACATTTTTCAGACTTTTGGTAAAATTATTGGCTGTCCTGTTCAGGGTGTAGGGCAGAGCAAGACAAATATCTCCATTCAAATGGGAGTATAGACAGGGCAGGGTCATGGTTGTTCAGGAGACTCCATCACTGTCAGTGTTAAGTGGTGTAGGACAGGAATAAAGACCCTGGCTTACTGGGGTTTAGAGATGAACTTTATTTCTGGTAGAGAAAACTGGAGGGTCAATTAGGAAAACAAAACCCAGAACATTGCAGCCAGACTGATCTGACACAACTGGTGTTGGAGAATGGCTATAGCTTAATGAACATAAAAACCATAGCAGAGTTTACCCTGGGCACACCCACAGGACCAAACTCAGGCTTTAACAGCCTTGATTACTATGGCTCAAGAATCATGCAAGATTAAACTTGCAGGCGATAGGGCCCAGGGGCAAGTGAGACTGCAAAGGATAAGTAACTGAAGGTTTAGGAACCAAGAAAGAGCCTGGGAGAAAGATATCTGGGCACTTGGAGGACTTTGTGAATTAACCTCAAATCACACTATGTGTTCATCTGTGAAGATGGCCCTGTGAGTAATTCCTAAATGACAACTCTTTTTTTTTTTTTCTTTTTTTGAGACAGGGTCTTGCTCTGTCACCCAGGCTGGAGTGCAATAGCATGATCACGGCTCACTGTAGTCTCAACCTCCCAGGCTCAATCAATCCTTCCTCCTCAGCCTCCTGAGTAGCTGAGACTACAGTCGTGTGCCAACATGCCTGGCTAATTTTTGTATTTTTTGTAGAAACAGGGTTTTACCATGTTACCAAGGCTGGTCTCGAATTCCTGGGCTCAAGCAATTCACCCACCTCAGCCTCCCAAAGTGCTGGAATTACAGGCGTGAGCCACTGTGCCTGGCCCCTAAGTAACAACCACCTTTATCACTCCTTGAAGCTTAAGCCCACTACTCTTGATTGCAGCCCCCTTAAATAGACCTTTATCTATTTAGAGAAGCTGGAGATGAGAAGAACACGGGAGAACATGAATACTGTCTTCAAACACTCTACAACTTTTCCCACATCAAAAAGAAAGAGAGTGTGTGCGTGTGTGTGTGTGTCTATTTGTGTGGCTATATGTGTGTGTTTGTATATTGTGTGTCTGTGTATATGTGTATACATATATATATCTCTGTGTGTGTGTGTGTATAAAATCTCATGACTAGTGAATGGCAGAAAAGAAAGTAGGTGGATAAGATGTGTTGTCTAGAGTTACTGGAAATGCAAATATCTGCCTAGCTTCTAAAGGTCACCTTTTTCCAGTGAACTTAGAAAAAAGACAGGATTTATCCCTTGTTCACTCTGGGGCAGGCCAGGATCTCCATGGCAGCATGGACTTCTAGCCACACTTTAGGCTTCTGTTTGGTCTGCATTGACCGCCAACTGGAACCCCGGTACTACCATTCTCTCTAGACACAATGCTTAATGCCACACTGGGTTCCAAGGACTGATGATACAGAGAACCTTGTCATTCTTCTTATGTCTTGTATTATTGGCTGTTGAATGTTTTAGGATAATAAGATGGATTTACAACTTTGGAGGTAGAGGACTTGAAACCATGGTCACATTACGTAAAATTTATGGGAGGCCATTGTTTTGGATTGAGCTCCTGCACTAGGCTCCAAAAGACTAGACCAAACAAACATGGAGTCACTGTGCTAGGTGCTATATTATCAATCTGAACTTAGAAATGGTCCAGTTTTCCAAAAAAATTGGAGATTCATAGCAAGCAATCATAAGGGTCCCAGTCAATCTGAGCTGGCATGATAAGGAAGTCCCCTCTGCTTTAACCCTCTAAAGAAAGTAACTTTGAAATGGCCAGTCTGCTTTTTTTCACTATGCTGTTTCCTTGTTCTAGCTCAAGCTACCTTACAAAAACAAACTGTTCTGCCATGCCTGGTGAAACATCCTTTTCTTTCATAGATGAGATACTGCCTGATTCATGAATCACTAATAAAAGCCAATTAGACCATTAAACTCAATTTGTTGAAATTTTGTTTTTTGACAGTTAATACGACTCTTCTGAGAGTCCACTGAAAACCAAAATGTTAAACTCTTTATGGCAGATTTGTGCATCCCATTTGGGCATCCCAGTCCCCAGCCCAGTATCTCAATCTTTTCCTTCCATCTTCAGAGAGTTTCCTTTCCTTACTGTATGAATCTCAACCACCCCTATTCCAAGGTAACTCCTCTCTTACTTACTGTATGAATCTCGACCACCCATATTCCAAGGTAACTCCTTTCTTAATTCATAAGATTTGGTTTAATTTTACAATCCATTGTTATTTCCCACCTGGGTAGCCCATAGATAAAATATGCTAAACCAAAATAGTTCCCCCAAGTCTGACCTTCTCAGTTTAAATAACACTAGAGGAGGGTATAGGGCTTTAGTAGAACAGTCCAGAATGGATGGACTTTAGCACTCATTTGACACACTTCCCTAGGATGAGGTAAAAATACATTTCCACAGACTTACTTATGGCCCCCTGTGTATTGCTCTTGAACAAAACATGTTTCCCAAGGATAAACAAAGTATATCATAGACATTATACTTCAGATACATTTTAAGAAAGAAAAACATTTTCCCAGAGTCAATACAGTCCACAGGATTTTCCTTGCCCTCAATGGTGACAGACTGATATGGTTTGACTGTGTCCCCACCCAAATCTCATCTTGAATTGTAGTTCCCATAATCCCCACATGTGGTGGGAGGGACCCAGTGGGAGGTAACTGAATCATCGGGGCAGTCTCCCTTATGCTATTCTCATGATAGTAAGTTCTCATGGGATCTGATGGTTTTATAAGGGACTTCCCCCTTCGCTCCGCTCTCATTTTTCTTCTTCTTGCCGCTATGATTATAAGTTTCCTGAGGCCTCCCCAGCCATGCTGAACTGTGAGTCAATTAAGCCTCTTTCTTTTATAAATTACCCAGTCTTGGGTAAGTCTTTATTAGCAGCATGAGAACAGACTAGTACACAGACTTTTACTTTATTAATCAGAACAATTTTATTTCTCACATGTAGGTTCTAGGGTTACACTTTGCATAGCCAGGTGCTGCTATAAATAAAATAGCCTCCAACACCAAGTGTTGACTCCCCAGCAGCAGAAAAAATCAGCAGAAGCTGTGAAATTAAAAAAATTTTAAACATGATCAAGAATTTTTAGCTAAGATTTCCTTCCTGACACATCTTTATAGGTAAAAGGGTGACATTACAAAGATTGATCCTCCCTAGTCCAGACCAAGTCACCAGGGAATGTGGATTTGTTCCTCTCCCACTTAGAGTTTTCACTAAACCATACCAAAGTCATGCTATGTATATAAAATGTTCATATTTCATCTTGTTATAATTACCTTTCAATCAGCAAAAGAAACTGCTATTGTCTGAATGTTAATGTTCCCCCCACCCCCTGCAAATTCAAATGTTGGAATCTAATACCTGATGTGATAGTATTAGGAGGTGGGGCCTTTGGGAGGTGATCAGGTCATCAGGGCTCTGCCCTTATGGATGGGATTAGTGCCCTTATAAGAGAGGCTAGAGGGAGCCCATTTGCCTCTGTAAGGTGCCCTTTAGGAGGAACAGGCCTCCACCAGATACTGAATCTGCTGGCACCTTGATCTTGAACTTCTCAGCCTCCAGAACTGTGAACAATAAATTTCTGTTGTTTATAAATTACCCAGTCTAAGGTATATTGTTATAACAACCTGAATGGACAAAAACAGAAACTATCTTAGCAAAGATGTTAATAATTTGTTTAATTTTCTTTCCCTTCCTTGATCAATAGGAAATCAGTATGGAGTCTCTATTTTGCTAGGGCCCATAATCTTACAGTATGCTAGGCCAATTTGAATCTTAAAAAGTGGTAAGTGGGTTTTAAACTTTCTTCCTACTGAGCATTTCAAACATACCAGAATAAAACAGAGTACTTTCAGAGCAAGTTAGCCAATAATTGTCTAGAATCTTTTTTCACACAAGGAAGAAAGCAAATCTGTCATAATTACATAGAAAAAAATGCAGAGATGAATTTCTACTCTCTAGTAACTCTTCCTTCTGAAGCAAGCAGTGCCATTCAGTAATTGTATGAGTGTTGCAGTTGTACTACTTTTGTAGTGCATTTGAGCTTTCTCATTTATATTAATCCTTAGCATGATGGTAAGACTCAGCGACATGTGGCCCATATTTCCTTGTTGTTTTGCTCTATAGGTTCACACCACATTAACCGTTCAGTTCCTTAGTTATTCCTTTCTCCTGCCTGCTGCAGGGCCTAAGTACAGTCTTCCCACTGCTGGGAATTCCCTGGTCTAGGTCAGCTCCACAAAATAATTTTGCTTTCTTCTTGTTCAGTTTGCAATTACACACAGGTTTGTGTATTTAATTAGTTAATGTTTAGATCCCTCATGATATTGTAAATTCCATGAGAGCAGGGACCAGGTTTATATTTTTATTCTTTTTATCAACACATTCATAGTAGGTGCTGAAGAAATACAGCATAAATGACTGATTGAATGAATGAATGACTGTTGATTTGGGGGATGGATTTTTGCATTGGACTACAAATTATGTACGATAAAACTAAATAACAGCAGAGAGGATATAATGAGGACAAAAGGAACAGAATAATGAGGACAAAAGGAACAGAAAAGTGTTAAAAATTCTTGCAAAGGAAAAGGAATAAAGGCACGGTAACAGCAAGAGATGGGCTAAAATGAATCAGAGAAAGAATGAAGGAGCATTGATAAGCAAGAGACCCTTGACTTTTTGAGCTATTTTATAAGTTGTTACCAGGTGAGATTAAACCAACAGTCCAGAGAATTAGGGAGCTTCCAGCAAGGCAGTTTCAGCCTGGATTGTGTGGTGTTGTCTATGACCCGCTAGAAAGAGATTAGAGTTTCTCGTCCTTAGGGATGAGGTGGAGTGAAATGAAGATGAGCCAGGTCAAGGCTGGCTTTGTAAGTCATTCAACAAACATTTATTGAGTGTCTTCAGGGCATTGTATGACATTCTCTGGTGAAAGATAAATGAATGAAGAAGTGGTCTCTGCCTTGTGAAATTTATATCCTAGTCCAGGAAAGGAAAAAACTATGGAATACACACACACACACACGCACACACACACACACATTAGTACACATATACACATATAAAACACAAATATTTATAATGCACCTTAGTGTTGGAGTTAAATATGCTAAAAGTGCTTTTAAGCTCTAAGGAGAGAGGGTTCAGTCCTTTGGTGCAGTGGGGTGGAACTATTAAAGTTTTCCCACACATTTGGTTCTGAAACAATGCTATTTGCATGAACAACCCTAGTGTCAACATGAGGAAGTCTGCTAATCTTTCAGCTTGCATCGTATGGTTGAAGTGAAAATGCCCACATAATTTTGGAAGCCCAGCATCCCTCCTTTCTGGTGCTTAGGCCTCTGCTGAATCCTTGACCTCCCTCTGTTATTCATCCCTGTTCATGACTACTCATTTCTGAATTCAGTGGTCCTGTTCCCTTCCCCATCCAAGTGCTCCCAAGTCAAGGATCTGTTTATAATAGATTTTACTGAATGCTATAGGCAATGGCTGTGTGTGTGTGTGTGTGTGTGTGTGTGTGTGTGTGTTGGTTACATCACAGACCAGTAGAGCAAACAACTTAAAATGTAATATTAGAACACCTCATCCTTAAAACTCCTATCCTCTACTTGGCACCAAGGAGCCATCACCAACCAGCACTTTACCCCACTTCTAGCCTCCTGCTATGTTTCTGGGCCCTCTCTCAAGAATTTCTAGATGACTTTCTTTTTCCTCTCAGCTTGTAGGCACCCCGAAGCTTTAAACATCCTGAGTAATTTATCTTATCATCTTATCCCAAACCATTTTGACTTTTATTCCCAGAGACTTTTGCTTAATAGCCAATTATGCCTACTTAGGGGTTAGCTTAAATTGCGCTGTCTCTGGAGTGAAATCTTACGGTCAGGCTTTAAAGTAACACTTGTTTTTTTAGTTCACACTTCGAATTGCTTGCCAAATGCTATACAACGTCAAGTACAGTTTTCAAAAAAGTTAAAAACATGGTCTCATATAAATATTTAACAAATACGTGTCAGAGATGTATTTAATTCCCTAGTGAGGGAACCAACAGGTTCAAGGACAAAAGGAAATGGTAAATGAATAAATGAATGACTACATATCTTCATCTAAAAGAGAACACTGGAATAAGATTGCAAATTAAAATACAAAATTGATTAACCACTTCCTACAGGGGAATAAAACTGTAACCTTTGGGGTTATCGTTTATACCCAATAGAAATCATATTTGCATTTTGTCTGTCTTCTAAAAATTAATATCTAACTTTACAAAATCTTTGGGCCTGTTAAAGGATAATTTTTTAAGGGTAAAACCATAACTTTTGAACAAATACAAAATAAACTAATTAACTAGTGAGGGAATAAATTAGATGTCATAAGAAGTTCAAAGGAGAATTTAAAGAACACAAAGATATACTGGCAACCAGGAATACTGAGATGAATATATAAACTGATGCAAAACATATCAATATCCATAAGGCAATGATCAATTAAATTGCCTGGACAGTTTTATTTGCATTTCCATGAACAAGCGTAATTTGGATTATTATCAGTTTTCTACAATGCGCAGAGTTGTAAAATAGTTCAAAGACAATGAAAGGCACATATAGCCTGGAAGAATAAGCTAGACAGTACATCCAGAAATCTTTCTTTGTCCATTTCAAAGTCTTTCCCATTTTTCCTGACAGATTCTAATCAATAGTAAGTAGTATGTCAACCAAAAAGCTACCTCTCCCTAGAGCATCAGCTGATCCTAAGGGGGAACTTATCAGGCAATGCTCTAGTATGACTTTGTTAAGGCATGCAATAGCCAATCTGCTTTTTTTCCATTTGGGATAATTCTTCTTAACAACAGTTTGTACCATAAATCCTTTCCTTTTAATACAGCTGGTCATTACACCTTGCAAGGCTGGCAAAGAATATCCATAGTGTAGGAGGAAGGCTGCTGATAAGAAATTGGAGAGTGTAATTGCTCTTCCAATGCCACTGCCAGAAAGGGGTGCCTATTTCCCAGGGCACTGACTGTAGAGGGGACCAGCCAGAGGGGACAGATTGCCCTCCCCGTGGGGGCAACCTGTTACTCTATTACACTTTTCACAGGACTACAGATACCCATTTGTTTTTTTCTTTTTAAAGAAAGCATGCTTAGATTTGCCTTTTATTTTATTTTTTATTTGTATAAATTTATGGGACACAAGGGCAACTTTGTTACATGCACAGATTGCATAGTGGCTATGTCAGATGGATGTTAGGGTATCCATCACTGGAATAATGTAGATTGTACCAATTAAGTAATTTCTCATCATCCACTAACTCCCATCCCCTCACCCTTCTGAGTCTCCAATGTCTACCATTCCACTCTCTATGTTCATGTGTACACATTTTTAAACTCCCACTTATGAGTGAGAATATGCAATATTTGTCTTTCTGTATCTGACTTGTTTCACTTAAGATAATGGCCTCCAATTCCATTTACGTTGCTTCAAAAGATATCATTTTACTCCTTTTTAAATGGCTGAATAGTATACCATTGTGTATATATATCACACTTTTTTTATCCAATCATCTGTTAATGGACACAGGTTGGTTCTGTATCTTTTGTAATGTGAATGACACTTGTTTTTTCTGACATGGGAATTTGGTTATGCACCTTAGAATATGCACATTTTCCCTGGCACCTGAAGCACCACCTAGGAGGAAGTAGAGAGAGCCAGAGGAGGCTCTGTAACTCTTTCCTCTTCATTAGGTCACTATTTCATACATGGTAGAACCGTCAAAGATGCCACTGGTGATCAGAAAGAGTTAATGTTTATAAATGCCTGATTTATCCCCTGGGAGAAGGTTAGTTAGACCCAGGCCCCACAAGGTAGCATCTGCTTTACAGGAGGCCTCAAGAGGTTATTTGGTTTCTTGAATGTCTAATTCTCTGCTATGGTAACCTGTGTAGTAAAAATGGTGTGTGTATTTGTATCTGTATGACAGAGATGCAACACACAAAGACAGAACTAAGGAAATCTAGGAAGACAAATAATGAGTCTTTCCTTTGTTTAAGAACAATTGTGCGCTTACACACTGTCCTTCAGAGTTTTGGCTGATGAAGACTAACATAACTGCATATTATTGCCTCCAAGACATTTTCTCTCTTTGACCTACTAGTCCCCCTGCCCTATTTTAACCACAAAGCATCCCTAACAACCTGGGGACAGACCAAGGGCAGCTTTGGGCCTTCCAGTTTTGTGTTTGTGGGGGTAGACATTGGGTTTTGGGGAGTTTTGATTTTTGAAGGTTCACAGATTGCCGCAAGGCACCTCCCTCCAGCACAGCACAAAGAAAGAAGGGAGGACACCCAAGTTGAGAGCACACACAGTGTCCCACAGAGGACAGCTTGCCTTCATAAATTCCTTCTGAACAAATCGTGGTACACTTTCCCTGTGGTGGGAGACAAATGGAGCCTCAGCTTTCAACACCATAGTCAGGTGCTGCTGCTGCCTCTCTTCTGTACCTCTATTTACAAACTTGGGAAGAAGCTGGACTTTCTTTTCCGGATTCCAACCATCTCTTCTGAACATCTACTCTAGAGTCCTGAGGTGAGTTAGCTGCACCATGCTCTCTGCCTCCTTTGTTTCTGCTGCCATAGTCCACAATATTGTCATTTTTTTTTTTTTTTTTTACATTTCTTCCTCATGTTCTCCATTCATGAACGTTTTAAGGATTGGAAACAGTGTTATTAGCAAATAGCTTTAATAGCAAACGCTCATTTAGTATTTCCTAAGTGAAAGCACTGTTTGGTTATGCACCTTAGAATATGCACGTTTTCCCTGGCATGGGGAGCAAGTATGTATATTTATATATACGATTGCCAAGGCCTCTGTTAGAAACCTTCAGGGCTACATGTGCTCAGACAGCAGGATTTAGGGGATTTTTGAAAGATAATATGGTGCCTATGCCTATTACCAAACACCACTGGCAGGATCAGGTGCAACACCATAGAGTCAAACACATTAATATTTCTCTAGCTTCATGCATGAATTTTCACACTAAGTAAGAAAAATAAAAACAGTAAATATCCTCCCATCAGTTCACATCAGGTGTTGCCACCAAAGGAGTGATGAGAAAGCTTTTGGCTTGCATAACCTTTTGATTCCAGAAGGGCAGATAGAAGCAGTGAACCCATAACAGTAATTCCGTATCATGGCTGCATTACAGTGCTCCCTAAGTCCTGAGAAACTTCATTGGGAACAACAGCCGGTAAATAGAGAAAGTCTTGAGAATTAAAAAAACCACATGATGTGACTTATTCCTTTACCTTTTCTCAGTTTAGAGTGTTAAGATGCATTTTTGTTGTTGTTCTATTGTAGGGTGCAAATTCAAATGTCTCCATGGCAACAAAGTAGCATAAATGAGTGAAGCTCTACCTATTGTTGCTTTGATGGAGCATCTGCCCATTGTGACAGCTTCTGATTACTCAAAATAATCCAGAAATCTGTATTTTTATTGAAAGACTTCTAATTTTTCAATGTTAGCTCTTTTTAAAATAATGACATTGTAACAAAGCACAACATTTAGCCATACTTTAATGGTCTACAGTTTGAGACCTAATGGACTGAGATCTGCTAGACTTGGGGACTGATGTCCTACAGTTTGGGACTTCTGGTTCTTGGTTCCTTTTTCAGCACCATCTGATTTTCAGGCTCTCTAATATGTGAATTTGAGGAAAATTAACCAAAGTTTAGAGATAGAGCCATCTGGTAAACATTTTACTGAGTTCATTGATGTGTGGTGAGGGAAGGGATGAGTTAAAAGAAAGCGACCTCCCCCCCATGCCAAACCACTCATTTAGAATAGTTTGTCTTAGAGCAGCTCTTTTCAAGTGACTGCTATTGGCAAACGTCAGTTAGCAAGCACAATCTGAAATTCATATGTGATTATCTAATCTAGCTCTCTTGTTGGAGAATAATAAAGTAATTGGAAAAAAATGGCTTGATTTGATATGAGACAATCAGAGATGATTGAAGTGATTTTATCTGAGGTATATATAGATGTTTTTCACATCCAGTATCCCCTTTCCTCTCCAGTTTCAATGATTTCCCCTTCATCAGTAAATTTAGTGCTTGATTGTTTCTCCATAAAAGAAAATGAAGTATATTATTCCACCTTTCCTTGAATGAAGGCGTTATTTGGTTTCTTGAATTTCTAGCTGTCTGCTATAGTAACTTATGTAGTAAAAATCATGTGTGGTGTGTGTATTTGTGTATGTATGATGCACACACACAAAGACAGAAAAAGGGATAGAGAGAGACACCGAAACAACTGAAAGACAGGAGCATACAATTGTGTTGGAGCAGTGAAGGTGATTTCCATTTCTTCTGTAGGAGGGCTGGCTGCTGGCTTAGGTTTAAGTGGCTTGGGCCTTGCCTTGTCAGGTTAAAGAAGTAGCATCCTCATTTTCTTGCAATATACAAACTGAAGATACCATGGATCTTTTCATTTAAAAAAAAATCTGTTGGCCAGGCACGGTGGCTCTTGCCTGTAATCCCAGAGCTTTGGGAGGCCGAGGCGGGCGGATCACGAGGTCAGCAGTTCTAGACCAGCCTGGTCAACATGGTGAAACCCCATCTCTACTAAAAAAAAAATACAAAAATTAGCTGGGCATGGTGGCGGGCACCTGTAATCCCAGCAACTCAGGAGGCTGAGGTAGGAGAATTGCTTGAAATCAGAAGGCAGAGGTTGCAGTGAGCCGAGATTGCACCACTGCACTCCAGCCTAGGTAACAAGAGAGAAACTCCATCTCAAAAAAAAAAACCAAAAAATCTATCTACAGAATTCAGTTCTTGAACTCAGAGAACTTGTGTTTCTGCTCCTGTTTTGTAACATGCATCTGCTATGTTTTGAATGTGTCCCTCAAAGTTTGTGTATTGGAAACTTAATCCTCAGTGCAAGTGTTGTGAGGTGGGGCCTAATAAGAGATGATTAGGTCATGAGGGCTCTGCCCTTGTGAATGAATTAATGTCATTATCATGGGAGTGGTTTAGTTATCTTGAGAGTTGGTTTGTTATTAAAGTGAGTTTGGCCCCCTCTTGCTCTGTGGCTCTTGTTCTCCTTTGCTCTTCCACCTTCTCCCATGGGATGATGCAGCACGAAGTCCCTTGCCAAATGCTGATGCCATGCTCTTGGACTTCCCAGCTTCCTGAACCAAACCACGAGCCAAATAAATTTCTATTCATTATAAATTACCCTGTCTATGATATTCTGTTATAGCAACACAAAACAGACTAAGCAAATGTCTTTTAATCCCCAAGTTTTCTCATTCTTGGAGGTATCTAGCGGTGTGCCATTAAATGTTTGGTAACTGGTACTCAAGAAATAAACAACAGAAACAACAAAACAAATAAACAGACTATGTAGCCTTTGCCAATTCTCATGGTATAAATGCTCACACTGTGGATGATTTCAAGCTACTAACATAATGTGACTGCTGAGCTGTGCAGAGATGCACAATTGGCTCTCATGAGTGGGTAGGATCTGGCTCCATCCCACTGGGTGTAGCCAAAAGAACACTAAACAGAATTAAGAAGACTTGGGACAGTGTCTCATCTGTAAAATGTGCATAAAATAACAGCTCAGATTACCTCATGGGGATATATAGTCACTTTCAAGTGGAAATACTAAAGAAAAACTGTAAAGAACTTTGAAAATATTTATACAAATATAAATATAATCATTACAATCCTTGGAGAGCCCCAAATTGCTCAATACCCAAAAGTTTTTTTAAAAAAATGACTTGGACTGCATTAGTTACTGCTTTTAAAAATGTGTTTTGCATCTTCTGGTCATAAAAGATTCAAACTATGTGAAAAGAGCCAACAGCCCATTTGACTTTAAGTTCAGAACAATGAACTCATCAGAGTTATTTTTACATGTACTGTAGTTTGGCCTAGAGCCACTGGTCACAAGAAAGCATGAGTGTGTTCTGGGCAGCATTTCTGCTTAAGCAGCTTCAAGGCAACACCTCCAAGACAAGGAGATTCCCTTTGCAAATCTCCTTGAGGCCTTTTCGCGGTTTACAGAATTTTAACTAATTAATGTTTAACTTGGTTTTGTAAACAATATTACACAAAGAGAAACCCTCTTAATAGAGACATCCTCTCTAGAAGTGTCTTTTTAGAAGAGTGCTGTCCAATGAAATATACTGTGAGCCATACATGTAATTTTTTTTTTTAAGACAGTCTGGCTCTGTTGCCCAGGCTGGAGTGCAGTGGCACAATCTGGGCTCACTGCAACCTCTGCCCCCTGGGTTCAAGTGCTTCTCCTGCATCAGCCTCCCAAGTAGCTGGGATTACAGGTGTGTGCCACCACATTTTTGTATTTTTGGTAGAGACAGGGTTTCACCGTGTTGGCCAGGCTGGCCTCAAACTCCTGACCTCAGGTGATCCACCCGCCTTGGCCTCCCGAAGTGCTGGGATTACAGGCGTGAGCCAGTGTGCCCGGCCATGCATGTAATTTTATTTGTTTAATAGCCACATTAAAAGATGTAAAACAAATGGGTAAAATTAATTTTAATAATATCTTTCATTTAACCCAATATATCTAGAATATTTCATTTAACCCAATATATCTGGAATATTATTTCAACATGTAATCAGCAGCAGGCATCCCTTACCTGGCCACCCCCACCCTTTCCCTCAAACTGCCTTTGAAAAATCTCTACTAAAAATACAAAAAATTAGCCGGGCGTGGTGGCGGGCGCCTGTAGTCCCAGCTACTCGGGAGGCCGAGGCAGGAGAATGGCATGAACCCAGGAGGCGGAGCTTGCAGTGAGCTGAGATCGCGCCACGGCACTCCAGCCTGGGCGACAGAGCAAGACTCCGTCTCGAAAAAAAAAAAAAGAAGAAAAAAAGAAAAATCCCTAACCTACAAGCTTTGGAAAAGAATGATTTGAGTACTAACTCTGCATCCCACGTGGCGTGCCCAGCTTTGTGTCTATTAAACTCTCTACTACACGCCATGGTCTTTCTTATTGCAGTGGGTAAGAAGAACCCCTTGGGTAGTTACAATAATCTCTTGATTCCAAGAAAACCCAATGTTTAAGGAAACTCTTTTATTCTGACTATAGGAGCTTTTGTTATGGGAATTGACTATGCAGGGAAAACTCTCTCTAACTTTTCCTTTTCCATTATCCATTAATTGGGTTGTCAGGGCAATCTAGATTGAGTGTGCCTATAATTTGTAGGATGACCAACCATTCTTATTTGCCCAGGACTGAGGGTTGTCCCAGTACATGGACTTCGGTGCTAAAACTGGGAGAGTCCCAAGCAAACTGGGACGAATTCATCACCGTAAATTTAGAGAAAATGTCTTAAGCACTCCTGGGAGCGCCTATGTGGTGTGTCCTTACAGCAAATATTTGGGTAACAATCTCAAGATTGCTTAAACTCTCCATGCCTCAGTTTCCTTCCTGGCCTCAGTTCCCATATTGGTAAATAAGGATCATAAATATAACCTATCTCATAGGGTTACTGTGAAGATTTGACGTATATTTAAGGTGTCTAGAGATATGTAAGTTGCTTTAAACAGACTTGGCAGATAGTGCTCAGTTGATGTTTATTATTAGATTTTTTATTTGTTTCTCGAGGTCAGGATGCACATCTGATATCTCGGCATCACCCCTTCCCCAAAATGCTTAATACGCTGCCATAAGTAGAATAAACACTCATAAAATATGGCTGAGCCCAGCAATCCCAGTTGTCCTGGCTCTGGTCTGGATGTGGAAGCCAGTCTCTGAGGCCTCCCAAATATGGTCAATGTAGTGCCTCTCTGTTCAGAATAGGCACTGACTGCTTCAGGTCCTGGTTTCTGGCCTGTCTGGTATCCTGCTGTGAAATATGACATCATCGGATGGTGTCATCTCTGGCCAGAACCTGAGTATCATCTCGAATTATTTTCCCATGATTATCTTTGCAAAGCTGTTGGGTTCTGGCTTTTCCAAACAGCACAGCCAAGAAGAAGGCTTCAATGTGGGATTTAAGCTATATGGCATCAAGATTGGTTGCCTTCCCACTGCCAGTATCCTTCCGCTTTTTTGTTTCTAGCAGAACCTGCCTCCCATGCTGGAGACAGAGAATGCCAGAGACTCACTTTCCCAGCTTCCCCTGTGTCTAGAGCAGGTGACCCATTCGTGGCCAATGGGACCAAAGAGAATACCTGCTAAGGGATTCTGGGACAAAGTTCCTCCCTCCTTTTCTGATATTTGCTACTTGGAGCTGAGGGGGGCCATTGCAAGACCATGACAGAGGATCAAGAGAACTACAAAGAAGATGGAATTGGATGGAAAATAAAGAATGAATATGTGAGTCACTGCTGCTTTGAAGTCATTTAACTGCTGAATTAACCAAGTCTGGAACCTCCTGCCTCCAGACCTCTTATTATGTGAGATTTTTCAGTAGACCCCTGTTGTTTAAGTCATTTTTAGTTGGATATTTAGTTTCTGCCCTGGAAAATATTCTAACTGACACAAATGAGTTCTTTGATGGCCCTAGGAAGAATTAGTCCTTAATTAGTCATAATCCCATGTTCTTTCTTCAAGACCCCTGCTGCCAAAAGCCAAGGGTAATCTGTCACTTCTAGAACTTCTCTGGCTGGCCCCTGCAGACAGTATAGTTTGATGGTTATGAGCACAAATCCAGGAGTCAGATCTTGGCAAGTGTGAGCTTTGGCAAGTTACTTAAACTCTCAGTATCTTAATTTTCTTCATCTGTGATCTGGGAATGATGATAATAATGCATCTAACTTGTAGAGTTTTGTGTTAAATGAAGAAACACACAAAAAGTACTTGCCTGGCTCATAATATGCACCATAGGTGAGAGCTGTTTCGCTTATTTACTATTCATTTTATGTAACCTTGTGCTGTTATTGATTTACACACACACACACTTCTTCCATTGCTCTTTCATGTCTCAGTGGTTGTACTTATCATCCATAAAGAGAAATTCCATTTTCTAAAACAGCACATTTCTAGGAGCCAGGGAATATGCTTCTTCACTCACTAGCTGTGCCATGAGCACTTCACTTATTTTCTCAGTATTTAGGTTTCTTCATTTGATAAAGAAAGCTGGCCAGGTACAGCGGCTCATGCCTGTAATCCCACCACTTTGGGAGGCCGAGGTGGGTGGATTGCTGGAGTCCAAGGTGGAAGGATTGCTTGAGGTCAGGAGTTCAAAATCAGCCTGGGCAATGTAGTGATACCTCATCTCTACTAAAAATCAGAAAAATTAGCCAGGCATGGTGGCATGCACCTGTAGTCCCAGACACTCGGGAGGCTGAGGCTAGAGAATCACTAGATTTAGGGAGGCGAAGTGAGCTGTGCAGTGAGCTGTGATTGTACCACTGCACTCCAGCCTGGGTGACACAGTGAGACCCTATTAAAAAAAAAAGAAGAAGAAGAAAGAAAAGGGAAGGTATTGTCTTTATTTCAGTTCCCCCCAAAAAAGACCCTGATAAAGTGCTAGTCATTTACTTGGGAGGTGATTGAAGGAAACTCCAATAATGGAGTGAGAAGGTGAGCCTGGAAAGGAAGGAAAGGCAGGGAAGCGGTTAAAAGATACACTATCAAGCTACTTCCTGCTATGGACAAAGGGACCACAGGGCTTCATCCCACGAAGAGCTCTCAGCATAGACCACCCCATGCCTCAGAGGTACACCCCCAAAGGAAGAGCTTGCTGGCTATTTAAACACCATCTCCCTTCAGGCATTGGTTGAGAGCTGCTGGGACGGTGGTGCATTCAATCTCAGGCTCTCCTCCCTCTGTGGGTGGGCTGAGCAGGCCCAGCCTCGAGAGGAAATTGGCAGTCAGCTGAAAGTGGGGCAGCACATACCACAATGGGAAGGTCTGAGGGGGGCCTCTCTAGGCTAAAGTGGTGATTGATTCAACTCAGTAAATATGTTTTTGCGGGGGAGAGAGGGAAGTGGCAGAAGCTATTCTGTCCAAAGAACTTTGCTAGCTAAGCAACAGGATATGAAGATGAGTAAGAAATGGTTCCAGACTTTAAGGGTGTCACAATTCAGTGGCAGAGATAGGCATGTTAACAAATATTATATTAACAATCTTTACTGTGTAAGGAGTCCAAGACTAGAAGTTTGTTTATTTTTACCTAACAGACTGGTAAATAGTGAGGCTATGGGAAAACAGACAATCTCATGCATGGTTGCTAAAAGGAATGATTTGCCAATGTTTTTCAAAAATACAAATGTGTTTGTTTACCCTTTGACCCAGCAATCCATCTTCCAGGAATTTATCCTATAGATCTGCCTGTACGTGAACAAAATGATGAATGTGCAAGGTGATTCATTGCAGCATCATTGTAATAACAAAAGACTAGAAATAATCCAAGCGAACATCAGGAGGGACTGGTTAAATGCAGTGGAGTAATTTGCAGCTGTATAAAAGAGTGAAGGAGTCTTCCCCAGAATATATTGTTAAGTTAAAAAAAAATCAAAATGAAAAGGCAGAGTATATATGGTGAGATAGAGGATTCAGAGCTGATCAAGGAAAGGACATGACCACGAAATGACAGTAGCACAAATGAACTTTGTTTGCGTGGTGCTTGGTTAGCATACGTGAGTGAAGTTCTTCACAGCAGGAGACCTTCCAGAAAGAGCAGCATGGAGCCACCACCCAGAAGAGGAAGAGAACAAGGGCATTCCCAGGGGAGAGGGAAATCGGAGAAGTGCCTCCTGCAGGTAGATGATGTTACCCAGTAACAAGATGGGGAGTCTTTGGGGTCAGAGAGCTTGAATCGGCAGCAGTGGCTTGGTGTCTTTCGTATCCCCAAGGTTCATCTTATCTATGGCTAGCAGATGTTGGGTACAGCTTCATAGGATGTGCAAGACAGGCAGGCTTTAAATAGCTAAAAATATGGTTATTTGGGCTACATTTAAGGCAATCAGATGTATATGAATTTGAGTTTAGTGCCAGAGGGCTTTGAGCTAATTGTCCTAGCCTGCTGTGAAGATGTAAACAACATGGGGACCAATATCCAGGGCCCCCCACCTTTAGCCCATTTATATAACAGCATGTAACATGTTAACTCTATGTAAGAATGAGGGAGAAATCAGAACATATATGTGTTTGTACATAGTTCCATAAAGAAACATTGGAAGTATATGCAAGAAACTAATAAAAGGAATGAGGCAATAGGGTGGAGGACAGACCAGCTTATGGATGCTAGTAAGACTTCTCAATATATATTTTTTATACCATTTTTATTTTTGAACCACGTGAAGGTATCACTTGAAAAAACAAGTAAAATTAAAGCAAACAAAGAAGAGGGTTGTCCAAAGTTCACAAGCATCATGGAGGCAGGTGGTTAACACTGTTGGAGGGATGGGAGATTATGGTTTTAGTGCAATCACATCATTCAGGTATTTATTTACTGTCCACCTTGTCCTAAAACTTTAGTTCTGGCACATAGTAGGCACATGATAAATATCTTTTTGAATTAACAATTAAGCAATGCAGAATTTGAGAAGCTAGTTTTCTTTTTCTTTCTTTCTTTTCTTTTTTTATGGAGAGACAAGGTTGCAATCTTGTCTAGGCTGGAGTGCAATGGTGTGGTTATAGCTCACTGCAACCTCGAACTCCTGGGCTCAAGTGATCCCCCCACTTCAGCCTTCCAAGTAGCTGAGACTGCAGGCATGCCACCATGCCCAACTAATTTTTTTAACTTTTTATAGAGAAAGGGTCTCACTATGTTGCCCAGGCTGGTTTTGAACTCCTGGCCTTGAGCAATCCTCCTGCCTTGGCCTCCCAAAGTGCTGGGATTATAGGTGTGAGCCACCACACCTGGCCAAGAAGCTAGTTTTCAAGTTCAAATACAATTTCTAGGGGCATTTTATAAATTGTAAGTTGCTATTCAAAGAAAATAATTGTTTTTATGTTTCTTACATCCCCTACAGAGCTTAACAAAAGTATCCTGCGCTTCTTAGACCCTCAGATATTTATTGAACAAATGATTTCATTAAAAAATAATTTCCAGATTTCTGCTGTGATGGTACTTTTCCACTTAGGAGGCTTAGTTTTAAGTAAATTTCGGTTTTAAAAAGCACTTTTTTCAATTATTAGTTTATTCAACAAATATGTGTTCAACACTTACTATGACCATGACTGAATAGCCACCAAACACGTGATTAAATCTCAGTCTCTTATCACGCATCAGATTTTCATATCATTTATGGCATATGTAGGTATGTTGGGCAGTCAGTAAAGAAAACCTGCAGAATTTATTCTGGTTTTTTTTTTTTTTTTTTTTTTGAGACAGAGTCTCGCCCTGTCGCCCAGGCTGGAGTGCAGTGGTGCGATCTCAGCTCACTGCAAGCTCCGCCTCCCGGGTTCACGCCATTCTCCTGCCTCAGCCTCCGGAGTAGCTGGGACTACAGGCGCCCGCCACCGCGCCCTGCTAATCTTTTGTATTTTTAGTAGAGACTGCGTTTCACTGTGTTAGCCAGGATGGTCTCAATCTCCTAACCTTGTGATCCACCCGCCTCGGCCTCCCAAAGTGCTAGGATTACAGGCATGAGCCACCACGCCTGGCCAGAATTTATTCTAGAACAGTGCTTGCTCAAAAAAACCCTGAAGTTTTTTTGTTTTGTTTTTGTTTTTTTTTCTTTACTGAGTACAAAAGAATATTCATTTCTGGAAGAAGATATTTGCGATACATACATCCAAAAAGGATTTATGACCAGAATATATAAAGAATTTCTCCAAATCAATAAAAGAGGACAAAAACCAATTTAAAAATGGACAAAAGATTTAAACAGGCACTTTATAAAATAGGATATCCAAATGGCCAACGAGCATGTAAATATGGTATTCAACATAGCTGGTAATAGAAAAATGTAAAGTAAAACCACAACAAGATATCACTACATACATGAGAATGGGTAAAATTTTAAAGTCTGACAATGTCAAGTGTTGGTGAGGATGTGGAGCAACTGGAATTCATATACTGTGGTGGGAATTTAACATGGTACAGCCCCATGGAAAATTGTTTGGCAGTTTCTAATAAAATTACCACTTGACCCAGCTATTTTAAATGAAAACACGTCTGCAAAAAGATTCATATATGAAGGCAACAAAGGCCTGGTCCCAATGTCCTTCCCTCCTCTGGGCTCTTTGTGGGCATTTGTTTCATACCACTTTCACCAATACACTTGCATGGGTGTCTATTTCTTTTTTTTTGAGACAGAGTCTTGCTCTGTCACCCAGGCTGGAGCACAGTGGCGTGATCTGGGCTCACTGCAAGCTCCGCCTCCTGGGTTCACATCATTCTCCTGCCTCAGCCTCCGGAGTAGCTGGGACTACAGGTGCCCGCCACCATGCCCGGCTAATTTTTTGTATTTTTAGTAGAGACGGAGTTTCACCGTGTTAGTCAGGCTGGTCTTGATCTCCTGACCTCGTGATCTGCCTGCCTCGGCCTCCCAAAGTGCTGGGATTACAGGGGTGAGCCACCACGCCCGGCCATGTGTCTATTTCTTAGCTGGATTATGAATTTGCATAAAGCATAAATGTGATGTATGTTAGCTACTGCAGCTACCAGGCATTCCTTTTTAAAAATCCCCAGAGTTTAACTTATGGCCTGCTGCCTAGTAGGCACTCAATAAATGTTGAATTAATGAATTGCCTCCATTTCAAACTAGTCATTTAAAAAAAGAGCCAGTGCCATGTTTTTACCCTCTGGTATCATTGCATGTAGTGCCCCTTTAGGCTAGTCTGTACAGGATGGGAGCATTTTCATTGAACTATATAGGTTTAAATAACCAAATGCACGATGCAGAAATTAGAACTTGAAAGTGATAAATAGTGTCTGATTCAATACAGAGTAGCCTAAATGTAAGCCAGTCATGGTGAGTTATGCCCTGTCATATGTGGTATGTAAAACGAAGCAGAATCAGTAGTTCTTATAGGCAACTAACTGTGCTTAGTAGCTGCCAAAAATTCACTGGAAACCCCTGAGCGGTCAGACTTGTGGTGCCTGGAAAGCAATCCGAAGTAAATTAACGAGTGATCATACAATATTCTTATTCTCCCGGATCATCTGTTTGCTGGCATGAAGAGTGGGTGGGAGGAATTGTAAAAGAGAGAAAAATAAAGCAGCAGAAAAAGCTGTAGAACACAGCAAGAATATCTTTCCCGGAAGGTCTCTGGGCCCCATATCCTAATTATTTTGTTCCATCCTCCCCACTGAATACAGAATTTCTGAAATAATGCGAGAGTTCAGTTGGTGCAGCTTAGTCCAGCCTGAATTGAGAATAACTCTTTGTTCTTAAAAGACTCTACAGTGCACCAAGAACAAGGAAACATTTTGGAAATAACAATTCTGTGATGCCTCCCAGGAATAGATGATAATCCTAAAATCATATTTCCATTTCTAACTCCAAGGGCACTTAAATAATGGAAGGCATGTAAGTAGCTAACCATGGAACATTTAAAATCTGAGTACAATGTCTATGACATATTCATATTTTAACGATCATTTTTAAATACTCAAGATTCTACCAAGATCTATTTTTCTTTCTCCACGATAGATAACATTGGATTGTCACATCATGCTTCATTTATTTCACATACGTGTGAGATAAAATTAAACTCAGAATGATTTTCTGCTATTTATTGCTTTGACATACTATTTTTACATTTAATACTGAATGTGGAAAAAAAAACCTCTAATGCCATTTTCTTTAAGAAACATCACACGATCTTGCTGAAATGTTCATTAATATTGGTTTAATGGAGCTTTGGATTAGCATCCTAAAAATTTCGCTGTTTTAAATTTTCAAAATGCAAACACAGACCTTTCCCCTTTGAGTGTTTTCAAGTGACAGCTATGAATTAATTAGTCATTTTTATAAACACAAATGTTCTTCTGTAATTTGTAAGTCAAAGAAAAGTTACTTTTTTTTTTTTTTTAACAAGTTCCAATCAACCATATGACTTCATGCAGTTTTAAATTTGGGGCCCTCAATCTGATTCTCAAATCCTTGTTCCAGGGTATGTGACAGAGCTCCCTCCTGGTGGTTTTTAAAGATGCTGGAAAGAGTGGTGGAGACATGGAGGCCTTAGAAGATGCCCTTGTAGTGTTGTCTTCAGCTTTCCTGGGGACTGTTGGAATCCGCTGCAGAGATGAGTGAGTAGTTAGACCGAGTCTCTTCTGAGCTGTTAGGCTGGGCTGTCATACATTTTGCCTCTGTTTCCAAGTCCTCCTCTGTGTGGTGCATGATGTGTGCTTCCTGCTGCTTGGCCTGCCTGCCTGAAAACCACCACACCATCACAAACTACCAGTTTTAATAAAATTACAGAATTCAAGTGACAAGTACAACTGGCCTACACAGCTGTGAGAACAAATTCTACAACTGATTTGAAGTAAGCATACAGCCCAACTGGTGAGAGAGAAATTCTCAAGGGTGACAGAGAGAGTGGCCTATTAGCTATCGGTGTTCAGTGTGCCCTGCCAGTGTGTAGAAGAGGGAATGGAGGCTGGTGAATCCCTGGTGTTGGTTTGGCAAAGTGTCATATCAGAGCTTCTGACTTAAGGCAGGGCTGGTTTTGGAGAAAATTGTAAAGAAATGTGCTCACTTGATGTTTTGGGGAGCTTTATTGAGGTATAGTTCATAAACAGGGATTACATATATTTAAGATACACAACTTGATGTTTTGATACATGTAGACATTGTGAAATGATCATTGCAATCAACCGAATTCACTTATCTATCACCTCACATATTTTCTTTTTTTCCTTCTTTCCCTCTCTCCTTCCCTGCCTCCCTCCCTCCCTCCCTCTCTCTCTCTTTCTTTCTTCTTTCTTTTTCTTTCTCTCTTTCTCTCTCTCTCTCTCCCTTCCTCCCTCCCTCCCTTCCTTCCTCTCTTTCTCTTTCTTTTCATTTCCTTCCTTCCTTCCTCCCTCCCTCCCTCCCTCTCTCTCTTTCTCTTTCTTTCTTTCGCTGAGTACACTTGATATCTACCCTCTTAGCAAATTTCAAGTATATAACACAGTATTGTGACAGCACAGTAGTCACTCTACTGTATATTAGACTCTGAGCACTTATTCAACTTGTATAACTGAATTTTTATCGCCTTTGACCAACATCTCCCCACTTTCCCCCCACCTTAGCAACCATCATTCTGCATTCTACTTCTAAGAGTTTGACTATTTTAGATTCTACAAGAAACATGCTCAGTTGGTTTTGATGCTCTGATCTTGCAGCATTCTCTGCCCACTGGCAGACACTCACAGTCCTTGAGTTTCCCTAGCTTCTCAGGGCCTCCCACCAAGTCTTTGCACCCAGTACGGGACACTGCCTCAATGCTTCTAGATCCCATTTCAGTGGATGGGATTTTAGGGCCTGAGAGTACAGAATTTTAAAAAATAAAGCAAGTGCAGAAGTATGAGTCTCTAGAATGCATTTCCTTGCAATGTACTGTCTTTTGCTTGATAACCCTTATTATTTGCTAGATACGGAGCTAAGTCCTCATACAAGGAAGAGTTACAGAAAGAGAAAATGAAAGCATCCTTGCCCTTTGGCAGCTTACATTCTAAGCAAATTTGAAATGCACATGTAATTTCTAATTAACCTTTAGAAATAAAAATAAATCTGGAAACAAATTAGGAAACATACCAGAGAGAATGTGGCCATTTTGAAATGCCCTTTTCTCTCAACAGTCCTTGTGATTTCTAGGATTATTGGGTTTTCTTCTTAGGCTATCCCATTAAACCTTGCAAGGTAAAGTAATGGAGAACCAAAAATGTCCCAGTTTCTTCTTCAATAAGTGGGTCTTTGTAGGTTGAGTCCCAAGGACCTTGCCAACAGTAAATGATCATATACTTGTTGATGTGTATTATGACTGTGTGTGCTTATTTCTTTTAATCTTGTCCTCTCGGCTAGACTATTGTTTTTCTTTTCTTTTTTTTGAGATGGAGTCTCTGTCACCTAGGCCACCCAGGCTGCAGTGCAGTGGCACAATCTTGGCTCACTGCAACCTCCGCCTCCTGGGTTCAAGCAACTCTCATGCCTCAGCCTCCCGAGTAGCTGGGATTACAGGCACCCACCACCATGCCCAGATAATTTTTTATATTTTTTAGTAGAGGCGGGGTTTCGCTATGTTGGCCAGGCTGGTCTCAAACTCCTGACCTCAGGTGATCCACCCGCCTGGGTGTCCCAAAGTGCTGGGATTACAGGCGTGAGGCACCGTGCCAAGCCCTAGACTATTATTTTTCAATCATAGTACCTTTTCCATTTAGAGTCCACACAACTTCAGATCTTTCTCCCTAATGGGTGTGTATTAAGTGCTAATTTACATATGTTATGTATGTTATGGCAAACTGAGCAAGTATGGTCATTACAGGCAAATGCTTCGCCTGTGGCTGTGATTTCCACATTGCTGTATACACAGCACATCTACTCCCAGGCTTGTTCCGTTTTCAGACCTTGCGTGATGGCCCTCAGCACAACAGAAAGTTCTCCAACTGGTAAACTTTTACCTACCTGACTCCTGAACCGTGGTACCTGCCAAAACAGGCCCAAAGACGATCCCCAGCCCTTTCTTTCTTTTAAGCCCTCCTAACAATGACTGTGTTGTCCCTCCTAGTATTCTGTGTGCTTCTAACATTCTGCTTTAGGAATACAGTACTGTCTTTCAAGAGGCTGATTAGAAGGAAACAGAAATTGGGCAGTTGAAGACAATTCCTAGTCATGTTCTAAAAATAACAGATTGTTGAGGCTGTGTTGGAAGTAGGCTTCTTGAAATGCACACACTGTCCTTGTCTGATCATTGTCTATTGTGTTGAGTAAGGTGCCTTATGCACAAGAACATACAGGCCCAGAGAGATCCATTGCCACCATTTTTAGTTAGAGGTCATAATAGCATAGCCCCAGGGGTTTCACTTTTCAGTCTGTCTCAGTGGAACTGATCTTGGAAATCGCCTCCTCCCACAGTCTTGTCATTATCCCATTTTCAATTCGCCCTGCTCACTGGCAGATAGCATCTCTTTGGGAGATGGATGGGGACTGCAAGTGAGTAGGGACTGCGGGCTGGGGGTGAGCCCCTTCTCTGAGCTCCTCTTGTCTTTACCAGGCTTTTAAAGTGCACAATCATTTTTTCTTTTATTATATAAAGGTGGCAGGTTTATGTACAGTTAAGGAAGAATTCTTTGCAGGTGGCCAGATTTTTATTTCTGCTCGCTGCATGTGGAAGGGGGTGAACGGAAAGGATATAACATAAATTAAAACCCAAGCAGGTGGTTTCATGCTCAGGGACCGAGTTGGAAACATTGTTACTTGGAGGCGATATTCAAATTAAAATGAGGAAACACGGACATGCTTCGATTACTGTGACAGATAATGTCAAGAACTTCTTTCCTGGCAGGGTAGATTCTGATGTGGACTAAAATTGATTTGTGTAGTTATCGCCCTGTGGTCTGTGGAAAAGTAAACATCGAGACCAAAATAATCTCTCTACCTATGGACGCAGGAGTAGTGAAAGGAGATGCACCACCCCTGGCCTTTGGCACTGTGTGTCAGGTTGGGGCCATAGCCTTACTCTTGGGAGTGGGCAAACCCTATCATCAGGCCCTGTGCGGAGGGAGTCATCTCCTCCACAGCCCAGGACTCTTTACACAGGGAAGAATACCACCTTTTGGCAGAGGCAAGAGCACTTCATGTTAGTGACGCTTCATGTGATGGAGGATAAAGGGACAACACTCTTGTCTCCTGGCGTCCGGTAATTTTCATCATTTTAGAATAAAAGGAAGGTGCCGTCAAGACAAACGAGGAGTTATTCTTAGTTTTGGCAAGCCCTAAAACAGTGATATGGGGGCTGAAGAGTTCACGTGGAGTAGAAAGTTATTGCCAAGGTAAGTGATCGCACAGGCCCATGATCCCACAGTGCATACATTGACTCTGTAATTCGGTCTCCATAGAAGTTGATTCAGCACCACTTTTGCACCGAGTGGGTGTGGCTGTCACGAAGAGAAAGCCAGTGGGAGCAGAGATAGTTGATTTATGTAACAACTTTCATGCCTCATAGATTGTTCCATTCTCTAGAAGAAATAATTGCCTGCTTATGAGCAGTTCTTTGGAGCAGAGCTCTGCTTCTTTTCTGCATAGTACAAACGTTATTTATTTCTAACTTTTGCCTCTGGGCCCTCAATATGTAGTCCAAATATACCACAGAAACACGAGACCTCTAAGGCAGCCAGGCACAAAATGTCGAATTGAAGGGAAAAAAGCAAGGTTAAAAAACAGAAATCATAAATTATCTTCTTGAAAAAATTACATGCATAGTACCAATCATTCTTCAATTCCTCCATAGCAATTTGACCTGATACTCATTTTTAAAACACAGCTCTCATTCTGGGTATCCTCTCAGCTTTCTGGGATAGGTTCCTGAAACAAAAGCCAAACAAAAGCCGAACATTCTAATGAAACATGGCCACAAACACTGGTGCAAGAAGTCTCCAAATCACTCAAAAGAATGTATATAGCATGAGTCGTAGGGAGTACTTTCTAGATGAATGAGCCTTGGGCTTGTTTTCGTCACTGGAAGGAAACGATTGTCTGACATCTTTGGAGTTGGAACATGGCTCTGAGCAATTAAATTATTTCTGACAGAACTGCTTAAGGCAACTTCATATGGTTAGGGGGAAGCCCTATGAATTATTGAATTGCCCATTTTCCTGCACACAGAATTTCTCACATGAACCAATTTACCATGGGGACAGATAAAGTACAAAGCAGGAAAAAAAACAAAAAAAGCAGAGGCAGTTTTTAAGAAGGAATATTCTAAGAATCTGGGTGCTGGGGTTTGGAGTTAATCAAGTTTACCAACTTCTCATCTCTGCTCCATGAGGGACTAGAAGCTGGCATTCATGAGATTACTGGAAATGATCTACACACAAAGGAATTTGATAAATGCTAGCTTGATACCCACTATAATATGTGTTTTGGGTAAGAGAGGAGAAAATGGAGAGACAATGGCAAAATGTACAGAGTCAACAGTTCTGACTAGGAAGAGGAAGCAATAGTCATTCAGCTCCTTTGCTGCTCAAACCAAACAGATCCACTTCACACCAACAGAGTTGCATGGGGGCCTCCTTATCCCTGTGTCTCAGGAGTTGGGGTCTGGGGCCTCGGGTCTTTTTCTGCTCCAGCAGGAGAGGATCTGCTTTGGTTTGCAGCAACAGCAGACGGATGGAGAACCTGGTACTGTTTGGGGCTCTGCCTGTTTGGTGGTAACTTCTCAGATGGACAAGTGGGCTCCTCTCTGCCTGCAGAGAGCTATTATCATATATATGACTCTCCAAGAGAGCAGCCAGGATAGGCCTTAGGCATCGTTAAAAAAAGAAGTTGAGGCTGGAGATGGCTCATGCCTGCATTCCCAGCATTTTGGGAAGCCAAAGTGGGAAGATCTCTTGAGGCCAGGAGTTTGAGACCAGTCTGGGCAACGTAGTGAGACCCCATCTCTACAAAAAGAAGAAGAAGAACAAAAAAAAATTAGCCAGGCGTGGTGGCCTGCCCCTGTGGTCCCAGCTACTCAGGAGGCTAGGTTGGGAGGATCACTTGAGCCCAGGAGGTTGAGGCTGCAGTGAGCTATGATGGTGCCACTTCACTCCAGACTGGGTGATGGAGTGAAACCCTTTCTCCAAAAAAAAAGAAAAAAGGAAAAGAAAAAGAAAAGAAAAGAAAGGAAGGAGGAAAGAGAGAAAAAGAAAGAAAAGAAAAAAAAGAAAAAAGAAAAGACGTCAACTAAATTGACTCTCACCCAGAGGCTTTCCCTTCCCTGAGGCCATTAGCTCTTTCTCCTAGCAGAGTCTATTAACCTCATAGAGTCTGTATTCGTCTGTTTTGCATTGCTATAAAGGAATACCTGAGACTGGGTAATGTATATAAAAAAAAGAAGTTTAATTGGCTTATGGTTCTGCAGGGTGTACACGAAGCATGATACCAACATCTGCTTCTGGTGAGGGCCTCAGGGAGCTTACAATCATGGCGGAACATGAAGAGGGAACAAGCTATCACATGGCGAGAGGGAGCAAGGGAGAGAGGAAGGTTGTAGTCTCTTTTTAACAACCAGATCCTGCTGAACTCATTAGGGGGGAAGGGCACCAAGCCATTCATTAGAGATCCGCCCCCACGAGCCCCACCTCCCACTAGACCCCACCTCCAACATTGAGGATCACATTTCAACATGAGATTTGGAGAGAACAATATCCAAACAATATCAGAGTTTATTCTCATTAAATGGTTGATGACTACTGACATTTTGGGCAGAATCATTCTTTGTTGTGAGGAACTTCCCTGTTCACTGTAGGATGTTTAGCAGCATGCCTGGTCTCTGCTCACTAGATGCCAGTAACAACTAATAATGTATAAATCTATGTATGTCTCATGCAATATTTGGAACATAGATACACTAAGTAATTAGTTACTATTTATTTGAAATCTAAATTGAACTGAGTGTCTTTGTTTTATCCAGAAACCTTCTTGGGATATAAAAATTGCCTAGCTTGAGAACCACTGGGCTTAGGTATTTTCACTTTGAGAGACCAAAGGAATCAATTTCTAACTGTAAAACTTCCACTTCCGCAAGATGGAGGGTGAAGATATAAAATGGCCAGAAAGTACACGAAAAGATGCTTAGCATCATTAATCATTAGGGAAATGCAAATAAAAACCACAGTGAGATAACACATCACACCCGCTTGGATGGCTGTATTAAAATAGACAACAGTAGCAAGTGTTGATGGGGAGGGGTAGCTGTTTGGAAAGCTGTCTCCAAACAAATTTTGCCCTTGGCCTCACAACACATACCTCTCTGGACTAATGACATGATGAGGGTTAACCTTCCCAAAATGGAAGAAAACATAACATGAGAACAAAACATGAACTAATACCTTCAGAAAAAATCTCTGCTACAAATCTGGCAGGTTCCCTTGCTTTCTCTGCTTCAGGTTTTCCTTGCTTCCACCCACCCTCCATATCGCTAAGACAGTGGTTTTTCTAAAACAGGAACCTGATTGTGTGACCCTACTCCTTGAAAATATAATGGCTACCAATGACAATGGTAGCATCCAAATGCCTTCCGATGGCAGTCAAGGTCTTCTGCAGTGTAACTCCAACTCATGCTCCCAGTCTGTTTGTTTGTTAATAACAGTCTCATTGGCATATAATTCACGTAGACTACAGTTCACCCACTTACAAGGTACAATTCAATATACTTTTAGTGTGGTCACAGAGTTATGCAACTGTCATCCCAATCAATTTTAGGACACTTTCATCAACTCCAGAAGAAACCCAGTATCTACTAGCAGTCACTTCCCATTTCCCCCCAAAATCTTCCTCCCATCCCTTGGCAATCAATATGCTACCTTTTGTGTCTGGCTTCTTTTCATATATTTTTAATTCAGGTAAATGGAAGTAGACTTTAACACTTTTTGAGAGTTTTTCTGTACCTTTTTTCAGCTCAGCGGATCCCCTGGGAAGTCTGAGGGTAGGTTGGGAGGGACTGAAATAAACAAGATATTGTTTATATTAACGGTCAAACCTGTGTCGGCCACATGTCTGAAACGTTTCACCCCCTTATCTACTGTTATCTCAAATATATGTCCTTAATGTGTTTCCCACAGTTCTTATCAGTCCTGTACTAACTAGTTACGACTTGTAGGATTAATTATCTTGTCATAAAAGGCGTTAGCTGAAGTAGAAATGTGCATAATCAAAACTCTTACTTTACAGCCAATATGTAAAAATGCTAGCTCTAAGGCTAGCGTGAATTGACGTCATTTAAAAAGCTTTATTCCACTGTCTAATTGTGAAATAATATCAGCAAGGCTTGTTAAAAGCCACAAAAACAATTTGTAATCAAAAAAACCATTTGTAATCAAGATCTCATTTTTGTGTTTTTTTCCCAACATAGTGCAGCAAATAATAGTAGAGGCCCTCTCTGGAGGCTTTCATAAACTTTTCAGCCTAGATTGTGGGAGACTGAGGCCTGTAGACCCGTCTTCAATCACAAAACCATTCTATTGATTCTGGCTTAAATGGCTCTACAGCTGAACACAGAAGGAAACAAAGGGAAGACAAGGAAAAAGGTTAGTAGTGATATCAAATGTGGAGTCACATGATTTTAAAGTTACTTATTCATTCAGTGTGAAATAATTACTTCATTAAAAGCAATCCTCCAAACATAATAGTATTAAATTACAGTGCTCAAGGCTCTACATGCTCCTGGGTAAATTGAAGAGCCTCTAGATTGAATTCATTTTTCATCCTCTACTTGGTTTGTATTGGCTTTTTCTAGCCAGGGGACTAAGAAGAACAGAAGATAACGAAGGAGGCTGGGAAGTTTCCATCTATATACATTCAAATGACTTGCAAAACTAGCTCTTTCAAAATTAAGACATGAAAGGTTTTGAACGAGTTTACTCTTCTGTTTGGATATTCCCCAAACAGAAATTATATAAGAAGCAGCAGTATTTGCAGTGATCGCATCAGTGGTCAGCAATTTAATTTTTGTTAATAATGGTCATGTCTACCACTGACAGAAGAAAAGCATTAAGAGATCATCTTGTCCTGCCTTGAGGCAGGTAAATGTCTGAAGCATTCAGAACAGATGGCCTTTCTCTCCTAAAGGATCTAGGGGGTTAAGCGGGGGAGGCAAACTGCAGCTTAACTTGATGAGCAAGAGATTTTAAACAGCAATTCAACTCAATTTTTACCCATCCTTCACTTTTGTCTGATTTCTCTAAATGACCTCAATTCCCTAAATGATCTTGTCCACCCAGCTGAGAGAGAGAAAACAGGAACATGGAGAGTTATAGTGCACACTTTCTTGTGTTAAAAATGAAATTTCATTTGATTTAGGGTAGTTTTGCCTCAGGCTATCTATTGCCAGTGTTTGTAATTACATTTCCTAGATGATATGATCATGGTAATGTCAGAGGTGTTTAAACCAGAGCAACTCCATCTTGGATAGGGGCTGGGTAAAATAAAGCTAATAAGTTAAGGCATTTTAAGTTACAGGATGAGACTGGAGGTCAGCACAACATACAGGTCATAGGACCTTGCTGATAAAACAGGTTGCAGGAAAGAAGCCGGCCAAAACGCACAAAAACCAAGATGGTGATGAGAGTGATCCCTGGTTGTCCTACACTCCCACCAGCGCCATGACAGTTTACAAATGCCATGGCAACATCAGGACGTTACCCTATATGATCTAAAAAGGGGAGGCATGAATAATCCACCCCTTGTTTAGCATGTAATCAAAAAATAACGATAACAATGGGCAAACAGCAGCCCTCGAGGCTGCTCTGCCTATGGAGTAGCCATTCTTTTTATTCCTTTACTTTCTTAATAAACTTGCTTTTACTTTGCACCATGGGCTCGCCCTGAATTCTTTCTCGTGCGAGATCCAAGAACCCTCTCTTGGGGTCTGGATTCAGACCCCCTTTCCGGTAACAGTAATGTGGCTGATCACCTGTATAAGAATATCTGATGTATTAACTATGACAATAAATGTTATTTAATAATAATACTTTAAAACACGAATATTTCATTTTTAAAGTGCTTTCTAGAATACACAGAACTCCTCCATATTATATTCATTTAATGTTCAGCAACCTTCTAAGGTATATCTGGCAATTCCAGTTGCATAGATAAAGAAACTGAAATCTCAGGAAAGTTAAATGACTTAGTAAAAATAACTCTGCTAGAAAATATCAGTGCTCTAATCCAGGGATTAGCAAACTACTCAACTCTTTGGCCAAATCCAGCCTGTCACTTTGTTATGTATTGCCCTCAAGCTAAGAATCGTTTTAACATTATTAAATGATTTTTTAAAATTCGATGACATTAGATTATATGAAATTTAATTTCAGTGTCCATAAAGTTTTACTGGAACACACATGCCCATTTGTTTACATATTTTCTATGGTGCTTTTTCATGCCACAATGGCAGAGTTGAATAGTTGTGACAGGGACCATATGGCCCACAAATCCTAAAATATTAACTGTCTGACCCTTACAGAAAAAGTTTACCAACTCCTGCTATAATTCAACCTTAAATTGTACCCTTGGATAACTTTTACTAGATGGACATATGGAAAACAATAATAAAAGAAAGGTGGTTCATTGGAATTGGCATTGACCTTGCCACTTTGTCAAACACGCGATCAAACCCATGAAATGATTTCAATAGGATTCAATGATCTTTTGCAAGATCACAAGATCATAAGCTAAACAATTGTTATTTTCACTTTGTGTTCCCAGCTGCTCTAAAAACATTTTAATTATTCGGAGTCTTTTAAAAAAGAATATATCAATACAAAATCATCAATATTTCAGGAATCATTATGGGATTTTTAATATGCAAATCTGTCCATAGCAACTGTTGAGACTTCTTTGAGAGTGGTTTATTATTATTATTATTATTATTATTATTATTATTATTTTGAGACGGAGTCTAGCTCTGTCGCCCAGGCTGGAGAGCAGTGTCGTGATCTCGGCTCACTGCAACCTCCGCCTCCTGGGTTCAAGCAATTCTCTGCCTCAGCCTCCCAAGTAGCTGGGATTACAGGTGCCCACCACCACGCCTGGCTAATTTTTTTGTATTTTTAGTAGAGATGCGGTTTCACCATCTTGGCCAGGCTGGTCTTGAACTCCTGACCTCATGATCCACCCACCTGAGCCTCCCGAACTGCTGGGATTACAGGCGTGAGCCACCGTGCCTGGCTGAGAGTGTTATTTTTAAGAGGGAAATTAAGTATGCACAGTTTAGCAATTTAGCTTAACCCTCACTCTGCCTCTTGAAGTATTCAATTGGCTACTTCTAAACAGACCACAGGCCTTTCATTTTGTTCTTAGAAATACTTTATACACCCCATTTGCCAAACCAACGGCACACATAGCTGGTTTAGAAAATGTGACATGAAAATGATGTTGTAAAATTGAAGGAAAATAATGCTTGCTTTTCATTACCACACGAGGGAAACCCCCTTCCCCCCTCCAACTCCCCCGACCCGCTGCTGCCCCAGTTGAATCGTGCTCCACTTCATCAACACCTCAAAAGGAAAACCTCCAGGCCATTAGCATCATTCATCTCTGGGAGATAACTGTCATTCATCCTTACCGAGATAACTCAGTTTTACTTGAATAGAGTACCTGAGTTGCTAAAGAGATCATTTTACTGAGACGTAATTTACTTACAATGAAATATACTGATTTTAATGTTTACTTTCATAAGTTTCACAAATGCACACATGCATGTAACCTGCCTCATCAAGATATAGAACATTTCTAATCACTCCAGAAAGCATCTCCCCTGCCACTTCAGGTTAGTAACAGCCACACCTCCCTACCCCCAACCCCAAGCAACCATTTATCTGATTCTATTACCACAGATTAGCTTTATCTGCTTTAGAGCTTCATAAAAATCCAATTGTAACCGCCCAACGGGTTCATTTTGCCCACTGCCCAGATAGAGCCGATTTATCAAGACAAGGGAATTACAATAGAGTTTAATTCACGCAGAGCCGGCTGAACGGGAGACCAGAGTTTTATTATTACTCAAATCAGTCTTCCTGAAAATTTGGAGACTGGGTTTTTTTGAGGATAATTTGGTGGGTAGGGGGCCAGGGAGTAGGGAGTGCTGATTGGTCAGGTTGGAGATTAAATCATACGGGGTCGAAGCTGTCTTCTTGCACTGAGTTGGTACTTGGATGGAGGCCACAAGAGCAGATGAGCCAGTTTATTGATCTGGGTGGTGCCAGCTGATCCATCGAGTGCAGGGCCTGAAAAATATATCAAGTATTAATCTTAGGTTTTAGAGTAGTGATGTTATCCCTAGGAGCAATTGGGGAGGTTTCGAATCTTGTGGCCTCTGGCTGCATGACTCCTAAACCATATTTTCTAATCTTGTGGCTAATTTGTTAGTCCTGCAAAGGCAGTCTGGTTCCCAGGCAAGAATAGGGTTGTTAACATCTTTATTTCAAAGTTAAACTATAAACTAAGTTCCTCCCAAGTTAGTTCGGCCTATGTCCAGGAACGAACAAGAACAGCTTGGAGGTTAGAAGCAAGATGGAGTTGGTTAGGTCAGATCTTTTTCAGTCCTAATTTTCTCACTGTTACAATTTTTGCAAAGGTGGTTTCAGAATCATAGAATATAAATTCTTTTGTGTTTGTCTTTTTTTTTTTTTGCTGAGCATGTTTTTAAATTTGTCCATGTTGTTACATGTATCAATAATTTGTTCTTTTTTTATTGCTTAATAGTAAGCCATTGTAAGAATATACCACAGTTTGTTTATCCATTCTCTTGATGGACATTTGAGCTATTTCTCATTTTTAGCTATTATAAATAAAGCTGCTACGGATATTTTTCTACAAGACTTATGTGGACATATGCTCTCATTTATCTTGCATAAATACCTATAGATGGAATTACTGGGTCATAGGGTAGGTATATGTTTAACCATTTAAGAAACTGCCAAAGGGTTCCACAAAATGGTTGTATCATTTTAAACTCCTTCCAGCAATATGAGAGTTCCATTTGTTCTACATCCTTGCTAACAGTTGATAATGTCTGACTCTTTAATTTTAGTCATCTTAGTGAGTGTGTAGTGCCATCTCATTGTGGTTTTAATTTGCATTTTCCCTGATGCTTAAAGCTTTTGAGCATCTTTTTAAAAGATACGTTTATTAGTCATGGTTCTTTCATGAATGTCTGTCCAAGTCTCCCCCATTTTTTATTAAGCTACCTTTAATTATTAAATTATATGAATTCTTTATATGTACATATTTTTTTGAGGCGGAATTTTGCTCTTGTTGCCCAGGCTGGAGTGCAATGGCATGATCTCGGCTCACTGCAACCTCTGCCTCCCAGGTTTAAGCGATTCTCCTGTCTCAGCCTGCCGAGTAGCTGGGATTACAGGCACCCGCCACCAAGCTCAGCTAATTTTTGTAGTTTTAGTAGAGACGGGGTTTCACCATGTTGGCCAGGCTGGTCTCGAACTCCTGACCTTGTGATCTGCCCGCCTGCCTCGGCATCCCAAAGTGCTGGGATTACAGGCGTGAGCCACCTCGCCCGGCTGAATTCTTTATATTTTTAAAATGTAAGTCTTTTCCAGTTTTATATGTTGCAAATATTTCACCCACTATGTGGCTTGTCTTTTTATTCTCTTAATAGGGTCTGTTGAAAAGCAGTTTTTAACTTTGATAAAGTCTAATTTATCAATTTTTCCCCTCATGGCTAAAGCTTTCTGTGCCCTCTCTAAGAGATCTTTACTTCCTGCATGGTTACAAAGATATTCTCCTGCCTTTATTTTAGAAGCTTTATAATTTTAGCATTTATATTTAGGTCTATGATTCATCTTGAATTAACTTTTTGCATGTGACGTGAGGTAAGAGTCAAAGTTCTTATTTTTAAAAATATGTACATCCACTTTGTGTAGTGCCATTTGCTGAAGATGTATTAGTATTTTTATTTGCATTATTTAGATGAAGAAACTGAGACTTGAAAAAGCCAAGTATTTTTGCCAAGTCACATGGCTGTCCATGTGACCCCAAAATCTATATTCTTTCTCCCATCACAGCACTTTCTATGTCAGTTATCAATATGACAGGACGTCATCAATCCCTCTCACTCTGTCCTTTTCCTCCTGAGCAGAAGAGAACAATATACCCTTCACTGTTTCACTAGTCCTTCTTCTGTGGCATTCCCAACCCCTATGACCAATTCTTTAAATCTGACCATGATGATCTTTCAAAATTTATTAAATACTAAATGTAGTACAGTGAATGAAAGGAAAAACCCACTGAAGACACTGTGTCTGTCAGTCAAGAAAATGAACATCTTTATATGAGAGATAAGGTTGATAGGCATTAATTAGACATTCAAACTTTTCTGCAGAGATCCCATAAACTAGTACAAAACACTCAAGGGCTGAGAGGACGAATGAGGAAAAGTGGAATTTTGAGGACTTGTAGATTCCAACGTTATGTCTGCGGATGTTTGTGCTAACCCAAGTTTGAGAAATCCTGTATTAAAAGTCAAACATGTCACACAGGCAGATCACTTGGCACCAATGCAATGATTAAGAGAAATGCAAATGTGCACCTTGAATTTGAATAGCAGTATGTGGTTGTATGATCGTTGACCAGGAAATCTAGAATATGCTGTGTTGTTATATATTTTTTTAACATTTTAGAAAGAATTTTTAGTTAAGCATTACAAATAAATAGAAAATAGGAAAAAAAATAGTGTACTATCCTAGATGCATTTTTTTTTTGCTATTCTTTTTTTTTTTTTTTTTTTTACTTTAAGTTCTGGGATACATGTGCGGAACATGCAGGTTTGTTACATAGGTATACACGTGCCATGGTGGTTTGCTGCACCTATCAACCTGTCATCTAGGTTTTAAGCCCCAAATGCATTAGGTATTTGTGCTAATGCTCTTCCCCCGCTTTCTCCCCACCCCCCAAAAGGTCCCAGTGTGTGATGTTCCCCTCCCTGTGTCCGATATTCCCCTCCCTGTGTCCATGTGTTCTCATTGTTCAACTCCTACTTATGAGTGAGAACATGCAGTGTTTGGTTTTCTGTTCTTGTGTTAGTTTGCTGAGAATGATGGCTTGCAGCTTCATCCATGTCCCTGCAAAGGACATGAACTCATCCTTTTTTATGGCTGCATAGTATTCCATGGTGTATATGTGCCACATTTTCTTTGACCAGTCTATCATTGATGGGCATTTGGGTTGGTTCCAAGTCTTTGCTATTCTAAATAGTGCTGCAGTAAACTTACATGTGCATGTGTCTTTATAGTAGAAAGATTTATAATCCTTTGGGTATATACCCAGTAATGGGATTGCTGGGTCAAATGGTATTTCTGGTTCTAGATCCTTAAGGAATTGCCACACTGTCTTCCACAATGGTTGAACTAATTTACACTCCCACCGACAGTGTAAAAGCGTTCCTATTTCTCCACAGCCTCTCCAGCATCTGTTGTTTCCTGACTTTTTAATAATCGTCATTTTAACTGGCATAAGATGGTATCTAATTGTGGTTTTGATTTACATTTCTCTAGTAATCAGTGATGATGAGCTTTTTTTCATATGTTTATTGGCCACATAAATGTCTTCTTTTGAGAAATACCTGTTCATATCCTTCACCCACTTTTTGATGGAGTTGTTGGTTTTTTTCCTATAAATTTGTTTAAGTTCCTTGTATCAGCTGAAGGAGTTTTGGGGCTGAGACGATGGGGTTTTCTAAATATACAATCATGTCGTCTGCAAACAGAGATAATTTGACTTCCTTTCTTCCAATTTGAACACTTTTATTTCTTTCTCTTGCCTGATTGCCCTGGCCAGAACTTCCAATACTATGTTGAATAGGAGTGGTGAGAGAGGGCATCCTCGTCTCGTGCCGGTTTTCAAAGAAAATGCTTCCAGCTTTTGCCCATTCAGTATGATATTGGCTATGGGTTTGTCATAAATAGCTCTTATTATTTTGAGATATGTTCCATCAATACCTAGTTTATTGAGAGTTTTTAGTATAAAGGGATGTTGAATTTTATTGAAGGCCTTTTCTGCATCTATTGAGATAATCGTGGTTTTTGTCATTGGTTCTGTTTATGTGATGGATTGCATTTATTGATTTGCATATGTTGAACCAGCCTTGCATCCCTGGGATGAAGCCGACTTGATCATGGTAGATAAGCTCTTTGATGTGCTGCTGGATTCGGTTTGCCAGTATTTTATTGAGGATTTTCACATCAATGTTCATCAGGGATACTGGCCTGAAATTTTCTTTTTTTGTTGTGTCTCTTCCAGGTTTTGCATCAGGATGATGCTGACCTCATAAAATGAGTTAGGGAGAAGTCCCTCTTTTTCTATTGCTTGGAATAATTTCAGAAGGAATGGTACCAGCTCCTCTTTGTACCTCTGGTAGAATTCGGCCATGAATCCATCTGGTCCTGGGCTTTTTTGGTTGGTAGGCTATTAATTACTGCCTCAATCTCAGAACTTGTTATTGGTCTATTCAGGGATTCGACTTCTTCCTGGTTTAGTCTTGGGAGGGTGTGTGTGTCCAGGAATTTGTCCATTTCTTCTAGATTTTCTAGTTTATTTGCGTAGAGGTGTTTGTAGTATTCTCTGATGGTGGTTTGTATTTCTGTGGTATCAGTGGTGATATTCCCTTTATCATTTTTCATTGTGTCTATCTGATTCTTCTCTTTTCTTCTTTACTGGTCTAGCTAGTGGTCCATCTATTTTGTTAATCTTTCCAAAAAACCAGCTCCTCGATTCATTGATTTTTTTGAACAGTTTTTCGTGTCTCTATCTCCTTCAGTTCTGCTCTGATCTTAGTTATTTCTTGTCTTCTGCTACCTTTTGAATTTGTTTGCAGTTGCTTCTCTAGTTCTTTTAATTGTGATGTTAGGGTGTCTATTTTAGATCTTTCTAGCTTTCTCTTGTGGGCATTTAGTGCTATAAATTTCCCTCTTAACACTGCTTTAGATGTGTTCCAGAGATTCTGGTACGTTGTCTCTTTGTTCTCATTGGTTTCAAAGAACTTGTTTATTTCTGCCTGAATTTCGTTATTTACCCAGTAGTCATTCAGGAACAGGTTGTTCAGTTTCCATGTAGTTCTGTGGTTTTGAGCGTGTTTCTTAATCCTGGGTTCTAATTTGATTATACTGTGGTCTGAGAGACTGTTTGTAATGATTTCCATTCTTTTGCATTTGCTGAGGAGTGTATTACTTCCAATTATATGGCCAATTTTAGAATACGTGTTATGTGGCACTGAGAAGAATGTATGTTCTATTGATTTGGGGTGGAGAATTCTGTAGATGTCTATTAGGTCCGCTTGGTCCAGAGCTGAGTTCAAGTCCTGTATATCCTTGTTAATTTTCTGCCTTGTCGATCTGTCTAATATTGATAGTGGGGTGTTAAAATCTCCTACTATTATTGTGTGGGAGTCTAAGTCTTTTTGTAGGTCTCTACAAAGTTGCTTTATGAATCTGGGTGTTCCTGTGTTGGGTGCATATATATTTAGGATACTTAGCTCTTCTTGTTGAATTGATCCCTTTACCATTATGTAGTGCCCTTCTTTGTGTCTTTTGACCTTTCTTGGTTTAAAGTCTGTTTTATCAGAGACTAGGATTGCAACCCCTGCTCTTTTTTTGCCTTCCATTTGCTTGGTAAATATTCCTCCATCCCTTTATTTTGAGCCTATGTGTGTCTTTGCATGTTAGATGGGTCTCCTGAATACAGCACACCAGTGGGTCTTGACTCTATCCAATTTGCCATCTGTGTCTTTTAATTGGGACATTTAGCCCATTTGCATTTAAGGTTAATATTGTTATGTGTGAATTTGATCCTGTCATCATGATGCCAGCTGGTTATTTTACATATTAGTTGATGTAGTTTCTTCATAGTGTCATTGGTCTTTATATTTTGGTGTGTTTTTGCAGTGGCTGGTACCAGTTTTTCCTTTCCATATTTAGTGCTTTCTTCAGGAGCTCTTGTAAGGCAGGCCTGGTGGTGACAAAATCCCCCAGCATTTGCTTGTCTGGAAAGGATTTTATTTCTCCTTCACCTATGAAGTTTAGTTTGGCTGGATATGAAACTCTGGGTTGAAAATTCTTTTCTTTAAGAATGTTGAATATTGGCCCCCACTCTCTTGTGGCTTGCAGGGTTTCTTGGAGGCTTTGTTCATTCCTTTTCTTTATTTTTTCTCTAATCTCGTCTTCACACCTTATTTCAGTAAGTTGATCTTCAGTCTCTGATATCCTTTCTTTGGCTTGATTGATTCAGCTATTGATACTTGTGTATGCTTCATGAAGTTCTCGTGCTGTGTTTTTTAGCTCTATCAGGTCATTTATGTTCCTCTCTAAATTGGTTATTCCAGTTAGCAGTTCCTGTAGCCTTTTTTGAAGGTTCATAGCTTCCTTGCATTGGGTTAGAACATGCTCCTTTAGCTCAGAGGAGTTTGTTATTACCCAGCTTCTGAAGCCTACTTCTGTCAATTCTTCGGTCTCATTCTCTGTCCAGTTTTGTGCCCTTGCTAGAGAGGAGTTGCGATCATTTGGAGGAGAAGAGGCCTTCTGGTTTTTGGAATTTTCAGCATTTTTGCCCTTGTTTTTCCTCATCTTTGTAGATTTATCTACCTTTGATCTTTGAGGCTGATGAACTTTGGATGGGGTTTTTGTGTAGGGGGTCCTTTATATTGATGTTGTTGCTTTCTGTTTGTTAGTTTTTCTCCTAACAGGCCCCTCTTCTGCAGGTCTGCTGCAGTTTGCTGGAGGTCCACTCCAGACCCTGTTCGCCTGGGTATCACCAGTGGAGGCTGCAGAACAGCAAAGATTGCTGCCTGCTCCTTCCTCTGGAAGCTCCCTCCCAGAGCGGCACTGGCCTGGTGCCAGCCGGAGCTCTCCTGTAGATGTCTGTTGACTCCTGTTGGGAGGTTTCTCCCAGTCAGGAGGCCCGGGGGCCAGGGGCCCACTTAAGGAGGAAGTCTGTCCCTTAGCAGAGCTCGTGCACTGTGCTGGCAGAATGCCTCTTGTCAGGATCAGCTGCTCTCTTCAGAGCCAGCAGGCAGGAACGATTAAATCTGCTGAAGCTGCACCCACAGCCGCCCCTTCCCCCAGGTGCTCTGTCCGAGGGAGATGGGGGTTTTGTCTGTAAGCCCCTGACTGGGGCTACTTTCCCTTCAGAGATGCCCTGCTCAGTGAGGAGGAATCTAGAGAAGCAGTCTGGCCACAGCCGCTTTGCTGCGCCCATCCCAGACCTCACAGCCTCCTTAGCACTGTCAGGGAAAAACCTCCTACTAAAGCCTCAGTAATGGAGGACGCCCCTCCCCCTACCAAGCTCAATCGTCCCAGGCCAACTTCAGACTGCTGTGCTGGCAGCAAGAATTTCAAGCCGGTGGTTCTTAGCTTGCTGGCTTCCATGGGAGTGGGACCTGCTGAGCTAGACCACTTGGCTCCCTGGCTTCAGCCCACTTTCCAGGAGAGTGAACAGTTCTGTCTCTCTGGGGTTCCGGGCGCCACTAGGGTATGAAAAAATACTTCTGCAGCTAGTTCAGTGTCTTCCCAAACAGCTGCCCAGTTTTGTGCTTGAAACCCAGGGCCCTGGTAGTGTAGGGACGCAAAGGAATCTCCTGATCTGCAGACTGCAAAAACCGTGGGTATCAGCTGGGTAGCACAGTCCCTCATGGCTTTCCTTGGCTTGGGTAGGGAGGTCCCTGGCTCCTTGCACTTCCTGGGTAAAGAGATGCCCCACCCTGCTTCTGCTCACCCTCTGTGGATTGGATCCACTGCCTAACCAGTCTCAATGAGATGAACTGGGTATCTCAGTTGGAAATTCAGAAATCACCTGCCTTCTGTGTTAGTCTTGCTGGGAGCTGCAGACCGGAACTGTTCCTATTTGGCCATCTTGGCTCCTCCCTCCTGTTATTATATTTTTATGATGAATTTAGAATGAACCAAATTTAATAATTCCCATAGGGAACTTTGGGACACCTGAGCATATGTCCTTGGATTTCATCTGAGAGAAACAGATTTAGGGGGAGCAGGGGACAGAGTAATCCAAGAAGGGGAAACAAAAGACGAGAAGGCCCTGGGAGTGGTGATAAATCAATGTCTGATTGGCTCATTCTGTTGCAGGAAAATCTGGGTTCTTGTCACAGACCAGGAAAGATTAGGTTCGCAGACACATAGAAGGGAGGAAAAAATGGAATTTATTGGGCAGAAAGGTAAAAAACGGGAAACAGGGACTCTCAGCAAAGTGAGAGTCCTGCTAGCAGGTTTCCTGCTTCACTGATTGAATCCCAGGTTACCACCCAGGAACAGGAGAGGCCAGGCTCCTCCCCGCTGCAAATGGCTTGAACTTTCCAAGGCTCTACCCTAGTGCGCACTTCTCCCAGTGCAAAGGCTGGCTGGAGGTTCTCCGGGGAGCCCCTTTTACTTGGCTGTCTCAATTCCTTTAATGTGAGTGGCGTGAGCCTGGGTGTTTGTGGCTCTCTAATGAAAGAAGGTGACACCCAAAGACACAAGGATCTAAAGGAGAGAAGCAAGATGTGTGGAAAGGCAGTTCCATTGAGTCGGCCTGTAGCCATTTCCCCTTGCCAGTCCATCCCTCATCCTACATGCCTCAAGAGGCAGAGAGATTTTTCTTTGATTCTACGGAGTTGATTCCTGTGTGTTTGGGTCAAACCTGAAGGCATTCATCTCATATATCAGAGGGCCTCCCTGCCTCTCACAGTGGACTCACTTAGTTCTGCCTTCCTTTTGAGTTCTTGCAAAAACCTAACTCCTGCCTCAACTTTGTCCACTAAAGGTAGATGTGCAAATGTGAGCCATGTGTGCCATTTTAAATTTCCTAGGGCCCATATTAAAAAGGTAAAAAGAAACAGGTGAAATTGATTTTATTTTTTTATTTGATTTTAATAATATATTTTATTTAATCCAATATATCCATAATGTTATCAGTTCAACATATAATCAATGTAACAATTATTAAGGAGATATTTGGTATTCTTTTTTCTCATACAAAGTGCTCAAAAAGCCGATGTGGACTTTACACTAACAACATATCTCAATTCAGACTGGCCACATTTTGAGTGCTCAGAGGCCACATGGAGCTAGTGGCTTTGTCATAGACGAACTTCTCCTATGGATGAAAGGCTGTTCCCTTCTTCTCTCACACGGTCCTTTCTTCCTCTCTGAGCTGAGGAAGAGAAAAGAAGAAAGGGAATATTTAATATTTACTGGGCACCAGCTACTCTTTGTTAGGTATCATAATAGGGGACTTCTCATGTTATCTCTTAGAAACCTCTTATCTTCTTCTTAATTAATTAATTAATTAATTAGAGATGAAGTCTCACTCTGTCACCCAGGCTGGAGTGCAGTGGTGCAATCTCAGCTCACTGCAGCCTCTGCCTCCCAGGTTCAAGTGATTCTCCTGCCTCAGCCTCCCAAGTAGCTGGGATTACAGGCATGCACCACCACACCTGGCTAATTTTTGTATTTTTAGTAGAGACGGGGTTTCGTCATGTTGGCCAGCCTGGTCTCAAACTCCTGACCTCAAGTGATCCACCCTTCTCAGCCTCTCAAAGTGCTGGGATTACAGGCATGAGCCACAGCATCCGGCTTATCTTCCCATCTAGACCAATAGGCAAGCCATGATTCCAAATTCCATATGTTTGGCTACATCAGTGGTAAATCCCAGTAAACATTGGATCCTAGAGATCAAGGTCTTTGGGGCCTCAGTGAGGTAGAAGCAATGGAGGGCAGCCTGTTTTAGCCTTTAATCAGCAAAACTATGGTTTGGTTCCAGTAGTGTCTTGCCAGTCTCTTATGTCTGTATAAAATCACAAAGACCCAAGGAAGGCCAAAACCATAGCCTTTGACAGTTCAATGTAATTATCCTGGCAAGGATTGTGTGGCTATGAATTGTTTCGCACAGGTGGCTCTTGCATCCTGTCATACATCCGGCTATGTTTGGTTAAAATGTAAGACACTATGCATTTTATGTATAATATTAACTTTGCTTGGTGGTCATTATCTGTAGTTTATTATGTTCTTAGCTGTTCATTATTGTTACGACCAAGTGATTCATTTATTTTTTCATGCTAGTGAGTCTTCAACAAGCCTTCCACATTTTAGCTGTGTTCCATAATGGACTTCTCATTTTTCATGCAGTGATAGCCACCCTAGTTCAGAATCCTAGGGCTCTGGTGAAAACGCTCCAGGGATGGAGACATAGATAGTCAGGTGTCATTTCAGGAAGGCAAAAGCCATTTCATTGTTTAAGAGCTTTCCATTTTCCCCTTGGTTTCCTTGGTTACGCTCAATATTTTGGGTTAATGGATGCTTCTGCTAATATGCTGACCTTTTCAATCAATACATTTAGCTTCAGGCATTCTTGAAGTCAGTTCCTTATGCCGACTCTTCAGCAGCCTCTGCATTAGATTAGAACCTTCCTTCCCTCATCAATATACCAATTTTAGATGCCAATTTGCAAAGGCATTGTTTTATAAAACAATTACTTTAACCTTAGTGGCTTGAAATTTCACCAGACATTCCAAAATCTTCTAAAATTTAAAATGTCTCTATTCTTATAAAGCTACCTACAGGAAGATAATTTTTTAGGAAAACCTGGTCTGGGCTACATACCTATTCTTAAGACAAGCAAGATTTTTCATTATAGTCAAGATTGATTGACCTGTCTGTCGAACAGACCACTGTAGGATAAAGCCTTATAAATAAATGACTAGCATGGATTTTTATCTCACCACCACCTTTTATTTTAGTGTTTGAAATCATGATTGCTAATAGTATAGTTTATCATGATAGAAGCATATTTTAGACTTCTAAGTTTTAAACCTTAAATTTTCTCAATGCACCATAAAATAGAGCAGTGTGGTTTGCATTGACTTAAGTAGAAATTGGGCATTTTTATTCTGGTGAAAAAGTGCCTGAGCTTGGAAACGGATGGTGGATATAGATCTTAGCACTACTGCTTATAGCGTGGAAGGTCTTGGATGAGCTACTTAAATTCAGAAACAATTCACTTAATCACTGAAACTAAAATTTTCACATCTGTAAGATGTTAACTTATTCTTAGCACTACATGAGAGACCTGAAGAGTGTATCTTACAGAGTATTAAGGAATTTAAATGCGAAATGTCTTTTAAAATATGCAGATTGAAACTTATTAGAACACCAGGTGGGTGGCCAGGCTTGGTGGCTCACACCTGTAATCCCAGCACTTTGGGAGGCTGAGGCAGGAGGGTTGCTTGAGGCCAGGAGTTCAAGACCAACCTGGCCAACATAGTGAGACCTCGTCTCTAAACTAAATAAATAAATAAACACCAGGTGGAAATAATGGTGGTGAATAAAGCACACTAGTTGTCATTACCACATTTCTAAGTAGGGACCAATGCAATTGCCCCTACATAGTAATACACATTACATTGCACATGTCTATTAAGTTCTTGTGTCCAGTTTCCCAGGAAATGCAAAAGATACAGGTGAGATGAGAAAGTAATGATCCTATGAAGACTTGTGAGTTTTTTAAAAACACTGAAAGGATTTGTATAAAAAATGAGAGATCCTCAAGTTTTAAAGGTTGATGGCAATATAGAGTGGGAAGAGCAAGTCTGGGCCCAGTCATGGAGACACTAGAGAACTAGGAAGACAGAATGAAGAAAGAGAGCTATTTCTTCAAGTTATTTGTAAGGAAGGAAAAGAGAAGATGTCCCGGTAGTAGGACTAGGATGAGGTAGTGAAGCAAAACTGAGTCTCTGAACTCTATCTGACTAGGGACTTGATTTTTCCAGAAAGTGGGGTAATACTGAATGTACACTTGGATACCTATTATTCTAAGCTAGGTTTTGGGGGCTGTTATCAGCTAATATTTGTATAGTGTTTTTCACCTCACCAATCATGTCAAGTAGGCATTGCCTATCCATTTTATAAATTTTACATCCATTTTATAAATGAATAGACAATGGACTCAAAGATGGTGGTGACTTTAATGTCACTCTGGCTGAGACTGCTTGTTGCCTACCTAATATTCACTTTTCCTTACATCTTTAGTCAATGAGTCCTGATATTTTTCAGGGTGGCAGCCTAACTAAAAGAGTATATTTCCCAGCTAAGCATAGCATTATAACTGAATTCTGTCCAATATGAAAGCTATTAGGTGTCACTTCCGGAAAGACTCCTTAGAAAGGAATAGGACGTGCCTCTTCTTGCCTTACCCCTTTTACCTTCCTGTCCCCTGGAATGTAGATGTGATGGCTGCAGCCAGAGTAGCCATATTGTGACACTGAGGATGCAAACCATGTATGTATGAGAATGGTGAAGCAGATAGAAGGACTCTGACTGCCCAGTGACTTTGTTAAGGTACTACATCAGCCTGGACTGACCACCTCTGGCCCTTTTTTTTTTTTTGGAGACTGAGTCTCGCTCTGTCACCCAGGAGGCTAGAGTGCAGTGGCATGATCTTGGTTCACTGCAACCTCTGCCTCCAAGGTTCAAGCAATTCTCCTGCCTCAGCCTCCCGAGTAGCTGGGATTACAGGTGTGTGCCACCATGCCAGGATAATTTTTTTTTTGTATTTTTAGTAGAGGCGGGGTTTCACCATATTGGCCAGGCTGGTCTCGAACTCTTGACCTCAAGTGATCCGCCTGCCTCAGCCTTCCAAAGTCCTGGGATTACAGGTGTGAGCCACCATGCCTGGCCTCACCTCTGGACTTTTTAATAATCCCTGGAGGCTATCAGAGTTTATTAAAACACCCAGAGGTTAGGATTAGACCAAATGCAGTTGGTCTAATCATAACCAACATGGTCACATAGCTAGGACTTGTAGAGCTTGGACTGAAAGACATCTAACTTTTGCTATTTCCACTCTGGACATGCACCCAGGCAGGTCATTTAAAGACAATATTTAAGTGGAAGAATAATCAAGATGTAAAACCACTCAAATAGTTTCATAAATACTTTTTGGGGAGCATAGAAGTTACTGGTCTTATAGAAGCCCTGTGGTAGAAAACTGTTTATTGTTCAGTTCTCGCTTTAGAAGTTTAAAACACATTTAGGTTTTCTCTTCTCTGGTTTATTTCAATGACTTTCCCTCCTTATCTGACTGTTAGTCTTGTTGGAATCTGGTCATGTGGTTGCTTTGTCTGGATTGTGAGAAATATAAGAATGCGCAAAGCCAGTGTAGTCTTCTCACCCAGCCGACTAACACATGACTCATGCATTCCAGTAAAGGTGGAGCAGGCCTGGCCACCAAAACCTGACCCCTGAGTCATTTCAATCAACTGCGAATGCCCAGGCAGCTGCATGCATTTGCTGAAACATTCTTTGGAAGGCATATGCTAATCCTTTCTTCCTAGATATAAATATTAACTCATCCATGCCTGTAGCACTTGTGGTCTCTGAACCCTACTTTTGGAATGCAGTTGGGGATATCAAGTTTGCAGGCTTGAGACACTGCCAGGTGACAGTTTGCTTCATTTTTCCATGGCCTTATTTAATCCTTTATTACTTTTTTTTTTTGGTAGCACATGGCATTCATTTATGCACCCCTGGATGAGCAAAGTTCTTTGGCAGTTAACCTGAGTGACAAGGCACAAATCAATGGTCACTTCTTCCTTTCACAATAGGAAATTCTTGACTTAACCCTACTAGTTTCTTTCCAGCAGGGATGCAAGAGGTTACTGAGAACAGTGTCGATAACCTTGCATGATGTGCTATTTCTTTTTTCTTTTGATTAGGCTGTTTGCCCCCTTCATCATACCCTTACAAAATCATCCTCATATTTGTGTCATTAACCCTTTAACTGATTTCAACACACTTCCAGGAAGATTCAGTGGGTGTTTCAATCTACCATTTTGCAAGAGTGTCTCTTCTTACCTATCCATAAGCATAACTAATCTTTCTTTCATATCAATCTGTACTAATAGTACATTTGTAGCTCGTGGAATCTAATAAGGATTATGTAAATTTCTGCCTATTGATTTTTTTAGGTCCTCCAAACTAGATAAAAGGAAAGACTTTTATTTTCTGATGTCCCATTTAATAATTCAGTCTTCTTTTTCTGCAACTTAAACTCCATATCTATTATAATCTCTGCTTCATATAATATCTGTTCTCATAGATACTTCAAGATTTTTTTCAGAAGGTCAAACAAGAGCTTCCTGCAAGATATAAAGGTGAGAGAACATTTAAACAGGCATCTCCAGTCATTGATAAGTTACTTGCTTCCTTGAAAATTCCAATTATCTTTGTGTACATGTTTTAAATTGCAGACATTGTATTGGATAGAGATATCAGATTCACTGGGAAAGAGAGTGAGGGGCTAAATTTATTTTAGCTGAGATTTCTGCCACAGGCTCTTCAAGTTGAGCACCTTCTCTCAGTGGGTAGAGAGGCTAATTTAGCTTCAAAAATGATGATTTTCACAACACAAATGCAATGTACCATGAATTTCACTAGTTTAGAAAGCTAGATATTATATACCTTGTGTTTTAAAAGTTCCAAGAAAAGGAGCCATTAACCATCTTACTTTTATCAATCAAAATAATTAAATTGAAAATAAAATGAAATTTTCTGAGTAAATCAGTTGTAATAATTGCTCTGTGATTTATGAAATATGAGTGGGCTGTTGAGAAATACACTCTCTGGTTGATGGACCATATATTATGCTAGCTGTTCCTTAAGGCTGCTCTTCTGAAAGCAAATCTATTTGCTGAAAGAAGTGGACTGAAATGGGAAACAAATTGTGCATTAGAAGGCACTAGAATTATGAATGTCAGCCTGGAATGGAAAACATATATTTCAGAAACATGCTTATTGGGAGAATAGACAAAGCATGAGGTCATAGGAAGGAAGGGCAGAGATGGGGAATAAATGATTAATAAAAAGCTTCTGAATGCTCTGTGGAACAACTCCAAATCCTTTCATAGATCAGTTTTACATTGCCTTAACTTTCCAGTGGGGGCGTGGGGAGGCCCATGGGCATTTTAGAAAATTATAAAGTTTGCATTCATTTTTTCACGATTAGTATTTTCCCTTATTCTTCATTGCCTCTTCCTGAACATTCTCTATGGTATTATTAGAACTCTTATTAAAAACAAAAAACCTCTTTCCAGCTCATGCCATTTCATCCCTGTCCCACCTTCTGTCTCTCCTACTGACCTCCTGGTAACTCCCCATCATTGATGGAAGACTTTTGCACCTTACTCACAGTCTTCCTTCCCACCTCAAAACATGTTGTCATCCTGGGTAGCTTCAACATAGTAATTAGCTATATTATTTTGGGGACTACCACTGAGGCAGGGGAATAGGGCCTGAAGGCAGAGAACCTAAGGACTTCCTAGAACTAAATCAAATGGAAACACTTCAGCTATGACAGGAAATAGCCTCTTCATTTACATACGGCATACAATGAGTAAATGACTGATATGGTTTGGCTGTGTCCCCACCCAAATCTCAACTTGAGTTGTATCTTCCAGAATTCCCATGTGTTGTGAGAGGGACCCAGGGAAAGGTAATTGAATCATGGGGGCTCGTCTTTTCCATGCTATTCTTGGGATAGTGAATAAGTTTCAGGAGATTGATGGGTTTATCAGGGGTTTCTGCTTTTGCTTCTTCCCCATTTTTCTCTTGCTGCCGCTATGTAAGAAGTGCCTTTTGCCTCCCGTCATGATTCTGAGGCCTTCCCAGCCATGTGGAACTGTAAGTCCATTTAAACCTCTTTTTCTTCCCAGTTCTGGGTATGTCTTTATCAGCAGTGTGAAAACGAACTAATACAATGACTTTGTAACTTTACTTTATCCTCTTCATTTACATATGATGTACACCAAGTAAATAACTTTGTAACTTCACTTTAGTTTCTTCGTTTACATAGGGCGTACACTAAACAACCAATGGAAACCTCTAGAGGGTATTTAAACCCCAGAAAATTCTGTAACTGGGCTCTTCAGCTGCTTGCTCAAGCTGCTCCCACCCTGTGGAGTATGCTCTGCTTTTCAAGAAATCTCTGCTTTTGTTGCTTCATTCTTTCCTTGCTTTGTGTGTTTTGTCCAATTCTTTGTTCAAAACGCCAAGAACCTGGACACCCTCCACCAGTAACAGTCTGATATTTACCCTCCTTCTAACTTCCTTCTGAAAAACTACCTCTTCCCCGACTCTTGTTTCCTTACTGTAACTTGCAGCATTTATCACTGTTGCAGTCTCACATCTATTTCATGTTACTTGATTTTCTGGCTTCCCTGTTAGAGTGTCAAGTAAGCTTTATAGAGGAGGACACCATATTTGTTTTTTCACCATTTTTTCCCCAACCCTGATTACAGTGCCTGGCACATGGTGAGTGCTCAATAAATACTTACTGATTGAATGAGTGCATCCTTCATCACAAAGCATGATGCTTATATAGAGAAGTCTTGACAATCCAGACTGATTGGGGAAAAAGCCTGTCTAATGATATAGAAAGATTAGAATTTTAATTTTAAAATAAGCAATTTATGATTATAAACATTCAAGTACCTTCAGTGTACGACAGGTCAAGTCTTGGGCAAAATGGTGAAGCAGACATCAATCTCCCTTTTTTGTTTTCTTCACACTTTTCCTCCTCTTCAAGGACTTGGAGTCTTGTCATTTTTCTAGTCTATCAAAACCTGCAGGGTGTGACAAGAGTTGCTGAAACCTCAGTATGCACTTCACTCAGGGTCTTCCATCTTGCTTGGCCATTTCCATTTATGTCTTTCTTGTTCAGAAAGGGAAAATTTTAAGACCTGTGGAGAAGTTCATGTGGAGAAGAACTGAGGCCTCAGGCCACCAGACATGTGTAAGTCATTTTGTAAGAGCAACGGTAGCTATCTACTCTGGGTTTGTGTATTAGTCTTGTGTTTCTGATGCTTTCACGTTTCCGAGCCTTGCTGACCCTGGAGGGACAGCCCCTCACAGGGCTAGTCAATTCCTAGAGATAGTGAAGGGCTCACCTGCAAGTGTGTCTTTCTAGATACAAACCAACCAATCCAAAGCCCATACCCTCAACCACTTCCTTTATTGAACTCTTACACTCCACGTGGTCCTGATTGGCATGGCGTCTCTGTCTTCTTTGGAAGTGTAACCAACCATCTTTTCAATGGCAATCGGATCTGTTGGCCTCACCAGATTTGAATAATAATAAACCTACATTTGAAAACAGCATGCCAACTAGAATGTTTAGGTAAGCATGACTTGAGGGTGAACTAATCAAGTTCCGTAGGAACACTAAGAAGAGCCATATACATTTGTCTTTGAGTGGGGAGGCTTATGGCCATACTACAGGATAACTGAGGAGTCTGTGGAAATCACCACGTCATCCCCACAATCATCTTGAATCCCTTTGCTTTGAGATGAAGATGTGAGTAGGATTTCATGGAGAAGAAAAGTATCTGAGGGATTCCCAGAGAACAACCAGGGGCAAGGACAAGGGTGGATTTGTGAGAGAAAGATCCTCAGACACTCCTTCAATTTCTACTAGCACCTCTCAAGCCACCCACTTATCTAACACTCTTCAATATGCACAATTGGCATTATCTTTTAAAAAAATAAATTATTTCATTTTGAAACAAACACAAACTTACAGAAGGGTTGAAAGAATACAGAATTGTTTTTCCCTGAACCAGTTCCCCATCTGATGCTCCAACCGTCCTGAATCCTATAAAAAAGAACATTTTCCTACACAACCACAATACAACCATCCAAGTTAGGAAATTAGCACTGATACATTAAGACCCTGCAATCTACAGATGCCAACTAAGTTTTGACGACTATCCCAGTAACGCCATTTATCACAAAAGGATCAGTGCAGAGTCACATGCGGAACTTGGTTGTCATATCTTTTCCATCTCCCTCAGCTGAAACAGTTCCTCAGTCATTCTCTGAATTCCATGGATTGGACACTTTTGAAGATTATAGGGCAGTTATTTTATTGAATGCCTCTTGATTCAGGTTTGTTTGAGTTTTCTCAGGATTAGATTCAGGTGGGCATTTTCTTAGTCATAGGGAATGTGAGCATAAAAACACTTCCAGCAGCCTTTGCTATTTTTAATGACCTGTAGCAAACAAGTGTGTGTTTGTTGGGCAAAATGAGTCCCTGGGAGGTGATTGTTTTCAGAATGAGGTGAAGTGTATACGTGTTTACATGTGTATACAGTGGATAAGTGTACATAAGTGAGCGTGCATGTATCCACTCCAGCAGTAGTCAATGAAGGGGCCTATTCAGGACTCAATACCGCTGGAGTTGATTATTTAGAGCTTGAAGAATCCTCACTAAGCCTATATCTAGTATTTTGCTAGTTGACAGGAAGGGATGTGAAGAATATTTTATTGGCAAAATGAGTGGTGGTCATGAAAAGCAGTTGGTTGGGGATAATGTTCAAAATGCGCCCCTCTTTATGTCTAAGAGTTTATTTTAATTTTTTTTTTGAGACGGAGTCTTGCTCTGTCGCCCAGGCTGGAGTGCAGTGGCGTAATCTTGGCTCACTGCAACCTCAGCCTCCCAGGTTCAAGTGATTCTCGTGCCTCAGCCTCCCGAGTAGCTGGGATTACAGGCACGCGCCAGTACTGCCCGGCTAATTTTTGTATTTTTAGTACAGATGGGGTTTTGCCATGTTGGCCAGGCTGATCTCAAACTCCTGATCTCAGGTGATCCGCCCGCCTCGACCTCCCAAAGTGCTGGGATTACAGGCATGAGCCACCACACCCGAACCCAACATTTTACTTTTATTTTTTAAATTTTTGTTATTATTATTTTTTGAGATGGAGTCTCTCCCTGTTGCCCAGGCTGGAGTGCAGTGGCGTGATATCCTCTTACTGCAACCTCTGCCTCCTGGTTCAAGCGATTCTCCCACCTCAGCCTCCCGAGTAGCTGGGACTACAGGCGCCCGCCACCATGCTTGGTTAATTTTTTTTTTTTTTTTTTGGTATTTTTAGTAGAAATGGGGTTTCACCATGTTGGCCAGGCTCGTCTCCAACTCCTGACCTGAAGTGATCTGCCTGTCTCAGCCTTCCAAAGTGCTGGGATTGCAGGCATGAGCCATTGCACTCAGCCAAACAGTTTAAAACAATATGTGTAGTTCTTGAGGTCCTGAGATACAATGTCCCATGGCTCTCCTCTTCTCAACAGCCCCTGACTATCACCTGAGTCTATCCAGTCCTGCTGCCCAAATATCTTTGTATTCACTTCAGAGTAAGCCTCTCACATAAGGTGCTAGTCGGTGTGTTCTGGGGGAGAGTGGGCAAACCCTGTACTATGGAAAAATGTGATGGTTTTGTGTGCCTTCTTGCTAATAAGTATTTATAGGTTTGGCAGACCTTGGTCTGCCATGGTAAGAAGACCTTTCAGTAGTGACGTTGGAGTAAGAAAACTGATAGCTCACACTACCAGGCATAAGTTAAATGACACCACAAGGAAACATGCAGATAAATCCATTATGTAGAACAAGGCAGTTGAAATGGACTCTTTAGATAGTTGATGTCATGAAAGGAAAAGTGAGGAGGAGTGCTATGGATTGAAACTAAAGGAACATAATGTCCAAATGTTTCTATGAACCATGATTAGATTCTAGTTGAAAAAATAGCTATGAAATCCAAAATATTAGGTAATTAAAAAAAATACGGCCGGGTGCGGTGGCTCACACCTGTAATCCCGGCACTTTGGGAGGCTGAGGCAGGTGGATCATTTTAGGTCAGGAGTTCGAGACCAGCCTAGCCAACATGGTGAAACCCCGTCTCTACTAAAAATACAAAAATTAGCTGGGTTGTAGGGGTGTGGACCTGTAATCCCAGCTACTCGGGAGGCTGAGGCAGGAGAATCGCTTGAGCCTGGGAGGCAGAGGTTGCTGTGAGCCGTGTTCATACCACTTCACTCCAGTCTGGGCAACAGAATGAGACCCTGTCTCAAAAACGAAAAACAAAAAAAAAACCAAAAAGCTTTTATTTTGATATAATTTTACTTACAGAAAAGTTGCAAGAATAATACAAAGAATGAACATATAAACTCCACTCATAATTTCCAAGTGTTAACATTTTACTACATTTACTTTTTCCTTCTCTCTCTCACACACATATGTACATGCACACACACACACACACAAAATATGTACATTTATATATTTAATTTTTTCCTGAACCATTTTGAAGTCCACTGCAGGCATGATGCTTCTTTCCTTCAGTGATAATTTCTAAGAAATAAGGACATTCTCTTACATAACCACACTAATAATCATTAAAATCAGGCAATTTCCATGGACACTATACTGTTATCTAATCTATAGACCTTTTTCAAATTTTGCTAATTGTCCCAATAATGTCCTTTACAGCAAAAGAAAATTTCAGATCTTATAAAGCATTCAGTTGTCTTGTGTCTATAATCTCATTTAATCCTAAATACTTTCTTAGTCCTTCTTAGCCTTTCACAACATTGACATTTGTAATACAGATTAGTTACTCTGTATAATGTTCTTTAGTTTGAGTTTGTCTATTTTCCCATGATTAGACTCAGGTTATGCATGTTTTTGGCAGGAATAGCACAGAAATCATGTGTACTCAGTACAACATATTGTGGATCACATTTATGTCAGTTTGTCCCATTTCTGGTGGTGCTGAATTCGATCACTTGATTAAGGCCTTGTATGACAAATTTCTCTACTATAAAGCTACTTACTATTTTCCCCTTTGTAATTAATGAACATCTTGTGAGGAAAAACTTTGAGACTCTGTAAATATCCTTTTACTCCTGGTGCTAGGCAGAATTGCCTCCCAAAGATGGCCATGTCTAATCCTGGAACCTGTGAATATGTTACATGGCAAAAGGTTGAATAAAAGTTACAGACGGAATTAAGGTTGCTAATCAGCTGAGAGGAAGATTATGCTGGTGGGCCCAAGGTAATCACAAGGGTCCTTAAAAGTTCAAGAGGCAGGCAAATGAATCAGAATCAGAGAAGGAGTTATAATGACAGAAGCAAAAATTAGAATTATGCAAAGTGAGAAGGACTTGACCCATCATTTGCTGGCTGTGAAGACAGAAGAAGGGGATCATGAGCTAAGAAACATGGGTGGCCTTGGTTTTAAAATGTGGATCTTATTATTATTCAGATACAGTGAGGCCAACAGACCAGGCGTTTATTTCCATTGAAAAAATACTTTGTTATACTCGCAGATCCCAAGAGTAGGGACATGCCAAATTATGGGGGCTACATGAGGAAGCACTGGGCTTGGTGTTTTAGTTTGTCCTCACACTGTTATAAAGAAATACCTCAGGGGCTGGGCGTGGTGGCTCACGCCCTGTAATCCCAGCACTTTGGGAGGCTGAGGCAGTTGGATCACAACGTCAGGAGTTCAAGATGAGCCTGGCCAACATGGTGAAACCCCGTCTCTACTAAAAATACAAAAATTAGCCAGGTGGTAGTGGCGTGGACCTGTAATCCCAGCTACTCGGGAGGCTGAGGCTGGAGAATCGCTTGAAACCAGAAGATGGAGGTTGCAATCAGCCGAGATCGTGCCACTGCACTCCAGCCTGGGTGAAAGAGCGAAACTCCATCTCAAAAAAAAAAAAAGAAAAAGAAAAAGAAAAAGAAAAAAAAAGAAATACCTCAGGCTGGGTAATTTGTAAAGAAAAGAGGTTTAATTAGTTCATGGTTTTGCAGGCTGTTATAGGAAGCATGATGCTGTATCTGCTGAGCTTCTGGGGAGGCCTCAGGAAACTTACAATCATGATGGAAAGGGGGAGCAGGCATGTCACATGGCCAGAGCAGGAGCAAGCGAGTGAGGGAGGAGGTGCTACACACTTTTAAACAACCACACCTAACAAGAACTCACTATCATGAGGACAATACCAAGGGGGATGGTGCCAAGCCATTAATGAGAAAACTGCCCCCATGATCCAATCACCTCCCACCAGGCCCCAACTCCAACACTGAGTATTACATTTCAATATGAGACTTGGGCAGGGACACACATCCAAACTATTATCAGTTGGTCAGGAGGCTGAGAGTGCAAGGTGAAAACGTGGGCAAGAGCCTTTATTGTGGTTTCCATTGGAAGAAATGGGTGAGGCAGGGTAAGCAGGTTTAGATCAGCTAGTTTGAATAATTTCAGTGGACTCTGAGGTGTAAGGGCTGTCTCTAGTGTCTGGCACCTGGCCTGGGTGATTAAGGCAGGGTAGTGGTGGCCCAGAGTGTCAGAGCTCAATAGAGGAGGCGGTTGTGGGTGTGGGCTTTGGATTAGTTGGTTTGCGTTAGAAAGGCACACTTGCAGTCAAATCCTCTACTATCTCTAGGGATTAGCTAGCCCTTGGAAGAGCTCCAGGGTCACCAAGGCCCCAAGATGTCAAAGCATTAAAAATAGAGAAAATAAAAATACGCTATATATATACCTCTAGATGTTGGAAATGGCAAGGAAAGGGCTTCTTCCCCAGAGTCTTCAGAAAGGAATGCAGCCCTGCTAACATGGTGGCGTTAGCCTGGGGAGACTTGCATTGGACTTCTAACCTACAGAATTGTGAGATAATAAATCTGCATTGTTTTAGCCACAAAATTTGTGGTAAGTTGTCACAGCAGTAGTAGGAAACTAATACAATATACTCCTCAAGCTTCCACCCACTAATTTTAGTATCCATTGATGATTCTTGCCTAAATCGATTTTTATTATGACCGTAATTTTTCTTATCCCATTGTTCCTTCTATTTAATAGGTGGTTTTCTACTACAAGGACAATGTTTTTTCCCCTTGCCTCCCCACCATTTATTTATATAAATATGGACACACAGGTCTTTCTTTCATTTAATGGGCTATACTCCTTTATTGTCATTCATTCTGATGCTCAAATTTTTCCTAATTTCATCAGTAGGAACACCCTTAAGCTGGCTTCTGTGTCTTTTTGACTTGTCAGCTGGAAAATTTGCATGTGAAGGCCATGTAATGGGATTATTATTAATCTTCTTAAATATGACAACGGTATTAAGGTTATATAGGAGAATGTCCCCTTTCCTTGGGAGATATATTTACGGGTGAAGAGTGATGGTATTATTTGCAACTTACTTTCAAATGGGTCAGCACCTCCAAAAAGGCAATGTTTTTATATGCTTTGTGCATCTATGTCTCTGTGTGTGTGTGTGTGTGTGTGTGTGTGCAGAGAGAGAGAATTAGCAAATTTGGCAAAATGTCAAAATGATCAAATCTAGGTGGAGGATAACCAAGTGTTTATTGTGTTATTCTTTCAATTTTTCTGCATGCTTAAAATTTTTTACAATAGAATTTAGGGGAAAATGCAAACAAAGAAAAATAGCCTTAAAAAACAGCTGATTCATTGTTCTCAGGACATAGTTGTGCATATAGCACACACTTCATGATCTTTCCCTTGGGTCCAGGGTACAAAAAGGATAATTTTTTTAATGAACATTTTAAAGTGTCAGCTTAAATCTGGCTTCTGTGATTTAATTAAATGGAAAGTTTGCCCATAAAGTGCCTGAAAGCAATGACCTCATTAAAGTATGTAAACACTGTTCCTCAGATCTCATTTACACTTTTTTATTTGTTCTTATGGACAAAGTTATTTTATAATCCAATCCCTGTCTAAATCACCATAAGTTTTAGATTAGCAATGACCCATAAAGGGAGTTTTAATATGTAGTTTATAGAAATCCACATTCCAATGAAAATCCAACCAAAGGGGAATGAAAATGCAATGCAAAGCTTATTAAACTATTTGAAGTTTCTTCTACCTAATTTTTCAGAGCTTTTTATACATGACTAGACTCATACATTTATAATCATTGAAGTTTGGCAGGTACAGAGAGCTGATATGAAGTGTTGCAAGAAAACTGATGAAGGAGCCACCCAGATAGCTGCCCTGTGGTAGCTTTAAAATAGGTCAACACATTCTTTGAAACTTTTCCCTTTCAAGGGTGGAGACTCATTCTCTTCCACTTGAGCATGGGCTAGACTTAGTGACTCACTTCTAACTAATAGAATATGGCAGCAGTGGTGGTGTGTGGCTTCTGAGACTAGATGGTGTCAGCATGGCAACTTCCTCTTTGCTGTCTCTCTTATATCATAGCTGCCATGCCATGAAGACACTCAAGCAGCCCTATGAAAAGGTCCACTTGGGGAGGAACTGAGACCTCTTGCCAACAACCATGTGAGTAACCCATCTTGGAAGACGATCCACCAACCCCAGTCAAGGCTTCAGATGACTGTCGCTCCAGCCAACATCTTGACTACAACCTCATGAGAGACTCTGTCCCAGAACCACCCAGCTAAGCTGCTCCTGAATTCCTGACCCCCAGAAACTGAGATAATAAATGTTTATTATTTTGAGCCACAATATTTTTGGGTAATTTGTTGGAAGGCAATAGATAACTAATACAGGCTCTCATAATGTCATTTATTTGGGTCCAGTCAGCATGCTTTAGGATCTGGGAGTTTTTTTCCTTCATCCATAATCTAACAGCAATATAAGAAATACAAGAAAAAGAAACTAAAGAGACTTCCCTGGATTCTCCTGGTATTAGTGGATGTAACATTTGACTCTTTACTTCTTCCCTGCTGAGTCTGAAGGGCTTTTGCTTGAAGTAATTTGCCATTTTGGAAGAGAAGCACTATTTGGCTAGTGTGTGTTTTAGTGTCAGAAAGTCCCTTAGGAAATGAATAAACCCAGAGTCTCCAACTCACTTAATAAAGCATTGCATTTAATCCTGCAACAATCCTGTGATGTAGGCACACTTGCCTGATTTTAAGGCTGAGGGAATTGAAGTATTATGTGTCAGGGATACACACAAATGTGGGGGAATATGAAAGGTCTTGGAGGCTGTCTTCATAAATATCCAGTTACTTCTGCGTCATGGAAGAGAGGAAAAAAGAAAGGCATTAAGAAGGGAACAGATACAATGTACTGAGTATGGGGAGAAAGGTACTCTCTTTGCTCCCAAATGAGAGAATTATTTCCTGAAAGGCTAGTTGAAGGTCTAATCAAGTTGACATGGTCCTCAATCCCTAATTCCCTGGAGGCCTTGGAAACCCAGCCGGCCTAGGCCTGAACAATGAGCCTCCACATGGCTACTTTCCTTTGATCTTCTGCTTCCTTTGAACAAAGTAGCAGAAGGTCTTGAAGGGCAAAAGTGGCCAATTTCTAGGTTTTCAAAGACTCTGGGAGCTGGTGAATGAAAAGGGATGTTTGTAGCTTTATGTTGTGTCAGGAATTTGATATCCCCTATCTGGGGATGTTATATGACATGGTTGAACCTGAACAGACACTGCAGACATGGTGGTCTGTTGTCAGTCCTACAGCAAAAGGGCATTCCCTATTCTGGCCAGGTTTTGAAAAGGAAAGTACCAGCGATTTGAAGTCAAACAGATTCTTGTCACTCCCTTAGTCCTGGGTCTGCTACTAACTGGCTGTGTCCCTTCACTGTAAATCTTGGTCTTTTTATTCACAAATGTAGATAAAGTGTTTTCTCTGATTTTTTTTAGCTCTGACATTTTAGGATGACATGATTCCTCTAGGAAGCTCCGAAAGGCTCCAGTTCCGTAAAGTAAATTAATCCTACTTGTTTTATTTGTACCTTGTCAGAGGCGTTTGAACCAGAGTGACTCCATCTTGAATAGGGGCTGGGTAAAATAAGGCTAAGACCTGTTGAGCTGCATTCCCAGCAGGTTAGGCATTCTAAGTCACAGGATGAGATAGGAAGTCAGCACAAGATACAGGTCATAAAGACCCTGCTAATAAAACAGGATGTGGTAAAGAAGCTGGCCAAAACCCACCAAAACCAAGATGGCAATGAAAGTGACTTCTGGTCATCCTCACTGCTCATTATACACTAATTATAATGTATTAGCATGCTAAAAGGCACTCCTACCAGTGCCATGACAGTTTACAAATGCCATGGCAACGTCAGGAAGTTACCCTATATATAATATATAGTTACCCTACGTATGTAATAATTGTTATTATCAAAAATTCCCTTCTGATTAATGTGGTAGATTTCATAGTCTTTAAAAAATATGGTGAAGTCCATATTTAAGGGAAACTGAATAACTCTGAGTAGGGCATTTTGGAAATAATTTCTCTTTGAAAGCAGATTGGGCAGCCTGAGCACTAACAGAGTGTTGGAAAAAGAAGTATCTTTTCTGTGACTTAGTTATTAATTTAATGAAAAGTCAAAACACATATAGGGAATATTTACTTTTAACTTCCCCAAAGTGACAAAAAATAAACAACCATTTAAGGTGAAAAAACGTTGGTGGCTTTTCCCCAGACAGTCCTAATGTTTGTCTTCATTTTAGTTTATGTGTTCCTAGTAAAAATGACAGAAACACTGAGCTAGGCTTCTGTGGTTATTTAAAATTCAGCATGCTATGAACTTTCTATGATGACAGACGTGTTCTATATCTGTGCATTCCAGTACAGTAGTCCTTAGCCACATTTGGTTATGTACTTGAAGTGTGGCTAGTGTGATCCAAAAACTGATTTTTAATTTTATTTAATATTAATTAATATATATTGAAATTCAAATAGCCACATGTGTTTAGTGGCTACTGTATTGGATAATACTAGCCTAAAGCCTTGATATGCTGAAAATGTCTTTGCAAAAATTATAACTGAGGAAATTATGATAGTGAAAGAGATCAGACCTACCTAACCAACTCCATCTTGCTTCTAACCTTTAAGCTGTCCTCGTTCATTCCTGGGCGTAGGCCAACTAACCTTGGAAAGGAATTTAATTTATGGTTTAACTCTGAAACAAAACTGATAATAGCCTTTGCCCATTTGAAGCCAAGGCTGGCTCCTCAGTCCCTGCTCCCAGGGTCTCTGACCTTGTTCCTGCTGTGTGTGCTCAGCTTGGGTTAGGATAACAAGGCATTACAAAGATCAATAAGACCCACGCTATCGTGAGCTCCTCACATACAGTATCTCATTTAATCCTCGAAAGATCCCTGAGATGTAGCATCGTTTTCACTCTCAGTTTGCTGCTAAGGAATATGAAGTTCAGTGAGGTTAAATTGCTAAGGCCACACTGTTACTAACAAGTAGAGGTGGAATCAAGCCAGGATCTTTCTAATTTTATTTTAGTTGTTTTGAGAAGGAGTCTCGCTCTGTCACCCAGGCTGAAGTGCAGTGGCACAATGTCGGCTCACTGCAACCTCCGCCTCCCGGGGTCAAATGATTCTCCCACCTCAGCCTCCCAAGTAGCTGGGATTACAGGCATGCACCACCAAGCCTGGCTAATTTTTGTATTTTTAGTAGACACAGGGTTTCACCGTGTTGGCCAGGCTGGTCTTGAACTCCTGACCTCAAGTGATCTGCCTGCCTTGGCCTCCCAAAGTGCTGGCATTATAGGCAAGAGCCATCATGCCTGGCTCTGACCCACCATATGACACACCCCAGATTCTGATTTGCACTTTTGGCCCGTACCTTGGGGGAATCCTGTATTTTTTATCTGATTTGCAAATCGTGCTTTGAGAAACATGACCCAAATTCTCCTCATTCTGAACAGAATTCCAAAGTAGAGTTGCCTTAAACCAGAGGTTCTCAACTAGGGGTGATTTTGCCCCCCAGGGGACATTTGGCAATGTCTAGAGACATTTCTGGTGTTAAAATTAAGTTTGGCCTAAATCTGCCTCCTTATATATTTCAAGTTTGGCCTAAAGATTTCTCCGTACATACTGAACTGTAACCTAACTTGGTATGTAAACAGACTAACTTACCCTTGTACCAATCACAGAGTTTCAGCCAATCACGGGCAGTCAACTGTTCAAACCCTGTTCAAATAAGGCAAACACGGTGCTATAAAACCAATCCAGCAGTTTCTGTACCTCACTTCCGTTTTCTGTCACTTTCCTTTTTCTGTCTGTAAATGTTATCCAACCATGTGGCATACCTTCAGGTCTGAACCTATTGTGGTTCTGTGGGCTGCCTGATTTTAGAATTGTTCTTTACTCAGTTAAACTCTATTAAATTTAATTCGTGTAAAGTTTCTTTTAACACTGGTTGTCACAACTTGTGGGGAGGTTGCTGCTCGAATCTAGTGGGTAGAGACCACGGATATACCCCATGTTGGGGTGGGGGCTGGTACTGTCCTGTGCACTGTAGAGGGTTTAGCAATATCCACTGTGCATTTTCCCCAAATGTTAATTAGTTCTGAGGTTGAGAAGCCTTGTCTTTAAGCAAACCCAGGACCTCTGGTGTCCCTGGGAAAGGCGACAACAACCTGAATGTAAAGTGAAAAAAATAACAAATTTCATTGTTGACTTTAAAGAAAACCAAAATATTTCACCCCTAAATATATTTCTTTGACATATTTTGAGATGGCTGTTCAGAGCGCCTGCAAACAGAAGCAGCCCTGCAAAGCTGTCTTTTGTGGGGAGAGATTTGCATCTGTAGAGAAAATCTGCACTGATGCAGCCAGGCTTTCTCTTAGCTCTGCCTTGTCCGGATCTAGGAAAGATGAACTGACAGTCCGACACCTTTAAAGGTCTGAAAGAAACATTTACCATCTATTCTCTCTGAGAGCTGCTACCTGTGAGGTCTTTTCTGTGTTAACAAGACCACCTTTGCCAGCCAGGCTTCCTCTCCTCCTTCTCCTATAACCTGTTTTGCCAACACAGCGTGCTTTGCAATCTCCCAAGTCCCCATTCATTCTGTAACCTCGAGATGGTATAAAAGCATCAATTAATTATCTGGCCATTTCTTTGAGATCTCCTATTTTGTAGGACTCTCATGCACGTTAATAAATTGTATGCCTTTTGTCCTATTAATCTGCCTTTTGTCAGTTGATTTTTCAGCAAACCTTCAGAGGGCAAAGGGGAAGTTTTCCCTTGGTCCCTACACATTGGTTTCAAGCAGCATAGATTTCAGTGATTTACAGAAATTCAAGGCAGTGATTTCCAACCTTATCAGAACAGTGCTCCCCTTTAATAATAAATAGTTGTAGGAAAACTAAGAATGCAATAGTTACAAATGCCAGTAGATTCAGGTGTGTTATATTGAGAACTGGTGGTGTCAGGATTTTCCACAACAATGAACGATTTGTGCTAAAAGTTCCATACAGAGCAAAATACAAACTTTTGATTCATACAGTAGTTGATTTCCAGAAAAATTCAGGGTTTATTAAAATTGCTAAAAATACTTTTGTGTTTATTTGTAAAATGCTGTGAGCATCTATCCTCAGATAATCTTGAGCAGGTTTTCACACACAATGCAGGTCTAGCAGGGCATTCAGAAGTGCTGAAGGACCGGAGAGGATCCTTCTTTTCTCTAGACTTTATGACCAATGACGGTTGCTTAAAATCCCCAGCTGTGGCTCATGAATATCTAAGGTACCCCCTCCCTTGGCTATGCTAACCAAAAACACACAATAAAATATTCTAAATTGCCTCTAACAGTGTACTATCTCTGTAGCACCACTGATTTAAGGAGTTTTAGAGAGTAGTGTTGATTATCAACTATCCTTGCCTTATATGCTGATTTCAATACTTAACCCCACCTCTGATCCCCTGCCTCACCCTCCCAGTGTGAAACCCCATGTATATGGGAAGTTGAATAGAGTTTGCACCTTAAAAATGATCAAACTGTAGGACTGGGTGGGGTGGCTCACACCTGTAATCCCAGCACTTGAGGCCAGGAGTTCGAGCCTAGCCTGGCCAACATGGTGAAACCCCGTCTCTACTAATAATACAAAAACTAGCCAGGCTTGGTGGGCCTGCAGTCCCAGCTACTCGTGAGGCTGAAGCAGGAGAATCGCCTGAACCTGGGAGGCAGAGGTTTCAGTGAGCCAAGATCATGCCACTGCACTCCAGCCTGGAGAACAGAGCGAGACTCTATCTGAAAAAAAAAAAAAAAAAAAAAAGATCAAACTGTACCCTCAATGCTGATCACCTCTACCATGAAAGATCTGGATGGTGAATCTTTTCAGCATCCCACTCTGTTGGGTGTGTGGTCCCCGGAAGTATTCCTTTTTTCTTCATATACTAAATTGAATGATTTTGGCACAGCATAATAACATGACTTTTAACAGACAGAAAACCATGATGGAAAATGTTATGCTGGTAGCTGCTATGTAGAACTGATAGGCCCTGACTCCTGATGCCAAATTTTAAATATTTTGAATGTTTCTCAATATACTCATCATGGCTAAAATTATGAGAAGATTCCTGTTTGGCTTCCATAGTCTCTTCTCGCATCCCTCAAAGTTTTCAGAATCTGAAATGATAGGCTCCACACCCTGCCTTCCTAGGGGCCCGGAACAGCATAGTGATCTCTGCCATATGCCTGTGACCTGGGTTGCCCAGTGACTCTGAAATACTCATAAGCAGATTTGCAGCCTTTACAGAGAAAGAGGGGAGCTTGTTTTCACAGTTGCTGTCTTCTCTTCTCCCTTGCACTTTTGGCAACCCATATGTATTGATACCTTTTCATATTCAGGCAGAGAAAGTCACATCTGGCTGCCTCAGTATGCTGATAAATGTTTATTGCACGTACCACTTGCCAGGGTGTAAATACTCCCACATTGTCTGATGTGAAACCACCAACTAGCCATCACTGAATGTGGAGTTGGGGAAAGAGGTATTAGCACACCATTAGATGATATTCCCATTATTCAGATAAAATAGACATAAATAACCTCAAGAGTATAGTTAATAGTAACATTTTGAAATTATTTTAGATTTATAGAAGAGTTGCAAAGGCAGTACAGAAGGTTCCCATATACCTTTTACCCAGCATCTCCTAATGTTAACATCTTATATAACCATGATCCTGTGAACCAAAAATAAAATTCTAAAGCCCCTCAACCATCTAAATGAACCCCTCCTTTTGGCCAAGGGCATTCCAGAGTTAACCTGAAAAACTAGTTCAGGCCATGATGGAGGAGGGGGTTGGACAAGCCTCATTATACCCCTCCAGCATTAATATCAACACAGACCTTAAGTCCAATAAAAACACATTTACAGTCTATTTTCTCTGAAGCCTGCTACCTGGAGGCTTCATCTACATGATAAAACCTTGGCCTCCACAACCACTTATCATAACCCAAACAATTCTTTCTACTGATAATAACTCTTTCAACCAATTGCCAATCAGAAAATGTTTAAATCTACCTATGACCTGGAAGCCCGACTCCTGCTTCGAGTTGCCCCACCCTTCCAGATCGAAACAATGTAAACCTTACATGTATTGACTGATGTATTATGTCTCCCTAAAATGTATAAAGGCAAGCTGTACCCTGACCACCTTGTGCACATGTAATCTGGACCTCCTGAGGCTGTGTCACGGGCATGTCCTTAACCTTCACAAAATAAACTTTCTAAATTGATTGAGAGCTGTCTCAGATACTTTTGAGTTCACAAAACATTGATCAAAACTAATGAGTTTACATTAGTAACAACATATATCCCTTTGTGAGAGAGAGGTGATGTGTCATACTTAGCAAAAAGGAAACTTGCACATTTCTTAGTCTATGAAATTTACGCCATAGCTTGGAATGAGGCATCTTGACTCACTGTGATGAACTTTATTTCTCTGAAAAAAAAAATTAGAGTTTCATGAAAATCTGACTACGTATACAGAATTGTGTTGCTCTGATGAATTTCATCTATATTCTGTCAAGACAAAAATATGTCTAAAAACCTTTGAGAATGGGCAGCCATACAAGAGTGGTAAGCAGGAAAATAATATGAAAAGATTTCAGTTTTTTTTTTTTTTTTTTTTGAGACGGAGTCTCGCTCTGTCGCCCAGGCTGGAGAGCAGTGGCGCAAGAACAGATTTCAGTTTTAAGAAGGCTATTCTGGAGGCTATTGTGGGGACTCAGATAACAATACCCCCCCAAAAAAGCTCCAGAAACAGGTTTAGAAGCAAATGTTGTTCTCTGACCTTCCCCTGCCCTCCTGTCTCAGTCCCATTCTCCCCAGAGGAGCAATAGAAGCTAGAATCCTTCCCCAAGGCAGGTTCTAGAAACCAGAAACCTTGTTCCCCAAAGCCAGCCATAAAACCTAAAAACATTACTCTAACTTTCCCTCCCACCTTTCTGTGTAAATACTGGCCATACAGAAATTATCTGACCTAACTAGTTTGGCTGTAGGTCCTAAGACCCCCATTCCGGAGAGGGTCCTGCCCCATACCCAGAAGGAAGGAATGCTGCTCAGAGAGGCCAAGAAGAATCTAGACAGACAGGCCTTGTTGGGTTTCCACATTCAGTCCATTAGCTTTAGATCACAACATTTTTGTCCAATCATATTTCTGCACAGCTGTCCACACTTTGTTGAACCTAAGCATAAAAATGGCCAGTTTGCTCTGTATCTTTGGGTCTTCAATCTAAAGGTTCCCCTGTCACGTAAAACTATGATCTCAAATAAATTTGTATGCGTTTTCTCCTATTAATCTAATCTGTCTCTTGTCAGTGATTTTCAGAGAACCTTCAGAGGGCAAAGAGGAAGTTTTCCCATGGCTCCGACCCTGTGAAAAGAATGCACTGGAGACAGTGCTTGTTCGGGGCGCTCCGCTGGCTTCTTGGACAGTTGCGCCATGTATGCTGCTCGGCCAGCGGCGGCGGCGGCCCAGTCGGTGTATGCCTTCTCGGCGCGCCTGCTGGCCGTCGGGGAGCCTGTGAGCCTGGGCTCCCTGCGGGTCAAGGTACTACTTATAGAGAATGTGGCGTCCCTCTGAGGCACCACGGTCCGGGACTACACCCAGATGAACGAGCTGCAGCGGCACCTCGGACCCCGGGGCCTGGTGGTGCTTGGCTTCCCGTGCAACCAGTTTGGGCATCAGGAGAACGCCAAGAACGAAGAGATTCTGAATTCCCTCAAGTACGTCCGACCTGGTGGTGGGTTCCAGCCCAACTTCATGCTCTTCGAGAAGGGCGAGGTGAACGGTGCGGGGGCGCACACTCTCTTTGCCTTCCTGCGGGAGGCCCTGCCAGCCCCCAGCGACGACGCCACTGCGCTTATGACCGACCCCAAGCTCATCACCTGGTCTCTGGTGTGTCGCAACGATGTTGCCTGGAACTTTGAGAAGTTCCTGGTGGGCCCTGACGGTGTGCCCCTACGTAGGTACAGCCGCCGCTTCGAGACCATTGACATCGAGCCTGACATCGAAGCCCTGCTGTCTCAAGGGCCCAGCTGTGCCTAGGGCGCCCCTCCTACCCCGGCTGCTTGGCAGTTGCAGTGCTGCTCTCTGGGGGGTTTTCATCTATGAGGGTGTTTCCTCTAAACCTACAAGGGAGGAACACCTGATCTTCCAGAAATACCCCCTCGAGATGGGCGCCGGTCCTGTCCATCGCAGTCTCTGCCAGACCAAGGCGAGTTTCCCCACTAATAAAGTGCCGGGTGTCAGCAGAAAAAAAAAGAAAAGAAAAGAAAAGAAAAGAATGCACTGGAGCAAAGAAACCAGAAGATAGCTTAGAAGAAACTATTGTAACGGTCCAGGCAGGACTTACTGAAGGTCAGAATTAAGGCAACAGCAATGAGAATAGAGAAGTCAAGATCGTTTCAAGCAATGCTAAGGAGATGGAATCTACAAGACTCCATTGATTCCATAAGGCCCCAGTGACTGATTGACGGTAGAGTTGGGTACCCAAAGTTAGGTTTCTGACTTGAAGGGAACATTGGAGAGGGGATAGGTGTTGAGTTAAAATGTTGCTGAAATGCTTGTGGGATTACCTGTGCTTCTGAAATGTTGTTTAAAGTGTTTGTGGGATTACTAAGAAGCACGAGTAGATCAAGTTAATATTCAGAAACTGTTTATCACATGCTGGGCTATGGGATCAATTTACTGGACTGAACTTCATACATTAAAGTTCCGTATTATTCCCTCTATCACGTAATTTAGAGAGCAAGGAGAGAACAAAGACACAGGTCAACAAGCTTCTTTAAAATCTCACTTACTCTCCTTCTCTACTTCCATTTACCCTGAGAATAAAGAAGAATAAAGGGGTGGGAAAGGCCTATCCTCATTCCTCTTGCTCTTTCCACAGAGGACAATGAGGCTGGACTGAGCAGTGTCTTCATCCCTCACGGAATTCCAAGGTGGACGCCATCTGTGAAGCGACTTCGTGTTGGCCTGAACTTGCTAGGAGCTTTTAGCCACTCATTTGGTTGTAATCCAACACATGACGTAATAGTCGGCCGTCTGGATTAATCAGTCCCAGCTGTTGGACGCTCTGCTCTGTGTGGGGGTTCAAGCCTCTCCATCTGTTCCTGGGGCCTCTCCACTTATCCCTTCTCTGCTTGAGCCTCCAGCCATGACAGATGGCTCTTTCTCAGTATTACAGATAATTTTTCTCTGATCAGTGTCTCAGCTCCAATTTGTGCTTAACATTTTTAACTGCCCCTCATCACTGCCATCACCTTAGGCATTTATGGAGATTAATTTATACTACATATGCATATGTATGTGTCTGCATGCATATAATGACCTGCACACACATTCATAATTTCATTCTGTTTACCATTCGCACACAACAACTAGCATTGTGGTCATGCTGGTTGCCCCTCCCTTACTGGGTTATTTCTTTTGGAGAATCTATCTAGATGATCTTACTCACTGGAAAGGCGTGATACGAAGGCGACTCAGCTGGGTGAAAACGTGGTTGGAGCATAAGAGTCCCAGCATCAAACAGTAATAGAAACAGCAGTAGCAGCAGTGTATTTCCACAGCACTCTTAAACTCGGCTTGGATTCTCTACAATGGCTGTGGGTAGAAAAAATAGCAGGGCTTCTGACGAGTTGTGGATCAACTCCAAAACCCCTCTCCACCACATTTATGAGTACTTGAAACCACAAAAGTTATAATCTCCCAGTCCCAAGGTCCTATTCTATATCCTGCTGCTCCAGCCAGGCAGCTTCATTTTTGGCTCTGAGAACCACATCTCTGTAATTACAAAACTTGAGTTCAAACAATGTGGGGATTTTCGGGAGTGGTTGAGAAAGACTGTCAATAGAGAGACTGCACATGGCAGCTGTAGCCCAAGCCAGGGAATATTCTCATCAGCAAACCACAGAACAGGCTTTGGAACAATGTCTTTTACCACACCTGCTATCCCAGTCATCTTCACACGTGAAAGGATAAAATTTACACAGATGTTTCATTTCCTCCAGGGAATATTTCAAAGCAATGATAATTTTCATTTATTATTTTATGTCTAATTATTAGCACCGTTCTTTTTTTTTCTTTTTTTGGCCAATGATGATAGTAGTGGTTTCCTTTAAGACTGGATATCTAAAATAGTCTACTTTATATCCCTTAGCAATCTTTATGTTTCATATACAAATAATACTATTGCAGTGGTGGTCAACCAGGGTTGATTTTGCCCTCCTGGGGACATCTGGCAATATCTGGAGACATTTTGGTTGACACAACTTCTGTGGGAGTGGAGGTGCTCCTGGTATCTAGCAGGTGGAGGCCAGGGAAGCTGAAAACTGGATTATTCGTTAATTATGCCACTGCTATGCTGTCAGTAAATCTGACGAATGCTGTTCCGTGAAAAGGAGAGCTCAAGGGTGTGGAATTCCAGGTGCCAGGCAAGCCTTCTTCCAGAATATTTTGACCTGGATGAAGGCTCACCCCAGAAACCAAAAAATTTTACTTTGATCTTGACTAAATTCTGGGGACCAGCCAGAATATAGGGGCTGGCATGTGACTGTGATGGGATTGTTTGCCCTGCCAGACAATGTAAGTTGGATCTATTTTTGGTGGATGTCTTGGGGCCTGGTGTCTTCTTCTTCCTCTTCAGTGCTTTTCTCAAGACTAAGGATTTTCTTAACCTATAGTCTCTTGTACAGCTAATCATATACTCTTTAAGAAGCAAACAAACTTGATGTGCATAAATCAAGTGCAAAATTGATTTAAGATTGATTTCTTTGGTTTAAAAAAAAGAGTGGCCGAGCATGGTGGCTCATGCCTGTAATCCCAGCACTTCGGGAGGCTGAGGCGGGTGGATTGCCTGAGCTTAGGAGTTTGAGACCAGCCTAGGGAATGTGGCAAAACCCCATCTTTACCAAAAAATACAAAAAATTAGCCGGGCATGATGGCACATGCCTGTGGTCACAGCTACTCAGGAAGCTGAGTTAGGAGGATCACTTGGGCCTGGGAGGTGGAGGTTACAGTGAGCGGAGATCGCACCACTGCACTCCAGCCTGGGCAACAGAGCGGGACCCTGTCTGGAAAAAAATAATAATAATAAGAGTGGCAAATACTTGGCGTGGGAGGCATGCATGACCCTGCAAAGATTTTCACCAGGTCTGCCCACCTTCTTTTTCTATTAAGCCATAAAACTTCCGAAGCCAGTCTTGCCCGCAATATTCTATTTTCTAGAATCTGCAGTCAGAGTTCAATGAAGGATTTTTTTTAATTGTAAACCAAACTAAAAATAACCTAAAAACTTACCTTTTTGAGAGTGATGCTTCCAGACTGCAACATTATATAAGGATGATCTCTCCATCTTCTCATCCCCAGATGTCCTGCTGCTCCTAATGATAGAATACAGAGAGGCGGACCCTATTTAGGTGGGCATGTGATGTTCTTTCAGCAGATGCCCAAAGAAAAGAACCAGTGCTCTTTGTTTTGTCTCTGGTCAGCTTCTAGTACTTTTTCTAGTTCTCCGTAAGTAATAGAATTTCTTTACGAACATTGTTAAACTAAAGCTGCTAATATTTTTAAGTGGGATAATTGTGTTATGGTTACGTTTTCAAAAATCTTCTTTATTTTTAGAGATAAATTCTTAACTATTTATGAATAGAACAATCCAATGTCTGGAAAGTAATTCAAAATAACTCAGAGGGGCTGGGCACAGTGGCTCATGCCTGTAATCCCAGCACTTTGGGAGGCTGAGGCAGGGGGATCGCTTGAGCCCAGGAGTTGGAGATCAGCCTGGGCAACATGGTGAAACCCTGTCTCTACAAAAAATACAAAAATTAGCCAGGTATGGTGGTGCATGCCTGTGGTCCCAGCTACTTGGGTGGCTGAGGCAGGAGGATCGCTTGAACCTGGGAGGCTGAGGCTGCAGTTAGCCAGGTTCATGCCACTGCATTCCAGCCTGGGCAACAAAGCAAGATCCTGTCTCAAAACAAAACAAAACAAAAACAAACAAGCAAGCAAAAAACCAAAATAGTTCAGAGGTAAGGGTATGAATGAAATGAAGTTAACCATGAGTTGATATTTGTTTTAACCTGGTGATAAATACATGCTGGTGTATGTATGCTGATAGGAATGATCCAGTTTAGCTGGAGCAATTGATGGCCAAGAAGAGAGAAGAAATAGCCTAAGAAGCAAACATTTAATGATGTCATGTGAGGACAGGTGGATTTCAGAGACTAAAGCCTCTTAAGTAATCACTTAAACTTGGAGTTTGAATTTTGAGCATGCTGAAAGCATTCACCCTCCACTCTGGTCATTTTGCCAGATATGGAAACATTTAGAAAATGAGGAAAGATGTTTCTAAGCCATATTAATTTCTATTTTGGCTAGATTTTTCTCTCGATCTTTTTTTTTTATTAACATATTGGGAGTCACATTGGGCATATTTGATACCCTTAAATATCAAGGGTTTATTTAAATGTTGAAACAATTCATTTGTTCTATAATCTTGACTTTATAAGGGTGATATCTGGGTCAATACTCAAAGATTTTATAAGAATACTTTGGTTGATATCACTTTCTTCCACCCCCTCAAAATAATGAACTACCCAGAACTGTAATGTTTCCTCCTCCATTAGGTCAGGGGTGGGTGAAGCTTTCAAGCTGCTATCACTTTTTCCAAATAGTTTCACTCATTCTTACTCCTAATTAATCTACAGTATTATGTAGCAACCAAATAAATAGTCTCCTAAGGAAAGCATTCTCTCCTTGGCTGTTCTAGAAAACTCTGCTGACTCATTCGCAGTTGGGCTTGAAGAGTTTTTTTCAGGCTCATAATGCCAAAGAAGCTACATTTTTTTCTGAGAAACGCCTCTGCTTCCCTGACCTTAACTAACAGGGGAAGCTTTTATTTTGGGTTTTCAGTGTCTGGGCAACTTATGGGGTTTAGCATGGTTCAGGGAGCCATTTCTAAAGAATATATTCTACAAGTTAAAGATTCAGTTGCTGTCTATCCCACCTCCAAATTCCTTTACATGTGTATCAAATAGCCTTTTATGCTCAGGTCCTGGGTTCATGAGGACTGGTTTGTGGCTCTGCTGGTTGCCCCTCCCTCACTGGGTATTTCTTTTGGAGAATCTATCTAGATGATCTTACTCACCAGAAAGGGGTGATAAGAAGGCGACTCAGCTGGGTGAAAACGTGGGTGGAGCTTAAGAGTCCCAGCATCAAACAGTGATAGAAACCGCAGTAGCAGCAATTAACAGATGTTCCAAACTACACATATACACAAAGATTTCAAATAATAACAGTAAGATGGACCTCAATTTGTGGGAGATATCTTCTGATGAAATCTTGCTAAATTGAAATTGGATTGTAAATGTTTCCAGCTGAAGTCAATGAAAGTGATCATGTCTTTCTACTGTTTATTCTTGATATGATGGTTTCAACTGATATGAGGCCAGGTGTTTGGACCTAGTCTAGCTTGTGCCTGTATTTTCTACTCAATTACCTAATTTATCCTAACACTATGAATCTACCCAATATTGATGTACCTACATGTTTGTACAAGTAGTCATTAAAATCCTGCTTGGTAGGGTAAATCAAAGTCAGTCTTCAGCTCGTTGCCAATGGCATTTTCCTGTTTCTTTGATGGGAAATCCCACCCTTCAGAAGACACGCCTTTCAAGAGTTCAGTGGTGGAGTTTTACTTTGACTTCCTGGTGATAGAGCTAGGAAGTCAATCAATCAATCTGGTCAATTAACAGAGGATACATGGAGTAAACAAAAACAGCCCGGGGAACAGAGTAGTTTGAGATCTAATTTTGACTACGTACTTTTATCTGGGCAAATCTTTTCAATTCTCTGAACCTGTTTCTTCATCTATAAAATGAGAGGTTAGAATGCTTATTCCCTAAGTTACTTTGATTTTTGCATTCTGATGGTGTATTTACTGAAGACTATTTACTAGGTACAGTCCCCTATAAGAAATGCAAAAATTTTAAGACATAACACTTCCTCTCAGAATGCATGCAATCTTGTTGGGAAAATTTTTTTTTAAAAATAGCTAGTATATGCTACATCTTGTGGTGGTGATAGGGAGGTTATAAATGTTCTGTCCTCAAAGTTGAGGGGACCTTCATTCTAGCTGCTATTTGGTGGGAAATGTATGCAGAGGAATATAGTGAGGACTTGTATGAAATGTTAATTTTAACTGAAACAGATTTATCCCCAGCACTGGGGTCAGAAGACAAATACAAGAGTAAGGGGCTCTACAATCTAAAAGCTTCTAAAGGGTGTACAAGCAGTTAGTCATTAAAGTCATACCTGGTAGAGTAAATCAGTCTTCAGCTCATTGCCAATGGCATTTTCCTGTTTCCTTGATGGGAAGTTCCAAACTTCAGCAGGCATGCCCATGCTAGACATACTAAGCTAGCAATGCAATGCAAGATGGGTTAATCCCCAACAAAGCATATAAAAACTGTGAGAGTTTTTTGTTGAGTTGCATGGGTCAGGAAGGACCTTCCAAGTAAAAGTTTAGATGGATCTGGAATTTTGGAAGGAAGCCATTCAGATAAAAATCATTGTGGTATTTGTGATATGATAACTCTCTTTCCTGAAAGCTTTATCAACCCAAGGAAGTTAATACTGGAGGGAGACCCACTGTGGCTGGTTGTTCATGATCACAGAAGTGGTGAGAAAATAGGTTAAAGCTCTTCTTTAGCTTAATTGGATCCTGTTGTTTAACAAGTATAGGAATCAAAAATAACAATTTAATGTTTTGTACATGGCTGTGTGGGCTCAGTAATCCATAGTTTCAAAAAATATTCTGATGTTCAGCCAGATTTAAGAGCCAATGCATTATTAGTCATATCTCCATGGAAGCGCTGTGTTCAAATTGGGAACTTTAGTTCAAGGGAGAGATGTAGAACTTGGAGAAAATCCAGAGAAAAGCAATCAAAGCCATTAGAAGTTAGGATGGTGGAATTCTAGAAGAAATGGTAAATGAAATGAAGAACAGAATGCTAAGGGAGAATTAGACTTTGAATATGGAAACCACTGTTATATGGGTGGTAGCTGACAGTTGTTCTCTGGGTATACGAGAGAATAAAAAAAAGTGGGAGTGAGCAAAAATGGGAGCAATTGGGATTTAAAACAGATTTGCCAGCAAAGTCTTGACAAAATCTGTGAGAGAGTTGTTGGGAAGTTAAAGGTGGAGATTATGGTGTTTGGGTAGATTTTTTAAAGGTATAATTTGTATTGATGTCAAAACGCAAGAGACAGACAAGGCAAAGTATCATTACTCCATATATACTCAAATTACTCAGGGCTGAGCTTTAATCTACATCTACCAAGGGACCACAAACAAGAACACACTTAAAGAATGTAGATTTACATGACTAAGGGCCCTGGACTCTCTCTGGTGATTATAGATACTTTCTGTGTACTTGGAGGATGAAGAATAGGGAGAGGGAGGTCTTTTGTGTCCCTATGAATGTTGGAGGCTGGAAAAAATTGCACTGCATTTAAAAAATTCTCAGACTCTCTAGCAATTGGCCATGATGGGGTTCATTGCCATTAGTCCACAAAGTGGGGACTGAGCCTAGAATTAAATTAGGTCTGGAAGGGAGCTTGCAGACACTCTAGTTTAGTGCTTCCCCAAGTGTGTTTGAGAAACAATCAGGGTGGGAATGTTAGGACTGTTCCACTAAAGAATAAAAGGACTTCATTAGTCATATAAATTCTTATAATGCTGAGCTAAAAAGTTAAGCAAATTTATTTATTGCAGGGATTCTCAGAGGCTTGATTCTTCCAGCAGGGCATAGTAACAAGCATATGCAGTGCTGTATCTTATCATGAAATACTTTGAGACAAAAGGAATATTCTGGACCAACTCCCTCCTCTAGTTTTTAAGAATAGCATTCTGAAGTTCACAGAGGTAGAGAGTTACTCATATGTAGACTTAGTAACACGTCAAGGCATAGAAACAAGTCTGTCAAATTTTGGAGAGTACTTTTTCAGGACTCCACTCTGTTACAGTTATATACTTGTGTTAGTTAAATAGTTATCATTTCTAGGATGCATTTGGGACAAACCAACATGAGCAGTTCTTATACATCCAATGAAACATTGTTGATAACCAAAGCCAACGGGATCAATTGCAAAACTCATACCACCATGAAGACATCATGTGATGCTGACCAATGAGAAAGTTGTGATTGGAACTGATCTCGAAACCACTATACTTGAAGACAGTCTCAGGTCAACATTTTAGCATGCTCTGTATTATATTACTGCAGCACAAAGTTCTGCATGAAGGTCTTAATTTTCTATAGAAACTTCCTTTATGAGTACTACTCTATGCTTCTAATACATGGTTTGTGTGTACATAGACATTTACCTCACACACGGGATAGAGGGTAGAAGAGATAATGCACTGCAGATGGATGTTGGGAGTCAAGTAAATTGCCACCAATTAAGTTATTTCTGATAAAGTGATTCTTTATGCCTTATCTATTAAAAACAAAGCAAAACAAAACAAAAACACCTCTCTGTGCCATTTCCCCCTAAGGAATAGAAAGTATTAATCTATGTATCTGAATAGCAACCACAGATCATTATTTAAGCATAAATTCCCTGCTGTAATTTGTGGTTTTGACCATTTTATACACAATGGAATTAATTTAATATTGGATAAAAGATACAGAGTAGTAAAAGGGACTGGAACCAAATAATTGCTGTTTTTAAAAAAATTATGCAAGAGTTTTCTAGAGCCTTTGTTTTATAGTTTTTCAAAGCCAGCTATATTTGTGCCTGTTGGAAGAAGCTGACTCCTGCTGTGTGCAGCTTGGGTTGCAGAGGCAGCATATTCTGCTAGTATATTTTAGCTGTTTTTATGCTGAGATGAATAGGCTATTTGAAGTGAAAGGCGGACTGGTAGTTCCTATTGGAATGAAAGGATCATAAATCCATTCATGCCAAACTGAACACAGTTAGACAATGCACTGAAGGCAATTTTTATCTGGTAATTACTGTCTTTGTTCAGAAGCTTTGCCAATGCTAACTGATTGAAAAGATCCCAGAACAAATAGTGAAAGGACACAGCTCCTTCATTAGCCTAAACTGCATTTGAATCAAGCCTGCCTTTGATGACATTTTGTTTTTCTTTTTAAACAAAGAGTTAATGTGCTTTTTAATTTGTGTATTTAAATTCTAGGGAGATGGCAAAGGATCATTATCTCCCATCTTCCTAACCTTGCCTAGAGTAGGCCTTCTAAATGAGACCAACAGACTTTCCTATTTGAGAGCTTTGCATTTATGGCTGCTACCTGAAAGGGCAAGGGTCAGCAAGCGAGCCAGATGGCTGGAAATGCTCCTGAAGACTGGAGGGATGAATGAGCATATTAAAGACTCTCTATTGGATGGAGAGCAACTAACACCCAGATTAGCAAATTTCCTTTCTTTGGGGGTCATCTTGACTCTCTATTATCGTGGACATTGGCCCTTGCAATCAATTATCTTGGTCCTTCAGGATGCTAATGCTGACCTAACCTCTTTATGCTGAAAGGGTGAAAGAAATAAAGAAGAAAATAAGGGGGAAGGGGGGAAAGGGAGAAGGAAGGAAGGAAGGAAGGGAGGGAGGGAGGGAGAGAGGGAAGGAAGGAAAGAAACCGAGAATTACTCTGGTCACCCAAGACTTCCATGCAAAATTATAGGTAAAATAAAACCTTTTCTGTCTTGTTTGAAGATCCATTTTTCAATTCAAATAACATTTGTGAAATACTCTGTGTGTGCCCAAAGTTACTTCTAGACTGTCTTTCTAATCTTGCCAATGATTTAATTGAGCTATGTGCTGCTTATGATGTGTTTCTGGTTGGCCTGGAAATATTGAAAGATGAAGATCGTAAACGAAAAGACATTCAGTGCAATACTGTTAATTGATACCTACTTGACGTCAGTCATTGGAGGTAGAAGATGAATAAGTCACAGCTCCTCCATTAAAGAGGCTGTTAAGTAAACAATATTGGTGCATGCTAGTGGTCCAAATACTAATCTAGATACTCACAGAAGAGACAGGGAAGCAAAAGTCAACATAACATTTTAAAAATATGCTAAGGAATTAACCACTTAATAAGTTTGTCCTCAATCAATATTGTGTGAGCATCTATGCTAGTCAATATTTAAACATGAAGACCTTAAATGAAAAGCCGTTAAATTCAGCTAATACTAATCGGTATCTACTTTATGGCAATCATTGGTGGTAGAAGATAAATAAGTCACAGCTTCTCCATTAAAGAGTTCATAGTCTAACAAAGGAGCTTCGTAAGTAACTGTGCCATTGAATGTGGCTGCTGTAAAATCTAATGATGCAATGAAAACAGTTGTTAAACTGAAATCACAAATGTTGCTAACATGAAGGAGTTCACAAAGCTGATGATGCTGGAGAATGGCTCAAATCATTGGCAAAGCCAAAATAAGAATCTGGTAAGGTTAATTTGGGAAAAAAAGAAACTTAACAAAGATGATGTCAGAAGATGGGAGTCAGAAAACAATTTGAATATCAAAGGCTTTGGAGAGGTCTGTGGGGAAACTGGTGAAACCTCAAACGTTTTTGTAAAGATGACCTTACTTATGACTGTGCGCGAAAGTCAACTGTGAAGACAGGGTGCACAAAACTATCATACAGTTTTGCCAGAACAACTGTGTCAAAAGAAAAATCAACACTTATGTCATTGTTGTTCATTTTAAGAGTTAGGATATGGCAATTATATCCTGAATTTTTCGCAAATAAGAAAATATAAATGTATTTTCCTACTTTTTAAAACAAATTGGTTTTCTTTTTAGAATAAAATCCTAATCTTTTTTTCCAGTACTTACTGTGACATTTGGTTTCTATTTTGGGTGGATTTTTTTTATATTGCTCACCCATACCTCTAATTCAAGTATCAAAAATGTTAGCCTCTTCTTCACTTTAATTTTTCTTTCTAACTCCAGAAACTTTTTTCTTTGTACTCTTGAGTTTCCTTAAGTGTGCTTATGGTTGTTGCATTCATGTTGTCATATGCCTCCTTTGCTCTTGAGTATTCTGTCCTAACTGATATTTCTCTTCCTAGTTGCTGGGTCCTATGTGATGTAATACTGTTTTTCTTTGCCGACCCGCTGGGAATGTTACAGGTGGTTTAATTTTAAATGGACTCTTTCAGAAACAAATTACGCTTGGGCAATGAAGGCTTTCCATATTTATGACACAATATGATAAGCATGTACATAGATAAGCAATTACAAACAAATAGAAAAATAGTCGAAACTGAAGGATTGTTCTTTTGAAATGCACTCAATGCATGTACATTTCCTACAGTATTTTACGGCAGTGCTCTTTTGAGTTAGATGTTCTCAGAGTCCAACCCTACGGGAAGAAGAATGTGATGATGAATCAATGGCAATGTCTGGCTACTGATATCTGAATTGGAGAGATAAATACCAGCTCATGTTGTCAGTCCAGGATGCTGGGATACCGTAAAACAGCCCAGATTTGCTTGCTGCCTCTCTGACTTCTGATTTGATCTTTGTTCTCAGGCTGCCCAGCCACATGATTTACCTTGGTCCTAGATCACCTCCAAGTTCACCAGGCCATACAGGGTCTTGAGGAATGCAGGTACCTAAACCCCTCTTCTCTTTTTGGGAGAATTGCCAAGTCAGGGAATGAGTGGAGTGTTTGCTAATAATTCCGGAAAGGCTTCTCTAGGTGCAAGTATTTGCATTCATTCCAGTTACTTTCCTTCATTTTTTAAGGCCCTTGATTCTGAGTATTGGCAAGGGTGTTATGCAAAGCTGTTGCTTTGGTGATGTTGGTTTGGACAATCACTTAAGTGCTGGTGTTCTATTCCTCACAATAAATGGAAGTGTGAACATTGCGATCTTGGGCTCCAGTGACCAAGAGGAGAGCAGACGCTCCTCTCCACAGGTTCCTGTCAGAGATACATAGAGCTTAGAGTTGGGGAAACTGACCCAGCAATATCACGCTGCCATTTGTAAGCTTTCAGACTCCCATCTCATTCCTTTTTTATTTTCCTGCTGCTAACTCTTAGATGTGCTATTCCAACTATTATGATGCTGTCAATAATTGGTAGTTTTAAGGCGTATTCATCCTGTAGCCCAATATTTCCAGCTTCCATTGTGGCCAATCATAGTACAGAGTTTCACTGCAAAAAGACTAATCTGACATCTAAAAAAGTATGGAAAATGTATACAACTTTACAGAAATCTCTTAGACTAAGGGGATTATGATTCATATCACACAGCCACATTTCTAAAAATCACTAGAACCATTAACCTCTGCAGTGCCACTCAACACAGGGTGACAGCTCTCTAGTCCCCCATCTCTAGAAACTTTCCCAAACTCTTCCCTGAAGCTCACTCCTCCCTGCCTCTCCTCTGACTTGTAGCTTTTTCTTTTCAGGATTGTTTCTTCCTAAGAGCAGTTCCCTGCTTTTCCTAACATAAACCAGCCTAGCCTTTCCTTTCTCCTGACTTCCCTATTGCTACCCCTCGTCTTGTTCAACAAAAACTTGAAAACAGCATGTGCCTTGTAAGGCGAGGGGAAAACAAGAAAGGCTATGAATGCTCATTTACCTTCGTGGTACCTGAATGTTTGTGTACTTTGAATATTTTGTCCCTGTGAGAGTCCCTTATGAGAATTCTGCCACTACCTTGAGCAAAAATCCTTGTGAACTATTTTTCATATGACACTGAAAGTCCTCCTGAAGCTTCCCTTTAAAACAGGCTCAGCAAACATTTTCTGTAAAGAAGCAGATAGTAAATATTTTTTGTTTTTCAGGTTATAAGATCTCCGTTGTAACTACTGAACTCTTCCGTGGTAGCATGAGAGCCACCATAGGCAGTATGTAACCAAATGGTGGCTGTGTTTCAATACAACTTTATTTGCAAAAACAGGCTGGTGACCCCTGCTCTAAAACAGTGCTTCCCATTCTTGGCTGGCCATCAGTATTACCTGGAGAGCTTTTTCAAATCCTGAGGCCTAGGCCGTACCTCAGACCAATTAAATTAGGAACTCTGGGGTGGGACCAGGTCATGCATATTTTAAAGTTCCTCAGGTGAGTCCAATGTGCGGCCAAGGTTGACAATGCCTGTTCTAAAACTCAGGAACCAGCCACCTGGAAACTGATGGGGATCCCAGCCTGGAGAGATACTGATTTCTCAATCCCTGGAGTGGCCAGGTGGGGCCTCCTGTAAGCAGCCCTACTATTCCTTTACCCTAGTGTGTCCTAAAAATGTGGTCATCTTCCACATGTACATGAAAGGCTGAGAAGCATCCACTTAGGAAATACGTAGCCGCAAATGCAAACATTATGCTAAAGTTACTGGCACTTCAGCATACTACAGGCAAATGCCACCAGTTAGGCAGGCGTGGTGGCACGTGCCTGTAGTCCCAGCTACTTGAGAGCCTGAGGGGAGAGGATCGCCTGAGCCCAAGAGTTCGAGTCTGCACAGTGAGCCATGATTGTGCCACTGCACTCCAGCCTGGGTGACAGAGAAAGACCCTGTCTCAATCAATCAATCAATCAATAAATAAAAAAAGTTATTGAAATTCCTTGGATAGTGATACATGGAATAGTTGTTTCTTCGATAAAGCTAAATTTAACTATTTGCTCTCATCTAAACTAAGAAATATTAATATATTCAACTGCTACTTTTTCTTGGTCCTACAGGCTACATATAAAACTGTGATTTTAACAGGATTGTCTCTCTCTAGGGAGACGAAAATAAACTGTATTTTCTGTAAGTAAATTTGAAACCTGTTCCTCAGTTCATGGCTGTGCTGCTTTTTAAATCTTCCAGAGCATGTCTTAGTTGGTAACAGTTGGAGGACTGGGTTAGACTAATACTTCTCTGTTTTAATTGGAACCCGGGTTCAAGCAGATGGAAATGCTGTTTTAAGTTATTCTGAAGCCGAATTGTCTGTGACCATTTAACTTGAAGTATAACACTTTGTGGAGACAATCTCTCCATGGATAGGACTCCATGGTACCTGATTTACTGCTTCTTGGCTGTCATTTAAGAAAGCCTTGCAGCTGGCCATCAGCCAGGAAACAAATCCACTGCTTTTCTATTCCTTGGCAAGCCTTGGCCTGTCACGTACTTTTGATTGTCTTCCAAACATCGACCTAACAAGACACTCAGATTTCAGTGCTAGCGAAGACACTTTGTCTAGTATTGAGCTAGGATTATGAGGATGGAGGAGACAGTAAGCCCCAGTGCACATCCCTTTCTCCCTCCTCTTGGTCCAAGGAGCACATGCTGCCTCATGGACTTTGGGATGAGTCTTTGCATAGCCAGCTCATTGCCTCATACATGCCTTGGCAGTAGTTCATGCCACATGCCCTCCCTATGCCCCATTTGGTTGAGTCCAAAAAAGTTATGAGTTTATTGCAGCAGGCTCAAGGGCTGCTGAAGGGAGAAAAGAACACCAGTAGAAGATCCTTCTGGCATCTTAAAAGGCTCTTTGGAGAACTTCACATGAGGACAATGACTCAATGTGGTCCTTTCCAGATTTTCAGTTCTTTCCATGGCAGCTCTAGGAGAACAGAGACCTATTTGAAAGGCTGGCAGGGCCTTTTAGTTACGTTAGCAAAGAAATTCATATTACCTTGAGAAAATATTAGTGGTACACATCAAAAACGGGGAAGGGGATCTGATGGAGATTGGGAAGGGAGATAAACTCCACTCCTTTTTAGTGTTCCCACCAGCACCCGTGGCAGTGCTATTGAGTCCCTTGGATTCCTAACCCAAGTGATTTTGAGTAGGCCTAGAATTTGCCCAGATGTTTTGCAGTGGTAAGTTCTCATTTGAGTGAAGAGTTGAATAGTAATGGAAGCAGAAAAAAATATGCTACAGAGGGTAACAAGTGCCATTAGTAATTTTGCTCAGACTTTTCTAGAAGACTCACTTTCTGTTCTTTGCCTAGTCAAGGCCCATCTTTCCTACTCACTTCTGTCTTAATCTCAAAGCATTCCACAACTGCCCCAGGCCCCAATAATTAGCCTTCTTCAGACCTTCACATTTGTTCCTTAAGTGAAAACAGCTCCTCTATTTAGAGGTGCCATGAAGACACTGGCCTATGTATTCTAATTTTCCTCCTGGGATAATCCCTGAGGCACTTTCATGAAACTCCCAGGGCTCTAAAACAACAAATTTGAAAAATCTTTGGCCTCTACCATTTTCCTAGCATGTAGCATAAGATACCTTGTGTTGTGTTTTATCTACTGATTTTCTATTTTACAGAAGTAATATATATTTATCAATATTAGGAAGATACAGGTATAAGAAAAGAAAAAAAATGAAAATGCATGTCATCCCAGACCCTGAGATGAACACTAGTAACGTTTTGGACTTTTCTATTTTGATCATTAATCTACGAATTTGTATGGGTATCTATGCTCATAAATATTGATTTAAAGCTAGCCTTTTATTTCAAACTAATACTTCAACATGAATAATTTTAGTGTCATTAATTATTTTTATCCAAGGTCATTTTTCATCTTTAACAAACTTACTGAGGTATAACTGGCGAAAAGTAAGCCACACATAGTTAAAGGGTATATTCTGATAAGTTTTAACCTATGCTTATACCCATGAAACCAACACTGCAATCAAGATAAGGAACATGTCCATCTCCCCTAAAAGTTTTCTTGTGCCTCTTTGTAATCCCACTTTCTTCTTTCTATCCACACCCACCCCAACCCCTACCCCAGGTAACCACTGAAATGCTTTCTGTCAGTATAGATTAGTTTGCATTAGAATTTTATATAAATGGGCCAGGCACGATGGCTCACGTCTGTAATCCCAGCACTATGGGAGGCCGAGGCAGGTGGATCACCTGCGGTCAGCAGTTTGAGCCAGCCTGGCCAACATGGCGAAACCCTGTCTCTACTATAAATACAAAAATTAGCTGAGTGTGGTGGCAGGTGCCTGTAATCCCAGCGACTTGGAAGGCTGAGGCAGGAGAATTGCTTGAACCCAGGAAGTGGGGGTTGCAGTGAGCCGAGATTATGCCACTGTACTCCCGTCTGGGCGACACAGCAAGACTCCATCTCAAAAAAAAAAAAAAGAATTTTATATAAATGGAATATTATACTATGCACTCTTTGTGTCTGCATTCTTTGACTCAGCATACTTATTTTGAGGTTCATATTGTTACCTATATCAATAGTTCAATCCCTTTTATCACTGAAGAATATTCTGTTATATGGATATACCACAATTTATTTATCCACTCACATGCAAATGTGGACATTTGTATTGTTTCCAGTTTTGGGCTATTTGAAATACATCTTCTTTTAACATTTATGTACACGTTTGTGAGGCCATATGCTTTCTTTTTCCTTGGATCTTAGGTAATTTTAGTGGCTGCATTATATTCCATTGTATGAATGTACCCTTGTTAATCTAACCCCTACTTCTGATGTTTAGATTGACTCATGATTTGAGTTCCCTTGAAAGTAAAGTCTGAGATCCGAGACAAGGATTTGCAAGAATTTATGTGAGAGAAGCAGAAGAGAGGGGTGGGGAGAGTAAGTCAAGGAAAGAGCAAAGCCACAAAGGTGTGTTAGTGAGTTGCTGATCGCTGTGGGCAACTGAAGCTCAATCCCATGGGGTCCCTTGGAGGAATCACGTAGAATAGTCCTCAAAATGGTCTCTGGATGGAGAGGTTGGAGCATTCATCCTCCATTTCTTTCTCTCATTGGTGCACTGTGGTCCCCTGGGAATATTAACTACCCCACTTTTCTCTGCCACATCCAACACAGGCAGAATGGCCTTCTGTGGGATCCAAGAAAACTCTGAAGCAGAAAAGCCTTGAGCCAGCAAGGTAAGCCCACAGTGAAAGGCTGGGACCATGCATGAAACTGTCCACCACAGGTGTACTAAAAGCAAGGGGCTGAGGGTAGTGGTGTGAAGAATCTATCTTGCTTCAGTGGTGTCATATTTTGCTATTATATACAACAGAGCATCAAACATCTTTGCACTTAGACTTTTTATTTATTTTTTTAATTTTTTTTTATTTTAGACAAGGTCTCACTCTGTGTCTCCCAGGCTGAAATGTAGTAGTGCAATCACAGCTCACTGCAGCCTTGACCTTCCAGGCTCAAGCACTCCTTCTGCCTCAGCCTGCTGAGTAGCTGGGACTATAGGTGTACGCTACCATGCCTGGCTAATTTTTTTTTTCCATTTGTTTTGTAGAGAGGCAGTCTCACTTTGTTTCCCAGGCCGGTCTCGATCTCCTGAGCTTAAGCAATCCTCCTCCTCAGCCTCCAAAAGTGTTGGGATTATAGCCGTGAGCCACTGCATCCAGCCTGCACTTAAACTATTATATATATGTTATGATATGTTCATAGAAGTGGAGTTGCTAGATTAAAAGGTATGTGCATTGAAAGGGTTTTGATTCTAGTCACCACATTATTCCTTGGAAAGGCCTCAGTTTACCTCTCATAGGTTGTATATGAGGACACCTGTTTCTCTGCTCTTTTGCCAATACTGAGCATTTTCATTAAATGAACAAAGAGAAACTTTGCTAATGGTCAAAATGATTTACTATTTTATATTCCACTTAATTACAGGCCCCACATATCAAGAGACCACACCTTATTCATCAGACACTGGATTCACAAATGAGCATATTTAAAGCAACCATCAAAATTTGTCCATGGTGATGGGACTTTGGGCCTGTAAAAAGTAGCCTATGGACAGGCTGTGTAACACCCTAGTTCCTGAGCTGTCTTTCCCAGTTAACCCCTTCTGATGTGACTTCTGGATTTGTCAGGTGATTTCTGTTCTGCTGCTGAACAGAACTGGGCCCTGCTCAGTGTCTCACTTAACCTGTGCCTTGCTGGTTCGATGCTGGGTCCATGCCTGCCCTCACAACTGACCTCTGTCCTTTATGTCTCTCCAAAAATATTATGTCTTACCTAACAGCTTGTCTTCACTGGCGCCTGCATTGTAGTTAGGACATGTGGGACTTTTTGACCCTTCATAATCCTGGAAGTCAGGCCAATGACCCTGGCTGTAGAACTTATTATGTCTGATGGCATTCAAGAGGCTGCCCCAAGACCCCAAATCTTAACTAATTAAGATACATGAGGAAGAGATCTTTTGAGAACACAGAGAGAGAAACACTTGCTAGCATTTCATTTTGGGCACAAGGCATGACTGTGCATCCCAGGCTGTGACTCAAATGTCTGCCTCAGAGCTTCTGGGCTCTTCTCTGTCCTGGGCTTTCACCTGTTGGGTTGGCACTGCCTGTGGCCCCACACGTGGCTATCCCCTTTCTGACAGCTGTGCTCCAGCAGGTGGTGTGAGCCACCCTCATCACCTGCTGTCTGCACTGACACTTGATCACTTGAAGCTGTGCATTTGCTTCCATGTGCACATTTTGCCCTCCATCAGCTTGCCAGCCAGCAGTACTTTCTAAATCTGTGACATGCATGCCCAGCTTCCCAGGGCTGACCACAATCATCCCCACTTCAACACCCACAGATGGCTGTATTTCAGGGCTTCATTTGACCTGCCATTTGGCTTAAGAGAAAGGGTGTGGAGAAAAGTCCTGGACAAAGGATAGGAACAGGGCCAAATCAGAAAGCCTCTGAAGAGACTGGACAGCATTATTGTTTGAGAGAATGGACAGTCCTGATATCAGAGACTGACCCTACGGGAATCCCTAACAATTTCTTTTTTAAATAACCTCGACTTAATGAACAGCAATTTTTCAGTTTTAAACTGTGTTTTGCTTTGTTTCATTTTGTTTTTTGACCGTCATACAGACTCTGATGACAGGTCAACCGACTATGGACCATGATGTGCATTACTGACAGAATTGAAATTGTTTGTAAAGGCATGTCCAGTAAATATGGTACTGCTGTAAGGAAAGAATAGAAAAGAAAGAGGTACAGAGAAAGAGAAAATTGTATTCCCTAAAAAACTACTATTAGCAGTAAGAGAGTGCAAAAGAAAGACAACTATACAAAAATCTATAGCTATATCATTAAACCAGCAGTGCCCAATAAGAAAATATAATGGAGCCTAGAGGAGAGGCCAATTCTTCACACTCTCAACACATAGAATTTACTGGGTAAAGTATAACAAAATTACTTCTGAAATAATAGAGGAGCTCAAATATAAGTATGTGAAATCCACAGATACCAGAAAAAAAATAAAAATCTCCAAGCCAATAAAAAAATAGCACAAACGATATAAATAACAAGAAGAAACCCAAATAACGAGTAAAGATACGGACATCATTAGTAATCACAGAAATTCACATCAAAACAACAGTGAGAGTGTTTATAACCAACAGATTATAAAACAAACATTTTGATTTTTGACAATGTGAGCTAGAGGTGAGGATTCAGAAAAGAAAATGGAAACTCCCTTTGACTGCTCATGGAAGCAGTGCTTCCCAATTATTCATGGTGCAGAATCAGGTCCTTTTATTCTTTTTTTCTGATAAGAAATTATTATATAATTGGTCGTACCCCATATCCAGCTCCAAATACAGCATATATTTTTTTCAACATCATATTTTAAAAATAACATTTTTTTTTCATTTATCCCTCATATGTCTTCTAAGACACTACTCCTTAAATATTTTGATTTTCACAGTGAAAAGCTTTTGGCCTCACTTAACCCATATTGTCCAAATGGGCCCTTTCCACAATTTGTTTTAGCATTACTATTGTTATTTTAAAATAATCAGGTTTTCTTTTTCAGTCCGATGCTTTTGTAAAATATAAAATTCACGTTTGGATATCATAGAAATATCAAATTATGATAAATACTTCTAAACACTTACTCTTAATGTCTGTACTTATCACAGACCAATAAGTCATGGTTCATGGACCAGACTCTAAATTTTTATGGTCAAAGAATGAATTGAAAGTATGTTAAAATTAAGCTAAATTAAAAAAAAAAAGTTTACCTTATACTTCGACAACCTACTTCTAAAAATCTATCCTAAATATATGTTGGTTTAAGACACAAGGAAACAAACTAGAAATATATATTAATAGGAGAAAAGATGATTATAGTCTAGCCATATGGTGGCATATATAGCTGCTAAAACGAATAAACAATATTTACATAAAATTGGAAAGAAGTTACAAAAATGGGCTCACATTATTCAAACATGCATATGTTTGAAAAGCATAGAACACACATCTAGAAATGCATGTATTTATGTGTACAAGTGTGCATAAACACAAACCCTAAATTGTTAGTGGTGTTTACCTTTGGTGATGGGATTGGTGGGAAATTTGCATGTGCTATTTTATAACAAGTAAGTATTTCTGTTTAGAATCTCTTTATTTTCTGTTTGGAATCTCTCAGTTTGTCAAAACCCTACTGACAAAATTGCTGCAATTTCCATTTATTCCTGAGTATGTGGTCAACAACAGACAGTAGCCTGTAAGGGAAACCCAAGTGTCTGCTCGAAGCTGGAACAGGAACCCCAGACTTCTAGGAGAGCAGATGTTTCTAAACACATGGCCACATCCAGAAAGAAGCAGTGCAGATCTTTTAGGGCCTCCCAAGAATCCAGCATAAGACACATTCTTTCAGGCCCTAATCAAGTTCCCTGCTGTGTGCCAGGAGCTGCAGAGACCAGACACAGAGTATCAGACATGTTAGAACAGGATGGGCTGTCTTCACAAGGAGCTTACCAGCTGCCTGGAGAATAATCCAGACAAAACACAAAGGAAGTCCTTTAATGAGCACCCACACTACAGGACAAAGAACCAAAATAGAAACAGGATCCCATAACATCAGAAAGAAAACAAAGATCCTTACTGCCATTGTATTAGTTAATATAATTCTAAAACAGATATAGGGACGTTGCTATTGGAAATGAGAAAACAAAAAGTATTATTAGAGATGATATAATTGCCTACTGAGAAACCCCAAGACAATTAAAAAGTGGCTATCTTTATGGGAGTTTAGTAAAATGACTGGTTAAAGATAAGTGAACAAAAGTAACCAGCTCTCCTGCTCTCCCTGAAGTAACTAACCAAGATATATGAGGTGTTGGGGAAACAACACTCCACCCTAAAATGTCTAGACATAATGTTAATTTTAAAACTGAATCTATGTGAGGAAAATTACAAACTGCAACTGAGAAAGTTACAAGAAAACATGAATATATGAATATAGAATAAGATGATTGAATGAATACAGAATAAGAAGACTGAATATTATGGAGGTAAATTTTTCCCAAATTAGCATATTGGTTTAACACACTCCAAGAGTAATTAATTGAGCTGCTCTGCTAGATATTAAAGCATAATATAAATTGTGAAAAATTACGTGAGAGGACCTTGGTTCAATACTTTTTATTTTTTTAGAGATGGGACCTCAGGACGGGTGCGGTGGGTGGCTCACGCCTGTAATCCCAGCACTTTGGGAGGCCGAGGCAAGCAGATCATTTGAGGTCAGGAGTCCGAGACCAGCCTGGCCAACATGGTGAAATCCCGTCTCTACTAAAAATATAAAAATTAGCCAGGCATGGTGGCGCACCTGTAATCCCAGCTACTCAGGAGGCTGAGACAGGAGAATCGCTTGAACCTGGGAGGTGGAAGTTGCAGTGAGCAGAGATCACGCCACTGCACTCCAGCCTGGGCAACAGAACGAGACTCAGGCTCAAAAAAAAAAGAAAAAGAAAAAAGAAAAAAAGAGATGGGACCTGACTGTGTTGCTCAGTTTGGAGTATAGTGGCTATTCACAGGTCCAATCATAGTAGCACACTGCAGTCTCAAACTCCTGGGCTCAAGCAATCTTCCTGCCTCTTAATACTTCTTCTAGAAAGAGACACATTATTTCATTGTTCTACTTTTTTGTGTGTATGTATCCACACACAAACACACACAGACACATTAAAAACTACAGAAATGAGATCATATACTGGCATGGAAATGGATATATATCATCAACGAAAACAAAGTGATTGTAGAAAAAGAGTCCTGATATATGAGAAGATAACAGATAACAAAGAAAGACTCACAAACCAATGGGTTAAGAGATTATTCGTCAGAGTTGAAAATAATTGACTCGGGGGGAAAGTGTTATATTCACATCTCACATCATGCAAAGAATAAAATGCAAATACTTTTAAGAATTAGGTATAAAACATAAAAGCAGGCTGGGTGCAGTGGCTCACGCCTGTAATCCCAGCACTTTGGGAGGCTGAGGCAGGCGGATCACCTGAGGTCGGGAGTTCGAGACCAGCCTGACCAACATGGAGAAACCCCGTCTCTACTAAAAATACAAAATTAGCCCGGTGTGGTGGCGCATGCCTGTAATCCCAGCTATTCTGGAGACTGAGACAGGAGAATTGCTTGAACCCGGGAGGTGGAGGGTGTGGTGAGCCAAGATCACGCCATTGCACTCCAGCCTGGGCAACAAGAGTGAAGCTACGTCTCAAAAAAAAAAAAAAAAAATTAGGTATAAAACATAAAAGAAAAAAATAGCGGAGAAAATGTTGATAGGCATAGAAAATGTTTTAGAATAAAGTTCTCATTTACCACAGTTATATGACCTAAAAGATGCCTAAGAATAAATTTACACAAGGTATGCAAAACCTTTTATGGAGAAAAATACAAAACAGTACTGAAAGATGTGTAAGATGGCCTAAATATATGCAGAAATATAGCAGGTTCATGAAAGGAAAGACAAGATCAGGAAGATGATGCTTCTCAAACTAATCTATAAATGCAATGTAATTCAAATCAAAATCTAGAAAGGATTTTCTGTGGAAACTGATGAGCTGACCTTAACATTCATATAGATGAGAAAGAGACCATAATAGTTAAGACACATGAAACTTGCCCTACCAAATATCAAGACTTATTTTTTAAAATATAGTAATTTAGATAGCATGCTACTTGTGCAGAGTTGGACAAAACAGATCCAGGCATACACAGAGATTTGATGCGTGACAGAGAAGATCTTACAAATCAGTGGGGAAAGTATAAACTATTCAACAAACGAGTCTGGGAAATTAGTTATCCTTCTGAAAAGAAAATTAAGTCACTAGCTTATACCACACAAAGATAAATTCCAGACAAAGATTTAAATGTCAAAAGAAACCATGTAAACTTCTGGAAGAAAATAAAGGAGAAAATCTTTATAATCTTAAATCTTCCATAGACAAGCACAAGAAAACAAAACCCTTAATTAAGGAAAAAATAGACAAATATAACTACACTAAAATTACAAACTTAAATACAAGAAAAAAGCACCTTAAAATTAAAAGAAATTATAGACAGGAAGAAGATATTTGCAATGCATATAATCAACAAATGTTGGTATTTAAAATATGTAAAAAAATGTTTACAATTCAGCAAGAAAAAGACAAATACTCCAAATGGGCAAAATATATGAAAAAGCAAATTCACAGAAGAGGAAACTTGAATACCAAATGAATGGAATGTTGCTCTATTTCTCTAGTTTTTAGGAAATGCAAACTAAACAAGAATATGCCATTTCACAGCCAACAGATTTGCAAAATGAAGGAAAAGAAACTTTCATACATTGGTGGTATAAGTTGATAAATCATGCTGGAATGAAAGTTCTCACTCTACCTTTGTGAATCTTTAACCTAGAGAGGTTATCTGACATGTGCACAGTGAATCACACACCAGATTGGTTTTTGCAGCATGTTTGTAATAGTGAAAAATGGAAGTAACTTAAATGTTCACCAACCAAACAACAGATATGTAGATTGTACTATATTCAGCGATGGAATATTACAGAGCAAATCAAACGAGGGAACTAGAACAACATAGGTAAGATTCATCAAAACAGCCAATGAAAAGGCAAGCTCCTCATAATGCCTGATAGGATGCCATTTTCAGAACTAGAGTCTTACTGTGGATACATGCATTTATGGTAATAGTGTAAAATATGGAGAAGATTGATCCAGATGGGGGTCGCCTCCACAGCAAGAGGAAGGGTAGGAACCAGGAAGAGGGCCTGGGGAATGTCAAAATGTTAATATCTGATACATCTGAGTGTTGAGCACATGGGTATCTGTTATATCACTCTGTATATTAATATATGTTTAAAACATCTTACAATAAAAATGGGGAAATTGTTGATTATACTTTATAAATTTTATTTTTTTTAGAGACAGGGGTTTTGCTCTGTCACCTGGGTTGGAGTGCAGTGGCATGAGCACGGCTCACTGCAGCTTAGACCTCCCTGGGCCCAGGTGATCCTCCCGCCACTGCCTCCCGAGTAGCTGGGACCACAGTAGTGTGTCACCACACCTGGGTAATTTTTTCTATTTTTTATAGAGATGAAGTTTCATCATGTTACCCAGGCTGGTCTTGAACTCCTGAGCTCAAGCGATCCACCCACCTTGGCCTCCCAAAGTGCCGGGATTACAGGCATGAGCCACCATGCCCAGTCTCTATATTCTTCTTTAAGCTGGTGGGAGGTTTATGTAGGAATCTTATTTCCCTTAGTACCTCTCCCATTACCTTTGCTCCATAGCAATAGCTATTCCCTGACTTCTTAGTCTACGATAAGGGCGACTGGCATTTTCTCAATCTTACATACAGTAAAAATTTTAAAAAATCTTTAGAAAACTTTGCTATTCTTATTTACCATAATATAAATTCTAAACTAAAAACTGTGTATTCGCTGTGCAAACACAGTTTCAAATATGTGTGCCATCCCTTCCCCACCCCCTAGCTCCAAATATATTGTAGCTTCTAAGTCTATCCTGGATAGAAATTCTGAGACCAGCAGTGTGCACAGCTTTCCAAACATCAAGGAGGCATGTAATTGGGAAGCTTTGGAGTTGTCCTTCTCCATCAATGGCCAGAATTATAAGTGGAGAACTACAAACTCAACAGTGTATGGAACAAAGCTATTCCATATATGTTGTGAGCACGAAACATCTTGGACATGGCTAATGTGTAGCTTCCATCTGGCATTTTTGGTATTGTGTAAAATTGTTATGTCAGCAACAGATGGTAAAGCTAAGTGTTAGGAGATATTACTTATGCCCAGTTATCAGGTTTGCAAATCTGAACCTGAAACAGTTCATGGGTCTGTGGAAATGCATGCGGTGCTAGATTTTCTTCTGTTGAGCTGCTTTTCAGAGTATTACTTTCTTGCCTGTTTCTCTTTCCTCATTACTAACAAATCTTGATTTTGCTCTGATATCCTCATCGGAGCTCCTGAGGTGACTTCTCCACCGTTAGTCCATCAAGCCCTTGGCCCATGTTTTTTGCAAACTGAGGAAGGACTTACAACTTGTGTGTGGGTGGAATGTTTGTATCTCCTCTCTCTCGTGTGTAGCTTCTAGATGTGATTTCTTCCAGCAGCCATTTAGTGACCGTGAGGAAAACTGCTTTAGGGGCAAGCTGATGCTGAGGAAGGTAGAAAGAAGGGTCTGAGAAAGTCAGAGTTTTTGCCATTAACGAGCTGTTGATGGTCTATAGACTACCTGACTACTGGACATGGTGTTTTAGTAGATGAAATACATCCTTATTGCTCAAGTCTGTGTGAGCAAGGGTTTCTTTTTTCTTTTTTGTGATGGAGTCTTGCTCTGTCACCCAGGCTGGAGTGCAGTGGTGTGATCTTGGCTCACTGCAACCTCTGCCTCCTGGGTTCAAGCGATTCTCCTGTCAGCCTCCTAAGTAGCTGGGATTACAGGTGCCTGTGATCACGCCTGTCTAATTTTTGCATTTTTAGCAAAGGTGGGGTTTTGCCATGTTGGCCAGGCTGGTCTTGAACTCCCGACCTCAGGTGATCCACCCTCCTCAGCCTCCCCGTGTTGGGATTACAGGTATGAGCCACTGTGCCCAGCTGAGCCAGGATTTCTTTTACTTAGAGACCAAAGTATCTTGATAGATGGAGAAACTTCAATATTTGTTAATTTGGAAGTCTCCTTCTATAAAGTTTATGGAATATGATGAAAAGGAACTACAGACATGAATCAAGAGCATCTGACTTCCTGTTTCCTCACTTGGAGGTAACGCTATTCATGTTGACAAGGCAGGAGCTCTGAAATCCAGCCCAGCCAGGACAGCACACTGAATATATAACTTACGTTTGTTTAACACCTTACAGT